>NW_026575126.1:72452106-73822106 GCF_905146905.1 Nyctereutes procyonoides
TGCTTCTCCCTCTGCCCGTGTCTCTGCTTCTCTCTCTCTCTCTCTCTCTCTCTCTCTGTATCTCATGAATTAAAAAAAAAAAATCTTAAAAAAGATGAGATTTTGGGGGCTTCTGGGTCACATTGTTGGTTAAGTGCCTGCCTTTGACTCCGGTATTGATCACAGCATTTTGGGATTGAACCTTACATGGGGCTCCCTGCTCAGTGGGGGGGGGGGGGGGGTCTGCTTCTCCCTCTCCCTCTGCCCTTCCCCCTGCTTTCTCTCTTTCAAATGAATAAAAAAAAATTAAAAAAAATCAAAAAAAGAAAACATGAGTTTTTTAAAAATATTGCAATTCACTTCATAACTGCTGTGGTGTAATTCACATGAGATTGTTTTGACCACTGGCTTAAACAGATGCTGATCAAGTGATTTTTATGTATGTCTAAGGGAAAAAACTTTCTGGAAGAGTTGAGAAGTAAGACTCTGAGAACAGTATTTATTTCACTTTGTAGAAATGTGTTAGAGGCAATTAACCTGAAAGGTAATTGCCAAAAATTTTATCAGTATCTACTAATGATCACTGGTAGTGTTTTCTTCAAATTGTATACATTCATTTGAGTGAAGCTTATTCATTGTTACTAAGTGAAAGTTAGAAATGCAGTTGATCCATTGGTTATAATTGTGGAGTTGAGATTCCTTGTAATGAGGGCAGTTAAAATAGCAACATAGCAACATGCAGAACATTCAGTTGGTGAGAGTGTTGTCTGAGACCCTCTGCCTGGGGAATAGAATTGAGAATTAGTATTTAAAGGATGTATGTGCAGTGGAAAAATGATGTGGATAAATCATTGCAAGCCCTGAAGGTAGTATCTTGATACTCATTTTCCATTCTTTTGTCCCTTACCATTCTCTTCTCTTGCCTGTGCTTTGTTCAAACTCTCACCACTGCAGTTTTCCCGTTTTTGTTTTCTTTTTTTCTCTTTGTTTCTGCAGTCCTTGTCATCCTACCCTGGCTTGTTTTTGTTTTCTTTCTGGCACTTATTCCTCTGCTTTTTCCACTTTGGCCTAGCAGGAAAGTAAGAGAAAGTTCAAGATAACCAGGGATTTTCAGAATTGATGGGAGAATTGACTCATTATTCCTTGGTGATAACTTGATTGCAAACTATAGAGGACTTTGGGGGGCACGAGGGTGGCCCAGTTAAGCATCTGTCTCTTGGTTCTGGCTCAGGTCAGGGTCCTGGAGATGAAGCCCCACTTGGGGCTCAACATGGAGTCAGCTTGCAGATTCTCTCTCTCCCATCCCCTCTGCTCCCCCTCCCCCCAGTTTGTGCTCTCTCAAATAAAATATTAAAACCCTAAGAAAACAATAGAAGATTTTTTTTTTAAGATTTTATTTACTTTTTTCATGAGAGACACACACATATACAGAGAGGCAGAGACACAGGCAGAGGGAGAAGCAGGCTCCACGCAAGGAGCCCGATGTGGGACTCGATCCTGGGACGGACTGCAGGATCATGCCCTGGGGGGCGGAAGGCAGGTGCTCAACCGCTGAGCCACCCAGGTATCCCACAATAGAAGATTTTTAAAGAATTAGTTTATTTTTTAAAAAAGATTTTATTTATTCATGAGACACAGGCTGAGACATAGGCAGAGGGAGTAGGCTCCCTGAGGGGAGCCCCATGCAGCCTTGATCCTGGGTGATCCTGGGACTCTGAGATCATGCCCTGAGCAGATACTCAACTGCTGAGCCACCCAGGCATCCCCAAAATTAGTTTATTTAAAATGTAACGTAAGAGGCAAAATGAATTTATAATTGTGAGAGACAAATATGGCTTAGTGTGGCACTAACAAACACAGGTTCTGAAATCAGACTGCCTGGATTCAGAATCCTGGCTTGTGTTAGTTCTAGTTGTTACCCTGAGTAATTCACTTCACTTCTTTGTGCCTCATTTTCCCTATTTTAAAAAATAGGAATGATAATGAGAGAACCTGTTTCTCTTGTAGGTTGTTGTGAAGGTTGAATGAGTGAAAGTGCTTGGAATGGTATCTAGCAAACAATGAGCATTCAATAAATATTAGCCATAAAAACACTGTGTTGGATACTTTTGAGAAATTGAATTTTCTAAGGAAATAAAAATGTCCCAGTAATACTGGCTACAAGGTTAATCTCCCCAAACTGAAGAGTATAAACTCTGGAAAGTCAAGGACTTCTTGGGATTTTTTTTCCCTTGTGACTGTTAAAATTGTTTCTTGTAGAAGGGCGAAGGAAGTAAGGTCCCCCCCCCCAAAGTGCTTGTATGGGGGCAGCCCCGGTGGCGCCGCGGTTTAGCGCCGCCTGCAGCCCGGGGCGTGATCTTGGAGACCCTGGATCTAGTCCCATGTCGGGCTTCCTGTATGGAGCCTGCTTCTCCCTCTGCCTGTGTCTCTGCCTCTCTCTCTGTGTGTCTCTCATAAATAAATAAAATCTAAAAAAAAAAAAAAAAAAAGAAAGAAAAATAGCCTTCTGGAACTGCTTACTCAACACATAGATTCACTGCACCTATTTTCTCTCTTCAGCCCTCATAAGTTTTGAAATAGTGACCTCTTTCTCTACTGGTGGTGTTGATGTGTTTGAGATAGAAACAAGTAAAGAAGTTGAAAGATAGTCATAATTTCCTGGCTTTTACAGGGCAATTAAAGGAGGTAAGAAAAGCTTGGCTATCTTATTGTGGCCAGCCACCAAACACTTCAGTTACATTATTTCATCGATACTTTGACAAAGAAGGATGGCAAGCATGTATTATGCCCACTCTATAAGTGAGGAAGTAGAAATTGACCTGAGTTCTGGAATGAGTGTGAAAATTGGCTGAACAGTTATCAGGAAATCCGTTAGCTTCACTTCTCCCTCCTGTTTGTTCGTTTGTTTGTTCTTTCTGCCACTTTAACTTTTTTTTTTTTAGATTTTTATTTATTTGTGTGTGTGTGTGTGTGTGTGTGAGAGAGAGAGAGAGAGAGGGAGGGAGGGAGGGAGGGAGGGAGAGAGAGAGAGAGAGAGAGAGAGAGAGAGAGAACGCATGTGCTCACAAGGAAGGGTAAGGGATAGAAGGAGAGGGAGAAGCAGACTCCCCTGCTGGATCCTGGGCTTGATCTTGGGACCCCTGGGATCATTACCTAAGCTGAAGGCAGATGCTTAACCAACTGAGCTGAGCCACCCAGGCACTTGTCACTTTAAGCATTTTTAGGCTTTTCTTTTTAAGCATTTTTTAAAATTTAATGGCATTAAGTACATTCAAAATGTTGTATAGTCATCACCATTTCTAAAATCTTTCTTATCACCCCAAATAGAAACTCTGTACCCAGTAAGCAATAACTCATCATTTCTCTTTTCCCCCAGTCTCTGGTAACTCTAATACACTCTATGCCTTTATGAATTTGCCTGTTTTATTCTGTTTATCCATCTATCTATCATTTTTAAGTACACTCATTGCCCAACGTGGGGCTTGAACTCACCAGCCCAAGGTGAGGGTCACTTTACTGACTCAGCCAGCCAGGTGCCCCTTGCCTGTTTTAGATATCTCTTTTATTTTTTTTATTTTTTTAAATTTTTATTTATTTTATTTATGTATGATAGTCACAGAGAGAGAGAGGCAGAGACACAGGCAGAGGGAGAAGCAGGCTCCATGCACCGGGAGCCCGACGTGGGATTTGATCCCGGGTCTCCAGGATCGCGCCCTGGGCCAAAGGCAGGCGCTAAACCGTTGCGCCACCCAGGGATCCCTGGATATCTCTTTTAAATGGAATCATACAGTGCTCGTCATTTCATGTCTGGTTTATTTCACTTAGCATTTTGATTTCAAGGCTCTATGTTGTGGCTGTATCAAAACTTCATTTCTCTTTATGGCTGAATAATGTTCCATTATATAATTACCACATTTTATTTGTACTTTCATCTGTTGATGGACATTCAGATGCTTTCTGCCTTTTGGCTATTATGGATATGCAGCTATGGACATTGGTTCACCAGTGTATTTTGAAGCCTATTTTCAGATCTTTTGTGTATATACTCGAGTGGAATTGCTGGGTCATTGTTTTTCTTTTTACTGCTTTTTTTTGGAGAAGAATTTGGATGGATCTGAATAAATCTCCCAATAGTGTGTAGAAAACCCATATAAAATGCATTTGTCCCCTTTGTAAAGAATAGATTTGTGGGGACACCTGGGTGGCTCTGCGGTTGAATGTCTGTCTGCCTTCGGCTTAGGGTGTGATCCTGGGACCCGGCTTGGAGTCCCCCCATCGGGCTCCCTGCCATCAGGCTCCTTGCGGGGAGCCTGCTTCTCCCTTTGCGTCTGTCTCTGCCTCTTTCTGTGTCTCTCATGAATAGATAAATAAATCTTAAAAAAAAAAAAAAGGTAAATTAGTGTCTGCCATTTCCACCACGAACACCTCTTTTTTTCAAGTGGTTCTTCATAGGGTTAAAAAAAAAGTTGTGATAAAATATACATGCCACAGGGCAGCCCCCAGTGGCTTAGCGGTTTAGCGCCGCCTTCAGCCCAGGGCGTGATCCTGGAGACTCAGGATTCAGTCCCACGTCGGCCTTCCCGCATGGAGCCTGCTTCTTCCTCTGCCTGTGTCTCTGTCTCTCTCTGTCTCTCTGTGTCTCATGAATAGATAAATAAAATCTTAAAAAAAAAAATACATGCCACAGAACTTGACCATTTTTCATTTATATTGTTTACTTATTTTTAGTATATTGTTAATTACTATAACAGCTACAGGATATTTACAATAAAGATATGACAAAAATCATATTAGTAATCTTTTTAGCCATTTTTAAATTATAAAAAAATTTTTTTAAGTAGGCCCCATGCTCAACGTGGGTCTCAAACGCATGACCTGGAGATCAGGAGTCATGTGCTGGCTAGATGCCCTATTTTCACCATTTTTTTTTTAATTATGTAGAAGCTAAATTTAGTTTTTTTTTTAAAGATTTTATTTATTCATAGAGACACACACAGAGAGAGAGGCAGAGACACAGGCAGAGGGAGAAGCAGGTTCCCTGTGGGGAGCCTGATATGGGACTACAACCTGGAAATCTGGGATCATATCCTAAGCCAAAGGCAGACGCTCAACCGCGTAGCCACCCAGGCATCCTGAGATTTTATTTATTTATTCATGAGACACAGAGAGAGGCAGAGACACAGGCAGTGGGAGACGCAGGCTGTTTATTCATGAGAGACACAGAGAGAAGCAGAGACATAGGTAGAGGGAGAAGCAGGCTCCATGCAGGGAGCCAGATGCGGGACTTGATCCCGGGACTCCAGGATCATGCCCTGGGCCGGAGGCAGGTGCTCAACTGCTGAGCCACCCAGGCATCCCTCAAATAAAATCTAAAAAAAAAAAAAGTATTTCAATGGAATTTTAAATGGTTAATTTACTGAATGTTTATGTGAAACACTGGCAGGGACTTAACTTAGATTTTGATAACTTTGTGAGCTAAGTATGGATATTATTGTCATTTTCCAGAGTAGTAAGTTTCGGGTTTGAGATTTCCAAGGTCAGTCATATCTAATACTTGAGATAGAATTTGAATTCAGAACTTTGGTCTGATTGCAGAATTGGCATTCATGGTAGCTTTGCTCTGTTGCCTGCCATCTGTGAACAGTGCATTAAGGAAAAATAAAGATGGGACTTTGTAGATCATAGTTACTTGATTTTCATTTCTTCTCCTCATTCATACAAAATTAGAAAAAGAACAAGTAATCCAGCTTTTCCAGTACTAAATAATTTTTAAATTTGTAATAAGGTCAAAGGGATACTTTCTTGGTGTATTGGCAGAGCAAGCTGCTGCTTTTTAAAGATCTGAACTATCAATTTATTTATTTATTTTAAAGCTTTTATTTGTTTATTCATGAGAGACACAGAAAGAGAGGCCGAGACACAGGCAGAGGGAGAAGTAGACTCCTCGCAGGGAGCCCGATGTGGGACTCGATCCTGGACCCTGGATCATGCCCTGTGCCAAAGGCCTACAACACTCAGTCACTGAGCCACCCAGGCATCCCTGGACTATCAATTTATTTATTTATTTATTTATTTATTTATTTAAAAAATTAAAAAAAATTTTTTTGACTATCAATTTAAAAGGATAATTTATACATTTGCATTTTCTTTTAAACTGTAGTGCCAAGAAAAGTTGCCAATCTTCCTGAATAGCTGATAAGGGTTTTGTTTTGTTTTGTTTTTTGTTTGTTTTTCAAGGACATTTGTTTTGGCTACTTGTGAGGCTCAGGACTGAACTTAAGATCCATCAATTGGGCAGACCTTCTTGAGCAAAGGTTCATTTTAGGGATTTCTAATTTTATTTCTTTTTTTAAATTTTAATTTAGTTTTTATTTTTTTTAAGATTTTATTTATTTATTTATGAGAGCCTGACATGGGACTCGATCCCGGGACTCCAGGATCACGCACTGGGCCGAAGGCAGGCGCTAAACCCCTGAGCCACCTGGGGATCCCCAGACTTCTAATTTTATTTCTAAGTATTTGCCATTAGATGTAATTTCTAAAAATTAATGAAAGTTAAGTGAACTAAAATTGGCTCTTTGGCTTTGTCTGATGAAGTTATATATGTTAGATATATGTTCCTATACTAATATAAATTGTGATACTTTAGTGATACTTTATATTCTGTTATGAAGTGTTTGTGAAATGGAACCACTGAATGAAGCACTAACCTAATTTTCTTCCCTTTGGAAAATTAATCCTGTGAATATTGGCTCTTACAAACGTGAATTAAAATATCCGTCTGTGATAACAGGCAAGGAATAATTAAATTCTGGGAGTTACAGGTCCAAGTGTAGTGTCTGGTGAACTGATCTTATCTGAGATGTTATGTCCAATTCCCAAATTCCAAGTTTGGGACAAACTTGAACATTTTGAGGATGGTGTAGTAAAGTGTAATTTACTAATCCCTGTAACAAAGGATGTTACAGGAAAAGCACAGGACATACTGGGGATGCTTAGTTTAGAGATGAGCACGTGGAGGAGCACAATGCATTGAAAGGGCTTTTTTGTAAAAGAAGGCTCTTGATGCGACAGGGACAGATTTTTTTTTTTTTAAGATTTAAGATTTTATTTATTTATTCATAGAGACACACACACACACACACAGAGAGGCAGAGACACAGGCAGAGGGAGAAGCAGGCTCCATCATGCAGGGAACCCGATATGGGACTCGATCCCGGGTCTCCAGAATCACACCCCGGGCTGCAGGCGGCGCTAAACCGCTGGGCCTTTGGGGCTGCCGGACAGGGACAGAGTTGATCCATTAGGACTAATATTAAGCCAGTCCTGTGTTTGCAAGTTGTTCATTTAAAAAGTAGCAAGCTCAGAATGCCTGGCTGGCTTAGTCTTTGGAGCTTGGGACTCTTGATCTCTGGTTGTAAATCGAGCCCCATGTTGGGTGTAGAGATTACTTTTAAAAATAAAATCTTAATGTAGCAAACTCTGTTGGAGGATGTGTGGAAACTTGGGATACCTTAAAGAGAATTGGGCAAGAATACCAGTAACTAGTAACATTTTTTGAGTGCTTTTTATAAAAGCATTTACTGTTCTAAGCACTGCTTACATTAGGATACTTTTAATCTTCACAGCAATCCAGTGTCCCAAAGTAGGGCAAGCAGCGAGACTCAGAGACCATGCTCTTAATTATCACATTATACTAATTTCCAGTTCTGATATTAATGTTCAAAGTATAGGTAATGATAAACTCATAATTTCACTGAACTGTTTATAAACAAGATAGCTACAAGGTTGAAAATTAAGTGAACTTACCTGGGATCAAATTATTGAATACACTTTCTGACATAGGCGTTCTAGCTAGAGATCTGCTATTTGACAGCCTTCATTGTGACTAAGTTCTAGTTTTTGGGGGAAAACATCAGCCAGGAACCTAGGATTCATTGTTGAATTCAGCACAAGTGTCGAGAGTGCTTAATGTGTGCCAGGTGCTGTGTTGGTGCTGGGGTGAGCGCATCTCCCCTGCCACCCTTAGTGAATAGACACACAGTCAGTGGTAAATACTGTCCAAATTTAAAAACCCCCAGTTTACCTTTGATGTGTAGTCTGTAGAGAAGTTTGATAACCTTTGAAGTGTAATATGTCTGGGCATATTGACCTTCAGGGATTTCTAGTTACTTCCTCCTTTAAATGCAAGAAGAGAGAAAAATAGCCCATTCCCAGTTTTATTTAGCTAATAGAGGCAGGACTTAAACACCCATGAAATAAGGCAAAAGTAGAAAAATGGTGATTAGCTTATTAGCACATACGTACTTAGTGGTTTAAAAATTACTTGGGATTCTCTTAAACTGACAAAATAGGTACAAGATCAGCAAACAAAAATTTTCCATATACCCTTCACCCAGAAACCCCATTCAGGTTTTGGCAGATGTCACTTTATAACAAAAGGGTGTATCTGATCCAGGATCACATTTTCACCCAGTTGTCTTGTCCCTCGCTTTACAACAGTTCCTTAGCCTTTGAATTCTGTGCCCTTTACCTTTTCGAAGATTACGCGGTAGTCATTTGACAGAATGTCCTTCAAGTTTGGTTTGTCCAGTGTATTTAGGCAGGAATATCACGGTGTTCTCAGTACATTCTGATGGGTGGGATGTGAGGTCTGTTTGTCCCCTGACTAGTGTTAACTTCTATCACTTGGTGTGTGCCATGCTTTACTTTGTTAATTAGCATTTTGTGTGGCAATACTTTGGGTATAATGAAACTATCTCTTAGAATTGAGGAATTTGTTTTTTTCTTGAGGGTGGGTTTTTTTATTTTTTAGAATGAAGTTTGCGCATGGACCTAAAAATCCTGTTACAGTTGTTATTTAAGTCTCTGAATACTAGTGTTTTTCTGGAATTTAAATATTGTGAATACTGGAATTTGGGAAGCAATAATCAGATTAAATTTTACAGTATACGATGTGGTTTGAGAGAACATCAAAAATTAAGAGCAGTCAGATCTCTGTTAGATTCTACTTTAGAATTCTGCAATCTTGAGCAGTTTACCTTGTTTTTCCAAGTTATGAATTGTTCTCCCGTTAAAAAGAAAAAAAGTTCTGCTTTGTAAAATGTGTCAGGCAGATGCCCCACTTCGGTAATGCCTGGGTGGCTCAGTTGGTTAAGCAGCTACCTTCAGCTCAGGTCATGATCCCAGGGTCCTGGGATCGAGCCCCACATTGGGCTCCCTGCTCTGTGAGGAGCCTGCTTCTCCCTCTCCCTCTGCCTGCTGCTCCCCTGCTTGTTTTCTCTCTCTCTCTGTGGAATAAATAAATAAAATCTTTTAAAAATCCAATCAAATTCATTTCTTTGGTATCCTTCAGAAGACAAATTAATAGGGCCAGCGAATTACCTTAAAAAGGTCTTCTGTGGAAGCTACTAAGTAGACATAATTAGAACAACATAGCATGTTGAAAGAAATTTAAGACCCTTACAAATTCTGTGTTTGCAGTCTGAACTGATTATAGTAAACGTAAACTGATGTTTTAGGGGATGAATGTTTCCTCTCCTGAAAAACAGATTCTTTAGCTTTTACTACTTGTAATTACATGTAGAACATGGAGGTATTTAAATACCATCAATTTCAGAGATAGAAAGATTTAGGGAGCCTAGAAGATTGTCAGAATATAGTATATTTTTTAAAGATTTTATTTATTTATTCATTAGAGACACAGAGAGGCAGAGACACAGGCAGAGGGAGAAGCAGGCTCCCTGCAGGGAGCCCGATGTGGGACTCCATCCCAGGACCTGGGGATCATGACCTGAGCCAAAGGCAGATGCTCAACCACTAAGCCACCCAGGTGCCCCCAGAAGATAGTATTATATGATGACCTAAATTAATTTTAATGGGACTGAATCTTGTTTAGGATAAAATCAGCTAATTGAACTATTTGATTCTTTCCATTTATTTTAGGCACCCTGTTACGACAAAATGTGTAACATCTTAGATGATGAATTTTAACTTTTCTGTTTCTATTCATATTTATCATTTTGAGAAAATTATTTTATAAATTATAATTTATATTTAAAAGCTTGAGGTGCCGTTTTACATTTTCCTTAGAATTAAGTGATACTTGAAATTATTTTATACTTCTCACTGAAGATGTTTCTGTTTATTTATATACTTCAGATGATAATGATGCCTTTTTTGTCATTAATTTTGTCAAAACCTGACACTTAGGGTTTCTTAATAAAATGAGTTGGTAAACTTGAGTTTTACCTCACACATAAATGATAACCAGAGACTAGATCTCATAGAATGGAGACAACTGGAACTAATACTGTAAAACCAAGAAAGGGATCTTAAAATACTGGCCCAGGAAAGGCCATTCATAATACAGGAAAGTCACACTGCATTTTTAAAAGATGTATTTCTTTTTTAAACTTTAAGTTTGTTGTACACCCAACATGGGGCTCGAACTCACAACCCTAAAATTAAGAGTTGCATGATCTCCTACTCAGCCAGTCAGGTGCCCCTCACTGGAATTTTGGGAGTAGAGGTCGGTAACTGAAGAAGTTTGGATGAAAGAGTGTCCTGGTAAAAGTATCCTTTTGTTTATTTTTACCTCTTAAGCCTGTTGAATTATTACAGAATTGAATACCTTTACCTGTCCTAAATACTATGTCTTCCATAGACAATATCCTAGTGATAGATGTTTTAGGAACTTTTGAATATTTTCTTGGTTTTAATCGATCCAGGTATCTGGCTGGGGTTTAGTGGTGTTATGGCTCTTGTACAAAACATTGAGTTAGGAAAGTTAATGATTTCTGCAGTCTTGAAGTTTATTTCACCTTACCTAAGTAACTGTGCAAGGTAGATCTTTTTTTTTTTTAAAGATTTTACTAAAAAAAAATTTTTTTTATTTATTCATGAGAGACAGAGAGAGAGAGAGAGAGAGAGAGGCAGAGACACAGGCAGAGAGAGAAGCAGGCTCCATGCAAGGAGCCCGACGAGGGACTCCATCCCGGGTCTCCAGGGTCACGCCCTTGGCAGAAGGCAGGCGCTAAATTGCTGAGCCACCCGGGCTGCCCAAGGTAGATCTTAATTGCCTAGTATAAGTAAATATAGTGGAGATAACCTTAGCAATCTGTAGAAAATTGTGCAAAGAAAGTTTTTGAGAATAGAATAAAATAATGGGCCTGGTGCTGCTCACAATTTAACTCCTTTTCCTCCTGGTTGAGCAGTGGGTCCTGGGTTTTGGATTTTACTAAAATTTTACTAAGTTAAACTGTTGTTTAAACTCAACTCTGAGGGCTGTTCTTTGCTGTTAAGAGAAGATATGACTCCTGATTTCCTGTCAGCAGCGTTCTGTGACAGAAATTACGTGTTCACATAGATACTTGGCCTGTAACTCATTAATATTTTTTCTTTGAATCAAATCTTTTATTTTCTTCATAGAATGTGACTGATTGATATATAAAGTATTCCTCAATGTCTACTGTAATCTGTGCTTTATGGACAAAAAGGATACTATCGTTTTGCTTTAGTTTGTTTACAGTGGGTGGCAGTTAATTTACTGCATCATAAAGATTGCCTAGTATTACAGCTTTAATCACTGTGTAATTATTTACCTTGGGTTTCTTTTTATTTAACCTGCTTTTCTTTGAATATTATTGTGCATGAAAGAGGTCAGTTGGAATTTGGAGATATGGAGTCTAGTCACTTGTTATAAAATTAACTCTCTTTATGACCTTAGCAAGACAGCTAATCTTTCTGGGTTGGGCTTCTCATTTATAAAACATAATGGAGCAAAGAGGTTGCACTAAAAATATCTTACTTTTTTCCCCCTTGATCTAAGGAAAAATCTTATATGTTGTAAGACTGAAATGGGAAGATGCTTGTTGAAATTAACAATATAAATACCAAAAAGAAATAGGGTAAGAATGTAAAGACAGGATCACTATAATATAGTGCCTTCCTCACTTAGCAGTCTGATCCGAAGCTTAACTTAGAAACAGAAGTACTGAAAATTCAGTAATATTTTAGAGATCATCATAATAAAAAATATTAAGAACCTCAGCGGGTTTTGTTGTTTTTGTTATTTTTAGAGTGATAATGGCATGCATGAAAATGTTCATGAGGTCTCTGACTCGCTCTAAAATATGTTTTGTTATTTTGCTGTTGAGCATTAACAGCAAGGATCAATAAATTAAAAGGAGAAGTATGGTCAAATGAAAATTTATATGGAATTAATTACCGGCTTTTTTTTTTTTTTTAATTACCGGCTTTTTTGAGGTTAGAACAGATCAGAGCAGTAAGAACACAAATAAACCTAATCCTTGAAATGGATCTCCAGCAAGAAACACAAGAAGGTTGTAAAGAATGTCTGGAGTCTGGTTTCAGATAGATCAAAAAAAACATCGCATCCATTAAACAGTAGCTGATGAAGATGAGAGATGGATGAAACAGCAACAGTCCAATGAAGGTCATCTTTGAAACTCATAAAGGAGAATGAAAATCAAATCAGGGGAACACAGGATGAAGTCAGAAAACATTCAGAATGGGCAAATTGAGGATATTGAAAAAATGGGAAAGAAGATATAGCAGACTAAGATTGCTGCTAGTTTTTGTGTGCCAGGCATGCTTTTCTCCTGATAGCAGTGTCCAGCTTTGCTTTCTTTTTAGTAGGCTTCATGCCCAGCATGGGGCTTGAACTCAGAGCCCTGAGATCAGGTGTCCATGCTCTACGAACTGAGCTGGTCAGGCGTGCCCCTGCTTTGCCTTCTGAATAACTGCCTACCTTCCTATTCTATGTAGTTCTAGTTCACTGCCAATCAGAGTGAATTCCAGATAATCTTGTTTTGCCTAGCCACTGCAATTAGACCAGGTTCATGGCACAAACCCCCAGAACTTTTGTGCACCTGGTAGTGGGAAGATAGGATAGTCTGTTGCCTCTGGCATCACAGTACAGGTGTGTGGTAAGCTTAAAGATACATGTGGCCGTCATCTCTGTCTTAGGGAAGAAACCCATCTGCTCAAGAAGTAAAGACTATCAGAGTAGAGAGAACTCTAATGACATGTCTTGTGTTTCTGGATCTAGCTGTATGTGGAGCCAGTGCAAACTTTAAACTAAATAATTAAGACAGTAAAATCCCTTTCTTGGGGTGGTTTGAAATAGGAATTTATAACCTTACAATCTAAGATACTTAGTTCTGGTTGGGCACCTGGGTGGCTTAGTGATTGAGCGTCTGCCTTTGGCTCAGGGCATGATCCAGGGCTCCTGGGAATGAGTCCCACATCTGGCTCCCTGCAGGGAGCCTGCTTCTCCCTCTGCCTGTGTCTCTCATGAATAAGTAAAATAAAATTTTAAAAAAAGATAGTTCTGGCAAATTCATAAATTATTCTTCAGAATAAAGAGTATTATAAGATATGGGCAGTCTGGGTGGCTCGGCGGTTTAGCACCGCCTTCAGCTCAGGGTGTGATCCTGGAGACCCGGGATCGAGTCCCATGTCAGGCTCCCTGCATGGAGCCTGCTTCTTCTGCTTGTGTCTCTGCCTCTTTCTCTCTTTCTCTCTGTGTCTCTCATGAATAGGTAAAACCTTTAAAAAAAAAAAAAAAAAGGAAAAAGGAAGTGGGAACTCAGGTAATAGAAGTGAAAATCACTTTTGTCCTGAAGGTGTCTACCAGTTGTACCACCTCACAGGATGAGAGACTCACAAATTGAAGCCCAAAGGCTCCACAAAAGTCAGGGGTCAAATAGGAGACACCTCCCCCCCAGTAAGATGAGACCCCAAATTGGATGAGGGTGATTGATAAGTAAGCCAGCCTGCATCCCTGTTTGTGGTCTGGGTTAACATCTGGGTGGCCCAAGCAGCCTGAAACCTTGAACTTGATTTATGGTAAACCCAGGCAGGTAGTGTTCCCAGACACCCGGAGGAACCTACCTTATCCTAGGCTTCACATTTGAATTGATTTATTTTATTTTTTTGTAAGATTCCATTTATTCATGAGAGACATGGAGAGAGAAAGACAGAGACATGGAGATGTCTTTTATTTTTTAAAAAAAGATTTTATTTATTTATTTGAGAAAGCATGAGAGAGAGAGAGAGAGAGCACAGGTAGGGTGAAGGGCAGAGAGAGAGAGAGAGAGAAGCAAGCTCCCTGCTAAGCAGGGAACCTGACATGGGCCTCCATCTGGGACTCCAGGATCATGACCTGAGCCAAAGGCAGATGCTTTAACTGACTGAGCCACCCAGGTACCCTAAAATCTTTTTTTTTTTTTAAATAAATATGTTAGGCCTAAAAATCTCTAGGGAGTAGGAAACTATAAAATGTTACATAATAACAAATAGGAATTTTAGAAGTGAAAATTAATAAAAAACCCGATGGTTGGTTTTAACAGAATAAGCACAGATAAAGAAAGAATTCATGAAATGGAAGGCAAGTCTGAAGAAATAGTTTACTTAAGAGAGGACAAATGAGAAAAATACAGAAGAGGGTATATATAGTCTTAAGGACTAACATAACATTCCATCTGAATCTCAGTAGGGTGGGAGACTAAGAACCAGGATGGAGACAATATATGTGAAGAGACAAGAGCTGAGAATTTGCCCCAACGGAATCTTTAGTCAGGAAGCCCAGGGAAGGACATGCTGAAGAAAAAAAGTACATCTAGATGGATAGTGAAATTATGGAATACCAAAGAAAGAAAACATCATAAAAACAGCAGGGGGCGGGGGGAAGGGGGATTACCTTCAAAGGAGACTCCAGATGACTTTTGAATAGCAGCAGTGGAAGCCAGTTTATAATGAAGTAACCTCACTGTGCTGAAAGAAGCTGTCGACCTAGATTTCTATTCCAGTGAAAATACCTTACAAGAATAAGGACTTTGAGCAAACAAAAACAGTTTGCCATGGGAAGGAAATTTTAAAGGATTAAACTTCAGGCAGAAGGAAAGTATTGAGATGCAAAAAAGAATAAACAAAGACTTGTCTTAAGTATGTGGCTAAAAAAAAATGAAAACTTGGGTAAAGCAAAAGGAAAATACTGCATTTGAAAAAACAGAATTAAGACATATACAAAAGCTGTGAATAATCAAGGAGTGACTCATAATCAAAATTGAAAGAATGAATTGGGATTGAAACTTATTGATAATTTTGGGGCACCTGGCTGTCTCACTTGGTAGAGCATGTGATTCTCAGTCTCGGGGTTGTGACTTCAAGCTCCATGTTGGGCATGGAGCCTAGTTTTTTTTTTAAAAAGAAATTTATTGACAACTTATGTAAATATGAAGCCATCAGACATCGACTTAGTAATGGGCATAGGATCTGAGTCACCTAAGAAGAAATACAAATAACAAAACTATGAAAAGTGTTTCTTCTGTGAGCAAGGAAATTGATTTACCTTGGTAGTAATGAGATATTCATAGAGATTAGGTCCTAGCTCTTCAAAATGTTTTTTGAGGCCGATGAATTTAGTATGTTTTATTTTATTATTATTTTTTAAAAAATGAACTTTTATTTTTATTTTTTTAAATTTGTTTATTCATAGAGACACAAAGAGAGAGAGGCAGAGACACAGGCAGAGGGAGAAGCAGGCCCCATGCAGAGAGCCTGACCTGGGACTCATCCCAGGTCTCCAGGATCACGCCCTGGGCTGCAGGCGGCGCTAAAACCGCTGCGCCACCAGGGCTACCCCAAAAATGAACTTTTAAAAAGTAATCTCTGCACTCAACATGAAGCTTAAACTCATGACCCTGAGATCAGGAGTCATATGCTGCTGTACTGATGGAGCTAGCCAGGCACCTCAAATTTAGTGTGTGTGTGTGTGTGTGTGTGTGTGTGTGTGTGTGTGTGTGTTTTAAGAGTATTTATTCATGAGAAATATATATAGAGAGGCAGAGGCAGAGACAGAGGTAGAGGGAGAAGCAGTCTCCTCGCAGGGAGCCTGATGCGGGACTCCATCTGGGATTCTGGGATCATGCCCTGAGATAAAGACAGATGCTCAATTGCTGAGCCACCCAGGCATCCCAAATTTAGTATATTTTAAGCAATTATGGGAACAATAAAAATTTTGGCATTAGGTATCAAGAGCTATAAAGATATTCATGCTACTTATTGGAGAGCCTGGGTGGCTCAGTCAGTTGGGTGTCAGACTCTTGATCTTGGCCTAGGTCATGATCTCAGAGTCAGGGGATGGAGCCCCACATCAGGCTTTGTGCTTAGGGGGGTGCTGGTTGAGACACCCTTTCCCTCCCTCTGCCTGTTTCCTTCCCCCCACTTGTGCTCTCTCTCTCTCTCTTTTTATGATTTTATTTATTCATGAGACACACACACACACACACAGAGAGAGAGAGAGAGAGAGAGAGAGAGAGAGAGAGAGGCAGAGACCCAGGCGGAGGGAGAAGGAGGCCCCTTGCAGGGAGCCCTACATGGGACTCAAGGATCCTGGAGACCCAGGATCACACCCTGGGCTGAAGGCGGCGCTAAATCGCTGAGCCACCCAGGCTGCCCTCTCTCTCTGTTTTTAAAGATTTACTTATTTATTCATGAGAGACACAAAGAAGGAGAGACAGAGACATAAGCAGAAGGAGAAGAGAAGCAAGTTCCTCGCAGGGAGCCCGATGTGGGACTCAATCCCAGATCCTGGGATCATGCCCTGAGTTGAAGGCAGATGCTCAGCTGCTAAGCCACCCAGGCATCCCCCCCCCCCCTTTCAAATAAATAAACCTTTTACTTTTTTTTTTTAATTTTTATTTATTTATGATAGTCACAGAGAGAGAGAGAGGCAGAGACACAGGCAGAGGGAGAAGCAGGCTCCATGCACCGGGAGCCCGACGTGGGATTCGATCCCGGGTCTCCAGGATCGTGCCCTGGGCCAAAGGCAGGCGCCAAACTACTGCGCCACCCAGGGATCCCTAAATAAACCTTTTATTTATTTTTTTTTAATTTTTTTTAATTTTTTTTATTTATTTATGACAGTCACAGAGAGAGAGAGAGAGGCAGAGACACAGGCAGAGGGAGAAGCAGGCTCCATGCACCGGGAGCCCGACGTGGGACTCGATCCCGGGTCTCCAGGATCGCGCCCTGGGCCAAAGACCGGCGCTAAACCACTGCGCCACCCAGGGATCCCTAAATAAACCTTTTAAAATCAAGTGTTTATACTACTTATCTATTTCAGTATTAAGAATTTTAAAATATGGAAATAACGGCAAAAGGTATATTTATGAAAATGTTCAGAGAAATTGTATGACTCCATTTTGATGGGCTATTATGTAGCTGTATAAATAATAATTTGTCCTGTTAAAATATGGAATGTGGCTGCAAGTACACAGTGCTTGTTGATCATTGAGGCAAGTTCACTGCACTGATAGTGGGTTATCCTCTTTGGAATTTTACTAATTTATCTTGAGAATCTGTGTCTTGGATGTCTCATACATTTTAACTGTAGCATATCATAAAACTGTACTTGAGTGTTCTACTCAGGAAACCTACTTTGCTACTCTGTTCTGTGGGGATACTCTTTTTTTTTTATTTTTTTATTTTTTCCTGTGGGGATACTCTTAACATCAATAGTCAATCCTTGGGGGATGCCTGGGTGGCTCAGCTGTTGAGCATCTGTCTTTGACTCAGGGCGTGATCCTGGAGTCCCTGGATCAGGTCCCTAATCGGGCTTCTTGCAGGGAGCCTGCTTCTCCTTCTGCCTGTGTCTCTGCCTCTCTCTGTGTGTCTCTCATGAATAAATAAATAAAATCTTAAAAAAAAAAATCAATCCTTGGTAGGTTGGCAGTGAAGAATGCCCAGATGGCATTGTAGTGGACCTTTGTATCCTGGTTTATGTTCCCATGAATGATCTTTTTCCTTGGTTAATTCTTGTTACAGCCACCCCCACCACACTGGCTCAAGGAGTCATGAGAATTACTTCTCATGACTAAGTTTATTTTTTTTTAATTTTTTTTCATGAATAAGTTTAAATGAATTTCCTTAACATAGTGTAACCTCTGTAGCCGTATAGTTTTTGTGATGAAGAAAATGTTCTTTGATCTTAAATATAGTAACCACCAGCTATATGTGGATATGGAACACTTGGAAGGTGACTAGTAATGCTAAAAGTTTAAATTTAAATAAAATAGTTAGGGCAGCCCTGGTGGCTTAGCAGTTTAGCGCCGCTGTCAGCTTTGGGTGTGATCCTGGAGACCCGGGATCGAGTCCCACGTCAGGTTCCCTGCATGGAGCCTGCTTCTTCCTCTGCCTGTGTCTTTGCCTCTCTTTCTGTGTCTCTCATGAATAAATAAATAAAATCTTTAAAAAAATAAAAAAATAAAATAGTTACATTCACTGCCATATTGGATAGTACATCTCTAATGGGATTTCCACCAGGTTGTTCCTTGACTGACTTGGATGACTGCCTTATAAAGAGATGACCTGAGCTCTTTGTAAGGTCTCCTTTCCCAAGACAGCATCAGAGATACACAGTGGGGAGCAAGGACTTTCTGTTACAAATCCCGAAATCAGAAGTCGTTCTCTTGTTTAACATGGGTTCACTCAGCAAATTGTCTCAGGTCAATTTTTCCTCCTTTTCCATATATAAAAGATTAAAAAGGATCCACTATTTTCTTTTGTATTTACTTATGGAGTTATGATCATTTTGTTCATTCTCCTTTTTGTTCCAAAGAATATGAGTACAGAGCTAACTCCCATTTTAGTTGCTTTCAGTGGCAATTTTTTTGTTGTTCATTTCTAGTGACACACACACACAGACACACAAACACACACGTGCGCACACACACACACAGTTTAAAATAATCCAGGAGTTCTTTTTTTCTAAGCTCTGTGAATATACTTCTTTTGTGCTTTTGTACTCTTATTCTTTCTCCCTCATAGGGTTGTTGTGACTCTGAAATAGATCATCAATAAAGCATGATGGGTATAGTGAATAGATCTTTAATTCTTTTTTCTTTTTTTTGTCTAATTCCTGTTTAAAATGAGGGGGCTCATAAAAGGTCAGAGGTGAGGGCAGCCTGGGTGTCTCAGCGGTTTAGCGCCGCCTTCCGCCCAGGGCCTGATCCTGGAGACCCAGGATCGAGTACCATGTCAGGCCCCCTGCATGGAGCCTGCTTCTCCCTCTGCCTGTGTCTCTGCCTCTCTCTCTCTCTCTCTCTCTCGAATAAATAAATAAAATTTAAAAAAAAAAGGTCAGAGGTGAAATGAGATTTCTAAGGAAGTGGTTGATTTAGTGTCTTTACTCACAGGAGGTCCCAGAGCTGCTTAGTGGTCTGGCGGCCTCCAGCCTCATCTGCCAGTGCCTGTCATGACTCATGTGCCATAAGCTTGTGTCAGCAGCCTGGGCTGGTGTGTGTCCCTGGTGTCCGTTGTCACTGCCACTGTGTGATGGCAGTTCTTTCCTGGGAAAGAGAAGGGTAGCAGTCACCAGGTGAGGGGTGCAGGGAGAGTGGTCCTTGAATAGTCTTGACTCAAGATGATCTAGAGAAATGACCCGACCTATCCGGATGGGCAAAGAATAGTCCTGAGAATTTCTGTTGTGATGCAATGAATACTTTTCTTTAGCCAGAAAGCCCCAAACAAAATGCATCCTTCCCCATCAAACCCTATTGGATTGGTCACCTCCAAGATTCTTTCCATTGATGATTGCTATGCTAGGATGCTTCCAGAGAAGTTCTGATAATGAAATAGGGCCTGTCGTCGCCTGTGGCATCCCTATAGGGCTGTCAGTGTGGTGTCTTTCTCCTATTTCTTAACACTGATTGAGTGTGAATGACCTCATGGCAGATTTCTGGCAGTTGAAGGTGAGAAGTAGAGATTGTAGTGGGCAGAAAATTGTCCCAGTGTTGTGTTCTGGCACGGAATGTGGCTGTAACCTTTGACACATCATTAAATTTGTAAAATGAGAACATGTCTCCCTTTTCACGTCTCCCTTATCTCTTTCTGGAGAATTGAAGGAAAAGTGAGGTTATTTTTTTTTTATTTTTTTAAAGATTTTATTTATTTATTTGAAAGAGAGCACAGCCAGAAGGAGGAGCAGAGGCAGAGGCAGAAGCAGAGGCAGAGGGAGAGGGAGAAGCAGACCACCAACTGAACAGGGATCCCAAAGCAGGGCTAGGTACCAGTTCCCATGACCTGAGCCAAAGGCAGACACTTCAGCGACTGAGCCACCCAGGCACCTGGAAAAGCGAGATTAGCTAAGAAATACTATGAACTTTCAGAAATAATGACAGTATATTCTGATTATGGCAAGATAATATCCCTTTGTTGTCCATTTTGAGCCACATTTCAGTATAAATTTACTTAAACTTATGTATTCAGGAGAAAAGAATGGGACTCAGGCTATTAGGGAAAGTAATTTCTGTGTCTTAAGCATTCTCTTGCTTAATACTGCTTTTCCTGATTCTATCTCTATTCAGGATAGAGATCTTGTTTTGAAAAACAAAATTACTTCTATGTGTTCACAGATTCAGGGATAAGTGTCAGTTGTTTTTGTTATTGTTTTCTGTTGTCAAGTGTTATTTCCTAAGTATGTACACTTTACTTGCTGATGCCCAAATCTAGCCTAGCAGGTAACTTACCTGGTAAGAGATGGTGGAGCAAGAGCACATTTTTTTTTTTAAGATTTTATTTATTTATTCATGAGAGACACAGAGAGACAGAGAGAAAGGCACAGACACAGGCAGAGGGAGAAGCAGGCTCCATTCCATCCATGCAGGGAGCCTGATGCGGGACTCGATCCTGGGTCCCCAGGACCATACCCTGGGCTGAAGACAGCACTAAACCGCTGAGCCACCCGGGCTGCCCCATTTTTTTTTTTTTTTTTTTTAAAGTAAGCTCTAAGCCCAATGTGGGGCTTGAATTTAGGACTCCAAGATCAAGAGTCACACATTCTACTGACTGAGCCAGCCAGGTGCTCCTAGAAAAAGGTTTTTTTAGTGTTAGTGTTCTTTTTGTTTTTTTGAGAGAGCCCAGGCGCTGGGGTGGATATCAGGGGAGGGACAGAGGGAGAGAGAGAGAATCTTAAGCAGGCTCCATGCCCAGCACAGAGCCATCCTAGGGGTTTGATCTCACTACCCTGACATCATGAACTGAGCCAAAAATCAAGAGTCAGACGTTTAACCCACTGAGCCACCCAGGTGCCCCAGTATTAGTATTTTAAAAATATGCTTTTGATTTTGGCTTTTGATTTTTAAAATATGCTTTTGAGTGTCTTTATGTGACATGTTTTTGCTTTTCACTTTTCAATTTTTTTTTTTTTTTAAAGCTCTGTGCCCAGTGTGGGGCTTGACCTCATTATCCTGAGATCAGGGGTTGCATGCTTTACTGACTGAGCCAGCCAGGCACCCCTTCAATTTTAAATTTTTATAAGATAGACATAAAAAAATTTACCATCTTAACGATCCTTGGCATTAAGCACATTCATACTGTTTTGCAACCATCACCACCATTTAGTTCCAGAACTTTTCATCATCCCAAACTAAAATTCTGTGCATATTAACAATAAATCCCCACTACACACTCCTCCCAGTCCCTGGTGACCATCATTCTATACTCTGTGAGTTTGACTATTATATAGATATCTCATATGAGTAGAATCATAATATTTGTCTAGCTTATTTCATTTAGGATAATCTTTTCAAGGTTCATTTATGTTGTAGCATGTCTCAGAACTTTTCTCTTTAAGGCTGAATTATATTCCATTGTATGTATGTATCCCATTTTGTGCTTCCATTGAGCTGACAGTGGACATCTGGGTTGTTTCCACCTCTTGGCTATTGTAACGCTTCTGTGAACATGGGTATAGATGTATCTGAGTGCCTGCTTTCGTTTCTTTTGGGTATATACCCAGAAGTGGAATTGCTGTGTCACGGTAATTCTGTTGAATTTTTAAGGAACCGGCAAATTGTTTTCCACCATGCATGCATCATCTTCTATTCCTAACAGCCGTATACAAAGGTTCTAATTTCTCCTATTTAGTATTTATGTGTTGCATTTTATTTTTATTTTATTTTATTTTTATTTATTTATTAAAAAAATTATTTTTTATTTTTTTTTATTTTTTATTTATTTATGATAGGCACACAGTGAGAGAGAGAGAGAGGCAAAGACACAGGCAGAGGGAGAAGCAGGCTCCATGCACCGGGAGCCCGACGCGGGATTCGATCCTGGGTCTCCAGGATCGCGCCCTGGGCCAAAAGCAGGCGCCAAACCAATGCGCCACCCAGGGATCCCCAAAAATTTTTTTTGACAAACTCTTATGTCAAGGGCTTTCTTTTTTTTTTTTTTATTAAAGATTTTATTTATTTATTTATGAGAGAGAGAGAGAGAGAGACACGGACACAGGCAGAGGGAGTAGCAGGCTCCATGCAGGTAGCCCGAGGTGGGACTCTATCTCAGATCCCAGGATCATGTCCTGAGCCAAAGGCAGATGCTCTACTGTTGAGCCACCCAGGCGTCTCTATGTGTTGCATTTTTATAGTATTGGAGATTCAGCTGAAGTTCCTTACTGATAGCCAAGTATCAGAAAATGTTTTCTAAAGAGAGTAATAGTGCTGTATTATAAGGTAATCTTAGATGTTATTTGTCCTGCCACCTATTTTCTTCTTAGTAAGAACAAAGAAATTCTCTTCATCCAGCATCCTTCTGCCTTACCCACTGCACATGTGCCTGGGAGGGAGGGGGAGCGTTGCACCTATGTCCTATGTTGAACTGTGATAAACTATCACTGGATGGTTGAATGCCTCACCTGTGACTCTCACTTGGGGCAATTTTTGTTTGTTTTGAATTTATTTGAGAGACAGAGAGCATGAGCCGAAGGAGAGGGAGAAGCAGGCTCCCTGCCGAGCAGGGAGTCCAACTAGGGACTCAGTCTCAGCACCCGGGGATCATGACCTGAGCTGAAGGTAGACGGTTAACTGACTGAGCCACGCAGGCACCCCTCTATTGGGAGAAATTTTATTTTATTTTATTTTATTTTATTTTTATTTATTTATGATAGTCACAGAGAGAGAGAGAGAGAGAGAGAGGCAGAGACACAGGCAGAGGGAGAAGCAGGCTCCATGCACCGGGAGCCCGACGTGGGATTCGATCCCGGGTCTCCAGGATCGCGCCCTGGGCCAAAGGCAGGCGCCAAACCGCTGCGCCACCCAGGGATCCCTATTGGGAGAAATTTTAACTGGTTGTTGATGACATCTGAGTTTATTTTGGAGACTATACTGGCCTAATTTTGTAGAAATTAGCTGGCAAGTTAGAGGACTGATTTTTCTATCCTAGAGGATGGGAGTTTTTGACAAATTGGTCAGTTCCTGAGCTGCTTTTCTCTTAGGCAAGAAAACTCAATTAGGCAGTCTGTGGAGGACTCTCATAGCTCTGAATGTCTGTTTGGAAGGACATTGTGAATTTCTGCCACTCACTTTCTATTTCTTTCCTAGGGATCATGGCCCAAGTAGCAATGTCTACCCTGCCCGTTGAAGATGAGGAGTCCTCAGAGAGCAGGATGGTGGTGACATTCCTCATGTCTGCTCTGGAGTCCATGGTGAGATGGCTTTATAGTTCTAGAAAATGTCTGTAGTCGAATAGTCTTGAGCTCATAGGTGAGATTGATTTTTTTTTTTTTTGTAAACTTGCATGTTTTTTGGTTTTAGAAGAAGAGTACTTTTGCTTGAAAAATAGTTAATATAAGCCTTTCAAATGATTTTATTACCATGTTTTAGAATGTTCTTAACTTACCTGTTTAACTTTTTACATTTAATTTCAGTTGTTTACCTACCAGTGTCTTAGGCAGTTTCTTGTTTTGCAAACAGTAGCTTTGAATTTATGTTTAACAATAGATTTCTTTCATATAATCTTGGGCAATACATGAATCTTGCTTTGTTGTTTCATAAATACTGCCTTTGGTGAGACGGATGTCCACCTAAGTGTGGATAAAATAGGCACCCTCACACCCTCACACACTTCCTTTCAGGTGAGCAGCTACTATATATCTCATGTAAATAAAATGTTAACAAAATGATAGGGCAGCATTATTCTTCATGCTGGGAACAATTGTTGGCTTACCTCTAGGTCAGAAGTTCTATGCTGTGGCTTTATTATATTTCAAAAGATTTGTGATCATCTCAGTTGGCATAAAATTATTTATTCAAAATGTTTTAGATCAATATCATGCAAATAATTTCTATTTATGATGGTTATTGTGTAAATAAAAACCAAATAGAGGAAAGCTGTAGTTTGCAACAAATGACAGAGAACATAGTGTGTTTGGCCAAAAAAAAAAAAAAAAAAAAAAGCAAAAGAAAATCCCCAAATTCAAGTCTTTATAGTATGTCAAGTTAAAATTCTAGATGAGTAAAAGAAAATAATATATTAGGACAAATTTAAAAACCAGAAGAAAAATATATAATCCTATTTAATTCCAGAAACATCTTTTCTAATGCCTAAAATAAGTGAGATATTTTTATGGATCAATAGGAAAAAACACTATTAACATAGTAGAAAAGTAGGCAAATAGTATGTTAATTTACAGAGAAATATCTAAGGTACAGTACTCTTTAATACCAACCATTCACTGGATTATTACTATTTTTAAAGATTTTATTATTTTTTTAAAGATTTTATTTATTCATGAGGGACACAGAAAGAGAGGCAGAGACACAGGCAGAGGGAGAAGCAGGCTGCATGCAAGGAGCCCAATGTGGGACTCAATTCTGGATCCTGGGATCACGCCCTGAGCCGAAGACAGATGCTCAACTGCTGAGCCACCCAGGCGTCCCAACATAGTGGATGTTGTGATGTGGCTTCAGACTTCCCTTTTGACTAATGGCAATAATCCTCCCAGCTGCTGCGAGTATTTGAGGCTCCCTTGCCCAAGGTCTCCCCTTTCTATGGGAGGACCATCCCAGCTCCAGAGCTCTCCAGATGCAGTTGCACCAGTGATCGACTCCCCCTCTGCTGAAACCTGCATCTGTCACATCTGGGTGTTGCTATTGAGAGAGTACTCTCCACAAAGCCTGGGTAGAAATCTGAGTCTGCTTCATGGGAATTTGACCTATCACAGGTTACAAGGGATTTCTGCCTTTTTTTCTTATAAATTCTCTTTTCCTGTTTAAAATTGGGGTTAGAAACTATCTAGAAAGAGAGATACCTATAAAAAACGGTGACTCTCTTTTTATATGATGATCTAAGGCCAGAAACTAGGAACTTCATCTAATTCCAGTTACTGTAATAAGACAATTGAAGTGATAAGATTTTTTTATCCATCCAGCAGAAATAGTACTTTCAGACATCTGTATATAACATAAGGTTTGTTATTTGTATTTTAGTGTAAAGAACTGGCCAAGTCCAAGGCAGAAGTGGCCTGCATTGCAGTGTATGAGACAGATGTGTTTGTTGTTGGAACTGAGAGAGGACGTGCTTTTGTCAACACCAGAAAGGATTTTCAGAAAGATTTTGTAAAATACTGTAAGTATTATATTTTTATCATTTGTATTTCATAAATATTGTGCATAAATATTTGTGGATAACAAATGTCTTATTTCTTTCTTTCTTTTTTTTTTTTTTTTAAAGATTTTATTTATTTATTCATGAGAGGCAGAGACACAGGCAGAGGGAGAAGCAGGCTCCACGCAGGGAGCCCGATGTGGGACTCGATCCCGGGACTCCAGGATCACGCCCTGGGCCGAAGGGAGGCACTCAACCACTGAGCCACCCAGGCGTCCCCAATATCTTACTTTCTAAAGCAGAATGATATTTATACTAAAAAGACTTTCTAAAATGTCTAGAGAGACATTTCAAAATGCTCAGTGTTCCCAACATGATAATATATAAGGGTAAATACTGAAGAGTTTAAGAAAAATGGTAAATGTCTATTCTGTGTTCCTTGCTTGGTGTTACTTTGGATTGGTGGCACATATGAGAGACAAGGTAGAGAAATCTTGAATTGATTAAAGGTTCTTGTTTAAGTAAACAGTTATTTTCTTGATAGGTACTTGCTGTGTTCAAAGCAAGTCTTTGTGCATGAAATTCGCGTAAGCATGATATAAAGTTAAACTGGCCTATTTGATTCCCTCAATAGAATCAACTTGTCAGGATTCTCAGTGTGTTTTGTGGTTATTCAATTGGGAGTTCATCCAGTTGGTGAAAATTTAACTCGATATACAACAAACACAGTAGATAAATTTGCTGTAGGCTGTTACTACCTGTGATCTTACACAGACCGATTTTGTATCCATGTTTAACCTTACACTGCCTGCCAGTGTCATGTTGTCTCAGTGATTAGCCTCTTTTTAAACATGGAAAGAACAAAATGGTGGGGATGTCTACAGGCATATTGTGTACGTGAGTGTGTCTTTAAGTGCCAAACTTAAATTTCCATTAGCAAGTTAGATCCAATTCATGATGGATTGAGCAGATCATGGGTGAATAAAATAGTTTTCATATTAACATTAATTTTTAGTCCTGTTAAAATGCATATCTTCACACTGTATGCCTGCTTCCACCCCCACTATAATCTTTTAAGCTTTATAGTAGTATAATCTAGTTAAATTTTTTTCATTATTTCTGATTGTTTTGAGAATTTTTAAGGCTTTGATCATGTTTGTGTATTTAAGTTTATAGTAATGTTGTTTTGATTATGTGTATATCAGCTGCCATCTGTCCCATGAATACTATAATCCGACTGGCAGCTGTGTTTATATTCCCGTTCCCTATACTGCCTTGCTTATGTGGTTCTCCAGTGGTTAGAACTAAGCATTAGGGGAATTGTCCACCGTTGCAAACTGTAGTCCCTGCCCATTAGTATTCATCCTTTCTTTTTTGTTACCAATAATTCAATGCCTTAGAGAATAATCTTTGGAAGTAATTCTTAAGTATGTAATATTTATTTATATAAGGTATTTTGTACACAAAGGTCAATAGTAGTCTTCTGACACCTAATCAGTAGGTTTATGAGTCAGTTTTACAATTTCTTGGGGAAAATTCTCTTTCCCAAGGTTTGGCAAAGCACTGTCCAGGAGCAATGAGATGATATGAATCACTCATAATTTAAAATATTTGAGTTATGACAATAAGAAGGAGAAACAAGTGAAATTTATTTTAGTAGTTATAGTTTAACCTGATCTATTTAAAACATTATCATTCAGCATCAACATAGAAGTGATTAATGGGATATTTTGCATAGTCTTTTTACTAAGTTTTTAAAATCCAGTATGTATTGGCAATTTTACCACACATCTTTTTTTTTTTTTTTAAGATTTTATTTATTTATTCATGAGAGACACAGAGAGGCAGACACAGGCAGAGGGAGAAGTAGGCTCCATGCAGGGAGCCTGACGCAGGACTCGATCTCGGGTCTCCAAGATCATGTCCTGAGCCAAAGGCAGCACTAAACTGCTCAGCCACCCGGGCTGTCCTTTACCACACGTCTTAATTTGGATTAGTACACATTTCAGGTGCTCAGTAGCCACAGATGTCTAGTGGCTAATTGTTGAACTTCTTGAACCTGGAATTTTTTTTGTGCTGGTGTGATAATTTTATATTTAGGGACGCCTGGGTGGCTCAGTGGTTGAGTGTTTGCCTTTGGCTCAGGGTGTGATCCCGCAGTCCTGGGATCGAGTCCCACATCGGGCTCCCTGTGTGGAGCCTGCTTCTCCCTCTACCTATGTCTCTGCCTCTCTCCCTGTGTCTCTCATGAATAAATAAATAAAATATTAAAGAAAGATAATCTTATATTTAAATTTGGAGTTGATTTAGTTGTCAATAAAAGTATTCATTTAGTGCATTAAGAAAAAGTTTGTAGCTGGTGAATTACTCTAAAGATACCTTTTTATTTTATTTTTTAGATTTTATTTATTTATTCATCAAAGACAGACACAAGCAGAGGGAGGAGAAGCAGTCTCCCTGCGGGCAGCCTGATGCAGGACTTGATCCCGGGAATCACACCCGGAGCCAAAGGCAGACACTCAACCACTGAGCCACCTAGCCATCCCTAAAGATACCTTTTTATTTTTTATTTTTATTTTTTAATGATTTATTTTATTTTTTAATTTTTTTTTAATTTATTTATGATAGTCACAGAGAGAGAGAGAGAGAGAGAGAGAGAGAGAGAGGCAGAGACACAGGCAGAGGGAGAAGCAGGCTCCCCACAGGGAGCCGATTCTGTGATCCGGAATCCAGGATCACAACCTGAGGCGAAGGCAGGCACCCAAATGCTGAGCCACCCAGGCGTCCCTAAAGATACCTTTTTAAAAAAAATATTTGTAGCAGGGCACCTGGGTAGCTCAGTGGTCGGACATCTGCCTTTGGCTTGTGTCATTATCCCGGTGTCCTGGGATCATCATGAGATTTAATTCCATGACCCTGAGATCATGACTTGAGCTGATGACAGGTGCTTAACCAACTGAGCCCCCCAGGTGCTCACTCCTGTTTGTCTTTTTATAACAAATCATAAATACTAGAATATAGAAAAAAGTATTCTTACCAAAGTCTAAATATTAAGATAATGAATATGAGCCTTTTATATCATTATTTTATAGGTGTTGAAGAAGAAGAAAAGGCTGCAGAAATGCATAAGATGAAATCTACAACCCCGGCAAATCGGATGAGTGTAGACGCTGTAGAAATTGAGACACTCAGAAAAACAGTTGAGGACTATTTCTGCTTTTGCTATGGTAAGGTTATACACCTGAATTTTCTAAAAGATATTATAAAATTGAGTTTGGTAAAGGGTGGATTGTGTAACTGGTTTCATAGTCAAACTGCACACTTTTGACAAACGGAGTGAATCAACTTCAAATCAGTGGGTTAACATCAGGAATGACTGTACTTCCCATTTCTAGTTTGAAGGAACCTGGAAACAAACATACCTATTAGATCTATGGGATAGGTGTTTTTGTTTTTAATTTTTTTCTTTTTATGAGCTGTTCAAGGTTTATAGGTAAAGAGGAAAGTAGATTTCCTATGTACCCACTGGCCCAATACTTGCATAGCTCCCTCCCACTACAACTGCCTACCCCCAACCTACATTAACTCAACATAATCACCCAAAGAGAATGGTTTATTTTTGCCCCCTGTGTTGATCTCACCAGTTCCTGAAAAAAACCCACCTTTTGTTAGTCTAAACATGTGGTAAGCAAAGCTCTTCAGAGAAACAGTGGAAGGGAGAAGATACTGGTTACACACTGTGAGGTTGTAGTAAATTTCATCTCTGGGGAATAGGGTTTCTAGCATCTGTGGCTCACTGCCTGATATACAACGACAGGGTGGTAGAGCACACCCAGTTGTGAATATCAGTTTTCTCTATCTAATAAGTTTTCGCTGAGAAGATTGGCCAAAAATTGCCTGATGTTTTATGATGACAATAGGACCTGTCAGGTTTCCATGTTCTAAGCCTGAATTGTATATGAAAAGGTTGTATTAAACCAGGGTGAGGCCATTGTAAAGAAAGACACTAGTGGAAAAAATCAGCCATTGTTCCTTTTGTTTTTGTGTAGGTTTTATATAAATATTTTATGTACTTTTGATTTTGACCTTTTGGATCTGTTTCAGGCTTAGAACTTCTAATGTGGGAATAGGGCCCTCTGCTATTTTGAAGTCATTTTGAAATCGGATATTATAAAACAGCATGAAGGCTATTTGTTAAGCCGTGATCAACTAATGATGGTTTTTTTTTTTTTAATCTCAACATTCAATGATGTTTACCCTCTTTCTACCTCACCCCTCTCTCTCACTCCCAGGGAAAGCTTTAGGCAAATCAACTGTGGTACCTGTTCCATATGAGAAGATGCTACGAGATCAGTCCGCTGTGGTCGTGCAGGGGCTTCCAGAAGGAGTTGCCTTTAAACACCCCGAGAACTATGATCTTGCCACCCTGAAATGGATTTTAGAGAACAAAGCAGGGATTTCATTTATCATTAAGAGGTAAAGTACTTTCCCCCTTGCTTATCAATAGTTTATTATATAACATTGAATATGCAGTTCATTTTAATATGTTTTTAAAATTTTTGTTTACTGTAGAAGTCATTTAAATTTATGCTTGACAATAATTTTATTTTGTATATTCATGTATAGTTTTTCATTTTGTTTTAATGCAGACCTTTCCTAGAGCCAAAGAAGCACCTAGGTAAGTGATTACTTTGTTTACAGATTGTTCCTAAACCTATTGGGCCAAACTGAACATATTTTACTGATTTTTATTTTCTTTGAGACTATGATGTAATACATTTTGGAACTAGGGTGTTCTATATAAACCAATGAAAAGTCACTGAGCTGAAAAACTAGAGACTTGTTTTTTGTTTCTGGCTCTGCTACTCTGTTTACGATGTAGTCAAGGTTTTACCTTGGCAACATATACAATCATACATTGGATCTGCCCTCATTTCCCAGAATTAAGAGGATGACTTAATTACCTAGTGTTCATTGAACAGGCACAGAATTGTTGGGCACAAGATTGAATGAGGAGGAGATATACAACTGTGCATCAAGCATTAAAGCTTCGGAGTGCTGGTAGTTTAATGTGAGACATAAAAAAAAGCCCATAAAGTCACCACAGCAAGAGCATAACGTACACACTGCACAAATGGTTAGAGAAAATTCTGTGGAAGTTCATTGCAGGAAGGATTCATTTACAGCCCAAGAAGGTTTTGAAATTGAAGAAGGCATTAAGATGGGCCCTTGAAAAATGAGAATTTCAATAGGACTTTTCTTTTGGGACACTTAAGCCATTGCGTTTGAAGGGAAAAGTGATTTTTAGGAGACTGATGGCCTTTGGAGGCATGTTTTTTTGAGACTTTTGAAAACAAATGACCATTATCGTTCATAGCCTCTACCAGTATAAGAAAGAAAGGACAGAATAATATATATACACATGCAATGTATTTTATTTTTTGTTAAATAACCTTTGTTTATTTCCTACCACAATGCAAAGATTAATATTTTATATGTTTTATTGAGGTATAGTTAGGATGCCATAAGATTCGCCTATTTTAATTATATAATTCAGTGGGCTTTAGTAAATTGACCGAGTTTACAAAGTTTTACAATCATTGTCACAGTCTAATTTCAGAAAATTTTTATCCTCATCTCTGTTATTTTCTTATTTGCATGAAGGGTATATAAAATACATACACAGTGTGGATCCTTTTGGATTATCTTTTTTCACTCAGCATAATTCAGTTGAGGCTCATCCAGATCATTGGATGTATTGATAGTTATTTCCTTTCTCTTACTGAATGGCGAATATTCCTACATACGAATATACTACTCATTTATCCATTTACCGGTTGATAGGCCTTTAGATGGTTTCCACTGGGCTGTTACGAATCATACTAAGGAATCATACTACCGAGGGCATACTTGAACAAGTTTTTGTGTGGACACACACTTTACTTTCTCTTGGGTTTAGATACCCAGGAATAGAATTGCTGAGTCATAGACTAATTTCACATTTAGCTTTTAAAAAACTGCCAAGTTCCCTTCATGGTGCCTGTACCATTTTATGTTCCTATGGGCATTGTCTGAGGATTCCACTTTCTCCACATTCCTCTTAACACTTGGTATTGTATTTTTGGTTTTAACCATCCTAATGGATGTGAAGTGGTATGCCATTGTGGCTTTGATTTGCATATCCCTAATTACTAAAAATGTTGAGAGTATCTTTTCACGGGATTAGTGGCCAGTGACCATTTATGTATATTCTTTGAAGTAAGGTTTGTTTAGGGCCTTTCCATGTGTTTTAATTGGATTATTTGTAGTTTTATTATTGAGTTGTAAGAGTTCTTTATAGATTTTTGATATGTATATTTTCTCTAGTTTTACAAGTTGTCTTTTGACAGTGTCCTGTGAGGAACAAAAGGTTTTTAAAAACTTTATTTATTTATTTGAAAGAGAGAGAGCATGAGCAGGGGGAGGAGCAGAGGGAGAAGGAGAAGCATGCTTCCTATTGAACAGGTAGCTGGGCGTGGGGCTGGATCCCTGGGTCCTGGGGCCATAAGCTGAGTGGAAGGCAGACACCTAACTGACTGAGCCACCCAGGCACCCGAGAACAAAAGCTTTTAATTTTTACAAAGCCCAATTCATTCTTTTAATTCTTATGCTTTTGATCTCATATCTCGGATCATCCATTGCCTATCACAAGGTCATGAGAATGTGTTATGTTTTCTTCTATAAGTTTTTATATTCTGAGTTACTACGTTTAGATCTGTGGTAAGTTCTGAGTTAGTTTTTGTATATGGCACATGATGAAGGTGGAAATTCAGTTTGCATGTGGCTGTCCAGTTGTTCCAGCACAATTTGATGAAAAAAAAAAAGTACTTTCTTCCCAGAAGTGCTTTGGGATTTTTGTTAGAAAGTTAGTTGAGGGCAGCCCCGGTGGCGCAGCGGTTTAGTGCTGCCTGCAGCCCAGGGTGTGATCCTGGAGACCCGGGATCAAGTCCCACATCCGGCTTGTTGGGTGGAGCCTGCTTCTCCCTCTTCCTGAGTCTCTGCCTCTCTCTCTCTCTCTCTCTCTCTCTCTCTGTGTCTCTATGAATAAATAAATAAAAAATCTAAAAAAAAAAAAAAGTTAGTTGAGGGCAGCCCCAGTAGTTTAGCAGTTTAGCGCCGCCTTCTGCCCAGGGTGTGGTCCTGGAGACCCGGGAGTCCCACGTTGGGCTCCCTGCATGGAGGCTGCTTCTACCTCTGCCTGTTTCTCTCTCTCTCTCTCTCTCTCTCTCTCTCTCTCTCTCTGGGTCTCTAATAAATAAAAAGTCTTTAAAACAGAAAGTTAGTTGACCCTGCCTGTTTCTGAGCTTTCTACGTCATGGATCCTGTTGTGTGTGAATCAGGATAGTTTAACTCTGCAGTCTGAATGCTTCTTATATCTTCATCTTATTTTTCTAGCCAGAATGTCCAATATAATATCGAATGGAGGTGGTGATAGGAGCCTCACCCTCTCAGTATTAGGAGGAAGACATTTTGGCTTTGCCAATATGGTAGTTGTTGTTTTTTTGTAGATGTCCTTTATAAGAAAGAAAAGCTTTATTGCTTTGTTTAATTTTAAATTCCAAATTTTCTTAAGCAGTATTTTTTTCCTGAAGTGTTCTAGGTTTTAATCTGCCATTTGTACTTTTTGAAGTCTTCTATAAATTTCTTTTGAAACACTGGGGTCTGGTTGTTAACTAAAGAATGTTTCTTATAGGGTGCTTACACCAGGTGGTACAAGCAGGAGGGTTTGTATGACTGCTTTTTTTATCATATTGACTCAAAATAATTGGAAAGTTTTGATTGTAATGGGATGTTTTCCAGTGTGTAAAGTTTTTGATAACTTTGTTGAGTTATTATTATTATTATTAAAGGTTTTATTTATTTGAGAGTGTGCAGACAAGCGGGAGGGGCAGAGGGAGCGGGAGAAGCAGACTCTCTGCTGAGCAGGGACCCCAACTTGGGGCTTGATCCTAGGACCTGAGCTGAAGGCAGATTCTTAACCTACTGAGCCACCCAGGTGTCCCTTGTTGAGTTATTATTGGCATAAAATAAACTACACATATTTAGAGTGTAGAGTGTTTGTTGACTTTTGATGCATGTATATACTGTGAAAACCATCAATACAGTCAAGACAAGGAACATATCTTTCACCCCAAGTTTGCGGTCAGCCTTTGATAATTCCTGTCTTTTGTTTCTCCTACCCTTAATCCTAGGCAACCATTGATTTTGTCACTGTGGATTTATTTGCATTTTCTAGACTTTAAAATAGAAATTGAATCATAGTAGGTACTTTTTTTTGTCTTATTTTGAGATTTATGCCTGTTTGTGTATCAGTAATTCCTTATTTTTCCTGATGAGTATTACGGTACAGGTACACTATAATTGTTTACCCATTCACCTGTTCATGAAAATTTGGGTTTCCATTTCTTGGCTTTTATAAAGAAAACTACTGTGAATATTTCAGTGTAAGACCTTATGTGGACACACATTTGAGTAAATACCTAAAATTGGAGTGGCACATGGTATTTACATAAATAATTCTTCAAGAACGTGCCAATCTGGTTTTTAGTGTGATTTATTTCATTTGGTGGTCCCACCAACATCGAGAGTCCCAGTTATTCTATATCTTCATTCACATTTGGTGGCATCAGCCTCTCTTTACATTTTAATTTTTTTGCAAACATAAAATTCATGGGCTTTTTAATATAAAATTCATGGTTTTAAAGTGTGCAGTTCATCTTGTATATTTACAAGATGGGCAACTGTCACCTCAGTCTTAATTTCAGAATATTTTTATCACTCTCAAATAGAAATCCTGTATCTGTTACTCAGTCACTGTTTGCTTGATGTATCCCTAACAGAAATCTTTATTAGCACTCCTGTGTCAGTATAGGCTTCTTCTCTACTGTTGGAGTAATAGTGCATTGGTGTATTTGTTTCACTGATAAACCTATGAGCTTTGGGGCACCTGGGTGGCTCATTTGGCTAAGTGTCTGCCTTTGGCTTAGGTCATGATCCCAGGGTCCTGGGATCGATTTCTATGTCCAGCTCCCTGCTCTGCGGGGAGCCTGCTTCTCCCTCTCCCTCTGCCTGCTGCTTCCCCTACTTGTGCTCTCTGTCAAATAAATAAAATCTTTAAAAAAATTATGAGCTTTTTCCTTAAGGGGGGAGGGTGCTGGTGGGTGAGGGGGTGAAAACTGTTGGATGGTCATCATCCCCACTCCCCTTCCTTTGAGGGAAGAATGAAGGACATTGTTATGTGGATTCACACTGCCGTGTACCCTCCACTACTGCAGCGTGCCCTCCACTGTGACCTGGAGCTGTGGACATCCCTACCCTGCTTACTCTCTGTTGAGGACCTTTGGAAATATTAGTTGAAAGTGTTGGCAAAACCTAAATCTCACTATTTTTTTGTACATAGGTGGTCGCGTAATGGTAACAGATGCTGAAAGGTCCATGCTGTCTCCAGGTGGAAGGTAAAAAGCAAAGTTCATCAGTACGCATAAACCTGCACATCCACATCCCGGGGACTTTAGTTTTTCGAATCTTGGGGAATTAGAACATTAAAAGGCCCGTATCACATGTCTTGAGGGTTAATATTTAGCTGATTCATTTGGGGTTCTGTGAAAATGCAGTGTTTGACTGAGTAGCTCTGGGGGGAAGCATTTAAGATAGGTTGATAACCACACTGGGAAGAGGAGGGCCTTAGAGTAACATGGAATTTGCAAGTTATTATGTTATCCTATGTCGTCAGTCTTTTTTCCCCCAAAAAAAGTTGATTGGAATTAAAATACTAAATTCAGTGGACAGGTTATCGTTATGCAAGAGATAAATATGTAAACTTAAAAAGTTGAGTCAGATTTGCCTTGAGCTTGGTCAGGTGAGTGATTTTGTGTGTTGGTATGTGGACAGCCCGCACCAGTGCAGAGCTTCATTAAGGCTTTTTTCCTTTCAGCTGTGGCCCCGTCAAAGTGAAAACTGAACCCACAGAAGATTCTGGTATGTGCTTGCTAGTGCTTTTAGAATCTGTGAAATAAAAGTAAGGGAACCTTTTCCTTAATGTAGAAGATTGTATTTTGACTTATTTTTTACTGTGATGTATTGATGAGAAGCAGACAGAACAAATTTGTTCCATTGGTGACATTGTCTCTTAATGTTACCAGATACTATACTAAAACCTGAAAAAGTTTATTTACTGAATGGTAGCCAGAAGTTTGTTGCTGATTACATGTTTGTAAGCAAATTTGTTAATAGGTTTTGCCCCCGATTACATAGGAACAGTAGTGTAAAATGTCATCTCTTTCTGCAGTGCTTTTTACACAAGCCAAGCAAGTAATCTTACTCTCCCTGCCTCCCCCCGTCTGCCACCTATTTCTACTCTCTAGGGAGACTGCTTTTAACTTTATGCTGTTTTTGGTGTTCATTTCCTTACTTTTAAATGTCATGCTTGTACTCTTATTTCATATATATTTTTTGGGTAGCTTTATCGAGTGAGATACAGCCAAATTCACTTAGCCCTAAGTATAAAATTCGGTGGTGTTGAGTACACAGAGTTTTGCAGTAATCATGACAATCTGATATTGGAAAATTTTTATCATCCCAGATGGAAACCTGGTGCCTAAGTAGAAACCATATTCCCACCATTAATCTAATTTTGGGTTTTGTAGGTTACCTGGACATTGCATTGCATATGAGTAGAATCATACAATATGGTATTTTACATTTGCCTCTTTTAAACTCTGCATCATGTTTGGAGATTCATCTTCAAAAATAGTTGTAGTGTATATAAGTAGTTCATACCCTGAATATTATTCCATTGTATAGATATACTACCTTTTCTTAATCCATTTACCATTTGGGCATTTGAATTGTTCGTACTTTTTGGCTGTTTTGATAACATGGCTGTGAACATTCACATATTTGTCTTTGTGTGGAAATAAGTCTCTCTTCATTTCTCTAGTATACATAGATACCCAGGAGCGAATTGCTACTTCTGTGGTAACTGTATACTTATAAGCAACTGACAAATTGTTTTCTAGAGTGGCTGTACATTCTTAGCAGCAATGTATGAGGTTTCAGTTTCTCTGTATCTTGGCTAAATGTGGTAATGTCTGTCTTTTTTGATTATAGTCATTCTAGGTATTCTCAAGTGGTATCTCATTGTGTGGGTTTTTTTTTTTTTTCCTTTATGCTCTTAAATAGACATTTTATTTTTAGAGCAGTTTTAGGTTCACAACAAAACTCAACAAAAAGTATAGAGGGTGTTCTCATGTACCTTCTACTCTCCCTCCCACTATGGACATCTCATATCAAAGTGGTATTAAAAATGATGAATCATTATCACCTAGCATCTGTACTTTACATTAGGGTTTAGTCTTGTACATTTTGTGGATTTTGATAAATGTATAATGATGACTTGTCTGTATCATACAGAATAGTTTCACTGCCCTAAAAGTCCTCTGACCTCTGCCTTTTCATCTGTCTCTCTCCTCTAACACCTGGCCATCCATCACTGATCTTTTTACTGCCTTCATTGTTTTGCCTTTTCCAGGATATCCTAGAACTGTGTTTTTTTTTTTTTTTAAGATTATTTATTTATGTGACATGAACAAGGGGAGGGGCAGAGAGAGAAGCAGGCTCCCTGCTGAGGAGGGAGCCTGATGCTGGACTCCATCCAAGGACACGCAGATCATGACCTGAGCTGAAGGCAGCTACTTAATCGACTAGCCACCCAGATGCCTCTGGAACTGTGGTTTTAATTGCATTTTCCTAATGATGTTGAAATCATTTTATGTGCTCATTAGGTATTCATATATTGCCTTTGATGAAATGTCTTTTTAAATCTTTTGCTCATTCTTTAATTATGTTGTTTCTTTTCTTTTTGGTTATTTTTTCATTTTTTTTTTTTTAAAGAGAGGGAGTATGCAGACAGAAGTGGGGGTCAGGGGGAGAGAGGGAGGAAAAGTAGACTGCCTGCTGAACAGGGAGCCCAATGCGGCACTCAGTCCCAGGACCCTAAGATCATGACCTAAGCTGCAGGCAGATGCTTAACTGACTGAGCCACCCAGGTGCCGCTATTTATTCCTTATCGAAATAGAGCTGATGTACAGTGTTTTGTTTTGTTAGTTTCAGATTTATAGCATAGTGATTAGATAATTCTCTCTACATTATTTAGTGCTCATCATGGTAAGTATGGCCATCATCGGTCACCATACATCATTACAATATTGACTATATCCTTTATGCTGTACTTTTTATACTTACTTAATTACTTTATAACTGAAAGTTTGTACCTTTTAATCTTTTTTTCTCTGTTTTGCCCAACCCATCACACACCTTCCCTCTGGCAACCACCAGTTTGTTCTCTATATTTAAGAGTCTTTGTTCTTTTGTTTTGATTTTTACATTTCACATATAAGTAAAATCATATGGTTTTAGTCTGACTTATTTCACTCAGCCTCATGCTCTGTAGATCCATCCATGTTGTCACAGATAACAAGATTTCCTTCTTTCTTCTTTCTTCTTTTTTTCTCCCTTTTAAAAAAATTAAGAAAAATTATAACAGTTCTTTATGTATTCTGGATACATTTTTTTTCCCCCAGAAATAACGTTTTGCAAATATATTTTTCTACTCTGTGGCTTGTGTTTTCATTTTTTATGGTGTCCTTTGAAGCCTAAAAATGTTTTCATTTTGATGGAATTCAGTTTTTCAATTTTTTTTTATAATTTGGGCTTTTGGTGTTACATCTGAGAAAAACTAAACTCTTTGCCTCACCTGAGGTCATGAAGAATTTTACACTACTGTATTTTACTTGAATTTTATGGTTTTAACTCTTATAATCTAAACCTCAAGCCTGTTTTGAGTTTATAGTTGTGTGGGTTGCCAGGGAAGGGTCTGATTTCATCCTTCTTCATGCGGACATGCCACTGTCCTCGTGTCCTTTGTTGAAAAGCTGACCTGTTCCCATCGGATCTCCTCAGCACCTCTATCAAACAGCAGGTGACCAAGTGTACTTCTACAACTATCAGTTCTGTTCCCCTGAACTCTAATGTCTAGCCTTAGACCAGTAGCACACTGTAGGTCATGTTGTTTGAAGGTTTGGTTTTGTTATGTTAACATATGGAAAAATGAGGATATAATTATTTTACTATCTCCCAGTACTCTTCCCCTTTTCCACTCTGACCATATAGGTAAATTGATTTTTACTGTTCAAGTTCTTTGGCAACTGAGCATGATCTTGGGCATTTTACATACGTTTTGCTTTTTTGCCATGTTCCATTTGTAGGGCACAAGTGGTTTAGCTTATTTATAAAACATACAGCTCTTCATGACTTGATTATAATTCTGTTGTTAGGATTTTTTTGTTTTTCTGGTTCTGAGTGAAAGCATCTTCATCTTGTATTTATTTATTTATTTGAGAGAGAGCACCCATGGGCGAGAGCACAAGTTGTAGAGAGGAAGAAGCAGACTCCTTGCTGTGCTTGGAGCCTGATGTGGGACTCAGTCCCAGGACCCTGAGAATCATGGCCTGGAGCTGAAGGCAGGTGTTTAACCGACTGAGCCACTGAGGCACCCTGCAACTTTATCTTTAAAAAATAATACATAATTTTAAAAGATCATTGTATTATTACCAGGAATATATTTTATAATTAGCTTTGGTGCTTGGCAAAGAGAAATTGACATTTACTGCGTTTTTGTACTGAAGGCATATATAAACTGTATGATCTAATAAGCAGAGGCTATAGCTGGAGTCCAAACATTTGAATTTGTAAAATGCAGTTTTGTGTCACTGCAAAATAGTGATATTTTCGGTTTGACCTCTTAGGATGGAAGGCAGTTTTCAGTTTTGTTATGTCCATGTTTGCATTGTTGCAGAGCCGATCTTTTATTGTGCTCTCAAATTAGTTAAACCATTCTCTGGGCTGCCTGACTGGCTCAATTGATAGAGCATAGGACAATTCTTGATTTCGGGGTTGTAAGTTCGAGCCCCATGTTGGGTGTAGAAATTTTAATAAAAAATGAAATCTTCAAAAAAAATTACCTTATGTAGTGAATTTCAGACTTAAGTTTCATCTAGGAACACAAGGATATTATTAGTAAATCTCTAAACTCACTTTTTCTTGTTACTAAAATAATTAGAAATAATATATCATCTGAGTAGATGATAAGAAGGCAGCAGAAACCTTTAACCTGGGGCACCTGTGTAGCTCAGTGGTTGAGCGTCTGCCTTTGGCTCTGGTCATAATCCTGGGGTCCTAGAATTGAGCCCTGCATTGGGCACCCCCCCAGGGAGCCTGCTTCTCCCTCTGCCTATGTCTCGGCCTCTTTCTCTGTGTATCTCATGAATAAATAAAATCTTAAAAAAAAGAAATCCTTAACCTGATTGATTGGACTATCATACATAATTGTAAATGCCAGCCCATCATTGTGTTTAGTAGAGAACCACTAGAAGCATTCTTTGTATGATGAAGAAGCACATTTCACCAGTTTCTTACCAGTGTGCTAGTACAAACCAGTAAAAGAATGAGGTTTCAGTAATTAGGAAGTGGAGGGCATCATTAGCTTGTACAGACAATAGGATTGTGTATTTAGAACACCAAAGAGAATCAACTAGAGCACTTGAAAACAAAATAGTGAGAGTCTGACTTGACTTTGTGAAGTGTGAAAAATTGCGTATATATAATTAGAGTTCAGATTAAAAGCATTGTGGGGGGAAAATTCAGTAATCATCCGAATGATTTCTAAGTACCACATAAGACTAAGAGGAATTAAATATGAAGGATGGCAGAGTCAGCCAAAATGTGTCAGAGACATGTGAGATGCAGGGAATGGCTTCTTGCAGGACATATGACAAGCGGTTGTTGTAGTGGACTTACGGAGAGCCAATCCAAAGAATAAATGATCAGAGATTCAAGAAGCAAGAGAAAATGCTTAGTTTTGTTAAAGAGAGATAAAAACCCAACAGAGGTGGAAGTTGTACCAGCAGATTGGCAAACACTCTGCTCATACTCAGTAAAGAGTAGGTGGACATGGCAGCTTTAAAAATTCTTGATGACTGCTTAAATGGTTGCTTTATTATGCAGATGATGCTTTGGTAATTCTTGTCATTTCATTTTATTCACTATTTTAAGATTTTATTTATTTATTTATTTAAAATGTTTTTTCTTTATTTATTCATGAGAGAGAGAGAGAAAGAAAGGCAGAGACACAGGTAGAGGGAGAAGCAGACTCCATGCAGGGAGCCCGACGTAGAACTCGATCCCAGGTCTCATGCCCTGGGCTGAAGGCGGTGCTAAACCACTGAGCCACCGGGGCTGCCCTTAAGATTTTATTTTTAAGTAATCTCTATAGTGAACATGGGGCTTGAAGTCACAACCCTGAGATTAAGGGTTGTGTGTTCCAACTGAGATAGCCAGATGCCCCTTTCTTATCATTGAAGGTACACATGTTCTTTGATCCTTTGCTGCCTTACAAAAACGGCACTTAACCTACAGCTCCATCAGTGGAATACCTGCTGATAATGCAGGTGTCCAGAAGACAGAGTGCTACTTAGTTGAGGAAATGCTACCATGGTGAATAGATGAATGATACTGTAGTTGTTTAAATTTTTTTTTAAGATTTTATTTATTTATTAATGAGAGACACACAGAGAAGAGAGAGAGAGAGTGTGGCAGAGACACCAGCAGAGTGAGAAGCAGGCTCCACGCAGGGAGCCCGATGTGGGACTCTGTTCCAGGGCCCCAGGATCATGCCCTGGACCTAAGGCGGTGCTAAACCGCTGAGCCACTGGGGCTGCCCAGTTGTTTAAATTTTTATCTTAAAGTGTTAACATTTAGAAATTATTGCAGACTTTTAGGAAACCCGCACCATGTCCGGGAATTTTCCCTGTGTCATTGGACATAAAGTTGCCAACATGATGCCCTTTCACTCTTTGAAGTGTGTGATTCTTACAAACCAGGACATGGTCCCATGTTGCCACAGTGCAGTCATCAAAATAAGGGCAATAAGTTACTCCCATCTAATTATCAAACCTTTCTCAAGTTTTGCTATTGTGTTTGTGGATGGCTTCTTTACTCTGGAGTGTCTCCTAATCTTTCTGGGTCTTCTTCCTGTGACCTGGGCATGTTTGAAGGAAGTATCTAATATTTTCTCATGACTGGATTCATGTAATGCCTTTTTATTTTATTTATTTATTTTTAAGCAAAAGTATCATAGAAGTGATACTGTGTTCATTCATAATCAGGTGGTGATTTCTCTTGATCCCTTTACTGTTGGTTTCATTTATGAGATGAAAGTTAGTTTTGAGAGGCTTTTCCTCTATGAACTTACTCTTCTTTTCCTTTGTAGTAATTATATTTGTGGAAGTTTCTCTGAGACTCTAGAAATATGTGCCACTCCTCATCAGGCTTTCCATTAAAATCAGTTTATTACTTTCATATGTTTCTATTTTATTCAACACATTATTATCAGTATTTATCTTGATTTGCAAATAGTCCTTTCTTTGGCCTTTGGGAGCCACTTCAAGAAGTCCCAGATCCTTTCCCTGGTCCATATGTCATCTATCATTTTAGATAACTTTTTTTTAAAGATTTTATTTATTTATTTATTCATGAGAGACCTAGAGAGAGGGACAGACAGACACAGGCAGAGGGAGAAGCATGCTCCACGCAGGGAGCCCGAGGTGGGACTCGATCCCAGGTCTCCAGGATCAGGCCCTGGGCTGAAGGTGGCGCTAAACCCCTGAGCTACCCCGGCTGCCCGATAACTTTTATCTTTCTTGTAGTAGAACATGGTCAAGGTTCGTCTCTAATCCCTCTCTAGTCCAGCTCTAGTATCAACCATTTCAAGAAGCCGTGGTTCCTGAGTGATATTGAGACAAAAGGATCTTGGTGCTGGGTGTGCTGACTGCAGTTGGGATGTTACTATTTCTAACAAAGCTTGGGAACCTATGTGTGTGCCTTATATACATGTGTTTGTATACATGTAAATATATCTATGCCTCCATTTACATCTCTATTTTTCCATGCCCATATTTTCAGTTCTTGACATCCCAAGGGTTCCTTCCCCTCCTTTTCCTGTATAATTCCTGTCTGTTGCAGTGAGGATCCTGCTAGTCAGATATTCTTAATATATTTACTTCATTGGGCCTATGTCCTATTTTGTAGCCCATGGCTCCTTGGCTCACTCCCACTGTGGCCCTCCCTGTTGGGCTGTCACCACCCGTGCTTGCCCACTCATCTACCTCCGTCTCCTAAAGCCCTCCTTGGTGTCCCCTTAATCTCCTTTAAGTCCTCTTCTCATTCTGTTGCACAGAACCTACCTGATACGGCTGCCTACATTGTTCAGTGGCATCTAGTGGCATTTGGGATTGGTAGTTGGGGAAAGAAGCAGCTGTGTTTTTTTGTTTTAAGATTTTATTCTCAGAGAGAGAGAGAGAGAGAGAGAGAGAGAGAGGAGAGGGACAAGCAGGCTCCACGCTGAATGTGGAGCCCGACTGGGGACTCTATCCCACGCCCCTGAGATCACGACCTGACCTGAAACCAAGAATCGGACACTTCACCAACTGAGCCACCAGGCGCCCCAAAGGGAAGCTATATTAATTGTTCCTGCCTGTGTGCTGGTGTGAGAGAGGGCAGGTGAGGAGAGAGAGACAGAGAGAGAGAGATCAGGAGCTTTTGTGTATGTTACAGATAGACCAAGTGTTACTTTTTTGAGAGATGTACGAGAAAGATAGCATTGAATATCTTATTGGGAAGGAAGTATTTGAATCTATGCCACGGTTTTCTGTTTAGCTTTTAGTTGATTGCACCTAAATGATCATTTTGCTAATTGTTCTCTTTTATTCACATAGTCATTTCTTGAATAGTGTGTATCTAAAAATAAACATGCTGAATTGAGAAAAGTCCTATTTTGTTGAATTCTTCAACCATCTTTATGTATGGATATAATAGCATCATTATCAGAGAGGTTTCTTTTTTCTCCCTTATACTTTGTATCTTAATATTCTCAATTTAGGGCTACCTGGGTGGCTCAGAGGTTGAGTGTCTGCCTTCGATTTGGGTTGTGATCCTAGTGCCCCGGGATCGAGTTCCACATTGGGCTCCCCACATGGAACTTGCTTCTCCCTCTGCCTATGTCTCTGCCTGTCTTTCTGTGTCTCTCATGAATAAATAAATAAAATCTTAAAAAAAAGATAAAATGATGCCATCTTAGGGTGCCTGGGTGCTCAGTGGTTGAGCGTCTGCCTTTTGCTCAGGGCATGATCCTGAGATCCTGGGATTGAGTCTCGTCCCTAAAGGGAGCCTGCTTCTCTCTCTGCCTGTCTCTGACCCTCTCTGGTTCTCCTGGATAAATCAATAAAATCTATAAAATAAAGTAAAACAAAACCATCTTAACCTCGGAGTGTTGAGTCATTACAACTGAAGTTTAAAGGTAATTTCCTTCCTCCTTCCTCCTTCCTCCTTCCTCCTTCCTCCTTCCTTTCTCCTCTCCTCTCCTCTCCTCTCCTCTCCTCTCCTCTCCTCTCCTCTCCTCTCCTCTCCTCTCCTCTCCTCTCCTCTCCTCTCCTCTCCTCTCCCCTCCCCTCCCCTCCCCTCCCCTCCCCTCCCCTCCCCTCCCCTCCTCTCCCCTCCCCTCCCTTTTCCTTCCTTCCTTCCTTCCTTCCTTCCTTCCTTCCTTCCTTCCTTCCTTCCATTCAGAGGGAGGAAGAGGGAGAGAAACAATCTTAAGCAGGTCCTATGCCTAGCACGGAGCCTGACACAAGGCTCCATGTCTCAAACCTGAGATGATGACCTGAGCCTAAGGCAGATGCTTAACTGACTGAGCCATCCAGATGCCCCTACAGGTGATGTTCAGTAATTTGTGAAAGTCTTTTTCTATTTCTTAAGTAAGCTCTATACCCAACATGAGACTTGAATTCATGATCGTGAGATCAGGAGTCCTGTGTTCTACTGACTGAGCCAGCCAGGCACCCCTGTAAAAGCATTCTTAATGGTGGATGAAAAGAGAGTATGACTAATTTTCCTCAAATCTAAGAATAAGGATCTCAGAGGAAAAAGCAGATCATCTCAGAAAATTAGTAATATTGTTAAAACATTGTTTAGGTTGGATTTTAGATGGTTTTTGCCCCTTTGCTACCTAGCAAACTTTTGTCCTTTCAAAGTCTTCATTCATTGCTCTGCATTATTTAGGTAGGAGAGATTTTCCTACACCATCTAACTGCATGCCCTAATGTGTAATTATATACTTTCATTTGCTTTTACAGGTATTTCTCTGGAAATGGCAGCTGTGACAGTAAAAGAAGAATCAGAAGATCCTGATTACTATCAATATAATATTCAAGGTATACCATTCATGCATTTTTTCTTTCCAGAGTTGTTGGTGGTTAAGATTCAAATTTATCAATTGCCTGAATTCATTAAATACGACTTTATTGACTTTCTTGATTGGCATTTGCTTATAATTTTTCACTGGAATGAGATAGATTTCAAAAATAGAGCAATGAGTTAAGTAATCTATCTACAGGCAAAATGTACAATAGCCATTAATATTCTTAAAAGGACAAGCAAAAGCTGTGGCACAATTTAGAATTCAGTTCTAGTTTCTATAGTTATTTGAAAGACAGAAAAGAGGTCTTCTGAACCTGGAATCACTCTATTTGTGCAACAAAAAATATCTGTGTAAGCATTATCATTATCTTAAAAATCTATAAAAGGTAAGATAATAAATTTTTAGCTATTAATTTATCACTTTGTTCTATTTTTTTACTTGCTTATTAGGGAGGTATTAAAAGTTGTAGTTTAACAATGCAGTTTGCTCTTATCCATCGTCAGATTTTAGTTTTGAAGAACATTTTCTATATTTTATAGCTCATTTAATTTTTATAGATGTACAAAATACATGAAAATATTAATGTATAAAATCTGATTAGTTTGGTTGTCTCTATATACCTGTAAAGTTATCTTCACTGCAGTGAGGATAATGACATTTCCATAACCCTCAAGGTTCTTTGTATTCTGTTGCAATTCACTGCCCTCTCCAGCCAACCACTGATCTGTTTTCTCTCATTTGACACGAGTTTCCATTTTTCTTGAAATTTCTATAAGTAGAATCATTATGAAGTATGTACTGTTTTCTTGGGATGGGATGTGACTTCTTTCATTCCACATAATTGTTTTGAAATTCATCCACAATGTTGCATATATCCATAGCTAATTCCATTTTATTACCGAGTATTATTCCATTGCTTGGCTGTATACCACAATTTGTTTATTCCTTTTTATATTGTTGGATATTTTGATTGTCTCTAGTTTGGGGGGCTATTAAAACCAAAGTTGCTGTGAACTTTTGTGTGCAAATTGTTGTATGGAAATATACCTTCATTTCTCTTGAGTAGATTCCTAGAAATGGAATAGCTGGGACATATGGTAGGTATTTAATTTTGTAAGAAACCACCAAACTGTTTTGCACGGTGCTTGTACTATTTTACATTTCCACCGGCAGTGCATAAGTAGTTCCTGGTTGTTCCACATCCTTGCCAACACTTGTCCTGTCAGTCTTCTTTTTAGCCATTTTAGTGAGTGTCTTACGAGACCTCATTTTCGTTGTGATTTGCTTAATAGTGGTAACTCATTTAAAAAGATAAGCCCTTATTAGTTCTAGAGCATTGTGAATGTTTTATGAATAAATTTATTCTTATTTGTAATGTGAATAACTGTATACATATATTAAAGTGTTTCACAGTGAATTTTATTATTTTTATCTGCCAGTTTTGAACATTTTATGGCTTGTGATGTTAGTAATCACATGGGTAAAAGGTTGAGAGAATTCTGTGGAGTTTTAAGTAAAGAGTTAAAATTATGGAAAAAAATTTAGCCTTTATAAAAGTAGCTTTTGGTACCTAATACACGTGCATAAATTTAATAAATACTAGTTGATAAAATAGTCTTTTTTTTTTAAAGAGTTTATTTATTTATTCATGACAGACAGAGAGAGAGAGAGAGAGAGAGAGAGAGAGAGAGAGAGAGAGAGGCAGAGACACAAGCAGGCTTCGTGCAGGGAGCCTGATGTGAGACTCGATCCTGGGTCTCCAGGATCATGCCCTGGGCTGAAGGCAGGCGCTAAACCGCTGAGCCACTTGGGCTACCCTAGTCTTTTTTTTCTTAACACATTATTTTTAAAATAAAAAGTCTGTCTTCATCTTTGGTATTGTCTGTTTAGGGTTGTCATTCTCAGCCATGAGTATAGAAGCTTTTTTGTTCCCTTTTGAGTTTGTTCGTTGAGTAATTTAAGGTGATGCTTGAGAAATAAGGGTTGGAGATCAGATGTTTGTAGAGCGAAGATTGTTTGAAATGATATTATCTTAGGTCCAATTGGAGAAGGTAGGAGCTAGACAATGTGTATCTTGTTTTACAAAAATTTTGTGGTTTTACGTTTAGGTCTTCCATCAATTTAGGCCTTATTTTTGCATGGCGTGGCAAATATTTAGTTCAAACTTAAGCAGATGGATATCCAAATTTTCTAGTAGCATTTGTTGAAAAGACTGTTCTTTTCCATTGCATTACCTTGATTTCTGTGTGTCCTTTTGTAAACCTTATATTAACCTGTGTTGAGTGCTATAGCTTATAGTAAGTCCTGAAATCAGATTGTGGCAGTCCTACAGAATTGTTCTTTATAAAAATTATTTTGTCTATTTTAGCTCCTTTATCTTTTCATATAAATTATAAAAATAGGCTTGGTGATTTGTTCAAAAACTGTGGGAATATTGATAGAGATTATGCTGAATCTATATAGCTGATTTGAACTAAGTATCTTAATACCCAATCTTTTAATTCATGAGCATGGTTTATATCTCTTACCTATTTAGCTTTTCCTAGATTTTTTTATCAGAGCTTTGTTTTCAGAGAAAGATCCTGTAGTGCCCATTTTGTAAGATTTATATCTATTTAATGTTTTTTGGTGTAAATGGCATGTAAATGTAAATTCTGATACATTTCAGCTTCCAGCTATAGCCAATACATAGAACTACAACTGACCTTGTATCTTGTGTCTTGGTTAAAATTCACTTATTAGTTGAAGCAACTTGTTGGTGAAATCTTTGGTATTTTCTAAGTAGACAATGTCATTCCTTCCATTTCCTTTCCTTGGGTTAATTGCACAATCTGGGACCCCTGGTGTTGTTTTGAACAGGAGTAGTGAGAGTAGACATCCCTATCCTGTTCACAGTTTTAGAAGGACATCTTTCAGTATAATAGCTGTGAATGTTTGGTAGATGCCTTTCATCAGTTTGAGGAAGTTCTAGTATTCCGAGTGGGAAGAGTGCTTATAGTGATTGGATGTTGAATTCATAGGTCTTTTCTGTATCTCTTGAGATGATTATATGGGTTTTTCTTGTTTAGTCTGTTAAAATGGTGATTAATACTAATTTTCAGATGTTAAACCAGACAGGTATTACTGGGATAATAAACCCTTCTTGGTTATAATGTATTCTTTTTTTTTTTTTTTAAGATTTTTATTTATTCATGAGAGACACAGAGAGAGAGAGGCAGAGACACAGGCAGAGGGAGAAGCAGGCTCCATGCAGGGAGCCGGATGTGGGACTCGATCCCCAGACTCCCGGGATCACGCCCTGAGTCAAGGGCAGACACTCAACCGCTGGGCCACCCAGGCGTCCCATAATGTATTCTTTTAATGTATTATTGATTGTTCTTAAGAGATACTAGTCAGAAAACTTGTTATAAATGTCCTTGTATTTGGTTTTGGTAATGTTGGCCTCAGCAAAATGAATTGGGAAGTGATATACTGGAACAGTATTTGTTTTTTTTTTTTTAAGATTTTATTTATTTATTCATAGACACAGAGAGAGAGAGGCAGAGATACAGGCAGAGGGAGAAGGAGGCGCCACGCAGGGAGCTCAATGTGGGACTCGTTCCCCAGGTCCCCAGGTCCCCAGGATCACACCCCAGGCTGCAGGCAGCGCCAAACCGCTGCGCCACCGGGGCTGCCCTGGAACAGTGTTTTTGAGAATAGGTACTATTCTGTTCTTAAGCGTGTGGTGAAATTTGCCAGTGAAGCCACCTAATGCTTTTGGTTTCCATAATGAAAGGTTTTTTTTTTTTTTTTTTTTTAAGATCTTATTTATTTATTCATGAGAGACACACAGAGAGAGAGAGAGAGAGAGGCAGAGACAAAAGCAGAGGGAGAAGCGGGCTCCATGCATGGAGCCCGATGTGGTACTTGATCCTGGGACTCCAGAATCACGCCCCAGGCTGAAGGCAGGCGCCAAACCGCTGAGCCACCCAGGGATCCCCCAGGTTTTTATTTTTTATTTGTTAAGATTTTATCCATTTATTTGAAAGAGAGTGAGAGAGCACAAGCAGAGGGAACTGCAGAGGGAGAAGCAGACTCCCCACTGAGCAGGGAACCTGATGCAGGGCTGGATCCCAGGACTCTGGGATCATGACCCAAACTGAAGGCAGACGCTTAACCAGCTGAGCCACCCAGGCTCCCCAATGGAAGGTTTTTAAACTTGGTCTGTTTTTTAATTTTTAGATTTCTTTTAATAGTTGTAGGGCTGTTCAGGTCACATACTTCTTGATTGTGCTTTGGCAGTTTGTGTCTCTTAGGGAATCTATTTTGCCAAGTGTTCTTTTTTTATTTTAATATTTGCAAGATGTATAGTGATGCCCTTCTCATTTCTAGTTTTTTAGTTTGTGTCTATCATTTTTTTTTCTTGGTTGCTGTAGCTCAGAGTTTCTCAAGCTTGTCAATGTTGATATTCTGATCAAGCAGTTGATTGTTGTGGGTATCTCTTTTAAGCTATGAATTATAGAATGTTTAGTAGCTTTCCTAGCCTTTACCCACTAGATAGCAGTAGTATCTCCCTAGCTGTGACCATCATGTTGTAATTATGACATAAACTCTCCCTGTGGAGTGGGGATATAATCACTAGCAGTGGAGAACCATTGGTCCAGCTCTAGAGCTTTTACATACTTTTTCTTTTTCTCACAGAACCAGCTTTTACTTTCAGTGACTTTTGCTCTTAGGTTTCTTTCTGTTGTTTTTCTTGTTTTAATTTTAATTTGTGTTTATTTTATGTTTCTTAAGATAAAAGCTTAAATCATTGATTTAAAATCTTTTCTAATATAAACATTTGATGACATAAATTTCTTAAGCATTAGTGCAGCTGTATTCCACAGACTTTGATTTGTATTTGTTTTCTTTCAATTCAAAACATTTTCTGAATTTCCTTGTGATTTCTTCTTTGTCCTGTGGTTTCTGTAGAGGTGTGTAATTTTTTTTATTACATTTTTATTTTAATTCCAGTAGAGTTAACATACAGTATTATATTAGTTTCTGGTTTACAGTATAGTGATTCAACACTTTCAGACGACACCCAGTGCTCATCTCCGACAAGTGTGCTCTTTAATCCCCTTCTCCTGCTTCTACCATCCTTCTGGTCACCTCCTTTTGGTAACTGTCAGTGTGATCTGTATAGTTAAGAGTCTGTTTTCTTGCTTTGTCTTTCTCTGTTATTTTTTTCCCCTTTACTCATTTGTTTTGTTTCTAAAATTCCACACAACAGTAAAATCATAGGGTATTTATCTTTCTCTGACCGACTTACTTTGCTTAGCATAATACTTTCCACCTCCATCCATGTCAGTGCAAATGGCAAGATTTCATTCATTTTTGTGGCTGATTAGTACTCCTTTCTCTGTATATTCCACATTTTCTTTCTCCATTCATCTATCGATAGATAACTACGATGCTTCCATAATTTGGCTAATGTAAGTAATGCTGCAATAAACACAAAAGTGCATGTATCCCTTTGAATTAGTATTATTCTGGTTTTTTGGGCAGATACCCAGTAGTGTGATTACTGGATCATAGCAGAAGTGGGTAGTTTTAATTTCCACATACTTGTAGGCTTTTCAGGTACCTTTCTATTACTGATTCTCTATTTCTGTTATGGTTGGAGAACATTCTTTGTATAATTTCAGTTATTTTAACTTTGTTAAGGTTGATTGGTTGTTATTTAGGTCTGCTGTTCCTACTGCTATTTCTGTCTACTTATTCTGTTAAACAGTATTGAAATCTCCAACTGACTCTAGATCTGTTTCTCCTTTTGTGTTTTCTGAAGGGCTGTTAGATGTCAGTATCCTTAAAACTAGCTCCTTCCCTTGGGCTCCTTTCTAGGCAACCCCCTCCCGTGGTAACTTCCTGACCTGTAGCAACCTACATTAGTTTTGTCTGGTTTTGTATTTCACATAAATGGGATCTTTTTGTGTATACTGTTGTTTTAGGCTTCTTTTTTTAAAAACCGTAAGATTGTATTAATTTATTTTTTTAAGTAATCTCTCCACCCAATTTGGGACTTGAATTCGCAACTCCAATATCCAGCCAGGCACCCCTAGGCTTCTTTTTATAAAACAAAATTTGTGAGACATATTGTTGGGTGTACTTACAGATCATTTATTTACATTGCTGTTTTGTGTTTCTAAAATGGTTTCTTTTAAAGTGAAATGTTCAAACCTAAAGACATAATGTACATCTGCCCGGGTTTATGGAATCTTACTCTCTTGTCATCTCCCCCTGCCCCCTACCACAGTAGAACATGTTAAATATGTAATTGACACTTTTTCTTGGACTCTCTGAAATTTCTACTTTCTTTTCTATTCCTCCGAGTTAACTAGTTTCTTGAAATTGAGGGTCATCCTTACTGATAAACATTTGTTTGGGTGGGGAGGTGAGGGGCAGAGGAAGAGGGAAAGAGAGAATCCTTTTTTTTTTTTTTTTTTAAGGTTTTATTTATTTATTCATGAGAGAGACAGAGAGAGAGAGAGAGGCAGAGGCACAGGCAGAGAGAGAAGCAGGTTCCTGCCGGGAGCCTGAGGCAGACCCGATTCCGGGACTCCAGGATCATGCCCTGAGGTGAAGGCAGAGGCTCAACCGCTGAGCCACCCAGGCCACCCAGGCGTCCTAGAAAGAGAATCTTAAGCAGGCTCCACGCCAGACCAGTGTGATCCTAGATCTCAGGACCCTGAGGTCCTGACCTGAGCTGAAATCCAGAGGCAGACACTTAATCGACTGAGCCACCCACTTGCCCCGTTACCCATAAAGATTTTATAAAGATTTTATGCTTTTATCGCATATCTGCTCCTACAGAAGTGTCTGTGTATTTCCATGCACATGCATTTTATATATGGTATTTTCTTAGTTTTTAAGCTTGACACAAATGGTATTGTACTACATATGTTGGTATGTACATGTTCTTGTGTGTACACAAACTTGCAGTGTAAGTTTTTGGGATTTACTTGTTTTGTCACATAGAAGTTTAATAGTATTATTGTGATAATTTGTTGTATGATTATATTGTAGTTCATTTGATCATTATTCTACATAGGACATTTATGTTTTCTTTCAAAACTTTTGACGTTTTAAAATCGGCTCGGACATATATCTGAGCACTTGTCAGTGTTCCCCTAGGATAGTTAGTGGTCCTTAGATATGAACATTGGGAATGTTTGATTTTTATGACTGAAATGACAAGGCTAGCATTTTGAGTGTGCTTAGAATGAATAAAATCCCAATATATGTGTTAAAACATAGATAGCTAAATGTAAACATCATAGGTAGTTTGAATGGGTAGTGATCTGTGAAGGTATACTGGGCATATATTAACCACTAGAAATCAAGTCTAACAATATAAATTTGAGGCCAAAGAAGAAGAAAGTAATAGGTATAAAAAGTTAGACTATATAATATATACTAATAAGTAACTGAGTTGATACAGTGGTCATTAATATATACTATACACACACAAAAAATATACCCTTGCATATACCTTACAGTGTAAGTATAGCCTCGAAATTAAAATAGAAATAAAGAATTGACACAATTGTGATAAATATATAGGTCTCTAGTCATGTGGGAGATTCTAACAAACGACTGTCAATAACAAAAACATCTCATGCTGTTGAATACCTATAGATAAGTACAATATTTGCATTCTACAGTTTAGAAGCATGAGCTAATTGATTCATATCTAGAACTCTGCACCCAGCACATAAATTTACAAAGCATGGATCTTTTTAAAAAATTGGCTTTAGGGGACACTTGGGTGGCTCAGCAGTTGGGCATCTGCCTTCGGCTCAGGGTGTGATCCTGGGATCCAGGATCGAGTCCTGCATCAGGATCCCTGCAAGGGGTCTGCTTCTCCCTCTACCTATGTCTTTGCTTCTCTCTCTCTCTCTCTCTCTCTCTCTCTCTCTCTCTCTCTAGGTCTCTCATGAATAAATAAATAAATCTTTTAAAAAATTGACTTTATACTTGTTCACAGATAACCTTAAATTCTCTGAACATAATATAATTTGTATAATTAGAAATCAGAAGTAGACAGGTTATTTAAAATAGAAATCCTATACGTTGAAAATCCTACAAAAATGTACTTTGTGTTAAAGAGGACTTTATTTTTACAAAATTAGAACAAGACAATATCGAGAATACTACAAAGCCAGAGTGGAAAAGCAGCTAAAGCCATACTTAAAAGTCAAGTAACACCCTTAGCTATCATTTATTTTCTGTGTATAGTTTACCCACTAGCCCATGACTAGGAAGCAATGAATCTTGTGTTTGAATTCAAGTCTCTTTCATTCAGCATCTTGCTCTTAGTTGAAATTCTGAATATAGTTTGTACATCTTCTCTGAAACTATTTTCTCCTATGATGTGTTCCTTGCTTATAATGTGTAGTTTGGGTCTTTGTGAAATTTCTCATGTGATCCCTTTCAAAAGTCTTAACGATACTATCCAATATTCAGAGACAGTGAAGTGGTTTGTATTCATTTGAGTACAGGAACATTCTATAAGTAGCCATTAAAAACACAGTGTTTTGTTCTCTGTTTTAGATTGATTACCCTCATCACTAACAAGCTTGATACTACATGTAACGTGTTGTCAAAATCTTCATAGTTTTCTGTGGAGGTTTAGTTAATTCAGAATACTTTCTGTATTAATAACTGGGAAGAACAATTAGGTTATTAAGGAATCCTATGAATCTGCAGGAAAGGGGGAATTCTGAATTAATAATTCTTAATTTGTCCTGTTTCTGTTTCAGCGGAGATTCAGGCTTACTGATAGTTTAATTACATGATTTTAGAGAGTTAAGGAAGGTGTAGCAATTTGATTCTGCAGTTTTCTTCAGCATGACAAAAGATGAAGCAAATATTTGTAAAGGAAGGAAGCAATACACTTCGTGTGATAAATCTGCATTTACCATCTGTGTAAAGTGAAAGTTGCAGTTTGCTGTTAGGAACCAAACTTCTGTGTGGAACCCATGTCTACTGTTTCAGACGTGCCATTCCCATTCAATCCATATGTCTGGTCATTTTCAAAATGTCTCTGGACTGTCTACATATGAACTTATCTGAGGACACCTTTTCCATTCAGTAAGACCATGAATTGATGCCACTCATTTTGTCATTTTTTTTCATTTTGCCTTTTTTTTTCTTTTTTTGTTCGTGAAAAGGCTGTATTATTCCATCTCTCTTGTCCAATTTGTTGACTGAGGTGACCCAAAATACAGTTTTGGGATTACTTTTGAAGTATTATCTTTGTATTCCAAAGCAGGCCCTTCCGAAAATGATGATGTTGATGACAAACTCCCCCTTTCGAAGTCTTTACAAGGTATAATGTTTTCACTTCCATTTTCCCACGTACTGTTGTGATGTGATGTTCTTTATATTGGACAGACTGTGTTTTAGTATTAATATCTGTACTGTTACTTTTCTAAATGGAAAAGGAAAAAGAAAATGTATTGGCCTTTTTTTTTTAAACATAAATGAACTTCACAAGCAACAATTTTTCAAAACCAATTTTCCCTTTTGTGAATCTAGTAATGAATCTCGAAATGGGTACATGACACACTTTCATATTTAAGGTAAAGTACACATTTATACCTTATATCAGAATAGTCAGAAATAAGGTTTTTATTGTATAGTTAGTAATGTAAATATCGAGAAGGTCATGTTGATACTTAGTTTTTAGAAAGATTTGTGAAATACCACTTGTAAATAAATCCCTAAGTTTATTAATTGAATACTTTTCTGGGAATTTTTGTATAGTGTGCCCTGACTTGAGGATCATAGGCTATGTGATGGCTTTTACTTCTGTCTATTCTGGCTTTGGTCAAATAGGATCCATTTTTTTTTTTTTTAAGTTTTTAGTTTTACTTTGACTATAAATGTAATTGCTTATTTCAGATTTAAAAAAGAACAGAAAGGACACAGCATCTTTGTTGACAGACACTTGTGTAATATTAGGGTGGAACAGCGTGCTTAACTTGTTATCCTTTACCCACCCTTTCTTTGTTAAATACTATTCTCTGCTCCATTATCTCTCATTCCTTTGACCTCACATCTTTGTTTTCTTTGACTTTACAGTCAAAGAAGCCAGTGCTCCATGAATTCGGATTTTAACATTAAAGGCTGGGGGTGAAAAAAAAAAAAAAAAAAAAAAAAAATAAAGGCTGGGGGTGGGGCACTATGTGTTGAGAAGTATACTTTAAGAGTTAATTAAAGAATAATTCATGTCTCTAGATTTATAGATTTACCTAGTGTTTTGAGCTCAGGTGAGTTTTTATAATATGGAGTTACTGGAAGAGAATCCCAAGATAATCATGGCATCATAAAACTAGACCTTTAAAAACCAAAAGTGTTTGACCTTAGTATGGCATTTTAAGTTAAAAGGTACTAGACACTGAATGGCAGTTTTTGAAACTGTAATCGATGCTCTTTAAAGATCAAAATAAATATTTATGTTTAAACCTATGTCTAGGGGTCACATGTTTAGTATAGCTTCTGAGTTCAGTTGTTAGTTGATAACAAAATGGATTGCATTTTACTTCCCCTATCTGATTTATTCTTACTCCTATGTAATATAGTTTATTGATACCTTAAGGCAGTGATTTTCAGCTTTTTCCATGCTAGTAGCTCAGACATTTAAGGACAGAGGATGATATTCTGGGGCAGTTTGGGCAATTAATCCTAAGTGGCTCTCTAATGTTGTAGATTACTTCTTTCCTATTTATGAGTAAAACTTCTGCACTAGTAGGATGAGCCTGTTTACCTTGTGACTGCCTAACCTGATACATTGCTTTATGTTCCAGTTTTTAGAAGCAGGCAGATTATATTACCTGAATTAAAATGCTTTTGAGACTAAAGGTAGTATCTTAAATTTTAACTTACGAGTTTCCTTTTAGTACAACTTTGATTAAGTAATGGGGATTGCGTTTCCATAGCTTCCGCCATTGTAAAAATGGAAAGCAGGAAACATTTCACAGCAAAACCTGAACTTGTTTGTGTAGACTTTAATAGAGTCTGTGAGCAAAGATAGAATTTACTCTGATTTGTGTTTTTGTGTGTGCGTCATTGACAGATGAGCATGGTACCTTGAACCATAATTGTTCTGTATCTCAAATTCCAACATCTATCAGTAATTATATTGTATAGTTAACAGTAATAATATTAAATCCCCAAACCTACTTAGGTTTCTTTATCTGTTTACATTTTAAAATAATTTCTTGTGCTTTCAAATAGAAGTTTTATGTGTTTTTCTGAATTAGATCGCATTGTTGGAATTAACTGCAGAAGAGTTAATCAGTTTGTATATGTTGTATGGTTAAGTGTTAAATTATTTGCACTGTTGCCTAGTTTCTCTTCTTTCAATGTAAGTTTTTACTGGTTTAGTATATGTGGTTTATTTTCTCTTTAGGGAGCCATCATTCTTCAGAAGGCAATGAAGGAACAGAAATGGAAGTACCAGCAGAAGGTTAGAAATAAAGGGATTTTTAATTTGCAGTAATCATATTATGTTTGTTCTCTATTATAGAGAATATTGCCCTTCAAACACCTTATTTGAACTAAAAAGTTGATTGTTTCGGTATGCCTTCTTAGCCAACAGGTTTATTTTTTTAGTCCTAAGGTGTAATATACATATATAACTGTATTGAGTAATAAAGCATATGGGGATGAAAACAGAAGTGGTAAGTAAAACTCTTCATGATGCAAAATGCTGCCCTTTTTTCCTGATCATCTTGTGCCATATTGCAGATCTCTTAAAGATTGGCTTCAATATTTTAGACCGAAAAATATGACTGGTTTCTGTTCATATTTCATTCTTAAAAATATTACATAATGGTACTTTTTTTTTTAAAGTAGTGTTTCCACGTAAGATTAATAAAGGAGGGATTTTCTCTCTGTTTATTTTTATACCCTTTGGAACTCCTTTCTCTGTTTCTCAGCCAATCCTCCTTTAATTGTGGCGTCAGGGAAATATTTAACTGTGGTATGGCTCCTTAAATTTTACAGATCCTAAGTGAAACTATTATTGAGCCAAATGGCTTCCTATTTCTCAGCAGTTTACATAATTCCAGAAGAATTCTTGTAGATTTTTCCCAAGGAAAATGACTGGTGTAAGGTACCTGAATCTTGTTTCTTGTTTTAGAATTTTGATTTCTCTCAAAAACTGGTCATGTTGTGCCTACCCCCCCCCCCCCGAATAGAAAAGGGAGTCTTTTCGAGAATATTTTTATTCCTTCTATTTGCTTTTTTATTTAACTTTTAAAAATCATTAATTTGATTTCTACCCTCTTTTGAGGATAGGGAGGTCTTAAGGTCCCTGAAATGTCGGCTAAGTTTTCCAAATTCGGTTTTAGAATTAGGTTTCTAACTGAAGTACATATCTTGCAAAAATATCAAGATGCTCATTTTCAACAATATTTTACATTTCTTTTTGAGATCTTTTTATAGAAAATTGTGTGGATTATTATTATTTTTTTAATGTTTAACTGTCAGTAGGTAATTAGATGGTTTCCTCTGTAACGTTTGTTTTAGATAGGTGGTCTATGTGCAACAGTGAGCTACCTGTGTGCAGGCCACACCTGGCACAGGGCTTCTTCAGGCAGTCTGCATTGCTCCATAGTCCACATTCTAGGCTTTGAAATACTTGATGTTTGAGATTTTTATTGTCCCATTTCAGTATGAACAGAGTTGAGTTGGACCTGGGTTCTGGTCTTTATTCTTTTACTAACAAGTGAACATAATCTTTGGCAAATCAATTAATCTCTCAACCTTTGCAAAATGAAAAGAGAGTTGACAAGGATACTCTCTAGCTGAGCTTTCTAGCACTAACATTCTCATGTACATTTGTTTTGTGTAGTAGTACAAAAAGAAACAAAAGATCTTATGTTTTACGAGTCTGCTGCATATCATGTTAGGGGATTGAGTCCTCTCTGCTTCTGTCCCAGCCATTATCTTGATATGAAGGTCCCCAGATTAAAAAATGGATTGTGGTTTTATTTAATGCTGTAAACCACTCCTAGGATCTCTGAAAGGAGAGGGGAAATAGTAAACAAGAGAGAAAGCCTCGAGTCTGTCCTAGCATTTTCTAGTTTCAGCAGGAAAACAATAGTGACGGCATTATAATCTCCTTCCTGTAAACTCGCAGGTTTTTGAGTCCGTTAATGCTTACTGCAAGTAGCTTGGTATTATCAAGTAGTTGTCCAGAGGTTTTCTTTCTGTTTTCCCTCATCTCTGTTTGCCATGAAAAGGGTCAGATGTTCTAACCTAACAACTATGGGCTGAATTCAAATGCCAGTAACAATTTTCTCGTAGGCTGCTTTTGGAGTAACAGTGAATCAGTGAAATGTTGGAACTTACAGAAAGTGCTGTATAACGAATGTCATTTTAGAATTTTATTTTTTTCAAGATTCTACTCAGCATGTCCCTTCAGAAACAAGTGAGGACCCCGAAGTTGAGGTGACTATCGAAGGTTAGTTCCCGGAAGCCTGGATTCCAAAAGTGGACTTCTGGTCATAAAACCCTTTGTCACATTCACATTGCCGAGTATACATTCCATTCATTCTTAACGGAAACTTGTGAGAAGAACTGATGCATATATGTGTATGTGTGACCGAGGCGGCCCGCTTCCCAGCAGTGCAGCCAGTGCTTTGGGAGCTCTAGACAACCAGGCAGAGTGTGAGCACAGGCAGCGGCCCGCAAGTCGACCGAGCTGTCCTTCACTGTCACTGGGAATCGAAAGTAAACACATGAAAACAATGACCAAACATGATGCCCACAAAAACAGTTTAGAACCTGTGCTTGGGTTGCAACAGAAGAGAGCTAATTTGTACCTCCATGAGCTGGAAGGGAAAGTGTGGAGAGTTCCTTCCTCATTCTTCACATTTGCCCCTAGAACACTATTAAAGGCTGATGCAGAATCTGTCTTTAAAAATGATTATTGAAGCAGTAGCGATGAATAGATGCTCAAGTAACATCTTTAGTGACAGTGGCTTCAAACCTAGTTTTGTCTTCCAAGGTACTGCATGAATGCAGATAGGCCAGGATTATGAATAAATCAAGCTAATAGAAAATTATTAATAGTATCACTTCTCATGTTTAATAATTCCTAAATGCATGTTGATATTTTTCCTTTTCAATTAACGGCTTATGCTACTCCTCTAAAATGCCCCCCCATCTCTCCTCCCTTCCCCTCCACTAGTAGTACTTTCTTAGAGTAAAATATTGAAACATTACAATAAATTGTACTATGTAAAGTTTTGTTTACCAATCCTGCTCTGTTCTAAAATCCCTAAACTCGGGTAAATACCAGTTTATTGTGTATAAATACACGTGTATGTATATATTTAGTTTTGCAAAAATATATAGATATTTTCAGCATACATTATAATGATCATTTAAAATACACATATATCACATTTCCATAGAATTCCCCCCTTCAACCACACATCTTAGTGATTCAGGGTTTTGAGATTTGTTTTGTTTTTTGTTTTTTCCTGCAGCCTAACCTTTTTTAATTTGAATCTCTCTCTCTCTTTTTATAACCTGTCTCCTTTGTTATTTGGTTATTTATCATGTTTTGCTGTTTCATACTACTCAAAATGTTTGTCTTCATTGCTTCTGAAATATGTTGATGATTCTCGTGAGAATTTGTTTCATACTTCATGTCTTAATATCTCAGTATCACACACACATTTCTTGAATCATTAATATAATTTCACTAACCTAAAAGCAATTTTGAATTGTTTGTAGAATTTAACTGTTAGAACTGTTAGTTAGAAGCCTCATTAATTATGAGAGAAGAACTTTTTAAAAGTATGTAAATATTATATACACTCAGAACTTTGTCCTTTCTGCAGAGATAGGAAAAATAGACGATTAATAAAATTATTAGAATAAAACTTTTTTATGACAGGGTGAGAAGGGGCAGAGGGAGAGAGAGAAAATCTTAAGCAGGCTTCTCTACTCAGTGCGAGCCTGATCTAAAACTCAGTCTCTTGACCCTGAGATCATGACCTGAGCTGGAACCAAGAGGGACACTTGACCCCATTGATCCACCCAGGTGCCCCTAGAATGAAACTTTTAAGTAGGACTAGTAACCTAGTAGATTTAGGAATACTTAAAGCAGGTAAAAACTTAAAATTGCTTAGAAAATAAATACTTGACATTTATAGCACAAGACCTTTAAAGATAATCATGAAATGAATGGATCTTGAGCCTGAAGTGTCAGTCTTTTCAGTTTTAACTCTTTGAAGGGGAATGATAAATCCTGTCTCTCTGAATTTGAGACAGTGCCAGAAGTTTGCTTTACCCATTCTAATTTATCCACAAGTAGTAGAATTTCTTTATGGTCAGAAGACCAGTGAAATGCCAGGTTCTTGGAAAGTAATTGCCTTTTCGGCTGTCATCCTCCACAGCATATACTTTTACACACATGGTCAATATCAACCTTAATTTAAATTGATGATTTTTAATCATTATCTATGACTAGTTAAGATATTGATAGAAAAAGAAAATGTGGTAAAGCCTCCTAATACAAAAAATATACAAGCATTGAACAAGAGGGATGGGTTTTTTGTTTGGTTTTGTTTTAAGACAGTGACTTATAAAATGATTCCTACTATACGAAGTTTTGAGGTTGAAAAATCCCTGTGTTTCATGAATGAAGTACATTTAAAAGGAAAATTATCTCTAGAGAATGATACCAGTTTTGTTTAAGAAAATGCTGTGCTTAAAAGAAGATACATGAAGGTAATCCTACTTGCTTGGGATGACTTTTATTTTCGTATCTTTCTATATTTCCCAAATAGTTTATAGAAAAGAAAAACAAAAAAAACTTGTCATCAAGTAAGTTTGTTAGACTTTTCCACAGCACTTTATTGTTGATCTCTGCATTTGAAATCATATGGAGCTGCAAAGAGGTTAATTTGGCATCACTGAAGACACATTATCTAGGACCGTAGTCCTTACCATTGCTGGTGGTGTGCTTGGAGTTGTGCTCTTCCATCTGTGGTGATGCATTTGTCCTTGGAGCCAGTGGTATACATTCCCCTCGTATGTGACTTAGGTTTGGAAAATTGCCTTTGGAATAAGAGGCTTGCCTTAATTTAGTAAACATCATGCCTGCATTTGGAAGTAAAATTGGATTGCTGATAGGTCTTTAATACATCTTATTTATTTATTTAAGATTTTATTTATTTATTCATGAGAGATACAGAGAGAGAGAGGCAGAGACATAGGCAGAGAGAGAAGGAGGCTCCTCACAGGGAGCCCAGTGTGGAACTCCATCCCGGACCCGGGGAATCACGCCCTGAACCAAAGGCAGACACTCAACTGCAGAGCCACCCAGGCATCCCGAGGGAATCTTATTTAGAACCGTTTGCTCTCGCTGTCATGGGCATGATAATACAGGAGTGTTTTGTGCTTCAGAAGAGGCTCCCATCATGCACTCTTCTCTGTTAGGGCACTGGTTCCCAAACCTGAGCCTCTCACACATGTCCGTTGTGCTGTGGCAAAACCTCCTGTTCATTTCTTCACTCAAGGTTTTCCTTTAAGTTGATTGTAAGGAGACTCATTTAGAAACAAATCCTTCATTTTCTGAAGTAAAGCTGTGTTTGAAATATTAATTTTCTCTCTCCCTGTCCATGGAAACATACACAAATACTTCAACACAGCAGTGCGGTTCTACATGTAGCAGGCACATGGACTGTTATTGGAGAACACTGTGTTAGAGCTTCAATAGCTGGATGACTTGTCATCCTCCATTGGAATCCTTTTTTTGTGACACTCATGAGTAGGATTTTCATAAATATTTGGCTGCTGCTTATAATTAAGGACTCCGCTATGCAAGTATTCGTTTAATCATTGTGCAAATAACCACCACCTCGTATGTGCCTGGGATTGCACATGGTGATTAGGATTTAGGAAGGAACAGGATAGGCAAGTCTGCTAGAGGTATTTGATCAAGAGGAGCAACAGTTCTGTTCCTCCCTTTGAGGAAACAAGGCTGCTTTGTGAAAGACTGAGTAGACTGGAGCAGAGCAAGAACATCGGCCTTAGAAGCTGTTGTGTTCAGCTACCCAGGGCCAGAGGCCAGATGTTTTAGAGCAGGATGGAGGCATTGGAGATCAAAGTAGGTGAATTGTGAGTCTGTTCTGAAAATAGAGCCAGTAGGCTTTGCTGTTCGTCACTGTTTAATTATTGTGCTTATCTTGGAAACATTATCAGCATGTTCATAGGATCTGGATGGTTAAGTACGTTATAGTATTTGAAATTTTTTGTGTTTCGAATTATATAGCTGCTTAAGGATCATATAATGAGTTTCCTTTTTTAATTTTTTTTTATATAATGAGTTTCCTATTGTTTCTGTAAAAATTAGAGTTTTAAAGGAGTTGGGACCTAGATCCATGGATGAAAACTGCCATCCATTAATTTTAAAATGCGTAGGGTAATTCATGGCTCTGCATAATTTCAAGAGGAATATGGTATCTAGTTTATTAGTTTGATCTTTATTTTTATTTTTATTTTTTTATTTATTTATGATAATCACAGAGAGAGACAGAGAGAGAAGCAGAGACATAGGCAGAGGGAGAAGCAGGCTCCATGTACCGGGAGCCCGATGTGGGATTCGATCCCAGGTCTCCAGGATCGCGCCCTGGGCCAAAGGCAGGTGCCAAACCGCTGCGCCACCCAGGGATCCCTTCGTTTGATCTTTAAAAAATAGATGTCAGATTGTATGGTGGAAGCATCACCATTGGATTGTGTTGCAAATAAAAGTAGCAAAAGATTTGTTTTGTTTTGTTTTTTTAATTTTTTTTTATTTACTTATGAGAGAGAGAGAGAGAGAGGCAGAGACACAGGCAGAGGGAGAAGCAGGCTCAATGCACCGGGACCCCGATGTGGGACTCGATCCCGGGTCTCCAGGATCGCGCCCTGGGCCAAAGGCAGGTGCCAAACCGCTGCGCCACCCAGGGATCCCCAGAAGATTTGTTTTATATTTCATTAATGCATTCAGCGTTAAGGATGCCATAATAAATTTAAGCTCTGAAGTCTGTGCTGTCCTGTAGGTATATTTGTAAATATGTTGCAGAAAAGGGAATGGACTTCTCTAAATACACATTTTGAGTTAGGGACAGTAGTTGCCTTTTTTTTCAAGGTGTGGTAGGTGCTTGTGTTAGTACTGGCAGCATAATACTTCTCTATTCCCGCATAACAACTTCTGCACATTAAAATATTTTGAAATTTATCTTACCAGCTTTTAGCATTGATGATGTAAACATTTTTAGTTTGGGGTTGAATTCGAAGCCTCCTGAAATATGCATCTTTTAACACAAAAGTGGGTTGTTTCTAATGTGGAAATGCCACGATAATTAGAATGACAGTGTTCTGTCTGCCAGACTTGATTGTCAGAAGAGGCAAATGCTTAGAGCTTTATTTGATATTTTTGCTACAGAGAATTAAGTAATTTTTATCCTTTGTGGAAAGGATTTTGAAGTCAAAATAACATTTGCTTGTACTTTCTCAAAAGAAGTTAGTTTTTTGCAGAAAAAATGTGGAAAAGGCTATGGAAGATATGGTCAGGCTCGTAGCTGTTACTTTGATTTCATTCCACGTTTCACGTGATTTAAAACGTCCAAAGATTGATTAGTAAATATATGAAATGGCTTAGTCTTTTACTAGAATGTGTGGTGTAATTTTTTTTTACCACAAGTAATTAAATTTATTCCTTTGTATTTGTTCACATTTATAGATTAAACATACTTGTCGCTGGAGAGAAATGGGATACCACTCTTTAATATATTATGGTCTGTTCAATTGCTTGTCTTATTTGAAAACACTCTCCTAGATTTGTCTTTGTTCTTTATTTCTGTTTATAGTTAATGAGGTTACTTTTATAAAATTTGTGTATCCTATTAAATCCTTTATGTTGTAAAATAAAGCTGGACTGATCAAAGAGGTCTTGACACTAAAGAAAAGCTGATTTGCCCTTGCCCCTGGGCCTCAGTTTCAAAGAGCTTGTAGTGGAGATTAATATAATAGATTGCTGGGATTCTTCATTACCACCCTCCAGCTCTCTTGTCGTCTTAATTTTATACTTTTAGTTTTCATTTTATGTAATTCAGTTAACAATCAGTTTAAATGATGACCTATAGAAGTAGGCTACATTTACCCTACAGAGAAAGTATTTTTGCTTTTAATGTTATTGCTTAATGTTTGTAAAGAAACGTTAACATCAAGAGTTTAAAATGCTTTGACATGGGGGCGCCTGGCTGGCTGAGCCAGCAGAACATGCCACTCTTGATCTCAGAGTCATGAGTTCGAGCCCCACGTTGATGGTAGAGATTACTTAAGATAAAACAAAGCGGTTTGACACTATTCATAGGTGAACCGAGTGTCTTTCATTTTACTTTATGCAAACTAGCATGAAAATACTCGTCTGCTTCTAAAAATCTGGAAGTTGAAAAAAATGGGGTTGGTTTTTTTTGTTCCCAGTACGTTTTCAGAATCGAAGGGCAAACATATTAATGACACTTCTTATGTTTTCCCAAATGTGTCTTTTTAGATTGAATATAATTATTCGATAATCTTTATAGTCTTTTGACCATTTTTATAGTCATTTGACCACTAATCCTTGTAGTAATTTAATAAGCCCAGATGACATGATCGAGTTTTATTTTACTAGTTTGTAATTTTAAAATCTTCTACAATAGATTTCTTTTTTTCTGGATTTGAAGAAGTGTTTCTACAGTGGCTGTCAATACATGAAAGAGTATTTTAAGTTGTTTATATGATAACATTTCCCACTATCCCCTAAATGTGGCATTTTGGTCTTTTCCAGCTCATAAATGGGTCCTGATGTGACTTAACCTGGTATTGGTGACATTGGTGACTTTTTCTCCTATTGGTTGGAATAATCAGCAAATGATTTCAGGTTACTAGAGTATCTCTTGGTGTTTGAGGAAGAACCAGGATTACAGTGTCTGATTGTGTTCTATGATGCCGGGAGAGGAATGACATACACGTCTTTTAAGCTTCGGTCAGATTTTCCCTTGATTAACGTACAAAATACATAGAAGTTATGTATGGTTGTTCTAGGCAACATTGTGTATTTGCTGAATTGGAATTTCTTGTTCTCTCTTTGAGAGTACCATGTTAGTGTGCTGGTAAGAGTCACACTCAGAGTCTGATCTCAGCTGCACTGCTGAGTGGTGTGTCATGGTTAAGTCACAGAACACTTGCTAAGCCGATTTTTTGAGTTGTGAGAGGAAAGTGAAAATTATTTAGGAGAGTGACCTGTAGTACTTGAATGGCATCTTTTTGAGATTGTCTTTAATACAGTGATTATTTCTTTCCCATTCCCAGATTGAATTTCAAGTAGAGATTTTGTAAAGTGGTAGTTTTAGTAATGTATGGATGATGTTTGAGCAGAAATCAGTATTGTACCACAGGACATTTTCAGGGTTCTAGAAAAAGATGGCATTGGTAGCTTTTCTTATTTTATCCAGATGTCCTTAATTCTAGCATTAGATGCAGTTTCCTAGCAGAGTCGCACTGCAGACATATCCACTAAGACAGTATCATGAACTCGGGCTACCAATGTCTTAAGTCGTCTACATTCTGTACTTAAATATCTGCTTGCCCACTTCTACTAGGTTTTGTGTTGACTCAGCGTTATCTGTTTCACAAATAATGTAGCATTATTTCATTAATTCTGTAAGTTCTGTGTTTGTTAAAAATGTTCGACATACAGTTACCCACCCTCCCTTGTTTGTGCATGCTTGGATCTCGTATGAGCTGAAATAGTTTTCTCTTCAAGCTATGTTTCCTCCCCCTTTTCTTACATATTTGTAGAACTGTAGTTACCTGTCTCCGTTAAAACCTTTTTCTTGAAAAGACTTTAAAGAGATTGTAATCTCAAGAGTTGAGAGGAGTTAGGGGAGAAGGGAAATCTATGAGGACGTGGTTCCAGTTAAGCAAAGTCAAGATGATGAAGTAAGGTAGAGAGATGAGGACTGTCTACCCGAGCACAGCCTCCCAGAGCAGGAAAGCTGAAGGGGTTACTGGGAGGGACTAGGCACAGATGCCCGCAGGGAGGTGCTGACTGCGGCTGCCCACGGGGGTGAAGACTCCCACCTCTGTCTTTGAATATTGAGGATTGAACAGCGGTAGCTGGGACTATGTCATACTGTTCCTCCGGTGATAACCATTTTCTTTTTCAAGATGATGATTATTCTCCACCTACCAAGAGACCAAAGAGCAGCGAGCCGCCCCAGCCAGCGGTCTCGGAGCCTGCCAATGCTGGGAAGCGGAAAGTGAGGGAGTTCAACTTCGGTACGTTCAAGATCAGACGTGGGCAGGCGCCTTTCCTCTCTGTCCTTCCAGTGATTTCTTGTAGAACTTTGAGCCATTCTGGTGAGCGTGGAGGGAATGAGCTGCTTTAAAAATACATTACTACCTTAGATTAGCACAGTTGGAAACAAGCTTACAGACACTGCTGAAGCAAGGTTTGGGGCTGAGCACGAGGCACGGCATCTTCTGATGTTAAGTACAGTTAATAGACTTTGAGTCAGGGTTTTGACGACTTAGTAATTAAGTCGTTTTTCTTCACTTTAAAACCTCATTTGCTTATTTAAAATCTATTTTACGCATTGATTTTTCTTGTACTGTGTAACTGCCAGCAGCTAATCTAAACAAGCCCCAGCGGATGATGTATCTTTTTTAAGGGACTAAATATCAGTGGAGCAAATTATATTTGCGATCCATATTTTGAATAGTTAGAACATTTCACTTGTGTACTTTTTTTTTTTTAAGATTCTATTTATTCATGAGAGACACAGAGAGAGGCAGAGACACAGGCAGAGGGAGAAGCAGGCTCCATGCAAGGAGCCCAACTCAGGACCCAATCCCGGGACTCCAGGACCACGCCCTGGGGCCGAAGGCAGGCGCTAAATCGCGGAGCCACCCAGGGATCCCCACTTGTGTACTTTTTAAGTAGCTTTTTAAGTATTTTAATTTGTCATAGTCATAAATGTTGGATATAAATTGATTTTTATATGGATAGTAGTAAGTTTGCAGCTATTTATATTCCTTAGCACTCTCTTGAAGGGTGCAACTGTGTTTAAATACTTATTTCAACAGAACATAGGCATGCTTTAGAAAGTTTTCAGAATGACCTTAGACACCTCCTCTTTTTTGCCTCCACTTAATACTGTTTAATTGGACTGGTCTTTTTTGACCTTTTTAGAAATTATCAGGCTAAAAAGAGGTACTCAGCTTATTTTGAAAATAAACTTTGTTTTTCTTAAAGGTTTTTTTTTTATTTATTTAAGTAATCTCTGTACCTCATGTGGGGCTTGAACTCAATGGCCCCAAGATCAAGAGTTGCACATTCTTTTGACTGAGCCAGCTGGATGCCCCTTGAAAATAAACTTTCAAAAACATCTCTTATAACCTCTCACTGGACCAATCCTAAGAAGCACAAAAAAGAGAATAGTTCTTCAGAAAACAATAAAATTATATAGATGGAGTTGCATTATTAAAAATTAGGATGGGTGCACTAGCTGACTCAGTAAGTGGAAGACTGTTGGTCTTGGTTGGGGTCATGAGTTCAAGTCCCATGTTGTACATAGAGATTACTTAATATAAAAAAAATAGGATATATTATGTAGAAAATAAGTTATTAGATTTTGGATGATTGTAATATAATAGTGTGTCCAAACGGGGATTTATTATTTAGATGTAACTTGAAATCTCAATTTTTCAGAGAAATGGAATGCTCGAATTACTGATCTACGGAAACAAGTGGAAGAGTTGTTTGAAAGAAAATATGGTGAGTCTAAACTCAGGTATTCTTTTTATTTTATTTTAAGATTTTATTTATTTGACAGAGCACAAGCAGGGGGAATTGGCAGGCAGGACAGAGAGGGAGAAGCAGACTCCCCACTGAGCAGGGAGCCCTATGAGGGGCTCCATCCCAGGACCCTGGGATCATGACCTGAGCCAAAGGCAGATACTTAACTGACTGAGCCACCCAGGCACCCCTAAACTAAGAAATTCTTGTAATAGTTTGTCGATAAGCCTTTTAACAATGAGGTTATATATCATCCAATGTAAGAAAGTCCACTTCTCTCAGTGAAGTGTGCCTTGCTTGTATATGGTTCCCTCAGAAGGTCATGGGGAGTATCTGTCCAAATATTAGAAACCCTATCTCCTAGATTACTTTGATGTTTTGGGAAAGTTTTCTTTCTGTGATTACCAGGAAGCATTTCTCTTAACACTTCAACATGAGCCTTTGGGAGTTGATTTACATATTTGTTGCAAAAGTCCCGGATCTTGGAGTTTGAACTGAAGTTGAGATTCTTTAGTAATAGTCTTACTTCATCTGCTATGTTAAGTCTGGTATTCATCTAGTGTCCCAGTTTTTGATGATTGATACATAATTGGTTAAGTTAGATCTCAAATTCTCTTCTCCTTTCCTTTCATTATTCTATCCTACATCTGTCTTTTGATAGTGATCAAGGAAACAAGCACCGTGTTACCACCAGTTGGTATATATTAAATGCTCACCTAAAAATAGCAGCCATCATTGAACTGTGTTTTTATTTGGAGGATTCCTTACTTTGTACTAGACTGACAGTCTATAAAATGGGCTGATTCACTGAATTTTCACTTGAAAATCCTGTATTTAGTGTGTTCTCCTGTATCACTGAGTTTCTCTGGGTTACGCTCTTGAATGATAAACTACACAGGTATTATTTACTTTGATAAACTTCAAATATGAGCTCCTGTACCATTTTTCATGGATGACAGCCACCCCGTCTGTGGAGATTCAGAATGAGAGCAAATTCAGTAACAAATTCATTTAACTTTCCCCTAATGCTTTCAGTTATTTCCTTAAGATTCTCTTAGTAGCCTTCCCTCTCCAGTAGCCAGAGCAGTTTGCCTGTGATTTTAATTGGTCCACTTCAAAGCAGAAACTCCCAGAACCTGTTCTACATTAAGCAGTGTCCCATACTGGTAAGGTTACAGGCCCTGGGGACAGAATGCTCGGCCATTTCTCTTCATTCCTCTCTGAGCCTTTCTTGGGAAAGGATCAGCGGAGCTGAGGATGTGTTACGAAGATTTGATAAGATAGACAGCATAGTGTCTGTAAATTACTTCCTGTAATAGGTTGTATGTAATTAGCAAGTGCTTTTTGTTTACACATTTGTTATTATATACTTACTGTAGTACTGTTTGCAGTAAAAATAATTACTCTTAGACAGTTTTAGAAATCTCAGTGCTTCTCATAAAAAGAAATTCTGTTTTTGCTTGGTGATTTATTTCATTATTTTGCATGTAAGAAAATAATGTTTTCCTAGCATGATGAGATTATAAGAACATTATTCACATTTTACAAATTGAAACAATAGTGATAGCCTTAGGGGAAGATGCTTTCTTTGTTATGTGAATAGGATTTTCAGATGCAGTACATCAACAAAGGATGTTAAATGTAACTCAGCAGGAATGCGTACTGAGGTCCACTTGAAACTTCAGTACAGGTATTAACATTCAGCAAACAGACTTCTACATAGAATACTAGTGAAAAAGGATGGCTGTTTTGATGAGGTGGGATTCCTGTGGAACAAGGAGGAGGCAGCAAGGGGGGGGGAGCTTTTTGGCCAGGTCAGTAGCTCATTGGCTGTTCTTGCTGTACACCCCCTAGAAACCTTTTTCCATAACTGCTGTGCTCATCGAGTGAAGTAAAAGCCTTTGAGAGGAGTGATATGTGTCTGCTCTGCAGTCCTAAAATATTTGGCATTGATTGACTCAGTATCAAAATATTTAAATGAAATTTTTAATACAATCTATAAATGTGTCTCTGTTGTAGATGAGCTTAACTCATGCTTTTTAAAACCTTTTTATTAAATTTTCCAAACAAAACTAAAAGTAAGTGATACAGAGACCCTCTAAGTATCCATCACCCAAATTCAACAACCTTTAACATTATGAGAGTTTCCTTCTTGTCCTCTCTCTCCTGTCCCATCTCTTTTTGATGCAAACTTATTTTAAAATTACAATATCCTGGGATGCCTGGGTGGCTCAGCAGTTGAGTGTCTGCCTTCAGCTCAGGGCATGATCCCGGGTCCAAGGATCCAGTCCCACTCCCTGCAAGGAGTCTGCTTCTCTCTCTGCCTCCCTCTCTGTGTCTCTTATGAATAAATAAATAAAATCATAAAAAACAAACAAACAAAACTGCAGTGTCCCAGACACCTTGTCATTTCAGCTCTACATTTCAAAATGGGGAGTTGGGTGCCTGGCTAGCTCAGTCTGTAGAGCATGCCGCTCTTGATACACCCAGGGTCATGAGTTTAGTCCCCTTGTTGGGCATAATGCTTACTTTGAAAACAAACAATGCAAAATCAGGAGTTAGGTGAGGGGAAAGAATTGTCTTAATCTCAGTTCCATTATCACAAACATTACATATGATATTCAGTTGTACCCTGTTGTTTGGAGAATCTGACCCTTTCTAGTTTGTTTGATAAAATCACTAAGGTCTTCTCATTATATTTGATTCTCCATGTTTTTGACCTTTCGCAGCTGCTGCATTATTTTACCTTTGGACAAACATATCTTAGCAGAATCTTTACAATTCAGAAAAAAAATCTTTTACTTTAATTACTTTATCTAAAAAAAATCCTTTCTATACTAATGTTTGTCATTGAAAAATATCACTTGTCTTTCTGTACGTACTGCATGTATTAACTGATGCGAACCAGTGTGTTATTCTGGATTGCACATTCTTTAAATTTCAATAGAACATCTGGCTTGCATCTATGTTACCCCAAAATAATACACTGTTTGATTGCAGATTTGGTTAGACTACTGGCATCGTTGGTGTTCTTTTTCTTTAGTTTCATTGTAGTATTCTTGTGATTTAGTTATAGTTCAGAAAACAAAAAAGCAAAGATAAAGTAGTGAAAGTTACAGAGCAGTACATATTCAATTACTCTATTGTACAAACTGGTTGTGGTTAATCCTTGTAAATTAATGATTTTTCCTTTCTCTTCTTATCCTTAAAGCTCAAGCAATAAAAGCCAAAGGTCCTGTGACGATCCCATACCCTCTTTTCCAGTCACACGTTGAAGATCTTTATGTAGAAGGACTTCCAGAAGGAATTCCTTTTAGAAGACCATCTACTTACGGAATTCCTCGCCTTGAGAGGATATTACTGGCAAAGGAAAGGATTCGTTTTGTGATTAAGAAGTAAGACACTCTTTGGACTTTTGTCTTTGTTCTTATTTAGTGCGTCTTTTTATACTGTTGTCAAATGTTTGTTAACCTCTAGGGCTCTGTTTTAATTAAATTTGAGTTATATATTGTTTTATTTACCATGTTTTAATGTGTCTGTGGACAGGATTTTCTTCGTCATGCCCAGAGTTGGCTTCTGGAACATGAATATCTGCTCATGTGGTTGACTTATAGCTGTCATTCTTTTCTCCAATTTTCTGCTAAGTCTGCTAAAGAAAGGAATAAAGTATCAATGTATCAGCATAATATATATGTATATATTTTAAGATTTTATTTATTCATAGAGACACAGAGAGGCAGAAACACAGGCAGAGAGAGAAGCAGGCTCCATTCAGGGAGCCCAACATGGGACTCTATCCTGGGTCTCTGGGATCACGACCTGGGCTGAAGGCAGGTGCTAAACTGCTGAGCCACCCGGGCTGCCCATGTATCAGCATAATATTTTTTTAAAAAAGTAATATAGTACTTGTCATTAATGTGTCCTGTTTTTAGGGCTGAGGTTTTGTTTTGTTTTGTTTTAAGATTTATTTATTTATTTGAGAGAGAGAGAGAGAGAGAGAATCTCCAACAGACTCCATGATGAGCATGGAGCCCGATGTGGGGCTCAATCTCATGACCCTGAGATCACAACCTTAGCCAAAACCAAGAGATGGACCCTTAACTGAGCGCCCCCCCCCCAAAGGCACCCATAAATAGAGACTTTCTGCCATGGAAAGGGTAGGGTAGTGGTTAGGAATTGCAGCAGTGAGGGACAAAAATCCTTGTTAGTCACCTTCATACAGGAATATGCTTATCTCACCTGAGAAGGTCAGGGGTAAGATAATTAAAACTGGTATGGAAGGCTCTGCTTTTATTCTCCGGATTCTTCCTTCTTTGGGCTGCTAGTTTCCTTAGACCAATTATGTGCCAGATGCAGAAATTCCTGGCGTCCCAGCCAGGCAGTGTATGGAGGAGAGCCCACAGCTACCTGTGTTTCTCTTGGAAGGTGGCCTTCCTCTTCCCCAGTTAGAATTCTGTCAAGTGCTTATTCCTCAACCAGTTATAGCCATGAGAGAGATAAACCATCAGGCCCAAGGGTGTTACCATGAGTGTGCTTCTGCTGAAAGACATGCTTTCATTTGAAGTCTTGTGATTAGGAATGAATCTTTTGATTCTGTGTGCATATTATTATAACTGATTTTTGAACTTTTTTTCTGACATATCTTGAACTATAAACAGTAAATTAGGGGATCCCTGGGTGGCTCAGCGGTTTAGCGCCTGCCTTTGGTCCAGGGCACGATCCTGGAGTCCCGGGATCGAGTTCCACGTCGGGCTCCCGGCATGGAGCCCGCTTCTCCCTCCTCCTGTGTCTCTGCCTCCCTCTCTCTCTCTCTCTCTCTCTGTCCATCATAAATAAATAAATAAATCTTAAAAAAAAAAAAAAAACAAAACAGTAAAGTAGTGGAATGGGGTGCCTGGGTGGCTCAATTGGATAAATATCTGACTCTTAAGTTTTGGCTCAGGTTGTCATCCCAGGGACCTGAGATCAAGCCCCGCCTCAGGCTCTGCACAGAGTCTGCTTAAGATTCTCTCTTTCTCTCCCTCTTACCCCTGCCCCCATGTTCGCTCTCAAATAAAATAAATGTTTTTTAAAAAGTGGTAGAGTAATAGTATTATCATTTGCAGAAGTATTCAACTTCATTACTTTGGGAACACTCTGGTGCTGCTAAAAAAAAATGGAAATTTAACAACTGTTTTGATCAAAGATTACAACCAAGCATGCTTGCGTCTATACTGGTATTCAGTAAGGGGATGACAGCTTTTAAGATTTAACTAAGCATGAAAAAGACCCAAGAGGTATCTCAAGGTAATAAGTGAGCTGTCCTCCACAGAGAGAAGTCGTTGCAAACAAATTATAGTTTCAAGATCTAGTAGGCTCATGAAATTGAATTGTCAAACAAATGGGCTTATTCTAAAACCCTGACACTACCCAAGGACCATCAGTCAGCATCCCCTTTCCCCCATACATTGATAAATGAATACATTCATTGTTTTAAGAAAACTTGTGTGATCTATCATTTTATTGTGCTTTTAATATTAGAGGTTTTGAATTCATTTTTAAATAACAATATTTAAAGAAAATACAGAATTTATTTTATAAATTTGTTATATTTATATAGAACTTCTGTATATAAATTTTTTATATATAGCATTGCTTTTATTTGCTAACCTTGAAGGGTATAAAACTGTTTGGATGTTTAAATGTTAATGCAAGTGTATTGTTGAATAATTTAGGCTGTGCACATCCTGTTTCAGGTCCTTTCAATATACTTATTTGTGACAGGCTCTCTTCCACATTGAGAGGGACTTCTAAAGTCTTTCCCTAATAGTTAATGTGGTTATTCTTGATGTGTGTAAAGTATTTGATTGATTTAGAAGGGTAATTCTATAGAGCTTAGCATATGTTTTATTTATAGCTCACTAATATTATTTAAATATTATGTATACACCCTTGATTTAATCCTGTGCTTGTTTCCAACATTTTTGAGATGGTTGTTAATAGGGTCATGCTTATATCTGACCCAATTCCCACCCTTATCCACAACCCCAACTATAGCTCATTACATCAAAATGGAATGATGGGATATATGTTAGTTTATGAAAATTCTGTGATCTAGAAATTATGTTTTCTGGGCAGTTTTGTATTACAAAAACAAAACAAAAAAACAAAACAAAAAAAAAAAAAACAAAAACCAAAACATGTACTCTGTCTTGCAGGTGTGTTAGTATTGAAGTATAATTAGGATTTTTATAACCAATTTATAGATGTCTTAAGGTGAGGTAGTCCTGAGTATAATGTAAAATTAAAGGATCTCATTGAAAATTTTTGTGGTTCACTTCTTTTGGTATATGCTTTTATGAGATATCTTTGGGTTGCAAAGTGAAGTGTTTCCATGAAGGACAAATGCTCCAAGATGTACCTCTTGAAATCTCCAGAAATAAGGGTTTAATTGTGCTTAAGAGTCCAGATTGTCTCTTCTTTTTAAAACTAGTCTTCATGACTGAATATCAAATAAGTACTAGTAGTTGCTACTTTTGCTAAATGTTGCCTGGTAAATTCTTAGTATTTTTTTCTTACCTTACAGACATGAACTTCTGAATTCAACACGTGAAGACTTACAGCTTGATAAACCAGCTTCAGGAGGTAGGTCTCCAGTCTTGTTTCAAACTATGTGTCAAAGTGAGATCCCTGGCTAGCCCTGTTGGTAGAACATGTGACTCTTGATAGGGGTTGTGAGTTCGAGCCCTCCTTGGGCATAGAGATAACTTTTAAATAATGTGCAAAATCAGAACATTATATACAAGGAACACACAATATTGCAATACTATGCTTTCAAGAAGAATAAACTTACGTTCCTCCTAATAATCCATTATAATTAAATGTAAACATCACATTTCTGGGTAGGTGAAGAGAACTATACCTGTTCTACTTCTGAGACACAAAGTCTGGCACAGTGTAGCAGAGTGTTTTATCCACGTCTGTGTTGGTCAGTGGAATCCTCTCTCATCATCATCCACAGGACATAAAAGGGTTCACTTTTTAGAGCACAGAGCCATGGGTATCATACTTATTTGTGAGATGTGAGATCTTAGGGTCATGAGTTCGAGCCCCACATTGGATATAGAGATTACTTAAATAAACTTTAAGAAAAATCATAATACTTACTTGGCCTAGTTTAGTGATGGACATTTTTATATTTGTTGCTCTTACAGTGAAGGAAGAGTGGTACGCCAGAATCACAAAACTGCGGAAGATGGTAGATCAGCTTTTCTGCAAAAAATTTGGTAAGTCTGATTTCCTCCATGACTAAAGTATATTACAGAATAAGTTTTCTAAATTTTGCTTTAAGAAATTACAGTAAAAAAAAAGAAATTAAATACAGTGAGTTTCAGAAGAGCGTTCACCGATTCAGTCTTGTATAACCCCCCATGCTCATCACGTCACGCGCCTGCTTTAATGCCCATCACCCTGTTACCCCGTCCCTCTACTCTCCCGCCCAGCAACCCTCAGGTTGTTTCCTATGATTAAGAGTCTCTGACGGTTTGTCTCCCTCTGATTTCATCTGGTTTTATTTTTACTTCTCTCTCCTTATGATTATGTTTAGTTTCTTAAATTTCACATATGAGTGAGATCATACAGTATTTGTCTTTCTCTGACTTATTTTACCAGCATAATACCCTCTAGTTCCATCCATGTCATTGCAAACAGCAAGATTTCTTTTTTTTTTTTGGTGGTAATACTCCATTTTATATATATACCACATCTTCTTTGTCCATTCATCTCTTCATCTGTCCATTGACATCTGGGCTGTTTCCATAGTTTGTCTATTGTGGACATTACTGCTGTAAACCGGGGTGCATGTGTCCCTTCAGTTACTATATTTGTATCTTGGGGCTAAATACCCAGTAGTGCAATTCCTGGGTCATATGGTAGCTCTATTTTGAACTTTTTGAGGAACCTCTATCCTGTTTTCCAGAGTGACTGCACCAGCCTGCATTCCCAGCAACAGTGCAAGAGGGTCCCCTTTCTCTGCATCCTCTCGCCCATATCTGTAGTTTCCTGACTTGTTAATATTAGCCATTCTGACTGGTGTGTCACCTCCAGTTTTCTTTAATTGGTCAATATCCATCTGTAAATCATCAAGACCCATATCACAGGGGAGAGAGTGGTGCAGTGGAAACTCGAGCTCTTTTCCTGAGTAACTCTGACCCAGCATTACTGATATAGCGCCCAGCACCTGGCAGTCGTCCTTTGTCTTTGGGCCCTGTAGGAGCACGTGGTGCGTCTCTTTGTCGGAAAGGGCCTGGGTTGCAGTCTGTCATTGGAGGTCTGGTCATCTGAAAACACAGTGTGAACCACCTGTTTTCCTCTCGTTCCCTGGCCTTGCTGGCTCACATCCCTGAACACTTACCCACCCATACTTAGATTTGGTTTGGCACTGCAACATCTTTTGTTACCAAGGCTCATGTTCCCCTGCTTTGCCCTGATTTTCAGTGCCCTGCAATGGGATTGGTTGTTTCAAACCTGGGTGACTCTTGGTTTCTTCTTGTGTCGGTGGCTGTCCTCCTTGCTCATGACCACACCTCCCTTCAGTTCAGTCTGGACAGCTTGGGGTGCCGCCTGGCAGCTCGCTCCTGAGCCCTCTCGCTCTTTCCCTGCTGTGCTTTCTCAGCAGCTAATCCTTCCCATCTCACGTTGGGAACATAGTAGAGTCCCTACCCCCCCCTTTTATTTCCCCCCACTTTTAAAAGATTATTTATTTATTTATTCATGAGAGGCACAGAAAGAGAGAGGCAGAGACATAGGCAGAGGGATAAGTAAGCTCCATGCAGTCAGCCTGATGGTGGGACTTGATTCTGGGATTCTAGGATTACCCCTGAGCTGAAGGAAGACGCTTAACTGCTGAGCCACCCAGGCGTCCCAGAGTCCCAATTTCCTGATGGCTTTTGCATTTAAGTTTCTAGCCCTGGACATTCCCAACTGACACTCGACCTTTCTTTTTCCTCCACCTGTTTTTTCATAATTTTTTTTAAATTTTTATTTATTTATGATAGTCACACACACACACACACACAGAGGCAGAGACATAGGCAGAGGGAGAAGCAGGCTCCATGCACCGGGAGCCCGATGTGGGATTCGATCCCGGGTCTCCAGGATCGCGCCCTGGGCCAAAGGCAGGCGCTAAACCGCTGCGCCACCCAGGGTTCCCTCCTCCACCTGTTTTGATATATCTGCAGATTTCACATGGCCTAATTAAGATTTTTGTCCCATCGCCCCCGCCCCGCCCTTGCAACATATTCCTTTACCCAACCATTGTGTAGCACCACCCGCCACTTCGTCCCAGCCAAAGCCCCACGAGGATCCTGGATTTCTCTTCTCAATTCTCACATGGCCTCCTGCTGACAGACTTTCTGCCCACCCCAAATCCACACTCCTTTCTTCTCTGCTGCTGTCTCTTGCTGTTGTCAAAGTTGGTGCCACAAAGCAGCCAGGTTTTTTTTTTTTTTTTTTTTTGCAGCTAGGTTTTCATCTCATCAAAACATAAAATGGAGGCATTTCCCTTCCCTCTTTTCTGTTCCATGGCCTCCCATTTTTCTTGGAATAAACTCCACAGTCCCTGATCATAGCCACCCTGCCTTTCTTCTGGTACCAGTTGTTACTGCCATCTACTTATCTTTTATTTTTCGAAGGTCATGTCCTTGGGAGTGTGCCCCTGCTATGACCTGAGATGTTTTTGTGCCTCTTCTTTTCGTTTACATCTTAAATGTGGCCCCATTGGCCAGGTCTTTCCTGAGTTACCATCTACTGTTATACCCCTAAGCTCATTATATGTCATCACATTTTCTATCCTCAAGCACTGAGGGTGGTCTTCTGCCTCCCATTACAATACCCGTAGATAATGACAGCCAAGATCTTCTGTATCTTATCTGCTTCTAGAACTATGACTGGGGCTGGAGCAGGTACTGACCAAATCTCTGAATAGATAATGTCATGGAAATGTGTGCTAACGCCGTCAGGAACCACTGAGCCTTTCAGTCAGGTAGTGTACATTGGACCTCATTAAATTATGTCACCGAGTAGTCCAAAGGCAGTACAGGGGTGCCCCAGCTGTCCTCCACAGGGAAGGCTGCAGCAGAGGTCAGTGTGGGTGGCCCACAGGGGTTCTCACTGTTATTTGAGAGAAACCATTTGAGTTTCACCACAAAAAAAGCCAAGTCTCCTGGGTGACAATTCTTATTTGCCCTGTGGTTTCCAGGGGTCAGTGCATGGCGCTGGGTGTTAAAGCAGCTCTTAGGTGCATCTCAGGTGGCATCTTGGAACTTAGGTCACTGATCGCATGTTGTTGGCAGAATCTGTATGGATCATTTACCTGTAATGTTGACTTCAGATTAGAAGGCCTTGGGGAGAAGTCTGAAATTTTTTTTTTAATCTTTTTTTTAAAGTTTTTTTTATTATTTATTTATTCATGATAGACAGAGAGAGAGAGAGAGAGAGAGAGGCAGAGAGAGAAGCAGGCTCCATGCCAGAAGCCCGACACAGGACTCGATCCCGGGACTCCAGGATTGCACCCTGGGCCAAAGGCAGGCGCAAGCCACCCAGGGATCCCCTGAGCCACCCAGGGATCCCCTGAGAAGTCTGAATTTTAAGTTTTTTCTCTTCATCCCTGTTCTGGACAACCCAGCGTGAATATAGGACCTTAGTGACATTAAACTACAAACATACTGCACATCATTCTTGCTTAAACCAGGTGTGGCAAACATACTTGCTGAATCTCGCAAAAGATGCCGTTCGTGGGGCTTTTGTACCTTTAAAAATGGGAATAAGTGGCCAACGTTAAAAAGCCAGGGACTGGGGCACCTGGGTGGCTCCGCGGTTGAGCAGCTGCATTTGGCTCAGGTCGTGATCCTGGGATCCCGGGATCCTGGGATGAAGTCCCGCATCAGGTTCCCCACAGGGAGCCTGCTTCTCCCTCTGCCTATGTCTCTGTGTCTCGTGAATAAATAAAATCTTATTAAAAAAAAAAAAAAGACTTTAGTGACAAGTTCTCTCTTCTTGGTATACCTGGTCAGAAATCAGCTAATGAGTAATAAACTTAGGCATCTTTACAGCTTTAAAGATCATTATATTTCCAAGGCATTTAATAAAATGAATCAAATCAAGAAGGTCATTCATCATTGGAAAAGCCACCATAGTGTCATTAGAGTCCAGGAGTATTTGCATGAGCAGTTTAAACTTTGCCCTCATGTGTGGTTCTGGAAGTTGAGCTTGGGGGAAAATAGTCGGCCAAGTCAGCTGACTTGCCAAGCCATTGATGCTTGCCAAGCCAGCTGACTTGGCCTCATGGAAGGAAGAGGCTGTTGACAAGCCCTTATACCTCACCTAGAGTGGAGCTAGATTCTAACTCCCATAGGTGAGAGGCTAGTTGAAAGCTGCATTCAAGGAATGCTTCTTTCTGAGAGTTGAGCACAGGGCCTGTCCCTCGCAGCTCCACACCTACTGTGGACATAGCTTCTGACTCTCCTATGTTAGAGGCTTGTTGGAAGCTGCCTGCAAGGAATGCTTGTTTCTCAGAGTGCAGTAGGCCACATTTCCCGCGAGTCTCCACATGTGCTTTTGATCTACGTTCTAAGGCACTCACACGAAAAGTGGCCAACAGAAAAATGTTCTGGCCTTGTGTCAAAGCTAAGAAAATAGGTAAGAGCTTACACGTTGCTATGTCATAAACAGTGAAAAGCCTGGCTCTTTATTTTTTTTTAAATTTTTTAAAATTTATTTATGATAGTCACAGAGAGAGAGAGAGAGAGAGGCAGAGCCATAGGCAGAGGGAGAAGCAGGCTCCATGCACCGGGAGCCTGATGTGGGATTCGATCCCGGGTCTCCAGGATCGCGCCCTGGGCCAAAGGCAGGCGCCAAACCGCTGCGCCACCCAGGGATCCCTGGCTCTTTATTTTTATTTAGGTTCTTAGGTGAGTCTAGGACAAGAGAGGGTTGCTGCTTTTTTTAAAGGTTCCTAAAAGGCAAAGAGGAAAGCCTATGTTTTCTCTAAGTGTCAAACATAATAAGTCTAGATGGTTCCGCTGATTCTGCAGAATACTCAGTTTTAGGCCTTAGGCCCCTCTGGACGCCTGGGCACCAGGTGCTGAGAATGAGTCAGAGCAGAAGGCAGTGGACTTCCCCCAGGGGCTTTCATCCAGATGCAGAGAAAGGTGCATGGAGAAAAGGAAATGGATACATAATATACAAGGGGGGTTATATAGTATGGGGACAAGAAGGGAATAGGGAGTCGGATCATTGTATTCTCTAGAGGAGGCCTCACTGGGGACCAGCTGATGCAGTTGGCCTTCCCCCTCTCCTATAAATAACTTCTTTGTTAGAGTTATGACCATATTCTTTTTTGCTCTATTTCCATGAGTAATTATTATTCTATCACATATCCTATTGTAGCGTAGATTTCTCCTGGGTGTGGTGTGGAAGGCTCTACCCTATTTCTTGAGGGAGTGGTTCCTTTAAAGGTCAGAATCTTTATTACATATTGTGTGTGTGATTTCAAATACACATTCTTTACTTAGAGTGAAGAGATCCTGTACTTGAGCCCTTCAGATTTGGTGCTAGTGAAACAAGTTAAATGGAAGGCCTCAGATCTTTCTTAGTGCTCTGTTCAAGTATGGTTTCAGAGCAGAGATCGGAAATTTCATTTTTTCACTTTAAAATTCTAGTTCTCCACAGATTCAAAAGTGGAAAGGCAGTGCAAAACATTCCCATGTACCCAGTTTTCAGAATCTTTGATCATTAAGATTTTTCCACACTGTTCATCATTTCCTCTTTCTTCCCTTTGTAAGAGTGTTCTATAAAGCAAGTCATGTTACTTATATTGTGTTCAGTATGCCTCCGTGAATAGTGTTTTCATTTTCTTACATGAGCACCATGTAGTCGTCACACCTCACACCATCAGCTGTTTATCATTTACCTGAAAAGGACATTTAAAGGTTTTGCTTTGGGACGCCTAGGTGGCTCAGTGGTTGAGTGACTGCCTTCGGCTCAGGCTGTGATCCCGGGGTTCTGGGATCGAGTCCGTGTCAGGCTCCCCACAGGGAGCCTGCTTCTCTCTCTGCCTAGGTCTCTGCCTCTGTATCTCTCTCTGCGTCTCTCATGAATGAATGAATGAATGGGATGCCTGGGTGGCTCAGCAATTGAGCACCTGCCTTTGGCCCAGGGCGTAATCCTGGAGTCCTGGGATCAAGCCTCACGTTGGGCTCCCTGCATGGAGCCTGCTTCTCACTCTGCCTCTCTCTCTGTGTCTCTCATGAATAAAAAAATAAATCTTTTAAAAATAAATAAAACAAATAAAGGTTTTTCTTTGAATTTGGGTTTAAACAAGATTGGTGCATTAGCTTTGGTTGATACATTTCTTTTAATCTAAAGCAGTCTCTGCTTGCTATTTTTATTTCCCATTCCATGCATTCTTCGCAGAAGTTATTTCCTTTTAAAATGTCACACTCGTGTGGTTTAAGGGGTAAGGAACATTCATGTCATGGTTGCAATGTAAGTAAAGAATAGAGCCTGCAGTAACTTCGTGTGCAGGAGTCAGTTAACAGGATTATCACACTCACAGAACATGAAGCAGCAAAAGTCGGCCTCCAGATGCTTTGAAAAAGTAGTATCTTAAATTAGATTTTTTATTCTCTATGGTTGTTCTCTTATCCTTTTATTTCCTCCCAAAGATATTGAAGATTCTTTTGTAGTACCTTAGTGCTATTAAAAGATGGTCTTCAAATCCAAGGGCAAACATTATATGGTCTCATTCATTTGGGGAATATAAAAAATAGTGAAAGGGAATAAAGGGGAAAGGAGAGAAAATGAGTGAAAATATCTAAGGGTGACAAAACATGAGAGATCCTGAACTCTGGGAAACGAACAAGGGGTAATGGAAAGGAAGGTGGGTGAGGGGTTGGGGTGACTGGGTGACGGGTACTGAGGGGGGCACTTGGTGGGATGAGCACTGGGTATTAGGCTATTTGTTGCCAAGTTGAACTTCAAATAAATAAATAAACACATACATACATATATAAGAGGGTCTTCAAATCCGGAAACTCCCCTCCACCAGAAGTTAGCCTCTTGGTCATGGGGCATTCATTCTTGCCTTTGCTGTGCTGAATCTATTTCCATGGTTAGTGTGTATGTTTCCAGGGTTTACTTTGCTTTTCCGAAAGTTGACCACTACCTTTCTTTGCATTGTACTAAACGGTGATTTCAACAGAAACTTAATCTCCTGAATTGCTTTTCTTTTGTGAAGCGGAAGCCTTGGGGAGCACAGAGGCCAAAGCTGTACCTTACCAGAAATTTGAGGCACATCCTAATGACCTTTACGTGGAAGGACTACCTGAAAACATTCCTTTTAGAAGTCCCTCGTGGTATGGCATCCCAAGGCTGGAGAAAATCATACAAGTGGGCAATCGAATTAAATTTGTTATTAAAAGGTAAGATTATAATATCTGGAAACAAATTGTAATGCTGTCCTTAAGAAAAGATTAATTTCCTGCAAGTGGGTCTTTTGTTCCCTGCTCAGCTGGATTCACTCTCCATATTTAAAATCAGGTTATATTAGAGTTAGGTTCATGTGTTGAGCGAATGTTTATTTACTCCCAGATACCAGATAGATAAAACTGGGTCCAACGGGATCTTTGTCCTTGGGAGGCTTATTATATGAGATAAATGCAATAAGATGTTACCGGGTGCTTTGGTGGAGAAAGTGGGGGGTGGCAGGTTGATCGGTCAGCTGTGCATGAAGTAGTGTAAAGGGACTTCAAATACAGGAAATAATAAAAGTAGAGGAGGGATGGGTCACATAACTACACCATTCTTTGTGGAAGGAGTGATGCCCTGTGGGAATGGGAAGCCTGGCAGACGTGGGCACGGAGAAAGGCCTTTAGTACTGGACTATCAATGGAGTAATTGAAAGGTTTTAAAGCCAGTTTGTCTTAAAAGAATTTGGAGGGACGACTGGCTGGCTCAGTCGGTACCGTATTATGACTCTCATATTGCAAGTTGAAGCCCCAAGTTGGGCGTAGAGCTTACTTTAATAATAATACTAGTAATTTGGATTTGTATTTTAAAAGGATTCTTCTGCCTTGAGTTTGAAGGGTAGCAGAATGGGTGATATGGGGCCAGGGAGAGGGTGCAGAATGCCCGTCTTTAATACAGAAGGGTATTTATTAAAGCGGTAGGGGTAGAATGGGTAGCTGTCTGTGGCTTACTCATTGGGGTTCTTGCCTTTGTCACTGGGTCTCACTGTACAAGGGAGAGGGAACTTTAGGACAACAGGACCAGATATTACAGGTATTATGGTGGAGTTCATCTGATTTTAGAAATACTAGAACTGTTTTGGGTGAAATGGCGACTGTTTCTGTGTAGTTGAGCTTCAGATGCCTTTGAGGACATACAGATCTGAACCTGAATCTGTGAAAATTACTATTCTCAAAATAATCAAGTCCTCAAACTGATTTTTACCCCATTGGGTATAAAGGCAGAATGAACCATATTGGAAATTATTGGCAGTGCACAGCTGTGTGAGGAAGGCCTATAAAGCATTCCCTGCCTGCTCTCTTAATAATCTCACGCACCTTTTTGCAGACCAGAACTTCTGACCCACAGTACTACTGAAGTCACTCAGCCAAGAACGAATACACCAGGTAAGATAGTTATGAATTCCTTTTTAAAAGCTTAGATCAGTGTGTGTTAACCTTTTTGACAATCTTATTTTAAAGGGACAGAGCTCATCTTTTCTCCCTTCCCCTTCAAAATCATATGTTGACATTCAGTGCAGGCACACCTTGATTTATCAGTACACACCCAGGTAATTTTGGGAAGGCTCAGACTTTGAATGTAAATATTTTTTTATAAAATTTTATTTGTGAGAGACACACAGAGAGAAGCAAAGAGAGAAGCAGGCTCCCTTCGGGGAGCCTAATGTGGGACTTGATCCCAGAACCCCAGGATCACGCCCTGAGCCAAAGGTAGACTTTCAACCACTGAGCAACCCAAGTGCACCTCAGGCTTTGAATTTAGATCAGTGATGTTCAGTAGAAATATAACGTGCATCTCAAATGCAAGCCACATGTGTCATTTTTAATTTTCCAGTAGCTAAATCAGTGTTTCAACCTGTAATCAATTGAAATAAACACATGATGAGGTAAAACTCTTGTGCAAGTTTTATCCTTAGAGTACATTTCACTTCAACAAACCACATTTCAAGTGCTTGGTTCAGCCCCCACATGGGGCTAATGTGGCCTACCATGCAGATTGAGACCTTAATCTTTATTCACGCATCCCGTTTTTTTTGTTTTGTTTTGTTTTTTGTTTTTAATGACAAACACTGTAATTCCAGCAGCTGCAGTGACCTCATAGCCCAGTAGAACTGTGAGGTCTCAGTCTCAGTTGTGTGAATGAATGGTTTTATTTTCTTCAAAGAACTATAAGTCTGCCTTTATTTCTTTGCCATTTTTTTGTTTACCATGCATAATGTCAGAAAAAGTGACCACTGCTTGCCTGTATTCTATAGCTTACAGAAAATGGCACCCCCTACAGAACTAGGTGGTGTTTCTGAATTCACACAGTTAATTGTTCTTACAAATATTGTAGCAAAATGGTATACAAGGTGTCTATACTTAATACTGATCCTTCAGTTCTGAGGGTACTTGTGGGCAGCTGGCGAGAGTCAGCAAATAAGCCAAAGAGATTATAAAATTGTTTGTGTTGGGACACCTGGGTGTCTCAGCAGTTAAGCATCTGCCTTCGGCTCAAGTCGTGATCCCAGAGATCAGGATCAAGTCCCACATCAGGCTCCCTGCTTCTCCCTCCGCCTGTGTCTCTGTCTCTCTCCGTCTCTCTCATGAATAAATGAATAAATTTTTTTTTTAAAAATTGTGTTTATACTGGCGTACAAAGTGGTTCAGAAACATGGTACAAGGGAAACAGAATTCTCCTGTGCCAGGAATCCTGCTGGGTAAACGGCATGATCAATGAGCATCAGAAGCCACACAGCGACCTTCTTAATGTGCTTTTGACTTAGGCAAAGAAACAGTATTGGTGATAAAGACAGGATGACCTAGGCTTTGTTGAGAGAAGTGATAGAGAATTATTCTCAAAAGTGGAATGGGGTTAACCTGGATTAGTGGGATTATGATGAAAATCTCCATATGGGTCTTCATTTCTCAAGAGAGAAGTCAAATTCAAGGTTGTGATTAATGTGATCACTACTAAGTAACTTTTTTTTTTTTTTACGATTTTAATTTATTCATTCATTCAGAGAGATACAGGGAGAGAGAGGCAGAGACATAGGCAGAGGGAGAAGCAGGCTCCATGCAGGGAGCCTGATGTGGGACTTGATCCCGGGTCTCCAGGATCAGGCCCTGGGCTGAAGGTGGTGCTAAACCGCTGAGCCATCTGTGCTGCCCACTACTGAGTAATTCTGTTAGTGAATACAAACCTGAGAGTGGTAAAGATGTGCCTGGCACTAGATTTAGGTGTCCTGTTTTCAGCTGTACTTGATCTGTTGTCTTCTAGCATAGATACTTGAAAAGCCTGTCATTGGGGCACCTGGGTGACTCAGTCGGGTTGGGTGTCTGCCTCCAGCTCTGGTTGTGATCCCGGAATCCTGGGATTGAGCCCTGCATCAGGCTCCCTGCTCAGTGGGAAGCTTTGTTTCTTCCTCTTCGTCTGCCTCTGCCTGCAGGCCCCCCTGCTTGTGTGCTCTCTCTCTCTCTTTCTGTCAAATAAATAAAATCTGGAAGGAAGGAAGGAAGGAAGGAAGGAAGGAAGGAAGGAAGGAAGGAAGGAAGGAAGGAAGGAAGGGAAGGAAGGGAGGAGGGAAGGGAAGGAAAGAAGGAAAGGAAGGAAGGGAGGGGAAGGAAAGAAAGAAAAGAAAAGAAAGAGAAGAAAAGCCTGTCATCAAAAAATCCTCGATGTTTTAAATCATTAACGATACTTAGCCTTCCACCATTCCTAGGAGACCTTGGCAAGAATTAAAGTTGTCATTCTTCATTCTAACAAAATGTTTATCCAGTCTGCCAGTGAACCAGGCATTCAGCTTTCACTGGGCCAATTCCTGTCAACCTGTGTGACAAAAGTTAGTGATGCCATTAGGTCTACTTGATTCTTGGCATGACATAAGATTTGATAAAAGCTGTACACTTAAACATACTGTCAGGAAAAAAAAAACATACTGTCAGGCACTTTGCCCTCAATTTTGGGGAAGATACACAAATGTCACATGGAAGGAAGTCTTGGAGTTAACCAGGTGATTGCTGTTTGCAGGGGCAGAATCGGGATAGTTACTTACGTCCTGGAATTAGTGCAGAGATGGTTTTCTGTTAGTCAGCAGATACCAGCCTAGGAGTTGTAGCATAGGGCAGAAATTAGACAAGTGAACAGAAGCTCTTGACTTGGAGGAAGGGAGTCTTGATGTTTTTATAGTAATAATTCAAATCTGGCCTTTACCAGACTTAACTTCTTCCAGCTGAACAGTTGAGCCACACAATATTAAACCTTTGAGATGCTAGGTTTTCTTTTAGAGCAACTGTTTTTTAAAGTATTTCTACAGCAAAAGTAAACAGTGTGTTGTGAGATTTTCCGAAGCCACAGTGTCCCCAGCATTTCCCACTGCCTTCATCCACAAACACAGATGACATCCACACAGAGTGATCCTTGAGCTCCCCCCTCCCCTGCTCTCCTCTCTTTGTCCAGCCCCTCCCCTCAAAGCCCCCTCCCCTTACCCCCCAGGCCTCCAGCCACAGCTCCACTAAACAAGTCCTGCGTGTCTTCCTTTAAGTCAGTGACATCCTACGTGTCTTCTGCAGTGGCTCATTTTCCCTTTATCTAAAAGGGGATAGTTGTCTTCTAAATAAGGGGAATGAAATAAGCCAGATTATAGACGTGAATAGTGTCAAGTAAGCCCTCTCTGATCATCTCAACACGTATCTCTCCTGTATTTTTTCTGTAATGAGTGAAGTTTTGCTTTCTGTGGGCTTCTGGCCACACATCAGTTTGATAAGACAGGGAACGCCTATACAGGGAGCAAATACAATTGAGGGTGTTCTGTGAAGCAGGTGTAGGATGCCAAATCCCTGACACAGCTGCTTCTCTCTGTCCTGACGGCATTCTGTGCTACACCTCCAGGGCGGAATGCTCAAAGACCACTCACATAGAGTGCGCTTACGAATAGTTTCCTCCTCATTCACAATTTTTTTCCCTCATTCACAATATTAATTGAAATTTGCCTATGTCTTCCTGAAGTTCTGATATTTGATAGTGCAGGGAATCCTCCTCTTTAAGACCCAAAGATTTTGTTTCTTTCTTTTTTATTTTATTTTTTTAAGGTTTTATTTATTCATGAGAGACAGAGAGAGGCAGAGATACAGGCAGAGGGAGAAGCAGGCTGTGGGGAGCCTGATGTGAGACTCCATCCTAGGACCCCAGGATCATGCCCTGAGCCGAAGTCAGATGCTTAATCACTGAGCCACCCAGGTGCCCCCCCCAAAGGTTTTGTTTCTAAGAAGTCAAATTCAGAGCATCACTGGTTTGTACATCCCAAATGATTACGATGTTGTATGTCAGATATATCTGAATCTTTTAAAAAACCACCTCACTGGGAGAGATGCCTTTGTGTCTCAGTGGTTGAGCGTCTGCCTTTGGCTCAGGGCGTGATCCTGGAGTCCCGTGATTGAGTTCCACACCGGGCTCCCTGCATGGAAGCTACTTCTCCCTCTGCCTGTGTCTCTGCCTCTCTCTATGTGTGTCTCTCATGAATAAATAAATAACATCTTTTTTTAAAAAAGCAAAACAAAACAGCCTCACTGGGAAATCCAGCCTAATTTTGTGTCAGCACCAGGAAGGAACATTGTTAATTACATTTATTTCTGCTTTCCAGTCAAAGAAGACTGGAATGTCAGAATTACCAAGCTACGGAAACAAGTGGAAGAGATTTTTAATTTGAAATTCGGTAAGTAAGACCTAGTGATTATGTCTTAGTTTAGAAACCTAAATGAGAGTCAGTGTTCTGAATGAATTCTAACAGTTCGGGCCTATGAAAGTAAGTTCCCCAAAACTGGGTTTTCATTTATTTCTGCTACCAAATTTGCTACTTAACCTGAGCCAAGTTACTTTATTGCTCTCAGGTTAGGTTTTCTGGGATGTCCAAATGGGAGAGGAAGGGAGGAGTTGGGGGAAGGCTTGGTTCCACTGTACACTTCGAATCTGGCTAACACCGCACATACAGCAAATAGGTTTCATCGTTTGTTTCAACGTAGATTTGTTGACAGCGGTTTCCTGGAGCGCTGTCTTGAGGAGGATTCTGAGGAGATTCAGCAAGAGTGTTTCAGTTGATTGGGTGTGTCTATCATGGAAAAGGAAGTAAGGAGTGGGAGTGATAGCAATTTCCCCGGGGCCTTCCCATCCATCATTATTAAAAGGTGTTAACATTTTGTGTCCCAGATATGGAATCTGGAATCTTTGCCTCTGATCTCTCTAACTTGATGAATTCCACTTAGGTGCACCATATGCAACTCATATCTTTCAACAGCAAACTTGGCTCTTTCAGTATGCCTTGGCCCATAGTTTATTTCTGCCCAGAGCACAGAGATCATTTTGACTAGTAATAGAACTATCCTTTGGATTTCCTTAAGTGTTAAAATGTTCTTTTTCAAATTACTCATTTTTTAGGCCAGTTCGTCAGTTTTGCACAATATACTATGCAAAATGCTTCTAATAATTGAATCGAGACTCCCTTAATAAAAAAAAATACTGAGTGGATATCGCTAGATGATAGGGAATCTTTGCATAACACATTTGAGAATGCCGAAACGTTAACTTACTCTGGTGATCATTTTGCTATTTATGCAAATACCAAAGCATTATGCTATATACCTGAAACTAATGTAATGTTATATGTCAACTATACCTTGATAAAATGAAAAATTTTTAAAAAGAATGCGGACAAAAATAAAAGAATGTCTCTTAACATTTTACCTTACATGTGTTATATTTTCTTAACCTGCAGCTCAAGCTCTTGGACTCACAGAGGCAGTGAAGGTTCCATACCCTGTGTTTGAATCAAACCCTGAGTTCCTTTATGTAGAAGGCTTGCCAGAAGGCATTCCCTTCCGAAGCCCTACCTGGTTTGGAATCCCACGACTTGAAAGAATTGTCCGTGGGAGTAATAAAATCAAGTTTGTTGTTAAAAAGTAAGTTTAATTTGCCCATGTAGTCATTTCTGGAATCAAAACAGTAAAGTTTTCTTTCTATTTGCAGTTTTCCTAGCTGTACGCAATAGCTAAGGCTTTGTAGTCTGTGATGGGAAGCACAGCTCTGAGCTTAAAATCCTTTAACCTGTGTAGATTTTCTTCTTCCATACAAGGAGAAGGGTGACCCCCCTGCCTTACAGGGGTGATGTTCACCTTGGTCACAGGTACTGTGTTGACTCTTAACATTTCTCAGTAATTGAGTGAAGGATGAAGACGCAGATCTGTATCTCTTCCAGTATTCCTGAGGCAGCTCGTGGACAGCTGAGTTTCAGTGCTTGTGTTTCTTATTTACACATCTGCAGGATTTCCATGCTTGCAGAAAGTAAACTAGTGTTCATTAATTTTCATTTCATGGAAGAAGTCATTTACTCTTCAAATTCATGTAGCACATTATGGTGGGAGGGAAAAGTGAGAGTTGTTTTTATCCATAACGACAGAATGCATTGTCGCATTATGAATGATAGCATCTATAAAAAAAAAATCACTGCTTGTGATAATGTTTACTAGCTGTGAAGATCAATAGTATGGTGGCTATTGTAACATTTCTTGGTTTTCTTTATAGACCTGAACTAGTTATTTCCTACCTGCCTCCTGGAATGGCTAGTAAAATAAACACTAAAGGTAAGAGAACATATATGCTTTGTTACACCTCTGTGCATTAAAACATTCTTTATCGTCATTACCTAAATCACACTGAATCATGCGCTCGTGTCTTTTGGGGGCTTTCAGTTTATTTCTTGGCTTTTTAAGGTATTTTATATAATAGGCTCTCCTCCCCCTTTTGAGACATTTCATGAAAATTTCATGTTTGCAATCCTCCTTCATTCATGTTTCCACATCTACGTTTGAGACTAGGGTAGAGGATTACACTACCACTTTAATTCTTCAGGTTTCTTTGAAAAGACCCAAACTGTATGAATTTTAATACTCTGCTTTTATAAAGCATCTCCTTCTGGGTTTTTGTTTTGTTTTTTACAATATGCAGAAGTGATCACATGCTTCTTTTATAGCCTTGCAGTCCCCGAAAAGACCACGGAGCCCTGGGAGCAATTCAAAAGTTCCTGAAATTGAGGTCACTGTGGAAGGTAAGGCCACTCTGGGTAGGCTTCTGATGATTCTCCCAATTCACTGACAGTGTCCATCAATTCTTCAGTTTACTGTTTGTTTTTATGCAAATGAATTTTTGCAAAACTGGACTTACATGTGAAGAGCTACCTATAATAAAACTAAATTTCTGAATCTTTCTGATTGAAACTTTCACATTAGTCCACATGATGTTCCTGCAGAACATGGTAATCTGCTTGCAGGAAGATCACTAAATTTATTTTTTTTCTAATAATTAAGGGTGCAGAGAGGAACATGTGCAATTCTCTCTCTCTCTCTCTCTGTCTCTCTCTCTCTCTCTCTCTCTCTCTTTTTTGAGGTGAGAGGGCAGAAGGAGAGAGAAAATCCCAAGCAGGCTCCGTGCCAGGTGTGGAACCCAGTGCCAGGCTCCATTTCACAACCCTGAGGTCATGACCTGAGCCGAAATTGAGTTAGAGGCTTGCCAGATGAGCCACTCAGGCGCCCCTCCTATTCTTTTCAGTAAAGTGTTGAAGGGTGGTTTAAATGGCAGTTCCTTGGATTAAACTAGTTCCTACTACATCTTCAGGTTAATACCCTCTCCACTTGCATGGGGTCTGGAAATTTCATCTTTTCAGGTTCACAGTATTAAAGTACTTTCACAGTGTAGTTGATTCTCAGCCTACTGTTGGTATGGATATCATCTTCCATCTCTTCAATTCACTCAGGAAAAAAGGATTACTTCATTAGGATAATTCTTTGTTATCACATAACTTCAAGTTTTATATTGATGGTTTATAGTACTGGTACTAAGTGGAAACTTAGTCCCCTTTTAGTTATCTTGAGGGCATCTGGCTGGCTCAGTCAGTAGAGCATACAATTCTGTGTGTGTGTGTTGTTTTATTAAGTTTAGGCTCCACGCCCAGGGTGAAACCCAGTGTTGGGCTTGAACTCAGTGACCCTGGGCTTAGACCTCAGCTGAGATCAAAATTTGGACACTTAACCAACTGAGCCACCCAGGCATCCCCTCCCCGTTTTTTGAGAAAGAGAAAGGAGTGAGGAGCAGAGGAAAAGGGCGAGGGAGGAGAAAGAGTCTTAAGGAGGCTCCATGCCCAGTGCAGACTCAGAATCTGATCTCATGACCCTGAGAGGAGCATGCAACTCTTAATCTCAGAGTTGTGGGATGCCTGGGTAGCTCAGTCGTTGAGCATTTGTGTTGGGCTCAGCATGTGATCCTGGGTCTAGGGATCAATTCCCACATTGGGCTCCCTGCGAGGAGCCTGCTTCTCCCTCTGCCTAGGTCTCTGCCTCTCTCTGTGTGTCTCATGAATAAATAAATAAAATCTTAAAAAAAATCTTAGGGTCATGAGTTCAGGCCCCATATTGGTGTGGAGGCTGCTTAAAAAAATAAGTATAAGTAAAGTCTTGGTTATCAATTAGATGTAAGAAAAATAGAGAAATGAGGAGTTAATGTAATGCTTTAATATGATTAGGTCTATAGAAGTAAGGTTACCAAGTAGAAATTAGGATTGTATTCTGTTGTAAACAACTGTAATTTTACAAAGAGAGATGCCTGTTTTTCTTACATAAAAGAAATTCTGAAGGTAGGTTACCTTTTGTAGCTCCAAAATTCTAAGACTGGCTTCTCAATTTCCTCTTGTCCTTTCTTTCGTGGATACAGGAAGACCCATTGAACTCCGGCAGGTTCAGGTGTACATACAAAGCAAAGTATAGAGGAGATTTAGTATCAGCCCTCCCTGGACCCATTGTCAGCACAAGCAAGAAGCTGTTCTAGAATTCCCTAGCAGATTTATTTTTAGATCTCTTGATTGGGTGGGGAGAATTTAAAACTAAATAATGTGCTAACATTATTTCTGCTGTTAACGTGTTTATTAGATTTTTTAAGTCTGGGCTCCACCATTTAGTCAAATTACTTAAAATCTCTGCTTCAGTTAGTATATCTATAAAATGGTAAGAATAATATTTGACTCATACACTATTTTTAGAATTGAGGTATAATTCATATATAAAATTCACCGTTTTATTTTTTTAAATTCATCACTTAAAATTACACAACTCAGTAATTTTTATTATATTCATAAGGTTGAGCAACTGACCGACCGGTCGAAGTCCAGAACCTTTTCATCACCCAGGAAAAAACCCCATGGCTATAGCAGTTGTTCCCATCTTCCTGTCCCTGCAGCCCCTGGGAACCACTCATCTAGTTTTTTGTCTCTCGATCAGCTTGTTTTCAACGTTTCATATAAGAGGAATGACACACACAGTGGGAGATCCTTTGTGAGCAGCTTCTTTCATTTGGCATCATGTTTTCCAGGTGCATCTGGGTTGTAGCTTGTCCTAATTCTCCAGGGCTTCCCCTCCATCCACCTTTTAAGATTTTTGGTTAAATATACATGACATAACAAGGCTTGACCGTTCTTTTTTATTTTTATTTTTTAAAGATTTTATTTATTTATTCATGAGAGACACAGAGAGGCAGAGACATAGGCAGAGGGAGGAGAAGCAGGCTCCATGCAGGAGCCGGATGTGGGACTCGATCCCGGAACTTTGGGATCATGGCCTGAGCTGAAGGCAGACACTCAACTGCTGAGCCCCCCAGGCGTCCCGGTCTACATTTTTTAAACGTGCAGTTCTGTGCAGTAAGTGCATTCACATTGTTGTGCAACCATCACCGCTGTCAATCTCCAGACCTTTGTCCTCTTCCCCTGTTGAAACTCCACCTGGTCAATACGGAATTCCCCTCACTTAAGTAACTGCTGCTTCATTCTCCACCCCAGCCACACATTTGACGTTCTGTCAGCAATATACCAAGCATTCACGTTTCTCCATGTACTCACCACCACTTTTTATTGTGTTTCTTATTTTTTAAAGATTTTATTTATTTGGGGGGGGAGGGCAAAGGCAGAGGGACAGACTCCCAATTCATGCTGGCACCCTGTTCCAGAACCATGAGATCATGACCTGAGCCAAAGTCAGACTCTTAACCAACTGAGCCCCCTCCTCAGGCGCACCTTCTGTTTCTTACTTTTTGGATAATATCCATCCCATTGGGTGTTCCATTTCTTTTTTTTTTTTATGGTGAATTACATTACATCATGTGAATGTACCACATTTTGTTTATATCCATTTATCATGTAGACATTGGGGACATTTCTGATTTGGGGGTGTTATGAACAGTGCTTCTATGAACATTTGTATGGACATAAGTTTTTAATCCTTTTTTTTAAGGGTTTATTTATTTATTATTTTTTAAATTTTTTTTTATTTATGATAGTCACACACACACACACACACAGAGAGAGAGAGAGGCAGAGACACAGGCAGAGGGAGAAGCAGGCTCCATGCACCGGGAGCCCGACGTGGGATTCGATCCTGGGTCTCCAGGATCGCGCCCTGGGCCAAAGGCAGGCACTAAACCGCTGCGCCATCCAGGGATCCCGTTTTGAGGGTTTATTAAGTACAAATAAATGTATTAACTGGGATGGTCCCGTGTAATTGCTAATACTTTTGTTGCTTTGCAGTAGTTTCAGCAAGGGAAACAAGATAGGAATGCCCTTTAGATTGAGTAATAAACCCACTTATTATACTAGTTTAGAAACCCATTGTTTCTAATTCAAAAGGAAAGGGCTTAAGATCAGTGATGGCTTGGTGAAAAATGGTTTTGACCTGACTTGAGATGAACAGAGAATAGGTTTATATTACGTTCCCCATGCTGTAGAGGCCCTTGTCCCATGGTAGCTTTCTGTTGCTTAACAAGGCTATAAATGGACTCTAAATGTAAGTAATAGTCATTGAAATACCACTAAACAGTTGTTAGTATTTTAAGGTGATGTATGGAGTAAAAGCTGTGTCCATATCCAGGAACTTTTTGACCATTTAGTGAAGAGGCGAGGTATTTTGTTTGCACTATACTAATACTGTTTTTAAATTATATGTCATGTTTGTTTGGAATTGTTTTACTTTTAAAAAGTAAATTTTTTACATATGATTTATACACGGTAGAATGTACTCATTGTGATTGTATGGTTTAGGTTTTGGGAAATGTTTGTGCCACCACTTCAGTCAATTTTTTGAACATTTCCATCACTCTGACTTGCTCCCTGGTGCCCTCAGTAGCCAGTCCCTCCCAGTCGGGCCCACAGGCAACCACTAGTCTGCTTTTTGTCACTATGGAATGCTTCTGCTTCTTCTGAAACTTCATATAAATGGAGTCATACTGTATCTATTCTTTTTACGGCTGGCTTCTTTTTCTCAACAGAATGCTTTTTGATTTACACTTGGGGCATATTTCACTATCCCCTTTTTATTGCTGAGTGTTCCACCATGATGTGGATTCACCACATTTTGTTTATACATTTGTCAGCGGACATTTGGTTTTGTTTCCAGCCTTGTCTAAAAACGACACTGTGAACATGTGTGTACAAAGTGCGGCATATGTTCTCCCCCTCTTGAGATATTTAGGAGCAGAATCATGGAGCTGTTAATGTTCTGCAAAAGTACTGAACAGTTTTCCGAGGTGGTTTTGCCATTTTACACTCCTGCCAGGCATGTATGTGTTCCAGCTTCCACTCGTCCTCTCGGGATTCGGCATTGTCATTGTTTTAAATTAAGCTTTTCCAGAGGGTGTGTGGTGGTATTTCACTTAACTATCAACCTGAATGTTGCTTCATTAATGAAGAACGATAAGAACTAGATAGTTCAGTCAACTCCATTCGGTCTGTTGCTCCCAGACTCCTTTCTGTCTTGCTCTGTTACTGTCAAAGGCTTGGTTTACGAGCATTGACACAAGCAGAGTTGTGAGCTGGGTGCCTTAGTGGCCTCTTGCAGGGCTGTGGTGATGGGAGGGACTGATGGCCTCTCCATGGTTGTACCTGCCAGCTGGCACAGGCTGCTAGAACCAGCTAGTCCACATACACTTTGCTTTCATTGCTATACCATCTTAAGGAAGCTAGCATTTTTATTCAGGAGTTTTGAAATAATTAAAGAGTAGAATGTTGGGTCTGGACATTTTATTGTATTTATTTTATTTTTTAAAGACCTTATGGGGATCCCTGGGTGGCACAGCGGTTTAGCGCCTGCCTTTGGCCCAGGGCACGATCCTGGAGACCCGGGATCGAATCCCACGTCGGGCTCCCGGTGCATGGAGCCTGCTTCTCCCTCTCCCTCTCCCTCTCCCTCTCCCTCTGCCTATGTCTCTGCCTCTCTCTCTCTCTCTCTCTCTCTCTCTCTCTCTCTGTGTGTGTGTGTGTGACTATCATAAATAAATAAAAATTTAAAAAAAAGACCTTATGTATTTGTTTTAGAGAGAGAAAGAGAGCATATATGCGAATGGGGGCAGGTGCAGAGAGAGGAAGACAAGCAGACCCTGTGCTGAATGGGAGCCAGAAACGAGGCTCAATCTCATGTTCCTGAGATCATGACCTGAGCTGAACATCAGGAGTTAGACACTTAACCGACTGAGCCACGCAGGCATCCCTTGACATTTAATGGAGGATGACAGATACATGTCATATTGAATCCTCCATTCCCACCAACACCTCTAATACTGGTGAGGATTCTAAGGCCATATCCAGGCTAAGTTCAGAAGATGGGGATGGCCACACACATACTGAGGTTTTCCCTTGCTGACATTGAAGGTCTTGTCCACAAGCACATCAGAAACTATAGTGTGTAGTGTATAGTGTGTAGTGGTGAAGACCAAGGAACCAGACTCTGATGGCTGGTATCCCAGCCCCAGCACCTACTGTGTGGTCACCAGCAAGTTACATAGTCCCCAGGACTCGGTGTCTCCATGGGTACATTGGATGTGGTAATGTTACCTGTGAAAACTAAATTAGTGAACACACAACATGCTTGGGGCAGTGATCATATGCACCTTTCACTGTTGGTAGTGTTGTTGCAAACATTGGAGGTAAGAATAGGAAGTAGGTAACTCAATAGGAAAATAGTTTAGGTGAAAGCTCAGAGTGGTTTTCTTAAAATTTTTTTTTAATTGTATTTATTTGAGAGAAAGTACGGGTGTACTTGGTGGAAGAGGGACAGAAGGAGAGAGAATCTCCAGCAGACTCCCTGCTGAGTGCAGGTCTCCATCCCAGGACTCTGAGATTATGACCTGAGCCGAAATCAAGAGTCAGACGCTTAACCTGCTGAGCCCAGAAAAGCCCAGAAAGCCCAGAGTCCATACGTATATTCTACAAACTAGGAAATCGGGAGTTTGAAGATGTATCTTTAGAATGTTGGTTATTTTCTAAAGAAAATCTGAGGAAACTTAATTTTTAAAAAATTTTCCCATTATTTTGACTATTTTGTTTTTAAATACTGCTGGTTGGCTACAGATTAAAATAAACTATTTAATCATTAAGTGACCCTACATAAAGAAGAATCAGGGTCAGGGATTTATCAGAATCACCTAAACAGTCCTCTTCATTCAATGGAAAAACAACTGGTTTCCTAGAACACTGTTTCTAAATTATACTAAGAATTCAAAGGAAAGAGGCACCTGGGTAGGTCAGTGGGTTAAGCTTCTGAGTTTGGCTCAGGTCATGATCTCAGGGTCCTGGGATCAAGCCCCCTTTTCAGGCTCCCTGCTCAGTGGGAAATCTGCTTCTCCCTCTCTCTGTGCCCCTCCCCATCTGTTAAATAAATAAGCATCTTTTTTTTTTCCCCCAAAGGAAGGATGTGTCCAGAGTCAGCTAGAGAATCTAAAGGAAGATTTCTTAGTAGAGATAGGATAACCATACCTGACGTTGTGATTATGATCAAGGGTTGAAAGGAAAACACATAAGCAGACATAGCTACCCCAAAATTAGATGGCTCCAAAAGGGCTCGAACGAAGCATTCAGTGAGTCGAAAATACCTCAGATCTTCTGGAAAGCTAATTCTGTCTGGATAAAAATGGCAGAATATAAGGATGGAAGTAGAAGAATGGGTGGATGTGGCCTGGGGCCTGTGTGTCCATTTGCATTGCACAGTGCCTGTGTCCTGTTTGAACTTGATTTGGTTTTTAAGGGGAATCACAAGCAGTACTTAAACATGATGAAATATGTGTATTGATTGACTTTTTTTCTTTTAATTTTTCTTTAGGCCCTAATAACAACAACCCTCAAACCTCCGCGGTTCGAACCCCTACCCAGACTAATGGTTCTAATGTTCCCTTCAAGCCTCGAGGGAGAGAATTTTCCTTTGGTACATATAAATTTTATTTTTCTTAATTTCATCCATTTGAAATAAATGGAACCAATACAAACATGTTATTTTTCTAGGTGAATTGTTTTTTTTTTTTAATCTGGTAAGTCAGTATATATGAGCTATTAAAGGCACTATAATAACTACTTAACCCCTCTGCCTCAGTCTCTAGATGTGTAAAATGGGAATATTACTTCTGCCTCATGGGGTTATTATGAGAATTCTAAGTACTAAGTTATTTAAAGGGTAGAACCATACCTGGCGCATAGTAGGTGCTATCAGTGTTTTCGTGGGAGGTTTCTTGGTTTTCATTTATTTTTAATTTTAGCCTATGTCATTTATTTGTGGTCAATGTATTAGTAATATGATAAAACAGTTTAATAATGTCGGATTAGAGTAGTTGCCAAGATATGACTATGCTAAAAACCTGTGTATGTTTTTTTTTGTGCTTGTTAAAAATGTACAATAAAATAATGCTGAGCATAGATGTATTTTGCTAAGTATTGCTAGTAATGGTCTCGTTTTTCACTTGCAGAAGCCTGGAATGCCAAAATCACAGACCTAAAACAGAAAGTTGAAAATCTTTTCAATGAAAAATGCGGTAAGCTTATTTTGAAATGTTAGTGCTAAAATATATGGTGGCCTTTTTTCAGTAGAAGAATGTGCACAGAATAAAATGTTTAGCATTTAAATTTTACAGTCACTGGAAGTGCATGCATTTTGCAAGCGTGAATGCCATCATTTCTCCCACTTTTCTGAGCCTGCAAAATGAACAAATTTTTCTAAGATTGAAAGTAGTATGATCTTTAAATATATATATATATAATTTTAGTAGCTACAAAATGTAATTTAAAATGCATTTTTAAAAAAAGTTTGAGTTTTGAAAAGTGATGAATGTGAGAAATAAGAGAAACTCTGTGTTTTACAGGCGAAGCTCTTGGCCTTAAGCAAGCTGTAAAAGTGCCGTTTGCATTATTTGAATCTTTCCCAGAAGATTTCTATGTGGAGGGCCTGCCTGAGGGTGTGCCATTCCGGCGGCCGTCCACTTTTGGCATTCCAAGGCTGGAGAAGATACTCAGAAACAAGGCCAAGATTAAGTTCATCATTAAAAAGTAAGGGAAAAAAAAAAAAAAGGGCAGTTAGCAGAAACAAGACTGGTCTTGAAGCCGGTACTTGTGATACAGGCAGATTGGTACATGGGTTCACCTCTGTCAAGACAAAATGAGCTCTAGGAATCCCCAAAAAAAGTTCTTTAAGCTGTACTTTCGTAGATCTTACAAGTTTTTCATAATTGGTAAGAAAGGAAAGGAGGACTGTAGCTTGTCAGAGGGATAACAACTTGATAGTGTTAGGTCTACCATTGTCTTATTTTTAATGGTTGATGCTGCTGGGGTCTAAGGTGTGCAGTTTTAATAAAGTCCTGTGATTTCTCCAGCTTACAGAATATTTTCCCTTCATTTATTTTTTCTAATCTCTACACATAATTGTGGGGCCGGAACTCATGACCCCGAGATCAAGTGTCAGGTGCTCTTCCAACTGAGCCCACCAGGCGGTGCCCCCAGAATATTCTAAATTTCCATCTGCAGGGCAGCCCCGGTGGCTTAGCGGTTTAGCGCCACCTTCCACCCAGGGCGTGATCCTGGAGACCCAGGATCAAGTTCCACGTCGGGCTCCCTGCATAGAGCCTGCTTCTCCCTCTGCCTCTTTCTCTCTCTCTCTCTCTCTCTCTCTCTCTCTCTCCCCCTCTCTAATAAATAAATAATCTTTAAAAAAAATAATAAATTTCCATCTGCTTTGGAGGTCTGTGAATTAGGCTACCACAACTGAAATGGATGGAAATAATCAGAATTTAAAAATGTGGGTTAGTGCTCAAGAATTATTTGAAATTGATTGAAGTGAATTTTAGATGTCATTTGTTTAACACTTGCTTTTGAGTCGTGCAGCAGTATTGTCAAATACCAAAGCTGACACTGCCAACCACAATGGCCCCCTTTGGTACTACTTCTTTTTTTTTTTTTTTAATTAAAGATTTTATTGGGGATCCCTGGGTGGCACAGCGGTTTGGCGCCTGCCTTTGGCCCAGGGCACGATCCTGGAGACCCGGGATCGAATCACACGTCGGACTCCCGGTGCGTGGGGCCTGCTTCTCCCTCTGCCTGTGTCTCTCTCTCTCTTCTCTCTCATTCTCTCTCTCTCTCTCTCTCTCTGTGACTATCATAAATTTTTAAAAAAAAAATTTTTTTAAAAAGATTTTATTTATTTATTCATGAGAGACAGAGAGAGAGGCAGAGACACAGGCAGAGGGAGAAACAGGCTCCATGCAGGGGGCCTGGTGTGGGACTCGATCCTCAGACCTGGGATCACAACCTGAGCCAAAGGCAGACACTCAACCGCTGAGCCACCCAGGCATTCCTCCCACATTTGGTACTTCTAGCCAGGTGTGTAAAGATCTGGCAGTAGCTAAAGCCTCTGCTTGTACTGCTACTTCTTTTTTTTTTTTTTTTTTTTAGATTTATTTATTTATTTATGAGAGAGACAGAGACACAGAGGGAGAAGCAGGCTCTCTGTGGGAAGCCCAATGTAGGACTCTATACCGGACCCCCATGATCATGCCCTGAGCCAAAGGCAGATGCTCAACCACTGAGCCACCCAAGCATCCCTTTGCTTCTACTTCTTAATAGAAAAAGACACAGGCTTAAGTTTTCACAAGCCTGTCCCTGTTTACATGCTACCCGTGAACAGTGTGCTTCATATGTCCATCCTCAAGTCTAGCACTGACTGCATTCTTCCAAGGTTTAGTGGAAACCATGGACAGGAGCAGCTAATATAAGCTAGCCAGGACTGGATAGGCATTGTGATCATGACTAGAATTGGGTTTTTTGTATATGTTACTTTAGACGAGGGATGTTTTTTCTGTTCTTCCATTACTAAGTTGAATGTATATGTATAGAAAGTAAAATTTTTAAATCTTTGTTTGATCTTTAATGTTTTGCTATTGGATGATTAGCACACTTTTTTTCCTCTCTACTTGTTTTTCAGGCCTGAAATGTTTGAGACTGCAATTAAGGAGAGCACCTCCTCCTCGAAGAGCCCTCCGAGTGAGTGTCGGAGTGAGTGCTATGGAAAATGTGCTGTGAGAAAATTATTTTGTTGCATTGATTTTTTAAAAAAGATTGTTGAAAGAGCAGCTACTGAATCAAAACCAAGAAAGCTCATTAAAACTCATGGTTGTGATTTCTTTACAACTTTGAATTTATTTAATATAAATGAGAATCTTTGTGTGTCTGATGCTGTACTAAAACACAACGAGAAAGAGAAAAAAGTAGAGGGTATAAACCATCTTTCAGGAAGCTTAATCCCCCAGGATGACAAAATACACCAGAAGAAGGAACAACCCTTGCACAAAATTGGGTTAAATACTGTCTTGTGTAGTCTGAATTATAAGCACATCGGTAGAGCTGATTTAATTACATTTTGCATGTCTTCTAATATGAAGTTTCTGTTTTAAGGAAAAATAAATTCATCACCCAACGTTAATACTACTGCATCAGGTGTTGAAGATCTTAATATCATTCAGGTGACGATTCCAGGTATGATGTTTCTGTCTTTCTCTTGTTTGTGGGGTTTTCCATGTTTGGGCTTTCACTTGACCAACTCAGGTTCCTAGAGCTCGCTCTGTATGGTGTGGTGCCCCCGCCCGCCTTGCAGAAAGCACTCCCCAAACACATCACCTCATCAGTTCCTTTTCAGAAAGCTCTAGGCCAGATGCAGGCATGAGCTAGTACCTTTGTCTTATTTCAGAAATTTGTTCTAAAGTGCAGGCAAAGCTCCTTGTAACAGGAACAAAGGCAGAGCATTTTCATTTGTGTTGTTAGAGTCAAATCACTTGTTTAAGTCATTTCCATCTTGATCAATATAAAATACTGAAATCTTCTGAAAACATGAAGCAAGTTCACTCAGAGCACCTCACAATTAACTTGGAATTAAAATTGCATTATTAAGCTATGACTGTCCTCTTACCTTTTCTAGATGATGATAACGAAAGGCTGTCAAAAGTTGAAAAAGCCAGACAGCTCCGAGAGCAAGTGAATGACCTCTTCAGTCGGAAATTTGGTGAGTTTGGTGTTTGCATGGTCCCCTTGCAGTGAGGTAGGACATTTCCTTCCAGTGACATCTGCACAATGGGTTATGCTCAGTAGCTGTTACCTTCCTACATAAAAGGAAATAAAGTTGGAATGCAAGTGTTCGAGTTTCTCTAAAGTTTTTTCCTAAGGAAACCTTAGCTGTGTTGTGTTAGACTCTTGATGAAGATTGCCGTCAAAGTGAATAGAATTGAGGTTCAGAGGTAGGGTAGTTTGTTGTGTACTGTGGCCATCATTAACCGTGGAAACCATCTTTAAAAATGTTGCTCATGTGCTTTCTAACACTTTAGAGATGATAGATTGATCTGTGCTTTTATGCTGCTTATCTTGTTCTAGGTGAAGCTATTGGTATGGGTTTCCCTGTGAAAGTTCCCTACAGGAAAATCACAATTAACCCTGGCTGTGTGGTGGTTGATGGCATGCCCCCCGGAGTTTCATTCAAAGCCCCCAGTTACCTGGAAATCAGCTCCATGAGAAGGATCTTAGATTCTGCTGAGTTCATTAAATTCACAGTCATTAGGTAAGTGAGCCTTCTCTGCTTGTTTGTCAGAATGAATCTGCAGATCATGAGGCTAAGTCATCTTCCAGAATATAGTTCTATGTAATAATAGAATCAGGTTTTCCATGTAGCGAAAGGAACACTTAAAATGCTTGAGTTCTTCTACGGTGGGATTCTTTTCTTCCTGAGCTGACTCTTAATTCTCTAGTTTTTAAGGCAAGGGGTTAGCGAACTATTGCCCGTGGACCAGATCCAGCCTGCTGTTTGCTCTTATAAAGTCTTATCAAAACACAGTCACATACAGTTAGCGGTACATAGCGTCTACCACTGCTTTCAGTTTGTTTGTTTGTTTGTTTATTTTTAGGATTTTATTTATTTATTCATGAGAAGCACACACAAAGAGAGAGAATGGCAGAGACACAGGCAGAGGGAGAAGCAGGCTCCATGCAGGGAGCCCGACGCGGGACTCGATCCCGGGTCTCCAGGATCACACCCCAGGCCAAAGGCGCGGTGCTAAACCACTGAGCCACTGGGGCTGCCCTGCTTTCAGTTTATAGGCTAAAACGGAGCAGTTAGGACAGAGACAGTATGGTCTGCAAAGCTGAAAATACTTACTGGCTGGCCCAAGACAGAAAACAATTGGCCAGCCTGTGTCTCCTCAGGCACCTCTTCACAGGCTCAGGTCAGACAGGGACCCTATCCCAAGCCAGCCAGCTCATTCTGTGTCCTTGTCTGTATCATAAAAGTGTAGTTTTTATCTTTGAGAGCAGGAATGATGATTAAACCTACACTTCAGTGATATCATGAGATTGCATTCATTCATAAGTGCTCATCCCAGTAAGATGTTCAGTGGATGTCCTCTTTCCCATCCGCCTAAGCAAGGGTCCATGTAGTCTCCACCCTTTCCAACCCCCAAAACTTCACTACCACTAAATCTTCACAGTCAATTCCCTGGCAAGCTCCCTCTGTATCTAGTAGAAATCCCTTTGGACTGGCTCTTGGAAATAGCTCATGTGGTAACCCCCTAAGGCGTTTTGTCATTTGCTCCTCTTCTCCTGGTACCCTTCCCTAAAAATCTTGTTTCTATCCCTTTTAACCTGTCCCTTTTAACCCATGTCAGCAGTGTATGCTCTTCCCCAGGGGACTGGGTGAAAAGCCTGCTTCCACTAGACCATGTCAGTGGAATTACTGCACTCTTTTTTTTTCCTTGGCTCCTCTGTTTTCACCATCGTTCATGTGACCTTTTCCATTGATGGTTGGTATTAGTTATTCATCTGTCCATCTGTCCATAGATTAAAAAGTGTAAGATTGAAATGTAGTTGGAGGGATGCCTGGGTGGCTCAGCGGTTAAGCGTCTGCCTTCTGGTTTGGGGCGTGATGCTGGAGTCCTGGGGATCGAGTCCTGCATCGGGCTCCCTGCATGGAGCCTGCTTCTCCCTCTGCCCATGTCTCTGCCTCTCTCTGTGTGTCTCTCATGAATGAAAGGGTAAAATCTTTATAGAAAAAGGAAAGAAATGTAGTTGGATGATATTGCTCATTCTAACACATAAGTGACGGGAGTTAAATATTAGTTAAATAAACTGTACTTGTACATTCTTGTAGAGTAAAAATAAACTGTTACACAATTTGTTTCTCTCTCTAGACCGTTTCCGGGACTTGTGATTAATAACCGTGAGTAGATTTCATGGAGTCTTTTTCCTTTTCTTCTTTTCTGGGGTATGAGAGACTGTTGGTGTATACATGCCCTTTGCTCACAGCATGTAATGTTTTACCTCACCTACAGCGGTAACCAGGCAAAGTTGATGTTTTAGCCGCTGTGTAAGAGCACTAGGCACTTTCTGCATGTAAAATGGGGTTAGTTGCTCAGTCTTTTATTTATTTTATTTTATTATTTTTTTTAATTTATTTTTTAGTTGCTCAGTCTTTTAAATCTCAGTTCATTCATTCGTAAAATGGTTTTATTGGTACCCATTTTGAGAGTCTTTGAGCATTTTAAATGACGCCTTCAGTGTCAAACATCTTAAAACGGATGAGGGAGCTCCTGTCTGTGTTTGTAAATAAACTTTTATGAGAACATTTCCTGGCCCCTTTGCTTATGGCGGAAAGCTAGGAAAACTGCACCAGACCATTGTGACCTGCAAAGTCTGAAATACACACTAACTAGCTCTCATGAAAAAGCTTCTTGACTCCTCACTTAGAGCAATACTTGATACATTCCATAAGAATAATCTGTATTTGATATTATTACTGCAGTTCCTTTATTATGCAATTACAGTGCTGAAATAAGATCTTTTAGTGTGATGTCACTTGCTTCTGTTAATATATAAGCCAGGATCTGGCACACTTTGGGCTTTCAAATATCGTTGCATGAACAAATATATGTGGTTTTCCAGTTCCCTGACGTTCATAACGCTTAAAATCGTTTTTTTAGCAAATACTATACATACATGTGTTGGTCTGTATTCATTTGGTTGTGCCCCTAAACTACTAAGGTTCTTTTTTTTTTTATAGATTCAGCTTTTATTATACTCTCTATCTTGGCCAAGTATGTTCGTATCTGATAGTGTTAATAATGAAAGAGGAAATAGACCTTGTTTCATAGACTTTTAATCCTCCTTGTGACATTCGACTTGAATCACACCAGGGAGCTTGGTCATTTACAGAAATGTTTTTTTCTTTTAGGGGTTTTTGTGTATGTTTGGGGTTTTTTTAATTTGTTTTTTGTTGTTTGGGTATTAATCCCAGTGCATCTGTTTTCTGTGTAATTTTTAGTTTCAAAGAGTATTGTATTTAAGCTCCCCCCGCCCCCAATCTTTTGTTTAAAATATTGTTTTGTTCTCATCCTTATGCAGTAGTATATAATAGAACTTTCTGGTAATGACTATGAATTAGTTATTCTCATGGGATATATCAGTACTTTTAATATGTGTTCCCTCCTTTCATAAGGAAAATAGCACCTGTTCTGGCAAATTTGAAGCATCCAAGTAGAGAATGGTTGTAAGAATGCTTTTCCGTTGTAATAGCCAGTCAGTAAATTATCATTTAAATGAATTTGCTTTATTTTCAGAGTTGGTTGATCAGAGTGAATCAGAAGGCCCAGTGATACAAGGTAAATTAAGTGAGGTCAAACAGAAACATTCCTACTTTTGCGACAAAGTGGATCACATGAAATTGTGGATAGACCTCACTTGCTTACATGTGCCTAACTTTAGGGAAAGTCATTTACACACTCAGACTTCGTGTTTATGAATCCTGTCTGTGTTCAGAGGTCTGTTGTGTTCAAGCCCTGGGTTCTAATAGAACAGTGGGCTACATGCCATTTGACTGCACTGTCCCAGTCAGGCAGAAAGAAGGCTGGGAACCCTGGGAGGCCAGTGTTGTAGACGGTAATTTGTTAGTGACAAACATGTCTTTCTGACTTTACTTCTTTATACCATTCATATCTAATGCTTGTTATCAGCCAAATTGTGTCAGGTGGAAATCGTGGCTTTAAAGAAAGGTCCCTTAGAAACCAGCGTTGAGGCCTGCTACTGGGATCCACTTGAAAGCAACAAAAGGCATTTATTTTATCAAACAGGAATCCACAGGAAGGGAGGGAAAGACCTTAAAAAGGAACTTCTTTCCCGTGAGAGCTATGTTAATTGTAATTTTTATTGAAGACTTTGGTTGCTCCCATTAACTTAGCACATGTCAGAAGAGGAAATTTGGGGGAGCCTAGGTGAGTCTAGTTGAGTCGTCCTGTTGAATCCCAAGCAGCTGTGGCTGCTATTTGCATCTGGGACCTGTGCTTTGTGTGCAGTGTCTGGAGAGCTTTCTCCTTGCTTCCTCTAGGACCTGTAAGTAAGTGAGAGCGACTTTAGGACTTTGTTAAGATAAATCTTCATGTGTTTCTCTTCAGAATCAGCTGAGCCCAGCCAATTGGAGGTTCCTGCGACAGAAGGTAAAAAGGGTTAGTCCAGCTGTCAAAAACTGAAATTCTTTATGAGTGCCTTCAGAACGAAGGATTGATTGTGATTTTCATGCCACCTCTTCTAAAACCCCTGCGGTTGTGTTTTCTTTTGTGTTGAGGTGAATTGGATCTGTCATTAGTGTCCAGAAATGTCTTGTTAGCGGGGACTTGTGGTTCTTTTGCTCTGTTCTCTCCAAATGACTCTTTTTTTTTTTTAATATCTTTTTTTATTTTTATTTTTATTTTTTTATTTATTTATTCATGATAGTCATACAGAAAGCGAGAGAGCGAGAGAGGCAGAGACACAGGCAGAGGGAGAAGCAGGCTCCATGCACCGGGAGCCTGACGTGGGATTCGATCCCGGATCTCCAGGATCGTGCCCTGGGCCAAAGGCAGGCGCCAAACCCCTGCGCCACCCAGAGATCCCTCTCCAAATGACTCTTAATGAATAACTCCTGAACCAGTTCAGTGGCCACTTTCTAACCTAGATTTTTAAATAGATAAGTAATATGGTGTTTGTTACCTTGAAAACTGGAGTAACAGAATTTAGAACTGATTGCTAGAACAACATGGTCTCTGAAAATGTTGTTTTTACTATCTATCTCATGATTCCTATTAAATCATTTTAGTGGAGTTTGGTAGGAGTGTGTTTATAATCATACAGATTTGCGTTTATAGTGCAACTTACCAGTTCCCTTTTGTTTCTCTCCCCCCCCCCTTTGTTTTTCTTGATAGAAATAAAGGAGACTGATGGAAACTCTCAGATCAAGCAAGAACCAGACCCTACGTGGTAGACCTCTTCCCTCCTAGGGTAAATCCGCTTTGTGTCTGGGGTGCCATCTGGTGTCCATCTGAACCTAGTGTATTCACACACACCTAGAAGTTAGTGTGTTTGCCCTGCTTCAGCCATAAATGATGCCCCTCCCCCTCCTTTGGGTCTTAGGAAGTCAAGTGTAAGCCCTACTGAATGATTTGAGTTAGAAGATCAAATAGAGAGATTTTCCTTAGATCAATATTTGTCTGTGAGTCAAAGATGAAAAAACACTTTTGCCCTAAAAGGAAAATAAATCTCATCCTCTCCATTGGAATTCACTCTGAATCCGTAGAACTACTCTGACAAAAATAGTATTTGCAGAGTCTGGCTGAGATTCAACAAATCATCGTGCGTCTTGCATAATTAATCTACAGCCTTGAACCTGCTCTTCCAGACTTCTTGAACTTGGCCAAGTCACACCAGGAGTCTGCCCGCTTGGTTCTTTGGTCCCATTGAACCTCGCTAAGCCTGAGCAGTTGAATAGTCGACATGATGGTTGTAGGGTCTATCTTCACAGTAGTTGGCTCTGATCTGTACCTGATGGTGTACTTTTTTATACAAAGACTTTTTCTTGGTCTGGATATTTCATAGACTTAGTCCAGGTCATGGCCTTACGTGCTGATTGAGTTTTGATGTTTACCAATGTTAAATTCCTGTAACCGGATTAATGTGGTTTCTTGCTTGTTTGTTTTCTCTCCTATTGTAGCTTAAAGTATCAGTGGGTGAGAAGAGCTTTTCGGACCTGTTACTGCCCCAAGCTGTGTAATATACTTGTATAACAGAAATACCTTCTATACAAACCTTTTTTTCTACTTTTAGATAGAAATGTCTACTTTTTCAGCAGTTCTGTGAATTGAATTAAAGAGCAGAGTGACTGTAGATTTGGAATGGCTGGTTTACTTTGGAATGTATTATAAGGATTTTACAGCAATGCTGGAAAAACGACAGGGAAAATGACAGGGATGAATCTCATCAGATTTTTTACGTATCAACAGAACCTTCAGCTATGGTGTTTATTTTCCAATCAAGCAAAGATCTCTCCTACTGGAACATCTCAGCTCCTGCAGTGAAGAAACACCTGTGATAGTTCAGTCCTTTTAGTTTTTCTATTTGAAAAATCATTTAAATGATCCTTTTGTTCACGGCTCTCCTTGACGACTGAGTGAACAGTTAGTATCTGTATATTTGACTAAACCTTTTCCTAAGCTATCTATCATGGTTCATATGTTTTTTATCATAATTAAAAACAACCACCATCTGGATCACCTAACAAGCCAGTAAGAGGTTAGTATGTCAGCGTGTGGCCTGTAGATGGAATACTGAGGACCTCTTCCATGGTGACTGTGTGTCCAAATAAAGTGCGTGGCGTACTGGAAGTATGAGATCAGGTAGGAGTGTCTGGGCCAGCTCAGTGACAGACACTAAAGCCTCGCGGTCATGCAACCTGTTATGGTGTAGGTTTCTCTGGAACACTTCCAGCTCGGACCAGACTCCAGGGGTTTTCATCGCCTTCATTGTTTCAGAACTCTACTTGTAACATTGAGGCTCCAGTGTGGGGAAAGAGAGGCCAATAAGCTAATGACGCGCCCTCTGATATTCTGCACCATTTTGTGGGAGAATCTTACCTGGGTTGGATTTCACAGACAATGAGAGTTGTAAAATACCAGCTATGAGAAGCTAGAGTATGTGATGGCATAGAGTTTTCATTAGCTTTATCACAATATTCACGATGGAGAATTATATTACATGGTAGCAGAAATAGGCATTTTTATGTGTTGCTTATATTTTACCTCAAATTAAATTGTAGATATAGGGTAATAAATAAAATCCATCCATGCCTTTCACACACTAATTTATTTCTTTCGAAGGTGTTTTCATGATTATGTCTGGGGCAGGTGGGCGGTTCGGTGGTAGGTGGAGTGCAAGGTGGAGGAGGCCAGATGAGCACTGTTCACGGGTTTTCTGAGACCAGTGCGCATCTATTCTGAGCTGGGGCTTGAGCCCCCCACTCTCCAGCTAGGACATGCCAGCTGTAAGCGGCTTCCAGGGGATTTTGAGGCAAGTTCCCTCCCCACACAGAGCACCTGCACCAGCTCTTCCCACCAAAAAAAAAAACAAACAAAAATTACACATACTACAGATTTTTTTCCTTTTCTCCCAGCACAGCCCCTGCCTCTCCCTTGACCCGACCCGAGTGTGTTGACAGAAAGCAGAACTCAGAAAAAAGAAAGCAGAACTCGCTGCTTATTAACCTACAACCGACATGGGGTGACAGCTACTATGGCAGATCTCGTGGTTCCTTTAAAGTGTTCTTAAAAAGTGTACACAGAAAAAAAAAAAAAGTGTACACAGCCTTGCTGCCCTTAACCCACAACTTCCCATCCCAGCCACTAAAGAAGAAACCTCTCCATCCACGGGCCATTTTTAAAAGGAGTTAATAAGCACTTATGTCTAATACTTTTTTAACAAAAATTCTGTGGGATTACAGGCCTAGCAAGCAGATGTGTTTTCCTCCTATCTGGCACGAGTGTGTACGTCCAGTTTAAACATACTCTGCACATACACACATTTTTTTCTGTTCTCGTATATAGAAAGCGTTTGCTTTCCTTTTTTCCTTTATTTTTTTTATGTATTTTTTTTTATTTCACATCTGCCAAACAGATGAGTTTCTGTACTCTGGACAGACAGCCCAGAATCAGCACTGCAAGCACGTCCGTAACTTTTGAAGGGCTTAGGGAATGCTGTCTTGGCCCATTCTGCCTCCCCTCTGATCAAGCTTAGTTTCTTCAAGAAATGGGGACTCTTCAGCAAGGGGTACTGCTGTCCCGTCTGCTGGAGGAGCCAAGTGGTTCTCATTGGCTCACCGGGTTCTCCAGAACCTTCCAGCCTGTCTCTCCAGCCCCTGTGTCCCAGCCAGGGCGCTGCCTTCCAAGATTGCCTCCCTGCCCTTGGGGATGCCCTGGGCTGGTTTCCTGGATGGCAGGTGGCCCTGGCCCCCGGGTGCCCACGGGGCGGCAGTGTGTGTATAAATAGGGCCACAGGAGGATAGCAGGATCCTGGAAGGGAGGGAGGGAGGGAGGAGGATTAAACTTGTCCACTGGGGTCTTTGTTAGGTCAATGAGCTCCAAATGGAAAAATGAAATGACACAGATAGGTCTCGTCGGTACTTCCAACCTGCTTAGGGTTTCTGAAACAGCCTCCTTAGTCCAGGATTTTTGGTTAAAGAGAATTTTAACTGGGGGATGTAGTGATGAGGAACACAGGCTTTGTTTACCACATCCAACCTCCACTTCTGGACAGCTGTTAACCTGGGGGAAATCTCCATCAGAAAAAACACAAGCAAGAAACGCGGATGTCCCAGGGCTGTAGGATTTAGATCCCATCCGCAGAGTGGGGCCAAGTGCTAACAAGCTCTGGACCTTCAGTGGTGGGGAATGTGAGGCTTGCTCCCTGGAGCTCTTGGGAGGCCTTGCCATGGAGGGTGGGGTGGCCCTGAGTGGTCTGCGCTGAGAGATGGCATTACCTCGCTGGCGGGGAGCACATCCTGAGAGACCTCTCGCTGGTTCCAACGATCACAGATCCTGTGATCTGTGAGGTGAGGTGTGTCTAGTGTGCTCTGGCCCCAGGCCAAAATTGCTCTGAGACTTCATGGAGGAGGAAGTGAAGACTGTGTAGTGATCATGCCCCCATCCCGGGTCTTCCTGGGGCAGGGACTGGGACAAGGCTTGAGCACTGGTCAGTAGCCTTCAGGGTGCCCACGGTAGTGCTCCCTGCAACAGGCAGCTGCTTCCCCCTCTAAGGTCGGTTATTCTGAGCATCCTCGTTTCTGTGCCACCGTCACCACCACCAAAGACTGAAAAGATGTGTTGGGAGGAAAAAGATGGTGAGGGGATTGACACCGGACCTTTTTAGACTGTACTAAATACCCCAACCCCGGTCCTAAATGCAGGGGACTTGGTTGGTTTAACAATAGTGGGCAGATGATTGTCACACACCGAAGGGTGTCTCCTAAGTGGGAGCCCCAGTGTCTGGGTGTGTATCTGCGTGATGTCTTCCCTCAGAGATGCCTTGGGCTCCCTAGGGTGGAGATGAAGAAGGGGACAGGATTCCAGGAATTGAGGGCCTGTAGGCTGCTTTCTTGAGCACAGCAGCTCTTCCTTTGCTTCTTGACCTCTCAGTCCGGCGAGATGAGCACAAACGGGGCTGCTCATCCTTCTATTGAGACACCCCCCCCCCCAAAGTTGCTTTCCCAGCCTCTGCAGGGTGGACCCTTCCTCCCACGTGTAAGGGTGATTGGCTTTCTGGACTTCACCCCGCGGCTGCCAGTCTTCCTGGCTCTAAGAACAGGTTTGAAAGCTTTTGCAGCTAGTTGCAGAAATCCCATGTCCCTGAGGGTCTGGTGGCCTGGTGACAAGTACAGTGGGTGGACCTAGCTTGGCTGCTCCAGAAGGGCTCCTCACCCCGGATTTAACCCCGGAACTGGGTTAAATAACAGGCGATTGGATTGGCTCGTGGTTTTCCCCAGCTTCATTACTCCGATCAGCAATGGTCTTGTCACTTTTCCTCCCCCTTCTCCCCCCACCCACCCCGAGACACACATACCTTGTGGCTTTATTTTAAGGAAGTGTCGGTAAAGTCGAAAGCGAGCTATGATACAATACCAATTAGTAAAGGTGTTTCCTGCCGGATTTCCTTTTCAGAAGCAAGACCAGGTGGTTGAGAAGCATCAACTTGTTGCATGATCTCTGTTCATCTAGAATCTTAAGTTCTGTAATAATGACTCTTATCAAGGACCATGCCCTTGGCAATGCCCAAGGGGACCTGGATGGGGGAAATGAATGTCCTCACTCATTTCAGTAAACATTATTGGGTAGACGCAACCAGAGGCAGAAAGCAAGACCACATCCCAGAAGCTTAGATGTCACGGGCTCTAAGAAGATCCAGAAACATCCTGAAAGGATCTATTGAATTCAGACCAAAATTCTCCTCTCCCTTAGAGTGACCAGTCTAGATCCTTTTGGGAAAATCTTTGATAAAATACAGTAGGTGAGGGGTTCCAAAAATGCAGGCTTGGAGTGAGGAGCCTATGGGGTGTGGTCATAAAAGCCATAGCAAGTGTTGGCTTGGCCTTCAGAGGGGACCAGTGGGCCTGGCACTTGATTCAAGACCGATGCTGCAAGATGGCAGGAGCAGCCGCTTCTCACCTTCGTCCACCACCTGTTGGCAGCGGACTGAGCCCTTGGCAAGTCCCAGACTCCATGGTCCTGCCGGCTGTCCTAGGGCCAGACGGCTCTGTAAACGGCAGCCCAGCCCTGTGACTGCATCTGGAGGCATGATTTCCTCATTGCTGGAGTCGGCTTCAAGTTCAAAGATCACCACAAAATCCCCTGTGGTAGCAGCTTGCTGCTGGATTTATCCTTTGTGGTTGGTTGATGAGCTTCAGATAGCTTTGGTGGCCGTCGCCTCCGGGCCCAGTCAGCAAGGAGTGTCAGCCGGGCCGTGGGTTGGGGGGAGGCGCCCTCGGACCGGGTCGCTCTGCCGGGTGCTGCAGTGCAGCGGGGCCGCCCGGGGCTGGAGCCCTTGGTCTCCGATTCTGTCCTGTGCCTGACCTTGTCATGAAAGCCTCAGATGACGCCCCTGCACGTGAGCCTGCAGGGGGGTGGGGGCTGGTTAGGGGGTCTGAGCCTCACACTCCTCCCAGGAGCAGGGGGGGGCCCTGCTGCTGTTCATGTACCAATCCCTCCCCATCCCTTCAAAGCCCGGGTTCAGCTGGGACGAGCCCTGCCTCAGGCGGGTGGGGGGACCCGGCCCACTGCCGTGCCCTCCTGACCCCAGGGCCGGGCCCGGGCCCAGTCTGCATCTAATAAAGGCCACTTGCCAAGCTGAGCACTTGAACCTCCCGTGATGCCCACGACGGCCCGTGGAGTAAGTGCGGTTGTCTGTGCCACCTCCCAGGTGGAGACGCCGAGGCCGGGGTAACTGGCCAAGCCCCTCACGCACACACTGGAAGTGGAGTCCGAGTCCAAAGCAGGGGTGTGTGTGCGTCCACTGTGCCCAGGCAGCGGGGGGCGAAGGCCCAGGGGGAGAAGAAATGCCCAGGGGTGGGCCTTGAGTGTGTCCTGAGCCCTCTCCCCATCGCAGGCACCCGGATCCCTTCTGACGGGGCCTCCGGGCTCATCCCGGACCCAGCCAGAGCCCAATCCTTGTCCGGTTTTCTGAGAAACCGAAGCGGCCCTCCAGCCACCCGGACTTCTGCCTGCAGACACCTGCTGCAGTCTCGGCCTCCACCTCTCCCAGCCGAGGGCCCGGTGCCGAGGGCTGGCCCGGCACACCCCTGGACTGCGATCCAGGCTGTCCTCACCTGGGGAGGGGCAGCAGGAGGCCTTTAGGTCACACTTGGGAGAGAACGAACAGTGGCTGACGGTCCCCGTCCTGGAAAGCTCTAGATTCCCTCCCTCCACAAGACCGAGGGGGGTGCGGGGGGGGGTACTCCTAGGCCCCAGGCTGTGGTGTCCAACCGCACCCCCTACCCCGCTCAGCCTGTGTCCAGGGCCCAGCCCGGGGGTTTCCTGGTGGAGGAACTAGCCGGCCCGGCCCGTGTGGGGAGGCCTGGCGGTGCGGACGGTGGTGGCAGGAAAGCTGTGAGGGCCCACAAGGCCGGAGGGAAAGCCCTGCCTCCCTCCCCGCCCGGCCCACTTGAGAGTCCCTCTGGGGTGTTCGTACGGGCCGACTCCTCCCTCGTGAATCCCCAGTGGCGTTCATCATCCACATGTTCGAGGGCAGAGCAGGGGAGCCCAGTGCTCGGGAGCATGGTCCTGGGGTCCAGGCGGCCTGGGTTCAAATCCCAGCCCTTCCCTTACTAGCCGCCACAACCTGCAGACGGCTCTGTGCCTCGGTTTTCCCATCTACAAAGTGGGGGAAAATAATAGTACCTATCGGACAGCCTCCTTGTGATAAGATGTTCAGAAACACAGAGGCCTCCCGACCCAGGGCAGGCCCCTCCTGCCCGCCATGAGGGGAAGTGGGGGGCATTCTGGGCTGCTCTAATATGCTGCTGATGGGGAACAAGATACCGGCTTCCTTGTTAGAACTGGATAATCACCAAACTGTACACTTTTGTTTTCAGTATATTTCACAATAAAAGTTAAAACTTTTTCAAAATTTGAATCTCCCCGCTAAAAAAAAAAAAAAAAAAAAAAACTTTTCTCCGTTCATCCTCTCCTTCACTTTGCTCATCCCCTCTTTTCTTTTTAACCCTTTGATCACTAGCTTGTCTCACCCATAAATGAAACTTAGTCCCCTCTCAGCTTCCCAAAGGCTCTGAGCCTGAGGAGCTACAGAGGTCCCTGCCGGTGACAGCAGGACTTCTCTTGGGCTCGCAGTGTGCCCTGGATGTGACCGGCTGTGGGTGCCCCAGGAGGAGGTCCGGTCTGGGGAGGCCACTGCAGGGAAGTGGCAAGGTGGCAGCTGACAGCTGGTGACAGCACCACGCAGCTGGCTGCCGGGCCCATTACTGTTACGCAAAAGTGGAAAGGCCACTGAAGAGAGGGAAGGAAATGCCGAGGCCGCAGTCGCAGCTGCCCCTCCCCACCATTCCCCCCACCCCCGCCCTCCGTGCGCCCAGGTGAGCCGGGCTGGGGCCCCTGCGGGGACTTGGGGCAGCACCACGGGCCAGGGGTGGCAGATGCCAGCGCTCAGGGTGCTTGGTGGCTGCAGGGCCCCCCTCCCCCAACTCCCTGCCAACAGGCACAACCACCCACCACGACCTGTCTCATCCTCATTTTCTTTTTTTTTTTAATATATTTTATTTATTCACTCATGAGAGACACACAGAGAGAGAAGCAGAGACATGGGCAGAGGGAGAAGCAGGGTCCGTGCAGGGAGCCCGATGTGGGACTCAATCTCTGGTCCAGGGATCATGCCCTGAGCCAAAGGCAGATGCTCAACCGCTGAGCCACCCAGGTGTTCCTCATCCTCATTTTCTAACCATCACCCAAGTACAAGGCACCCACAGAAAAGGGCCGCGTGGCCCCGCAGGCTGGGGCCGCCGCGGTCTCCAGAGTGAGCACCTGCTGACCGGGGGAGGGCACCCAGCCGGGGACGCCGCCCTGCCTTCATCCGTGGACACGTGGTCCACACGGCACCCCAGCTGCTGAAGGGTGCTCCGTCCGCCTCCTCTCCTGTCCCCTCCTGTCTGGCAGCTCCTCGCAAGGCTGGCCGCACCCAGCGCTGGTGACCTCCCAGTGACCACAGGCGACGTGCCGAGCAAACCTCTCAGAGCAGAGGGCATGACCCCTGCATCTCGTAGGCAAAACCAAGAACCACCGCCAACCTGACCGGTGAGATGCCAGGCTTTGGCTCCTCTGCTGGATGCCACCTCACCCCCGGGAGTCCAGGGGGACCCGGGCTCAGAGGGCTGGTGGCCTCTCCGTCTTGGAATCTGTGCATCTGGGCCACCAGCAGATCCACCGACCTAAGCCCACAGCCAGACTGCCTGGGTCTGTGACCTTCGGACCAGCTCCACGACCTCGGTAGGCCCCAGCCCCGCCCTCCGCTCACCCACTCGCACGCGGCTCCCTCACCTCTGCACCCCATGTCCCCTCTCGCCTGTCCCCACCACCACTGGGCCCCAGTTACGCCCCTGCAGACATGCACCTGGTGCTCTCCTGCTCCCACGGAGGCGCTGGTTCACTCAGGGACCGAGCGGCCACCACCCAAGTACGTGTGCAGCGCCCCCTGCAAGCCAGTGGCCAGGCCAGGCCCGGGCTCTCAGGGCTCACTCCTGCTGAGGAGAGACACTGTGAAAACACACAAAACGAATAGGCAGGACGTGAATTATAGTCAGCGCTCTGGACCAAAACGAAAGGATTGGGGGGGCATGAAGTTTTGCCATTTTGCATGAAGTTATCAAGAAAGGCTTCTTGGAGGAGGCGCCATCTGGGCACAAGCCTGAAGACAGGGAGGGAGTTGGGGACATGTGGGCGGTGGTCCAGGTGGCCCCCCAGCTGCAGAGCCTGGCAGGAAGGGAGCAGAGGAGCCCATGTGGCTGGTCCTCAGGTGGCCAGGGAGGGAGGGAAGGATGGGCACCCTCCCCCCCGCTGCGGGCTCAGAGACCCTGGGGAGGACCAGCCAGGGCTCCTGGCCACATGCCTGCGTGAGGCCGCCCACGGCCACGCCACGGGAGTCTGAGGAATCCCAGAAAGTGAAAGAAGAAGCAGAGCCCTCCCTGCCCCTCCACCCCCAGCCCTGCCAGACCCAAGTGACTTCCTCTTTCCACCCCATTTAAGGCCCAGCTGGGAGCGCCCCACAGGAGGGGAGGCCCCGCAGCCCAGCCATGGGGGACACCTTCATCCGCCACATCGCCCTTCTGGGCTTCGAGAAGCGCTTTGTCCCCAGCCAGCACTACGTGAGTAGCCACCCCAGCACCCCGGCCCTGGCGGGAGGGCAGGGGCCTGGCCCCAGTCGGCTGCCCTCCTGGCTCCCCCGCCCCCCCAGGACTCCCCTGTTGGCGCCCTAGCCCTGCAGGGCGCTCCTCGCGCAGCCCTCCCCATCCCAGCTCCAGGCAGTGCTCCTCCAGGAGCAGCCAGCTGTCCCCGGGGGCTGTGGGGTCCCTTACATTACGTGACCCTGCCGAGCGGCCACCCCACCCCGTCCTGGGAGGCTGGGACGTGTCTGCCCAGACACATCCACCCCACCCCACCCCAGGGTGCCCCAGGCCAGAGGAAGCCCAGGGAGGAACTCTGCTTGGTCAACTGTACGGTGTTTGTAGGGCGCTTTTAGCATCCTATGCCGAGACTTTTCTTCTTGTTCACTTTTAATTTTTAAGTAATTTCAAACTTAGATAAACTACCAATAGCTCCAACATTCCTTCACCACCACATCTGTACTCCCTGTCTCTCCCCTTCCCTGTCCCCCTCTTCCCTCCCTCCCTCTCTCTTCTCCCCCCCACCCCCAACTCTTTCTCTCTCTGAATGGGACTTTTCTGAATCATTTCAGAGCAAATGGGAGACATTGTGTTTCTTTACTCCTAAATACTGCTATGTATTTTTTTAAAGATTTATTTATTTATTTGAGAGAGAGAGATTGAGAGAGAGAGAGAGAGAAGCAAAGAGAATCTCAAATAGACTCCCACGCTGCGTGCCTGGGCTCAACCTCACCACCCTGAGATCATGACCTGAGCGGAAACCAAGAGAGCCACCCAGGCGCCTCTCTACTGTGTATTTCTTAAAATCAAGGACATTCTCTTACACCACAGTGCAAATATGTTAACATCAGCAAATTAACGTGGGTGAAACACTTGTTATCCAACCCATGGACTTCACTCAGATTTCACCTGTTCCCCTACTTGTCCTCTGTAGTAAAAATATTCCAGGTCTGGGATCCAACCCAGGACCACCTGCTGCATTTCACTTATTGTGACTCTTCAGACTTCCTTAATCTGGGTCAGTCTTTTGTTGTTGTTGTTTAAGTTTTATTTATTTCAGTCATCTCTATACCCAACATGGGGCTCGAACACATGACCCCGAGATCAAGCATCACGCCCTCCTCCAACTGAGCCAGCCAGGTGCTCTTGGGTCAGACTTAATGTTTCTTTGTTCTTCTCAACTTTGCCATTTTCAAGAGCTGGAGCCAGTCGTTTTGTAGGATGTCCCCTCTACAAAAAGTTTTGTCCAACCCTTCTTCGTTAGATTGGGGTCATGTGCCGGTGGCAGAACTACCCCAGAAGTGACACCGTGTTCTCGCCGATCCTATCAGGCGGCAGGCGACTTTGCTGGTTCCTGTGTTGGTGATGCTAGTTTCGATCACTAAGTGTCTCTACTGTAAAGTTACTATTCTCCCCCTTGTGATGAATAATTAACCTGCGGGAGATTCTCTGCAACTATATGCAGCTCCTGTTCCTTCCACAGTATGTGGATGACTCTTGCCCAAGTCAAATTGCTATAATGATTGCCAAATAGTGATTTTTAAACTCTACTGTTGCTTCTGCCTTTAGTAGCTAACATTTTACCGGTAAAGTTCTTCCCCTCTTCCTACTGACTTGTGTCAGTGTGGACGTGTGGATTTCTCTTTTATTCCATGGGCTATCATCCGTCACTGTCGAAACTCATCTTATGCTCCGATCGTCTCGGAAGGGGCCAGTGGGAGCCCCTTCAAGCTGGCTCCCTGTGCTCTTTGGACATAGCCTGGCATTCTCTGAGCACATTCTTAACTTCTGGAACGAGAAGCTCCAGCGGACCTGCTGCTCGCCAGCCGGAGCCCTGGACTCGACCACTGCACTAAGGACGTCTGTTTCTTTGCAGTGGGGGGCGGTGTCAGAACCCTAGATCTCAACGCTGAGTGTGCTCATTGCCTCTGAGGTCCTTTCAGACTCGGGGAAAGAGCGATTCCATCTCATTCTCGTTACTCTGCTTTATGTTTGCAGAGCCTGTCTCTCCACGAGAACCCTGGCCGCCCACTCCATTAACAGCTTTACCCCTTTGCTCGGTCCTGCAATCCACACGAGCTTGTTTTTTTTATTTTTTTATTTTTTTTTTATTTTTATTTATTTATGATAGTCACAGAGAGAGAGAGGCAGAGACACAGGCAGAGGGAGAAGCAGGCTCCATGCACCGGGAGCCCGACGTGGGATTCGATCCCGGGTCTCCAGGATCGCGCCCTGGGCCAAAGGCAGGCGCCAAACCACTGCGCCACCCAGGGATCCCCACACGAGCTTGTTTTATCACAATGACGGCATCCGCACCATCAGAACAATCAGCCTACAAACCTATGAAGTCAATTCTAAGTTTTCTTTGCAGTTTTTTTTTTCTCCTTTTGGATTGAGGGTAGAAATACTGTAAAAGTTACTTGGATTTTTTTTTTCCTTCTCCAGTTTTCTTTAATATGGTTGTGACCCATTTGATAGTGAAGTTCATTTGTTTTCATTTGTTTCCAATTTAAAGTCTTAAAAAAAAATCCTTGTTGATCTAATTTTATTTTTAAATATGTAATATATTAACATGTTTGAAATGATCCAACATCAGGCAGCCCTGGTGGCTCAGCGGTTTAGCGCTGCCTTCAGCCCCGGGTGTCATCCTGGAGTCCCGGGATCGAGTCCCACGTTGGGCTCCTTGCATGGAGCCTGCTTCTCCTTCTGCCTGTGTCTCTGCCTCTCTCTCTGTGTCTCTCATGAATAAATAAATAAAATATTTTAAAAAAATGAAATGATACAACATCAAACTTTATAAAAAGATGTGCTCAGAGACTCATTTTGGTTTATCTTTCCTATATTTCTCTTTGCAAAGATAGAGAGAGAGGTGGGCAGCAGGGGGGTAGGGGGGGTGGAAGGGTACACAGAGCCACCTGGCTGGCTCAGTCCATGGAGCATGAGACTCTTGATCTTGGGGTTGTGAGTTCAAGCCCCACATTGGGTGTAGAGATTGCTTAAAAATAACATCTTTTTATTTTTATTTTTATTTTTTTAAATTTAAGAGAGAGAGAGAGCACATGATCAGGGGGCAGGGGGAGAGGGAGAGAATCTCAAGTAGATTTCTTTTTTTTTTTTTTAAATTTTTATTTATTTATGATAGTCACACAGAGAGAGAGTGAGAGGCAGAGACACAGGCAGAGGGAGAAGCAGGCTCCATGCACCGGGAGCCCGACGTGGGACTCGATCCCGGGTCTCCAGGATCGCGCCCTGGGCCAAAGGCAGGCGCCAAACCGCTGCGCCACCCAGGGATCCCTCAAGTAGATTTCATACTGAGTGTGGAGTCTGATACAGGACTCCATCTCACGACCCTGAGATCATGACCTGAACCAAAATCAAGAGTTGGAAGCTTAACTGACTGAGCCACCCAGGCGCCCCTAAAAATAAAATCTTTAAGAAGGAAGGAAGGAAGGAAGGAAGGAAGGAAGGAAGGAAGGAAGGAAGGAAAAATATAATTTTCTTGGGTGCCTGGCTGGTTCAGTATGTAGAGCACGTGACTCTTGATCTTGGAGTTGTGAGTTTGAGTCCCACATGGGACATAGAGACTACTTAAATAAATAAAACTTCAGGGGCACCTGGATGGTTGGGCAGTTAAGTATCTGCCTTCAGCTCAGGTCATGATCTTAGGGTCCTGGGGTGGAGCCCCACGTCGGGCTCCCTGCTCAGTGGGGGATCTTGCTTCTCCCTCTGCTGCTCCCCCTGCTTGTGCTCTGTCAAACAAATAAATAAAATCTTTTTAAAAAATAATAAAATAAAATCTTAAAAAAAGAGAAACTAAAAGCTCACTTTTACTCCTGTAGTTTGAAATACCACTTTTATCATATTTTAAATTTCCATGTGTACTTGGATAGATTTCTAGATTTTGTATCCTATTCCACTGAGGTTTTTTTTTGTTCACACACCACTAGTATACAATTGTTGTTTTTTTAAATATTGTGATATATATTTTTGCATGCTCCCCTGAGCTGGCCAGGTGCCCCTATTTTTTTCTTTCACTGTAAAATTAATATAAAATGAAATCCACAAGTCTTAGAGGTACATTTGCTGAATTTCGATGGTATATGTCCCTACATAACCCTCATCAAGACATAGATTACCATTGCCCCAGGTCCCCTCCCTCCACCAACCCCCAGAGGCCACCACTGTTCTGATTTTTCCCCCTTTACTTGGTTGCACTTGCTCTAGAACGTCATAGAAAAGGAATCCTACCATGTATCTTCTTCCACTCAGCATAATGCTTTTGAACTTCATCTGTGTGGATGCACCTGTCAGTGATTTGTTCTGTTTTGTGGCTCAGTATAATTCTCCTGGCTCTATCTTGGTTTTCCTTACCAAGTTTGTATTTTTTCTCTTTCTAATAATGGCTTCACTGAGATATAATTCACCTATATAAAGTGTACAATTCAACGGTTTTTAGTGATCAGAATCGTGCAACCAACATACAACCAATAAATATATAGTTTTATTTTTTTTTATTAATTTATGATAGTCACAGAGAGAGAGAGAGAGAGGCAGAGGGAGAAGCAGGCTCCATGCACCGGGAGCCCGACGTGGGACTCGATCCCGGGTCTCCAGGATCGCGCCCTGGGCCAAAGGCAGGCGCCAAACCGCTGCGCCGCCCAGGGATCCCTAAATATATATTTTTAAAGGTTTGTTAGAGAGAGGGACGGCCGGGTGGCTCCCGGTTGAGCACGGGCCTTTGGCTGAGGGCGTGATCCCGGGATCCTGGGATCGAGTCCCACGTCGGGCTCCCTGCGTGGAGCCTGCTCCTCCCTCTGCCTGTGTCTCTGCCTCTCTCTGTCTCTCACGAATAAATAAATACAATCTTTAAAAAAAACGATTTGTTAGAGCGCACACAAGCAGGAAGGGCAGAGGGAGAGGGGCAGAGTCTCAAGCAGACGCCCTGCTGAGTGTGGGGGGGCCGTGGGGCTGGATCTCAGCGCCCCGGGATCACGGGCTGCCCGAACCCAAGAGTCGATGCTGCTTCACCAGCTGAGCCCCCAGGGCCCCACACAACCACTGACGAGCGCCCCTCCTGTGGGTCGTGGGTCGGCAGAGCTGGTCCCTGGGCTGAGCGGCCTCGCTGCGCCCCGCGGGGCCCAGGCTCGCTCTCCCTCCAGCCCCGGGAGCCGCAGCCCGGCCTCCCGCCGCTCCTTACCGACCAGGGGCTTGAGCCGATTTGGGGGACGCTGGGCATCGGGCCCTGGGTCCCCGAGCTGCAGCAGGAGCTGGAGCTGCAGCAGGAGCTGGGCTCCGTGGAGCCGCGGCCCTTCAGGGCGCGCCCTCCCCCTGACGGGGTCCCCCCGCCCGGCCCCCAGGTCTACATGTTTCTGGTGAAGTGGCACGACCTGTCCGAGAAGGTGGTCTACCGGCGCTTCACCGAGATCTACGAGTTCCACGTGAGTGCGGGGTGGGGGTGGGGGTGGGCGTGCGCGGGGCGGCGCGGGGCGCGGCCGGGAGGGGCGGATGCCCAGGGAGGGCACTGCGCAGCAGGCCCAGCTGTGCCCCACCAGGGCGGGTGGCCCGGGTGCTGGCCAGCAAGTGGGGAGCCCAGGGCGCTCCAGCCCACAGCTGAGGGGGAGGGGACGTTATTTACTTCTCAACTGAAAAGGACATTTTCCTTAAAGTACGTTTTATTTTTAATTTAAATTCAATTCATTAACATAGTGTATTATTAATTTCAGAGGTAGAGTTCAGTGATTCATCAGTCGCATATCACACCCAGTGCTCATTCCATCCTGTGCCCTGCTCAATGCCCATCACCCGGTTACCCCATGCTCCCCTCCCGCCCCTCCAGTGACCCTATTTGTTTCATAGAGTTGAGAGTCTCTTATGGCTTGTCTCCCTCTCTGATTCCATCTTGTTTTATTTTTCCCTCCCTCCCCCTATGATACTGTTTTGTTTCTTAATTCACACATGAGTAAGATCACATGACAATTGTCTTTCTCTGACTTACTTCACTTAGCATAATACCCTTTAGTTCCATTTGCATCGTTGCATATGGTAAGATTTCCTTAAAGTACGTTTAAATGTGATAAAATACACATAACACGAATTTAGCATTTTAAGCACACAGTTCAGTGGCATGAGGTACATTCCCAATGTCTTGCAACTGTCACTATGGTCCAGCTCCAGGATAGTTTCATCTTCCCACACAGAGACTCTGTCCCCATTCAAGATAAACTTCAGGGGGTGTTAAGGGCCGTGCCTCCTCTGTCCTTGCAGGGGACAGCCTGGTTAGTGTCACCACCAGGTTGTCATCCCAGGAGCCAGCTCTTTGACTCATGGCCACTGGCCCAAAGAGGACCCTGGGCAGGTGAGAAGGCAGGGTGGCGATCCTGACACCCCAAGATTCAGGTTCTCTTGCTTTCTGAGCACCCGCTGTCAGCCAGATTGAATGAGATTCCCACAGGCTCTAAAACCCCATGGGGTTCCCCAGGCCAGACACAATAGAGACGGTCATTGGGGAGCATAGTGTGCAGAGTGTGGCTTTTGGTGGGTCTTGGTCTGAGACAGAATGTGGATGGAGGGTCCATCCACAAAGGCCTCTGTAAGCAGGGTAGTGAGTCCTGGAGTGGCGTGCCTTCCTGCACTTCTCCCATAAATTTTTTAAGTAGTCTCTATATCCAACATGGGGCTCAAACTCACAACCACAACTTCAAGAGTCTCATGCTCTACTGACTGAGCCAGCCAGGAGCCTGGGTGGCTCAGTCCATTCATTAAGCATCTGACTCGATCTCAGCTCAGGTCTTGATCAGAGGGTCTTTTTTTTTTTTTAAGAATTTATTTTTTTTAATTTTATTTATTTATGATAGTCACAGAGAGAGAGAGAGAGGCAGAGACATAGGCAGAGGGAGAAGCAGGCTCCATGCACCGGGAGCCCGACTTGGGATTCGATCCCGAGTCTCCAGGATTGCGCCCTGGGCCAAAGGCAGGCACTAAACCGCTGCGCCACCCAGGGATCCCGATCACAGGGTCTTAAGTTCACGTCCCGAGTTGGGTTCCGTGCTGGGCATGGGGGCTACTTAAAAAAAAAAAATTAGGTAAATGAGTAAATAAAAACAAAATGCAGATAAACATGAAGAAGACTATAAGCAGCCCTACACACCTAGGACTCTGAATCACAATTGATGTCACTATGCTGTTTGCTAGGAGGCTTTGTTTAGTTGTTTTTTGCTTTGTTTTGTTTTTATGTCAGCTCTACACCCAACGTGGGGCTTGAACTCACAACCCTGAGATCAAGAGTCACCTGCTTCATTGACTGAGCCGGCCAGGCCTCCCAAAGGCTTTTTTAAGATAAAGAAATAAAACACTACAAAGGAAGTAGAAAGCTCCCTTTATCCCATGCACTTGTGTCAGCTCCAGCCCTGGGGGACTGCATGCACACCTATGCACACGCACACACGCAAGTCCAAGCACAAGATGCAATAGTGTTAAGCAGTTAAGCATGCATTTTCCACAGCCTTTCTAGAAGTCCTCAGTATGCTGGCTGCCTCCTTCTCTGCCTTGTTACTGTCATTAGGTCAGTTTTTGAGACCTGTTCATGCTGATATATGCACGGCTCCATCTCTCCTCTTTACACTGTTCTGGGTTGTTCCATTGTCGGATTAGCTCCTTTTGCTAATTGGTGAACTCATTCATTCAACAACTATTCATCAAGCACCTACTAAGTGCCAGGTGCATTCTACTTGGTGCGTGGGAGATGCTCTGAAGGGGACAAGGGCATAAAAAAGATGCAAGTCCTTGCCCTCCCTTGTGGATCTTAAATTCTAGTAGAGGAGTCAGGATAACAGACAAATAAAACATAAGTAATTTATATAGTCTGTTAGGCAGTTATTTGAACTATGGAAAAAATTAATCAGTATGGGGAGGTGGACAGGAGGACTGAGTAAGGAGGGGAAATTGTCACGGAGATTTCACTGATGGGTAATATCTGAACAGTCTTTTTTTTTTTTTTAAGATCTTATTTATCCATTCATGAACGACACATAGAGAGAGGCAGAGACACAGGCAGAGGGAGAAACAGGCTCCTTGAAGAGAGCCCGATGTGGGACTCGATCCCGGGATCCCGGGATCATGCCCTGAGCCAAAGGGAGATGCTCAGCCGCTGAGCCACCCAGGCATCCCAGCAAAGTCTTGTAGAAGGAGAAAGAGAGAGGAAGTGCTATTAACAAATATAGGGAAGAATGGGAAGAGAAAGTGCAAAGGCCCTGGGGCTGGAGCAGGCCTGGAGTATTCGGGGGATGATTGGAGCAGAGTGAACAAGTGAGAAGAGGGTGGTGGCAGAGGAGGTGAGTGAGGCAGGCAGGATGGGTCTGGTCTGCACAGCCTTATAGACTAACGTGGAGCCTTTGGCTTCCATTCTGAGTGAGCTTAGAGGCAGGGAGGGGTTCTGAGCAGAGGAGAGACAGGATCCAATTTGAATGTGAAGATGGTGCTGGATTGAAGACAAAGGTGAAAGGCTGTTGTGATAACCTGGGCTCGGGGGAAGCACAGCCCGAGGTGGGGGCTGTGTGGGTAGTGAGAAGAGTTAGATTCTGGATAAATTTTAGGACTGGAACCAGAAGGACTTGCTGGTGGGAATGTAGGAGGAGAGAGAAAGAGAGAGCCAAGGATGGCACCAGCCCAAGGGATCAGGAGCATTGTTTCCAACCCTGTGCTTTTATGGGGTTGTAATAAAGGATCTTCCTCAATCCTTTCTTTTGTGTCTAGAAAATGTTAAAGGAAATGTTTCCTATCGAGGCAGGGGACATCAACCCAGAGAACAGGATCATCCCGCACCTGCCAGGTGAGGAGCAGGGTGGCCCGTCCTGGATCCCCTCACCTGCCCTGCGAGCTGCTCCTCCACCCCCATCCCCTCTGGGTCGTGACCTGGGACAATGCTCATGGCTTCTCGGTGTCCCTCCCCGGCCCGGCCAGCCCCCCGGTGGTTCGATGGGCAGCGGGCGGCCGAGAGTCGCCAGGGCACGCTCACCGAGTACTACAACACGCTCATGGGTCTACCTGTCAAGATCTCCCGCTGCCCCCAACTCCTCGACTTCTTTAGAGTGCGCCCCGACGACCTCAAGCTTCCCACGGACAGCCAGTGAGTGGCCCCCTCATTCTGTCCCCGAAGCGGGAGAGGGAAGGGGGTGGTGAGCTCGGCCTGGGGAGGGGGTGCAGGGCGTCCCCCATGTTACAGATGACTAAAGCTCAGAGGGGAAGCGACTCGCCCAAAGTCACACAGCCCCAAAGAGAAGGAGGCAGGATTCCGACTCTGGCCCGTGTGACTTGGAACCCCCTCCACAGCATCCCTGCCAAGTCTCCACCTGGAGCCCCTGAACCTCGGGGGAGGCTCTGTGGGCTGGGAGTCTGAGATCCCAGGTCCTTGTCCTCACCTTCCTTCTGAAAGCAGGTTCCCCACCTGTACCGGGTGGTAAGGGCCAGATGTCGTAATGGGTGCTGTGGAGAGTGCTTCCAAACTGTGAAGTGCGGAGCCCCAGCCGGGCTGGCGGGGTGGAGTGGGGTGTTGGTGGCAGGTGTTGAGCGCAGCACACCTCCGCTTTGTCACCTCATTGTCTGCCTGCCCGTTGGTCCAGGGCCCAGCATGGAAAGCATCTGAGAAGCTGAGTGAGGTCTCAGGGGAATGTGTTGTCCTGCTGGAGGCGGGCTGCAGAAGGTTCCTCTCTGTGTCCCTCTCTGCTCACTGAGTACAGAGTAGAGTGGGGCCTGGAGGACCGGCCACCGCGGACAGACACCAGTGCTTCGGCCTGAGTGGGCTGGCCCCTGAGCCCACCCCTGGCCCAGTGCCGGGTGGCACGGCTCCCATGGCCTGGGTGCTGGGGATGCCCCCTCCCTATGGCTCCCATGGCCTGGGTGGCAGGGATGCCCACTCCCGTTCGTTGGCCATACCCCTGAGGCCCCAGAAGGGAGCTAGCCTCCAAAGTAACAGGAGCCTTTCCCAGACCAGAGTGTTCTCTTCAGCACTTGGTTCCTTCTTTGGGTCCCCAGGTGGCTGGGGCGGGGGGGGGGGTGCTTTCTTTGTTAGTCCCATTGCTCCCTTCCCCCAGCAGTGACCCCCACATCCCAGGTTCCTTTTTCTTCTGGGAAGTTCTTCTGTAGGTCTGCCCAGAGCTTCTGCACCCCCCGCAGGAAGCTGAGCACCTCACCCAGATTCTTCTTTCCTGTAGGGTGAAAAAGCCAGAGACCTACTTGGTGCCCAAAGACGGCAAGAGCAATGTCACGGGTGAGAGGCGGGGGCAGCTAGCTGTAGGTCACCCTGCGGGGGCTGGGGACATGATCGGGGTTCCTGAGCAGAGGCTGTGCAGCCAAGGCCAGGGCAGGGGGTCCTCAGTGGCTGCACTAAAGCCTGCAGTCCAGTGGGGGCGGCCACTGGACAGTGAAGCTTTCAGAGCTCATGTCTGAAGCTTTCAGAGCTCATGTCTGAAGCCCAGCATGATCCCAGCTCCCTATAGCCAGGGGGGTCCTGGCTGACTGAATAGACAGGTCTGGGGGTGAAGGTGGTCATCAGGGGTCACGCAGAGGCCTGACAGTATCTGATCTGTATTGCATGATAATTGTTAATAATACAACCTGACATTTATCGAGAACTTACTCTGTCCCAGGCACTATTTATTTATTTATTCATTCATTCATTCATTCATTCATTATTCATTCATTTAAGATTCCTTTATTTATTTATTTGAGAGAGAGCAGAGCAAGTGAGAACACGAGTGGTGTGGAGGAGAAGCAGAGGGAGCAGTGGTAAGAGGGAGAAGCAGGCTCCCTACTGAGCAGGGAGCCTGACATGGGGCTCTCTCCTAGGACCCAGGATCATGACCGGAGCTGAAGGCAGATGCTCAACCTACTGAGCCCCCCCAGGTGCTCCCAGACACTATTTTAATGTCTTGCATGTATTAACACATGCAATTATCTCTATAACAATATGAAGTAGGGACCAGAGTGCTATTATCCCCATTTTACAGCTGGACACACTGAGGCTTGATTTAAGTTGAAACTCGGGTCAATGGGACGTCTGGGTGGCTCAGCGGTTGAGCGCCTGCCTTCGGCCCAGGGCGTGACCCTGGAGTCCCAGGATCGAGTCCCACATCAAGCTTCCTGCGTGGAGCCTGCTTCTCCCTCTGCCTGTGTTTCTGCCCCTCTCTCTCTGTGTGTGTCTCTCATGAATAAATAAATGAAATCTTAAAAAAAAAAAAAAAAAAAAAAGAAACTCAGGTCAAGGGCCACACAGACATGAAAGGTGGAACAGGATCTCAACCAGTCAGTGGGATGCCGGGACGGGTGCCATGGGCCAATCAGTGTGGTCCAGGGACCAGCAGTGTCTTAGTCTGTGTGGGCCGCCATATAACAACCACAGACTGGGGGTGGGGGTTTAAACAGCAGAAATGTATTTTCTCACAGTTCTGGAGGCTGGGAGTCTGCTGCGATCAGGGTGTGGGCAGGGTTGGCTCTGTGGAGGCGTCTCCGTGGTGTACAGACGGCTGCCTCCTTGCTGTGCCCACACATGGCCTTTCCCCCGTGCACGTACTCCTGCTGGTGTCTCCTCCTCATCCTATGAGGACGCCAGTCCTATGGGGTGAGGGCCCCACCCTTATGACCTCCTTAAAGGCTCTAACTCCAAATACAGATTCTAAGGTACTGGGGCTTAGGGCTTCAACATGGGAATTTTGGGGGAGGGGAAAAGATGTATTTCAGTACATAACATGCAGTTGCATGACCTGGGGGCTGGTTAGACATGAAGATGCTCAGGTCCCACTGCAGACCTCTGGAATCAGAACCTGCCCTCCAGCGGGATCCCTGGATGATTTGTGTGCACATTAAGGTCCGGGAGGGCTGCTCCCTAACCTCATCAAGTGAGAAGGAGCATGTGTAAGGTGCATGACTAGTGTCTGGAACACACTAGGTGCTCAATAAATGCAGGGCTGTGAAGACGAGCTTGTTTCTGCTGCTTTCTTGTTGGCAGGGGGCGTCCACCTCCTGTGCGCCTGGCTGGGTGGAGACGGGAACCCAGCGCCAGTTCTGGAAGCCTGAGCGGGGGACTGCCAGGAGGAGGCAGCCCATCCCCTCACTGTCCACTCACCCTGCTCTCCCTCCGTCCAGACATCACAGGCCCCATCATCCTGCAGACGTACCGTGCCATTGCTGACTTCGAGAAGACCTCGAGCTCCCAGATGGCTCTGGCCACGGGTGACGTGGTGGACGTCGTAGAGAAGAGTGAGAGTGGTCAGTGTCCCTGCCCTGCTGGGGCCTTCCTCCCCTGTGCCTGCGTCCACGGCCTCAAGCCCCTGATCAAGGCTCTGTCCCTCAGACAGCCTCGGGCTCCCTCCCCACCCCGTCCCCTATGGGCTGTGGCCCCTTCTGTCCTCCCCACTCTGGTGCACCCCCACCCCCGGGGAGACTGCGGGCATCTGTGCATCTCCGGATTATGTCCCAGTGGCCAGGCCAGCTTCTGGGCATGATGTGTGGGAAGCAGCTTCTGAGCTGGAATCCTGGGACTTGTGTGTGTGTCTGTATGTGATTTTGGTATTTATTTATTTATTTATTTATTTATTTATTTATTTATTTATTTATTTATTTATTTATTTGTATGTGATTTTCGCGTGGAGTGTGTGAAGGTAACATTTCTGAATCACAGTGGTGGATGTCTGTGTGTCCTTGTCCGGGAGTCCTCACCACCCTGGTAGCTGGGGGAGGCTTCGAGGCCTGCCCAGACTTACTGCCTCACCCCCCACTTCCCCACCCAGGCTGGTGGTTCTGCCAAACGAAGACAAAGCGAGGTTGGGTCCCAGCGTCCTACTTGGAGCCCTTGGACAGTCCTGATGAGGCAGAGGACCCAGAGCCCAACTACGAAGGTGCCACCTGCCCTCCTTGGCCATAGGATGTGGGGGAAGGGACTGGAGGGGCCCTGAGATATTGAGAAGTGGCCACTTTGGGGTTGGATATGGTTGTGGGCTGGGCAGTGGAGTCAGGGTAGAGACCCCATAGTCTGCCTTGAGGGGCTCAGGTAGCAGGTGATGCCCTTGGTCAGGACAGAGAACCAGGAGGTAGGGTAGAGGCGAGGGCGATGAGGTCCGCCTGAGATACGTAGGGGTCCCTCCCGGGTGTATGAGGTTCAGGAAGGAGCACTGCCTGGAGGCGGAGGAATCCTCGCTGACTGGAAGCGGAGAACTGGCAGTTAGTCCCCAGGTCCCCTAGATGGGGCTCACGTGGAGGTCGAAATAAATTAGAGTTGATTGCCCATATATTACAATGGAGAGATTTGACAATTGTCTGCGGGCTTATGGCATCTCTGGAAAAACTGGAAACGGTGTGTACACACGCTGCAGTCAAGTGGCTCAGGTGCCACGTGGATGGGTGCTCTACACCTGCACCCCTTGCCTGGCCACTCCTCCTGTTTAGGTGCCTGGCTCCTGGTGTGGATGGTGGGAGTGGGATGGGCGGGCTCCCCTGGGTGTAATGGGCAGAGGGCAGAACTCCAGGGTGCTCCACGAGTGGGTGGCAGGAGCCTGCAGAGGGAGACCAGCAAGGAGCAGGCAGGGAAGAGGGTGGTCCTGGGCTCTAGCTGGAGGAAGCCTCAGGCTCAGAAAGAAGAGAAGGGGAAGGGAGGCAGGCCAGTGCCAGGCGGACCATCACACCGCACTCCTGTCCCCACGGCCAACCAGGTGAGCCCTATGTCACCATCAAAGCCTATACTGCCGAGATGGAGGATGAAATGTCCCTGCAGGAAGGTGAAGCCATCGAAGTCATTCATAAGCTCCTGGATGGTTGGTGGGTCGTCAGGTAGGAGAGTGCCCCTCCCACCCTGAGTGTCAGCCCTGGCCTGGAGCATGGTCTGTTTGGGCTCAGTGCTGACCCCGGGTGTGGCTCTGGGTAGACCACCACCTCTCTCTGGACTGTTTCTACTTTGGTAGCAGATCAGTGATTATCCCACCACAACCTGTCTCTCAGGGTTCAGTATCCTTGCCTGAGTGGGTACCTTTTTCCTTTGTGATTTGGGGTCACTTCGCCATCTATTATTCCCTCTACAACACAGTTAATTGTTGTGTTAATTATTCTATTTGAGAACTGTCATCCCTTCTCCTTTTAAATGTTTTGTTGTAATTGATTCTTATCTGGTTGTTCCTCTTGGGCAAAGCAGAACCCTGGTGGCTTCTAGAGCTATCTCCTTGGACCTGCTGGGCCTCCCCCGGTCCTTGTACACCCTCTCAGTCCCAGTGAGCCTGTGGCCAAAGCATCCGCCATCAACTTGGCTCTGGGCTGGGGGCTCAGAGGCAGGAATTCTCAACCTTTTTGACTCTCACTTGATTTAACTGCCCATCCTGCACCCCTGAGAATCTGCCTGTGATTTTCCCACCAGCCAAGAAGAATCAGAGTTTTACCAAGCATGCTTTGTAATATGCCAAGTTTTTTCTCCCAAATTAGAGTAGTGAGAATGGAGAGAAAATTCTTTTCAACAAGTGGTGCTGGAACTGGAACCAGTGGGCATCCACATGGAGGGAAGTCTCATAGACCCCTACCTCACGCCATGCATATTTCTTCAGGATGCGTCATGGATTTGACCAAGCACAAAACCCCAAACTAAAGAGCTTTCGGAAGAAAGCATAGGGGAACTTGGTGACCCGGAGGTAGGCAAAGGTATTTTAGACACAGAAAGCAGTGGCTGTAAAGGGAAAAAAACAAAACCCTGATAAACACCCTGTTGCAAATGTTTTACTGCAAACCCATGTCCCCAGGGTCAAGTTGGACCTGCTAACTTCCTAGCACCACCAACATCGTGGCTGAGGGGGCCTATGTTGCTTGGATGGAAGAACTGAGGCCCAGAGGGACAGGGTCTGGTGTCAGCCAGGCTTATGGGCGTCTCCCAGTTCCAGCTGCCTTAACCCCCACTGTTTAGAGGGATCTCGGAGCCCCCCTCACCTGAGGCCCCTACTCCCCGTGTGACCGCCAGGGCTTCAAGGACTGCCTCTGTTGCAGGAAAGACGACATCACCGGCTACTTCCCATCCATGTACCTACAGAAGTCCGGGCAGGATGCTGCCCAGGCACATCGCCAGATCAAGAGCCGAGGGGCCCCGCCCCGCAGGTGAGCGAGGGTCCCCAGGCTGGAAGGGGCTGAGGGTACCACGAGGGTGTACCACGGCCCCTCTGTGGGCCCAGGCCCTGGATTGGCAGTGCTGGGGGCGGGGGGCAGGGGTCTTCAGCGGGCGGGGCTGGCGCGGGGCGGTGGGAACGCAGGGGTGTGAGGTGTCCTTGGGGGCGGCCGTGACGACTGCGGCAGTTCAGGGGGCTTCCTGGGGAGGGGCCGGGCTCAGCCTGGCGAGGGGCGTGGGACCCGGGCCTGGGCTCTGCCGCCCGGCAGAAGTCCGCGTTGTTGCGGGGCAGCTGCACGCCTGCCCCGCTCCCCAAGACCCCAGGGCCGGTCTTGCGAGTCCCCGCAGGCAGGGGACACGGGCGCGGCGGGGATAGCCAGGCGCTGAGCAACGCCCCCGTCCCGCTGGGCCCAGGTCGTCCATCCGCAACGCGCACAGCATCCACCAGCGATCGCGGAAGCGCCTCAGCCAGGACACCTATCGGCGCAACAGCGTCCGTTTTCTGCAGCAGCGCCGCCGTCCGGCGCGGCCCGGACCGCAAAGCCCAGGGAGCCCGAGAGGTGAGAGCCCGCAGCGGCCTGGGGCGGGGCCTGGATGGGGGCGGGGCCGGGGCGGGGCCAGGAGCAGTCCTGGCCGCAAAGCCCGGGGAGCCCGCGAGGTGAGAGCCCGCAGCGGCCTGGGGGCGGGGCCTGGATGGGGGCGGGGCCGGGGCGGGGCCAGGAGCAGCCCTGGCCGCAAAGCCCAGGGAGCCCCCGAGGTGAGAGCCCGCAGCGGCCTGGGGGCGGGGCCGGGATGGGGCGGGGCCGGGGCGGGGCCAGGAGCAGCCCTGGCCGCAAAGCCCAGGGAGCCCGCGAGGTGAGAGCCCGCAGCGGCCTGGGGGCGGGGCCTGGATGGGGGCGGGGCCGGGGCGGGGCCAGGAGCAGTCCCTGGCCGCAAAGCCCAGGGAGCCCCCGAGGTGAGAGCCCGCAGCGGCCTGGGGGCGGGGCCTGGATGGGAGCGGGGCAGGGGCGGGGCCAGGAGCAGTCCTGGCCGCAAAGCCCAGGGAGCCCGCGAGGTGAGAGCCCGCAGCGGCCTGGGGGCGGGGCCTGGATGGGGGCGGGGCAGGGGCGGGGCCAGGAGCAGTCCTGGCCGCAAAGCCCAGGGAGCCCCCGAGGTGAGAGCCCGCAGCGGCCTGGGGCGGGGCCTGGATGGGGGCGGGGCAGGGGCGGGGCCAGGAGCAGTCCTGGCCGCAAAGCCCAGGGAGCCCGCGAGGTGAGAGCCCGCAGCGGCCTGGGGGCGGGGCCTGGATGGGGCGGGGCAGGGGCGGGGCCAGGAGCAGTCCTGGCCGCAAAGCCCAGGGAGCCCGCGAGGTGAGAGCCCGCAGCGGCCTGGGGGCGGGGCCTGGATGGGGGCGGGGCAGGGGCGGGGCCAGGAGCAGTCCTGGCCGCAAAGCCCAGGGAGCCCGCGAGGTGAGAGCCCGCAGCGGCCTGGGGGCGGGGCCTGGATGGGAGCGGGGCAGGGGCGGGGCCAGGAGCAGTCCTGGCCGCAAAGCCCAGGGAGCCCGCGAGGTGAGAGCCCGCAGCGGCCTGGGGGCGGGGCTGCCTGGGGCGGGGCTGCCTGGGGCGGGGCTGCCCGGGGCGGGGCCTCTCACCCGGCCGCGCTTTCCGCCGCAGGGGAGCAGCCAGCGACCCAGCCCGCGAAGCCACAGCCCGCGGTGCCCCCGCGGCCCAGCGCAGACCTTATCCTGCACCGATGCAGCGAGAGCACCAAGCGGAAGCTGGCGTCTTCCGTCTGAGGCCGGGTCGCCGCCCCTAGATGGCGTCCTAGCCCCTCCGCCCTGTCGGGTCCCATTCCTGTATATACGTGTATAGATCCGGAGGTCCGGATGCCTCTGGCAGCCCCGGCCCCGCCCCACCTAACGGCTCGCCGCTCAGAGTAAATGCTGTTTGGAGTGGACAGAGGCTCTGCAGAGCAGCCGGGCGGGCTGGGCTGGGCACGCCTTTGGGGATATTTATAAAATAAGGACTGAGGGCTGTGAGTTCTGCTGGGGCGGGAGGTTGGGGAAGTTGCAAGAACCAAGGTCCGGTCGCACTCTGCCCTGGCCTTGGCCGAGACTAAGTTTGCACGGGGCCAAGTGCACCGTTCCCCCCTGCCCCCCCACTGCTGGCTGTTTGGACAGAAGCTGCCTGCTAAAACTTTGGTACCACTGCAGAAGAGTCCTAAAGAAGGGTGCCACAGTGTGCAGGGTGTGCACCTTAGTTCGGTGAGAAATAAAATTGGTAATTTAGGTATACGGAGGGAGCACCTCTGATTTATTCACTGAAAGGCTGCCCAGTTAGGAGGTTGTACCAGAAAGCAATTATTCATTGATGAACAGACCCTCATCGCCCCCACAAGCAACTGCTGCCAGCCTTTGGCCTCAAAGTCTTTGCTGGTGGATCTTTTGCAAAATGCAAAGACACCAGGGTGCAGCCCGGAGCTGCAAATCTTACAAAAGCAGCCGCTTATCAGGAAGGCAGCTGCCCCTCCTGTGTGGGAGGTGACACAAGAGGATGGGAGAGGCTGGTCCCTTGGAGGGGGGGGGGGCTGATGCTTCTCAAGAGAACAACTTGAGGGTCACAACAACTGAAAGAGACCTTGAGAAGGTCACTGGGCCCTTTATTTGCATTTTTGCAGACTTGGTTTGCTGGAAAAGTCCAGCCCATCAAGTGCTATCATGCAAAGCTGTGGGAGAATTAACCACTGAGAATCCCAATCCCTTTGCTTGTTCAGTTGCAATTAAAATAAAAAACTGTGTAAGATAAAATCTTGTTTAATTTTTAGTTTCATTTTTTTTCCAAGCTAAAGTCCTGATCAAACGTTTTCTTCACATTTTTCTGTATTTCTGGTCCCCTGGAGATGGCCTTGTGCTGGTCCCTGTTGCATGCCTGCCCAGCACTCTCCATTGGCTTCTGGAAATGCTGCGTCTGAGTTACACACACACTGTAGCCAGTTTTCTTAAGGCCAGGCATAATGCTGGGCTCTTTCTTTCATTGTTTCTGGTTCTGAGAACAACCCTGTCAGGTAGGTTTATGGAGGAGGAAACCAAGCCTCAGAAAACATAAGCAATTTTTTTAGGGTAATATGACAGAGCCGGGAGGTGGAGTCAGGCTTTTCTTTCTGATTCCAAAGCCTTACTGGATCCATTATATTCTCCTGACCCTACAGAACTCCTGGTTTGTGGCTCAGTCCTAGTGGAAGATGCTGTGGCCAAGGGACACTCAGAGGAGGGAGGTGACGTGGGCCTGGCCTCCAGAACTCCAAGCCCCCAACCCCAGGCCTGTGTTGGAGGAGTGGCCAGGGTCCTCTGCCCACCTTGGAATGGGAAGACAGGGCCTCGGGAGAGTTGCACTGTACCCTTTGCCCCTAGGAACTGATGGGGACCACCAAATCCAGTCCCTGGCTCCTGGGCTGGGCCCCACCACCATGCTCCTGTGCTCTCATTTGCAGACACCCCATCAATCCACGACCCCAGAAAACCACCTGCTCGTTCAGTCAGTTTTCCTAGGCTTGGCTCAGTCCACATGAGTGAAACCACTGGGGTCCCAACACACATGCAGGGTAGAGAAGGAAGCCAGGGGTCGTAGGCGTTGAACAGCCCATGAGCTGGGGCTGAAGCATCAGCCCCCTGTAGTCAACAGCCCAAAGCTGGAAGTCTAGTCCAGTCCAGCCACAGAAGGCAGCCCAGGCTGAGCCCGGCTGTCCCCTCAGCATCACCTGATGGGCTAACCACTGGAAAGCCACACACGACAGCCACCTGTCATGGAACAACTTGGGAGTCACACAGACCTAGTCTGAACCCTGACCACTTCTCTGCTGTGTCACCTTGGCAGGTCACTTAATCACTCTGAGCCCTAGCTGCTGATTTATAACACGAGGGGGCTGACCCTTTCCTGCAGGGTCCACCTGACACCTGCTCAGGTAGGTACTCCAGGGGCAGGTCCCCCGACCCTGTTGTAAACCAGCCCCTTCCTCCCCCCAGGAAGTGAGCCGCTGAACTAGCCAGACCCAGCAGCACTGCAGTTAACTGCCCAACAACAGGAACTGCCAGGGTTGGGTCATTCTCCCTCTGTCTGGGGACATGCATCTGGGCTCCAGGCGGGGGCTGGAGGAAATGGCCTGGAGGTTGGTCTCTCTCCTGCAGCCTCCCTTCATTTTAATCCACTTGTCTATTGCTTCCTTTTTATTTTTTATTTTTTTATTGCTTCCTTTTAAAAAAAATAATTTTATTTATTCATGAGAGACAGAGAGAGAGAGAGAGGCAGAGACACAGGCAGAGGGAGAAGCAGGCTCCATGCAGGGAGCCTGATGTGGGACTCAATCCTGGGACTCTAGTATCATGCCCTGGGCCAAAGGCAGGCGCTAAACCACCGAACCACCCAGGGATCCCCCTGTCCACTGCTTCCTGAATGGGTCATCACCAGGTCAGGATCATAATTCCTCTAGTCTGGAAAGTAGCCACAACTGGGGCATCACTAATTCTAGTACCTAATAGGGATTAAGAACACATTGTGTGTGTGTGTGTGTGTGTGCGCGCGCGCGCACGCGCATGCGAGCTTTCTACGCCAACTCTCCGGGGTTAAATGCTATATAGGAAAGGACATCAGGACAGTCCAAAGGACTGTCCCCAGCCTGCAAACACGTTAGATCACAAGGGGTACCATCCACAGTCAATGAGGTCAAAGCAACACATCACCATTCAATTCACTGGAGCTAATCACTAAGTCATGGTTAGGTAATAGCATATCCCTATTCTTGGAAAATATTCCCTTAAGTACTCTGGGGTAAATGATGTATGTAACCCCTTCAGACGGTTCAGGAAAAACATTAGGCACATACATTTATACACACGTTAGAGACACTCAGACACTCGTGTATACACACTTATAGGCAACGTACACACAAACGTGCGCGCATGTGCGCACATGTGCGAGAGAAAGAGAGTGAGTGAGCAAGGGAGCCCCCAGGCAAACAACTGATAAAGCACAGGGGTCAAATTTCAACAATATGACAATCTGGCAAGAGGACGTGTAAGTGTTCTTCATACCATTCTCATTTCTGCAACTTCTTTGTAAACTTGAAATTATTTCAAAATACAATTTATCTATTTTTTAAGTCATCACTGTACCCACTGTGGGGCTCGAACTCACCACCCAGAGATCAAGAGTAGGATGCTCTACAAATTGAGCCATCCAGGCACCCCTCAAAATAAAGTTTACCAACAAACAAAAACAAAAAAACAACCTGCAAACCTCAGCTTCCTTGGCCTTTGAAAGGCCATGTTGTTATCTGTGGTTTTCCATTTTTAACTCCTACCTTTGTGGGTCGGCGTGGAGGTAGAGACAGGTCACTCAGGAGTACTATGATATGTGAATGTGTCTCCATGGGACTATTCCCAAGCTTGCAAACCTGTTAGACCACAAGGGACATCACACAAAAAGTGGGGAGATAGATGTGTGTGCAGTTATACCACTCCACAAATGCACACATCTCTGTTTCTCTGTTGACTGATTTTTTTTATCTTTTTATTTATTTAAAGATTTTATTTATTTATTTATGAGAGACACAGAGAGAGGCAAAGACATAGGCAGAGGCAGAAGCAGGCAGGGAACCGATGCGGGACTTGATCCCAGGTCCCTGATATCATGACCTGAATTGAAGGCAGATGCTCAAACACAAATAGGTGCCCTTATTTATTTTTAAAGATTTTATTTATTTCAGAGAGATAGCATGAGCGGGGGTGTGGGGGAGTGGCAGGAGAGGGAGAAGCAGACTCCCCAGTGAGCAGGGAGCCTGATGTGGGACTCGATCCCAGGATCCCAGGATCACACCTGAGCCGAAGGCAGATGCTCAACCACTGAGCCACCCAGGCGTCCCTCTGTTGACTGATCTAAAACATCAGTGTGCTGGACTCAGTGCCGCCAGGGGTGAGTGAAACCCGCCAGCTGTAAGGAAAAGCACCACCAGAAATACAATAAAACCGTCTTGATCTTTACTGGATTACGGTGAGGCATAAAATGTCATACAAACAGGTAGGATACTGCAAGTAACGTTTCCAAGTCAAAGTGGAAAACACTGGAAAAGAGAAAGGTTTTATAGCTCGTCTTCTCATGGTGCCATCCCTTGGGCCCAGAGGATTCTAGTCTTGTGCCTCGACTCGGGGTGTGGCCGGGCACGTGTCCTAAGTCACGTTGCGATGTGGAGCATGGAATCCCACTGCGAGTCCTTTAACTGGGAGCAATATTTTGTTTTGCTCAGTTTCATGATGGAAAACAGCTGTTCGCAAATGTAGGTGCTCCCGAACATGGAGAGAATCTTCGCGCAGTGGACTCTGTACTTGGGGTAGCTGCTCCACAGGTATTTGTAGAACTCGGGGACCCCGACCTTGTCATACTTAGCCTTCAGCACCGTGTTGCACTGCAGGTCGATGACCTCCATCTGGAGCGCTTCATGCACACTCTCGATCTTCATGGAGAAAGGGGAGCTGAACAGGGCCAGTTCGCTTTCGTAGAGTTTGAAATCAGACAACCTTTTCTGGAATTCCGTCTTCAGTTCCACGATCTTGGGAATGTAGTTCAGGCCGTCGCTTTCATTTCTGGAAACTGACTTCAGCGTGGGGAAGTGGGCCAAGTTATTCCTGGCCAAGTGAGTCTCCCAGAGGCACAGTTTGGCTAGGAATGCCCGGATCAAGTCGTACATCTGTGTCACGACCTGGGAGTGCCCTTGGAGGGAGATGTTCAAAGTGTTCAGGTGCATTGTCATATCAACCAAGAAGGCCAAGTCTCTGATCCAATCTTGAGAGCTCAGCTGAGGCAGGGGCTTTCCTCTGGATGACATGAAGGAATCAATTTCTTCCAACGATTCAAAAAATCTCTTGAGCACCAGCCCGCGACTGAGCCACTTGATCTCGGTGTAGTACAGCAGACTGCCGTACTGACTGTCCAGTTCATAGAGCAAAGTGGTGAACTCACTGTGGTTCAGTCCACGGGAGCATATCCAGTTCACGGAATTCACCACCACACTCATGACGTGCTCCATCTTCAACTTTTGCGCACATAGAGATTCCGGGTGAATGATGCAACAGACCGACTTCAGATCCGAGTCCTTGCAAACCATCGCCACCTTGGATTTAAGTTTTGTGACCAATCCGTCATTCGCATCTACCATTGCGGGGGTGCCGGTAGAGGCCACACTGACCAGTTTGGACCAATCGATGTTAAACCTCTTAAGACTTTTCTCCACACGCAAAAATATCTCGTTGCCAGATTTTGTGCCCGTCATGGGCACCGTATCCAAAAGCTCTTCTGACACGTCAAAATTCTCATCCACACCACGGATGAATATGGCCAGCTGGGTGGTATTATTTATATCCGTGATCTCATCAATTGCAATAGAGTATGCCACAAACGACTTGATTTTTTCGCGTAACTTCTCCCATAAGCTCCCAGCCACATCCTCTACGGGCTGCACAGCCACACTGTCATTTGGACTCACGTCTGCAAACACCTGTTTCTGCTCAGGACCCACAATTTCTGATGATCCCAAGAGGTACCTTCTGAGCCCTTTCTTTAGCTCATGGAGCTTCTCGTCTCGCATCTTCTCCGTATACTGGTCGTAGTGCTTACTGTGATTTGTTTGATAATGACGCCTGAGGTTGTACTCTTTGGACACAGACATGCTCTGTTTGCATATTAAACACGTAGGGATATTCTGCACTTCCACGAAGAAATATGCTCTTTCCCACTTCTCTTGAAATACACGGCCCTCCTGGTCTATCTTTCTTTTTCCCACTTTTGACAGAGACATGGAGACAAGAAATATTTCACTTTTTTCTCTTAGCTCTACTATATGAAGAAATGACAGCAAAAACATGATGACAAACATCAGGGTGAAGTGGCTGGTGGGGGGGCATGGTTACCCCGCCCCTGTGGAGATAGACGGCTGACTCTCAGCTCCAGTAAATCACTGCTGGAGGGAGCGTGGGACCTGTGGCCAGATCTTCCGATTCCGAAAGACAACTTAGAAACCAATTTTTTTTTTAAAAGGTAAACTCTATGCCATATGTGGGGCTCAAACTCTCAACCCTGAGATCAAGAGTTGCATGCTCTACCCACTGAGTCAGCCAAGCATCCCTGACTCCCAAAAATTGACTTTTATGAAAATATCCCTGGCTTTTCTTTTTCTTGATACAAAAGTCCCTGGCTTTTCTTTTCTCTCTTTTTAAAAGATTTTATTTATTCACAAGGGACACACAGAGAGGCAGAGACATAGGCAGAGGGAGAAGCAGGCTCCCTCTGGGGAGCCCGATGCAGGACTCGATCCCAGGACCCCAGGATCATGACCTGAGCTGAAGGCAGATGCTCAACCACTGAGCCACCCAGGTGTCCTAGTCCTTGGCCACTTATTCCCATTTTTAAAAGGTACATAAGCCCCATGAACGGCATCTTTTGAGGTTCAGCAAGTATGTTTGCCACCCCTGGTTTAAGCAAGAATGATATGCAGTTATGTTTGCAGTTTAATGTCCATTTTTTTCCCTTGAGTCTCAAGAGAACTTTTAAATAAACCAAAAGGGGATGACCACAGAAGGCACGTGATTTACCTGCCGTGAGTCACAAAGGACCTTGGTCGTAGTCACGGAACCGCACAGAACTTACTTGTTTTAAATTTAAAGAAATCTGGCCATGATGCAGGTGAGCTCTACTTGGAGAGAACACAGGTCTAAAAATTCACTTTAAGAAAATGTGGGCAGAGACAAGAAAGAAAGTCAATTCGGTGGTTGCCTGGGGCTGAGGGTGGGAATGGGAAATGACAGAGAAATGGGTAGGAGGAATCTTTTGGGGGTGACAGCAATGTCCTAATATTAGACTATAGTGACAGTGGTTGCATAACTCTGTAAATTTACTAAAAGTCACTGACATGTGTATACCTCATGCTAGTGAATTTTACAGTATGTAAATTACACTTCAGTAAAGCTACAAAAAATGTACAAAACCATCCAGCAACAAGATAAGTTTAGGAATAGTAATCGGGCATTTTGAAAGAATATTTTAGTTCTTCCAGCTTTAACTGAGGAGGTTCCCTAGTGACTCAGACTCCTGAGATCTCTACATCTGCGTTATTCACTCGACAGGATGCTGTTGACTCGCTTGCAATGACTCCAGGGGGCATGTTCAGAATATTTAACAGGCACAGTGGATGGGGCATCACTCAATCAAACAGATGTTGACCTCAGGACCAGAGGGGGTCCTGGGACCCCCCTCTCTGTGCTAGGTGGCACCCCTTTTGGCTCTGAACTGTGGGGAGATCTTGAGGGGGAGGTCCTGGGGGATGGAGCTGAGGTGGCCAGGCAGGTAGGTGCTATCCTCAGAAGGGCTAGTTCAGTATTACGTTACTAGCCCCCCTGCCATAAAGGGGTCCTGAATGAGAGTGTGCCAGCGAGCTCCATCGAACTGTCGCATGAGAAGAAATGCCTGGTCAAGCACCAGAATTAAAGGACTTTATAACTGGCAGGCAAAGTACACTGCATCTGAAGAGCATCATGCTTTGCTCTAAGGCTCAAGGATCTAGAAGCAAGGAGCCCATGGTGAGCGCCTGCTGAGACATTTGGCACCGCACAGTGGGGGCCAGAAAGACCATCTCGCACCCGCACCCGGAATACTCACCGTTGCTCAGCTCAAGGCCTGGAAGTGGTCTGAAGAGAAAGAGACACACAGTGAATGCAACAAAGCTCTTTCCCTCTCTTGTCCGTTTAGTTCTACTTGGCAGACTTTGGGGAGTGTCAACTCTATGTTAGGTGCAGCAGGAGGTAAACAGGAGGCTGCTCGCTCTCACTAAGAAACAGGAACACGGACCCACAGCTCCCAGAAGCGGAATACGATAAAATGAGTATGAGAGGCAGCCTGGCACAGCACCTGACCTCAGAGCCCCGCCGCCCACCTCCTGGGGTAAAACAATTCTTGCGCAGCCACCTGCCCACCCAGAGCAAGGGGCTACCTTCAGACTCATTCTCACCACCAAGTAGGGAAGGCTCACTTACCGGATGACTGTGAATTTGATAAATTCTGCGGCATCCAAGATCCTTCTCATGGAGCTGATTTCCAGATAACCAGGGGCTTTGAAGACCACCCCCGGGGGCATGCCGTCAATGACCACACAGCCAGGGTTGAATGTGATTTTCCGGTAGGGAACTTTCACAGGGAAATCCACCCCGATTGCTTCACCTGTGATGAGACAGGCAACAAAAGACCGCGTAAGTGTGTCACTTACTTTTCCCAGACCACGCTTTGTCTTTAGTGCCAAGATGTCAACATCCTTCCCGTCCAGTAACAACATGGGCCATTGGCCATCATTACTTCACAATCTTACTGACTTTGACATTGGCAACGGGCAGTAAAAGATTCAGATTCTCTCCCTATGAAAGAGAAACAATCCAGCATCTACCTGTAAAAGGGTTTTATGAAGATTAAATAATCACATTCGAGCGCTGAAAGCAATGCTCAGCCATGGTAAGAACTCAGTAAATCAAAGATAGACATTATTATTGTGATTAGTGTATCCATGTAAAAGCTCTTCAGGAAAAATACACACTGATTTTGACTATAGCTCCTTCGCAGAAAGATCAGTTTCTTTTTCTATATATAATTATTTTATTAAAAAAAATTTTTTTAAAGATTTTATTTACTCATGAGAGACAGAGAGACATAGGCAGAGGGAGAAGCAGACTCCCTGCGGGGAGCCTGATGTGGGACTCAATCCCAAGACTCTGGGATCACGACCTGAGCCAAAGGCAGATGCTCAACCACTGAGCCACCCAGGTGTCCCTATTTTTAAAGCTTTTTTAGTAAGCTCTACACCCAACATGGAGCTTGAACTCATGACCCCAAGATCCAGAGTCACACATTCTTCTGAGCCAGCCAGGCACCCCCAGAAATATCAATAAAGTATTCCAATAAAAAGAAATATTTCAAATATATACATTTTGGATATATAAAAATGTAAAAACTTACCAAATTTTCGGCTAAAGAGGTCATTGACTTGCTCTCTTAGTTGTTTTATCTTTTCAATGCTGGATAATCTTTCCTTCTCATTATCTAAAAGTAATTAGACAATCAAGCACACTAGTGTTATTGATATATTTGCCTTCACAAAAGCTGTTGGAGGAGGTGCCTGACAGCACATGAAAGAAGCACTTTACCTGGCTTATCATTCCATTTAGTTCTTGGAAATGTGTAAATGGAAGCCATTAGAGATGATAGAGAATTTCCCAAATTATAAATACATGTAAACAAACTCCATCCTACTTTAGGGAACCTTTTCAACATTATGCAGGACAAAGATGTCCACTTTCACTTTTACTCTTCAACATTATAATAGCAATCCTAGTCAATGCAATATGACAAGTAAAAGGAATCAGATATACTAGGATTAGGAGGGAATATTTTTCAATACTTAAAATTTTTATTGTATTTAACTTTAAATAACTAAAGCAATTATGTGGTTCAAAATCCATAAGACAAAGAACAGCACACAGTGAAAAATATCTCTCTCCCATCCCTCTCTTGGCTTTGTTTCCTTCCTTGGAGAAACTATGTTATTAGATTCTTTTGTGTCTCTCTAGATATATTTTACATATACATATTCAGAAAAGATTGCTTGACGGGCAGCAAATAAATTCCACCTCTGTGGTCAATTCTTATGTAATGGTAGCTAGTGCTTGGAGTTGCCTGCCTTGAGATGTTTTTTCCAGGTAATGCCAAGGCATGGATGTGAGAAGCAGTCTATATCCGATTAATAATGTCTGATATAAGCAAGATATTCAGTGTGTGGCAATTATCCCCTCTGTAATGTATTTTATATTCTTTTTTTTTTGTATTTTATGTTCTTGAATTGTCATTCCTTAGTTGAAAGGCTGAATGAAGCAAAAAACAAAACAAAATAAAATAAAATAGCTCCAATCCATGTCATAAAATGGCTAAAATAGAACAAAAATATAACAAAAAGACATAAAATGGCTAAAATAGAACAAAAATATAACAGAAAGATATAGAGTCAATTATGATAAAGCCAGATAAACTTCCATACCTGGAATTGTCACCTGAACAATGTTAAGATCTTCAACACCTGCTGCAGAATTTGTAATAGTGGATGAATTTGTGCTTCCTAAAAACAGAAAATGAAATTTAGAACTTCAAGAAAATTAGGTTAATTCTCTAAAAATGTCAACATGCCATTCTCATCAGAAAAGCACAGACCCAATTTTTTAAAGCTTCAGAGAACAATTAGCTGCCAGGTGGCATGGCATTAATTATATTTGTGTCTCTGCAGTTTAGTGTTGATGTCAAAGGAGAATCTTTAAGAAAAAAAAAAAAAAGGATGTTGGGTGCCTGGGTGGCTCAGCTGATTAAGAGTCTGACTCTTCATTTTGGCTCAGGTCAGGATCTCAGGGTTGAGAGATCAAGCCTGGAGTTGGGCTCCATTTTCAGTGCAGACCCTGCTTGACTCTCTCTCCATCTCCTTCTGCCCCTCTGCCCTGCGTATTCTCTCTCTAAAATAAATAAATCTTTAAAAAATAAAAAATAGGGATACCTGGATGGCTCAAGTGGGTTAAGCATCTGCCTTTGGCTCAGGGTGTGATCCCAGGATCCTGGGATCAAGTCCCACATCCCTCAGGGAGCCTGCTTCTCCCTCTGCCTGTGACTCTGCCTCTCTCTGTGTCTCTCATGAATAAATAAATAAATAAAATTTATTGTTTCCTTTTTTAGATTTTACTTATTTGAGAGACAGTGAGTGAGAGAGAGCATGAGCAGGGGGCAGAGGGAGAAGCAGACTCCCTGAGAAGGAAGCCTGATGCAGGACTCCATCCCAGGACCCTGGGATCAAGACCTGAGCCAAAGGTAGACGCTCAACCGACTGAGCCACCCGGGTGCCCCTATTGTTTCCTTTTCTTCCTTTTTAAATCGAAGTAGAGTTGGCATACAATGTTGCAACAGTTTCAGGTGTACAACATAGTGATTTGACAACTGTCTATGTTACACTATGTTATACTCTTAAAAATAAGACAACCATCCAAACATTTATTGATGGAAAAATTGATTAGCTGTGATTTATATACATAGTGGAATATTATTCAACCTTAAAAAGAAAGGAAGTTTTATCATATGCTGCAATGTGGATGAACTTTGGAGATTTGATTTTATTATTTTTTTATTTTTTAAAGTTTTTTTTTTTTTTTAAGATTCCATTTATTTATTCATGAGAGACACACAGAGAGAGGCAGAGACACAGAAAGAGGGAGAAGCAGGCTCCATGCAGGGAGCCCGATGTGGGACTCGATCCCAGGACCCTGGGCTCACGCCCCGAGCTGAAGGCAGACGTTCAACCACTGAGCCACCCAGGCGTCCCTATTTTATTAAACAAAAATTTTTTTTTTTTTGAGGGAGAGAGGGTGAGGAAGTAGGGGCAGACGGGCAGAGGGAGAGAGAGAGAGCCTTGAGCAGGTTCCATGCCAAGGGTGGAGCCCAACACAGGGCTCGATTTTATGGCCCTGAGATCACGACCTGAACCAAAATCAAGAGTCGGATGCCTAACTAACTGAGCCACCCAGGCGCCCCTGAACTCTTTATACTCCAGCAGAAGAGGGAATATGCTTCGGAGGGAATGCAGCCCTACCCCTCCCTGCACCCTCTTCTTTCTTCCCTCACTTGGCATGGAGCAGAGTCGGGTCCCTGGCCAGTGCTAATGTGCATGACCTAAAACACACACATACATAGGCACACATACTTACATGTATATACCTATACACCCCACCCACACCCCCTACATACATACAGACACACACCCATATCCCCTTGGCCCCCCATATATCCAGAGAGACACACACACCCCCTGATGCCAGTTTAATTTTTCTCCCCACAATAACCCTTTAAGAGGAAATGAAAGCCACACTGAGCAGCGTCACTCTGATGAAGCTTTTGACAACTAACCTTCAATTTTCACTTCGACTTCAAGGTCCTCATTCGTTTCTGAAGGGACACGTTGAGTGGAATCTTGAAAAAAAAATTGCTAAAATGACATTTGTTATTATGTATTCTCATGTTCCAACCTTTTATTGCTCCTGTACAAAAACAGTAGCTTAGCCTGGCTTTTTTTTTTTTTTAAAGACTTTATTTATTTATTTGAGAGAGAGACAGAGAGAGAGAAGCAGGCTCCCCACTGAGCCAGGAGCCTGATATGGGACTCAATCCCAGGACCCCAGAATCATGACCTGAACCAAAGGCAGACGCCCAATCGACTGAGCCACCCAGATGCCCCTAGCCTGACATTTTAAACCATTTTAAAAAATTTATTTTTATTTATCGTTTTTATTTTTTAGTAATCTCTACACACAATGTGGGCCTCAAACTCACAACTGTGAGATCAAGGGCCACATGCTCTTCTGACCAAGCCAGCCAGGCATCTCTATGGTGAAGGTAATTTTAACTTTAAAAGGGATCGCAGGGTAAGACAGGATAGCCTTCTAGGGGATAAAGGGGGGCAAGAAACTCTCACACATTATGAAGCAGTTCCCTGTCACCCACATTAGTGGACACAGATTTCTGTGCCCTTCTCTCTGAGGTGATGGAGTTCCTGTGATCATATCGCATTTTCTTGCTGTCACCAGAAATCCCTAGGATAAAAGAAAGCCGTGTGCTCTGGGTGGCCGTTCCCCTGCCAGCAGCCCCCGGGGTTCAGTCTGTTATGACACCGGTGGCACAACTGATTTTTCTGGTTTGCAAGAATCACGACACGGAGTTCTACAAACAGACACAAGTGTGGCTAGACGCCCTCACCTGACTCTGGCTCATTTCAGAAAGCTGCCCATTAACTGTCGGTAGAGGAAGAAAGACTCAAGACTAATTAGCTATTGGATATCGGACTATGGGAACCTGAGATATAATATCTGGGGGGAAATAGGCGAAGACACACCAGACCTCTCTGACTATTCTTGCAGTTTCTTGTGACTCTTTACTGCAAAATAAAAAATTTACCAAAAAAAAAAAATCAAACTAATTCAGCTGTCTCATAAATGGGCTGCCTGCTATACTATAATAGAAGTCTCTTGGGGGTGCCTGGCTGGCTTAGTCAGTAGAGCATGTGACTCTTGATCTTGGGATTATAAGTTCAAGCCCCACATTGGGTGAAGAGATAATAAATAAATAAATAAATAAATAAATAAATAAATAAATAAATACAACTTCAAAAAAAAAAAAAATCTCTTCAGAAACAAGGTATTTCCAAGACCAACATCCAGTGACATCTTTCCGACTCCTACTCCACACCAGCTCTACCGGGACTCTCATGTAGGTCTTCCCTTCCTAAATACGTTCTATCCATTTAAAAAAAACCATGACAGCGCAATGTCTTTTTACATTTTTATTCTTTATTTATTTTTATATCTATTTTGAGCAGGCTCCACACCCAACATGGGGCTGGAACTCATGATCAAGAGTCTCGCACTCCATTGACTGAGCCAGCCAGGTGCCCCTACAGAACAATGTCTCAATGGGCTTCAGCAAAGGGAAAGAAAATGTTGTAAGGGAGGAACAGATTTAAACTGAATTTGAAATCTCCATCCTCCCCAACACCCAGGGAAAGTCAGAAAAATAAATGGCAAAATCCTGTCACACATGGGTGAACCCCAGGGGGGAGGTGGAGTGTCATAACAGGTGAAATAAGTCAGTCACAAGAAGATGGACACTGTATAGTGTGATTCCACTCACACGAGGGACCTGGAGTGGTCCAGCTCACAGGGACAGCAGGCGGTATGGGGGCTGGGGGTGTTGGGGCCAGAAGGGCACCGTGTTCCATGGGGACAGATCTGCAAGAGTTCGGGAGGCCCGCTGTACAACAGTGTGAAGAACACACACACTTAACACTATTGAACTACACACTCGGTAATGATTCAGATGGTGAATTTTATGTGGTGTGTTTTTTTAGCCACGATTTTTAAAAAAATGGTTAATTTAGAAAAATAAATGGAAGTTGAATAATGGCAGAGGGGACTTGTCTTCTGGGTTTAAAGCAATTAAGTTCAAGATGATTCACACCAGGAGTGAGTGAATGATTCTAACACTGGACCGTTAACGTAGTGTGTTCTCTGGCAAAATTTATCAAAACTCTTTTAGGTCACAGAATTGAACCAAATGTTCAGGGAGCCATTGGAACTGTCCCCCACAATAAAGAAAGAACCCCAGAACTCTCCAAATCACAGAAACTATTCAAAGTGATAACACATTAGCTCTTTGGAGAATGTCTCTTACTTAAGAGAAAAATACAAATTATCTTGGGACTAAGATAGACCTACTCCTAAAAGCAAGCTCTTCCTGCTTGTAACCTGACAAAGATGTTCCATCTCTCTAGGTTTGGGGAGGACATTTCCTTTATTAATTTTACCCTGGAATGCACGAACCATTGTCAGAGTACGGGACTTAGATACAATACTCAAGATTTATACTCACATGGAGGGAAATATTATCAAATTCTGATTCAAGAATTTCCTAGGGGCTCCTGGGTGGCTCAGTTGATTAAGTGTCCGCCTTTGGCTCAGGTCGTGATCCTGGGGTCCAGGGATTGAGTCCCACATCATCAGGCTCTCTGATCAGCAAGGAGTCGGCTTCTCCCTCTCTCTGCCCCAATCCCCTCACTCCTGCTCTCGCTCTCTCTTGCATATGCAAATGTGCGCTCTCTCTCGCTCTCAAATAAATAAATAAAATCTTTAAAAACAGTATTTCCTAAAATACTTTTCAACTCTGTTCAAAAGAATAGAGGTGCCTGGATGCCTTAGTCGGTGGAGCATGCAACTCTTGACCATGGAGTCACGAGTTTGAGCCCCATGTGTGGTATAGGGTTTACTTAAAAACAAGAAATAAAAGGAATTTTAATATGCCCATCAAGAAGACAAAATGGAATAAAGCAACAAATGGCACAGGTGTAAAGTTTTCTTACCATGCAACTTCTAATTCGAGTGCTTTAAGGAGAATCACAGATCGGAAAAGGAAGAGTGACAGAGTTCATAAGGCCACATTTTAGGGCTAAGACTTGGCTGGTTTTCTAAGAAGACATGCCAGGAAGCTGCCTTATTTTTAAACTTAGGTCAGGAGTGTTTAAAAGAGTGTGTTCTCTGCAAAATACTGTAAACTAAAACAACAAAATCAAAAGGAGGATAAAATGCCTGGCTTTTCTAACCTTCCATTGGTAATTCCATTTCTATTACTTCGCTACTCCCACAAGGATGCTGGCTTTCTGAAACGGAAGTAAATGCTCAGTTAAAAAATAAATAAATAAAAGGCCAAAATACAAAACGTAAACAAGAACAAGAATTCATTTAAAACCACATGAACAGTTCAAGACCCACACATGAATGTACATGGGAAACACTTCGAGTCCTTAAAATAAAATTCACACAAATGATCCTTTCTTTATGCTTTTTCTTTGTTATTTTATCTATAATTTGGAGAAGTTTCAAACCTACAAAAGCAGAGATGGTGGAATAATGCCACGTGCCAACACCACCAATTCCCTATTCTGTTTTTCTGTGCCCACTTCTGCACACCTGCCTGCCACTGGTCATTAAAGTAAATCCAAGGTCTGGGGCACCTGGGTGGCTCAGTCGGTTAAGTATCTGCCTTCAGCTCAGGTCATGATCTCAGGGTCCTGGGATCCAGCTCCGAGTTGGGCTCCCTGCTCAAGGGAGAGCCTGCTTCTTCCTCTCCCTCTGCCCCTCCTCCCAGTCTGTCTGTCTGTCTGTCTTGTCTCTCTCTCTCTCGCTGTCTCTCAAATAAATAAAATCTTGAAAAAAATTCCCAAGTCTAGCAGGGTTGGGGTGCACAGACTGTGTGTGTACAAATAAGACATAATGACTCTCGTCCTTCATCTTCACAACACAATTTCCCCCAAATTAACAATTCTTTTTTTTTTAAGATTTTATTTATTTATTCATGAAAGACACAGAGAGAGAGGCAGAGACAAAGGCAGAGGGAGAAGCAGGCTCCATGCAAAGAGCCCGATGCAGGACTCGAACCGGGAATCTGGGATCACGCCCTAAGCCAAAGGCAGGCACTCAACCATTGAGTCACTCAGGTGTCCCTACTTTTTTTTTTTTAAAGTAGTCTCCGTGTCCAAAGTGGAGCCGATCCTGGGGCTTGAACTCATGATTGAGACCTGAGCTGAGATCACTGAATGAGCCATCCAGGTGAGGTGCCCCTCTTTTTACTTTTTAGATAGAGTTCTTTGAAACACATGAGTTTTTAATTTTGGTAAAGTTTTTTTTTTTTTCCTTTGGCCACTTAAACTAAGAAACCATGATCTCACCCAAGATCACAAAAATCTATGTCTATGTGTTCTTCAAAGTGCATGCGTGTTCCTGGGTCTTACATTTAGGTCTTTGATCTATTTTTTAAAAGATTTTTTTTCTTTAAATTCATTTGAGAGAGAGTTAGAGAGCACAAGCGGGGGCGGGGTGGGGTGGTGGTGCAGAGGGAGAAGCAGACTCCCTACTGAGCAGGGAGCCCGAGGCAGGGCTCCATCTCAGGACTCGGGGATCATGACCGGAGCCGAAGGCAGATGCTTAGCTGACTGAGCCACCCAGGTGCTCCAGCCTTTGATTCATTTTGAGTTAATTTTTGTATACAGTGTGAAGCAGGGGTTCAAATGGATCTTTCTGCATGTAGATACCCAGTAATTTTTAAAAAGATTTTATTTATTCATTTGACGGAACAAGAGAGAGAGAGAGAACAAGTGAGAGAAATGACAGAGGGAGAGGGAGAAGCAGACTCCCTGCTGAGTAGGTAGTCTGACGCTGGGCTCGACCCCAGGACCCTGAGATCATGACCTGAGCTGAACGCAGGTGCTTAACCGACTAAGCCACTCAGGAGCCCCAGGTATCATTATTCTAGTACCATTTTCTGAAAAGACTATTCTTTCTCCATTGAATCGTCTTGGCACTCTTGTTGAAAATCAACTTAGTATGTGGGTTTATTTCTGGAATTCCAGTCCATTGTTTTGTATGTCTATCAACACAGAGTGTTGATAATTGTAGGTTTGTAATAGGCTTTGAAATCAGGGAATGCAGGGGCACCTGCGTTGCTCAGTCGGTTAAGCATCTGATCCTTGATTTCGGCTCAGGTCATGATCTCAGGGTTGTGAGATCAAGCCCCACATTGGGCTCCACACTCAGCTCATTATCTGCTTGGGATTCTTTCTTTGCCCCTTCCCCTGCTCATGCTCTGTATTCTTTTCAAGGTTGTTTTGGCTATTCAGGGTTCCTTCCATTTCCACGTGAATCTTAAGAAAATCTTCCAATCCATGAATACAGAATGTCTTTCCATTTGTCTAGGTCTCCTTTAATTTTTTAAACAATGTTTTATAGTTTTCAGTATATGAGTCTTGCAATTCTTTGGTTAAATTTATTAAGTATTTTATTTTTTAAGTATTTCTGATGCTATTGCAAATAGAACTTTTTCTTTTTCTTTTTTTTTTTTTTTTTTTAGATTTTATTTATTCATGAGAGATAGAGAGACAGACAGGCAGAGGAAGAAGCAGGCTCCATGCAGGAAGCCTGACGTGGGACTCAATCCCGGGACCCCAGGATCATGCCCCGGGCTGAAGGCAGCGCTAAACTGCTGAGCCACCAGGGCTGCCCTATTTTCATTTTTTAAAAGTAAACTCTGCCCCCAATGTGAGGCTTAAACTCATGACCCTGAGCTCAAGAGTCATGTGCTCTACCGACTGAGCCAGCCAGGTGCCCCTTAATTTCATATTTTGATTGATTGTTCATTCCTAACATATAGAAATACAACTCATTTCTTTATATTAATCTTGTGTCCTGCAATCTTGCTAGCTCATTTATTAGCTCTAAGATGTGAATGTGTGTATGCCTTAGAATTTTCAACATGTAGGGATCCCTGGGTGGCGCAGCGGTTTGGCGCCTGCCTTTGGCCCAGGGCGCGATCCTAGAGACCCGGGATCGAGTCCCACGTCGGGCTCCCGGTGCATGGAGCCTGCTTCTCCCTCTGCCTGTGTCTCTGCCTCTCTCTCTTTCTCTCTCTGTGACTATCATAAACAAAGTTAAAAAAAAATAAAAAAAAAAAGAATTTTCAACATGTAAGTCATGTCATCTACAAATAGAAATAGTTTTAACCTCTTCCTTTTCAATCTGGATGACTTTTTTTTACTTGTCTTGCCTAGAAACTCCAGTACAATTGATAACAGTGGCAAAAACAGTCATCCTTGTTTCATTCCTGGTCTTTGGGCAAAAGCCTTCCACCTTTCGTCATTAAGTAGGGTGTTAGCTGTAGGGTTTCATTAATGCTCTTTATTAGGTTAAGAAGTTCCAGGCAGCCCGGGTGGCTCAGCGGTTTAGTGCTGCCGTTGGTTCAGGGCCTGATCCTGGGGACCAGGGATCAAAGCCCACATCTGGCTCCCCATAGGGAGCCTGCTTCTCCCTCTGCCTGTGTGTCTCTGTGTCTCTCTCATGAATAAATAAATTTTTTTAAAAAAGAAGTTCCCTTCAACTCCTAGTTTGTTGAGTGTTTTTATTATGAAAGGATGTTAAATTTTGTGCAATGACTTTTTTCCTACATCTATTAGGATAATAGTGTGGTTTTGTCGTTTATTCCATTACATTGTGCTCTACTGCTTGATTTCCATATATTGAACTAAACCTTGGATTCCTAGGATAAATTCACTTCATCATGAGGTAGGATCATTTTTATATATTGCTGGATTCATTTACTAGTCTTTTTTGGGGATCATTGTATGTATATTAACAAGGGATATTGGTCTATAGTTCTCGGTTTTGTGTTGCTTTTTGTCTGATTTTGGGATCAGGTAATACTGGTCTCAGAGAATGAGCTGGGAAGCTTTCTCTCCTCTCCCAGTTTTTGGGTATGTGAAGAATTGGTGCTAATTCTTGTTTAAACACTTGGTAAAATTCACAAGTGAAGTCATCTGGTCCTGGGCTTTGGTTTGTGGGAAGTTTCTTGATTACAGATTCATTTTCCTTGGTTATGACTATTCAAATTCTGTGTTTTATCTCTGATCAGTTTCAGTAGCTTGTCCGTTTCATCTAGGTTACTTTAAAGCTGGCATTCAATTTTAGTACTTGTGGTGGGCAGTGGCCCTGCACAAATATTCAAAACCTATGAATCTAGTATGTTACAGGACAAGAGGCAATTAGGTTGTAGGTGGAATTAAGCTTGTTCGTCAGCTGACCTTCAGAAAAGGAGATTATCCTATGTTATCTAGGCTCAACATAATCAGAGGGGGATTTAAATGGGGGAGCAGGGAAGCACGGAGTCAGTGTCAGTGATGGGATGTGGGAAAGACAGTGTTAGTTCCTTGATCTTGGGTTTTTGTATCCATTTTCCCGTCTGCCTGGAAGTTTCCTCCGCCAAATTGTGTAGTGTCAATGGGGAAGAAAACTGAATAGTGTTGATGCTCTCACCTCCACCATGTCAAGGGAGTCTGGGCACAGTGTATCTCAGCAAAGCTTGTCCTGTGCATACACTTCTAGGGGCCCCAGACAGGGGTCCCTGCACATGTAAAAGACTTTATGGGACTTCCATGGATTCTGTGTGTTGGCCAAGTCATGTATGTGTGTATGTGCATCAGGGGTCTCCCGAGAGGTCTGTGCTGCAGGTGGATGGTGAGGTCCAGGTGGGGTGGGTGGGATGGGAAATCAGGCTTTCTTATAAACCTTGCACAAGCCCAACTGACATCACTGGGGCCCCTACCAAGGCCAACGGCCATTCTGAGCAGGTGGCATTTGTTGCCTTTATGGATTTAAACATTTCTTCCTTAAAGGATTATAAAGACGCCAGTACTTCCAACATGTAAGGATTTTATCTAAATGGTTGCAAAAACATTCAGTGCTATGGAATATAGTCCATAATGTCAGGCAATTTTAACCCATTGGGTGTCAAGAAGGAAGGTGGCCAATTTAAGGAGTTTTTTGTACTAAGAAGTCTTGAATAGTACTGTCATTTCCAAGCCAAGCAGTAGAAAGATCATAAATTAAACATTTAACCTGTATGTTGCTCTTTGAATAATGTGCTTCTGTCTGAAAAACTGAAATAGAATGATTGTAGGTATATCTATCTAATTTTTTATTTATTTCCCTGCTGCCTTTGGGAGTAGACTCTGTGAATAATCTAGATTCCCCCAACTGTGTTCATTTTTATAAACCTCAAGGTTTTATCATTTAAGTTGAAAAGCATATTCTTGGGAATCAAGATGTAATTATATATACTTCCTTCCAAACGGGAGTGACTGCAGAACAGGTCACACTGCTTCTTTGTGAAGACCCGCTCAGTTCGGCAAGCACATGCGATTGCCGGCTGTGTACACAGCGCTGGGGCTCTGAGCTGGGGGCAGACGCGGTGTCTTCCCACCAGGAGTGCACCACTGGCTGGGGCAGCCTGCAGCCAGAGCAGAAACATGACACTAGCAGGCCACGCTAAATGCTGTGTGCAATTCAGGGGCTGAGGGCTCCCTGTTCTATTAGAGATTCTGACTGTGCCCAGAAAGAAGTGTGGAACTTGCCAGAAGTCTGCAGAACCAGAAGGGAATCACACGAAGGGATCAGCTTATAAAAAAGCCAGTGCAAGGAGGATTCAGGGCATGTTTAAGGAATCACACTGAGGGGCGCCTGGGTGGCTCAGTGTTTGAGCATCTGCCTTCAGCTCAGGTCACAATCCTGGAGTCCCGGGATCGAGTCCCAAGTCGGGTTCCCTGCATGGGGCCTGCTTCTCCCTCTGCCTGTGTCTCTGTCTCTCTCTGTGTCTCAGGAATAAAAAAATAAGGAATCAGACTGAGCAGTGTGTCCAAAGAACTGAAGGAGGGTGATGGTGTGGGAGGCATACAGAATAGAAAGAGAGGCTGGGAACGGGGATGGAACAGGGACACCACAGGAGCTCCATGGGTGATGAGGAGGCACAGACAGTGAGCTGGATAGGGAGGTGATAGACCCCGTTCTCAACGAATAAATGACTGGGGGACAGGACGCAGGGCAGATGGAAAAGGGATCCTAAGAGACTGCAGTAGGCCACCTGTGTGTGGGGTGGGGTGGGGGGACAGGCCCAGGACAGAGCAATGACAACACACATTTTCACCAGTCTTAAGAATTTTTGAAAAAGTTTTTTAGTAGAAGTTATGGAGCTCTGTAATGCTGCAGGAATATTTCAAAGGTAAGATTTTTGTAGGAAACACTTCAAACTTGGTCATGTTTGAGGAATTAATTGCAAATTGTCTTCCATTCCGCCTGCATTCACAGAGGAGTTGAAGATGAGACAGGATCCAGGTGCTGGCAACGCTCCTATGGATGCCATAACACCACATCCTCAAACTGGCATTGTGCTGTGATCCAGGGAATCTGATCTCCAGGGAGAGGACCAAGCCAGGCAACTGCACAGACCACCTACCTGTGCCTCGTGTGATAAGTGTGCATCTTTGGTAATCAGACTCTTCTGGTCCCCGTTTAACTTGTATGATGTCAATGAAGCAAATATATTAAGAATGGGCACCCGAATGTCTTCATTGTCATATTCATATCTTAACTTTTGATACTTTCCCAGTAATTTAGAGGACACACTGGACAGGAGAAGATTAGGAAGAAGGTTGTTTGTTTTTAAAGTAGGTTCCACATTTAGCACAGAGCCCAATGCAGGGCTCGAACTCATGACCCTGAGATCAAGATCTGGGCCAAGATCAAGAGTCGGATGCTTAATCGACTGAGCCACCCAGGCCAGTATTTTAGAACACACAAAATAAGAATACTTAACAGAAAAAAAAAAAAAGAATACTTAACAGACAGACTCAAATAAAATACACCCTGGAATACCTTTGCTCTCACATTTGCCTAAAAGCATGTGGACTTAGGCTAAACAGGATCTGTTTTATGACTGTAAAATGCTTTACTTCAAATGGCCCTATGCTAGATCCCAGGTACATGGCTTTTTTTTCTTTTACTGTCCACCTGTTTTTCAGATGGGGACTAATTACAATTTTCCATCACAAGTAACTTTTGGGGAAGAAAATTATTAAGAAACAGTATTACCTTGCATATTATATAGATAGTAATTAGGATCTTCTGATTCCTTCTTGACTGACACAGCTGCCACTTTCACTGCCATGCCTTTGGATGCAATGAAAATGATAAAATCATGCGTTAGGTAGGCCACAGCCACAGGCAGAGAATGATGAGTTACTGCTGGAACTTCCAGGGTCTGCCTTGATGAATGTGGTGACGTGGTGGGTCCACAAAACAAGGTGGAGCTCACACTCTGTGAGCAAATAGTTTACCCATATAAAAATATAAGTAACAGACACAAAATAATATAAAGTCAATAAAAAAGGAAAGAAGGAAAGAGGGAGAGGATGAAAAAAGGAACAGAAAGAGGCAGGGAGGGAAAGAAGGGAAGAAGGTCTAGTTCCTAGTCTGAGAACTTGTCCCCTTTCAAGACAGCTACATAGACACGTGCATTTATGTGAAATACAGTAGATATTCTTCTGTAATGGGACCTGAGCTGGCACATACAATTTTTAAAAATTTTTATTTAAATCCCAGTTAACACACAGTGTAGTATTAGTTTCTGGTGTACAATATAGTGATTCAATACTTTTATACATCACCCGGTGGCACCTGTAATCTTAATTTACCCACAACAATGAAATGCATTTCAAAATTTTAAAACCCAGGGGAACTATGTTAGTAAAACCAAAAGCTTTCATCTTGGAGAGGTGTAGGGAGCTACAAAACTAGCCACAGCTTCTCCCACCCCAGGGGGCATGCCTGTCTGCAATGTCTCTCCCATTCTTTTCTAGAAGTGGAAGCTATATCTCCACCCTTTAACGCTGGGCCTGGTCACGTGGCTCGCTTTGGCCAATGGGACTCTGGTCAACAGGATGCAAGCCGAGACTATAAGGGAGGATGGGAAAGGGAGAAAGAGAGAAACTCAAAACCATTTCAACTCTTGTTCTATGTAGCAAGTATTGCAGAAATATCTTAAGAAATAAGGCTCTCAGAAGTCTGCACGTAGCTGGAAGCATTTCAATTGGCAGCATGAAATCCGCAGTAGAAAGTCATACTAGGGACGCCTGGGTGGCTCAGCAGTTGAGCGTCTGCCTTCGGCTCGGGGCGTGATCCTGGAGTCCCAGGATCGAGTCCCACGTCGGGCTCCCTGCATGAAGCCTGCTTCTCCCTCTGCCTATGTCTCTGTCTCTCATGAATAAATAAATAAAATATTTTAAAAAAAAGAAAGTCACACTAATAGGGAGCCTATCTGTGTTTCAGCTGAACCACATCTCCAAAGAGGGGCCTCAGCCAAAGAGAGCCCTGGGCATGCCTGGCCGACTTGATCTCGGGGTCGTGAGTTCAAGCCCCATGTTGGGTGTAGAAAGGACTTAAAAAAAAGAGAGGCCTATTTTAAGGTGGTGGGAAATGCCCCTCTGGCCCAGCAGGTGGTGTAGGAGACTGGACACTGTGGGATCGGAAAGGGCTGCTGGGGGAGCTGACAGCCGTCCATGCTTGGGGGGTTTAAATAACCTGTGACCTTTGGAGGCACAGAGTGTATTTGAGCTCTGACAGGTGCCCTAGGTTAAGATCAAATTGGGCAGGCCTGAAGAGGTGTCCTAAGAGCTGAACTGTGCTGAACTGTACATGTGGCTTGCTTCTCTGTTCATGGACCTGTGTTGGTTTTACCTAGAATGACTACAGTGGATGAGCCCCATTATTTTTCAGACTTTGTCATTTAAGATGGAGCTCTGCTAAGCAGGTGTTTATATGTGCATGGGAGGGACAAGAGCACCCACAGATGAGACAGAGGAGGAGAGCTGTGTCCTAAGGGTCCCCCTAGGGCCTTAAGAGGCAGCTGAGCATGAACCGCACTGTGATGGTCTTAGTGATGCTAAAATCTCTATTTTCCCTTCTTCCATATATTTTCTTCTTCTTTTTTAAGTAAACTCAACACCCAGTGTGGGACTCAAACTCATAACCCGGAGATCAAGAGTCGCCTGCTCCACTGACCAGCCAGGCTGGGTGACCCAGTCTGTGTTCATTTTTATCAACTTGAACTTTGAGTTTTGGTTTTATGTACTTAGCTCATTTTAGGTTTTCTAGGCTTTTCACTTTTTTATTTTTATTTTTTAAAGATTTTATTTATTTATTCATGAGAAACACACACACAGAGAGAGAGAGAGAGAGGCAGAGTCACAGGCAGAGGGAGAAGCAGGCTCTATGCAGGGAGCCTGATGTGGGACTCGATCCCGGGTCTCCAGGATCATACCCTGAGCCGAAGGCAGGCACTAAACTGCCAAGCCACCCAGAGATCCCCCTAACCTTTCCACTTTTAATGCTCTCCATATTTTCCCATCCCTTGATTAAGCATTTGCATCTTAAAAAAATATTTTTTTAACCTTTTAACATTTTCCTTGTAATTAATGCCATTTTCCTTCCTTTAAGGAGGAAAGGGGGTAGAGGCTGGGATAAAGCCCTATTCACCACCACCTCTTGTAGTGGTCAATTCTTTGGGCTTTTCTATATAGATAATCCTGTCATCTGTGAATGATGGCAGTTATAGTTCATCATTCTCAATTTGTGTGCCTTTTATTTCCTTTTCTTGTCTTATTGTATTAGCTACAACTTTCAGTATGATGCTGGAAGGGAGTAGGAGAAGGGGATATCTTTGCCTCATTCCTGATCTCAATGAGAAAGGACCTAGGTTTAAGATTTTATTTATTTATTTACTTATTTACTTACTTACTTACTTACTTATTAAGAGAGGGTGGGGGAAGGGGCAGAGGGAAAGAGAATCTCAAGTAGGCTCCATGCTTAGCACAGAGCCTGATGTAGGGCTCAGTCTCACGACCCTGGGATCATGACCTGAGCTGAAATCAAAAGTTGGAAGCTCAAACAACTGAGCCACCTAGGACCCCCTGAAATGTTCTAGTTTCTTACCACTAATTGTGATGAGATTTTTGGCTATTTGTAGATTTTTAAATTTTTTAAATTAATTAATTAAATTTTAAAAGATTTATTTATTTATTCATGAGAGACACAGAGAGAGGCAGAGACACAGGCAGAGGGAGAAGTAGGCTTCTTGCAGGGAGCCCAATATGGGACTTGATCCCAGATCCTGGGATCATGCCCTGAGCCGAAGGCAGAGGCTCAACTGCTGACCACCCAGATGTTCCTGTAGATTTTTTTTTTTTTTGGATTTTTTTTTAATCGAATTGAGGAAGGACCTCCCCTTCCTACTTTACTGAAAGTCTTATTTTTTAAAAGTAAAACACAAGGAGTCGTCAAGTGATAACCTGCTCAATATTTGATTCTAAAAGCATCAGTGTACATACCCGAATCTTCCATGGGTTCAGTTTTCACACTGATGGTGCCACAGCTGAAAGAAGAGAACCCTTGTTAGGACAAGCCAGGTGGGGTGAGAGGAAACCACAGGCATCTGGACACAGTGTACTCAAATCCCCCCATCTCTATGCCATCCTAGCTCCCCTTCCCACCATCCAGCTGAATGTGAAACTAACTAGTTAATTTGACATTACCTTTCTTAGTAATTTTTAATACAATCAAAGGTGTCAGTGGAACATAGTCTTAAAATCCCAGACAGCCTTTCCAATAAAGAATATCTAACAAAACAAGGGAAGCTTTCCATGGTCTAAAAACTGACACTTCGGGGTTACCTGCAGATTTTTTTATTTCCCTTACCTTTCACTTGGCGATGTCACTGATCTCTTAGCATCTGTGACCACCACTGGCTCACCTGTGCAGGAGTAAAAAGACACATGCTAGCCTCATTCCGCACCTTGAAAATGACAACATTCAGAGGCACATAAGGTGAAAGCAAATGTAGAGAGAACAGAACTCTAGCTCCAGGCCTACACATAATAGTACTGGGCAGAGGCCAAACTCAAACCGGCCCTCACGTCTTGGGGCCACGTGCATGAGCCTGAGCCAGAGCCAGAATGGACTGGGGCCGGAGCAACCCCATGCAAGTTACTACACCTTCCTGGGCCTCAGTTTACTCATCTGAAAATGGTGGTTGGGTGAGGATCAATGAATCCATGCAGAGTGCTCAGAATGGTGCCTGGTGAGCCTAAGAACTGAGTCAGTGAGAGATGTTAGTATTGTTCTATATTGAAAATACAGGTCACCTACTCACCTGCCGCCCCTCAGGTCCCTCCTTTAACAGGAGCTAGGGAATTCTAGGAACTCACAATTGCTCTGGAAATGGGCTTTGTGAATAGTTCAGGCTCGGGATGACATCATGTCACTCTGCATACCCCGGCGTGTGGTGCACCTTATGAACCCTGCCCCTAGGCATTTTGTTTCTGTACCTATATGTAGTCTCAGCATAGTACCCTCTTAGACCTGGTCTTTCAAGGATAGCTACAGCCCACCATTTCCAACTATGTTCCAGAATAATAATCTGAGAAAATAAGAAGTGGGCAGAGGTGGATCTCTAAATGCCTTTGGCAGAATTATTATTTTTTGGTCCCTTCATCATAAGTTAAGGAGATGATGAAGGGGTGTGAGTTCTTAAGTCTGGGCTCCAACACCCACCCACAGTTTTTTATGCCTAAGCACGTGGGAGGGGCTTCCCATGAACCAGCAAGTTGACATCCTGCTTAACCTGAGAGCCTCATCCTCCACGCAGCCCTTCTGATCACAGGCCTAACCCCTTCCCAGGACCCAAGGCAATTACCACCAGCCATTCTGAGAAGACCATGTGTCACCCCTGCTTCTCTGTTGGACAATCTCATTCCTTCTAGAGTCTCATGAGCACGGGAATGATCATACTTCCTATACCCACTCCCAATCCCAATAATGCTTGGCTGGAGGCTGCTGGTCAAAGACCACGAAGTGACCCAGCATCCTCTTGCTCCTGTACTCCAGGAGAAGGTAGGCCTTACCCACCTCCATGGTTTGGCTGTGGAAGCTTGCTGGTTTGAGCAAGCTGTGAGCATTAGACTGGGGAGGATGGAGATCTGGGAGCAAAAACCCAGGTCTCAGCTCTCGTTAAGGTGCATCCTTCCCTGAGTTCCATACCCATGAAAGCAGCATGACCCCCTCCACCCTGGAGTGTCAGAGGGTGCTTCCTCCATGGAGAGAAGGCAAGGAATATACAAGTTCTAGAATGTGCCAAACTTGCATTTTAATGAAGGAAAGCAGAACTGGCTTAGCAGCTGAGGGCAAGCATTGGGTATGAGAAGTATCACTTACCTAGCTGATTCGCTGGACCTAGGAAAGGTCTGCAAGAAAACCAATATTGTTACCCAACATGAACACATAAGGAAGACAGATTAAAAATCTGAATAACCAACTTCTAAGTGCTGAACGGGACTTAATTAACAAATTGAAATTCAGCGGTCAGTTTATCCTCCCTCAAAAGAACTAGCTGTCACGAGGGGGATAGAGCCTGCCACCTGTTTATGATGAATGAAATCCCAGCTTTGTTCTCCAAGATCCATTTCAGGGTGGTGAGACCATAGTTCTCAGGGTGTTGAAAGGCCACTCCTTCTGGAAGCCCCTGCACAACCAGAGCTGCTGGGTCTCTCAGAATCTTCTCATACGGAATAGGCACCATTGCTGTCGTCCCCAAGGCTTTACCTAGAAGAGGTGAGGTGAGATGCCTTCAGGTGGAATGAAGATGAGTCAAAACCAATTGGTTTTGTTTGGTGCAGTAAAGAAACACAGGTGGTGGGCACCTGGGTGGCTCAGTGGTTGAGTGTCTGCCTTTGGCTTAGGGCATGATCCCAGGGTCCTGGGATTGAGTCCCACATCCAGCTCCCAACAGGGAGCCTGCTTCTCCCTCTGCCTATGTTTATGCCTCTCTTTGTGTGTCTCTCATGAATAAATAAATAGAATGTTAAAAAAAGAAAATAGAAATACAGGTGGTGACACTTGGCTTTGAAGCAACAGTAAAAGCTGAAGGGCCCCCTATTCCTTACAACCCAAGTTAATAAAATTCCCAAAGGGCCAGAGGAAAAACTTATAAAACATTTTACTTTACATCTTCACATAAGAGAGAGGAAATAACAGGTCTTTTTCTCCATTCTGTTGCAGGTGGTGCACCCAGGGCTGCAGAGCACCCATGGTTACTCAGGCCGTTGTCAGCAGAGGATGAGCGCCCCTAGCCAATGCTTAATGTCCTTACGTCCCTGTGTCACTCTGCACAAGTCAGGCCAACTTGCCTGTGGAGAAGCTACGGAGTCAATGTGGCCTCACATCGCAATCTTGGGGCCATGTCAGCCTTCCCGCATTGGCTGACTGGCTCCCAGGTGAAGGAGGCCCGTTTCTCTCAGAGATCCCCTATGTTCGAGATCCTCCCCAGTCAAACGCTCACAGGGCCCTACAGGCCCCATAAATATGTGAAAGGAAGGTACCGATATCACAACTAAGTATAACACTTGTATAGTTATTTGGTCACTACCCTTTTTTGAAAAGATTTTATTTTATTTTTTTAAGATTTATTTATTTATTTATTCAAGAGAAAGAGAGAGGCAGAGACACGGGCAGAGAAGACAAGCAGGCTCCCTGCAGGGAGCCTGATGCAGGACTCGATCCCAGGACTCCAGGATCACACCCTAGGCCGAACCGCTGAGCCACCCAAGGATCCCCAAAGATTTTATTTTTAAGTAATCTTTACCCCTAATGTGGGGCTTGAACTCACAACTCTGAGATCAAGAGTCATAGGCTCTTTTCACTGAGCCAGCCAGGCGCTCCTTGGTTACCTAGCTTTGTTTTTTTTTAATATTTTATTTATTTATTCATGAGAGACATAGAGAGAGAGGCAGATACATAGGCAGAGGGAGAAGCAAGCTCCCTCCAGGGAGCCCAATGTGGGACTCAAGCCCAGGACCCCAGGATCACAACCTGAGCTGAAGGCAGACACTCAACCACTGAGCCACCCAGGTATCCCAGTTACCTAGCTTTTTATTTTTTTTATTTTTATTTTCTGAAAGATTTTATTTATTTATTCATGAGAATACACAGAGAGGAGAGAGAGAAGGAGAGACACAGGCAGAGGGAGAAGCAGGCTCCATGCAGGGAGCCTGATGTGGGACTCGATCCAGGGTCTCCAGGATCACACCCTGGGCTGCAGGCAGCGCTAAACCGCTGAGCCACTGGGGCTGCGCACCTAGCTTTTTAAAATACTGTGTAGGATGAGGGTGCCTGGGTGGCTTGGTGGTTGAGCATCTGCCTTCAGCTCAGGTTATGATCCCGGGGTCATGGGATTGAGTCCTACATCAGGTCCCTGCTCAATGGGGAGCCTGCTTCTCTCTCTCCCTCTGCCTACCCTCCCCTTTCTCTCTCTCTCTCTCTCTCTCAAACAAACAAACAAATAAACTCTTTTAAAAATAAAATAAAATAATAAAATAAAATAAAATACTGTATTTGTATTAAAAAAAAAAATCCCCATCCTGGGGCACCTGGCTGGCTCAGTCAGAAGAGCCTGCGACTCTTGACCTTGGGGTAGTGAGTGTGAGCCCCACATTGGGTGTGTAGAGATTACAGTAAATAAATTAATTTAGGGATCCCTGGGGGGCTCAGCGATTTAGCCCCTGCCTTGGGCCCAGAGTGTGATCCTGGAGTCCTGGGATCCTGGAGTCCCACGTCGGGCTCCCTGCATGGAGTCTGCTTCTCCCTCTGCCTGTGTCTCTGCCTCTCTCTCTCTCCCTGTGTCTCTCATGAATGAATAAATAAAATCTTAAAAAAAATAAATTAATTTTAAAAATCCTTATCTTAATCCCCATGAAAGACATGAGTAGGTGGAGAGGCCAACGCCAGTGACGTTGGTGCCCAAACTTGTGATTTTTTTTCTTCTTTCAGATTTTATCTATCTATCTATCTATCTATCTATCTATCTATTTATTTATTTATTTATTTATTTATTTATTTATTTATTTTAAGAGGGGGCACAGAAGGAGAGGGAGAATCTCAAGCAGATTGCATATTGAGCATGGAGCCCAATACAGAGCCTGATCTCACAACCCTGAGATCATGACCAGAGCCAAATTCAAGTCAGATGCCTAACCAACTGAGCTACTCAGCACACCCTCCTTGCGATTTTCTTTTTTTTTTTCAAGATTTTATTTATCTATTTGAGAGAGAGAGAGCACCAGTGAGAGAGCATGATCAGGGAGGAGAGAGAGAAGCACACTCCCCACTGAGCAGGGAGCCTTGAGCTGAAGGCAGATGCTTAACCGACTGAGCCATTCAGGTGCCCCTCCCTACTATTTTCTTAATAACATTTTCTTTTCTCTAGCTTATTTTATTGTAGGAATACATTGTATAATACACAAAACATGCAAAATATGTGTTGACTATTTCTGTTACCAGTAAAGCTTCCAGTTAGCAGTAGGCTCTTAGTAGTTAAGTTCTGGTGGGGGCAAAGGATCCAAAGGTTAGATGCAGATTTTCCAATGTGCCAGGGGTCGGTGCCCCTAACCTGTGCATTGTTCAAGAGTCAACTGCAATTGCATTGGCCCTGCAGTGGGGGTTCCCTAGCATGGGAGTAAAGAATGAAGAATGAAGTCTGATCAGTCAGAGGTTTCCACGGACCAGATGAGATCAGGATGTGTTCTGTAAGACTTGCTCCATACTAAAGAACTGGCTCTTCACTTAAGGAGCATGTGGAGTTTTAAACTTCAAGAGGCATCTAAGTAGTCATGCCAATAAGGTGATCTGTAACACTGTCCTGATTCTTGGTGAATTATTCATAATTCATGCTTGATGTGAACTTTACCATAACAAAAGCAGAAATAGTCCTCGACTGCTTTTCTGAGTATTTCCGTTTCTCCTGAATCGATCTGCATCCCGTTTGTAGGGCAAGGGGGTTTGGCCTCGTGCACCCCCTCAGCAATACCTGTAAATGAGTGATAGGCACAGAATCAGTATCCAAACACCTGTCTCATATACTCCCTGAATGTCTATGCTTCTGGTAGTGCAAAGATAAAAAGGGGAGAGGGGGTGAATAGAAATAAAACATGGTGGTTTTTTTTTTTTTTTCAAGTAATCTCTACCTCCAACGTGGGGTTTGAACACACAATCTTGAGATTGTCATATGCTCTTCCAACTGAGCCATCCAGGTGCTCCTTAAAACAAGATCTTCTAATTTAAAAAACCCACAAAGATGGAGCCCTTGGCTGGCTCAGTCTGTAAAACATGCAACTCTCAATCTCAGGGTTGTAAGTTCAAGTCCCACATTGGGTGTAGAGATTACTTACAAAATAAAATCTTAAAAAAATTGGGGGTGCCTGGGTGGCTCAGTCAGTTAAGCATTCAACTCTTCATTTCAGCTTAGGTCACAATCTCAGGGTTGTAAGATCAAGCCCCTCATTGAGCTCCTTATTGAATGTGGAGACTGCTCAAGATTCTCTCTCTTTCCCTCTGCCCCTTCCCTCTACTTCTTTTCTCTCCCCCTCCTCTGTGCATGCACTCTCTCTCTCTCAAAAGAAAAAAAAAAAGCACAAAGAATGTATTTCTGGTATATATAACAGTGATCACCTCTGAAATGAATCTATTGATAAAGAACTATGAATAATTCGACACACAGGGAATAGTAGTAGCTCAAAGGAAATGATAACAGAAATATCATTTGCTCTATAGTCTGAAAGTAACAGTCATGTTATGGGAAGACCTTCACCATGGAACAAAAGTAGAGACATCCATACAGACATTAAAATTACAAAGCAAATATTATAAACCACTTTTTGCCACCAAATTCAACAACTTAATGAAATCAACTAGTTAAAAATGAAGTTGAAAATGAAGTTTACTGAAATAGGCAACAGAAGAAATGGAAAGTACACATAGCCCTATATCTGAAAACCAGCATGCCAACTGTGAAACTTGAAAAAAATCTGTAATTAAATGTCAACGATTAGAAATTCAACTGGTGGGGCACCTGGGTAGCTCAGTTGGTTAGATGTCTGACTCTTGGTTTCAGCTCAGGTCATAATCTAATGGTCGTGAGACTGAGTCCTGTGTCAGGCTCCTTATTAGTGAGGAGTCTGCTTCTCCCTCTCCTACCCCTCCCCCAGCTCATGCTCTCTCTCTTAAATAAATAAATAAATCTTTAAAAAATCCAATTGGCAGCTGACAATGAATTGAGAATACCCTTCCTGTTCATCAGTTATACATTCACTGTACTATTTAAAGATTGTTTCATATTTGAATCTATCTTCCTGAGAGTGGAGACCCTAATCTTGGGCTTGGAAACCAATCTGCATTAATCAATTCCTTTCTCCTTGCACATATATATACGTGTGTGTGTGTGTGTGTGTGTGTGTACACATACATACATATATGATTTTGACATATATAGATATATATTTATGCCCACATTCCCTCTGACAACTCTTGGAAATATCTATATCTACATCTATCCTCTCTTCTTCAACACTCACATTCACATTACATCCTCTGATAAACTTTTGTGGATTCTTCTCCTCTTTCTTGGTTCCAGAAAATACTATGATGCTAACTCAATATTTCGTAGATGACCTACCATGGTAGAGATCATCACTATACAAGGTGTAGGTTTAACAACCTAGACTAGTTTCCATCACATATGGCCACATGTGTTCACTAGTGCTCCCTGCCACTCATAACACATTTACAGCTCTGAAGATACCATAGTGATAAAAGGGAAAATGGTTATTAACTCAGAGCAATACCTAACCAGTCCTGAGTTTTTTTGCTTTCCTTTGGAATTGAGTAAAATAAGAATTTTCTTAAAGATTTCATTTATTTATTTGAGATAGAGAGTGAGTGGGCACATAAGAGCAGGGGGGGAGGGTAGAAGGGAGGGAGGAAGAATCTCAAGCAGACTCCATCCCATGTGTGGAGCCCAACTCGGTGCACAATCTCACAACCCTGAAATCAAGACCCCAGCTGAAACCAAGAGTCACAAGCTCAACTGACTGAGCTACCCAGGTGCCCCAGAATTTTTTAAAATTAGGGTTTATAAAAGGAATGAAAGATAATTTACTCTATGTTTCTTAAATTTATTTTGCAAAACCAAGGTGCTGCTGAGGACACAGTACAAAGTACATTGACCCTGTTTCTTGGACTCATCAGTGTTAGGCAGCTATTCACTGGTATGTCAAGTCAAAAGAGATGTATCAGAGCCATTTTTAAGATAATGCTTAGGACACCTTAGAAAATATTACATAAGTCTTCCCTGTAAAGATTTTAAGAGGTATGAAAACAAAGGATAAAGCTGTTAACACCTACAGTATTTTGCAAAATCCTTCTGTAAATCCATCCTGGCATTGACAAAAGCACGTCCTTTCTCGGTTCCAACAACAAACACATCTGTCTCATACATTGCGATGCAGGCCACTTCTGCCTTGGACTTGGCCAGCTCTTTACACTGAAATAGAAACAAAGAATAAAGTATTATATACCATGGCAGATCCAGATTTTGTAGAGCCTGAGAGGTCTGTTTTAACAAAAGAACACAGGGGGCAGCCCGGGTAGCTCAGTGGTTTAGTGCTGCCTTCAGCCCAGGGCCTGATCCTGGAGACGGGAATAGAGTCCCATGTCGGGCTCCCTGCATGGAGCCTGCTTCTTCCTCTGCCTGTGTCTCTGCATCTCTCTCTCTCTCTCTCTCTCTTTCTCTGTGTCTCTCATGAATGAATAAATGAATGAATGAATGAATGAATGAATGAATAAATAAATAAATAAATAAAAATTTTTTTAAAAGAACATAGGGATGCTTGGCTGGCTCAGTCAGTAGAGCATGTGACTTGATATTGTGATTGTGAGCTCGAGCCCCATGGTGGACACAGAGATTACTTAATTTAAAAGAACTACAAGGAGCACCTGGGTGGCTCAGCGGTTGAACATCTGCCTTTGGCTCAGGGCGTGATCCCAGAGTCCCGGTATAGAGTCCCATGTCGGGTTCCCTGCATGGAGCCTGCTTCTCCCTCTGCCTGTGTCTCTGCCTCTCTCTCTGTCTCTCATGAATAAATAAATAAAATCTTTAAAAAAAAATAGCATGAGAAAAATCCCCAAAAGAAACAAAACAAATCCACCAAGCAAATACCATAAACATCATAAAACCCAGAGAAAAACCTATTTTATTAACTTATTAACACTAAATTAATATTTTTACTGACCTATGATATTGTGATTTATAAAACTGGTCTTCATTCACTGTTCCTGGCACAGAGCTCCTAAAAGCCTTGGAATTTCCTTTTTTTTTCCCCCTTGGAATTTCCTAAGAGAGCAATAAAGGGGTCTTTTATCAGGACATCTGAGTGGTTCAGTGGTTGAGCGCCTGCCTTTGGCTCAGGGTATAATCCCGGGGTTCCAGGATCGAGCCCCACATCAGGCTCTCTGCATGGAGCCTGCTTCTCCCTCTGCCTGTGTCTCTGCCTCTCTCCCCGTGTCTCTCATGGATAAATAAATAAAATCTTTAAAAAAAAAAGTGGGGGATCCCTGGGTGGCTCAGTGGTTTGGCGCCTGCCTTTGGCCCAGGGCATGATCCTGGAGCTCCCGGATAGAGTCCCACGTCGGGCTCCCGGCATGGAGCCTGCTTCTCCTTCCGCCTGTGTTTCTGCCTCTCTCTCTCTCTCTCTTTCTATGTCTATCATGAATAAATAAAATATTTAAAAAAAAAAAGTGATCCAGTAAGTAAAATGTTTCTGAGTTCTGCAAGCTGCTCTAGTGAATGAATCAAACCCAAGGAGGGTGGGGTCTTTAGAACTTCCAACCTATAGCCATAGGTCAGAAGCACAGATGACAATCTTGACTTGATGTTAATTAGCATCTGAAGTGCAGGCAGACCTTGTAGGGTTGAGCCCTTAACCTGTGGTCTCTCTCTCTCCACATAGAATCAGAATTGAGTCAAATTGCAGGACACCCAGCTGGTGTAAAAGAATTGCTTGTTGCTTGTCAGAATTGGGTGCAGTATCTTTACCAGCTGACCTGCCTCTTCTACATGCCTCTTTCCCCTATATTTTTGGCTACAGACTCTTTGCCTCTTCCTATGACAACAATTTTATAATATTTCCTATAGTGAAAAAAAATATTTTCTATAGTGAGAACAAAGAGATAATGTTTCCTCCAATCTGGTTGATTACATTTTTATTATTGATGTAAGGATGCATAAAATAAAAATTCATGCATAAGACACACTTCCTGTTCATCCTGGTACTATAGCATAATTCCTGATAGACAAGAAATCTGTGATATTTACTTTGTGTAGATCCTTCAAGAGATTTCAAAGAACGTGTAGTGTATTTATAAGTGCATATGCTACTTTGGTGAATCGACCAGAGAGAACTTCTGTTTTGACAAACAGTTCTGTTTTATTTACAATTTACCTGTTTACTGATTGGAAGAATTTCCCACAGACTAGTTTCTGGCTCTGTACATTTAAAAAAAAAGATTTTATGTATTTATTTGACAGAGCACAAGCAGAGGGAAAGGGAGAAGCAGGGATCCTGATGCAGGACTCGATCCCAGGATCCTGGGATCATGACCTGAGCTGAAGACAGATGCCCAACTGACTGAGTCGCCAAGGTGCCCCTGACTCTGTATATTTAAAACCTGTTTCTCCTTGACTACCCACCTACTTCTGGAGATGAGTACATGTTCATAGCACTGTGACCTCAGATCCCTTTGTGTCCTGTTACTGGGTTAGTTGACACAATGAACCATAAGAATATTCCCAGAAACCATTCTCACACTAGGGTGTCTAGCAATAACTTACCCCTACATAGAAATAACAGCAAGCCACATAATAACACTAAACTAAATGTATCCCCAACTGAGCTTCCCCTTTGAAGCTCCAAAGGTACCTATGTCCACTCCAGTACTGCCTGATGCAGGGGATCACAGGAGACAGAATAATCGCCTCCCCACCAAGGTGTCCATGTCCTAATCTCCAGAGCTTGTGAATGAACATATTACCTTATGTAGCAGAAGGGACTTTGCGGATGTGATTATTTTTTGTATCTTGACAGTGGCAGATTTTCTTGGATTATTAAGGTGGGCCCATGGAATCACCAAGGGTCTTGACAAGGTACAGAGGGAGGCAGAAGAGGAGGGGTGACAACAGAACCAGAGGGCAGAGCGATGCCCTTGCTGGAAGGGGCCGGTAGTTGAAGAAAGTGGGTGGTCTCTAGAAGCTGGAAAAAGTAAAGTACAGATTCTCCCTGGGAGCCTCCAGAAGGAATGCAGCCCTGGTGATACCTTGATTTCAGCCCTTGACCTCTAGAACTGTCTTATAGTAAGGGTGTGTTGTTTAAAAGCACTACATTTGGGGAACTTGTGATAGTGTCAATCGCAAACGGATACAGGGGCTGTGGTGGTGAGAAAGAGCAGGATGCAGAAACCTTAACCATTGTGGTTAAAATATGTTATTTAGCAAATTGCACAAACACGCACTGCTGGGGCTTTCCCATGACTAGGGGAGGGGCCAGCGTGAGAGGGGAGAAGGAAGGTTAAGCTTCATTAGCTTCATGGCAAATCTCTGTATTTCTATCAAACGAACCAAAAATTCAGCACCTCAACCATCTGAAGTATAGAACCTTATAGAATCTGAAGTATCAGGTGAAGTCACTAATGTTTAGCCTTACTTAGGTCACTGTTGGTAGAAAGGATCTTTCCAAAGGCGGTTTTTTTCCTCATTATAAAATATCTGTTACAGGGGTGCATATTGGTAGAGCTCAGTTGGTAGAGCATGGGACTCAATCTCAAGGTTGCGAGTTCAAGCCCCACACTGAACATGCAGCTGACTAAGAAAAATAAATAAGGGCAGCTGGGTTAAGGGTCAGTTGGTTAAGGGGCTAACTCTTGGTTTTGGCTCAGCTCATGATCTCAGAGTCGTGGGATCCAGCCCTGCGTCGCGCTCCTCACTCAGTGGGGAGTCTGCTTGAAGACTCTCTCCCTCTCTCTCTGCCACTTCCTCCTGCACTCTGTCTTTCAAATAAATAAATCTTTACAAATGAATAAGTAAAAATAAAATATGTTGGGGATTCCTGGGTGCCTCAACGGTTTGGTGCTTGCCTTCAGCCCAGGGTGTGATCAGGTCATAAAAAACAAGAGAGGACTAAGAAGCTGTCACAGACCAGAGGTGCCTAAGGAGACCTGATGATTGAAAGTGGTGTGATGCCACAAGAGGCTCCGGGGACAGAGAAAAGATCTCAGTCAAAATGCAGATGAAATCTGGGGTGCCCAGCTGGCTCAATTGGTAGAGCATGTGACTCTTGATCTCGGGGTTGTTTGAGCCCCATGCTGTGAGTTTGAACCCCAAATCAAATTTTTTTATTTTAAAATTTTAAAAATTTTAAAATCAAAATTTTTAAAAAAATTGCTGATGAAAATGGAGGAAATTCTGGGGCTGGCTAGTAGTGATGTACCAGTACTATCTATTGATTTGGATAAATGTGCCATAGTTTACATAAGTGATGGGTGAGGAGCATATGGGAGCTCCCTGCAAATCTGCAACTTTTCTGTAAATCCTTAAAGTATTCTTTTAAAAAAATTATTTATTTATTCATGAGAGACACACAGAGAGAGGCAGAGATATAGGCAGAGAGAAAAACAGGCTCCATGCAGGGAACCTGATGTGGGACTCCATCCCAGGACTCCAGGATCACGCCCTGAGCCAAAGGCAGACGCTCAACCACTGAGCCACCCAGGCATCCCCTTAAAGTATTCCTAAATAAAAATGTATTGTATAAAAAACCAGGGGCACCTATCTGACTCAGTTGGTAGGAGCATGAGGCTCTTGATCTTGGGGTTGTGAGTTCAAGTCCCACGTTGAGGGTAGAGATAACTTAAAAACAAAATCTTAAAAAAACAAAAACAAAAACAAAAAACCAAAACTTCTTGGTTTTCAGGAGGTTGGGGGAAGGGCGGAAGGGGAACAATTTTGTTCAAGGAGTACAGATTTTCGGTTGAAGAGGATGAAAAAGCTCTGGAGAAGGATGGTAGTGATGGCTGCATGACAAGTGAATGCAGTTAATGCCTCTGAACTGGTTAAAGTGGTTAAAATGGTAAATTTTGTGATCTGTATCTGTATATTTTACCACACACACAAAAAAAACCCTCTTGATTTTCCCCCAAGAAAACCTCACAACTCACATCCAATCTGTTGCTAAATACTGTCAACTCTACAGATCATTCTAGAAGCATCACTTCTTCCCACCATTCCCAGCCTAGTCCATGCCACCAAACTCTCCTGTCTGAACCACAGCCTACTAGCCCACTAACTGGTGTCCCGGCATTCCAGTCTTATTCCATGTTAACTGACTGCTCATACAAGCACCACTCCCCCACATGACTCCTTCCCTCAGAACCTTCCAAATGCTTCCCACCACACTGAGGAGAAAGGCCCAGAGCACTCCGTGATTTAGCTACCTGGTACCTCTTGAAGCTCACCTCTGCCCCCTTTTCCTTTTCTCCCCCTGCTTCAGTGTTACTGGACTTTTTTTTTTTAAGATTTTATTTATTTATTCATGACAGAGACACACACAGAGAGAGAGGCAGAGACATAGGCAGAGGGAGAAGCAGGCTCCATGCAGGGAGCCTGATGTGGGACTCGATCCCAGGACTCCAGGATCGTGCCCTGGGCCGAAGGCAGGCGCTAAACCGCTGAGCCACCCAGGGATCCCGTTACTGGACTTCTTGATGCTCCTTGAAAATACCACACCTGGAGGGCTCAGCTGCTTAAGCATCTGACTTGATTTTGGCTCAGGTCATGATCTCGGGGGTGTGAGATTGAGCCCTGAGCCAGGCTCCATGCTCAGCATGGAGTCTGCTTGAGATTCTTCTCTCTCTCTCTCCCTCTTCTTCTTCCTCTGGCCCTCTTCCCCATCCATGCTCTCTCTCTCTGGCCCTAAAATAAAATCTTTAAAAATAAATAAATGGAAGAAAATACCACACTTGTTCCCACCTCAGGGTCTTTGCACAATCTGTTCTCACTGAATACTCTGCTCCTGGATATGGGCCTGGCCTACTTCTTCCCTTCATCCACATCTTTGCAGAAAAGGCAACTACCCAGAGAATCTCTCCCAGACCACCCTGTCATAACCACCTGTTCTTGCTCCATATCTGTTTCCTGACCCTTCTTTTCTTTATGTTTTAAAAATTTTATCTGAGAGAGACAGAGAGAGGGAAAGAGAGCATGAATAGGAGTAGGAGCAGACAGAGAAGCAAAATCCCCGCTGAGCAGAGAGCTCGACCCAGGGCTCTATCCCAGGACCCTGGGATCATGACCCAAGCTGAAGGCAGACACTCAACCAACTGAGTCACCCAGGCTCCCCCCTCCTTTTCTTTATGATACTTATTATATTTACTGATATGAACATATCCACATAGGATTTGTTTATTGTCTGTCTCCCTAGACAGAACATGAGATCATATGGGCAGGACCTTATCTGTCTTTTCAAGGCTTGTGGCCCCAAGGCCTAAAGACACATCTAGATATGCAAGGCACTTCATGAATATCTGTCATATGAAGGAATGTGGTCAATTCTTTGGTAAAATGTTTCTAGTTCTCTCTTCAAATAGATCCTGATATTTTCTTTCAAAATTTATTCCAAGGTGTTTTTAAATTTTTTTTTTAATTTTTAATTTTATTTTATTCATAGAGACATAGAGAGACAGAGGCAGAGACACAGGCAGAGGGAGAAGCACGTCCTGGGCTGCAGGCAGCGCTAAACCGCTGCGAGCCACTGGGGCTGCCCTCCAAGGTGTTTTTTTAAAAACAGTTTTATCTACTATCAGATAATCTTTGATAATTTCCATATCTCAAGATTCTTAACTTAATCACATCTGTAAAGTTCCCTTTGCCAAATAAGAACATTCACAGGTACAAGAGTGAGGATAGGGACATCTCTAAGGGCCATTATTCAGTTACCCCTGGGACACTTTCAAGATTTCTCTTTACATTTGGTTTCCTTTTTTTTTTTTTTTTTTTAAGATTTTATTTATTTATTCATGAGAGACATACAGAGAGAGGCTGAGACACAGGCAGAGGGAGGAGAAGCAGGCTCCATGCAAGGAGCCCAATGCAGGGCTTGATCCCGGGAATCCAGGATCATGCCCTGAGCTGAAGGCAGACACTTAACCACTGAGCCACCCAGGCATCCCTGGTTTTCTTTTTTTGTTTGTTTTTGTTTTATTTCTATTATCCCTGGTTTTCTATGGTTTAAATATGATGGGTCTAGGGGCACCTGGGTGGCTCAATTAGTTGGGTGTCTGCTTTTGGCTCAGATGATTCCAGGGTCCTAGGATTGAGCCTCACATGGGTCTCTCTGTTCAGTGAGAAGCCTACTTTTCCCTCTGCCCCTCCGTGACCCCACCGCTGCCTTTGCTCTCTGTCTCAAATAAATGGATAAAATCTTTTGTAAAGATTAAATAAATAAAAATAAATAAATAAATAATGAATAAATATGATGGGTGTAGGGCCATGTGTATCTGTGTGCGCATGTGTACATACACACACATGTATGTGAGAGGGAGCAATGGTGTGTGTGGTATATGGTCAATTAACCCTATAATCTTCTTTAAAGAAAGAGAAAAATGGATCAATTTGTTTATTTTTTCTGGTCAAGGATCCAATCCAGGGTCACAGTTTCTACCTGAGTGAGCTCTTCAGTCTTTTGTGTTTCTATCTGGAATGGTTCTCCAGTCTTTTGTGTCTCCTGCAGTTGACATTTATTCGAAGTTCAGCCCAAGGGGCAGCCTGGGTGGCTCAGTGGGTTGAGCCTCTGACTCTTGGTTTTGGCTCAGGTCATGATCTCAGGCTCATGGGATCCAGGCCCACATCGGCTCTCGGCTCAGCAGGGAGTCTGCTTGTTCCTCTCCCTCTGTCTGCCCCTCCTCTCACATTTTCTCTTGTTCTCTCTCAAAAATAATAGAGGGCAGCCTGAGTGGCTCAGTGGTTTAGTGCCACCTTCAGCCCAGGGCCTGATCCTGGAGACAGGGATCGAGTCCCACATGGCTCTATGCATGGAGCCTGCTTCTTCCTCTGCCTGTCTCTGTCTCTCTCTCTCTCTCTCTCGTGAATAAATAAATAAAATCTTTAAAAAAAATAGATAAAAACTTTAAAAAAAAAGTCCACCCCAGTTATTTTGTAGAACAAAATAATTTGTTCCTTAATTTGGCTTTGTCTGGTATTTCCCCATTAGATTCAGGTCAGGTGTTTTTGGCAGGAATGTCACAGCAAGGGCAAAGCCCCTTCCCGGAGCATCCCATCAGGAGGCACATGATACTTGTCTGTCCCATTACTGCTGATGGCCACTCTGACCACTTGATTAAGGGGGCGTCTCTCATGCTTGTCCACTTTTATAAAGGTGTTGATCTTCCCTTCCTTTCTTTTTTTTTAAGATTTTTATTTATTTATTCATGAGAGACACAGAAAGAGAGGCAGAGATACAGGCAGTGGGAGAAGCAGGCTCCCTGCAGGGAGCCCAATGTGGGACTCAACTCATAGGACCCTGTGATCACCACCGAGCCAAAGGCAGATGCTCAACCACTGAGCCCCCCAGGTGTCTCTGATCTCCCTTTCTAATCAATAAGTATTTTGTGATCAGATACCTTGAGGTCATATACATTTCTCACCAAGTTTTCACCCACAAGGTCCATTTTACATGGTGGAGCTAAATAGAGGCATATAAATGGAGCTTACCTCTGCATTTACAGCAAAACCATTCTCAAGGAAACAGAGACATCCTTGTTAAATTTTCCAATCTGGAAAGCTCACATTGATATAATTACATCCATAACGTAAGAAGTGCCTTTTTTAAAGATTACCTGATGAGCCCGCAACCTCTATGAAGAAGAATATAGTTACACAGACAGGGACAGTGAAGTGTGGCCCAGCTGTTATTTCGACAGTGGTCCCACTAGGGGACATTTTATAGAACTGCAGACCACCTCACCATGGATTCCAGAGCAGACACAAGGAATGTCACCACCATCCTGCTCTCCGAGGACTCCTCGTTTTCCATGGGCAGGGCAGACACTGCCACTTGGGCCATGATCCCTGTCCAAGAGAAGTAACAAGAAAGTGAGCGGTAGAAAGCCAGTGTCCTCCAAGCACATGTTTATAGAGCTGCAAGGGTCCTCAATGATAACCCACTTCCAACCTCCCTTTACAGGTAAAGAAACTAAAGACATAAAGTGGTTTGGGGCGCCTGGGTGGCTCAGCTGGTTAAGTGTCTGCCTTCAGCTCAGGGAGGTCATGACTGTAGGGTCCTGGGGTCGAGTCCCACATCAGGCTCCCTGCTCAGTGGGGAGTCTGCTTCTCCCTCTGCCCCACCCTCTGCTCATGCTCTCTCTCTCTCTCACTCACACTCTCTCTCTCAAATAAATAATTAAAAAAAAAAAGATAAAGTCTCTGCCCAAGATCTCTGGTAAGTAATGCTAATTCTCATGAAGCATGTTTTCCATCAAACCTAGACATTGTCTCCTCATAAAATAAATTCCGGTTGTTTGCTGGAAAAGCACATTAACCACCTCCTGGTTGAGGAGGGGAACACTGATCTGATGATGTTCCATCAGACCCCACACAGGAGTGCCTGACACTAAATTCCAATTCCCAAGTACAAAAGAGAGAAGTGAGAAGTATGCTAAAGGTGAGAAGAGACAATCCCAACTTCCTTTTCCCACTAGGATTTCTCTGGTATAAAAGCTCACTCGAAATTCCTCCAAAGTCTAAATCAGTGTAACATCCCAAAACGTCTTTGGAAAAATTTCTCCAGCACCATAGAAAGGATTTTTAGAAATAGAGAATGCAAAAGAAATACTGCCAGCTATGTCATGGCCCCAAAGTGGCTAGCTTAATTATATTTGTAAGCAAAGGAAAAATGAACAGATAACCCAGATACTCAGATGAAGCCTAAAGATGGATCTAAGGGAGTGAAGTATGGTGGTTGTATAAGGTTATTCAGAGATATTCACAAAGGGGGTGCCTGGGTGGCTTAGCGGTTGAGCGTCTGCCTTCAAGTCAGGTCGCGATCCCAGGGTCCTGGGATCAAGTCTCACGTCAGGTTCTGGGCAGGGAGCCTGCTTCTCCCTCTGCCTGTGTCTCTGCCTCTCTCTCTGTGTCTCTCATGAGAAAATAAATAAAATCTTAAAAAAAAAAACAACACTCACAAATGTTTCTCTCTCAGTGCTTTGATTCCTTGCCCACCTGAATGCTATGTGGCCATGTGCCTTGCCTTGGGCAGTGACATCAAGGGAGTGACATCACTTTCAGGCAGAGGCTTTGCAACACTCCCTGTTTCTCTGTAAAATCACCACCACTATTCTCTACGGGACAGTTCCATCAACTGTGGTTGACGAAACCATGGCATAGACACTGCAGCCAGCTCACAATAGTCCTTTAATGAAGCAAGAAATAAATCCTTGCTTCTGTAATCCACCGCCACGAGGTGGTACTTTAAACCACAGCATACCCTAGCCAACGTGCTAGTAGAGCAGCCTGAAAAGGGAGTCTAAAAAAATGCCACTATCTCAATTCTCTGAAGACACTTGAAGATGCCTTAATTAGATTTATACTCTTCCTGAGAAAGACCATAGCCTAGCAGAGCCATTACAATGCAAATTGCTTTGATTAAAAAATTTTATAAGTTGGTCTCCCTATTATGAAATGAATTTGAGAGAATGGGACTTCATAGCAGGCATGACCTGGCCACGAACAGATAAATACACATTCTTCAATTTGAACCTTTTTTTTCCTTTTGTTATTATTATTTAAAGTAGGCTCCATGCTGGGTATGAACCCATGACCCCAAGATCATGACCAGAAGTGAGATCAAGAGTTGGAAGCTAAAAAAAAAAAAAAAAAAAAAAAGAGTTGGAGAGTTGGAAGCTCAACTGAATGAACCATGTGGGTGCCCCCAATTTGAAGCTTTTAGATAATTATCTTAAAATAAAAACTTTGACTCTCGTTATCATTCCAACATTTGAGAATGAGCAGAAGTCTGTCATTATAAACTACTTATGTGGGGGTAGTTTATAAAATGAAAAGAAAAAAAAAACCTAGGACATGGCCTTTCATGTCCTTAAAATAACCTCCAAGTTAAGAGGCCTCATGATGAAGCAGACCAAAAAGCAGTCAAAGTGGGGCACACATCCCTGAACTCAAACACTGTTCATGTCTGCAGATTTTTTTCAACAAGAAGAAAAATGGTCAAGATGATCATTCACTGTCTCCTTTTAAGTGCAGGAAAGTTTTTATTATAAATATTCGTTAGCTGGGTATGTGAATGGCTCAATGGCTCAACTGGTTGAGCATCCAACTCTTGATTTCAGCTCAGGTCATGATCTCAGGGTCCTGGGACTGAGCCCACGTGGGGCTCCACACTGGGTATGGAGCCTGCTTTTAAGATTCTCTCTCTCCCTCTGCCTTTCACCATACCACCTCACCCCAGCTCACCCCTCTCAAAAAAAATTCTTTGCAACTGCTGTAAACCAGATTCTTACTGGGATTACATTATATTTCTTTAAATTCCTGTTCATGTCATTAAAAATTTTTTTTAAAGATTTATTTATTTCAGGCATGTGAGGAGGAGGCGTAGAGAGAACAGGGGAGAGAATCCTCAAAGCAGCTTTGCCAAAGAGCCCATCATGGGGCTTGATCTCGGGACCTTGAGATCATGACTAAAGCCGAAATCAAGAGCTGGCCATTCAACCGACTGAGCCACCTAGGCACCCCCCAAAATTTTTAAATCAAGGCATAATTTATGGAAGCTCACTTTTTAGTATACAGATCTATACATTTTAATAAACATAAAGTCAAGTAGCCACCACCAAAATCAAAGTATAGAACATTTCCATCACCCCCCAAATTCCTCCATGCCCCTTTGTACTCGATCCATAACCCCATCCCAAACCCTAGCAATAATGATGTTTCTGTCTCTAGTTTTGCTTATTCCAGAATGTCATATAAATGGAATCCTACCCTGTATTGTTGCCCTGTTAGTTGCTTATTCTTTTTACTTCTGAGTATTTCACTGCAATGATTCAATGGTTATCTATCCTTTAGCCAGGTGAGGAACATCTGAGCTGTCTGCAGTTCTTGACTTATGAACAAAGCCACTATGACCATTCACATACCTGTTTCCATTTCTCTTGGGTAAATGCCTAAGAGTGAAATTGCTGGGTCATATGAGAAGTATGTATTTTAAACTTTATAATAAAGTACCAAACTGCTATCCAAAGTGACTATACCATTTTGGGTTCCTATGGAAAATACAAGAAAATTCCAAAGTGGTGATATTACTCTGTGGTTTGAATTTGCATTTTCTTAATGACTAATGATGCTGGGAAGCTTTACGTGTGCTTATCTCCCATCCTTATATCTTATCTTTTTTGGTGAAAATGCCTCTTCACATTTTTGTTCATTTAAAAACTGGCTTATTTTTTCTTATTGAATTTATAGAGTTCTTTCTATGTTCTTGACATAAGTCCCTTATATGTGGTTTGCAAAGTACTTTCCCTTTACCGTACCATTACCAGGACGACTGATAAAACTTAATGAAGTCTTAGGATTACCATGTATCTGGGCTAACTTTATTTTGATTGTAATACGGCTGCTATGCAGGCTATTTTTGTTGATAGGAAATATACACTGTTAAGTATATTCAGGATGTTCAGGAATAATAGGACATCAGGTTCATAATTTCTCTCAAATGGTTCAGAAAAAATAAAGTTCTTTGTACCATACTGGCAACTTTCCTGGAAGTTCAAAATTGTTTCAAATTTTGAACAATTATTTTTAGGGGGATCCCTGGGTGGCTCAGCGGTTTAGTGCCTGCCATTGGCTCAGGGCATGATCCTGGAGTCCCGGGATCAAGTCCCACATCAGGCTTCCTGCATGGAGCCTGCATCTCCCTCTGCCTGTCTCTCTCTCTCTCTCTCTCTCTCTCTCATGAATAAATAAATAAATAAATAAAATATTTAAAAAAAACAATTATTTTTAGAAATTGACTATACTCTGTGTCAATTATTTGTACATTTCTATTTCCAAAAATTGTATGGTCCATCCTCTGGGCTATGTAATTCTTTTTTGGGAAAATCAGTCTCTAGTATGCATCATTAAGAATTCAGATTAGGGGTGCTTGGGTGGCTCAGTGGTTGAGCGTCTGCCTTCGGCTCGGGTTGTGATCCTGGGGTCCTGGGATAGAGTCCTGCATCAGGCTCCCTGCTCAGCAAGGGGTCTGCTTCTCCCTCTCCCGCTCTCCTGCTCATTCCCCCCCCCCTCTCTAAGAAGTAAATAAAAAAATCTTAAAAAAAAAAAGAAATCAGATGAAATTCTTTCATGAGAAGGGCACGACTTGAAACAATTTTTATTTTATGCAAAGTAAGTGTACTGAAACTAGAGCTTTCACTCCAAAGTCCTGTCTATGTTTTCAGAAATCAGCTGCATTACCTGATTGAAATAGAATTATTTTCCCATTGAAAGTTACAGAAATCTCACAAAGATTTTAAAATGAACCTTTAAATATATTGAACAGGTGTTCAATTTTTATCTAAGATAAAGCAATAATGTATTTGTTATTAAAAAGGATCAATATGGGTAAATTTGCACTGTTTTAAAAGTAAAGTAGGGCTCAAAACACTTTAATAGATTATTGCTATTGTTTAAAAATTTTACTAAGATGGGCTCCTGGCTGGCTCACCTGGTAGAGTATGCAACTCTTGATCTCAAGATCATGAGTTCAAGCCCCATGTTACTGTGGAGACTACTTAAGAAAAAATAAATAAACCATGGTTAAGAAACTTGGGACACCTGGGTGGCTCAGCATGCTCAGATGCTGGTTGAGCATCTGCTTTCGGCTCAGGGTGTGATCCTGGGGTCCTGGGATCGAGACCTGCATCAGGATTTCTGCAGTCTCCTCTCTGTCTGTCTATGTCTCTGCTTTTCTGTGTGTCTCTCATGAATAAATAAATAAAATCTTAAAAAAAAAAAAAAGAAAATGATACTCTTGGGACACTTGGGTGGCTCAGTGGTTGAGCGTCTGCCTTTGGCTTGGGTTGTGATCCCTGGGTCCTGGGATCAAGTCCGGCATTAGGCTCCCTGCAGGGAGCCTGGTTCTCCTTGCCTCTCTGCCTATTTCTGCCTATTTCTCATGAATAAATAAATAAAAATCTTTCAAAAAAAAAAAAACCTGATTCTTGACCACCATCTTTCAGAGTAAACTAACTCAAACACTTTTTGGGTTTTTAAAAAATATTTTATTTATTTGAGAGAACAAGCAGTGGGGAGGGGCAGAGAGAGAGGAAGAAGTGGACTCCCTGCTGAACAGGGAGACAGATGTGGGGGCTCCATCTCAGGACCTTGAAATCATGACCTGAGCCTAAGGCAGACACTTAACCCCCTGAGCCACCCAGGTGCCCAATCAATCAATCAAATCTTTTATTTTTTTAAATTTTTATTTATTTATGATAGTCACAGAGAGAGAGAGAGGCAGAGACACAGGCAGAGGGAGAAGCAGGCTCCATGCACCGGGAGCCCGATGTGGGATTCGATCCCGGGTCTCCAGGATCGCGCCCTGGGCCAAAGGCAGGCGCCAAACCGCTGCACCACCCAGGGATCCCTCAATCAAATCTTTTAAAAGAGGTGCCTGGGTGGCTCAGTCAGTTAAGCCTCTGCCTTAGGCTCAGGTCATGATCTCAAGGTTATGGGAGCCAGCCCTATGTTGGACTCCCCGCTCAGTGAGGAATCTGCTTGTCTCCTCTACCTCTGCCCCTCCCCACCATTCATACTCTCTCTCAAATAAATAATCTTAAAAGAAAAAAAAAAAAAAAACGGATGCCTGGGTGGCTCAGCGGTTGGGCACCTGCCTTCAGCTCAGGTCGTGGATCTGGGATGGAGTACCCCATCAGGTTCCCTGTGAGGGGCCTGCTTCTCCCTCTGCCTGTGTCTCTGCACCTCTCTCTCTCAATCTGTGTGTGTCTCTCTCATGAATAAATAAAACCTTTAAAACAGGGCAGCCCAGGTGGCTCAGCAGTTTAGTGCTGCCTTCAGCCCAGGGCATGATCCTGGAGACCCAGGATCGAGTCCCATGTCAGGCTCCCTGCATGGAGCCTGCTTCTCCCTTTCCCTGTGTCTCTGCCTCTCTCTCTCCTCTCTGTGTATTCTCATGAATAAATAAATAAATAATCTTTAAAAAAATAAATAAAAGCCTTTTTTAAAAAAATTTTTTATTTATTTATGATAGTCACACAGAGAGAGAAATATCAACTGTGCTACCAGCAATGACAAAAATGAGTGTTGCATAATTATTGTTTTGTTGCTTCATTTACTTTAACAACAAATGGAGACAGGAGCCTTGTCTTTTGTATTTTATGACTTAGAACACCCTGTGCGTTAATGGAACATCAAAAATAATGAAACATGAGGGCACCTGCCTGGCCCAGTTGGTAGAACATACAACTCCTGATCTTGGGGTTGTGAGTTTGAGCCCCACATTGGGTATAGAGATTACTTAAAACAAAATAATGAAACATGATTAGAAGACGGCCTGAGGTCTCCCACCCTGAGAATATTTTCCTGAAAAAAAAAAAAAAATCACTGCATTGTAGCAAAGCTAAAAATCTTTAACAAGGAGAGCTTATACCAGAGTAAAATCCCCCAAAGCCTACAGGGTGATTCATTTTTTCTATTAAAATCTAATACATAAGCAACATTCATTTGGATCATAGGATTTACACAGCACTTAACTTTTTGCTCTTTTATCACTTTTTTTTCTTTTTTAATTTTTTTAAAATTTATTTATTATAGTCAGAGAGAGAGAGAGAGAGGCAGAGACACAGGCAGAGGGAGAAGCAGGCTCCATGCACCGGGAGCCCGAACGTGGGATTCGATCCCGGGTCTCCAGAATCGCGCCCTGGGCCAAAGGCAGGCGCTAAACTGCTGCGCCACCCAGGGATTCCCTTTTATTACTTTTTTTAAAGTTTATTTAAGCAATCTCTACAGTCAATGTGGAGCTTGAATTTACAACCCCAAGATCAAGAGTAGCATGCTGTTCTCACTGAACCAGGCAGGCACCCCAACTTTTTGCTCTTTTTAAGATTGGAGACATAAACTAAAAACAAAACAAAACAAAAACCCTTTCAAATCTTAAAGTTTCCCCCAGCAATCCTTGAGGATTATCTGTCTCACCATTTCAGTGTAACATTTTACTAATGATAAGTAAACATTCTGAACAGGAGTCAACAGGCCGTGATGGTATAGTGGTTAGTACTCTGCGTTGTGAACAGGAGTCAACAATCTGCAGCCTGTGTGTCAAATCCAGATTGCCACATATATTTGTCAATGAAGTTTTATTGGAACACAGCCACACTCGTTTGTTTGTATCTCAGCTGTGGCTGCTCTCCTGTAAAGGCAGGGTTGCATGCACATGACAGAGACCATTGTCCCCTAGACCAAAAATATTTATTATCCGGCCTTGCACAGAAAAAGTTTGCCCATCTCTCATTCCCATCACGTCCAACGTTCAGCATTTGCAATGTCATAGGCTCCATTTATCAAACTTCTCCCGTGTTGAGATAGGGGCCCAGTTTATTTTTCAAACTGTTCCTAGGTTTTCCTTTCCAAAGGTGCATTTTTCAGGTCTGCGAGGCCTTAATTTTATTTAGTCCCAAGGTGCCACCTTTTCCACAGTCTGGGCCACAGAAATGTATGGAGGAGGGAGTTAAAGGTACAACTTCCAGTCATAAAAATGTAAGTCCGTAAGTCCTGGGGCACCTGGCTGGCCAGAGTGAAATTCTTAGGCTTGAGTTTTGAGCCCCACGTTGGGTGTAGAGATTACTCTAAATTTTTTTTTTTTTTTTTTTAAATCTTGGGACACCTGGGTGGCTCAGCATTTGAGCATCTGCCTTCAGTTCAGGGGATGATCCCAGATCCAGGGATCCAGTGTCGCAATAGGCTCCCTATGGGGAGCCTGTTTCTCCCTCTGTCTATGTCTCTGCCTGTCTCTGTGTGTCCCTCATGAATAAATAAATAAAATCTTTAAAAAAATAAAAGTTTAAAATCTTAAAAATCAATAAATAAGTCAGTCCTAGGGATATAATGTACCGCATGGCAGTTATAGTTAACAATACCATACTGTATGTTTAAAAGTTGCTAAGAGAGAGACATCTGGGTGGCTCAGTTGGTTAAGTGCCTGCCTTTGGCTCAAGTTATGATCCCAGAGTGCTGAGATCAAGTCCTGTGCAGGGCTCCCTGCTCAGTGGGGAGTCTGCTTCTCCTTCTCCCTCTGCTCCTCCCCCCACTGATGGGCTCACACTCTCAAATCAATCAATCAATCATTTTTTTTAAGATTTTATTTATTCATGAGAGACACGGGGAGAGAGAGAGAGGCAGAGACACAGGCAGAGGGAGAAGCAGGCTCCACACGGGGAGCCCGATGTGGGACTCGATCCTGGGACCCCAGGATCACGCCCTGAGCTGAAGGCAGGTGCCAAACCTCTGAGCCACCCAGGGATCCCCTCAATCAATGAATCTTAAAAAGTTCTCATCAGGGACTCCTGGGTGGCTCAGCAGTTGAGCATCTATCTGCCTTAGGCTCTGGGCGTGATCCCAGAGTACCAGGATCCAGTCCCACATCAGGCTCCCTACCTACATGGAGCCTGCTTCTCCCTCTACCTGTGTCTCTGTCTCTCTCATGAATAAATAAATAAATTGTTTTTTAAAAATAAAAGTTCCCATCACAAAACAACAAAAATTTGTAACTACACAAGGTGATGTTGACTAAACTAGTGGTGGTGATCATTTTGCAATATATACATATATTAAATCTCACTATGTTGTATACCTAAAACTAATGAAATGTCATATGTCAATTATATTTCAATAAAAGCAGAAAAAACTTAAATTAAAAAAGTTTTTAATCTTTATTTATTTATGATAGTCACACAGAGACAGAGAGAGGCAGAGACACAGGCAGAGGGAGAAGCAGGCTCCACGCACCGGGAGCCCGACGTGCGATTCGATCCCGGGTCTCCAGGATCGCGCCCTGGGCCAAAGGCAGGCACCAAACCTGGGTGCCTGCGCCACCCAGGGATCCCTAAAAAAGTTTTTAAAGATTTATCCTTTTAAAGATTTTTATATATTAGAGGGAGGGAGAGCACGAGCATGCATGAGTGGAGGGGAGAAGCAGTGGGGGACAGAGAAGTAGACACCCTGCTGAGCAGAGAGCCTGATGACATGGTGAGAGATCCCAGAACCTTGAGATCACAACCTGAGCTGAAGGCAGATGCCTAACTCACTGAGCTACCCAGGCACCCAAAGATTTATTTATTTTAGAGAAAGAGAACGGCGAGTGGGGAGGCTGGGGGGGGGGGGGAAGAGCTGATGGAGAGGGAGGGAGAGTGAATCCTCAAGCAGACTCCCCTCACCCCCCAATCCAAAGCCTGATACAGGGCTGGATCCCAGGGCCCAGAGATCATGACCTGAGTGGAAATTAAGAATTGGCTGCTTGGGCAGCCCTGGTGGCCCAGTGGATTCTTAAAAATCAAAAAAAAAAAAAAAAAAGAAAAGACGGAAAAGAAAAATTGGCTGCTTAACAGACTGAGCCACGCAGGCATCCCCAAACCAGAAAAGAGTGTAAAAGAACAACAGCAAATGTCAAGACAACAAGCTATCTGTTCCATAATTATCAAGGAGTATGGAAGAGAACTAGAAACAATACGTATTTTCAAGGTCATAAATCTTTAAACTAAATTTAAATGATTAACAGATCGTCTAGAACTTTAGCTCAGTCGAAATAAACCCATAAACATCCAAAACTGTGTTTTGAGCACCTGCTATCTGAGAACATACTCTGTTCCCAGGAAAGGCACCGGGACACAAAGGTGAGTAAAACCCACCACCGCTCCCAAGTGAGGCAGAGCTGCACAGACACGGCAGGTCACAGAGGCAAAACGAGGGCCCGGAAACCCGGGAGCGGACCGGGAGCGGTCCAGGGCGTGTGCAAACAGTCGGCAGCTGCGGCGCTTAAGACGCTGTGAGCTCTAGCTCCAAGCTGCGCAGCCTGGGAAAGGGAAGCGAACGCCAGGCTGAGGGTGCAGGAGACGGCCGGGGCTGGGGCAGCTGACTTCAGGGGCTGAGCCCCAGTCCCATCACCCCTGCAGGCTAACCCCTGCTGCAACCTGGCACCAGGGCTGTGGGGCTTGGTCTGGTTTGGTTTTTTAAGATCTTATTGATTTGTTCATGAGAGACACGGAGAGAGGCAGAGACCCAGGCGGGGGGAGAAGCGGGCTCCTCGCAGGGAGCCCGACGCGGGACTCGATCCCAGGACCGGGATCACGCCCCGGGCCCAAGGCAGCCGCTCAGCCACTGAGCCGCCCGGGCGCTCAAATAAACAGAACATTTAAACATGAAATAAAAACAGCGAGGCTCGGGTCTGACGGGCGGAGAGAGCCCTTCCTCCGAAACCCAGCGGCAGCCGCGCGGGGGGCCGGATCTCCCAGCGCCGCCCAGGAGCCGCCGGGCCGCGCACACCGCGGGGGGCGGCGCCGTTCCCAGGCAACGGCTGCGGCCGCCCCCCGCCCCGCCCCGCCCCCGCCCGCCCCCAGCCGTCACGCACGCCCGCAGCCGCAGGAGCGCCGCACGTCCGCCGGCTGAGCGTGACCCCTCGCGCGCGCGGCCCAGGGAGCCCGGAGCCCGCGGGCGCCCGCCCCCCGCCCCGCCCAGCCAATCAGAGGCGGCCAGGCTGCGCGTCCGGGCGCGCGACCGCTGTCCCCGCGGCGGGGCCTCCCCGCCCCGCCCCGCCCCACCCCCACTGCGGGCCCGGCCCGCGGGGAGCGGCGTGGGGGGCCGCCGGGCGGCGTCCGGGGCGCTGCCGCGGTGCGCGTGGACGCCCGCCCCCCCAGCCCGGCCTCCCCTTCGCCAGCCCCGCGGGCGGAGACAGGCCCGGGAGAGGCGCCCGCTGCTAATGGCGGCCGCGGCGGGGGCGGGGTACGCACCTGAGGTCCCCGCGGGCGGACGGCGCCGGGCGGCCGCGGGGTCCGAGGGCTGGGCCGCCGGCGAGCGGCCGGGCGCGAGGGCGGCGGCCGGGCGGCGGCCGGGCGGGGGCGCGGCGTGGGCGCGGCGGCGGGGCCCGCTCCGCACTATCCCTCCTTTTTCTCTTTCTTTCTTACCCCCCCCCACTTTTTTTTTTTTTTTTTTTTTTTTTTTTTGGCTTCCTGGAAGGCAGCCTCCACTCGTGCGTCCGCAGCGCCCCCAGTGGGAGTTGCCGCTTCCGGTGCTGTCGGAGCCGGAGGAGTTAGAGCGCCGGGCCGGGGTCGGAGGGGCGGGGCCGGAGGGCGGGGCGGGGCCGGGAGGGGCGGGGCCGGGAGGGGCGGGGAGGGGAGGCCGGGCCAGGCCGCGCGCCTCTGCCTCCCGCCTCCCGCCTCCCGCCTCCCGCCTCCCGCCGCCGAGTGGCCGGCACGTGCCTCCGCGCTCCCCGCCGCCCCGGGCGCCCCCCCCCCTGCCCTGCAGCTGCTCCGTGCGCCGTCGTGCGCGCCTGCCTGCAGCTCGGGGCTGCAAAGCTGTGAGGTTGCAGCTCGCGTGACCGGGGATCGCGCTTCAAAGCCGCCTAGGTGTTTGCTGCACACTGCGAAGGTGACCTGTTGGTAGGGTCGGGGACCCAGCCAGATGATGACGAGCCGTCTGTCCGTCGGATGGCCTGGCCCTCCAGCCAACAGGCCACGGGTAAAATGCTGTTAGTTCATCTAGTTGAACACTTTGATGTCTATCCCCAACGGAGAACAGAGCAGAAACCGTTTACCTGTTGCTCACATTTTTATCTAGCATGCCTCTTTATCTGGAATTTTTATGAAATATTAGACACACTTGAAGGCACCGCTTTCTTTCCTCGCTACAAGTAATTACTATCTTAAAATTCATACCTTCCGGGCAGCCCCGGTGCTCAGTGGTTTAGCGCCGCCTTCGGCCCAGGGCGTGACCCTAGAGACCCGGGATCGAGGCCCGCATCGGGCTCCCTGCGTGGAGCCTGCTTCTCCCTCTGCCTCTGTCTCTCACTCTCTCTGAATAAATAAAAAAATCTTTTAAAAAATTTATGTCTTCTGGGATCCCTGGGTGGCGCAGCGGTTTGGCGCCTGCCTTTGGCCCAGGGCGCGATCCTGGAGACCCGGGATCGAGTCCCACGTCGGGCTGCCGGTGCGTGGAGCCTGCTTCTCCCTCTGCCTGTGTCTCTGCCTCTCTTTGTGCGTCTCTCATGAGTAAATAAGTAAAATCTTTAATTTAAAAAAAGTAAGTAAATAAATTTTTTTAAAGAATAAAAAGATCAGGGAAAGGACACTTTTACAAGTGTGAGGGCTGAAACAGGGACAAGACCATCCCACAACTGGGAAGTGTGCATCAGGCAGTGTAAGTTTTTTGCCACTCTCTGCATGTCCAAAAATGACCTGGGAAATAGCACTGTACTGGTTTTGGGCTTACCTATCAGTTTTAGTGGGTAGGTGAATTCACAAACATGAAATTGATGAATAATGAGGATTGGCTCTATTTTGTTTTAAAAAAACGATGAGCGCATAAAACTTGTACTTGACAACCTGGAAACCATTATTCTAATCTGCTGTGAAAACTTCCATGTGAAGTGTTTCAGTGTTTTGAGGCATTTGTTCAAAACGTCAAAATACACATGTGATTGGTTGGGAAAGAACAGCTGACATCAAGAAGAGTTGTGCACACACAGCATCTCTGATTATTCTCCTTTAATTCTCTCACGAGCCCACTCCGGTTAACCCCCACTACTCCACTAAAATTGTTCTCTCCAAGGTCCCAAGCGACCTGTATGTTGCCAGTCATTTTTCAGTTTGTGAATTGCTTGATCTGTCAGCACTTGAGATAACCATTCACTGTGTCGTCTTGCGACGCTTCTACTGCGACGCTTCTACTGCCCTGGCTACTTTTCCATCCGCTGCCCCTTAGTCTGCTGTAGATCCTTCTTTTCCCCCAACCCTTTGAGTAGTGCTGTAACTTGGGGCTGTCTCGGATCGCTTTGCTCACTCCTTCAATGACCTTGTCCAGTCAAGTGTACTTAAACACCTTTGACATGCTTATGACTCTCAAGTGTGTATCTCCAGCCCAGCCCACTAACCTCCACTCCACTCTGTATAACCAACTGCCTACTTGGACATCTTCACGTGGATGGAGGAAGAAGCATCTCAAGCAGGACACATCCTACCCTCTCAGATTCTCCTGTAGTTCTTTCCCATCTCAATTAACGCCAAGGGTGGAGACTGACGTGGGGGTTGATCTCATGACCCTGAGATCATGACCTGAGCTGAAATCAAAAGTCAGATGCTCAACTGACTGAGCCTCCCAGGAGTCCCTCTTCAGACTTTTCTTTCTTTCTTTCTTTCTTTCTTTCTTTCTTTCTTTCTTTCTTTCTTTCTTTCTTTCTTTCTTTTTCTTTCTTTCTTTCCTTTCTTTTCTTTCTTTTTTCTTTCTTCATGAGAGACGCAGATAAAGAGGCAGAGACACAGGCAGGAGAAGCAGGCTCCAGGCAGGGAACCCGACGTGGGACTCTATCCCGAGACTCCAGGATCACGTGCTGGGTCAAAGGCAGATGCTCAACTGTTGAGCCACCTAGGCATTCCTCTTCAGACTATTCTTAATAAAGCAACTGGGAAACTTCTATAATTCACCTTACTCCTCTGCTCAAAACTGCCCTATAACTTTCCACCTCAGAAGAAAAGTAAAGGTCCCTAGTTAGGCTTCTGGCCAAGATGAAGTTACAAGGATTGGATTCACCCTCTTACCTGAAATAAATATGCTAATGGAGGGGTGACTGCCTGGCTCAGTGGGAAGAGCCTAAGACTTTTGATTTTGGGATTGTGAGTCTAAGCCCCTTGTTGGGTGTAGAGATTACTTAAAAAAATAAAGTACTGGGTCTCCTGGGTGGCTCAGTTGGTTAAGCATCTGCTTTCAGCTCGGGTCACAATCCCAGAGTTCTGGGATTGAGCCCCACATTCAGCTCCCTGCTCAGCAGGGAGTCTGCCTCTCCCCCTCTCTGCCCCTTTCCATCGCTCATTCTCTCCTTTCTCAAATAAATAAAATCTTTTTTTTAAGATTTTATTTATTTATTCATAAGAGACACACAGAGAGAGGCAGAGATACAAGGAGAGGGAGAAGCAGGCTTCCTGTGGGGAGCCCGATGTGGGACTCGATCCCAAGACCCGGGGATCACGACCTGCACCAAAGGCAGACACTCAACCGCTGAGCCCCCCCAGGCATCCCAAATAAATAAAATCTTAAAAAAAAAAATAAAGTACTTACTTATAGGAAGGGGCTTACTTCTGTCATTATACTACTTTTCTATATGCCTTACAGTTCTTTTGTCCCTCATTTCCTGCATTACAGTCTTCTTTTGTGTTTTGTTGTTTTGTATAGTGAAATGTTTAAATTCCTTTCTCATTTCCTTTTGTGTATATTCTATAGCTATCTTTGTGGTTGCCATGAGGATTGCATTTAACATCCTGAAGTTAGGGACGCCTGGTTGGCTCAGGAGTTGAGCGTCTGCCTTTGGCTCAAGGCAGGAACCTGGAGTCCTGGGATCGGGATCGAGTCCCACATCGGGCTCCCTGCATGGAGCCTGCTTCTCCCTCTGCCTGTGTCTCTGCCTCTCTCTCTCTATCTCTCATGAATAAATAAATAAAATCTTTTTTAAAAATCCTGAAGTTATAACACTCTAATAAAATAAAATTAAAATGAGGGGTGCCGGGGTGGCTCAGTTGACCATGAGTCTGACTCTTGATTTAGCTCAGGTCATGATCTCAGGGTTGTGAGATCAAGCCTGGTGTCAGCCCTGTGCTGGGTGTGGACCTACTTAAGATTCTCTCTCTCCCTCTCCCTCTCCCTCTGCCCCCCCCTTGCTTGTTCTCTTTCTCTAAAAAATAAAATAAAATAAAATAAAAATGAATGAATTATGGGTGCATGTAATCTCCAAATTCTTCATGCTTAGTCAAAGAAGCCAAGCATAAAAGAATCCATATTTTATGACTATACATATACATAAATTTTTTAAAGATTTATCTATTCATTCATGAGAGATACAGAGACATAGACAGAGGGAGAAGCAGGCTCCTCACAGGGAGCCCGATGCGGGACTTGATCCTGGATCCTGGGATCACGTCCTGAGCCGAAGGCAGACACTCAACCACTTAGCCACCTGGGCGTCCCGTTATATACATTTTTTGAAAGTGCAAACTATGTTTAACCTTTGATTTTTTTAAATTTTTATTTATTTATGATAGCCACACACAGAGAGAGAGAGAGAGGCAGAGACATAGGCAGAGGGAGAAGCAGGAGCCCAACGTGGGATTCGATCCCGGGTCTCCAGGATCGCGCCCTGGGCCAAAGGTAGGCGCTAAACCGCTGCGCCACCCAGGGATCCCTATGTTTAACCTTTGAAATGCATGGGTCCCCTTATATGTGGGATTTTTTTTCAATAAACACAGTATAGTACAGTAAATATATTTTCCTAATGATTTTGTTGACAGTTTTTTCCCTAACTTACTTTACTGTAAGACTACAGTACATAGTACATACAATGTACTTTATATGTCTTAATTGTTTATATTACCAGGAGGTTTCCAGTCAAGAGTAGGCTATTTATTAGTAGGTAAGTTTTGGGGGGAATCAGAAGTTATACTCAGATTTTAGACTGAGTGGGTGGGACACCCCTCACCCCTCCATTGTTCAAAGATGAACTGTATCTCATACTGTCAGGAAACATAGCAATTTCCTAGTACCTGCAATGGAAAAAGAGATTGCCTACCAAGGTTAAGAAGATGCTGTTAGGGGGATGGAATTCTGTCGTATCTCCATTGTGGTGGTTACTCAGGTGAATATAACTATCAAACTTCATCAAATTGTACATTTTATTTTTTTAATTTTTTAAAAAGATTTTTATTTATTCATTCATAGAGACACACAGAGAGAGAGAGAGGCAGAGACACAGGCCGAGGGAGAAGCAGGCTCCATGCAGAGAGCCCCACGTGGGACTCGATCTGAGGTCTCCAGGATCACACCCCAGGCTGCAGGTGGCGATAAACCGCTGCGCCACTGGGGCTGCCCAAATTGTACATTTTAAATTAATGCAGCTTATTATACATAAATTATGCCCCCATATCAATTGAAAAGTCAGCCCTTCACATTTCTGTATCACAAAATTTTTTAAAAAGATTTTTATTTAATTATTTCAGAGTAAGCAAGCGAGAGAGAGAGAGAGAGAGAGAGAGAGAGAGAGAACGAGCAGGGGGGGTGGAGGGGCAGAGGGAGGGGGAGAAGCAGACTCCCCACAGAACAGGGAGCCTGACATGGGGCTCCATCCAGGGGCTCCAGGATCATGGCCCCAGCCGAAAGCAGACGATTAACTGACTGAGCCACCCAGGTGCCTGTATCATGATACAGGGGCACCTGTCTCAGGTTAAAAACATTAAAAACGTTTGAAACGTTACAATTAGTTTAAGTTAAGCATATGCAGTTACATTGTTCTTGCTAAAATCATCTTACTACTGGTATTTTCCTACCATTACTATTTTTAATAAGAGCCAATGGTTTAAAAAACTAAATAGGACATTCATTTAAAAATTGTTTACTTGGGATGCCTGGGTGGCTCAGCGGTTGAGTATCTGCCTTTGGTTCAGGTTGTGATCCCAGGGTCCTGGGATCGAGTCCCACATCGGGCTTTTTGCATGGAGCCTGCTTCTCTCTCTGCCTGTGTCTCTGCCTCTCTCTCTGTGTCTCTCATGAATAAATAAAATAAAATCTTAAAAAAAAAATAACTTGGAGGGCAGCCCGAGTGGCTCAGCAGTTTAGCGCCGCCTTCAGCCCAGGGCATGCTCCTTCCTGGAGACCCGGATCGAGTCCCGCATCCGGCTCCCTGCATGGAGCCTGCTTCTAACTCTGCCTGTGTCTCTCTCTGCCTCTCTGTCTCTCATGAATAAATAAACAAAATGTTTAATAAAAAAAAAAATAGGGACGCTTGGGTGACTCAGTGGTTGACCATCTGCCTTTGGCTCAAGGCGTGATCCTGGAGACCTGGGATTGAGTCCCACATCAGGCTCCCTGCATGGAGCCTGCTTCTCCCTTTGCCTGTGTCTCTGCCTCTCCATCTCCTTGTCCGTCATGAATAAATAAATAAAATATATTTTTAAAAATAAAATAACGATAATAAAAAAATAACTTGGAGATTATTGCCCTAAAAATTTGGAAGATCCTGTTTTCAGGAAACTCATAGATGATTTATGTACACTCAGAAGGCTGAATTCATTCAGGCAGATGAATACAACCAATGATAATATTAGAGTATACCACATTTATGTGATACGGGAAGACTTAAGATTGTAAAATGTCATTTATTAATTTATCTCAACTAGGTCATCAATTTAATGCCATTTCAATAAAACTCCCAGTGGGAATCTTTAATGCAATTGACAAGACTATCTTAAAATTTATGTGGAAGTAAATGTTATGAGTAGAAAAGGCAATTTTGTAAAAGAACAAAGACTTGCTTGAAAAATCAGAGCATAGTATAAAGCTGTAGCAGTTGAACCCTTGTATCTTCGTTCAAGAATATATCAGAAGGAACAGACTCCAGAAATTGACCCATGTATATAGAAAGGCATCATGTTATAAATGACATTTTAAAACCTTCAAAGTCTGTTATAGCCCATTAATTATTTGGGTACAATCATAGATCTGATAAAAAGTTAATAAATGCATAATCATACCACTCATCAAAGTCAACTTCATATCTAAATATAAAAAATTAAAGGGCAGCATTAGACTTAGTGTTTTACAAACATCATAGGACACCTTTATATCTTGTATTATAGAGTCTTACTAAGCAAGAAAGGAAAAGAAAAGCTCTACTGGATAAGATTAATGCCAGTTAGGGCACCTGGGTAGCTCAGTTGGTTAAGCACTGGAGTCTTGATTTCAGCTCAGGTCATGATCTCAGGGTCCTGAGATGGCCTCCATGCTGGGGATGGAGCCTGCTTGGGAGTCTGTCTCCCTCTCTCTCTCTCTCTTTCTGCCCCTCCTTCCCCCACTCTCCCTCTCTAAAATAAATAAATAAATAAATAAATAAATAAATAAATAAATAATAAATAAATAAATAATAAAAGTTCTAATTGAACATTTTTGGGTCTCCTGGTTGGCTCAGTCGGTAGACTATGTGACTCTTGATCTCAGCGGCATGTGTTTAAGCCCCACATCAGGTGTGGGACCTACTTAAAAAAATTAAAATGAGCATTTTCTATGATCCAGCAGTTCTGTTTATCGGTATCTACCCAAGAGATACCCTCACACAGGTACAAAAGGAAATGTGTAGAAGAATGCTCCGGCAGCCCGGGGGGCTCAGCGGTTTAGCACCGCCTTCAGCCCAGGGCCTGATCCTGGAGTCCCCAGGGTCGAGGCCCATGTCGGGCTTCCTGCATGGAGCCTATTCTTCCCTCTGCCTGTGTCTCTGCCTCTCTCTCTCTCTCTCTCTCGTGTCTCTCATGAAAAAATAAATAAAATCTTTAAGAAAAAAAAAAAAAGAATGCTCATTGCGGGGAGATCCCTGGGTGGCTCAGTGGTTAAGTGTCCGCCTTCCATTCAGGTCGTGATCTCGAAGTCCCCGGATCCATTCCCCAGATTGAGTCCCGCATCGGGCTCCCTTTGGGGAGCCTGCTTCTCCCTCTGCCTGTGTCTCTGCCTTCTCTCGGTGTCTCTCATGAATAAATAAATAAAATCTTAAAAAAAAAACCTCATTGTAATATTGTAATAGCAAAAAAATGGAAACAACCCGAAGTCCATCAAAAGAATGGTTAAATAAGACTTGTTTATACTAATACGCAAGAGTGAAAAAGAATGGGCTAAGCACCAACAAATTGCTATGAAAATATCTCTAATACAGCTTTGAGTGAAAAGAGGAGGTTGTAGGATGAGGTACATGTTATACCATTTTCTTTAAAAACAAACCAACAGGGATCCCTGGGTGGCGCAGCGGTTTGGCGCCTGCCTTTGGCCCGGGGCGCGATCCTGGAGACCCGGGATCGAATCCCACGTTGGGCTCCCTGCATGGAGCCTGCTTCTCCCTCTGCCTGTGTCTCTGCGCTCTCTCTCTCTCTCTGTGACTATCATAAAAAAAAAAAAAAGAACCTATTAAAAACAAACCAACAAAATTTGAGAATATTTTTTCTTTTTTTAAAGATTTTATTTATTCATGAGAGACACAGGGAGAGACAGAGAGAGGTAGAGACACAGGCAGAGGGAGAAGCAGGCTCCATGCAGGGAGCCCAACGTGGGACTTGATCCTGAGTCTCCAGGATCAGGCTCTGGGCGGGATGCAGTGCTAAACTGCTGAGCCACCTGGGCTACCCTGAAAATATTTTTTTCTATGGCAATGGATATATGTGTGGTTGTGGTTAAAGGAGCCTTTGCCTTTACCCATATAGAACACTTAGGTAATTGTCATTTTTTTAAAGAGGCTCTTCATCATATATTAATCGTATAATTAAAGGTTTAATAATAATGATTAAGATATATAAAACTAGTTAAGTTCATTCTTTCCCAGACCAGAGAATTTCAGCTATACCAGTGTAACAAAGAAATGAGAACACCTTCAGGAAAGTATCATTATGGGTGGGGGAAAATTGAGCCTGGTTAACATTAGCAGACATTTTATTTTATTTTTTAAATATTTTATTTATTTATTCACGAGAGATACAGAAAGAGACAGAGACATAGGCAGAGGGAGAAGTAAGCTCCCTGCAGGGATCCTCAGGCGGGAGTCGATCCCAGGACCTTGGGATCATGGCCTGAGCCAAAGGGAGACGCTCAACCACTGAGCCACCCAGGTGCCCCCTTTAGCAGATATTTTAATACTCCAGGGCACTGGTATTTTGCTGTGGAACCGTCTTTTCCAAGCAACAATATGGACAAAATCGCAAGTATTAACCAGTATACAAGCAGTGTATGCAACAACCAGGTTTTGATAAAAGCCCAATTGTCATTACAAACCCAGCTCTACATTAGCCAAAAACTGGCTTGTGGTTTATTTTATCGTTTCCTGGCAAACAAGGGACACAAAATTGATGGGCGAGCATCGCCACCTAGTGGTTGTGGTTCACACTGCAGATTTCACTCCTGTGCCCTTTGTCCCGGAAATTTAGGATAATAAGTCAAATGTGTGTGTGTGTGTTCAGATTTTATTTATTTATGAGAGACACACAGAGACGCAGAGACACAGACAGAGGAGAAGCAGGCTTCCTATGAGGAGCCCGATGTGGGACTTCATCCCAGGACCCTAGGATCACACCTTGAGCCAAAGGCGGACCCTAAACCGCTGAGCCACCCAGACATCCCCTGATTTTTTAATTCCTTAAAATAAAAAAAATATTTAAGTAATCTCTACACCTGTTGTGGGACTTGAACTCACAGCCCCGAAATGAAGTCGCACATTCTTCTGACTGAGCCAGCCAGGTGCCCTTCAATTTTTAAAATCTTTTTACTTAGTTATTATTTTTTTTAAAAGATTTTATTTATTCATGAGAGACACAGAGAGAGAGGCAGAGAAATAGGCAGATGGGAGAAGCAGGCTCCATGCAGGGAGCCTGACGTGGGACTCGACCCCGGGGACTCCAGGACCACGCCCTGGGCCGAAGGCAGGCGCTAAACCGCTGAGCCACCCAGGGATCCCCCTAGTTATTAATTTTTAAAAGATTTTATTTCTATGAGACAGAGAGAGAGTGTGAGCCGGGGGAGAAGGAGAGACAGACTCCCTGCAGAGCCTGGCGTGGGGTTGGATCCCAGGACCCTGAGATTATGGCCTGATGCTTAACTGGCTGAGCCACTCAGGCGCCATAACTTTTAAATTCTGACAAACATTCTGACAAGATTTTTATTTTATTTTTATTTATTTTTAATTTTTTTTTCTGACAAGATTTTTAAAAGGCCAATCTACCATCATTGCCAGTTTGTAAAAGAACAGATACTTAAAACCAAAAATTCAGGGACGCCTGGGTGGTTCAGTGGTTAAATCTCCACCTTTGGCTCGGGGCGTGATCTCGGGGTCCTGGGATCGAGTCTGGCATCAGGCTCCCTGCGGGGAGTCTGCTTCTCCCTCTGCCTGTGTCTCTGCCTCTCCCCCTCTGTGTCTCTCATGAAAATATAAATAAAATCTTAAAGAAAAAAAAAAGATTCAGAGAGGCCATGAGCTCAGATAAATGGAAAAGCCTGTTTGTGCAAGAGCAGCTGAGAACTGGACACACATTTCATGAAGAGATAAACATTCCATAACTACATTAATAATTGAGATGGTTAGTTATGCTGATAAATGTATTCAACCTGACTGGGCGATGGGATGCCCAGAGAGCTGGTTAAATATTATTTCTGAGTGTGTCTGTGATGATGTTTCTGGAAGACAGCAGCATTTGAATTGGCAGATCGGATAAAGATTGCCCTCCCCAGTGTGTGTGGGACACATACAACCCACCAAGGGCCAGAATAGGACAGAAGAAGCAGGGGAAGGTTGGATTTTCTCTCTGCCTGGCCGTTAGAGCTGGGACATCGGTCTTGGATTTACACCATTGTTGTTCCTCGTTCTCAGACCTTTGCATTCAGACTGGAATTACTCTGCCTTTCCTGAGTGTCTGGCTGGCAGACAGATCATGAGACTCCTATTTCTCCTACCAGTTCTGCTCCTTTGGAGAACCCTCACTAATGTGTTAGTATTTATGTAATTCTTCTTTACCGACATATGTCTTGGTTTTTGTTTGTTTGTTTCGAAGAGACAGAGAAAGAGAGAGAGAGAGAGAGAGAGAGAGGCAGAGACCTAGGCAGAGGGAGAAGCAGGCTGCATGCAGGAAGCCCCATGCGGGACTCAATCTTGGGACTCCAGGATCACGCCCTGAGCTGAAGGCAGACAAGTAACTGCTGAGCCACCCAGGCGTCCCTCAGATTTTCTTTTTTTAAGAGAGTGAGTGAGAGCAGGGAGGGGCAGAGGGAGAGGAGAGAGAGAATCCCAAGCAGCCTTCACACCCAGTGTGGAGTTTGACATGGGGCTTGATCTCATGACCCTGAGGTCATGACCTGAGCAGCAATCAAGAGTTGGATGCTTAACTGACTGAGCCACCCAGGTGCCCCTCAGATTTATAAATGAAAGCAGAGCTGAAGAGAAGATCTTGTGCACAGATACTTACTTTGGGAGGTACCAGGAGCCGAAGGTCAGGGAGGCTTAATGAATAATACTCTCCTGCCTATAGACAGGCAAACTGCCTTTGGGACTCTTCTATTTGAATTGAAAAGAACCCATCCGTCAGATCAGTGTGCCATAGTAAGTTCCAAAACTGTGTTCATCTGTTCCAGAGCAGCTATGATTGGGCTACACTCTTGGCCAGTTTATTACTATTATCTACCGTGATCTGTCTGATCTTTGCAGGAGCCAAGCAAGTGAACTGAACGGGATAATGATGGGAGCTACCACCCCTGCAACCTCTGCATCTCTGAAGGTGCACTCAGGTCTGAGAGTCCACCTGAGATGCATTCTGTCTTCTGATTGAATACTGGCTGGGTCAAGACACAATGAGGGAACGAATATGAGTTCCTAAGTATGTCTGTCTCAATTGTGTACTCAGGAATCCGGGATGTTTTCACAGGGTTGGTCCATGGACACACGGACCCGCTGAGAGCCATGCCTGTGCTGGTGCCATAAGCTCCTCCTCTAAGTGTGGTCCTTGCCAGCGTTTCAGGTCCCCTGGTGTCACTCTCATCTCACACCCTCCATCAAGTTCTTGGAAGATCTGCTTATTCTCATTTCTCCAGTGAATAGTAACTCTGGTAACTAATCACAGATGCGTTGGGTAAGTGATTGGAATATTTACTGCCTCTGCTAGTGCTGGCTCTGCAGGGTCCCTCCTCAACTGGATTCTGCTTCCCATAGGATTGCTGGATTCTGGTCTGAGAACTGGGTCAGACTTTCTTCTAGTCACACACGTCAAGGCGGCACTGTAGCTGCCCGCCTTTATGCCTCATCCCTTGGGATACTGTGGTCAGACAGCCAAGTCAGAGATCTCTGGTGCTAAGGCACTACGGTTGCCACCCTGCCCTCGCTGCCTCTCCTGTCACGTCCGTCCACTTAGCTCTGCTGTTCTGGAACACTACCGTCCTCTGGGGTGCCTCGTGGCAGAGAATTCTGTCCTCAGCATTTGTAGCCTGTTATGCATCATATGGGCTGCAAGAGATCCTATAGGTCACAAAGTACAGACACCTCACATCTCATCTATTCGAACCAATTCACTTCAGGGGCTCCTGGGTGACTCTGTCCATTAAGGGTCTGCCTTCAGATCAGGTCACGATCCTGGGGTCCCGGGATCCGGCCTGGCTTGCAGCTCCCTGTTCAGCAGGAGCCTGTTTCTCTCCGCTCCTCCCTCCTGCTCTGTGAACTCTCTCAAATAAATAAATAAAATCTTTTAAAAGAATTCATTTCACTTTTTTTTTTTTTTTTTTTTTTTTTTTTACGTCTTCACTCTAGAGGTGCCATCCAGAGAAGTGACACAACCTGCCAAAGCCACCTACCAAGTCAGCCGCAGGGCCAGGGCCAGACCCCAGTCCCCAGTCTCCCGGTCAGCCCCCCCCCCCGCCCCCGCACAGGATTCCACAGCAAGGGTGAGTCGGGGTCCCCTAGACACCCGCAACGGGGAGGGGCACTGGGGCCCTCGTGCTAAGCAGGGAGGCCTGCACCAGTCCTGGGGCGGAAGTGACAAGGAAGGCCGCCGGCCGCCAGCGGGGTGCGCGGCTGGGCTCGGGGAGCGGCACCTCCCTGCAGGGCCGGGCAGCCGGGGCAGCGGCAAGAGCTGCACCCCGGGCCTGCGGCTGCAGCACCCCTGAGCCTCCCGGAGCCGATGGAGACGGCGCGGCCGGCCGAGGAATGACCAGGCGCCGTGGCGGGAGCGGTGGACCGGGACGGGGGAGCTCCAGGCGGCAAAGAGCCCTCGCGGCCACAGCGCCGCCTGCCCGCGGGGGCCGGGAGAACGCTCCGTAAGCAGCGCGGCCGCGGAGCGAGGGGGCCGGCAGGTGAGCAGGGGGCGCAGCGCCCCGGCCCCGCCCCCGCCGCCGGCCCCGCCCCCGCCGCCGGCCCCGCCCCCGCCCCCGCCGCCGGCCCCGCCCCCGCCCCCGCCCGGCCGTTGGCGGCCCTCCGCGCCTTTGCCGTCAGCCGGGGGTCCACGTGACCTCGGGCTCTTCCGCCGGGCTGTGGGGTCAGAGGTCACCAGGATGGCGGCGCCCAGGAGGCGCTGAGGCGTGGGGCGCAGCATGGCGGCGGCGGCGCTGGAGGCCGGGGCTCGGCTGGGGCGGCTGCTGAGCGGGCCGGGCTCCGGCCCAGCGCTGAGAGCGGCGCGAGGGCACGGGACGGCGGCCGGGCGCTCGCGGAGCCGGCGCGAGGCGGACGCGCCCGTGTTCCAGTATGTGGGCGAGCGGGCGGCCCGCGCCGACCGCGTCTTCGTGTGGGGCTTCAGCTTCTCGGGGGCGCTGGGCGTGCCCACCTTCGTGCTGCCCCGCGCGGGGCCCGAGCGGCGCGCCGGCTCGCGTCCGCCCCGCAGGATCCAGCCGGTGCCCTACCGCCTGGAGCTGGACCAGAAGGTGCGGGCTGCGCGGCGCCCCCCGGCCTCCGCCGCCGCCCCCCAGGCGGGCGGGCGGGCGGGCGGGCGCCGGGGAGGAGGACCCTGCGGCGGCTGCAGGCCGCGGGGGGAGCGCGTTAGGGCGCACTTTAATTTCTTCGCGGTTCCAGAATAGACTTTTTTTTTTTTTTTTAAGATTTTACTTATTTATTCATGAGAGAGAGAGACAGAGACACAGGCAGAGGGAGAGGCAGGCTCCGTGCAGGGAGCCCGACGCGGGCCTCGACCCCGGGGCTCCAGGGTCACGCCCTGGGCCTAGGGCAGGCGCTAACCGCTGCGCCCCCCGGGACGCTAGAGGCTTAGTTTGGAGGCCGGCTTCGGCTTCCGGTCAGCCCGGCTTACGGTGTTCCAGGTGGGTGTTCCAGGTGTGCTGGAGGGATGCGCACTGCCGTCCGGGCGAAGCCGCCGTCGGGTCAAGCTAGTCCGGAACCCCTTTTGTTGGCCTCTTACCTGCCCCAGCTCTTCTCCGCCACCGGAGGCAGCTGCAGCTGCAGCGACGCTGAGGCTCTTCGACACACGTCCCTGGGGGGAAAGGCTGTTTGCACTGGGTGGTATCTAGGTCAGGTCAGATAAGGAGAGCCTTGTGCCTGGGGTCTCCCGGGGAACCACCTCCCCCGGGCAGGTCAGATGAGAGCGCCCTGGGGACGGCGCTTCGAAGTTGCTGCGGCCCCTTCTGCCTCTCCAGGGGCTGCCCGACTGCGGGTTTGCGCTGCGATTGCGCTGCGATTGCGAGCTTCTCGGAACCGGAGCGGGTCAGGTTGGGATGCTGCAAAGCTTGCTGCTGTTCCTACAGCTGCTCTTCTTGAGTGAACATTCCCTAGATGGCTTTAAGTCTTTGGCTGATCTCCAGGGCTCTGAAAGCATGCATTCTGACGTTCCCCAGTGTGCTTGCTGCTCCATTTTCACTGATGCCACTCAGTCCATGTCCTTTTATTTCTTTTATTTTTTATTTTTAAGCTTTTATTTTTTCATGAGAGACACACAGAGGCAAAGACGCAGGCAGAGACAGAAACAGGCTCCCTGTGGGGAGCCCGACTTGGGACTTGATCTCGGAGCCACCCAGGAGTCCCCAGTCCGTGTCCTTTTAACAGAATTATCGATGTGGTTGGATCACATCAACCATCTTGCTCTTTATTTTATTATTTTTTTTAAAGCTTTTATTTATTCGTGAGAGACACAGAGAGAGGCAGAGACACAGGCAGAGGGAGAAGCAGGCTCCCTATGAGGAGCCCAGTGGGGGACTTGATCCCCGGACCCTGTGGTCACGACCTGAGCCAAAGGCAGATGCTCACCACTGAGCCATCCAGGTATCCCTAAACAGGGTTTTGTTTTATTTTATTTTATTTTATTTTATTTTATTTTATTTTATTTTATTTTATTTTATTATTTTTAACATGGCTTTAAAATATACTTTGAACAACAGTTTATTGAAGTCTTTGATAAATCCAATGTCCGGGTCCCATTAGTGTCAGTTTCTTTTGGCTGCTTTTGTCCCTTCGGTGTAGGTCTTTGCATGTCTGGATTCTGATATTCTTCCCTTGAGGTTTTGTTTTGCCCCTGCCCCCCCTTTTTAAGATTTTATTTATTTTAGGGGAAGAGAGAAAGAGCACAGGCCGGGGGGTATGGTAGAGGGAGAAGCAGACTCCCTGCTGAGCAGGGAGCTCTAGGTGGCGCTGGGTCCCGGGACTCTGGGATCATGACCTGTGCTGAAGGCAGCCACTTAAGTGACAGAGCCACCCAAGCACCCCCCGCCCTTTTATTTATTTATTTATTTATTTATTTATTTATTTAGTAACTTTTTGGACTTCAAGTATACAGTCTTCCTTGCTGTGCATGGCTACTGATACCTTTGTTCCAGTTATTGATTTGTCTCTCTGCGCCCTCCTTTTCAGCCTGGCTTCTTAACTTTTTTTTTTAATTTATTTATTTATGATAAATATTTATGATAGTCACAGAGAGAGAGAGAGAGAGAGAGAGAGAGAGAGAGAGGCAGAGACACAGGCAGAGGGAGAAGCAGGCTCCATGCACCGGGAGCCCGATATGGGATTCGATCCCGGGTCTCCAGGACCGCGCCCTGAGCCAAAGGCAGGCGCCAAACCGCTGCACCACCCAGGGATCCCTCAGCCTGGCTTGAGTGTTGCTTCCTAGCATATACCTTTGTGGTCAGCCAATGATTTGGGCAGAGATTGTGCTCAGACACTTTAAGCCTTCAAGGTTTCTACCTTCTACCTTTGATTCTGTGTATAGGTCAGGGACCACATTCAAATATCAGGCTGTTCTCAAGTCTGCCTCAGCTTTACTTGGGATTGGATCCTCAGATCTCCCTCGTTTACTTGCGGAGTTTCCCAGTCCACTGTGGATGTGTGGAAAGCCTTCTCTGGCAATTTCACTTCTAAGATCTTTCCATTGCACTTTTGACTGGTCTGCCTCTCCTCTTGCCCTGGTCAGGGTTGTAACCTCAGATGGCCAAGTTGTGAATTTTCCTTGTTTGTTTCTCACTGGGTTCACTACTGAGCATGAGTTTTCACTTTCTACCCCAAAGTGAGTGTGTCCTTCCTGGCAACAAAGTTGATGGTTTTCATGGTCAACCCTGCCCTTTGGAAACTAGTGTGCTGATTGAGCTGGAGTAGATGGAGGACCCCAGATGGGAAGTCTGCAGATTCCTGCTGTTGTTACCTGAAGTTCTTTCTTCTTCCTCCTCCTCCTCCTCTTCTTCTTCTGCTGTTACCTGAAATTCCTCCTCCTCTTCTCTTCTTCTGTTGTTACCTGAAGTTGTTCTCCTCCTCCTCCTCCTCTTCCTCCTTCTTTTGTTACCTGAAGTTCTTGCTGCTGCTGTTACCTGAAGTTTCCTTCCTTCCTTCCTTCCTTCCTTCCTTCCTTCCTTCCTTCCTTCCTTCCTTCCTCCTCCCTCCTCCCTCCCTCCCTCCCTCCCTCTCTCTCTCTCTTCTTTCTTTCTTTCTTTCTTTCTTTCTTTCTTTCTTTCTTTCTTTCTTTCTTTCTTTCTTTCTTTCTTTCTTTCTTTCTTTCTTCTTTATTTTTTCATGAGAGACACAGAAAGAAAGAAGCAGAGACACAGGCAGAGGGAGAAGCAGGCTCCGTGCAGGGATCCTGATGCGGGACTCCATCCTGGGACTCCAGGATCACGCCCTCGGCCAAAGGCAGATGCTCAACCGCTGAGCCACCCATGTGTCCCTCTTCTTTCCTTTCCTTTTCCTTTTCCTTTTCCTTTTCCTTTCCTTTCCTTTCCCTTCCCTTTCCCTTTCCTTTCCCTTTCCCTTTCCCTTTCCTTTCCTTTCCCTTTCCCTTTCCTTTCCTTTCCTTTCCTTTCCTTTCTTTCCTTTCCTTTCCTTTCCTTTCCTTTCCTTCCTTTCCTTTTCTTCTTTCCTTCTTTCAAGTTTTACTTATTTAAGTAATCTCTGCACCCAGTGTGGTGTGCGAGCTCACAACACCGAGATCAAGACTCAGCCAGCCAGGCACCCCCCCATTACCTGAAGTTCTAGCAGTCTTTCACAAATAAACATTTCTCAATTTGTTTATTCATTATTTTACTATTATTCTTTTTTAAAGATTGTATTTATTTATTCGTGAGAGACCCAGAGACAGAGAGAGGCAGAGACCCAGGCAGAGGGAGAAGCAGGCTCCATGCAGATAGCCCAACGTGGGACTCGATCTGGGACTCCAGGATCACACCCTGGGCCGAAGGCAGGACTAAACTGCTAAGCCACCCAGGCATCCCACATTTCTCAATTTATTTGCCTTTGATTTCTTGATCCCTGAAAAGGTTTTTGTTTTGTTTTGTTTTTTGTTTTTTACAATTTTGTCTAGTTTCTTTTTTTGTTTTTAAGATTTTATTTATTAGAGAGTGCACAAGTGGTAGGGAGGGGCAAAGAGAGAGGGAGGAGTAAACACCCCATTGAGTGTGGCGCCTGACTCAGGGCTCAATCCCAGGACCCTGAGATCATGACCTAAGCTGAGGCAGACGGTTAATTGACAGCCACATATAATACTGTATGTTCTTTGATTGAGCAAACAACCTGTCATTTATTGTGGAAAAAACTTGATATCACAAATCAGTTCATGCTTTATTGGAATTCTTTTTCAGATTTCATCTGCTGCCTGTGGCTATGGATTCACATTGCTCTCTTCTAAAACTAAGGATGTGACGAAAGTTTGGGGTATGGGGCTCAACAAAGATTCCCAGCTTGGATTTCACAGGAGCCACAAAGATAAAAGTGAGTGTTCTCATCTTGGCTTCTCTGTGCTGTGATTGGTCTGAGGGAGCTCCCTTTTGTTTTCAAGAATATTGATGACATAAACCAGACTGGCACAACACAGTAGATGGAGTCTTACATGGATGTTATTTGAAACTATCTGGACTAGATTGTTGTTGTTGTTGTTTTTTTTTTTTTTTTTTTAAAGATTTTATTTATTTATTCATGAGAGACACAGGGAGAGAGAGAGAGGCAGAGACACAGACAGAGGGAGAAGCAGGCTCCATGCAGGTAGCCCGACGTGGGACTTGATCCCGTGTCTCCAGGATCACACCCAGGCTGCAGGCAGGACTAAACCGCTGCGCCACCAGGGCTGCCCTGGACTAGATTGTCAGCTTCTTTGGTAATAACACTGAATCTTTAGGCAAAAGAGCCTTTACTGATAAGTAAAGGTGTTCCTGTTATTGTGCCTGGTGTATAAATTTTTTTAAAAGATTTTATTTATTTATTTGAAAGAGAAAGAGAGTGTGTGCAGAGGGAGAGGGGGAGGGAGAGAGAATCCCAAGCAAACTGCAGTGATAGTGGAGCCCGATGTGAGGCTTGATCTCAGGACTCTGAGGTCATGATCTGACCTGAAATCAAGAGTTGGATGCTTAACGGTCCAAGCCACCCAGGCACCTTGCCTGATTTATAAATTAAACTTTATCATTGATATGTATGCATAGGAAAAAACATGGTACATATGGGGTTTGGTCCTATCCATAGTTTCAGGCATCCACTGGTGATCTTGGATGTATCCAAGATGTATCCATGGATAAGGGGGGATGGCTGTATTGTCTGGATAAACATTTCATTTTTTTTCTTGTTCTCTCATTCATGTGCATACATTTTTGTACAGTTTTGGTCAGTGTGTATTTTATGCCTTCTTTCACTTAATTTTATATTTAAAATTCTTTTGTAAGTCAGCACTGAAGTCTGTTGTAAGACTCCACGTTGCATTTATTATCATTTTTTTTAAAGATTATTTATTTATTCATGAAAGACACACACAGAGAGAGAGGCAGAGACACAGGCAGAGGGAGAAGCAGACTCCTCACAGAGAGCCCGATGTGGGACTCGATCCCTTAACTCCAGGATCACACCCTTAGCCGAATGCAGATGCTAAACCACTGAGCCACCCAGGCGTCCTGTATACCTTTTTTTTAAAGATTTTATTTTATTTATTTGATAGGGTGAGCAGTGAGAGGGGTAGAGGGAGAGGGAGAAGCAGACTCCCCACTGAACAGAGAGCCCTATGTGGGGCTCGACCCTTGGACCCTGGGATCATGACTCGAGCCAAAAGCAGCTACTTAATAAACTGAGCCACCCGGGTTCCTCTGTTATAGCTTTTATTGAGAGCAGTTTAGGCATATGTAGAAATGGACAGAGTTATGTAAAGCATGCCAGCTTCAGTTACCAGCTGACTAATGTCAGGAGTGCTGTGGCTCTCCATCACCATGACGCACTGTGAACCTGTTCACTCTTGTTTCAGCCCGGGGATATGAGTATGTTCTGGAGCCCTCACCTGTCCCACTGCCTCTAGACAGACCCCAGGAGACACGGGTGCTGCAGGTCTCCTGCGGCAGAGCCCACTCTCTTATCCTGACAGACTGCGAAGGAGGTGAGTTGGCCTCTGCCAGGTTCATGGGGGAGTAGGGGAACCACTTTCTTGCCTTTGGGTCTAAACTGCTTCGTTTGATGGAACCACATGTAATTAGTTGAGGCTGCCGGCATTTCCCGAACAAGAAATACTCATTATATATGCTTCGTTATAAGTGAACCATACTGGTAGGATCGTTCAAGATCACCGTATTGGACAGATCCTGCCAGCTCTTTGATGTTCTCCGCTCTCTGTGATTCTTAGAAAACCTCTAGTATTTATAAATGTGACAGTGCATACTGGGCCACCCTAGCAAGGCCTCCCACTTGCTTTGCCGTGAAGTCGCTGAGCTGGGCTGTGCGTGTAGACAGCTTTTTCTGTTGTACTAAAAAAGGAGTCTGTTTGCCAGCACTTCAACTGGTGGGCTTCCAGATTCCAGATAACACGGACTCTCTCTAGAGGAGCGATTATTTCTAGGCAAAGGCCAACTTGACTAAATGTTTCCAATTTCATTTTCTGGCTAAGCTTGCTTTGTGGCAAAGGCAAAGGTGGTGTTCAGGAACTCTTTGAAGAGCAGGTTTGGCGTGGAGGGCATGCTCTAGTGACAGATCCAGGGAGTAGGGGTGCTGGGGCCCTCCCCAGGAGGTGCTTGCCTCGGAGTGCTGAATTCCTGAGAGGTGGAATGAGGGCCTGCGAGGGAGAGGGGGAGAGGGAAAGGCAGAGGTAGCAGGGACAGTCAAGCGGCCAGATCCCCCAGCATGTCTGCGGGTGTGCTTGCAAAGGCTGAGGGGATGAGAGAAGGAAATCAGAAGTGCTTAGGGTGAGTGGTTGGACTAAAGACCACTCCCGAGAGCCCCTTGCAGTCCTCACACTCTGGGATCCCCAGAACCTGCAGAACTGATTTCCTTGGTTGTGTTATTCTTTAGTCTTCAGCATGGGAAACAACGCTTACGGGCAATGTGGAAGAAATGTGGTCGAAAATGAAATTTACAGGTGAGTTCCCCAAAGGACTTCCCTAGATCGTGTTAAGGATTTAACATTTCCCGTGTGGTTACTGAGTGATAGACCCACTGAGCAGGAAGTGGCTAGCTTCCCCATGTTTGAGAGGGGTGGTGAGAAGTCACTGGAAAGCTGTGTGGAGGGTATTGCTTCATTGCAGGTTGAGCTCTGAGCATTAGCTCAGTGGAAGGGAGGGCAGACAGGCATTTCTTGTGGTGCATAGAACTTCTTTTGAATTAGTTTTCTATTTTACCAAATGGATTAACTTTAAAAATTCCTCTCTGTTTATTCTTATTTTAGTCTTTTTTTTTTCTTCAAGATTTTAAGTAATCTCTACCCTCAACATGGGGCTCGAACTTATGGCCCCAAGATCAAGAGTCACCTGCTGTACCCACTGAGCCAGCCAGGAACCCCTTATTTGTTTTGGTCTTTAAAAAAACTCCCTCTGCTTCCTCAAATTGGGTCTAAATACCACTCTCACCTCTGGCAGCATATTAAAATTACCAAAGTGGGGGGCACCTGGTTGGCCCAGTCCGGAAAACGTGCGACTCTTGATATTGCGGTCGTGAGTTTGAACCCCACATTGGGCGTGGAGCCTATTAAAAAAAAAATTACCAAAGAGTTTTTTTTTTTTTTTTTTTTAAAGAGTTGTTTTGTTTTACTCTCCTGCCTCGGCTTACCTCTGCCTTATATTTGACCTTGAGACTTTCCCTAACTGTAACTGTGTGCATGTGGAGGTAGGACCACACAGTGCTTACCATGACCATATGTCTTTCTTCTCCCCAAATTCCACTCCATGCCCTAACCCCCCCCCCCCCGCCACAGTGAAAGTCACAAAGTCAATAGAATGCAGGACTTCGATGGACAGGTGGTCCAGGTAAGAGACAAGTGCTGAGAGCCCCACTCATCCAGCCCCTAGGGGTGCTTTTGCAGGAGTGAAAGGTGGGGGAGGGGGGCGGTGAGGGCACATTGGTTAGGGCAGTTATCTGAATTAATACACTATTTTTGTAAAAATTACTGCCTGTCTACTGTAGGTCAGGAGAGTATTGGTTCTCACTAGGTTATGGTGGTACAGAGTTTAATAAGGTTTGAGGGATGACACTCTAAGGGGGAGAGACAGGGTAAAGTAGCTGTGTGTGTGTGTGTCCCAGGCTGGCTATATCTTGCTCACTATTTCATTTCCATCCCTGGTGCAGACCCTGGCATGTGGAAGTACTTACAGTAAATACTTAAATGCATAAGCAGGTGCTTACAGGAAGGGCCCTGAAAGCACAGGAGAATTGTTAAGTCTCTCAGGGGTGGAATGGGAGGGAGAGAAGGCATCGTGGGGGAGGTGGCAGAGGCATATATTGGATAGACCAGGGCCAGAAAGGTTTTATGGCTGAAGAAGGGGGCAGCCTGAGAGCTTGGAAGGGTGGATGGTGAGCTAGTGACAAAGATTAGCTGCCAGTAGAGAGGCAGAGGAGGGGAATGGGGAAGAGAAAGCCTGATGGAGGAGGGGACTGGGCAAGAATAAGATGTGGAGGCCATGTGGGGCAGCTGCCTAGACCCAGCTGTCTTGCTGCTTGGGAGTGGTAGGGAATGTGGTGAGCTTTGGGTCCATCGACCAGGACACTGGGCTTCCAAGGATTTCTCCTCATCAGCCTCACCTCTGTCTGACAGGTGGTTTGTGGCCAGGACCATAGCTTGTTCCTGACGGACAAAGGAGAAGTCTACTCTTGTGGCTGGGGTGCTGATGGGCAAACAGGTAGTGGGACCTTTCACCCCTGGGTTGGTGCCCTAGGGAGGTGTGAGCTGGAGCGCTCCTGTGGACTAGCCCCCACCTTCCTTAGACTCTTCCCTCTCTTACCACACTAGCTAGTCTGTCCCGCCTTATTCCCTTCACCCCTCCTCCCATGGCCACCAACCCGTCCAGGGTTGGGTAGAGGATTACAGCCACCCCTCAACAAACAGATACACAAATGCCATCTAAAGGGAACTCGATTTTAACTCTTTTGAGGAGAATGTGATTAAGGGTGGGAGAAATGAGGGATAATCTTTATTAACCTTGCTTATTTAATCCTTTTGTTTTTTGATATTTGAAGGGAAGGCCTTTAAATTTAAGATTAAAATTTTGAAAAAAAATAAAATAAAATTTTGTGTAAATCCTACATAATCTTGCCAGCACAGTGCATCACCTTTGTTTGCTGTTTTGCGTTTTCTTCTGGTTCTTGTTCATATGTATACATCTTTTATATTATAACATAGATGTGATTTTATATGCTTGTTTTCTCTTTTAAGTTTTGTTGGTATAGATTTCACAATGGGGTTTTTAATATTTGTATGATGCAGCATCAAGCTAATTTACCATAAGGTAAATTAATAATTATTTATCAAATAATTACTTAATCATTACCCTATTGCTCAGGAGGTATACTTTTTGGAGCAGTGTAGGGGAATGGGAGGGCGACCACACATTGGTCATTGAAGATATTATGACATTTATCACATATATGTACACTTTTTCTTTTTTGGGATTGATGCCCTAGGATAAATGTCCAGGAGTGGGTCAAAAGATTAGAATATTTTTGTGTTTTCAGAATATATTGTTAACTTGCTTTCTAAGAGTTTTATCAGTTTGTACTGTCCTCAGCAATGTATGGAAGTACTACAGTAGCCATAACCTCTCTAGCAGCAAATATGGTCAATTTAAGTGTGCTAATTTCATCACTGTACCTCTTTTTTTCATGCTCATTTCTTTGGTAACTGTAAAGCTCGCTCTTCTTTTTATTTTTAAAATCGTGCTGTTGGTAATTTTTGAAGATCAGCTTTTTATAAAAATAAGAATATCGTTGATAGATGCATCCTGACAGCACAGAAATGAGGTTAAAAGTGCGAGTCCCACTTGATGGAGAAAACCATGGTTAACAGTTTTCTGGTGCCATTCCAGAAATGAGCTGTCATAGGTGACACTTCTTCTCACCTCCCTGCCCTTGCCTGCCGGGCTTAGTGTCCAGTCACACAGGCCCCTGCAGCGGTTCCTAGAGCATGCCTCCTCTTGCAGCCACAGGGCCTTGGCACAAGCTGATCCTTGCCTGGAATGCCTGTCTTTGCTCTCCTTTTCATCCTTTAGGCCTCATCTTGGGTGCCATCTCTTCTGTGAAGTCTTTCCTGGACATCCTTCCTAAAACGATTGTCTTCCTCCCATGCAGATTCTATCTTAGGATCTTGTTCCTTTCTTTCATAATCCTTCACGGTTTGAGTTTTTTCTTTTTTAAATCTTATTATACATGTATTATAGTATGCACAAAAGATGATATGTTGTCAATACTCTTCAAATTGATCTACGAATTCAGTGCAATCCTGATCAAAATGTCAACTGCCTTATTTGCAGAAACGGACAAACTGATCCTGAAATTCTAATAGAATTGTCAGGGACCACAAATAGCCAAAAGATTTTGGAAAGAACAAAGTTGGAGGACTTGCACTTTCTGATTTCAAAATTTATAGCAAGCTAAACTAATTGAAACAATGTGGTACTGGCATCAGGATAGACAGACCATTAGAATAGAATGGGGAGTCCAGAAGTAAACCTATACATCAATGATCTGTTTTTTATTTATTTTTTATTTTTATTTTTAAAGATTTATTTATTTGAGAGAGAGCGAGAGAGCATGGAAGGAGAGGCAGAGGCAGAGGTAAATCTCAAGTAGACTTGCTGCTGAGTGCAGAGCCCAATGTGGGGCTCAATCTCACGACCCTGAGATCAAAACCTGAGCTGAAGTCACAAGCTGGATGCTCAACCGACTGGGCCACCAGGCGCCCCTGAAATGCAGTTCGTTTTGTGTGTTGATTTTGTATCCTTCTTTGCTGAGTGCAGTTCATTCATTCTTGTAGCTGTACGACATTCTACCGCTGAATATACCTCCGTGTATTCAGTTTCCCATCAATCGATATTTGGACGATTTACAACTTTCTGTTATATGTCAAGCAGTGTTTCTCTGGCCAACTGTGTCTCCCATTCACATGTTAGAACATGTTAGTGCTCTCATGAAGATGCTGTGAGTGGCAGGAGATTGTAGAATATGCTCCTGTATTCAAATGATTGTTTTCTGAAACTGTTGCAACCAAGTGTCCCCTGGCTGCAAGGTGGTGTTCTCAGCCTGGCCAAGGCTTACTATTGTCCACTTCAAAGCTTTTGCCTGTCTCGTGAGCGGGAAATAGTATCTTACTAAGGTTTGAATTTGCATTTTCCTAATAACTGCTTGAGAGTGACCACCATCTTTTTATAAATTTACAGGCCAGTCTTGTTTTCTGTCTTCTGAAACATACACTCTGTTCTTTGCCCATTTGCTGACTTGTCTTTTTTCCTATTGATTTTTAAGGATTCTTTTATCTTGTACCTGTATTCTTTTTTTTTTTTTAAGATTTTATTTATTCATGAGAGAGGCAGAGACATAGGCAAAGGGAGAAGCAGGCTCCAGGCAGGGAGTCCGATGTGGGACTTGATCCCAGAACCCCAGGATCACGCCCCGAGCCAAAGGCAGGTGCTCAAGCCACCCAGGCGTCCCTTGTACCTGTATTCTTTGCAGTTCTAGCGTCGCATGTGGTTTCTCCCAGAGTTTGTCTTGACCTTTTGTCCATTTGAGTTTTGAATTTTAACTGTTTTCTTCATTGCTTATTGCTTCCTTTTCAGATTTACCTGGGCATTTTCAATAGTCCCTTGTTCCTGCTTTTATCTCTTTAAACATTGCCCACAGAGTTATTTTTTTTAAAGTTTTGTATATTCTAATATCAGGGACTGAAGTCTGGAGACTGTCAAGTGGTTGTTTGTTGGTTCAGTTTACTCTCTGACTCACGGGTATCCTTCCTTAAGTGCTGAGTAACTTTTGACCATGAGCTTATATTTCATTGAATCCAACTTGTGGAAGTTCGAAGGGCCTAAACTGGAGACGCTTTACTCCAGAGAGGATTCGGGTTTGCTTCTGCCGGTTGCTAAGGGGTGCTGCCAGTGGGACGTTGCTTTGGGTCCCTTTACAGAAGCATGGTGTAAAGCGAGAGTCTCTGGTGTGCATTCTGCCTTGGTCTGCTGCCCAGGGCTCACTCTCCATCACAGTGCTAATGGTGACATTTGTCCTGATATCCTCTGGCCAGCCCTGCCTTTTCCTCTGTTCACCGTCTGCCACGCCAGCATGCCAGTTTTGGTGTACTGTTATTTTGGGAGGTGATGTAGGGGGCTGGGGTGGGTTGGGCTCTTGGAGATTGCCTTTATTTTCTGGTAAGCTCAGCGGTGCTTTAGAGATTGCTTGTTGCAGTGTTCTGTGTGTGTATTCTCCTAGGATCCACTGGCCTTATTTTGTAGGGCTGTTCTATCTGGCATAGGTTTCTAACTTGAATCAGACTTAGAAAGCCTCAGGGGTCTTACAAATAAATCATTCTTCCCGTTTCATCCTCCTCTGAGAGAGGGTGGAGAAGGAAGTTGTAGAGCAGCTGAGAAACAGATTAGCATTTCCTTTCTTTTTTTTTTTTTTTAATTTTATTTATTTATTCATGAGAGACACAGAGAGAGAGGCAAGAGACACCGGCAGAGGGAGAAGCAGGCTCCATGCAGGGAGCCCAATGCGGGACTCATTCTGGGGACTCCAAGATCACGACCTGAGTGGAAGGCAGACACTTAACTGCTGAGCCACCCAGGCGTCCCTAGATGAGCATTTTTTTTTTAAGATTTTATTTATTTATTCATGATAGACACAGAGAGAGAGAGGCAGAGACACAGGCAGAGGGAGAAGCAGGCTCCATGCAGGGAGCCGAACGTGGGACTCAATCCCGGGTCTCCAGGATCACACCCTGGGCTGAAGGGGGCGCTAAACCGTTGAGCCACCCAGGCTGCTCCTAGATTAGCATTTCCAAGATGATGTTGGTAAAGGGTTGAAAACTGTGCTTGGCACATAGTAAGTCTGTGTTAAGTATTTATTCCAGGAGTCCATAACTGGGAGTAACGCTTTGCCACCATGTCAGGTCTAGGTCACTACGATATCACCAGCGTGCCCACCAAGCTGGGCGGAGACCTGGCTGGAGTGAATGTTGTGCAGGTGGCCACCTATGGTGACTGCTGCCTGGCCGTGTCTGCTGAGGGTGATCTCTTCGGTTGGGGGAACTCTGAGTATCTGCAGCTGGCCTCCGTCACTGACTCCACACAGGTACGAGGTCACTTACCACCCGGGCTGGGAGCTTTGGAAATACAGAGTGGTAAGGGCATGTATGAGAGCTTCTTCAGCAAAGTGTGGTGTAGGAAGTGCTGCTCAGGCCTGACCACCTGTAAGGCTGCCTCTTCTTAGCCATCTTATGGGAGTCAGGAAAGAAAGCTGGGGTCCAGAGCCATCTTTATCAACCCTTTGATGTGATAGTCCTGGTTTAGAGCAGTCTGCTGGGTGTGCCTGCGTGCCCTGTCTCAGTCTAGAAGGGGTATGAGGCAGTTTATGTAGTTCCCATGGTGGCACCATGTGCTTTCTATTGCAGTGTGACATATATGCCCAGTAAAGCATGCAGATCACCAGTGTGACATGAGGACACCTGTACCCCACCTACCCACCCAACCAGTAGGACACACAATACTTCAGAAGTCACTGCATGTGGCCTCTCTGGTCACCGCCCCTACCTTCTCACCAAAGGGAGCCACCATCAGTACAGCACAGCATGATTTTAACGTTAAGGGGAATTGCAAATGAAAACAAAAAGTAGAGTTCACTGCATGATGAATCTCTATCTCTCACTTGTGTTCAACCATTACCAACTAATGGTCCATTTAAACAAAAAAAAAGACAAAACCAAAAAACCAGAGACATAATCCACCATTTTTGAGTATAGAATTTAGTGGTTGTTAGTGTAGTTATGCAGGTTATGTAGGTTGTGGAGCTGTTCAATTCCACAACATTTTCTTTACTCCCCATATCCCACTCTCCCCAAAACAATCCCTACCCTTAACGGTCAGTTTTTGTTGCCATCTACCTCTCTCTCCTGGATTTTTTTTTTTTTAAGCGAGAGGATGCTCATGGGGGGAGGGGCAGAAGAAGAGGGAGTGAGAAAATCTTAAGCAGGCTCTGTGCTGAATGTGGAGCATGACACAGGGCTCAATCTCACAACCCTGAGATCATGACCTGAGCTGAAACCAAGAGTCAGACGCTCAACCAATTGAGCCACCCAGGCACCCCTGCCCTGGGTTATTTTGTAGTAAGTCCCAGATTATCATATTTTATCCATTAAAGTTTCCATATTGTGTCTTTAAAAGATAAGGGCTATTTAAAAAATACACTTTTCCTTAATACCATCAAACTTCTGACAACTTACCATTTCATGTATATATATATATGTATACATATACATACATATATATATACATATATTTTAAAGATTTATTTCTTCATTTTAGGGAGTGAGAGCATGAATTGGAAGGGCAGAGGGAGAGAATCTCAAGCAGACTCCCTGCTGAGCTTAGTGTCCAACACAGGGCTTGCTCCATCCCAGGACTCTGAGATCATGACCTGAGCTGAAACCAAGAGTTGGCTGCTTAACTGACTGAGCTTCCCAGGTGCCCCTTAAATATGTTTTTTTTTTTTTTTTAAAGATTGTATTTATTTATTCATGAGAGACACAGAGAGAGAGAGAGAGAGAGAGAGAGAGAGAGAGAGAGAGGTAGAGACACAGGCAGAGGGAGAAGCAGGCTCCATGCAGGGAGCCTGACATGGGACTTGATCCCGGGTCTCTAGGATCATACCCTAAGCTGAAGGCTGCACCAAACCGTTGAGCCACCTGGGCTGCCCTAAATATGTATTAATAAAGAGATCAGCCCTGAGGGGAAAAAAGGTCAGTGAAAAAGATGAGGAGAAGCATTCCCTGTGGTCCGTCACAGTGGCTAGAAGCTGTTAAGAGATATGGTTCTGAGCTTTCTAATAGCCAGAGTAGAGAAGAAAACAGGCGCATTTAAATGATTCATTGTTTCTATAACAACACGGTCGTTAGGGAAAACTGTGGTTCTTCCTTTTGCTCCCAGGTCCTGAGAAAAATATCTCCCCACTGCCTCCCTGTGGGGGACAGATCCAGTTTTGTGGCACTGTTACCACTGCATAACAAATGACCCGAAACTTAGTGGTTTAAACCTACACACATTTATTCTCTCTTAGTTGCTGAGGATCAGGAATCTAGGGGTGACTTCGCTGGGTTTTCTGAACCTGGTCCCTTGAAGGCTTAGGGTTCAGCAGCCGAAGGCTCCACTTCCAGGACCACCCCGGTGGTGGTTGGCAAGACACAGAACCTCCTGGATCGTTGGACCGGGGCCCCAGTTCCTCACTGTTGGCCAAGCCTGCCTTGGTTCCTGGTCCTGCTTCTCCATGTGGCAGCTCCCAACATGGCACCTGGCTTCATCAGAGCAAGCCAAAGAGCAAGCAAGAGAAAGTGCCCATGGGACAGCAGCCAGCCTTTTATCATTTAATCTTGGCGGTGACCTCCCCTAGCTTTCACCTGCATTCTCCATGTGGGTGTGACTGGTGGGAGGTGGGGATCATGGGGACTGTCTTAGAAGCAGCCCAACATGGCCTCGTCTTGTGGGCGGCTGCAGTGGCCCTGTGCTAGAGCGTTTCTTGGCGCTTGCTGAAGGTGTTGGATCAGGGCACAGTCAGGTAAAGACGCTGTCTGACAGCCTTGCCCCCTCCAGGCGTACGTTTTCTGGATCCGTGAGCCCCCTTATTCCTTAAAAGTCAGCTTAGGGACTGTTACCCTCCAGCTGTCCCCATTTGAAAGTGCATCTGTAAAGATTCATGGCTGTCACTGAAGCACTTAAAGTCTGCCTTTCCAGAGGGTTACTCTTCAGAGGTGCCAAGACCAAATCCCACTGGAAGGCTAAGTTGGCCACATTTCATCCTCCAAACCCTTGACACCTCAGGTCTCTCATTCTTGGCAGCAGATCTGGTCCATATACTATCAGATGAAGGTGCCCTCAGTTTCCCCACTCGGAGTCCTCCACCCTCCACTCCAGGCCCACTGCCTGTTGTAGCATGGGGATGTCATCTTGCCCCCCAGAGATGTGATTCTCCTCCCTGCGCCTTGGGGCACATCTCCTCCCTCCTCAGAAGCCCTCCTCCATCTGCTGGGCCTTCTTCACCATAGCCTCAACATCCCCTGCTCCACTGGCCCCTTCCCATCCGTCCTTACACCCAACCCATGTGGCCTCCATCTGCAGAGGCCATGTACGGGCTTCCTGGTCTCTACCCAGACTGTTCAGGGTCTGCACGTCTATATCCCCAGGCATTTCCACTTGACTGGCTCTGGGTGCAGTGAGCTCCTGTGTATCCTCCACATCTCGGTCCTCCACTGTGTCCTAGCCATCACATTACCTCTGGAAATCATGCCCCTCCTCTCTTACTACCTGTGCTCAGGGGAAAGACCGACTCCTTTCCCTGACCTACGACGTCCTGCATGTCTGGTCTCTGTATCCCCCCTCATCCCTCTGCTTCATCCTCTCTGACCTTGTTCAGACCCCTGAAGGTGTCCTGCCTGCCCCGTTCCCTGTTTATGTGCCAGCTCCGCTCCTTGGACTGGCCCCTCTCCCCTTGCCTGGTTATCCCTGCTTATCCAGGTCCCAGGATAAAATGAAGGCTTCCGGGTCTTTCCCTGACGCTCCTCCCTGCAAACTGAACCAGGTTGCCCGACATTCATTCTCAGAGACCCTGGACTCTCCTTCATTACACTCGGCCCAGATTACTTTTGTGTGAATTTTGGCGGGCCCCTTACCTCTTCCACTAGACCCCGCTTAAGAGAGGGACCAGGTTACCCCTCCCTGTTGTATTCCCAGTACCTGGTTAGATGTTTAGCATATCTTGGGCGTTCAGGAGGTACTTGTAGATTGAACCAATGACCTGGGACTTGATCTGCTTTGTACATAAGACCGAGCATTTCCGACTTCTCACTGGCTTGTCTTCTAACTGTGGCTCTGGTTTTGATTCAGGTGAATGTCCCTCGGTGCTTACCCTTCTCAGGAGTGGGGAAGGTGAAGCAGGCTGCGTGTGGCGGTACAGGCTGTGCTGTGTTAAATGGTGAGACCCTCATGCGGGCATCTGAGTGGGAAGCTGTAGGTGGGTCGGACAGGGGCCGGCTCAGTGTCCCCTGGACTCATGGCTGGGGACCCCATCCTGAGGGAGGGAAGGGGAGGGTGGCTGTGGGAAGACCTAGTTAGACTGGACTCTGCATAGACGATGAGGGTGACCTTGACAGAAGGATACTAGCCATGATTCCAAAGTAGACGACGAATAAACAGAACTTGGTCATTCTCACGTCTGAATAATAGCAGACCTCTGGAGTGGAGAACCAGCTCCTTCCTCCGTTTCCCTTAGCCTGGATCAGAGACTCAGCCCTGCCTTCCCCAGGGAGGCTGTGCCGGGAAACAAAATATAGAGAGAAGAGCTGTAGGGTCTGGATACTGAGGCCCTTGCCCCTGGGATTAAATGTCTGGCACCGCTGAGGAGCATAAAACCTTCTGTGACCAAAATAATCGTTTCCGAGACTTTTAGGAATCTGGCCAGAGGCTGGTTGTGTACTTGACTGGCTCTCCTGATCAGTGTGAAAGAAAGAACATCCGTGTAGGAAAAACCTCCCTTCTGGCCTCTCCTGTACTCCCCGGGCCTCTGGGGGATGATGACCTGGACCCATCCTGGTTACCCTCCAGCTGTGGGAAGTTTGTGTCCTGAGATTGGGAGCTGGCTAGACACCCATCACAAGCAAGAATTGGAAAGAGGAGGGAAGAAACATTATTTTAGATCTCCGTCCCTATGTTCTTGCCAAGCAAGAGGGGGAAAAAACAACAACAAAAAAACCATCTACGTGGAGATAAGGCATGTTGGTGGTGCAGTCAGGATTTCCAGTGAGGGCGGGCTGCACTGGGTTTGACCCATTGACCGCCGTGTTTGCTGTCATGCAGGAGAAGGACATGTTTTCGTCTGGGGCTACGGGATTCTTGGGAAAGGCCCAAACCTTGTGGAAACTGCATTTCCAGAGGTGATCCCACCCACTCTCTTCGGCCTGACGGAGTTCAACCCGGGAGTCCACGTTTCTCATATTTGGTGTGGTCTCAGCCACTTTGCTGCCCTGACCAGTAAGTGACCAGTGCAGCTCCGGAGGCTGGCAGAGCTGAGCCGAGCTTAACTGGCAGTCCCATGCTGTGCTCTCCCTTCTCTGTGTGGATAATTCAAGAGTGGGGCTAAGCCACAAGTTGCTTGGCTTGAGGTAGGATGATGTGTGCCTTCTCATCATCCCGGAGTTGTGTGTTTTTGGTTCATTGGGTTCGTGGTCAGGATAACATTAAAGGAGGTTTTCTCCAGAGGACGCCAGTTGGTGGTAGGAGTGGGGACCATTAAGCATGGCAGGCTGGCGGAAGCCTGCAGAGGTCTGGCGAATCCACGGTGGGTAACCAGGAGGTGGATGTGTGTGGTGGCTAGAGGCAGGTCTGGAAGCCCGTCCTGTGGTTTCATGGAGGCTAATCTGCCTGAGTCCTCCAGAGGAATCTGAGGTGGGGCCCAGATGGAGGTTTTTGCAAAGGTTTGCCAAATTACAAAGTCGTAAAATGTCCCGTGACTTGGTGGACCTCTAGCTGGTGTGCTTTTCTCCATCATGGCTTTGGAGAAACAGACCCCCCCCCCCCCAAGTGAGTGTCATTGGTTCAGTTTGGCTCTCCAGCTGACTTGGATAGTCAGACTGCACTAAATTAATTTCACGTGATCCTCGAGTAAATTCGCGGTTTCCTTGCGATTAGAAAATCTTTTTGTCTTATGGAAAGGAAACATCTGGCCTGGGATGGTGAGTTTGGGTCGTCCAGAGTCACAGGAGTTTTTTTAAACCATTTTGCTTGAGCCAAGAAGAATCCGTGTGGCCGGATTCTAGAGGTAACAAAGATGTATTTTCTTTTTCTTTTCTTTTTTTTTTTTTCTTTTAAAGATTTTATGTATTTACTCATGAGAGAGAGAGAGAGAAAGAGAGAGAAAGGCAGAGTCACAGGCAGAGGGAGAAGCAGGCTTCATGCAGGGAGCCTGATGTAGGACTTGATCCCTGGTCTCCAAGATCATGTCCTGGACTGAAGGTGGCGCCAAACCGCTGGGCCACCTGAGCTGCCAAAGATGTGTTTTCTAAGACATCTCCAGGCTTAAACTATGTGCACAGTCATATGCTTGGAAATCCATGCAATGTGTTCAATGAGGGTGGGCTGTTTTCTGTTTGCTGTCAGGTCGTGTGGCCGTTGTGGGTCATGTTGAAGTGAATTCCCTGTCTAGATTTTCCCTAAGACCCAGTGCCCACCCTCCCCATGCCGGTCACTGTCCCTTAGTAGGTGGAGCATCAGAGCTTGGGCTTCTGGCCCATCTGTGCGGCTAGCATTTGCATCTGGCCAGCTGGGGGTTGGCATTGGTTGGTTTACCCTGTGGTCTGCTAACATTGAGGGGAGCCAGACTGAATTGTTCTGTTGAACACGTAAAATTTGAGGGTAGAGGACCAAAGAGGCTGTGAGATCAGAGGACTTCAACAGCTTGTAACAAGAGGATTCCTTGTTTAATTAACAGCCCATATTATTGTACTCCTGGCTTTTCTGTGGCTTTTCTTCTCTTCTCCATGACCAAAGCCTTCTGCTAGAAATGGGACCTCTGTGCCAAGGAGCGCCCCATGCTGGTGTGGATGGAAATCTGTGGTGAAGTCTGGGCTGTGGGAGGTGCCCTGCCAGGGCTGGGGGGGTCCATCCTGCAGGTTGGTGTTCCCAGGGACCCCCTAGGTTCTGTCATGCTGTTGTCTACGGCACCCGGGCTGTCTTTCTCCTTCATGGCACTTTTTACAATTTGAAAACACTCATTTTTACGGTGAGGTTTGCTCATTTGTTTAGGTCTTACTCTTCGGCTAGCTGCAGCCCTGTGAGGACAGGAACTGTGCATGTTCAGTCACTGCCCTGTCCCAGCTCCTAGCACACAGTGGTGCTGGTCACCATGTATCTCTTGACCAAATGGTCCCGAAATACGGAAACCTGGACAAGGAATGACGGATCGTCCTGTGTCTCACTCTGTCAGGGCATGACCCAGGTTCAAGGGGGCTCAGCTCTCAGGATTTGAGGAGGGGGTGTGCATAAGGGGTACGCAGGGCAGGCTATGTGCAGGAGCTGCCTGGCCCCAGAGCTCCACACATATGCCAGTCCCCAGTGTGACGGATGCAGCGTGCATCTGGGCTTGGCTGTGTTTTGGTATGGGAATGGTATACTTTTCCATTCAAAGGAAACCACTAATGCCTGGTAGGAATTGAAACTTTTTTTTTTTTTTAAGATTTTAAAAATGTATTTATTCATGAGAGACACAGAAAGAAGCAGAGACATAGGCAGAGGGAGAAGCAGGCTCCCTATGGGGAGCCTGATGTGGGACTTGATCACAGGACCCTGGAATCACACCTGTGCTGAAGGCAGATGCTCAGTCACTGAGCCACCCAGGTGTCCCTAGAAATTGAAACTTAATGTTGTGCCCTGTTTGTCCCTGGTTCTAGAAAGCCTGTTCTCATGACCCTCCTGGAGACTTGCTCTTGGCCTAGCCTCAACCAAACTACCTTTTTCTTTTCTTTGCAGGCAAAGGAGAGCTGTTTGTGTGGGGCAAGAACATCCGAGGGTGCCTTGGCATTGGTCGCCTAGAAGACCAGTATTTCCCATGGAGGGTAAGCCTGCGCAGGGTGGGCATGAGGGCACACCCATGGCTTGAGGCTCCCCCAGTGTGCAGCTGGGCCAGTGCCAGGGCCCTGGGAACAGGTTCCTCTCTCAGGTTTCGGCTGCCCCCTCTTCTTCCCCGTAGCTTCAGGTGAGGTCCTGTCATGCTGAGGAGTCAGAGACAGTTCCTGGCACCAGTGTCTCGGGCTATGCGGCTCATTGCCCTGAGCTCTGTCCCAAGGTCTGATGAGTGAGCAGCCTGCTGGAGGAAAGAGCAGCCAGGCCGAGGGTCCCAGTCCCTCAGTGCCCTGGAAGAAGCCTCATCAGAGGCTGTCCATGGACACGTGGAGCAGGAAAACAGAGGCATGCCAGCACCTCAGAGGAGCAGAGTACAGGCTGGGGGCCATGAGGCCCCAGGACAGAGAGATCTGAAATGACAAAGTTGGTGTGCCGGGACCTGTTTACAGAGGCCCCTGTGGAGGAATGTTTTACAGCGAATTTAAAAGCAAGCAGGATGTTTAATATTTAGAGTGCCATACCACAGCCACCAAAGTAAAAAAAAAAATAAAAGCTTTCCTGAGGGGGAGGATGCAATTATACAAAAAAGGCTCATTTCAAAATTAAAGGGGGAAAAGGTTCTTTCCTAAATTGTAGTTTATCTTAGTGTTGTTTACTAAGTCCTCCTAAAAGAAAAAAAAGAACTACTCACATTTCTGAAAACGGCACATGTGTACATAGTGCAAACTGTGTTACGAAAAATAAGTCTCACATCTCTTGTCCCAGATACTGATTAAAAAAAAAAATAAAAATTTTATTTATTTATTCATGAGAGACACTGAGAGGCAGAGACACAGACAGAGGAAGAAGCAAGCTCCTCACAGGGAGCCTGATGCAGGACTCGATCTCGGGACTCCAGACTTAGGATCACACTCTGAGCCAAAGGCAGAGGTGCAACCCATGAGCCACCCAGGTGTCCCAATACTTTTTTTTTTTTAATTTTATTTGTTTATTCGTGAGAGACACAAAATGAGAAACAGAGATACAGGCAGAGGGAGAAGCAGGCTCCCTGTAGGGAGCCCAATGTGGGACCTGATCCCAGGACCCCGGGATCACACCCTGAGCCGAAGGCAGGCGCTCAACCACTGAGCCACCCAGGTGCCCCTACTGGTACTTTCTTGTTTCCTTCTAGAAACTGTCTCTGCATAGAGAGGTGCGTGCATGTGTGTATTCACAAATGTGTATATGCACATATTTAAGTATCTTCCTTGAAGGTTGTATTTTAATGTTTCAAAATCACGTAAAGCATTTTTTAAAGCACTGGTGAACATGCAAAAGCAGCGTCTATTTGGAATAAAATAAGGATTTGTCTCTGAAAAACCCACTGTAAAATGTTTGGAGGCACTTCAGTGTTTTGGGGGCTGTTTCCCTTGGCTGCTGACTCTTTTGGTTCCCTGTGACCTCAGCAGGCTCCGACCCCTTTGGAGGAGCTGGAGGCGCTGCTGCTTAAGAAAACAGGTCAGAATGGAGGCTTTGTATTTGTTGGAAGAGATGTGTATCAGAGCTGTGTGTAGGCTGGTTGGTGCTCGTCCGCTTGTATCCTGGGCCTGGGGTCCCCCTTAAGGGGTGAGGAACAGCTGCTTGGTGGATGCTGGGGGGCAGAGCAAGGACTGTGAGCGTTGACAACGTGGAGGTCCCACTTTTGTGGTAGCCCCTCACTTCTCGCCAAGGGGAAGCTGGGCAAGCGGCCAAGTGGCCAAGTTTTGGATGAATGACCACTGTGAGGGGTGTGGGGGGCTCCCCACCAGCCTCCCTTTCCCCCAGACTAGAGTGAAGATCAGTCATGATTGTACTGTCCCATCGAAATGGCCGGGCGTTGGTATCCGTTGTGGGGCTGGAAGTAGCAGGCACCTGGGGCCAAGGCCACTTGCCATTGGGGCCAGAGCCAGCTTACGGGAGCCCTCCTCCATGGACTTCACCAAGCGGCCCTCGGGGAACATTGCTCTCTGCACCCCTGCTGTCTGGGAGGGGACACCTCAGGCTGTTCCCCTGATGGCTGCTTTCTTGCCAAACCACTGTCCTCCCCCTGGAACATTTTTGCTGAGCCCTACATGCCTCTGGGGTTGGGAGGACTGGTGAAGGAGAGCACCTTCTGGGGTGGTGCTGGGGGCCTGGCCCTGCCCACGTTCTGTGGGCCTGGACCTTCCAGCCTGGGCTCTGGGGAATGGCGGTGGCAGGAACCAGCCTTATGTGTAGCTCCTACAATAGCACTAACTTGTCATTCTCAGATGCACAGAGCCCAGGCTGCTCTGACAGTATGTAGGCCCAGGGAACATGTGCCACTGGACTCAAACCCGTCCTTCCAGAAGCTTTCCTGGAGGTTTTCCTGCTGCACATTGACACTCAGAGCTCAGAGACAGTCAGCAAGTCCTCAAGGCCACTCACCCAGTGCCAGTCACATGTGTCTGACTTTGAGACCTCACTGTGGTACCCTCCTCTGCGAGGGTCCGGAGCTGAACAACCAGGTCCCCAGCAGTGGGGAGAGGCGGGGACATACCGCCCAGGTTTATACAGGACCCTCTGGCCTACCTGGTGGCACTGCGGTGTGGGCATGGGGCAAGTGTTTGCATGGCCTTCCCGGAACATCACCCACTCAGAAATGCGCTCTTTTTAGACACCTCCGCCCATCTGAGGAGTCAGCAGAGCCATCGGCTGTGCCAGGTGCCTTGCTCTCGTCCTCAGGACAGCCTCCGGAGGCCCCTGCTCCCCAGCCTGTGGCTCCGCAAATGGAAAGGGCTGCACCGTTTCAGGGCCATGCAGTGGGCGGGGCTGAGACCCGAACTCTCGGCTCCAAGTGCAGACTATGCAGTGCCCAGGCTGCAGACCCTCTGGCTGCCGGGCCTCTTCCCACACAGCCCTGGGTCCCAGGTGAAGTATCGGGGGGAATGGGTCTCTTGGTGCCACAAAGGAAGTTACAGATACGGCCATATCGAGGAGCGGCCAGGGGCACCGATTCTGCGTCCCTTCTGGGTCCCCTGCCTTTGTGCCATGGGCGTTGTCATGAGGAGGGACATCCCTGAACAGATTCTGCTCACACTGGTCAGAGTTTGTAAAAGTCCTTCAGGCCAGACACAGTTCAGTTTTTGGAATGGTTTCTCTTTACAGTAACATAGTGTAAATTGGTTTAGAAGAAATGCTCCGTTTAACCTCCACGAGGGCACATCCAGCGCATTGTCTTGGACTCCAGAGACGGTGAGAGGCCGAAGACCCTGCCTGCCAGGGGGAGCACTCCCAGGGGGCTCAGAGGCCAGCCCCAGCCACCATCCTCCCTGTGAGCACAGCAGAGCACAGCAGGGCCAGGTGGTTACTCTGCTTGGGGCTCTAATGGGCGGAGCCCCCGGGGACAAGGACGAGGTAGCTCAAGTGCAGCAGTGTGGGTACGGATGAGTGGGGAGCGGGGCGCGCTGCCTGGGGAGGGTCAGTGTAACGCGCTCTGGTGGCCCCGCGAGGTTGCTAGGAGCTCACCTGGGCCCAGTCAGCACGGAGGCAGCGTGTTCTCTTCTGCTCCTGTGGTCAGCCTGGAACGCTTTCTGCAGCTTTGCGATGAGCGGGGGCACTGCTGCTTGTTTGTTCAGTGATCTCTGCATCGGTGTCGCTAAAGACATTTGTTTAGGGAGGGAGGGGCAGGCCGCATGGCTTGGTCACTAGCATCCATTTGCCTGCCATCCAGGAGCCCTTAATGGACTCGTCTCCCCGCACCGAAGGCCCCAGGCTCGGGTCAGTGCTGCCGTCCGGGGCTTTCAGGCCAGGCCATCTGGATGAGGCCTCCCCCCCTTAGCTCGGCAAACTCCACCGGCTGCCACAGATCCCCCTTCCAGCTGTCCTGCTGCCCAGCAGAGCACTGCCCCCAGGGGAGCGGGGGAGGGAGGCAGAACCCAGACCTGCTGGGGCGGAACAGCAGCACCGGGCAGACGGGCAGGGGTCTGCCGACCACGCAGCGCAACAGCCCTGACTCGCAAGTTGCCACCTAAAAACACTCTTCTTACGTTTGCTGCTTTTGCATTGGGCACCTCTGGAAGGATAGTGGAAACTGGCTAAAAGTGGTTTCCAGTTCAGAGGGAAGGAGGGAATAAGGGGGCAGGTGCTGACAGGCTGGGATTAAAGGTTAATATAGGGGAGCCCGGCCGGCTCAGTCGGCGGAGCATGAGATTCTTGATCTCGGGTTGTGAGTTCGAGCCCCATATTGGCTGAGATCTTACTTAATAATAAAATCAGGAAAAAGAAAAGGGATTTAATGCCTTTTAATTCTTTTGTGCTGAATGTCATTTTATAATGTAGCCATGAGAGTGTCTTGCCTACTGAAAGTAATGATAATGATAGTATTACAAGAAGAAGGAAAGTGCCCCCTTCTGAGAACTGGTTTGGCTCTGGGGACGTGGACATCCTTGAGTGTTGGCACAGCCGGAGCGGGATGGAGTGGCCGTTTCCAGGGGCAGCCTGTACACCAGCGAAAGTCCTTTACAGGGCCGGCGGGCCGGAGCTTCCACGTCGGCTGAGGGCTGCCTGTCACCTCGCGGGTTGGCCTCTCCTGTGGTGAAATGCTGGCAGCGTGGGTGGGCAGCCTTGGTAGGACTGCCAGCATGGCCTGTGGCCCCCTCAGCGACAGTGGGGCTCCCTCCTCAAGGGAGCACAGTGTCTGGGAAGCAGCCGACCCAGAGCTGAGGCCGATGGCTGCCGTGGCTGACGATGCTGGCCGGGGCCTCATTCCCACAGGCCCTGGCTGCAGGGAGCAGGGGTTCGTGAGCCGTTCCAGGGAGCCATGGTGGTGACCCCTAGGAACGGCCACTGCCCCTGGCTTGGGAGCAGGTGTTGACCTCTGGCAGGGTTGTGCTCAGCAGGGAGTAGCGTCTGTGGGACGTGCAAGTTCTAGCAGTAATGTCTGCCATTGGCTGGGTGGGACGCTGGAGTGCCCGGTCCACCCAAAGAGATCTGCCAGCCACATGGAAGCACCCCCGTTTCCGTGGGGGGACCGAGGTGACTTGACCTCCCAGGAGGCGGAGCAGGGTCAGGCCTGGGCTGGGCCTCCTCCAAGCCGTGCGCCCTCACCGTGTGCCCTCACCGTGTGCCCTCACCGTGTGCTGGGTCTCGTTTTGCAGGTGACGATGCCTGGGGAGCCTGTGGATGTGGCGTGTGGTGTGGACCACATGGTGACTCTGGCCAAGTCATTTGTCTGAAGCCTCGCCCAGCCCGCGGGAGCCCGGAACCCGGCCTCAGAACCACCGGGGCTGCTCAGCAGAGGCCCCTGCGGGGGCTCCGCGCCCTTGGTGAAGCGAGATGCTCTCTGCCATGCCCTGAGCAGGAAGAGGCTGCAGGTCTGGGGACTCAGGCCCCTCTAGCCGAGGGTGAGACCCGCCGTTTTCATCGCAGGATGGCTGTCCTTGTCAGGCCTGGCACCAGTGACAGGAGTCCTGGGCTGTGTGGCCCCAGCAGAGCGAGGAACCTCCGCACGTCTCAGCCCTTCCAGGACCGTGCGACGGCTCCCCAAGGCCCATCGGACTTGAGGAGCTCCTCTGAGGGCAGCCTGGCCATTTTGTTTGATCTTAAAGGTGGCCTCAGAATCGAGTGGCCGGGAGGGCTTCTGTAGGCCTCCAGCACGGCAGAGCTCAGGGTAGGAGTGCGGGCGGCTGCGTGGGCTGCGTGGGCAGTGGGGAGAGCCCCGGCGCGGCTGCGGGAGCCAGGCTTCAGGCCCCCGCAGGAGTTAGAGCGAGGCCAGCCTCTCGTGACTGAGCACCCCCCGCGGAAGCTTGGCTGGAGGGCCACCCTTGGAGGAGGGATTCAAACATTGTGGAAAACATGTGAGGTAGTAACATAAACTTGGCCTTTCATTTAAAAACATCTTTTAAAAATCTCTTTTGGAATAAAGTCTATTTTCTGCCTTTTTATTTTTAAGCACTCGAGAGTACTTTTTTTTTATCTTGATCATTTAGAGATTTGCTTGCAAAAACAAGGCTTTTGATAAAGAGGCAACTAGAAGCCAGTGACAAATACTTCAGAAGACAATCCTGCTTGACAACGATTCTTCTGAACAGAGTCTCCTCCCGCGGTTCAGTTGGGAGAAAATGATAGAAGTCTAAGAGTAACTGGTAATCCGGTCACCCACCCGAGATCTCCCTCCCTGGCTGCACCCCATCCTTTTATTCATTCGCTCAACAAACACTCTCTGCCCCCTGCGGGCCAGCTACTCGAACACAACCCACAAGCAAAGTGGAGAGTATCGTACATGGTTACGTGGGCTGTGGAGACAAAGCAGGGGAAGAGGAGGGGGTTGGCGGTGTGGGGGCTTTGCCGTTTAGAGTGCAACGGTTGGGACGTTGCCACTCTTGATTTTGGGGTTGCAGTTTCAATCCCACATTGGGTGCAGGGATTACTTAAAATCTATAGGGGGCACCTGGGTGGCTCAGTCGGCAAAGCGTCTTGAATCTTGCTTTTGGCTCAGGTCCTGATCTTGGGGTCGTGGGATCAAGCCCCTCGGTGAGCATGAATGAAGTCTGCGTGGGATTCTCTCTCCCTCTGCTCTCCCCCCAACCCATGTTCTCTCTGAATAAATAAAATCGTAAAAAAAGATAAAAATAAAAGCGGACCAGTCACTGAACATAAGTCCTTGCTGTGACCTGAAGCCACAGGAACCAGCCAGGTTGCATTTGGGGGGAGAGGCCCCAGGACCCTTCTTCTGGGCTCACACTACTTCCACTTCTCTGTGCAGAGCCCGTTCTTTAGCTTGACAGCAAAAATTTTCCATAAATTTGACAGATTGGAAATGATTTGTCATTTTCCTTCCTGAAACTCCCTGGGTCGTGTACCATGTGTCCCCAGTGGTGAAGAACAGAAATCTGTCCTCAGTGCAATCGGCATCTTAAAGCACCTACTGATTTATGGAGGGCGAGTGCCCCAGAAGATCAAGGTCATGCCTGGATTCCCCACCCAGCGGTGTTCAGGGGCAGGAAGTGATGGTGCTGGGGAGGGTCTCTGTTGAAAGTAGGAGAGGTTTCAGCCTCCCACCCAAGATTCGGATCCATTAACCATCTCCATCTTGGCCATAGCAACCAGGGTACCAGAAGGGACACCCTTGGGTTGGTCTTAAAAACCAGTGTCTTCCCATCGGGCTTGGTCTCCCTGCTTGGCCGGAGTGCGTCGCCACACTCCAGACCCTCCCCACCCTTGTCTGCTGCCTTGGTGTCTCTTCTCAGCTCCTGTCCCCTCATCCTGGATCCTCCTGGCACTGGGCAGTTCAGTCCTCAGGGATGTCCTGGCTCCAGGACATCTGGAGGCCTGACGGTGCTCAGTCTGCAGACCCCACAGGGAAAAGCCTTCATAGCAGCAGACCTTTCTGGGGCTCAGGGCAGTCAGAGGGTGCTTCAGCCCTCTGCTCAGACCCTTCTGTCCCCAGGGGCAGGGGTGAAGTGGGGTGAGGGTAGGGGTCGGTGAGGCCAGGTGCAGGCACACCTCAGCCCTGCCCTGCTCACACCTGCCTTCTGTGGAAAATACCAGAGAGCTTCGGGACTCCTCGCCAGGGCAGCCCCAGTGCCCACCTGCCGAGAGGGCAAGGAGCCAGATGCGAGGCTTGTGGGAGGGACACTGGGCAGGTGCCGGTCTTCCTGCGTCCACGGTGTCCCCCTGAAGGCATCGGCTCCCAGGCTTCCAGCACCAGGCAGCCCTTCCTGGGGGGTGGGCTCCACAGCAGGGCTCTGGGCTCGGGGAGGAGGCTCTGTCCTGCTCCGTGCCCCCCTTCCCCCGCCGCCGACCCCCAGGCCTGCCTGTGCCAGAGGCCTGGGGAGGAAGCGTGGGCGCCAGCAGCCAGGCTCCAGGACACGGCCCCCAAGACCTTGACCTTGAGTGCTCTCCTGTGTCACACCAGAGCTAGGCTGTCTGGCCAGAGGAGGGTGGCGGGTGGTGGTGTGCGAATCCTGAGGCGTGGGAACGCAAAACCATTTTGGCTCCTACCTTGGCCCTCAAATCCCTTGCCCTGGGGAAGCCAGGCACCGCACGGCGAGGGAACTCAACCCCACGGCGACCCACGCGGAGCAGAACAGGCCTCCTGCCAAGAGCCAGGCCCGACCTGCCAGCTGTGTGAATAAATCGCTTTTGAAAGTAGATCCTCCAGGCTCGGCCAAGACTTCAGATGATTACAGCCTCACCAGGGGCTCCGAGCCAGAGCTGCTCAAATTGCTCCTGAATTCCTCTCCCACGTAAACCGTGACACACACACACAGTCACTCTGAAAGCTGTGGAGTTTGGGGGCAGCTTGTTACGCAGCCCCAGTAACTACTACAGCCCCTCGGCAGCTCTGGAGGGAGTTTCTCCGCTCGGACTCTGGCTGTTGGGTTTGCTCTCCCTCCTCCCAGCACCGCCCCACCCCACCCCACACCGGCCAGTGCTCCCTGAGCACGGCTAGAAGGGAGAGACTGCACACGTGATTCCGGATCAGCCCCAAATCAGAGAGCAGTCAGCCAACATCCATTTTTGTCTCCATTTTAATTAACACTTTACAAAGTACAAAATATACTGTCTTTTTTGGGGAACATTAGGTACTTTTTTTCTCTCCGTCATACAGTACATGAATCTCGAGGGTTTTGTGTGTCTTCAACAGAGGGTAGAAGCGTGAGGGCCTTGGGGCGTCGGGGGGGCCCCCGTGCTCCCCCTTGCCCATAACTTGGGACAGATATAAGTGCCACTGCTGCTACTGCTGGTGACCTGGGGCAGGCCAGGTGAGGGCCGGACCCCAGGCGAGGCCCTGGGCAGGGCAGAGGCCCCTCAGAGCCCCATAACGCACCCGACATCCACTCACCCCCATCTCAGGATAACGGAAATAATTTTGGCATAGAGCAAGAGGAGGACTTGGGATTCTGCTTGTCATCAGCCCCTTGCCGCCCCCCCCCCCCCCCCAGTTTTGGAGCTAACCCTGCTCAGTTCCTCCTGGGCCATTTTCTGAATAGGTAAACTGAGGCAGAGGACAGGAAAACGCACTGGGCTTGACCTCTTATCTTGGAACCCAAACTGGGCCCCGTTTTTCATCCACCATGCTCTTTGCAGATGAGCACGAGTTGCTGGGAGGGCGCCAGCCCCCGAAACCTCTCCCGTGAATACTGTCTTCAGGACTGGATGCTTCTGAAGAGTTGGCTCGGCTGGGCTCACCCCCTGGGGCTGCCAGGCCTCTGTGTGGTACAGCAGAGACTCCGCCAGGGACACCACTGTCCCTTCAGAGCAGCTTTAACACTCTGGAGAGGTGGGGGGGTCCTGCGTGCGAGGCCTGCCACCCAGTCAACCCTACTGCACGTGGCCCACAGGTGACAATGCTCCCGAGGCCTCAAAATACTGAACTTACACGTGTATGTGTACACAGGCTCATAGCCAAGCACGACCCCGTCCTGACTCCCAGCCTCCCCCAGCCCCGACCCCCGGGAGCCATCGGCCCAAGGACAGCAGGCTGCCTCGGCACGGCCCCCGCCCGGCCCTCCCTTCTCCCCAGGGCAGGCCTCACAGGACGGCATGGACGCCAAGGCTGAAGGCCACACAGCCCACCCCGTGGCCTCCTCCCAGCGTCCAAGGAAACGGGAGGAGGGACAAGGACACTTGCCCTTTGATTGCCTCTAATTCGAAAACAGAAGAAAGAAGCTGGGATGAGCTCGGGGACTCGGACTAGGTACGTAGCCAGAGGGCGCAGCGCCCCGGGGCCTCGCTGGCCGGACGCTGGCCGGACGCACCGCAGCCACCCGGCCGCCTCTCGGAAGCCAGGGCGCCTGCCCCTCCACAGCACTGGGGAAGCCTGAAAAGCCGACGCTCGCGTCTGTGGGGGAAACGGACGGACACATCATCCTCCCCCGCCCCGAGCTCTGCTCCCCAAGCCAAATGCCTGCTTCGTTTCCCAGTGGCCCCGGCTCACAGGGGGACACAGATCCACTGGGGGGCTTCTCTTGACCACCCCCTCAGAGTTCACTCAGGACACCAGGGACCCCTGGGTCAGAGCATGGGAGCGCTGTGCCGTCACCTTGGAGACCCACAGGGTCCCTCTTAGCCCTGGCTGGGCAGGGCCCAGGGCGTCCTCACATCCAGATCCAGAGGCCCAGCGAGGTGGCCCGGGGCCTCCTCAGTCAGCCTGAGAAATGCGGCCAGGAGGGGCCGCTCGCGGTGGGCGGGCAGGTGCATCTTGGACTCTCAGGCCAGTGGTGTCCTTGGCTCGGGACCGGGGGCCGCACCCTGCCGTCCAACCAGAGCCTCCTCTCCTGACCTCCGTGTCATCCTGTCACCTCACGGGGCACAAGCCTCCCTGGACCACGTGTTTTCTTCCGGACACCATGCTGGTCACCAAGGCCTTGGCAAGGGGAGAATGCTGGTGCTTGGGAGACTCCGGACCCCCTGAATCCTGGGCTGGGGGGTCCGCACAGCTCTCCAGCTGGGATGGAAACCATGTGCCCGGAGACCCCCGTGGAGGACGGAGGTACAGAGCGGGCACTGCCCATCCCTGCGGGTCGGGACGGGGTGCCAAGGGAGACAGGAAGGTGCTTCTCGGGAACCAGAGGAGCCCATGCGGAGGCCTCAGCCACGGACACAGATCTTAACAACCAGGCGTGAGGTTGGAGGGGGTGGTCATGCGCCCCCCTCGCCATCCCCTCTGTAGTGCGCAGGAGCGGGTGTGAGCTCTTCCCACACGGTACGGAGGCAAAGATGCACCCGCAGGGCCCAGGCAGCAGGCCCAGGGCCGCCGCTCACCCCCACCCCTCAGCCGCCTCCCTCAGGAACCCCATTTCTCTGCCCCGGCCACATGCCTCCCCAGCCAGAGCCAAGACAACCCGGCCACGATGCTGCGTTCCTCAGGCCGCTCTGGGGGGGGTCTGGAGACCCCCCCGCACCCAGCAACGTGGCGGGGGGGGGGAGCATCTTGCCTAGAACCAAACCTATGACTACATTCGTCACAGACGTGCAGCGGGAGGGGAGGCTGGGGACCAGAAGACCCAGGTGGCAGCTCCCGCCCAGGCCCAGCCCTAGCCGCAGCCACTCCTGGACGTGAGGGCACGGGCTTCGGGCCTTCTCCTCCTGGTTGGATGGGGCCGATCTCCAAGAGGAGGCCTGGGAAAAGAACCTGAGGTCTCTACGCTTGCGGGTGAGAAAGATGCAGGAACAGCCACGTGGGGCTCTGGGGGCTCCGGGTGGAGAGCTGGACGGGGACCACCTGCCCAGGTCCTCAGGCTCAGGGCGACGGGAAGAGGGCCTTTCTGCTCCAGAGCAAGGCGGGATTCCAACGCCCCTCCCTCTGTACCCCCGTCCGCCAGGGCAAACGAGGGTGTCCGGGAGCCTTGGCCACAGAAATGAGGCTGGATCCACTTCCAGGGGAGGCTTGGGGGGGCCTTGGGGCTCTGCTCTTGGGATGCTGGTTTTTTTCTCTCAAGTCAGGGCTTCTCTAATAACGTATTGCCTATATACTTGAATTAAAAATATATGGTGGCTCAAATGGTGCCTGCGTGCACAGCAGGCCCAGCGGGCGGAGGCCCTCACGCCCACACACGTGCACACACAGTGGGGTCTGCGTCCATGGACTGTGCACACACGCGTGTGCGTGCTCACACAGTATATATTAACATATATATTGCTCAAGTATATATGCTATTTACAGTATATATCTATATCAACATAAAACACAGGTATTTATAAGTGTGTACAATAGATACGTTTGGGGGGGTCTGGGTAGCACACGTCTCTGGGGTCATGGGGCCGACAGGCTGGGTCGGCAGGGAGGGAGGGCGGACAGGTGACACCACCGGGGACCCGACAGGGAGGAGTCTGGAGGGGCACGCCACGGAAAACCCAGGCCTTCCGAGGAGACGAAGGGGACTCAGGGCTTCGGCGCTTCCCTGCCCGCTCGGCCAGCAAACAGTGGACGCATTTTGGTTGCTTGGGAGTTTTGTGCAAAATTAGTTAACTTAAAAAAAAAAAAAAAGTGGGTTCCTAATCAGTGCTTGGGTCCTGAGCGTCTGTGAGGATCCAGACCCGCGGCTCTTCCGTCTGGTGGGCTTCCGGGGCTTGGAGGGTTGGTCCCACAACGCTGGGAGAAGGGGGGCATGGGGCTCACACAAGCCCCTCACCTACTAGGAGAACAGCCTTTCTCCTCTGAGCTTCTCAGGAACAGCGCAAGTCAGCCTGAGAAAGAGCACCAGGGGAGGCAGGAGCCGCTGGGGAACCCCCGGTCCAGCCCCAGCTGCAGAGGGCATGCGGGCTTCACCCCACGCTCCCTGCTCGGCCTCCAGGGGTACGAGACTGCCGCAGCCTGCCTGCCGCCTGGCTGCCCACCGCCCTGTGGCCTGCGGGTCCCCTCTGATGTTCAGAGAGAACCACGGCAGCCTGGGCACCTGTCCGTGGGGCTTGTATGGCTCTGGGTGGGGTGCCCTGGGGGGACCCCTGTCTCGTGACAGACCTCTGCTGCCAGCTTCCTGCTCCAAGAATCTGCGACACCACCCGATTCTCCTGCTGGTCCCTGCAGCCACAGGGCGCCAGCCGAATGATGCTGAGCCTCTGGGCCCCCCGAGAGAACTCAGGAAGCCCCGTCCCCTGAAACTGCCGCTGACCACAGCCTGGGCGCAAATATATTAAATAAGAAACTAAAACGTACGGTACAGTTTTCTCTATTAAGGCTCAGATAAGCTGCCCCCCAGGTCAAGTACTCATGAGTGCCACAGGCCCCAGCTGAGGGGCAGGCAGGCAGGTGAGTCGGGGGCAGAGGCCTTCCATATCCCCCACAAGTGGGGCAGGGGAGCGGGGGGGCGGCAGGATAACAGGGGAGCCCTGTGCTGGTCTAGTCAACTGCTGGGGGTGGGGGTGACCCAAGGAACCCCAGGTCCAGAATGCTGAGGATGCCCCCACCCGGGGGAAACCAAGGCTCCGCTTGCCCAAGGAGGGTCCCGGGACAGCAAGAGGGGTCGGGAGCTTGTGCCCCAGGCTGGTGGGTTTCCTGGGAACCACCCCCAGGAGTGAGTGCTTACGGTGGGGGGCGTCTGGACAGGGCCCCCTTGGCAGTCTTGCTGGGAGTCGGGGTGCAGGCCCTGTGGATGGCAGGCGAAATTCTGGGTGGCGCGGGTCCTCCCCAGCTCAGGCCTCCCCTCCCGCCGTGCTCGGCAAAGCCTCCCCAGCACGTGGCCCTCGGGCCGCCCACTGGCCTCCACTCGGCGGGAACCAGCCTGGAGCTGATGGAACCAGAGACCAGCGACCACACGTCCAGCCCCAGGTCCTCACGGGGGCCGCCCCGGGCTCCGCGAACTCAGCCCCGCTCGGCCAGTTCCCCGAGATGACACGAGAGTCAGAACACCACGGTCTGGCAGGAGGCACCTGCTTCCTTCAGCATCTGCCCCCAGGTGTGGGCAAGGCCAGATGGGAAGGCGGGCGGGCTCGCCAGCTCCCGGGGCCTCAGACATCGTTTCCTGGAGTAGGGGTGGGGCGAGGAGGAGGTTGGGGTCTTCTGGAGGGCCTGGGGCCTCCAGGAAGGCAGGAGGGCACGGGGAGGCCTCAGCTCGGGCCCCAGGCCTGGCAGGGGGAGCAACTGGGGATGTCTCCCGGAGGCCCCTTCTTGGGGACCCTGGGGCCGATTTTCCAGTCTGTGAGAAATACTGCGAGAAGAATCTTCAGGGTGGGGGCCGGGCCCGGGTCTGGGGGGCAGGAAGGGAGGAGCGGGAGAGGCCCTCCTAATGCTTCTCTGCTTGGCTGACTTTCAGGGCGCTGATGACGGCGCTAATGTTCTCCTCCGGTACCTGTGGGGGGCGGCAGGAGGCAAGACCCGTGAGCCCCGGCCCGCACCCCTCGCCCCCGGGGCCGGTGCGGGACACTCACCAGCGCGTGGTCGAACTTGAAAGTACTGATGTAGTAGGCGGGGATGTCCGCGGCGGCCAGGGGCTCGGAGATCTGGGCCACGATGCCACACTCATCTGGGAACAGAGCGGGGGACCACGCTCAGCACCCCGGCCAGCCCCCCTCCCTCCGCACACAGAGCCTGCCACACACCCGCAGTTTCCCAGCGCACCTGCCCCTCGCCCTGAAGGCTTGGCGCCAAGGCCCCCTCCACCCGGGAGCCTCCTCTGACCCCCGGGGCTGGCGTCATGCTCCCCTCGGCAGGGCCCAGCTCTGTCCGGCTTTGCGGGCCCTCGGGGGCTCCCAAGCCTCCTTCCCTGCCATCTCGCGTGTTCTCTGAGACAGAGCTGGAGGATGGGGGCTCAGGCCCTATTCCTGTTGCCCTTAGACTCTCTTCTAGCCAGAAGACTGTGGTCAAGTCACTTCCTCTCTGTGAGCATCGGTTCCCTCATCTGAGTCCCCGCCGGCTAATGACCTCGACTTGTCCTAAAAGTAGTGCCAGGCATTTCTGGGGGCCCGGATGGGGCTTCTTTTTCCCTCTAGACCCTCAAAGCAGAGGTGCAGCCTCTCCTCACCCCTAGCTCTCTGCCTGATTTGAAGGCACTACTCAAGGCTTCCTCCTCCAGGAAGACCTCCAGGATCTGAGGACCACCCTGTGCCACCAATACAACCCCTTCAAAGTTTTCAGGTTGTTTCCCCCAAAGCCACTCTTCTGATTTTGACGGAAATCAAAATCTTCCGATGATGACTTTTCCAACACTGTCCCTGACTGGGTGGGAGAGTCCAGATCGGCTCACCAAGCCACCACGCTGGGAATCCACCCGGGTCCACCCCTGCAATGCCCCAGTGTCACTGCCATCCAGCATCTCCTCTGCTCCTTCACTCTGTCGCCCCGGTCCTGCTATTGTCAGCCGCACCTGGACGTGGGTGGTGACCCCGCAGGCCCTTTTGGTGGCTGGGCAGGCCTGGTGTCTGCACACCTGGTGACTGTGGCACCCTGTGGTGGAGACTGGCCGTCTTCTAAAATCCTTTCGCTATGGACACAGCTCTTCTGATAAAAACGGGGATAGGAGATGAGAGTCTAGAATGATCTCTCTCTAACTTGGGCTGGGGCCCACGTGTCCCATCAGTTTGGAAGGCTGGTGACCAGCACTTTATAAAATTGTACGACAGCTAAGGGAAGCCCAAATGGCACAGTGCAAAGCTCGAGCCAGGACGGTCTTGCTGGAGGCGTAGCCTGAGCAGTGTGCGTGTGCACGCCGGGTTAGGATGGAAGATACGTTTACTCCAAGCCACACTCAGAAGCATACAGAACCTGCGGGTCTAGAATCGTTCAGGTTCTCGGCAAGTTATTTTTCTTGCAGGGCTATTCACAGCTATAAGGGTGGCTTTAAACCCCGCGACGTCCTGGGGAGGCAGCTGCAGGCTGTGGTCCGCGCCCTCCCCTGGCTGCCCGCCCACGGGGCCGCCCCGAGCAGAACAGCCCGACGGCAACGTGCACACCTCCGCCCACCGAGCGACGTTCTGAATTCCATTTGCCAGCCCCTCTATTTCTCCATCATTGGGACATTTTGTTTTTGCATTACAGAGTGTATTCTGATCAATTCGGAACCAAAGCTGGGGGTAAAGACAAGCCGCTGGGCAGGTCCTCCTGCTTGTCGCCCGAGTCTCTGGATGGCTTCGGCTGCTTGCCTTGGCGGCCAAAGCTGTGCCAGGTTCTCCACCTTCAGGAAGACCCCTCGGTCTGGCATCAGGACTCTGCCCCGCTGCTTGTGGTGACCTGGCTAGGTCCTGTGCTTTCTACCCTTTGGACCCTGCACCCTGGGCACAGCCACCTGGAGCCACATGGAGCCACATGGGTGCCACATCATACTCTTGCTGCTAGTACTGCCCTCCCCTCCCCACCTGTCACCTTCTCTGGGAAGCCTCACCCTTCCTGACCCTCGGAGCCACCTGGTATATGACACGAGTGCTTACCACCCGGAGGAGGCAGCTACCATCCTCCTCATTAGGATGGCAGTCAGGGAACCGAGGTGCACCTGCCTGCGGTCACGCTTGTTCCTAACAGCCTCCTTCGTGAGGAGTTCTTCTGGCGCTCAGTCCCCACGACCCTGCACCAGGCAGCAAGTGTCAGCGGGAGACATGCTGGGGTCTGTGGCAAAGGAGGCCCCGAGAGGCAGGTGGGCCCCAGGATCCTACCAGGAGCCTTCAGCGCACATTTCTCAGCATCCACAGAGCAGCCCACTGTCCTGCCCTTCAGGATAGCTCTGGCTTTGGCTGTGATGTGGGCAGAGTTGGGGGCACTCGTCTCGTCCTGCTAGTTACTGTCCCCTGCAAGCTCATCCATAGGCAGGGGGCTGTGGCTGGCTCCCTCACTGACCCTTTGGCCTCAGGTCAAAATGCCCGGCCACCTCCATCTCTCGTCCCAGGCGTGGAGCATCTGGGGCCGACATCATGGTCCCTGGAGCAGTCTGAGCTTTACCTGGAACATTCTTCACTCTGTCTGTGGGAGATCAGGGTTCACCGATCCCACCAGGGCTTGTGGAAGATGCTTCCTGGAGACGACCAGGAGCCTCTCCCGGGTTCCAGCTCGGGGGTCTAACAGGTTTAACTCAAGCCAATCATTTCTGATGCTGCATCACTGACAGTGGGACCAGCAGCCTCCATCAGCTCTGGGCGAATCGGTGCCACTCGGCCCTGCTAACTACCGAGGGCTCTGAACCCCGTGGGCCCGTGGAACATACTCGTGGGCAAACCTCACTGCCAGAGACGCTGTTTGGGCAGCTATGGACACCGAGGCTAGAAAATCTTAGGGAATCTCTGCGGATGTCCTCCTGGGGGATTCTGCAGATGTCCTCCTGGGAGATCAGGTCATCGAGCCCATGGAGGAGAAGCTGCCCCTTCCCAGGACAGAAGAGGTGAGGTACGCAGGGGTGAGTGCTGGCGGTCTAAGTCTGACTGCAACTGCATTTATTTCTGTGAGGGACACTCTTTAGAACAACAGCCATTGCCTGTGAGCAGCTGGGACAAAGGAGTGACTTTTTTTTTCTAAATTAGACCCCATGTCCAGCACGGAGCCCAAAAGCAGGGCCCAAACTCAGAACCCTAACGTCGGGCAGCCCCGGTGGCTCAGCGGTTTAGCGCCGCCTGCAGCCCAGGGTGTGATCCTGGAGACCCTGGATCGAGTCCCACGTTGGGCTCCCTGCGTGGAGCCTGCTTCTCCCTCTGCCTGTGTCTCTGCCTCTCTCTCTCTCTCCTCTCTGTGTATTCTCATGAATAAATAAACAAAATCTTTAAAACAAAAAAAACAAAAAAAAAAAAACCTAACTTCACGACCTGAGCGGAGATCGAGAGTCAGCACTTACTGACTGAGCCACCCAAGCACCCCTTCCTTTTCAATTTTTATCACACCCCTGATGCTGTACTAATAAACAGGTATGCAATTTCTAGGGGGACAGAAGTAAGAGCCTTTTGGTTGTTGGCGCTCCTCCCATCCTCTGGAGGCCCAAGCCTCCTGTCACTCACTGGTCCAGGGCCCAGGGCTCCTGAAGCCTCCACCTCCCCATCTGTACCATGGGGTGAGTGAGCCCAGACGGCGATGCTAGGCCCCCCCCAGAGCTCACCGAATCCCAGGGGCTGTCCTCCGATCCGCACCATCTTCCAGAGCTCTCCAGATGCACTTGTGAACAACAAATTACTAGGGAACCTGAATAAGGATAGAGAGAAATACCCCAGAGGCTGACATGGGTTGTGATCCCGTGGTAGGAACTGTGGCTGTCCTCAGGGCTCTGGTGCTGGGCCAGAGCGGGGAGCTCAGGGGGCTCCAGGGGGCTCCAGGTCCCCTCCTGAGCCCTCCTCATCTGGGGGGGGAACAGAAAGCAAGGCTGGGAATGGGCTTGGGAACAACCACCCCCCTCTGCTGATTGGTAAAGGACGCTGTCCCCACCACCAGCTGCAGAGAGGGGACAGCCCTGACAACCCGGGGCCTTCATCTCTCTGAGTGACTGTCATCTGAAAGATGGGGCCAGCTCGGCCACAAGGCAAGCCCTGACTGTGGACAGGGTGCGTGTGTGCCCATGGAGCCCAGCCCACCCCAGGCCCAACTCACCTCTGCTGGGTCTGTACGTCCATCACCAGGGAGATGTAGCCCTCGATGAGGGAGAAGGAGAAGAAGCGGATGTGGCCACAGTCCTCACCGGCAGCCATGGGGTCCTTCACCCTGGGGGCCGGGGGGCGGGGTGGTGAGAGGTGCGGGGGACCCCTGCTGTACCCAGACCCCCACCCGGCCTGTCTGCTGCTCGTCGGCCTTTGCACAGGGTGCTGAGAAGAGCAATGGCCAGGAACATGGCCCTGATCCTGCCCTGGATGACTTGCTGGGTGACCCCGAACCTCTGTCCCCACCCTCGGTCTCCTCATCGGAGGGGCGGATGAGCCCACGGTGTTCACGGAGGTGAGCACCACACGTCGCAGTCCCAGCCGGCCCTCTGTGCACTGTCCCTGCACTGTCCCACACCTCAGGGCACAGTCTGTGGTCACTCCAGCTCACGGGCCTCTGGTCTCACCCCACCTAGCGCCTGAACTTACAATCTGCTCTGAGGAAAAATGCCAAGCCTATTGTCTGCTGAGTGAAAACCCTCCTGGCTCCTCTATGGACTGGACCTGCCCTTGGGGCTCAGGGAACAGTGAATGGGGTGTTTATCCCATAAACATATATGCCCCTGGGGCTTCACCATGTTTCAGGGGTTGCCAAGGAATGATGTCTCCCCTCACAGAGTGTGACTTTTGGGTAGAGCTATGATCCACCCCCACCCTCGGACCAGCTTCCAGGGCAGATGGCAGATCTGTCTCCCCACTCAGACTGGGGCTCCCTGCGGCCTCTCATGTTCAAGGGGGACGTACCCATTGGAGTAGAACATGACGTCCATGAGGAGCGTGGCAACTGCAGGCAGCGTGTCAGGGTCCAGGCTGGTGACACAGAACCTATTGCTTGGGCTGGACAGAGGGTGGATGACAGGCCTCTGGACTGCGAGAGCAAAGAGAGCGGGCGCTGAGGCCGGGAGGAGCGGCATGGGGCGGGAGGAGGACCCGGGAAGAGGAGTGGGGTCAGCTGACAGCTGCTCCGGGAGACCTGGTCCCTGCTCCTTCTGCAGCCTCCGGTACCACCCACGGCTCTCGATTCTCCAGGCTCACTTCCAGACCCCCGGGCCTTAGCACATGCCTTGCCGACTGCCTGGAGTGAATGGCCTTTCCAACCTTTACCATCTGGCTGAGCTCCTACTTGTGCTCCAAGCTTCAGTTTGAGAGTCGCTGCCTCTGGGAGGCCCATCCTGGTACCTCGGGTGGCTGAGGAGTGGCTTCTGGCCATCACCGGCCGTGTCCATGTCCCCTGCCCTTGCTAGACCTTGAGAGCAGGGTCTGACCAGGACTCTTACCCTTTGTTATGTCTGGTGCATCACAGATACTCTGAGATGTGGCTGCTCTGGGGTAGGACCTGGTAACTTCTTGAGTTCTCCCCTGCACGGAGCCCCCTCAACTCACCCATTTTGGGCTTCACGAAGCCATTGGTGATGCCGAGGTTCTCAGCTGCTACCGTCTCGCCATTGACGACTCTCAAAATGGTGAACTCTGATGACAAGGTGTGAGTGACAAAGGGCAGGTCCCGTTCGCGTACCTGGGGACAGGGAGTCAAGGATGTGAGTGTCCCTCGGGCCACTGGGGGATTCTGCTCCCAGAACCAGCTTCCCCATGCTGGGGGGAACGGGAGCCTGGAACCAGGTACTTGGGCCTCCCCGAGGGTGGCAGGGATGATGCAGGGGAGACAGGACTCTGCAGAGGGCTGGGGGGTATGCCCCTTCTCACCCTGCAGGACTGTGCCTAGACCTGTCCCCACCCCTCCAAGGCCCAAGCTCTGGAGGGTGGCCCCACCTGTGGGAGGACAGAATGAATGGCATAGTGGCCAGGATCCGCCATGGGCCCTGTGACCAGACGCTCTGGCCACCCCTGCCTGCACGTGCTCCCAGCCCTCACATCCTGAGCTCTGGGTCACACCAAGCCTGGCCCGCAAAAGGCAAGTGGTGTGTGGGGCTGGTCAGAGCCCCGCAGTCCTGCCTGGGCCATGCTGACACTTGACCCATGACCCTAAGGTAGTCCTGGCCTCTGAGCGGATTGCGCAATGGGGGCCACAGCTCACCAGGATGAAGTCCGTCTGGTAGGTGGAGAGCATGAACACGGAGATGTTCTGGTCGGCCAGCGGGGCAATGACCGACTTGGCAATCTTGGTCACGCCGATGGGCTGCGAGCTGGAGAAGCTGCCCCCGCCTGACACCACGTTCAGGGCCAGCCAGGTGGCGTCCGCCACGCTCAGGTGCTCTGAGGAGGGCAGCTCTGTGGGTGGGGGAGACACACACAGAAGGCAGGCCTGTGACTGAAGGGTCCCGGGTCCTCAGGGCAGGGGGCAGGGCAGGCTGCAGGGATGGGGAGAGAGGCGTGGGCCAGCTGTGGGACCCTGGCCAGCTCTGGCCCCTGGGCCCCGGCACCCTCATCTGTCAAAGGAGGACAGGATCGGAGGTCCCATCCTGGGAGGACCAGGCAGGGAAGGCCCTCAGAGGACTTTGGACGTGCCAGGCCACTTGGCAGGGCAGGAGCCTGGGTGACAAGCGGCTTATGTGTGTTGGGTTTCTATTGCCTCAGCCGTGAAACGATGGGTAGTCAGCAGTGAGTAATGATTTTGTTATTTCCAGTTTGCATTACCCTTCTGGCGGTCAGGGGCTGCGGCCACGGCCCTCATATGGGTGGAACAGGACCCATTTTACTTTTTATTTTATTTTTTTTAAGATTTACTTATTTACTTATTTATTTATTTTTTAAAGAGATTTTATTTATTTATTCATGATAGTCACACAGATTGAGAGGCAGAGACACAGGCAGAGGGAGAAGCAGGCTCCATGCACCAGGAGCCCGATGTGGGATTCGATCCCGGGTCTCCAGGATCGCGCCCTGGGCCAAAGGCAGGTGCCAAACCTCTGTGCCACCCAGGGATCCCCTAAGATTTACTTATTTAAGAAAGAGAAAGAGTGCACAGCAGGGGAGGAGGGGCAAGAGGAGAGAATCTCAAGCAGACTCCCCGCTTAGCAAGGAGCCTGGATCCTACAGCCCTGAGATCATGACCTGAGCTGAAATCAAGAGTCAGACGCTTAACTGACTGAGCCATCCAGGTGCACCCCCTCACTCCCCAGTTTTCATAGAGGTTCCCGGGAACCTCTCAGGAGGTTGGGAGTAGAAGAGAAACCAGGAGACAGGGTAGGGGGCCCTGGGATTTCTCTCCTGGTTTCCCTCAGCCCTGCATTATGGGAGAACACACAGCTCCAGCTCTGAAATCCTGAGGGGCGTAGCCCTGGGGGGGGCAGCACTGTGAACCCCCCAACCCTGCCATCATCTGCACAGCCAGCCCCCGGAGCCACCGAGGGCCGGGGATCCTGATGGGCCAGCTGTGTGAGATGGTCAACCCAACACTTCCTGTGATCCTGATAGTGGGCAGCCATCATTTTAATATTTAATGATGAAATCTTGAAAATGCCCCTTCCGGGATCCCTGGGTGGCTCGGCGGTTTAGTGCCTGCCTTTGGCCCAGGGCCTGATCCTGGAGACCCAGGACTGAGTCTCCCTCTGCCTGTGTCTCTGCCTCTCTCTGTATCTCATGAATAAATAAATAAAATCAAAAAAAAAAAAAAAGAAAGAAAGAAAGAAAGAAAGAAAGAAAGAAAGAAAGAAAGAAAGAAAGAAAATGCCCCTTCCATGAGAGCAGGATCCCTTTGGCCTTCTTGGGAAAATTCTGGAAGGGTCATTTATGTCTTATGTTGCCGCATGCTAATACAAGCTTTTGCGAACCAGCCCTCTGCCCCCCATTCCAGGCTCCTTCTACCCAAACCCACCCAGCAGCTCCCCGCGTATCTCGGGTAAAAGCCAAAGTCCTGGGGCACCCAGGTGGCTCAGTGGTTGAGCGTCTGCCTTCAGCTCAGGGCGTGATCCCAGGGTCCTGGGATCGAGTCCCGCATTGGGCTCCCCTCAAGGAGCCTGCTTCTCCCTCTGCCTCTGCCTCTCTCTCATGAATAAATTAAAAAAAAAAAAAAAACCCGAGGTCCTTTCTCACAAAGCTCTCAAGGAGCGCTGTCGTGGGAGCTTTGTGCAGGGATGGAGAGGCTCTACACCTCCGCTTGCCCAAAATGCTAGCAGCTCACACGTGGCTAGTGCAACAGAAGAAACAGGACTATAAGTTTGCTGCGCCACCCGGGCTGCCCCAGGACTGTAAGTTTGATTTGTGATTCCTTTCATTTCTGGTGGCTATGCAAGGTGAGCGGCCACCGTATGGGGCAGTCCAAATCTACAAGTGGCCCTGCTAGCGGGCCAGCTCCACGGGACGGTGGCCTCGTCTGCTTTGCTCTCTGCCACGCACAGGTGTGAGATGAGTGGATGAGGGACAGAGGTCCCTGCTCTCTGCTCTGTCCAGGCCCCGCTGTTCCCGCCCAGCCACCTTCTGCTCGGCCTGGCCAGGGCTCAGGCACCCTGCCAGACCTGAGGGGGTGGTGGCCTTCACCATCATCCCTTGCTCCCAGACGCCCAGGATCTGGCCAAGGCCTCAGCAGGGAGCCAGTGCCATTCCCACAGAGGCTCTCCCCAGCCACGGCCAAGCTCTTTGAATACTCGGCCCACCCATGGGGGACGGAGCAGGATGCTGCCCGTGTGCTCGTGGACGCGTGCACAGAAAGCTCTGGGCAGTCAGCCCCCCTCCAGGTGACAGTAGGTGGCGGGGAGCAGCCTAGGCCCGAGGCCAGCTGAAGACGGGGTGGTGGGGGTGGAGGCGGGGACACAGGATCTCAGGTCAGTCCAGCTGTCTGGGCAGCAGGTGGCCGCGATGGGCTCCTGGCTCTCGGCCCTGGCTAGCACCCACTGACCGTGGTCAGCTTCAGACCAGCGATCACCCTCCGACACTGCCAGGAGGGTGCACTTTGTCAGAGGAGCAGGGACCTCAAACGCTGCTCCGGCACTCTGCACGGGGCGAGGGAAGGCTGTGTGGGGCCCGTCCTCACCCCCCGCCAACCCCCCCCCATGTTGGGACCGTGGGGATGAGCTGCCAGAAGGCTGACCAGGAGGCAGCAAGCCTGCCCTTCCCTAGAGGAAAAGTGGACCCATTCCAAGACAAAAATGGATTATTTCTGTCACCACACATAGTACAAGACCCTAAAAATAGCCTCTCAGAGCTGTGTACGCTGTGTGGTAGTAGAGGTTGACGGTGTCTTGTCACCTCCAGCCATAGAGGTGGGCGGCTCTGTGGGGGGTGGAGCCGCCCCTCCTGCCCCCTGTGCTGCCCTGCTCTCCGTACCCCCACGCCAGGCCTCCTCTGTTCCGACTGTAGGACCCTGCGGTTCCCTGAACTACACAGAAGCACGCTCCCCATTCAGCCTGTGCTTCTCAGGCTTCTCCTACCCTGCTCGCAGCAGGGTCGAGAGTCCTGGGGTCAGGCGGGAGGGTTTAATCCTGTCTGTACGACTTTGGGCAAAGTCAGCGCCCCTTAGTCTCTTAACTGTAAATGCAGAACGATGAAATCAGGATCAGCTCCAGAAGATGCTTCGAGGATTAAATGAGATAATCCCCATCAAGCGCTTAGCTAAGTGCCTGGCGTCCAAGTGCTCACCAAATGCCAGAGCCTTCCTGTTAGTACACTGCTGGTGGTGCTTTTGCTGGCTTCTCGATCACAGTTGGCCAACACATATCAGGAGTTTTATCAAGGCGCAATTTCACTGTAAAGGAGCAGTTAACACGTAGGGCAAAGACAAGACTCACGGGCAAGTGTGTGACCCAAAGGGATTTAAAACCAACACCTCCCTGGGTGCTCCCTAAAATCTAACGACGGGGCCAGGCAGATGAACCACAGTTTACCTACGACAGAATTCTACACGTCTGCTTAAAAAACACAGTTCCCAGCTATAAAGTAAATTTTTGGATAACTGAGGAGAGGAGGACGTATGTTAGATACAGAGTAAATGTCTCATTCCATAGGTGTGATAAATACGAAGGAGGCCGGGGCAGGGGGAAGCTGGGGTGTCATGGCAACGGCGAGGACTCTGCAGGGGGAGGCACTCAAGGCCCACCCCTCCCCTCCCCAAAATGCAATTTCAGCTCCAGGTTATTTTACATAGTGTGGGCAGAGCACGGGGACAGTCCAAATACAAGTGGGCACCACCTCCTGTTAGTGCTCCCTGGGAGGACGGACTTCAGGGGGACAGTCAGCACTGGCCGACTGGGACCTCCTGGCGCCTCCCGCTGGGGGCACCGCTCTGTCCCCTAGCTTTGCTGACATGGTCAAGTACAAGCCACAAGGCGGGTGGCAGGAGCTCACAGCTCTGTGGGCACAGCCCTCTGCCCCAGCTGACACGCCAAGTGCACACGGCGACCCCTAGTGCCTGCCAAGCACGCGCATGCTGCATGGTCGCGAGTGTGCCTACAGAAGGGACAGGGGATCCTGTGTTTGGGATGAGGCTCTGGGAAGCTGAGCAGCTTGCCCAGAAATCACCAGCAGTGACACTGGCAGAGCTGGATCCGAACCTGGGTCTTCCCATCCCAGCCGGGGGTGAGACTTCTCAAGGACTCCTCCCTCCACCTCCTGCACACTCATGCCCCGCCCCCGCCCCCCCCCCCCCCCCCCCCCCCCCGCTGTGGTAGGGCTCACACTGCCGGACACGAGACCCACAAGCACTGGGCCCCTCTAAGCCGCAAACCTCAGACTCTGCCCACCACCCAGAGGTCAGGGCAGGTACTGCTGCTCTCATTATTTTGCCTGAACCTGTCTTTCCATCTGCTTTTTGGACGTGGTTTCTGCTTCTGCTTCTGTACTTGCTCATACGTCCCCACCTGACATACTCTCTCCCTCTTTAAGGGCAACAAAAATCGCCTCCTCCAGGAAGCCTTCTGTGACTATGTAAACTCCCCAAGAGTGTCCTCTTCTGAGCTCCCCAGAAAGGGAAATGCAGGAAGGCTCACCAGGTCTTCCAGACCCAAATACAGTGTGAGGCTCCCTGCTGGGCAGCCTTTTTCCTGCAGCAAAAGTCCCAGGTCAATTCAGAGTTTGACTCTTTCTTGATCCCTGCTCTGTCCTCAGAGTACCAGGGTCCTTACTCGGCTCTCTCCTCCAGCCAAGCCCTTCAAGATCAGGTAAGACCCTTCACTGGCTCCCCCTACCTCCGCCTCTCCTGGCCTCTCTCATCTGACCTCTTTCTGCTCTGTCTTCTCACCTTCAGTTCTCTGGGAGTGCCAAGCAACCCTCCATTCTGGAAGCCTCCCCGCTCCCAATTCCACAGGTTCCACCAGGTAGGCTCTGTACTCATTTAGTTGGGTTTGTCTCAAGCACTGCCTCCTCCAGGAAGTCCTCTTGGACTGCACATCTGCCGGCTGGCTGGGTGCCACTCTCTCTTGAGACTATAATTCTGGTTCCTGAGTTTCTGTCCTCCCAGAGCTGTAAGTACCTTAGGGGCAAAGGCAGGATTCCTGCACTTCTGACCTCCCCTGGCGAGGGCCCATGCCATGGAAGCATCCAGAGAGGACACCAACCCTGAGGCCTTGGGCAGGTTACATACATTTCTGTGCTTCAGTTTCCTTGTCTATAAATGAAGTTAATAAGAATCTTTCCCAGGGCTCATGAGCGCAGAGTCTGCAGCCAGCAGCTGTGTCGGGGCCATAGAATAAGTCGGTGTGTGCAGATTCAGGGCGCTCACGTATCTGCTCTGCTATGGCACTTCCTATTTCAAGGGCTCCTCCTTGGGGGGGGAGGGGGAGTCCTGCACAGCAGGGTGCCGTGACTCAACCGCAATCACGACTCAGACTCAACAGCTGACAGTGTCAGCAGCTGGCAGGCCCTGAGGCTCGCGGGGTCAAAGGTGCCTCCTGCACCCCGGGGGGCTGGCTCTGAACAGACAGCCACACAGCTGCCGGACACCTCCCTGCTGATGATCCCTACAGACGTGGGTGTCCAGGGCTGCCACACCGGCTCCCCGGGTCCTGCGGCCAGCCTCCCTCCCTCCCTCCCTGTGCACCGAGCTGGCTCATCTGCTGCCTCAAGACGGAGAGTTCGGCTTAGACAGGATATGTGTTCCAGGGAAGAGACGCTCTGGGGCGTTCCCTCTTGTCTGAGGTGCCACACTTCTCAGCAGGGCCCGCACAAAAATGGAAATGGCTTTGGGCTGCCCAAGCATGTGACCTGCTTTGTGGTTAAGGCCAAGGTTTCTGTTTGTGGCTCCTTGGCTCAGAAAGTGTCATGCTGAATGAATGAATAAATGAATGAATGAATGAGCAGACAGCTTTGGGCCTTAGGGCCTGCCCTGTCCCCTTAGAGGCAAGGAGGAACACTGTGCCTCTTTAGACATGGGGGGCCAGGTGACGGTCCCCCATACTGGCTAGGTGCTCAGGGCGGGGGCGTGTAAGGACAGAGTGCCGGGGTGAAGCTGTTCCTCTAGGGCTCCCCCATCTCACACGGTGGCCCCAATTTGTACTGAGAACCCCATCAACAGTTGGCTTCTGACCCCATAATGCTGTGTCTCCAACCCCATTTTAGGAATCAGCCTGAGTAAGAATAAAGATAACATGTTTCAGGAGCTCATAAACTTATCACCGGAGAACAGCGAAACCCGCATGGACCCTAACCAGAGGGGACAGGGCAAGGGGGCAGGCCCCATCCACGACGCTCATCGCAGGAGGCTGCGATATCACAGGAAACATGACGTTACAGCATCAGGCGAAAATGTTTCCCTCCAGGACACTATCACACGTACACTAAAAACAGCCCATGCACAGTAGATGTTGGAAAGAGAAAGATGGAAACGTGACCAGGAGTTGTCACTGGGGCAGGAGAGGGCTTTTATAAAAATGTTGGATTTGTTGCATTCTCTGTATGCTTTTGAGGAGGGAACTGAGGGGCTCGGAGGGAACCCCAGCTCTGGGTCGGGGGCGTGTGTGTGTGTGCGTGTGCGCGCTCAACTTCATGGCTTGTGAGCCTGGGTGTGTGACTTCCTCTCCACTCGCTGCTCCTCGCTCTAGGGTGCAAATACCACCACCTCCTCGTGAACCCCTGGGTACGCTTAGCACAAAGGAACCCGTGCTGTGCTTTAGACCAGGACAAACACAACAACCCGGACTAAATAAAACTGAAAGGATGTGGGGGTGGGGGGCAACAGGGAGGGCTGCTGACAGGTACAGGGTTTGGTGTTTCTTTTTGGGGTGATGAACATGCTCTGGAATCAGATGGTGGGGATGGCTGCACAACCCCATGCATATCAAAAACCACCAGACCGGACACTTTAAAAGGGTGGATTTTATGCAAAGGAACATCGTAAAAGGAAGATCATCACCGCTTACAGGAACCACTCCTGGGAACAATGGACTGAGGATGTTTTAAAGCATCTCACTCTGGGACACCTGTGTGGCTCAGTCGGTTAAGTATCTGCCTTTGGTTCAGGCCATGATCCCGGGGTCCTGGGACTGAGCCCCACATCGGGCTCCATGCTTATCAGGGGAGTCTGCTCCTCCCTCTCCCTCTGCCCCTGGATGTGCATGCGCTCTAATAAATAAATAAAATCTTTAAAAAAAAATAAATAAAGCATCTCACTCGACAGTAGGTGCTCAATAAAAACAAGCCCTGGGTTTCTTCTTGGTAGCCTTTAGTTCCCAACTGGATAAGCACTGTGTCTAACTGACCCTTTTAGCTTCGGGGCCTTTCCCTGGGCGGTCTTGTGAGCAGAAAGGGAAGGGAGCAGCCAGGGCAGAGGGAGAGAAGAAAACAGATTCTGCTGACTTTCTAACCTAGCAGGAAGGAGGGGGGGGCAGAAATAAGGCAGCAGGATGGGGACAGAAATGAGTGATTGGGGCAGGAAATAAGGCGGCGGGCAGGCAGGGGGCAGAAATGAGGTGGGTAGGGGAAGAAATAAGGCGGTGGGCAGGGCGCAGAAATAAGATGAGTAGGGGCAGAAATAAGGCGGCAGGCAGGGGGCAGAAATAAGGCAGCGTGCAGTCAGCACTGACCGCAGGCCACAGTCCAGCCAAGCCCGGGTGACAGAAGCACTCACCTAGGAACCCCTCCTCATCAACAATGATGGTGTAATCCTCCGGCGTCTCGGTTAGGCTGAAGAACTTGCACCTGGATGGCGGAGGGACAGACAGAGGAGAGCACGTCAGTCCCACCTCGGACCTGCCAGGACCCTGTGACCCAGCCGAAGGTGACTGGTTGCCCCGAGCTCTACCCCCAGGCTGCTGGGTGGTGTCCAGGAAGCTGCCCCCACCCCACCCACTGCTCTCTGTCTCCGACCCAGGTCTCAGGGAGCCCGGTTGTCCTCTCCGCACCCCCCAATCTTTGGGGACCTCTGAGCCGGCCCACCTCTAGGCTCCCACAGCTCAAGGGTCTCCAATCCCACTTTTTCCCTGGGGAAGGAGCAGCTGAAGCGCAGCTCTGGCAGGGAGCACAGAGGGCACCTGTCTTACCTGTAGCGCCCCCAAGTTCAGCCTTCTCGACCCTATTGCTGCCCACCCTCCCGCCTCCTGCTATGGTCCCACCCCTCTCCTTATCAACTTCACAGGGTTCCCAGGGTCATTTAGGACCTAATCCATGTCACCCAACCAGCAACCCAGCCTTCAGAGTACTTTGTGTCCTCACATGAGAAAGGGGTGCAGCCGTCTGTGCCACTGGGGGGTGGGGGGAACGGATCCCCGAACTGTCACTCGTCATCTTTGGTCATACTGCTTAGCCTGGGGTGTACGTTGCTCATTTGTGCCCCACACAAGAACATCAATTTCCCCAGGCCAGGGGCTGGCAATCCCTCTGCTCCTCTGTATCTTGGCTGAGTCCACGCCTGGCAGACATGCAGGGGGCTGGGGGTGGCTGCCCCTCAAGGCCTGTCTCCCTGGCCCTCCTCCAGCTAGAACGGCCCCCAGGACGCCCCGGGTGCAGCTGCAGGGAGAGAGGGCATGAACAAGCCGTGGCGTGCAGGAAACAGCCTGTGGTCATTTATCTGGCGTCACCGTGGCTCTCGAGCGCGAGGCCCAGGCCCGGCACGGGCTGCGTGCCCGATGTGTAAAAGCCATCTATCACGGGAAGGCCTAACAGCGAGAGGTCCAGCAATAACCCCAGCAAGGGCCGGAACAGCACTTCTACAGACTCAAACGGAAAAGAACCCTGAAGGGGACTCAGGGTTGCAGCAGACGAGGGTGGGGGTGTGTGTGTGTGTGTGCAGTGTGCAGGGGATGGGGTGTAGGGTCGGGGGTGGGTGAGTGTGTGCAGGGGATGGAGGTGCAGGGATGGGTGTGTGTATGTGCAGGGGGGATGGAGGTGCAGGGAACGGGTGTGTGTGTGTGCAGGGGGGATGGGGGCAGGGAACGTGTGTGTGTACAACGGGATGGGGGTGCAGGGGATGAGAGTGGGGGTGTGCAGGGGACGGGGTACAGGGGATGAGGGTGGGGGTGTGTGCAGAAGGGATGGGGGTACAGGGGACGAGGGTGGGGGTGTATATATGCAGGGGGATGGGGGTGCAAGGGACGGGTGTGGCGCATCTCCCATCAGCTGCCCTGCGGCACCAAAGCCTAGTTTGCTTTATTCTTGAAATTTTTCCCCAGGAACCAGAGCAACTGGACTTGAGAAGAATGCAAGACGGTGCAGCCGTTTGGAGGAGCTCGGCAGCTTCTTGTCAAGTTAGACATCTGCAGACCACTCGGCTGAGCAACCCACTCTCGGCTGAGCAACCCCACTCTCGGGCAATCCCGAGGACGGCAACAGGACCACACAAAGACCTGCCTGCAGGTGCCTCCCACCTCTGCCCAGAGACCCCGTGGCCCTGGAAGACCGCGGGGGGTCAAAAGGAAGGAGTTACTGGTTCGGGCGGTTAGTGCGGATGGATCCGGATGGATCGCCAGTGCATTTGCTGAAGTTAAAGGCAGACTCAAAAGGTTACGTATTATCTGATTCCGTTTATAGGACATCCTGGGAGAGCCGCAGCGCTAAGGACAGAGAACCGATTGGTGGTTGCTGGGTTGGGTCGGGGTTGGCTTTACAAGGGCGTCGGGGGACGTTCTGGGATTACAGAGGTGCTTGGTATCTTGACTGTGGTGGCGGTCGTGAGATCGTACACGCTTGTAAGGGGTGAATTTTACTGATGTACCTGACTTGAAAGAAACTGCTTGTGTTGCAGTCGTAAAGGAGGTGGCATGCTCCCCCCGGCTGACACTCGCTCAAGCAACTGCGCACACTCTTCAATCTCCCTCTGGCTCTTTGTTCTTTTTTTCTTTTCTTTCTTTTCTTTCTTTCCTTCCTTCCTTCCTTTCTCTCCCTTCCTTCCTTCCTTTTCTTTCTCTTCCTTTCTTCCCTTCTTTTTCTTTCTCTCTCTCTCTTTCTTTTTTTAAAGATTTTATTTATTTATCCATGAGAGACACACAGAGAGAGGCAGAGACACAGGCAGAGGGAGATTCGATCCCAGGACCCTGGAATCACACCCTGAGCCAAAGGCAGATGCTCAATGGCTGAGCCGCCCAGGGATCCTGGCTCCTTGGTTTTCTTTCTTTCTCTTTCTCTTTCTCTCTTTCTTTTTCTTTCCTTTCTTTTCTTCTTTTTTTCTTTCCTTTCTTTCTTTTTTTTTTTTTTAAAGATTTTATTTATTCATTAGAGACACACACACAGAGAAGCAGAGACATAGGCAGAAAGAGAAGCAGGCTCCACGCAGGGAGCACAATGTGGGACTTGATCCTGGGACTCCAGGATCATGCCCTGGGCCAAAGGCAGATGCTCAATGGCTGAGCCACCCAGGGATCCCGGCTCCTTGGTTTTCAAATCGCATCACTGTCCCTGTCTGTCCCACAGCCAGTTTGCAGTATTCCCTGGACAAATGAAATCTGTGATTGCTCGGGGACAACAGCAAGTGATCATAACCTTTGTAGGTGGCAATCACTGGTCTGGCCCGGCTTCTTCTCGGGGACCCCTGTGCACTCAGAAGGAGCCCTAGGAGCCCCCCAGGCACCGGATTGTCACCAACACGTACTCACTGGGTGTGGGGAGCGGCCGCCCAGCTGTCTGTGGCAGCACACAGGAATGGCACTTGCTTCCTGTGCCCTCCTGGCTGTGAGGGATGCTCCAGAAATAGACCACAGCAATCGCCCCAGAAGACAGCAGCAGCCTCTGGGTAAATGGGGGATAAACATGTTGTTGATGTGACCTGTCCCTGGGGCCCAGTGCTCTGAGGCTCTGCTGTTGGACACCCATCCCCAGGTGTGTGCCTTGGTGCAGGCAGGCCTCCGGGAGGCTGAGCCAGCCCGAAGGACAGCAACTACTGTTCTGGTCGGACTTGGGGAGTCAGGCCCCAGGCCCCTCCTGCTCCCCGTCGCTCTGCTCCTCGTCTCTAGCCCCACCCCTCCTTGCCTACGGAGAGCTGCTCTCAAGTTCCTCCTCTGTTTACCACTCGCCTCCACGTGAACTCCTGCTCCGATGACTGTACCAGCCTCCTACCTCGTCTCGTCCCCCCACTCTTGGCCTGCCTTCCCAGTCTCATGCCTCCAAAGGCTGACAAATGCTCCTCCCGTTGCCTGGCCCACCCTTCCCTCTTCTTTGGCTGGAGACTTGCTGCTCACCCCCTAAGACACAGTTTCAGCATCTTCATTGGAGTAAAGTCTTTTCTGATTGGCACTGGCCACCCCATCTCTCTCACCTCCCACCAGAGGGGTGTGGTCCTCCCTTGACAGCCCACAGCCTTATACTATGTCTATGAGAGGGCATTAGGCCACCGTGGACAGCTGGGCTGCTGGTGTGTCACAACTCACTCATCTCACAGTTTATGTGAAATATGCCCTTAGAGTTGAGCAGTGCACAATCTGTGCAACAGTGCATGACAGTCCTAGGTGCTTTCCACAACCTATTACAGATAATACTCCCCTGCAGACCATAAGATCTCACTGGCAAGGACTGTGGGTTCTCTGCACATAACCCCTAGTACCTGACACAGGCTGGCAACAGAATCAACACTCACTGTCCAACAAACAAAATAAGCAGACAATGGCCACAAACTTTTACCCCCCAAGCCAGAGAAGCCCTGATTGGACAAACCCTGCTGGCTCCTTGTGGGGCACTGCCTCGACTTACCCCTCCTCTAGGAGCCACTAAAGTCTCCAGTCCCAACCTTTTTTTTTTTTTTTAAAGATTTTATTTATTTATTCATGAGAGACACAGAGAGAGTGTGAGGCAGAGACACAGGCAGAGGGAGAAGCAGGCTCCATGCAGGGAGCCCGACGTGGGACTTGATCCTGGATCTCCAGGATCTCACCCTGGGCCGAAGGCAGTGCTAAACCGCTGGGCCACTGGGACTGCCCAGTCCCAACCTTCTTTTTTTTTTTTTTAAATTTTTATTTATTTATGATAGTCACATAGAATGAGAGAGAGAGAGGCAGAGACACAGGCAGAAGGAGAAGCAGGCTCCATGCACCGGGAGCCCGACGTGGGATTCGATCCCGGGTCTCCAGGATCGCGCCCTGGGCCAAAGGCAGGCGCCAAACCGCTGCGCCACCCAGGGATCCCCAGTCCCAACCTTCTAATGAGCCATGGCTAGATCCTCCCTCCAGATGCCAGGGCCCCTGGTGTTTGTGGCCTCTGCACTTTGTTGATGAGGACTTGGAGAGAGGACTGACACCCAGCAACTGGCTAGCCTCTGCTCAGTGCTGTTAGGAAAACCGAGGAGGAAGAAGAGGTTGGGGTGCCCTTTGGATGCCTTCATGGGGATCCCTGGGTGGCGCAGCGGTTTGGCGCCTGCCTTTGGCCTGGGGCGCAATCCTGGAGATCCAGGATCGAATCCCACGTTGGGCTCCCGGTGCATGGAGCCTGCTTCTCCCTCTGCCTGTGTCTCTGCCTCTCTCTCTCTCTCTCTCTCTCTCTCTCTGTGACTATCATAAATTAAAAAAAAAAAAAAAAGGATGCCTTCATGATAAGGAGGGAACAACAGGATAATAAAGCAACCTGGGAAGAGCATGAACTCCGTGGTCCTGGAGTGGAATCCCAACCTGGCACCTGGGGGCAGTGAGCCCTGGGCTACGTCATTCCTCTGTACAGTGAGGGACAGGTTCCCATCCAGCTCCACCTTGGGCCACATGGAACCCCACCAGCTCCACAGCAGGGAGACCTCAAGGGGCCTGGCCAGGAACGCACAGAAAGATGATCCCAGAACCATGGAGTCTGTCTGGAAAATACCTTTTTTTTTTTTTTAAAGATTTTTATTTATTCATCACACACACACACACACACACACACACACACACACGAGAGAGGCAGAAACAGGCTCTCTGCGGGAAGCCTGATGCGGGACTGATCCCAGGACTCCGGGATCATGCCCTGAGCCAAAGTCAGATGCTCAACCACCGGAAAACACCTTCTAAGGGTAGGCAAAATCCCAACCAGCTTGGATCAGAACCCAAGGCAGATATGCTGCCCAGACAGCTGGGCAAGTTGTGTATCACAGCTCTGGGGGCAGGGCTCATTCATCTCACAGTCTCTGTGGAGTGCTCTCAGGGTTGGGCAGTGCACAACCCATGCAACTGTGTGAGACCATCACCCGGCAGGTTCTGCAGGAGCAATCAGGTAGGTAGACAAGACATAAAAGTCTGCAGCCCTGAGAGATCAAGTGGGAGACTGGGGAACAGGAGCTTGTGGTTCAGGACATATCCGAGGAATCACTAATTTCTCCCGCCAGGGGGTGCCAATGCATCACTGGGCTCTCCTGAACACAACAGGGGTAGTTGATGCGGGCAGCCCATAGGAGGAACCCAATGTCTGTTCAGAGCCTCATGGCCCAACACAGGGCATGCCCAGAGGGACCGACGGGACTCTAGGCTGTGTCCCTTTGGGCCTGGAGGAAGATTCCAGCCACCACCCTCACATCTCTGTGGTCACTGTGCACCCCATGATGGAAGCAGTGCTGCTGCTTATGGCTGTGTGACCTCAGGTAAGTTACTTAACCTCTCTGTGCTTCAGTCTCCTCACGTGTATAACCGGGATGATAACCCAACTTTACAGGGTTGTTATTGAAGAAACACTGGGAGTGAAGACCCAGTGTAACTATAGTTAGCACTCAACATAAATAGTTGGCTATTTATTCTTCTTGGAGGGCAGAGGTGGCTGACGGGGAGGCCACAGGGAGGCCAGCCTGTATTCCCAATAAAGAGCAGCCCTAAAGCCAGCTTGGCTACAGAGACCAGTGGGCTGGCTGGGGAAGTGGTGGGCTGCTGGGGAAGTGGCGGGATGGGGTCTCCATGGGGAGGACGGGCTGCACCACCTCCCGGCTCCGTGCAGGGCGGGCTCTTGCACACATGACCCTCCACACAACAAGCTTTGGCTGAAAAGTCTCCATCCACCGGGCCAGTGGCCCAGCCCCCACCAGGGAGCCAGCATGATGGTTTAGGAGGGAAGCAGCTCAGCCTGAAATCCCCAGTGACTCTGGACCAGACTCAGACTTGCAGGTCTGGACCCCACCCCAGCTTCCTGACCTTCACAGACATCTGGCGTGTCTGGGCAGGCAGACAGTCCAGATCGGGGCAGCCAGGGTGCTGGGCCCTTTTGGGCCTCGGTCTTGTCTTCTCTGTTTACCTGCTGGCTGGCTGTGCCCTGCTCCCTGCCCCTTGTTTTCCAGATGCCACCCCTTTACATAGTCAGGGATCAGCAGAGGTTGCCTGTGTGCAGAGTCCTGAGCCTGAATCTAGGGGATGTGGGAGCCAGACCCCGCCTGGGACTGGAGCCCACTTCCTGCAGGATCATGATGCCCCATGTTGGCCACACCCTGCTGAGGTCACCTGCTGGCTCATCACAGAACAAGTGCAGACACTGTGGGATGACAGCCAGGCCAGCCAGGGCCCATGGTGTTCAAACCCACTGGATGGGCTCTGCAAACACGGCTGAGAACAGGCATCCAGCATGTTCCAGGGACCTGTGGACACACTGTTCTCATTCTTTTGTTCCACTAGGGTCTCTGAATGCCCAGGGGCCCGTTCTGGATTTCAGCCCCGGGAAGCCTGGAGTGTTTTTTGCAAAGGGAAGCCCTTTTGGCTTGGAGCCAGGGAGGCTGGGCCCCAACTCCCCCTGCAGCATGTCACCGTGAGGAGGGGGAAGGGGGAGGGTGGGTGGGGGCCCAGCCTCTTTCTGGCCGCCACCTGCCCCAGCCACGCTGGCCCCAGCTGACGGCACAGGAACCTTCCACGCTATGAGCGACAGAAGCGCTGGCCCCACGCTGGTCCAGGCCTTTGCTTCCCAAAGGAAAGGCAGGCGGATGGCGAGTGCCGGGCTTTGTTCTCTCAACCAGTGTGGCCTTTTTAATCTCTTTCTCCTGGGTCTTCGATAGATCTCTTGTGTTATTTACATTTCATTTCTACCATCTCTGGCGACTAGAGGCTGCCGTTTCAAGTTTTAGTTAGAAAAAAGGCCCTGTGTCGCTTCTGTGACTTGAAGGATGATCCCGAAAGGGGTTTCTTCTGTTAAGATGGGGGAAAAGAATCTGCTTCTGTCGCGGTGGCCAGGACAGAGTGTGGGTCGTGGTGCTCGCAAGTTCTAGGGCGGCACACAGAGGTGAGATGGCTAAAGGGGTGGGGGTAGGGTACCAGGAGGAAGCCCCCAGACTCAGGCAACAGCCTAATTCAGTGGCTGGGTCATGCAGTCATTCGACAAACGGTTAATCACTTTTATGTGTCGAGCACTGTCGCAGGTGCTGGGGACCCACCTCAAATAACTGGACAAGGAGGATTTACGTGGAGGGGTGGGAGAAACGGCGCATCCGACGGTGCTGTGTGCTGCAGAGCAAGTAAGAAAAGTGGAGAAGGGGTTTGCGATTGCAAGCGGAGCAGGGAGTGGTTGCCAGAGGCTGCGAGGAGGGGGAGAGGGGCAGCAGTAATTGAATGGATATAGGGTTTCAGTTTGAGATGGTGGAAAAGTTCTGGAGAGGGATGGTGGGGGTGGCTGCACAACATGAATGTACTAGATGCCACCGAGCTGTGCGCTCCCCATCAGTTAAAACGGTCAATTTTGTTCTGTCTGTGTGGCCACCACAAGAAGGAATATCGGGCAGGTACCGGGAAGGTCCCCCCAGACCTGTGGGAGGTGGAAGGGCTGGCGTGGTGCTGTCCCGAGGAGGCCACATGAGGTGGCCACAGGCCAGCAGTGACGGAGGCCAGAGTGGCTGAGTGGTGGGGCAGGGGGAGTGACAGGCCGTGGTGACAGGACAGGTCATAGGGGGTGGGGAGGATGCCTCCTGGCCTCCGTAAGGAGTGGGTGGGGACCCTGAGATCAGCCAGGAGGCTATTCTTCAGGGAGGCTGGCAAAAGCCGATGGTGGCTTGGACCAGGCTGGCAGCGGTGGGCGTGGGTCCGTGGGTGGCCAGGAAATAAGATTCAACACCTGGAGGAGATGAGGTCAGTGAGAAACAACGAGGAACAGGGAACGAGGAGCGGGGAACAGTGGTCTGCCACGGCCCACGCTCTGGCCAGAGGCACCAGGGGGGAGGTCAGCAGGCAGACTGTCCTCACCTCTGAATCTGGCCCCGTTGCTTACACCTCTACTCTTTCCTCCATGGGGAAGGTGGGGAACCTGGGACAACTGGCCGGCCTCATCCTGCCCCGAGGGCCAAAGCCACAAGCCTCTGGGAGTTGCTTCCTTATGCATGTCCCAATGGCCTGGGGCACCCAGGTGGTGGTGGTAGGGGGAAGGGTCCTGCCAGGGTAGGAACACAGTGTGGAGAAGTGTAGCCTCTTGCTTCATGAACACATACCCAAGTGCAGGGCGCATAGGAACCAACTGGGGGTTCTCCTTCTTCCCTCAAGGGCGGGGGGATCTGAGATGGAAAGGGTCCAAGTGTGCATCTCAGCTTTACCACCTACCCCAGACAAGGCTGGAATAGCTTTCTCATCTCTGAGAGAGGTTTGGCAGAGCAGTGTTAGGATTTAAGGAGGTACTGAACACGCAGGCAGTGCTCAAGATCCTGCCCGAGCGCGTGTGGTCAGGGGAGGAGCTGGCCAGGAGACCCAGGGGGAACCGGACCTCCCCAGTAGCATTCCCATCCAGGGAGTGCTCAGGCCCTGCAGACAGGAGAACGCCTCCCGCTTGGAGGCTCTTCTCTGGTGTTAAATGATCTCTGCCCAATCCCAGATCTCCCCATTCCTGTGGCCTTCGCCCCTACCCTTACCACATTAGGGTCTGTCGCAAGGGGCCAGCACAGCACCCCCGGCAGGTCAAAGCCCTGGCCTATCACCTCCCAACTGATGATAATATCAGAGATTATTCACTTCCAGATCTGACTTTGCTTAGCGACACATCTGCTCCTGGGAGATGGGCTGAGTCTTACCCAGGTCCCCCATTCCTGGCACAGGATGATGTGACGTGGTCTTGCATCATTGGCGCTAACTGAATGGACGTGTAGCGTAAGTAATTATTCCCATTTCACTGGCAGGAAGACTGATGCTCAGTTAGGTTAAGGCAGTTACTGCCTCGGGTCCGCTAGGCTGTGTGGTCTCTGGGGTGGGGGCAGCCGGGAGGCAGGTGTGGCTGCCAGCACATTGCCTGTGATCCAGCTCTTCCCCTGGGAGGTGTCCACCCTCTCACACGGGTGTCTCAGGAGACACGGATGTGAGGATTTATAACCGCCTGTCCTCAGTAACAAAGCTGGCTACCACCCCGATGCCCCTCACTGGGCAAGGAGGAAGACGATGACAGAAGACCACTGCCCAGTCCTCCAAATGAGCAGTCTACGGTGACTTCCAAAAATATCAATGAGTCTCAACAGTAAGACAGTAGATGGAAAAGCCAGTCCCCAAACATTATGTATGGCATTCTCTATTTTGGCAGAGTTAAAAGGAGCTCTTAAAAAAAACCCAAAAAAACAAAACAAAACAAAAAAACCCACCTTTAAGACCACATATAGTTGCAACATAACTTTGCAACATAACTACATAAACAGGAAGCAAGGGGATGAAGAAGACGGGACTACCTGGGATGGGCGTATGGGACGGGGGTGACCTCTGGTCAAACACAGGTCTGGATCCTTCTTTTGCTCTGGCTTGGCAGTACTAAGGGGAGTTAGGTAACTGAATACAAGTGGGCCATGCAAGGACCCACGGGGGTCAAAGTGATACCCATGAGCCGAGGTCTGCCAGGGCAAAGGTGAGGGGCTGCAGGCACGTCCTGAAGGCAGACACCATCCTCCAGAACCCGTCCGGCAGAAGGGTGTGGAGGACCCAGCCACGGACCTGCAGCCATGTGGGAAGTGCAGCTCACAGCCAACCAGGGGAGGTGGCTGGGGGGGGGGGGGTGGCCCGGTACTAGAATCAGGCAAGAATGGACGGGGACCCATCCTAGGGCTACGACTTCCCCCAATCTGGCCATTCCGTGTGGCCTTGGCTGGTCAGTGATTTGGGGGGTTCACTTTGTCTTTATGGATGCATCTTCATGCCCCAACCCGGTCCCTACAGTCTCTCCTCTGATGGTGCTGTGTGTCACCTGCTGACGCTTGCCAAGAGCGCTGCTCTGGAGTGGAGGGGCCTGGTCTGAGTCCTGGTCGTGGTGTCAGCCCTGTGGCCTTAAGACATTTACACGGCCCTGAGCCTGTCTCCCCACTCATCAAGAGGGGCAACATCCCCACCGTCCCACCCCAATCGCCGGCACCAGAGTGAGAGGTCAGCATCCCTTTTGGATAAAAGCACCAGGTTTGCAATAGTTGCTCAGAACACACTGGTTTTTCCCTTCCTTTCTGTGGGTTTTCTGACACAACCAGAAGCTTATTCAAGATCCCTGTCCCTCCACACGGCAGCGGAGGACACACATGCACAACCTTCTACCTACCCTTCCAGATTTTTGTCAGGATGCTGGAGACAATAGTGAGAATACTGGACCCTAAAGCAATCATAGTAGTCGTCCTCGCCACCCCGCCCCCTGTCCCCCAAGTCCTGGACACTATGAATTGGAAATGACAGTCCCTAGAGGGATTGCTACTGCAGGGCTGTAGAGCCAAACTGGGATTGTTGTCCTGTTGCCTGGCAACTCCCTGAGCACTGCTGGCTCCCGGGTCACCCTGCCTCTCAGCTCCTGTGGCCACTCGGTTCTGTGCCATCCACTGCCGGCTCGGGGGCAGAGTGTCCTAGGCGTCCCCCGCTCAGCTGACCCCATCTTCACATGACCTCTGTCTAGCACCGACCTTCTCAGCAATGACCTCCAGCCTGAAGGTCCCCCTCCCCCCGCCTGGCTCCCATCCATCCACCCTTGCAGGCTCAGCTCAGCCCTTCCTCCCCCAGCCTCCCCCCTACCAAGGTCTGCCCCTACCCTGTACCCCCATTTTCCTAACAGTCAGGCCAGCTGGGGAGGACCCCTTCTCAAAACATCTGTTTTCTCACCCATCTCATCTCCTGTCTCTGGCCAGAGAAAACCAGCCCCAGAGTAAGCTTCCCTCTCCATTCCCACAAGTGCCTCCCTCCCTTCCTCTTGGGACTCCGCTCAGGACTCCCGTTCTTCTTGGCTTCCTGGTCTTAACTACAAACAGGCTCAAGTTTCCAACATCCTAAAAAAAAAGTCTCCCTCATCCCCATGTCCTCCCCAGGCCACCATCTTCCTCCCTCCCCTCCTCCGCCCCCTCCCAGCTGGTCACCCCAACCCTCCAGCTATTGCCACTAGCCTCTGCCCTCTGAAGGATGCTGCTCGGCTCTGTAATGACCTCCCCCGGCCACACCCCAGCAGCCTCCTGTCCTTGCCCTAGGTCAGCTGCACCCCATGCAGCGGGCCAAGGCCTTCCCCTGGACCCTGGAACCGGCAACACACCCCCCTTCAACTTCTCTGACAGTGACGCCCATGTCGTTTCATTTCCCCTCTTCTCCTCCCTGAAGAAAGTGGCTCCTCTGGGGGTTCCCCGATTCGGTCACTGTCAGAGATCCTGGTGTGGTGCTCCAGGCTTCCTCCGCATGTGTCCAACATGCACCTCCCCACCTATACTGCCTTGGACTCAGGTCCCACACCCACCCCTGAGGAGAGAACTGCTGATCCCATTTCACAGATGGGAAAACCAAGGACAACCACCTCTCAGAGAGCCAGGACGGCCACACATGCCCTCATCCTGACAGCGAGGCCTAACTGCACCCCAGTCCTCAGCCCCAGAGACCCTCTGCCGTTCCCCTGGGCTCGGCCAACAGCTGGTCACCAGGGCAGAGCCGAGGCCAGGGGCTGCCCCTACCTGGGGGCCGGGAGGCTGAGTCATCTCAGAGAACGTTCTCATTTTCCACTGCTGTGGTGCCTGTTATGGAAGGCCCAGCTGACACTGGAAACTTGATCTGTTTACTCTCGGATTCCTAACCCGGCAGAGCGAGGCCCTCACCCGGGCCTCCCCTCAGGCATCCTGGCAAGCCCTGGCCAGTCGGAGCCCTGTTCCGGCAACGACCTCAAGCAGGAGGCAGGGGTGGAGTGTGTGTGTGTGGGTGTTGCAGCCAGGAAGGGCCATTTCCAGATTTCCAGGTAAACTTGTCTAGCAGACCCGCTCTGAGAGATCCAGTCTAGGAACCAGATCAGTGAAGGGAGCTGTGAGGGCGTCTTCGATTTGTGGGACAGTTTTTGACAGGTTCCCCACTGAAACCACAAAGCAGGGACCCTCCTGAAATCTCCTGGGCAAGAAGGAGGCGGAGCAAAGGGAGGCACAGAATCAAGCCAGGGAGGCCACTGTGTGCCACCTCTTTCGGTAATGATCTGTACAGATGGTAGCCCAGCTCCCATTTGCATACTCCTAGGTAGGGGACGCTCACTGCTTTTTGAGGCAATTCATTCCATCCTGAGGTAGCTTATTTCTAGAAGGCTCTATCAACGTGGCCTCCAGTTAACCGATACCCAGCTTGCCTTAATTCGTCCCTTTCAGGGACCCATGGACATTTGCTCCAGCTGCAAAACTGTCAGGGAAGGGGTCCAGCAGGACCATCATCTCTTTCCACAGTGGGAACAGGGCTTCTGGGCAAAACGTTGCACAAACCCCAGCTCTTCACTGCTGAAAGCACTGGAACCCACTGTCAGGCTCTAAAAGGCACCCAGTGGGCCTGCTGAAGCCATACGGCCAAAATTGGAAAGCCAGAGAGATGGGGGGCCCGGCCTCCCTTGCGAGATGCCAACACCTCCCTGGTCAAGACAGCCAGGGGCTCGGGTGGCCCAGCCTGGGCGAGTGCCTACCTGCAGGGCAGCACAGTTCACTCAAGAAGCCTCTGCTCGCCCCACTAGGGCTGCCTGTTTACCCAGGACACACACAAGGCCCATGTACTGTGTCACCAGCAGGGAGGTGACTCAGGAAACCAACTTTCTTGGTTTGCCTGGGACTGTCCCAGTGTGGGCACCAAAAATGCTTCCAAAATAGGCAGACTCACATAGAGGCAAGAGAATTCGGGACAGTGAGTGGGCAGGACAGGGGCGTGGTAACTGGCAGGGGTGAGGGGGGTACCCTTCTGGAACGCTGGGTCTTTTGTGGGTGGTGGCTCCCCAGGGGTGGCCAGGTTATAGGAATTCACTGAGCCACATGTGTCTGATTCATGGTGCCCCACGCAGCTGCCACCAAAGAGGAACAGTCATGGGGGGGCACGCTGGGTGGAGGCCAGAAGACACAGCTGCCTCTCTTCCTGGGGTCTCCCTTGCGTCTTCTTCCTGCCACGATCAAGCAGATGTGCTGAGTGGCCTGTGTGGAGGTGGCCAAGTGGATCACACCCCTGGGTGGGCCTCCAGGATCCCCCAGAACAAAAGGGTTGAGGGGGATAGAGGCAGTGAGGAGGTGATGTGCTGATGAGGAGAAAACATTCTGAAAACCCCTTTGGTGATGTCCCTGTCACTGCCCCCGAGGTGAGCGGCAGCTCCCAAATGGCACTCATTGTTTGGGGCAAGAAATACTTTTAATGAGATCAAAGTGGGGTTTGGATCATCATTTCTTTCTTTCTTTTTTCTTTTTTTTACCCTGAACTTTTTCAAAACCATGGCATAATTTACTGTGATGAAACGTACAGATTTCAGGTGTACACTTGGATGGGTTTTGACAGACGGACACCCCCACAGGAGCACCACCCCAAACGACATACGAATGTCCCCAGCGCTGCAGGGTGTCCTGTGTTCTCCTGTCAGTCCCTCCTACCCGCACGGGTCAGTGCTTGGTGTGCTCCATCGCCGTGAAATCCTACAGTGGGTACCATTTTGTGTCTGCCTCCTTTTGTTCAATGTATTTTGAGATCAATCCATTTCCCTTGATAGAGTCTGTGACTATCTTTATTGCCGAGAATATATGTATGTTTATATATACCTACGATGTATTATGATATATTTTTATTTGTCTTTTTTTGTTGATGACATTTGGTTGTTTCCGGGTTTTTGCTATTATGGGTAAAGATACTATGAACCTCCTTATTTAAAAACAACAACAGGGCAGCCCTGGTGGCGCGGTGGTTTGGCGTCACCTGCAGCCTGGGGTGTGATCCTGGAGACCCGGGATCGAGTCCCACATCGGGCTCCCTGCATGGAGCCTGCTTCTCCCTCTGCCTGTGTCTCTGCCTCTCTCTCTCTCACTGTGTGCCTATCATAAATAAATAAAAAAAATTAAAAAAATAAAATAAAATAAAATAAAACCTTGAAAAAAATAAAATAACAACAACAACAACATCGTCTCCTGGCTGGCTTCCTATGCCCCAAAGTCCTGTAATGCCACAAAAGCAGCTCAACCTTGCCCAGAGAACTCCCTCTGCACATCCTGCCCGAGTCCTGCCCTCTCCATGGGTGAGTCTTGCAGTTGTGACACGGAAGGGTAGGGACAGGGAGCAGCGGGGCCTCCTTTGGATGGGGTGCCTGGGATGGGCTGAGGCCTGGAAGAAGAGATCCAGGGAAGGGAAACAGCACATGGAGGGACCCCCACAAGCAGAGACCCTAATGCAAGGAAGAGAAACAGTCTACCACAGTGTGGCTGAACCGTCTACCCCCATGGAAATGCTGAGTATCTCCTACATTTGGAATACATTGTTGAGCGGGAAAAAGCAAGCCCCAGAAGACGATGCACAGCAAGATTCGCTTTTTCAGATAGATACATGCGAACCACAGGGTTTGTAGAAATCAAGGGAAAGATAAGCGTGGGTAGATGGCAGTGGGGGGTACTGTTCTTCAAACAGTAAACAAAGGTAAAGGAAAAGCAGGATCAATAAGTATGTAACAGACCAAGGATGATGAGTAATCAAATTCTGTGCACCCAAGGTCCATTGAAAAAAAAAAGCTCTGAGATGTCTGAGGCAGGGTTGAAGGGGTGTGGGTGGCAACAGATCAGGTCTGTGGGGTTTTTTAAGATTTTATTTGAGAGCAACAAAGAGTAAGAGAGAGCACAAGCTGGAGATGGGGGGGGGGGGAAGGGGCAGAGGGAGAAGCAGGTTCCCCACTGAGCAGGGAGCCGGATGCAGGGCTTGATCCTAGGAATTTGAGCCGAAGTCAGATGCTTAACCTACTGAGCCACCCAGGCGCCTCTCGGGTCTGTGTTTTAAGTAGCTCACTCTGGCTGCATGGACAGCCATTCCTGCATCTCCCCAGCAATCTCCCTGTTCAATCTCTGCACATCCCTCTCTGCTCCTGCTTTGGGTCCCATTTTCCCTCAGGTGGGGGGAGCTGGGCTCAGTCTCCATCTGTCACAGTCCACAGTGGGCACCCTCGGGGATTCTGGGTTGCAGGACCCAGAAACAGAAGCCTGTGAGTTTGGCCACATCAGACAGGCCCTGAGGCAGCCCCCAGCTCCTGTGTCCCTCCAGCTGGGAGCCCCGAAGCATGCTCAGGAGTGCCAGGAGGAGCTGTGGACAGCCACCACTGCCCTGACCAAGTCAGCAGGATCTGCCCAAGCCCCCCAAGATCAGGAGCCGGACACAGATGTACCTGCAGGGGTTCCAGGGACAGGAAACAAAAGAGTGGGAAGGAAGATAGGAGGAGGCCCTCAATCAAGGAAGAGCTTAGAAATGTCTAGAACAGAGGACATGCTCAAAGGCCCACAGGGACAGGCAGTTGAGATCCTCAGGTGAGGAGAACCCGGGGTAAGATGTGCTTTGCATATTAAACATCCAGGAGCAGTCTTCATTTGAACCGAAGATACACTGGGGGTCCTCTCACTCTGTTTTTCTTCCTTGCACTTTTGGAAAGACGAACTGAGACATATTTTTCTGTACCCAAGAAACTCACCTAATAACACGTTGACAAATGGGGCCCAGCACCTGGTCTCAGTGTGAAGGGCCCCGGGGGAGGCTCCCTCCCTGCTGGAAGGGGGTCGGCTGCAACTCAGCTCTGCTAAACTGTTACTCTATGAGTCCTGGGTCACTAGATCTTCCATTTTTTTCCAGAGGAGATGGAAATCCAGAGCTTTGTGATCTCTCTCCACGTTTAAACGTTGGTCTAATTTTTTTTAAAAACGCACTGAGCAGGCCAAAGAAAACACGTCTGGCCTCCAAATACCTCGTTTCCCTTTCCCAGACCCCTGAAAGTTCTCAAGTGTCTGGGGTTCAGGGGGAATCAATTTCCCAGATGGCAAGGGGTGCCCACGTGAGTGACCACTTGTGGGATCTGTGCCTGGAGCACTGAGCGGGGGGCTGCTGCTGAGGTGGGGTCAGCAGTAGGTGAAGCAAAATGTAAACCAGATAAAACAGAGTGGCCTGTGCCAACCTACTGGCTCTGGACACTAAGCTTGCTGCCCCAGCTTGCCTGCCTCCCTCTGGAAGTCCCTGCTGCCCAAACCCAGAGCCCAAGCAGTCACATCTCAGGACTCATTTTCCTGCCACCTCCTGGAAGGGCCATCAGGAAGGAATGTGAGCTCTGACTCCCCAGCAAACTGGGTGACCCTGGGTATGTCCCATGCTTCCCTGCACTTTCGGCTGGCACCCTGTCATGCCCCAGGTCAGAACATGTGGCCTGCCCACCACGGCTGCATGGGTCCAGTGCTGTCTGCTGGGGATGCAAATGTGATGATGTATTTATATATAAGGGGGTGGTGGTGGATGATTCAGGGAATAAGCAGAGACGGGCAACTGGTAGATGCTGGGGTGGCAGGGAGTGGAGGGGGGTGTCTGGGGCTCAGGGAAGACTTCCTGGAGGTTGTGATACCTGAGCACGAAGCTGAAAAGCTAAGTCTGTGAGTGGCTGGGGTTTCAGAATGGAACCAATTCCTGCCAGCCCTGTCAGCAAAGGCCCAGCCACGGCACCCAACACCACGCACAACTGTTTTGTCTAGAGGCCCACGGCGTGTACCCCCAGCATCTACCTTCAAGGGATGGTGAATAAGGCCAGGAGCGACCCCACTCAGACCAACGTTGCATCAGGACGGCCACTGCCAAATGAACCTGGCATTCACATTCATTCTCTGTCTCTCTCTCTCTCTGCCTAAATGAATCTTCTAAACCTGTGCTGCCTGGGAGAGCTTCCGGGATAGTGGAAATGTTCTGTGCCCACACTGTCCAGTTCAATACCCACTGGCCGCCTGTGGCTACTGAGCCCTTTTGAAACGCGGCCAGTGCAGCTGAAGAGTTCTTTATTTGATTTGATTTTAATTACTTTGAATTTGAATAGCCGCATGTGGCTAGAAGCTACCCATTTGGACTGGGCATAGTTCTAGAACTTCTCAGTCCCTCACTCGCTCAAATGCAAGCTGCCTCCACCTGGAGCAGGGTCCCGGACCAGCCTGCGGTGATTTTAACCCTCACGCCATCGGCCCCGGGACCATTCTGGGCTCGGATTCCACCTCTGGCTCCATGATGTGGGGATCCTCGGTGTGGCCCTTAGGAGCAAAGGACCTGATGCTGGCATGATGTGGGGTCTGGAGTATGATGCTCACGTTACCACTACTTTTCCCACCAAAGTCCTTTTGTCTGTTCAGCTCATGGGACAGAACGACACTGAGCGTTTTTAATGAGCTCAGCCTTGACCCAGGAAGAAAGGGCAGGAAAACTGTGTGCTGAGCCCCCTGAGCCCTGACCTCCGGGCTCCCTCTTCACCCTCTCCCATTACCAAGGTGGGTACACCAAGGCTCAGGACACAGTGTTGTCAGAGAAGGAAGAGGGTCTGAACAAGCCCAGAGTCGGGGCTCTTTCCCCTGGTCCTCCCTGCTGGGGGACTGGGAGGGTCGGGGTGGGTGGGGGGCACACAGGGTCCCCGAATAAAGCACCAGCCACTGAGCAGCTGGAAACATGAGATTTACCTCTCACAGTTCTGGAGGCAGATCGAGGTGCTGGCAGGGTTTCTGGAGAGATGGCTTCTCCTGGTTTGCTGTGGCCCACCATGAGCTCCCTGGTGTCACATCTCAGGGGGACGGTAAGGCTATTGGGTCAGAGCCCCACCCTCCTGACCTCATTTGACCTTAACTGCCTCCTAATGGCCTGATCTCCAAGTACAGTCCCCATTTGGGGTTAGGGCTTTAGCACAGGAGCATCCAGCCCACAGCACCCACAAAGGCCTTGTGGACTACTGGGAAAAGATGTCTGTGAAGGAACCGGACAGAAGCACTGTGATTAAGGGTAAAGGCTGAAATGGGGATAAACCCCTGAAAAATTGTATGGAACGGTTTCCAAGCTCAGGAAAAGGAGAGGCCGTCTGAATAGCCACATCAACGGTAAACAAGGCGGGGGAGGCTTGCCAGAGGGGACCCCTTCCATGGGGCCTCTGTGCTGTACCCGAAGGGCTAGGAGGACAGACCGGGAAGGCAGGGGTCCCCGGGAAGAGCCCAGCACAGTGTGTGAAGCTGGGAGAATCATGACTGCACACAGGGAGGGGGAGCCAAGGCTGTGCCTCCCCCGCCCCCTCCCCCCTGCTATCTTGGCTATGACATCCATCCTCATATCTCTCAGGGGACACATCTGCAAGGCTCTGGTGCTGGGGGTCTGTACCCTGGGGGATTGGTGCCACCATCGTGTACTTCGGCCGGGCCTTTCTGCGATCCAGTCCCAAATCCATGAAATAAAATTTGAACCCAAGATGGCCCAACCCAGAGCAGCCAAGAGCGAGGGATTCACTGTGCTATCCTTCTCTACCAAGAAGGCAGCACTTACCCAAATGACGGGGCAAGGTCTTGGGGAGGAGACAGGAGAGGGGTGAACGTGACCCCTCTGGCCCCAGCCCTGTACCTCCTTGCCCCGCCACACACAGCCCATTGGCATGATCTCCTCTGGCTGCCCTGGCCGGGGGGCCCCAGTCAGAGTAGGGCTCTGTTTACTCCCTGGACAGGGGTCACCAGCCCCTGAACCCTCTAGAACATTCAGGCACTTGGCCTGGGGGGGGGGGGTCCAGTTTCAGCTGAAACACGCCTACAGAACTCCCAGCCGAGCCGCCCCACTGCCCTGCGCTCTGGCTAATGGGGTCACGTTGGAGTCTAAAACCAACACAGTTCACCCCCTCACAACCACGACGCCTACCCCTGGATGCAGCTCTGGTTGTGCTTGGTTTACGCCTGTCATCACCTCTCCGAGCTGCCCGGGGCGGCCCTGCCCCACACTGAGGAGGTCCAGGCCCTGAGGGCTGTCCCCGGGCTTTGGGCCAAAGGCTTCGCTTTTATTAAAACTTCTCGCTGTTGGCTATGGCCAACATCCCTGGGGCTGAGTTCAATTTGCCAAAGTCACCCAGACGAGAGAAGGAGATAGTAGTGATAGGAAAAAGGAGAGAAAGTACAGACAATGGCAGAAAAACAGCAGCGCCGGCTGGGCCAGCATTATCCCATCTTGCAGATGAAGCAAGCCGAGGCTCGGAGAGGTCAATGCCCTGCCAGAGGCCATGAGCTGGTCAGTGGACACAATGTGCCATGTGTGACCGGTACGTGAGGAGTGGGGAGGGGGGTCAGTAGACCCTCTGGCCCACCCTGTGCCGCCGGTGCCTTCTCTGCCTGCCAGGAGGTGGGTGACCCAGGGCTAATCCTCTTTGGCAGGAGTGAGCCCCATGAGGATGAAGGGAGTCAGGAGCTTCCTACTCAATGGCCTGGGGTGGGAGGGTGTTTCCATAGGGGCTGGCAGTCACCTCTGGAAACAGCTGTAAACTCCATGCAGGCTCTGGGGAGGGTGCTGCTCAGGGCCCAGCTGGTCCCAGAGCCTGGAGCCTCTCAATCAGTGATGTGAGTAAGAGGCTGGGACGGCTGGGGTCCTGGTACCTGGGACGATTTCCAACAGTCGTGACAGGGAGAGAGCTCAGGATCTGGGAAGGGGTGGTTCCTAGGTGGAGGGACCCAGCTTCGAGGGCTGGGCACACTGGGGATGGCTGAGTGTGGGCCTGGCACCCATAACTGCACATCGGGGGATGGAGGGAGAGGTGGCCATGTAGATGAGCGAGCACCTACCCATGGGAGCAAATAAAATCAGGGCTTTAACTATGCTGGCTGACCTCAGGCTGGATACTCTGGGGGGGAGGGTGGGCGAGGAGACTTTAAGACCCTGCAGCCCATTGGGGTCCTGCCAGCTGGCTGGACAGGGAAGATGAACAGAGGTACCCAAGCACTCTAGACCCTGCACGCACATGCGTACGCACAAAGGCACCCCCAAAATGGGAGGTGACATAAAGGGGGGCCTTGCCCCTGCCAGGCTGTCTGATGACACGGTGGGCAGTAAGGCGGGGAGAAGCAGGCCCGGGGCACCATGGTGGCAGCGTGAATTCAAACCCTGCTCTGGAAGGACTGTGTTGTGAGGACCTCACCAGCACACAGATGCTCTGACCCAGGCTCTGGCTTCCAGACCTCTGCTTGCCAATGTAGCCCAGAGCCTGCAGAGTGAGGTCTATGCCCCGAATGGTAACTTTACAGCATTAACTGTCAACAACAACAAAAGAGGGCCAGGAACCAATGTGCACCAGCAGGTGACAGGTCAGAGATATGACAGTCACCTGTTCTGTGGCTCATGGTGCAACAGTTCAAATGAAGGACAGGAATCTCTGGGAGGAATCTATGCTAAGATGAATGTCAGCTGAAAAGGCCGGTGTGGAACGGGAAGCAGCGAGTGTGGTTTAATACCCATTTATGTTAACAGAAAAAGGAGGGGGGGGTGTTAATAATAAACATGCAATTTTACATACATTAATCTCCCTAAGAATCCACACAACTCTTGTCTGTGGGGACACACAGGTGGGAGGGAGCTTTCGCTGGGCACCTTTGTGTATCTTTGGAATTATTAAAGCATTGTGAATTTATTATCCACTCAAAAATTGAAAGTGAGAAAAGATGACAAAACAGTGAGGTCAGGAGGCCTTCCTATAGGAGGAGGTGGGACTGGGGCGAACTGCAAAGGGAGAGAGTAAGAGTGGGGGGTGCTGAGAAGGTGCTGGAAGGAGAATGTGGGGGTTAGGGCCATGGCATCAGGAGCCAGCCATGTACTTACACCATGATGCAGTCACTTCCGGCCCAAAGCCCAGGGCCATCCCAGCCATTGGCTGATGCCAAGAGAGCGGATAGGGCTCCCTGCCTCTCCTAGGCTGGGGTGCAGCACCTCTCTCTTATCTATGACCCTCTGGTCAGGGGGACTCAGACATCCCTAACAGGTGTGACCTGTCATCCTAAAGCTGACCCTGGTGCTTTTTTGCTTTCTCTCCCTGCCAGGGTCCCAGTAGAAGTTGCTGGGTGTCCCTCCTTGGTAAGCTTGGGCCCTGCAGGGGTAAACCATAAATCTGAGGTCTCTAGACTGCATGTGAAGACAAACAGCCCACACAAGCCTTTCTGGGGCCTAGTTAGTGCTCAGCCCCCTGTGTCAAGACCAGAGCACCAGGCCCGGTAGGAAACGCCCCAGGACACCGCCTATGGGGAGGAGGGGGATAAGCTTCCTCCCAAGCTCCAGACGTTCTGGGGAGCACCCAAGGGTTATGGGGTCTGGCAAAGGCTCAAGAAAGCCTCACTGGTGATGGTCGATGCTGGCTGAGTCCCTGCTGGCTGCTGGGCCCTCGACACACAATACATGGGATCCTCACCAAACCCTAGGCGGGGGGGTGGGGTGGGTCAGCAGATCACCCTCATCCTCCAGAGAAGAAAACACAGATTTATGTGAAATAATTCTCCAGACAGAATGAGCCTTCCCCACCTGGCAGCCTTTGGCTTCCCCGGCCACTGTCCAAAAGGCCCAATGCCCCTTCACGGTGACAGCCAAGCCCCTGGGAGGCTGGAGAACAGGCTTCCCCAACTGCACGCTCATCCGAGCTACTCCCATGGGGCCTCCTTCTGTCCCTGCCCTTCCAGGGACAAGGGACAAGGCTGTGGAAGAAACCTGTGCTCTCGGGACAGACAGATGGCTGTGTGTGGGGAGGGGGTAACGCAAGAACCTTCCTTCTACGGGAGGACGCAGGGGTCCTGGCTTTTGGGGACAAGCGCTCCTCAGGGTGTTAACACAAAGCATCTTTCCAATGACCTGACTTGCCCGGGACGTTCTCTCTAGTGGCACTATGGGCATTCAAGGCAGGCCCACAGCACAGGCAGATGCAGTGGGATCTGACAAGTGCCACCATCTCTAGGCCCCATGACCGTGACTGCGCCAGCCTCAGAGCAGGCCCCATGGGAGCCCTTGGCTTGCGTGATGTCAGGGAGCCCCACGAACAGCCCCAGGATGTGGGTGCTGGCGCTTTCTCGGTCTTTCAGCAGAGCCGAACCAGAAGCAGTTAAACCAGACTCATTTGGACTGAAGAGCTGGGGGGGGGGGGGTGGCCAGAGGGACGCTGACGGGGGGAATCACTCTGAATAGCTCTACTCTGAAGAGTATTTAGAAAAGAACAGATAAAAAAAGAAACATGGTTTCACCGCCTTCAAGCGCGGGTACTCCCGATATCGGGGCCACCCACTGGGGGCCCTCAGAGGCCAGCTCCAGGAACTGAGGGGGCCACCCTGTCATTTACTGGTGACCCTTGTAACCCCCTGACCCCCTCACTCCCAATTGCGACACTCCGCATGGATGATGACCTGTCCCCAAAGGATCACTCAGTGGGGGTTGGGGAAGATGGGGCTGGGTCCAGCCTGGGGGGGTGCCAATGAGTTCTCCCAGGCAGTGCACCATAGAGGTACCCTCCCCTCCCCAGAGCTGCACCTACCAGGCGCTAAGCATCAGAGATAGTTCCCAGCTCTTGGCTGGGAGGCCCAGGGGCATCTCCTGTCCCCCAGTGTCTTGCCCTGGTCTCACCCAAGGTGGTTAAGGGCGGTAGAGTCCAAAGAGCCTTCCGAACCCCCCACCCCCACTGGGGTTGAACCTTCTAGGCCATGTAGAACATGACTGCCTTGTGCTACCACTGACCCATCTTTCAGAAGAGGAACCCAGGGCCAGGCAGGGGGCTGGCAGGTGGCAGAAACACGCAGGGCAGACTAGAGGTTGTCCTGGACCTGGAGAACAGGGTGCTTCTGGAGGATAGGCAGCGTGAATGAAGCAGCAAGGAGGCCTCTGGAGGCCAAGTGCAGAGGCCAGGGCCTCTGGGGGGCCACACTCAGCCCCAGGGCAGGTGACACACGTGCAGGAAGGGGTCAGGTTTCTGTGCAGCCACCCACTTGCCGACACTGGCAGTCCAGCCCAGGGCCCTTCGGTCCTCAACAAACATTCATTGAGTTCCTTTGAACACCCGGCTTGCCTTGTGTGGGCACCTAAGTCCTTGGCATACATTGCCCTGTGATCCTCACCACAACTCAGAGAGGCTGATACCATGCTGCCCGTTTTATATTTCTTAAAATTTTATTCATTTATTTGTTAGAGAACGAGAGAGAGAAAGAGAACACAAGCATGTGGAGTGGCAGGTGGAGGGACAGGGAGAGGGATCATGATCTGAGCCCACTGAGCCCATGCTGCCCATTTTAAAGATGAGGACAGGTTGCTAACAACTTGCTTGTGGTCACACTGCTGGTAACATGGGCTTGGATTGACCGTGACAGGCACACCCCTGAGAAATGGCCATTCACATAAGGTCTTCCATCTGGAGTTAAGGGGGGGGGGAAAGGAGTGGATTGGGGTCCAGATAGAGGAGGGCTGGGAGTAGGGGAGCTGGCGTGAGCCCCAATTTGCTACATGTCTGCTGTGTGACCTAGGGCAAGTTACCCCCTCCTTCCCACAGAGCCTCGGTAAGGGTAAATGGTGGAAAGCTTGCATAGTCGGCTCTTGAGAAAGATCTTTGAGGTTAAGCTTTGTCTGCTGTAAGTTCACCATTATCGGTTACTGCATCAGTGACTTTTGAGCTCTGAAGGAAAAAGACTGAACTTTGAGAAGAAATTTCCACCCACTGTCTTTCTTATTCGAGAAAGGGAGTCAACCCTGGGGTAGGGAGGGATCAGCAGGAAGGCAGAGGCCCTAAGGGTGGAGGGGAAAGTCCAGGGGAGCGTCCAGGAGGCCTGGCCTGGTTTCAGTGGAGAGCAAGCCTTTGAGGGAAAATTCACCCTACCTTGAAAATAAGCACCTGGGGCACTCAGGTGGCTCAGTGGTTGAGTGTCTGCCTTCAGCTCAGGTTGTGATCCCTGAGGGGTCCTGGGATTGAGTCCCGCATCGGGCTCCCTACTGGGAGCCTACTTCTCCCTCTGCCTATGTCTTTCTGCCTCTCTCTCTCTGTGTCTCTCATGAATAAATAAAATCTCAGAAAAGAGAAGAAAAGAAAGAAAAGAAAAGAAAAGAAAAGAAAAGAAAAGAAAAGAAAAAAGGAAAGGAGCACCTAGTTCTAGCCCAGGACACAGCCGGCCTATCAGCAGCCTCCTCCCGGGCTCCCTCCCTCCCTCCCTGCCAGGGCTGCTCAGGTCCAGTAGTTCCAGCCTCATCCATGGACACCTCACCAGGGCCTCCAGGTGAGGCTGCCTCAGTACCGATGTACCCTCCTGAAGCCTACCACTCCAGCACCCACCTACTGAAGACCCCTGACAATCAGCAGGTATGTGGGAGCAATCTCGGAGGGCCCCAGGGGGCATAGGAACCCACAGGGGACACCCTCGCCTCCCCTCACAGGTGTACCTGTGTAGGTGGCACCAAATTCCCACAAGCTCAGGACCAGGAGTCCTCCGGGAAAGGCCCACCCTGGGCTATGTGCTGATGTAGGCCATTGTTTCCCCATAATCCTGTTTGCCCACAAAGCAACAAGGTGTTCCTGAAGCTCGGCTGCCCAGGCTGTGGTCACCCAGTAAGGGCTTCCAGGCTCCTCCCCATACGAAGCTAATGTGGTAGGTTAAGACTGTAGCAGTGTAGCCAGGGGCCCCAGGTTCAAATCCCTCCACCTCAGGTATGTGAAATGCTAGGTTAAATGGTACACCTGGTGTAGCACACAGCCTGGCGCTTCCTTGAAATGTTACGTGCAGAGTCACCATGTAACCCCATGTGATCCCCACTCCATTCCTCGGAATACACACAGCCAGGAGAAATGAAAACATACAGCCACGCCAACACTTGCGCACAGATGTCCCCAGCAGCATGATTCATGACAGCTAAAACGTGGAAGCAATCCAAATGACCATCAGTGGATGAATGAACAAAAGGCAGTATACTCCACACAATGGAGTATTATTCAGTCGTAAAAAGGAATGACGTCCGGACACATGTCACAGTATGGAGGAACCCTGAAAACATGATGCTGAGTGAAAGAAGCCGGTCACAAAGAACCATATGGTATGACTGCATTTAAATGAAATGTCCAGAAGGGGCAAATCCACAGACAGAAGGTAGACTGGTGTTGCCAGGGCCCGGGGGGTGACTGCTTTTTTTTTTTTTTTTTAATTTTTATTTATTTATGATAGTCACACACAGAGAGAGAGAGAGAGGCAGAGACACAGGCAGAGGGAGAAGCAGGCTCCATGCACCGGGAGCCCGACGTGGGATTCGATCCCGGGTCTCCAGGATCGCACCCTGGGCCAAAGACCGGCGCTAAACCACTGTGCCACCAGGGATCCCCTGGGGGGTGACTGCTTAGTGTGTATGGTTTCTTTTGGGTGATGAAAATGTTCTGGAAGTAGACACGGGTGATGGTTGCACAGCTCTGTGAATATACCAGATGCTTCTGAAGCGCAAACTTGAAGACAGCAAACTGTATGGTATGTGAATTATATCTCAATAAAGCTGTTATAAAAAAAAAAACCCTACTCTTCCCTTACTGGGTTTTTGGGATCTTGGACAAGGAACTGAACAGTGTAGTACCTCCACGTTCTCTCTGTGAAATGGGGCTGGTCACTGCACACACATGGTAAGGGCTGAGGCAAGGACCAAATGAGCTAAGATAGAACTGCTCCGAGTGGTTATCTCTCTAGGTGCCAGCTTTTTCCCTTGGCTTGAATCTGCCATTGGGCTGCCCAGGCTCACTACCTTTCCACTGCCACATTGCCCTTTGGTTTCCACATGCTAAGTTTATAGGGGCCTTTCTTTTCTTTTTTTTTTTTTTGTAAAACATACATATATAAAACTTACCAACTTAACCATTTTTTTTTCAAAAAAGATTTGAGAGAGATAGAACCTGTGAAAGTACGAATAGCGGGGAAGACGGAGAGGGGAAGGGAGAAGCAGGCTCCTTCCTCTGATCGATGTGGGGCTCGATCCCAGGAACTGAGATAACGACCTGAGCCAAAGGCAGGCGCTTAACTGACTGAGCCACCCAAGTGCCTCCCATCTTAAACATTTCTAAGTGTACGGTTCTGTAGTGTTAAGTATATTATATGCTGTCATGCAGCTGATCTCCAGAACTCTTCCCATTTTGCAAAACAGAAACTCAGTACCCACTAAACAACAACATCTCCACTCAGTTCCCCTCTCTCCAGTCCTGGCAATCACCATTCTGCTTTCTGTGTCTACAAATCTACTTGAAATACTTCACTGAGTGGAATCATGAAGTATTTGTCCTTTTGTGACTGGCTTATTATTCCACTTGGTGAAATGTACTTCCTTTTGAAGGTTGAGTAATATTTCACTGTACATATGTACCATGCTTGGCCCTGGACAGAGACACCCAGAGGTGCTTTCACCTTTGGGCTACTTTGAATACCATAGTCATAAATATGGGTGGACAGGTAAAACCCCAGGCTTTTTTTTTTCCTTTTGTAAAATATTTTATTTATTTATGAGAGAGAGAGAGAAGAGAGAGAGAGAGAGAGAGAGAATGGCAGAGACACAGGCAGAGGGAGAAGCAGGCTCCATGCAGGGAGCTCAATTCAGGACTCGATCCCTGGACTCCAAGATCACGCCCTGGGCCAAAGGCAGGCGCTGAACCGCTGAGCCACCCAGGGATTCCCTTTTTTTTTTTCTTTTTAAAGATTTGATTTACTTACTCATGAGAGACATAGAGAGGCAGAGACACAGGCAGAGGGAGAAGCAGGCTCCATGCAGGAAGCCTGATGCGGGACTCGATCCTGGGACCCTGGGATCACGCCCTGAGCCGAAGGCAGACGCTGAACACTGAGCCACTCAGGCATCCCAAGACCCCAAACTTTTAAGCACAGATCTCAGGGATTGGAGTGTGTCCAAAAGATTCTATTTATGGCAAAGATGAGTAGAAGACAGATGCCTCTAGAGGGGCATGCCCCCTTAAAGGTTTAATTGAACACACTCCCAAAAAACACACTCCCAACAAACTGGTGCATTGTCAGCTGCTGGGTATCTTGGTGGGCCTGCCTGGATGCTGGACAACCAGAGTCTGACTGTCCCAGACACCGGTAGGACCGAGCTGGTGCATCCGGGGCTGGTTCCTTGTACCAGAGGTCATGCTAAGAAAAAAGACCTTGCCAGCCATGTGCAGTCTCTAGAAAGACCAGTTCACTTCTTTACAACTGCCTCTCTGGCCTGACAGGAGATGGATCAGTACCACATAGCACTGGTCCTAAGGCCCGGACACGCATGTGGAGTGAGGACAGAGGGGACCAGTCCTCCTAAACTATATCCCGGGATACAAGTGATCCCAGGAAACCCCTCACCCAGGCCCAGGGTGGCTTCCTGGAGGAGGTGATGCTTGAGCCAGCTCCAAGTGAACTCCGTGTTAGGTCTGAACACCTGTGAAGGCTGTCAGACGGGGCTAAAGCTGTAGCGATCACATGTTCTGGTTTGCCCTGTTGTCCAGGGTAATTATCTTTAGCCTTCCCTGTGATTCTCAGAGGTGTCCCCATGTGAATGATAAATTACGTAGTCACTGTGTTAGTTACCTATTGCATAACAAATTGCCCCAAAACTCAGTGGCTTGAAAGAACAAACTTTTCTATCTCTCCCAGTTCCTGGTTAGGAATTTGGGTGCGGCTCCACTGGGTGCTGGGAGCTGAGGATCTCTCAGGAGGTCATGGTCAAGGTGCTGGCTAAGGCTGCGGTCACTGGAAGGCTTGCCTGGGGCGGCAGGATCTGTTTTCCAGGTGGCTCATGCACAGGCTGGCTGTCCGTGGGAGGCCTTGATCCCTCTCCACAAGGCCGCTGCCATGTCCTTGTGACATGGCAGCTGCCCCCACCGAGCAAGGGATCTGAGAAAGCCAGGGAGACAGAAGACAGAGAGGTACAGCCAGACAGAAGCTATCCACTTAGGCCCAGGTTCTGAGGCTTACACCTTGCTTCTGCCACCTTCTGCTCGTTGGAAGTCACTAGTCCAGACCCCACCTTCAGGTGGGGGGAAAGATGTCAAGGGATCTGGGATATTTCACAACTGTCACTTCTGAAATAGGGCATGTGTGGCGTGGAGACAGGACAGAACCAGGGAGGACAGAAGAAATCAGATTAAGGAACAGTCGCAGCACCAGGTGAGAAACAGGATAGTCTGAGAAGGGTTTTGAGCAGAATGAACTATGACATCTGCCCCTGCACCAAACTCCAGTGGGGCCACACGGCCTCCGCTCGGCCCCACATGACCAGCGGGCCCCTCCCTCTGGGTCTTTGGGGCCCTCGCCTTCTATCTTTGTCGGAAAATGCACCTTTTCTTCCCACTGGACAGAAGCTCTGTTTGTGTTTCCCGGGGGCCCTGTACAGAGCAGGTGCACGCCACAGGGTTTCTGCACGAACAAAACAGCAATGTGCACCGACCCCAAGCTGTGGTCACGCCGGCCCCAAACCAGAGCCTGCAACCTGGGCACACCTCTCCTTCCAGTCTCTGGGCCTTTGCTCGTGCTGTGTCCCCTGCCCAGCATGCTCTGGCAGTGTTCATCACTTGCACTGCCCTGGAGGCAGAGGGGCTGCTGGGGAAGCTGTTCGGTGAATTCTGGGTAGAGATGAGGGGGATTGGTCATGGCAGAGGCAGTGGGCGCGGACAAGGAAAGGGTAGACCATGCTGAGCTGCTGGATGTGGGGCAGGCCAAAGACGATGCCGTGCCTTCCCGCCTGGTGCCAGCCCCCTCCTCTGGGGCAGTGGCAGGCCATGGCTGCCCCAGGCAGGTGTGTGAAATGGCTCTGGGGCTCACCTTGGTGCTTTCCACCCACACCCACTCTTGACCCATCTGTGCCCACCACTCCTGCTGCCTGCCTGACCTGTCTTCCTTCATCCTCGTCACTTCCACCTCCTGATGTCTTCCCATTCTGCCCAGACTCGGCTCAAATGGTGCTACCTCCTCCGGGAAGCCTTACTTGCTTGCAGCCCTGGGGTCCCAGAGCATTTTGGTTGCCTCTTGCAGAGGTCCTAAGTGACATATGTCCCCAGGTAGGCTCCTGGAAGGCACTAAGAATCTCCACTTGCTAGAATCAGAGTGTATGCAGGCACAGAGCCATAAAAAGTCTCCTAACCCTAAAAAAAAAAAAAAAAAAAAAAAAAAGTCTCCTAACCTTTTAAACTCCACCCTGGCACTGGCCAGCTTAACCATGGCACTTCCTCTCAGCTAACTATTATTGGAGCTTCTAGTGGACCAGGCTCTACTGTAGTGCTTGTCATGTCCCATTAAGTCCCCACAACAAGCTAGGCAGTGAGCTCGATCATTATTCCTATTTCAGGGGTAAGAAACTGACAGCACAGCTAAGTCAAACAACTGGCCCAAGGTTCCACTGCCAGGAAGCCACAGTGCTAGGATTCCGCCCGAGGGTTCCTGGGCCCCTCACATTGCTGCCAACCTGTCTTTCCCTAAACTGCAATCAAGAGGTGGCCTCAGCCCAATGCACTCAGGAAACCAGTGAGGGTTTTGGAAGGACTGTTTGCAATTTTGAGCTTTTCTCCTATAAATGCCTCTGAAGTCTTGAGCGCTCGCTAGGGCTTGTTGGCAAGATTTCCAGCAGGCAGCAACATGAATGAACACACGCAGGCCAAAACACACCAGCGATCTGCAGGCTATGGATCAGGCCCAGGTGGCCAGCGCAGGTCTCTGGGTACACGCTTACCTCATACTCACCTAGGTGCTTCCCCCGCCCCCCCCCCCCCCAATCAAATGAGATGGACTTTGGGTGGAATTTAAAGATGAGAGTATTTTACTGGCCAAAAAAAAAAAAAAAAGGTCACAGTGTCTGGCCACCTGAATGAACGTACTTCAGGATAATGACCTTGCCCGTGTCCCCTTTTATGGCTAGGGCCTCTCAGCAACACCTCTAAGTGGCTCCTGAGCATGGGGCAGCCAAGCTAGTGGGCTCTTAGGCTTGGCCGAGTGGTCATCAGGCCAGGTTTTACCGCCTTACTCCCTGGGTTCAAACCCCAGCTCTGCCATCTGTGTGTGTCTTGGGGCACTCAAGATCCTTGCTTTCCTTATCTGTAAAATGGGAACAACTCTGACTTGGAGTTGTCAACATTTTTACTACAGACTTATTAGTTGACCCTCGTTTTGCCGTAAGGGGTCCGCAGAGAGCAAATTTTTTTTTTTTTTTTTGCACACAGCATTCTGAATCCCACAAGAGCTGCAGGAGCTTCGGCCTCCCCCTGCCCCCCCCCCCACGCCACCCGCAGCAGACACGCCCCTCTGGTCACGGCGGATCCTGATTGGTCTGTGATGGTCTCATCCCCTGTCCCAGGGATTCGTGCAGGCCTGTTCACGTGACCCAGTTCTGCTCAATGGGATGAAGAAGTCTGTGCAAAAGCGGGGTGGAGAGGTTTCTCAGAAACCTGGAGAGGTTTCTGAGACTTTCGGGAGGCAAGGAGCCTTTCCCAACCTTGGGTTTCCTCCTGACTGCCAATAAAGCCTACAGCCATGCCAAGGATGGCCAAATACAAAGGCAGGAAGACCTGGGTCCTTCAAGACATCATCAAGCCTTAAAGTTACCACCCGTGGAGCAGCCGGTCTTGCAAACTCTTATCACACAAACCTATCATTGTTTAGGCCAGCTGAGTCAAGGCTTTTTGTTATTTGCAACCCAAAGCATCCTGCTGATATCCCGTGGTTGATCACATTTCATCTTCTTGAGAATAAGCCCATCATACCAGAAGGGTCTAAGCTTGGCTTGTGCACTCAGGGAAGGCTTCCTGGAGGAGGTGAGGCCAAAATGGGATCCAAAAGAATGAGAAGGCAGATAAAAAGAGTAGGGCAAAGGGTAACATTCCAGACAGACAGAAGAACAAAGGCCTGAGGTTGGAGATGCCATAGTGTGTGTACACGCGCGTTCATGCAGGAGCAACAGTCTGTGTGGCTGGGAGCCCGCAGAGGTGAGGCTGGAGAAAGAGAAGTAGGTGGGCTGCAGCGGGCCCTCAGCCAGGCTACAGAACCTCAGTTTATCACAAGAGTGGAGGAGAGGCTCTGTGGATGGCTCTGATTTTGTTCACCCAGGGTCTCGCTCTCCCTCTTTGTGCCTGGAATAAGTGCACGCCGCCGGTCCAGCCACCCCCAGATGCTGCCCTGAACCTCGGCAGGGGGCAGGGGCGCTGGGCCTCGCTTCTCCAGGTGTGCTTCTGCCTGCCTCGCCTCTTCCAGCCCCCAGGGCACTCATAAGAGACTGGCTGAAATCTGGGTCACTCTGTGCACGAGTCGGACATCCATCAAACAGGCAGTTACTAAGTGCCGACAAAGCAGTGTGCTAAGCACAGTGGAGAAAGGACCTGGTTCAAATCCCAATTCTGTCTCTTCCCAGCTGCGTGACCTTGAGCAAGCCACTTTCCTTCTCCAAACCCAGCATCTTTACCTTTTTGTAAGGGAGAGTGAAATCAATGGTTGGCCCTCTTCTCTCTGGTACTGGCTGGGAGTCGGGGGTAGGTAAAACTACTCAAAAAGCTTCCTGGGGATAAGGTTTAGCATCAGGGTGGGACAAGAAACCCAACAACATGCTGTGATGGACAACTATGAAGCAGGGATGAAAGGTTCTGGGGAGGGAGCACCTGATCAGGGCGGCGAGGAAGTACAAAATGTAGTTGGTAGGTGAGGCAGGATGGGTCCAGGAGAGAAAGGTCCGCAGAAGCAGGACAGAAGGGATCCAGGAAGCCTACACCTTCCACTCTGTGCCCCCAAAAACCTTTAGGAGCATGTGCTGCTAACAGAAGAGCTGGACATAACAGCTGAACACGGGTATCGTTGCACCTGTAAGAGTAAATCTCTGAGCTTAAGTCAGTAAGATGCAGATTCAAAAATCTCATCTCTACCACTTACTGTGTGACCTTGAGCAAGTCACTTAACCTTTGAGCCTCAGACTCCTTTGCAAAGTGGGTGTAAAACCCAATTCACAGAGCTGTACGATGGTGTGTGCAGGATCTGGGCCTGGGATCCCCTTTCCCACCTAGCTAATTCCTATTTCAAAGCCTTAAGATCCAGTGCCACCTCCTACAGGGAGCCTCCCAGGCCTGTCGGCTTCCCCAGCTGATCCCCTTCCCTGACTCCACTCTACTGTAATTGTGTCCTCCTTCCCCTCCATCAGGCTCTAGGCTTGGAACAAGGAGGAGCAGAGTATCTTAACTCTTAGATGCAGCTGTACCCCCTCCCCCCAGCGAGTATCTACCAATGGCAAGTCCTCCTCCAAGGTTCCACCCAGGTGGAAACAAGAGGGAAAAAGTGATTAAGTCTGCTGGGGGCAAAGGGAAGGGGGGAGGTGGTTCAAGAAAGGTTCAGGGTGAGATCACTAGATGTTGAGGGGTGAACAGAAATTTACCAGGAAAGGGGCGTGTTTGCAGGCCGAATGGGAAGTAGGAAAGCACAGAGGTGTGAAGGGAAGGGTAAGTCAATTGTCGGTCACCAGAGTATCTGCCTGAGTGGCTAAAGGTGAGGATTCTAGATCTGGATGCCAGGGGCCTCTAATGCCATGCCAAGGATACGGCCCTATAGGGAGCGGCTGAAAACTTGTGACTGGGCAGCACAGCGACACTGTGGTGTGTGTGTGTGTGTGTGTGTGTGTGTGTGTGCACACGCGCCCCCAGCCACTAGTTTGAGCTAAACTTAGGTCGGGGGTGGGGAAAGTGACAGGGCTGTGGGCCACCACTGGGGGTAGGTGCTGGTGGAAGAATCAAAAGGGGAGAAAAGTTCGCCCTGGAGGACTGATTATTGAAATAGCTTCAGGAATATATCCACACCCAACTACCCATTCTACTTGTGACAAAGCCGGCATCCACGATCATTACATGCCACACACAGCAGCTCTGTGACAATGGGGGGTGGGGGGTGTCTTCATTACAGGAGGACACAGTGAGAACCCGGGGAGGAAAGGGACCCTGCCCTGGGCACGGGGCTGACCACAGCCTGAAGCCAGCATCCCAGCCTCCGAGTGCAAGGGAAGGCAGGCCTTCAGCTATCTGGCAATTGTACTCAGCACCTTCTAGCACCAGACCCAGGAGACAAGGATATGACCTTTGACCTCTGAGTCATCTTGAGCTTGGACTGGACACCTGGGCCACAGACCAGCGGCCTCCAGCAGCGGGCAGAGCAAGGGCCACTCAATGTGGGGTGATTTCCATGGTCAGACAGCTCAGCAGGGGTCTTGAGCCTCCCATGTCAACCTGTGAATTCTCAAAACTGGACCGGGATAGAGGCTGGAAGAGGGCCGGTCCCTACACAAAGGGTGAGGGGCAGAGGGAGTGGCTCTTTGCTGCCTTCCTAAGAAGCCCCCAGATGCCCCCTCCTCCCAGCACCCACCCAGGCCCCGCTCAGCCGCAGCCTGAGTCATCATCCTGGTTTGAATGGGAGCCTACAAATCAGCCAGGGGGCTGCCTGGGGCTGAGGGCCACCGGTTGGAAAAACAAGGCTATAGTCTCTCTTACCTCCAGCCTCGGAAGCTCAAGACAGGCTGAGGGTGGGGACAGAGGGTAGGTACAGGAGGGATGGGGTGGGGGGGTGTCAACAGCCAGAGGGGGGCGGAGGGGAGGTGGTGGTGGTGAAAGGTTTAGAATTGGAGCTGTTGGCTTTTGTTTTCAAATGACCTGTTTAATAATTACCTTTGGAATCAAAGGAGCCTCTGCTCCGGGAAGGAGAGGATTTCAACCCTCCATACCCCCACCGAGCAGAGCAGAGCAGAGCAGAGCAGAGAAGAGCAGCCGGAGAAGAAAGTAAACAAGATGCCACCAGCGGATCTCGCTCCATCTCGCAAACAATGGCGGGACTGAGCTGCCCGCTCAGACACACACACATCAAAGTGAGATTTCCAGGCAAGAACTTTACCAGGCAGATAAGAAGCTCGGATTGAATTATTTTCCTGCATCCCCAGAGCTTCCCCGAGCTCAGGGCCGAGGGGGGCAGCTTTAGGGGCCGTCCTTGCAACGTTAACCTTGACCTGGAATGCATTCATTCATTTTGCAGCCAGGGAGAACGACCTCCGCCCCAACCCCTAAAAACCCAACCGGCAACAACTTCATCGCTTTGAACAGTCACAATGGTGGACAAACAAGGCATTTAAGTTACAGCGGCCAGCTCGAGCTCACACTCCACTGGGCTCGGGCTCCTTAAAAAAAAAAAAAAAAAAAAAAAAAAAAACAACAACACGCCCCAGTCCAAACGCCCACCGGGGCCCACGGGGTCAGACCTTGACCTGGTAGAGGGAAAAATCCAACTTGGGTTTTCTGTTGTTGTTGTCGTTTCTTCCCCAACCTCCCGAGGCCTTCAACTATTTTTCCCCCTGCAGCATCCAAGCCCAGCCTCGAGGCTGAGCCATAAACACGCCTGCTCCTCCCCCTTCCACGGTTCGGCAACGGCCCCCCCCACCCTCCCGGGCCGGGAGGAGAACGCGGCGCCGCGACCCTCGCCCGCAGCCCCGCCCGGGCCCTGCCGGGCCCTGCCGGACCCTCCGCAGCCTCCCGCGCCGCCGGCGGGCCCCGCGGGCACCTCGGGATCAACACCCACTAATGATTCTACGATTGTGTGCGCCGGGCAGCGGCGCTCAGCACAGTCCCTCCCCCGGCCCCGGCGACGGGGGCCGGCCCGGCCCGGCCCGGCCCGGCCGAGGGATTGGGGGGTGGGGGGGTGGGGGGCGTTAGTTCGTGTTTTCCGCCGTCGCGCCCCCACACCTGTTTTTCTTTCATCCGTTCGTTCGTTCGTTCATTCATTCATTCACGGATTCGTCACCGCAGCCTCCCCGGCCCTCCGGGTCTCGGGGAGGGACCGAGACGGGGGCTGGCGGGGGGAAGGAAGGCAGCGGCGGGGGTACCTCGGGGGCGGGGGGGGGGGCGGCAGGACCCTGCCCGAGGGCAGGTCGGGCGGCTCCGCGGCGGGCGGCGGGCGGCGGGCGGCGGGCGGGGGCGCTCCCCGGGGCTCCAAGTTGTTTCCCGAGGCTCCGCGGCGAGCTCGGCCGCCCGGGTGCGCTTCTTTGTCTGCGCCCGGCCGGCGCCGCGTCCCCGCGCGCTCACCTGGTCTTGGAGGACAGGAAGGCAAGTTTGATGAGGCCGTAGGTGAAGAGCGGGATGCTCTCCTTGGCGACGCTGGCAACTTGCAGCCGGTGCTCCAGGATGTGGAGTTCCATCGTCCGCCCGCGCGCCGCGGCGGCTCATCGGCGGGGGGCGAGCCGCGGCCCCCGCCCCCTGCGCGCCCAGCCGGCACCGGGCGCCGCGGGCGGCCGGCCGGGGCCCGGGAGCTGGGCGCCGGGCGGCCCGGGGCGGACAAAGGGGAGGCCCGCCGAGCCGCGAGGGGGCGGCGGGGGGCGGCGGCGGGCGGCGGCGGCGGCGGCGGCGGCGGCGGCGGCGGGCGAGGGCGGCAGCGCTGGCAGAGCGGCGGCGCGCGGCGCCCGGCGCGGAGAGCAGCTGGTGTTCGCTGTAACAAACAACTTGCCACTCAAACGCCGGCCCGCTGGGCATGCGCGGCCGCCGCGGGGCGTGCCGGGACTTGTAGTCGCGCGCGGCCGGGGCTGTCGGGGGCTGCGAGGCGGGAGCGCGGGCGCCCGCGGGGCGGCCGGCGGCGGGGGGGGCGGGCCGGCCGGGGCCTAGCCACAGCACGCCCCGGCGCTCCCGCGGCACGGCCCCCCCCCCCTCCTCCGCGGCGGCGCGGGAGGAGGCCCGGGTCTGGGAGCGGAGCGACCCGGAGAGATCGGTGCGCACAGCGCAGAGCAGCGAAAGAGGCATGGGTGCTGCGGCCCGAGGTGCGGCCCGAGCAGGGGACCCAGCGGGGCCTGGGGGAAGGGGCATCCCGGCCGGGTTCTGCGGGATGAGTGGGAGCTCGCCGGGGACGGGGGCGGGGGCGGGGCGGGGGCGGGGGCGGGGGCGGGGCTGGAGGCCCGAGGCCTTGCAGGCAGAAGGAACAGCGTGTCCGGAGCACAGAAGCGTGAAAGCCCCCACTGCGCTGTGTTTGGCTTTGCTGGAGCGGAAAATGTGAGGGAGGAGAGGCGAGAGATAAGGCAGGCGTATCACCAGGAGTCCGGTCGAGAGGGGTCATGTGTGCAGATCTGATGAGGTGGCCGCGTAGCCCGCGCAAGCGAGCGAGGGTGGCGGGGACTGCGACTGGCCGATTTAGGGAACAGTCTGAAGTAGTCCCAAGGGCTTTCCGCGCCGCAGCCGTGGCTGCCTGGTTGCTGACGGTCTAGTGAAAGTTGCTGGTGCGTCGCTCTCTGGGAGAGTAATCCGGGGGCAGGGTAGGTCACGTTTACCTGGTGGGGCAGTCCGGGAGGGCTCTTCTTGGGGAAAACCGGCTCTGCCCTCCCACACTCTCTCTCTGAGTCCTCCTGTGTTAGGTAGGAACATATGAGGCTCCCTTATTTCCAGAAAGGGGTGTGAAGCCTGCAATCTGGCAGCTCTTCAAGCAGGCCGAACCCCTTCCCCCTTTGTTTTCACTAAACAATAACCACCCTCTAATAAAGAATAGATTTACTTTTTTTTCTCTCTCTGTCTGTCTGCCTCCTGTAGAATCTGAGCTCCATGAAGGCAGTGATTTCTGTCTGTTTTCTGCTATATTACCAGTGCCTGCAACGTGACGTGAGAGACAGGCATTCAATATTCATGGAGTGCATAAATGCAAACCCTATTCTTTTAAAGTCTGGGGATCTAGAAGGCCCAAACAGAAATGCATTCAGGGTCCAGGCAGGTAACAGAGATGTGTGAACACAATGGGTATCAGACCGTCAAAAGTGGAACAGGAAAAGGGAGGCCTGCTTGAAGGCATCATATTCAATTAAAAGAACACAACAGCACAAAACTACCAACAGGTGAAACCAAGCAAACGAGACTAAAGGTAAGGCTCAGTCACCGTGCTGACTTTGCACCGAATGGCCTCAGTATTTTTTAATATCTGGGCCATGACCCGTGAGCGGATGGTGAAATCAGTTTAGCAGGGCTGACTAGCACTAAAAACAAAACAAAACATGGACACCTGGGTGGCTCAGTGGTTGAGCATCTGCCTTTGGCTCAGGTCGTGATCCTAGCAACCTGCGATCAAGTCCCACATCGGGCTCCCTGCAGCGAGCCTGCTTCTCCCTCTGCCTACGTCTCTGCCTCTCTCTGTCTCTCATGAATAAATAAATAAATAAATAAGATTTTCTTTAAAGATTTTATTTATTTATTCACAGAGACAGAGAGGCAGAGACACAGGCAGAGGGAGAAGCAGGCATCACACAGAGAGCCTGACGTGGGACTTGATCCAGGGTCTCCAGGATCACGCCCTGGGCTGCAGGCAGCGCTAAACCGCTGTGCCACCGGGGCTGCCCAATGAATAAAATCTTAAAACCAAAACAAGAATAGGACATGGCACAGAGCTTTGCATGTAGCAAGGGTAAGTTACCACTATGTGTTCTAAGTTGCAGGACGCTTGAATTTTGGCATGCGTGTCAGTGTGTGTCCGCAGGCGTGTGTGTATACATGTGCATGTGCTGGATCTTGATGCAAAGGTGTTTCTTACTGTAGTCTCCATCAAAAGCATTTGACAGCCCTGTGGGTTTTCTATTAGTCGAGCCAGGCCATCATAAAGTTTGCAGGTGCCGATGGTATTGCAGAATTGCTTTCATTGAGCTGTATTTGGTGATTATGATTTTTGTGAAACTAATACAGAAATGAATATTGAGGTGTTAAAGAGACTGACCTGTGGGCTGCCCAATCCAGAGGATGGTTCCAGGCTGGGGCCAGGGTGAGACATGCACTCTGGAGGTCAAGAAAATGCTGGCGTGGTACTTTCCCAGGGGAATTCACTCCTTCCCCCTTGATTCCTTAGGACTGTATCTTTCTGGTCCTCCTCTGGTTCTTCCATCTTGCCATCTGTGGTTCTTCTCTGCATGGAGGCCCACTTGGTATTCCTTCCTGTAGTGCATTTTTACGGTAATGGCTGCCAGTGCATCGGGCCTCCTGGTAAGGCATCCCACGTTGACTTTGTGTTTGGCCATAGGACATTTTTGGCCAATGAGGTATTAGCAGATGTGCTTGATAAGTCCTGTACACTGGGAGTCGCCCACTTAGAATGCTTCCCTGAGACCCCCACACTGTGGAGAAGCCCGGATGAAAGACCACAGGGAAAGAGGGGCCCAAGTGTTCCAGCTGTTCCAGCTGTTGCCTGCCGACATGAGGGTCACAGCCTCTTGGCCCTTCCAGCTCACCATCCAGATGAACGCAGCCACATGAGTGAGCCAGGTGAAACCAGTAGAGCAACTGTCCGGCCAACCTGTCAAAACATCATAAATAGTTGTTTTTAGCTACCGGGATTTGGAGTGGCTTATTATATAGTAATGGGTAACTCTCATCTTCTCTCACTCTCTGGGTGTGCTTAGTCTCTGGCTTCTAATGTGTCGATGCTCCCCAGATTGACAGTTCCCCGTCAGAACATGTTCCCGAGGCTCTGACTCACACATCCAACTTCCTAGCATCTGGCTACCTCCATCTAAATGTAGACAGGCTCTGCCAACCCAACCTGTTCGAACCTTCTTACCTCACTGTCTAACCCACCTCCGACCTTCTCCCCTTCCTCCTGGAATCTCTGCCTTGGTTAAGCGCACCATGCCTGTTGCCTCAAGATGCCAACCCGGTGTGGCATGCTGGGTTTTTCCAAGATGGTGACAATAGGATCTTCCATCCTCCATGTTCTTCTTGCAATTCACTAATCACCCTGTTAGGAGGTGAGTCTATATGTTCGCTCCCCTTGAATTTGAGCAGGCCTGTGACTTCTGAAACAAGGTCATAACAGGTGACAGGGTTTGCGCCAGGTCCGCTTGGGATGCTCTCTCTTGGAACCATTCTGCTGTGTGGAAGCAAGGGCCACACAGACCACAGGTAAGCGTTTGTATTGGTTGGTTAGGGCCGTGTAATAAACTACGGCGGACTGGGGGGCTTAACCAGCAAAAATGTATTGTTTGACAGACCTCAGGCTCAAAGTCTGAGATGAGGATGTCAGCAAGTTTGGTTCCTCTGAGGCTTCTCTCCTTGGCTTATAGATGTCTGTTTTCTTCCTTCACATGGTCTTGCCTCTATGTGTATCTCTGTATCCTAATCTTCTCTTCTTATGAGGACACCCGTCATATTGATTACAGCCCACCCTAATGATCCCACTTGAAATTAACCACCCCTTTAGAGGGCTTGCCTCCAATATGGTCACAATCTGAGATTCTGGGGGTTAGGACTTCAACATATAATAACTCTGGGGACACTAGACACGATTTGGCCCATAGCAGTATTCACTGAGGTTCCAGCTGACAGCCAGCGTCACTACCAGATGTGTGAGGAAGACTTTGTATGACACAAATGCATGAGAGACGCCCAAGCAAGACCCGCTCTTCTAGGCCCGGCCTCTAGAACTCTGAGAGGTAATAATAAAATACGTATTGTTGCTTTAAGTCACTACATTTTGAGATGGTTTGCTAAGTAGCAATTGGTAACTAGAACACCCTGGAATCAACTTGAGGGTGGGGAATGGGGGAAGTTGATTGGGGAATCATCCTAGATTGCTACCTCTTGCTTCCTGTTCCCCCAACCCTATATCTTTATTTACTTATTTTTTAATGTGGGGAAGGCCAGAGAGGGAGAGAGAGAGAGAAAGAGAGAATCTTAAGCAGACTCCAGCGCGGGCGGCCGATGCGGGGCTCCATCTCATGACCCTGAGATCATGACCTGATCATGACCAGAGTTAAACACTTAATCGGTGAGCCACCCAGGTGCACCAGCCCCCCATACCTCTATCTATCTGATCAGTCACCAAGTCCTCGATGATTTTATATACCGTATATCTCTAATCCAGCCTCTTTCTCCACCTTGACCGTCGTGATCCCAAGTCAGATCATAACTCCTCTGTCCTAGAGCTCCTAGTGCCCATTCTGTCTACCTCGTGTTGCCAGGGTAGCTGTTCTACTCTGTGACTGTTCTTCTCTGCCTAACACCCTTTAAGGCAGGGTGGAAACCACAGCTCTCTTAAGAAAACCAAGCTTAGATCCTTCACATGTGTAAAAGGGAAGGTTTCTAGATGCATGCTTTTCAATACTGTAGCCATTAACCACTGGCTATTGAGCAGTTGAAATGTGGCTAGCACCATGAGAAACCAGTCTTAATTTCACTTCATTTTAATTTAAATTTAAAAACTACTACTGGATTCCGTTATTCGAAAATGTTCAAGGGGCTCCTGGCTGACTCAGTGGGAAGAGTGTGTGACTCTCGATCTTGGGGTTGTGAGTTTGAACCCCACCTTGGGTGTAGAGAGTACTTAAATAAACATCTAAAAAATTGAAAAAAGACATTCAAGTATGTTTTGGAATAGCATGATTAACTGTCCTGGTTTTTCTGGGACTGAGGAGGATTTCAGGGCTTGGGGCTTTGGGTTTTAAAGCCAGGACTGGGGTAAACCAGGACATGTTGATCACACTACTTTGAAACCACTTCGTTATGGAAATCTATGAAATCTAAAACCCACATGAAGTATTGTAGGTGAAAGTTAAGCATCTGGATGGTGATGTGCAAAAAATGTAAAGTACGCCCTGGGTTTCAAAGACTCGGTACAGAAAAAAGAATGCAAAATATCTCCATAATTTTTTACATTGATTACATGTCAAAATGATAATATTTTAGATAGTGGGTTAAATAAAATATATTATTACAATTAATTTCATCTGTTTCTTTTTACTTTTTAAAACTTCCAAATGAAAAAAATAAAAATAAAAATAAAAATAAAACTTCCAAATGCCATATGGCTTACGTTATATTTTCTTGGACAATCCTTTTCTAGAATAGCAGTTATTAAGCTGCGGTTGGTGTCAGAATCACCAGAGGTAGAAATACCCAGGCCCAGGCCTTTTCCTGCTTAGATGAGCCTGGGCCTCTGTTCTCTATTGATCCCCAGGCCTCAGTCGCCCCTCTGTGATGGGGTGGGGTGTAGGAGTATGGATGCCAGGAGCCCCTTGTCCACTTAAGTCTAGAGTCTCTGGACCCAAGAAAGGACTTCTCATTCTGCCTGGCTGAGGCCTAGCATGGCCTTTACCTCGAGGAGGCCACCTCCTCTCCAGAAGATGAACACCTATAATGTCCACCCACTTCAGAGAAGGTTCTGGCCCCTTTCCTCTTGCTCACTTGGGCTGCTTTTGATTCTGTTGATCTGGAATGGGATCAGGCTTTTCCCCCTCCCCAGTTCCCGTGTTTACAAATGTGCAGCCAGGGTTGAAAACCACCACCTCGAAGCCTCCACACCCACTTCTCAAATTCCATGTGAGCAGCAGCAGCGCAGCAGCGTGGCACCTGGGTACTTGTTAGAAATGCTAACTTGGGACTCCTGGGTTGCTCAGTGGTTGAGCCTCTGCCTTTGGCTCAGGGTGTGATCCTTGGGGTCCCAGAATCAAGTCCTGCATCGGGCTCCCTGAGTGGAGCCTACTTCTCCCTCTGCCTGTGTCTCTGCCTCTCTTTCCGTGTCTCTCATGAATAAATAAATAAAATCTTAAAAAAAAAAAAAAGAAAGAAAGAAATGCAAACTCTCAGGCCCCATCCTGAACCTGCTCAGTCAGAAACCAGGGGATGGGGCCCTCAGGTATCTGGGTAACAAGCCATTTGGTAGATGCTGACATAATCTCAAGTTGGAGAGCTATGCCCTTAAAAGAAGAGTGAAGTTAGCACAGGAACAGTATGGCAGGGTCTGGAGTCTTTGTAGACCTTACAGAGGAGGGGTCAGGTCATGTCTTTCGCTGGCTACCCTTAGCCTAAGCTCCTTGGCTGGACCTAGTGGTCGTCTGTCCGTAGTGGCCACCCAACCTGTCTTTTGATGGTTTCCTGTGTTATGAGTCCTGTCTTCACAAAGTAGAAGCTTCCACATCCTCCCTCATGGCCGCGGTACGGCACATCAGACCAGGTAAGACTCGGGCCCAGAAACCCAACAGATGTGTGCACAGCTGCAAGAAGGCAGTGGGGTTCATCCTGGTGACTACTGGTATGTAACACACAGCCCACCCTTATTAGAGGAAAACAACAATTATTTTATGAATTCATAAATTCTTCAGGTTGGCAATTCAGACAGGGCTTGCGGGGACAGTTAGGCTTGGCTCCATGGTATCTAGCTGGACTTCACCTGGAGGACTTGGATCCTGGGAGGGACCTGAAGGCCTGGGAACAAGAATCATCTGGAGGTTTGCTCCCTCACGTGTCTAGTGCCTGGATGGGCTGAGGTGAGATGGTCACCTGGAGCACTCCTTTGTGTGGCCTGGGCCTCTCAGGGCATGGAAGCTAGACTCCCAGAGGGAGCGTCTCCAGGGGCAGTGCACCACGAGAGTGAGGTAGAAACCATATGCCTTTTTTTTTTTTTTTTAAGATTTTATTTATTTGAGAAAGAGTGAGAGAGAGAATGAGTGGTAGGGAGAGGCAGAGGGAGAGGGAGGGAGGGAGGGAGAAGCAGATTCCGTGCTGAGTAGGGAGCCCAACATGGGGCTCTATCCCAGGACCCTGAGAGCATGACCTGAGCTGAAGGCAGACGCTTAACCCACTGAGGCACCCAGGTGCCCCCTATATGACCTTTTTTTAACCTCACATGTCACATGGTGTCACTTTCGTGGTATCCTCTTGGTCAAAACAGGAACAAGCCCATCTTGAGTCAAGATGAAGGGTCATAGGGTCCACCTCTTGATGGAGGGGTGACAAAGTCACCTTGAAGAGCGGGTCAGATGGAATATTAGTGCAGCCATTTTTTAAAAAAGATTTTATTTATTTATTTTTTTTTCTTACTTACTTATTCATTCCTTTAGAGGATGAGCCAGGGGAGAGGCTGAGGGAGATGAAGAGTGCACAGCCTGATGTTGGGCTCAACCTCATCACTCTGAAATCATGACCTGAGCTGAATTCAAGAGTCAGATGCTTAATTGAGCACCCCAGGTACCCCAATGCAGCCATTTTTGGAAATACTCGCCACTGAGTAAGGTGAGGTCCCCAGGAGAAGGTGTGCCTTGTGGGAGTCCTGCCCCATGGCACTGATGAGGGTCTGCTAGTTCAGGCTAGACCCTGTTTCTCCGGCTCCTCCAAAGATTCTGTTCTTAATCTTTTTTTTTTTTTTTAAGATTTTATTTTTAAGTAATCTCTATACTCAATGTGGGGCTTGAATTCACAACCCCAAGATCAGGGTTGTAGACTCTTCCGTTGAAGCCAGCCAGGTGCCCCTGCTCTGAATTTTTTTAATTAAGTTTTTTATCTTGAGAGAATTGTCAATTCATATGCAGTTGTAAGAAATCATATGGGGAGGGAGCACTTGGGTGGCTCAGTTGGGAAAGCGTAGGACTCTTGGTCTTGGCTCAGGTCATGATCTCAAGGTTGTAAGATCAAGCCTTGGGTTGGGCTCTGAGCTCAATGAGGAGTCTACTTGAGATTCTCTCTCCCTCTCCCTCTGCCCCTCCCCCTGCTCTCTTTCTCTCTCTGAAATAAATACATAATCTTAAAAAGAAAAAAAGAAATATTATGAGGAGGTCCCCTGTATCCTCCACCCAGTTTCTACCAATGGTCCTATCTTCTAAAAACAACAGTACAATTTCACACCCAGGAAATTGACACTGGTACAATTCACTCAACTTGTTCAGATTTCCACAATTTTACATGTAATCGTGTGTGTTTAGTTCTATGCAATTTATTCAATATTTCCAAATGTACTCTTTTCCCCTGAAAAAAAAATTTTTTAAGTGTATTCCTGCCCAGTGTGGAACCCAGTGCAGATCAAGATCTGAGCTGAGATCAAGAGTTGGATGCTCAACCAACTGAGCCACCCAGGTGCCCATTTACCCTAGTTTTATTGAGATAGAGTTGATGTACAGAGAGGTATATATGTTTCAGGTGTACAGCATAATAATTGAACTTACACATATTGTGAAATGATTGCTCCGGTAAGTTTAGTTAACATGCAGCATCTCCTATAGATAGAGAAAAGGAGAAAGAATGTTATTTCCCTTGTGATCAGAACTCTTTGGATTTATTATTAACTCCCCTATGTATCACACAGCGGTGGTGTACACATCATGTTGTGCATTAAATCCCTCATAATTATTTGTCTTCTAACCAGAAGTTTGTACCTTTGGACCCCCTTCATTTAAAATTTAAAATCATACTCTTCATTTTAGAACAGTTTTGAAATAACAGGAGAATTGTGAAGATAGCACTTGGATTCCCGTGTACTCTGCACACAGGATGTTGTTAACATCTTACGTTTGTACAGTGTATTTGTTAAAACTGATGAACCGATATTGATACACTACCATTAACTAAAGCTCATGCTTTATTTAGACTTTCCTAGTTTTTTTTTTTGTTTTGTTTTGTTTTTGTTTTAAGATTTTATTTTGAAGGGGACGCCTGGGTGGCTCAGTGGTTGGGCGTCTGCCTTCAGCTCAGGTAGTGATCCTGGGGTCCTGGGATTGAATCTTGCATCAGGCTTCCCGCAGGGAGCCTGCTTCTCCCTCTGCCTGTCTCTGCCTCTCTCTGTGTGTCTCTCATGAATAAATAAATAAAATCTTAAAAAAAAAAAAAAAGATTTCAAAATGGCCAGAGTAGAGCCTGACACCAAGCGAGTGACTGCATAGGTCCCGAGCCCCCGGGGCTGGCTCTGCTGACATGGAACACAGTGCCACTGGCCCTGGGGCTCTGCCTGGGTTACCCAGCTTTGCCTTCTCCCTGGCCCTACCCTGCACCCACCCCTTCCTTTCACACATGCCCAAGCCCTGAGAGGAGAAGGTGACCTTTTCATTGCCCATCAACCCATTCAACCTATTTCTTCATCCCTGGCTCAGGGCTGGGGATGTGGGATTTGTCTGCCTGGCTTGGGGCTGTGTCCCCAGGGCCGAGAACACTAGGTCCTGGCCCCACTAAGTGTTTATTGAATGAACAAAGTCATGAATGAATGGAGGTGAGGAGAAGCATTGCTGGTGGGGGTGGGGCAGGACTCAGTTTCTCCATCTGTAAATGGAAGGGAGAGGCCTGGAAGATCTTGCGCCCTCCTTTCAGATCTGCGATCCCATGCTGCCATTGCTCAAAGCAGACCTGAGCTTTGGGGATTTGTCCTCAGAGGGGGAAATGGCCTCTAACTTTTCCCCATCTGTGGCTTGGATTGTGAAACAGACAACAAAATGTTCTGCACATCTGCTGGTGTGGTAGAGAGGCAAATCTGTGCCCTTGGACTTTAGAGTTCTCTTTGTTGGTGGGGCGCCTCCAGGGCGTCAGCTCCCATGTCTCTGAGACGGGGACAGTTGTGCCACCCCAAAGAGCTGGGGTGACATTCCTAGAAAGGGGTGCTGGCAGGAGCCCTTGTAACCCGTGCACATCTGCTAAGTGCAAAGGCATGTGGCCACCCCGGTTAGTGACACAAGAGGTGACCCATCGACAAGGCCCACTTCAGGTGTGTCTGCTCCTCTGACAAAGCTGGGTGCTGTCCAGGGCAAGTCCTGGGCCAAGGCCCTGCCGGGGACTCTCAGATGAGTAGGACACATGGTTTGGTTGGGAGGGGGAGGTCACTGTCAAGAAACAAGGAAGGATGCACAGGCTCTCTCTGGAGACGGTACACCAGTATGATAGGACGCAGATGGCATGCTCTGAGGTCGGGATGCGCAGCCCCCCACCCCCACAAAGGTCTGGAAGAAGAGCCCGCAGGAAGAATGCAGGGCGAACCCGTGGGCCTAGAGGTCGGGGCCTGGCTACCTTCTGAGGCAGGGAGTCCCCACGGCCGGAAGGATGCCACATGAGCCAGGAGATGGCCAGGAGTTGTACGGGGGTCTCTGGTGGGAGGCTGCATTTGGGAAGTTGGGGACTGGAGCCAAGTGTGGGGGCTCCTTAAAGCCTAGGTATGGACTTTCCCTGGAGCCCAGAGATCCCCCCCCATGCAACGTACTCAGGGTCCCAGGAAGGGGTGAGTGCTGGCGTGGAGGCTATGAGCTGCCTAAGTGGGGTAGGTGGAAAAAAGAAGAGAAGGAGGGTCAAGAGAACTTTATGTGGGCAAGAGGCATCTTTTTCTGGGGCTCAGGCTCTTTCTAGATCCTTCTCTAGTCCCTAGGTGAGCTGACCTTGAATCTCCTCCCTTGCATTTGATAAGTAACACTGAGGGCCATGGGGAACCACTGAGGGTTCGTGAGCAGAAGAGGAGGCTGATCAAATGGATGTCCCCTTGGCCTATTCTGAGGGTGGCCAGGCCTCAGCCACCTCCCTTTCTCACATTTTCCAAAGGGCCGCAGGAAGAAGAGCTTGCTCTGTTTCTTTGCTAGAGATGCCTTTTCCACAGACTCCCTCGAGTCCCCACAACAAAGGATTACTGGTCCCCAAAGGGCAGTAGACTGGATTAATGTAAACAGTCACAGCTTAATACTCACCAGCCATTATCCTGATCTTGGGGACAGAGTCTTCCCTGATGCCCCCAGGGCCCGGAGCCCAAGGGACCAGATGCCAGCCTCTCTGCTGCAAACCTGTACTTAGACACCAGGCATGACTCCGCTCCAGCATGGTAGAGTATGGGATACTGAATACCAGCCCAACAACCAACCCATCGATCAAACAATCCACCAACCAGTATTGCATCTAAGAGAGCCAGGCTGAGCTGGATTTTGGCTCTTCTGTGCTGTGCTAGTTACATCTTTTTTTTTCTGCCTTGGTTTCCTTATCTGTAAAATGGGCATAGCAGTGCCTCTGTTACAGAGTGTAGATGTGTGCATGTGTGTGGGGGATTCAATGAAAGAATGCCTTTAGGAAGATACCCAGTGCTGTTCCTGGCACACAGGAGATGCTCAGGGAATATTTGTCCAATGGATAAATGCATGAATGCATGGGGGAGCAGCCCTTTGGCAGCCTGAACCCCCTCTGTGGACCCTACTCTCTACTCCTCCCCAGCTGATGGCACCCCTCAGTGAAGGAGGGAAGAAAAGGGTTGGGTGAGTCCAGGGCTTGTCCTCGGTGCTCGTAACAATGTGCGTTGTTACGTTGGACCTTCCGGAGAGGTCGGGATTCATGTGCCCATTCTGCAGATAGGAAGGCAGAGGCTAGGGGCGGTTAGAAGAGGAAGCTCTGGATATAACTTTTCTTGGGTCTCCCAAGAGCTGACGCCAGGACTAAGCTCCTAGAGGTACTTAGAATTATGATGATTATTTTGCCTGCTCCTGAGGCCAGCTCTTGGTATCCTGGGAACCGATTCCAGAAAGAGTTAGGGCCTGAGATTCTAAAGGTGTGATTTTGAGGAAATTGCGCCTCAATTTCATGATCAGTAAATTGCAAGCCTCTGGATGGCTGCCTGGGCCAGGCTGGCTGTGGGGAAAATCATCAGCGAGTCCCCGGGAACTCACACGCAGCCAAGATGAGATTGTAAAGTCAGGGAGGGCAGGGTTGGGACAGCGTGTGGCTTTCCTCACGGTGACGTTCATCCAAGGCTTGTAGAATGACTGGCAACTTGTGGGTCCCGAGTGACTCCAGACCCAAGGCAGCCTCAGAGACCCTTCTCAGCAGATTGTAGGAGAGGGAGCTGTGTCCAGGGCATCCTTTAGGACATTGCAGGGAGGATTTTCTCTCTTGGGAGGAACTCCGGTCTCTTTAAAGTCCTTTATGAAGATGCAGAAAAATCTGCAGTGGACACCACTGGGGTGGCCTGTGACATATTAGCCACTTCGCAGTGAAAAGAGCAATTTATCAGGGGATGTTCCTTCCAGGGATCGAGAGCCTTTCAGAACTTGATTGCAGTTAATGCACCAGCCTTTCCAAAGTGTTTTATGGCACTCTCAAATGAGATAATGAAGCCCTTTAATTTACTGTTCAACTCCCAAACAGAGTGAGCGGGTCAGACATCCTGCCTGCCCCATGCCCCCCAGAGACAGAAGGCTCAGGAGGCCCAGTGTGCCTGGCGTGTTATCATGAACTTCTCCACTGGAACTCCTCAGCTTCCGGCGGGAGGTGGCATGCAGCCCCGGACAGCCTTGGGTGAGCCCCAACCTTGCAGCTTCTGTTGTGTGTATCCACGAGCAGATCACTCTCCTGAAGCCTCAGTTCCATTATCTGTAGAACGGGGATGCTAACACCACCATGGCAGGGGCGTGATAAGGACCAGGGACAGCACCTGCCAATTATTGATCGTGCTGGTAGATGATCAATAATTGGAAGTTGTTATTGGGTAGTGAAATGGACCCTTAAGACCCAAAGTTCTGGAAGGAAATTCATACTTGCTGCTGGTCCAGGGGAACGTCCACCAGCTGATGCCACCTGCAGTGGGGGTGAGCTGTCCCCACTGAGCCTTGCCCAAACCCCAAGTTGGTAAGCAAAATAAATGTTTTGTTGTTTGAAGCCCCTGAGTTTGGCATGATGTGCTTCACTGCAATGGATGCAGAATTCTTCCAGAGTTCTCACCCATTCTCCTTCCCTGGGACTCAGACCCGGATCCCTGGGGCTGAGCCCAGGGTCACCCTGAGGGACTGATCTGATTCCATCCACTTGGGTTTGACACTTCCTGCAGGAGGAATCTCTTCCTGGGAAGCTCTCGGGTCTGTCTCACTGAGCCCCCTCGGGGCAACTTCACTAGTCCTCTGGAATTGACTAGGTAGGTATCTTTCTGTTCTGGAGGACCAGGGTTTAGATTAAGGCCAGGACATCTTCTCCTCTTCTCTTCTGAGCCTCCACCCCTGGTCACAATCCCTGTCATTTTGTGAGTGGGAAAAGCTAGGAAATGGGAGACTGCGATTTGGATTTTCCAGTGCTCTCCAGGCTGCTTCCTTGTGCTATGTGCAGAGGCTGATGCTCCAGAGGGGTCCCTCTATGTCTCAGTAAGGCCCCCTGCCACTTCATCACCTTTTCACAGACTGTTCATTCAAAATGGCCAATAAACATATGAAAAGGGGGTCACCTGGGTGGCTCAGTGGTTGAGCATCTGCCTTTGGCTCAGGATTTGATCCTGGGGTCCTGGGATGGAGTCCCACATCAGGCTCCCTATAGGGAACCTGCTTCTCCCTCTGCCTATGTCTCTGCCTCTTTCTGTGCGTCTCTCATGAATGAATAAATGAATCTCAAAAAAAAAAAAAAAGCATATGAAAAGGGACTCAACCTCATTATTAGCAGAGAGATGCAAGTTAAAACCCCAAGCATACCCCTGGCTGTGATTACCTGCAAAGGTGCATTGTTCAGACTGCCTTGCAAGCATTTTGGCTTCACTGTATGTGGTCTCATCTGCCATTTTGGCTAACTGGGGACAAATTTGATGGGCCATTCCACCTCTGATGCTCCCTCTGAGACCAGCTGAGGCACACCGTCTCCCTCTCTTGCTCCTACTTCCTTCCTGACCAGAGATGTTGATCTCAAGAGCACTCGTTAATGAACATTCTGCGTGCTGAGCGCCATGTCTGAGTCTGTTTCCTGGGGAACCTCACCTCTGACAACCATAGCTCCGCTAGAATGGCTAAAATATTTTGAAAAAATTACATAATTGTATCTGTCTAAATTCCTCATTCGTTCTCCCCAGCGGGTAAAGCCCTATCCTGTTTTCCACATTTTGAAACTCTGTATACCAGAACTAGATAGGTACATACTATGGTCAGTTGATTTTTGACAAAGGAACAAAGACAATTCACAGGAGAAATGGTCATCATTTTGAGAAATAATACTGGAACAACTGGACATCTGAAGTTTTTTTTTTTTAAGATTTTATTTATTTATTCATGAGAGACACACACAGAGAGGGAGAGAGGGAGAGACACAGACAGAGGGAGAAGCAGGTTTCCCATAAGGAGCCCGATGTGGGACTTGATCTTGGATCCCAGGATCACACCCTGAGTGGAAGGCAGATGCTCAACCACTGAGCCACTCAGGCATCCCACAACTGGACATCTGTACAAAAAAAATATATAAGACGGAATAAAAATAACTGTGATCACCTATATCTCACAACTTACATTTATTTTTTTATTTTTTACAACTTACATTTATTAACTCAAAATGGATCACAGACTTAAATGCAAAACCTAAAATTAAAATACTCCCAGAAGGAAACAAAGGAGAAGATCTTTGTGACTTTTGGTTAGGCACAGTTTTTGAGATATAGGTTTTTTTTTTTTAATTTTATTTTTAAGTAATGTCTGCATCCAATGTGGGGCTCAGACCCACAACTCTGAGATGGAGTCCCACATTCCATCAAGTGAGCCAGTCAGATGCCCCTTAAATATAGTTTCTATATCCACAGGGTATTAAATAATAATATGATGCTAAATTAGATTTCATCAAAATTAAAAGCATCTTATTTTTTAAAAATATTTTATTTACTTATTTACTTGAGAGAGAGACAGTAAGCATGAGTAGAGGGAGGGACAGAGGGAGAGAGAGAGACCAACAGGGGGTTCGATCTCATGACCCTGAGATCATAACCTGAGCCGAAATCAAGAGTCAGACACAACTGACTGAGCCACCCAGGTGTCCCTGATTTTTTTTTAAGTTTATTATTATTATTTTTTAGTAATCTCTACACCCAACGCGGAGCTCAAACTCATGACTCCAAGATCAAGAATTGCATGCTCTTCTGACTGAGCCAGGCAGGTGCCCCCAAAACATCTGATTTTCAAAAAACACTTATAAAAATGGAAAGACAAGCTACAGACTGGGAGAAAAATATTTTTAAAACATGCAATAGGGCAGCCCCAGTGGCTTAGCGGTTTGGCGCCGCCTTCAGCCCAGGGCGTCATCCTGGAGACCCAGGATTGAGTCCCAAGTCAGGCGCCCTGCAGGGAGCCTGCTTCTTCCTCTGCCTCTCTCTCTCTCTGTGTCTCTAATAAATAAATAAAATCTTAAAAAATGCAATAAAGAACTTGTATCCAAAATATAAAGATTCCTTGAAACTCTGTAAGTAAACCACCGAATTAAAAATGGTCAAAAGATTTGAACAAACCCTCAGCCAAGAAGATAAATGGATGGTAAACAAGCACACGAAATGATGTTCAGCTAATAGAAAAATGCAATTAAAAGCACAATGAACTACCACTAGACACCTGTTGGAATGACTTAACAAACAAATAGACAAACTTGACAAAACCACATGCTGGTGAGGATGCTCTAAAACGCTCATACAAAATCATGCAGAGACGTTGGAAAATGGTTCTATGGCTTCTTATAAAACTGAATATACACTCGCCAGATGATCCAGCAAGTCCACTGCGAGGTGTTTATCCAGGAGAAACGAAAACTTGTATTTGCACAAAAACTAGTCCAGAAATGTTTACAGACAAGTTATTCACAATTGCCCATATCGGAGACAATCCAATTGCGCTGTAACTGGTGAATGGATAAATACATTGGCACATCCTTACAATGGAATACTATTTAGCAATAAAAACTGTCTCTACACACAATACCATGGATGAATCTCACACAGGTTGTGGTAAGTGGATGAAGCCAGGCTCAAAAGGCTACACAGAGTATGACTGCAGGGGTTGGGGGTGGGGAGCGGGATGTGGTGCCTACAAAGGAGCAACTAGGAATTTCAGTAGGTGACGGAACTGTTATATATCTTGATCAGGACGGTGATCACATACCTTATGCCTGTGTTACAACTTATGGAACTGTACACTAAGTGCAGTAAATTTTACTGTATATAAATTGTATTTCAGTAAACTAGGCTAAAAATATTGAACCTAAAAGCATCTTAGGTTACATAGTATGATACTGTATGTATACTTCTGCAACTTATTCTTTTGTTCTCCATTAACAATTTCTGAGATTTATACAAATTGACACTGTGTGTATAATGATACATGAAGCTCTTGCTCATCCATGTTAACTACTATATCATCTTCCACGATGCATTGTACTTTGTTTTATTTATGCATTCTCCTTTGGTAAATATTACTTTGTGTCTGCTTTCTTCTTCTGTGTTAAACAATATTGCAATAAACATTCTAACAAATGTATTCTGGAGGACAGGTGCTGAGATTTCCCTCTAGGATACCTACTGAAGATAGTAAATGGAACAGGTGGGGCAAGGTGTACGAACATCTTCACTTTGGTTTCCAACAGCTTATACCAACTGACACTTTACTGCCAGTGTGTAGGAGTTTCATTTTTCTACATCCCCATCAATAACTGTGTTATCAGGGCAGCCCCGGTGGCCCAGCGGTTTAGCACCACCTTCAGCCCAGGGCCTGATCCTGGAGACCCTGGATCGAGTCCCACGTCAGGCTCCCTGCATGGAGCCTGCTTCTCGCTCTGCCTGTGTCTCTGCCTCTCTCTGTGTGTCTCTCATGAATAAATAAATAAAATCTTTAAAAATTTTTTTAAAATACATGCTCACAAATGTATAATTGATAGATCTATAATTCCTTTAAAATTATCTTTTTCTGCTTTTGCTATCAAGGTTATGCTGGCCTCACAAAATGAATTAGGAAGCTATCATTCTTTTTCTATCCTCTGAGATGTTTTGTATAAAGTATGTATTTTCTGGTTCTCAGCATATTGGAAAAATCTGCTCCTGAGCTAATGTGGGCTTGGGATGTTGGAGGCCAACTTCTGAATTGATTTAGCATATTTACTAGTGTAGTTACTGTGTGAATAGAGAACCCCTTATCATCTTTTTTTAAAAAATATTTTATTTATTTATTCACGAGAGACACACAAAGATAGGCAGAAACACAGGCAGAGGGCGAAGCAGGCTCCCTGCAAGGAACCTGATGTGGGACTTGATCTCGGGACTCTAGGATCACACCCTGGGCCGAAGGCAGGTGCTCAACCACTGAGCCACACAGGCATCCCGCCCCTTATCATCCTTATTTCTTTATTTGTGCCCTTTATATATTTTTTCTTGCATGGTCTAGTAGTTTTCTAATTTTACCATTTTCTTCCAAAGAACCAGCTTGTGCCTTTATATTTGGATAGGATATGAATTCAAGTGCTGTAATAGAGGCTTAAAATTATTAATGACCTAAAAAAGTCATGGACTTATTATTATCTGTTTTGAGCTGAATTGTGATTCTGAGTCCCACTTTAATTGAATTGTGGTCGGAGGATGTGGTCCATAGTCTATACATTCTTTTTAATTTGTCAAAATTCTCCCCATGACCTAATACATGATTTGTGTTTGTGTGAGTGTGTATGTAAAAATCATAAGTATTTCCAATTTATTGAGTGCCTTATAATATATATATATATACACACACACAAACATACATATATTTATACATGTATGCATCTGATTAAATATAACTGTGTTGCTAAGTGACATGTGATTAATAATATATTTGGACTCTACACCATCTCATTGTATGTTTTTACCTTACTTTCTTCTCCTTCTCCCTTTTGTATTCTCTGTCCTCTACTGGCTACACATATATACACACACGTATGTACATGCATATTCTGAAGTATACTTAGAACTTTGCTGGTTTGGATGGTTTAGCTCATATTTCTTTCTTGTTTTGATGGCTACACTTAATTTTCAATGATTTTTAAGATTTCCTCATTATCCTTGATTTTTTGTATTTTTTAAAAATGATTATTTATTTATTTATTTATTTGAGACAGAGTGAGAGAGAGAGAGAGAGAGAGAGAGAGAGCACAAGCAGTGGGAGGGGCAGAGGGAGAAGCAGGCTCCCCACTGAGCAGGGAGCCCGATGTGGGGGCTGCATCCCAAGACCCCGAGTTCATGACCTGAGCAGAAGGCAGACACTTAACTGACTCAGCCACCCAGGCGCCCTGATTTTTTGTGGTTTAATTATCATACAGCCACATATGGATTTATTCTAATCCATGTTTTCTGTTCTTGGAGCGCATTTTTGATTTGAGATCTCAAATCAAAATCTACCTTTAGCTCTGGAAAATTCTCATCGATTATCCCATTACATACTGCTTCTCCATTGTTTCTTCCTTTTGTTTTCCTGGAAACTTCTCTTGGATGAATGTTGAAGGCCCTGGCAGGATGTCAGTTAGGGACAAAGGAATGTAGGGTAATGGAGACTCGTCCAGGTAGAGGGAGCAGGTCTGCAAAGGGTCCTGGGAGGAGAAGGTACAGGACACAAGATGCAAAGGAGGGCTGGAAATTGGAAGCCACCAAAGGCTTTAGGTCAAGAAAAGACTCGGTCCATTGGCAGTTCCTTCTGACTGCTTTATGGAGCAGAGGACAGGAGAAGGTCAAGGACAAGAGAGAGGAGACCAGCCTGGATGCTACTCCAGCCTAGGCAAGAGAGTGGTGGTGGCCAGGACCAGAGAGGTGGCAGTGGCGATGGAGAGAGAGGAGGGGGAGAAGACAAAGGGAGACATATTTGGGACCCAAGCCAGATGTGATGGGTTGCACAGGGGTAGGCTGCTGGCAGTAAGGGGGGCACAGAGGTTGGGGTGCAAACCCTTGCCTTGCTTATCCTTGTCCAGGTGAGACCTTTCTGCCCAGAACTCACCTGCTCTTTGCCTGAGCTAATGCACACTGTCTCCTGGGGATGGGGTCTCGAGTGGGTCAGTCATCCTGTGGGCTCCAAGACCAAGAATCCTGTCTCAACCCAGTATTAGCCTCACCTCTGACCCACTGGGTATTTTGTTTAGTTTAGTTTTTTAAATTTTATTTATTTATTCATAGACACACACACACACACACAGAGGCAGAGACACAGGCAGAGACACACACACACACACACAGAGAGAGAGGCAGAGATACAGGCAGAGGGAGAAGCAGGCTCCATGCAGGGAACCCGACCTGGGACTCGATCCCGGGTCTCCAGGATCACACCCTGGGCTGCAGGTGGTGCTAAACCGCTGCGCCACCCGGGCTGCCCCCCACTGGGTATTTTGAGTCAACCCTTCGGGGCATCTGCCTCAGCTGGGGTGAACACTGTGGCTACACAACTCGGTCTTCAAGCTTTGACCCAGCCACCCAGGCCTGGCCAGTTGCCTTTCCCAGGGCCAGACCCTGATTCCATGTCTCCAGGTCCTGCTGTAATCTGGACAGGTTACCCAGAATAGAATCCTGTGCCAAAACCAATGTGAGCAGCTTCCCTCCCCGGAGACTCTGCTGCGGGGCCACACACCGTGATGGCCAGCCTGCTTGAGCCTAGGTCCCCCACCCCTGGATCCATTCAATGAACTGACCCCAGTGGCCAGCTTTCTCCTCCTTTTCTCTGCTTGGCTTGAATGACCTCGGAAGTGGGCCCGGAGACAAAGATTCAAATACAGGATGTCTCAGAAGCCCAGGTAGGGCAAGTGAGACAGGGACAGGAAGGCAGCCAAGAAAGGACATTAGCAAGCAAGTTGCCATGGTGGCAGCCGAGCTGAATCCCGTGGGGGCCCTCAGAGCTGTCCCTCCTGCGAGGTGTGGTTGCCGAAGGGTTTAGGTACCAACTCCCATCAGTCGCCGGTGAAGGGTCACCTCCCGGGCCCTTGTCCCTGCCTGACTGGGGAACAATCTCAGAGATGAGAGAAATCCCTTGGCAAAGAGCTGCAGATGCTGTATCCTGGGCCCTGGAATAGGGGAGCATGGGGCAGCCTCTCAGCCCACCCCCAACGCTGGAGCTCCTGTTTCACCATCTGCCAAGCAGGGACAATGCCTGCCTGTCGCTTTGTAGTGAGCATGCTGCAACTTAACACATGCAGAAAGCCTCCTTCATAAAGCTGAGGCGGGTGGGTTGCCCTCTGTGCCGTGCAAATGTGCCCTAGATCCTGGGGCAGCAGCCCTGAAACTCTTAAGACAGACGCTAATCTCCTTCCCTTTGGTACTACCTGCCCCCTCACACTCCGCCCATCTCTGGCCACTGGTTCCTGCTGATGTGACATTCTTGTTCTAAAAACAGACATGTGACACCTCAAGCAGATTTGCAGTCCCTTGACAGCAGTCCTGTCTGGCACATAAAGGGCCTCAGCCTCTCTGCCTGGCTCCCCAGGGCCCCAGAGAAGAGGTGGGGATCAGTGCAAGGGGGCTGCTCTGAGGGCAGGCAGCGTGCCTCCCGACCTGCCACCCACCCTGCTGGGAGGGACAGGTGCCTGGAGGCCATCAGAGGGAGGCCCCCTGCTTCAGAGCAGAGACCCCTGGGCTCCAGGTACCCTCCCTGCTCTGCCTCCACGAGGCTGTCTGCTCCAGGACTTTGCAAACCAACAGAGAAGCGTGGCAGCAGGTGCAGGAATGGCGCAGCCATTGCTACCCTGGGTTCTCTAGGGTGCCCTGGCATTTTGCCCATTCTGTTATTTTGTAGTGTTCCTTAGCCCTTTGCAGCCAGGGTCACCGAATGTTCATCCTGTGGGGTTGGGACTCTGAGCCCAGTCCTGGCCCTGGGGCAGAGCATGGATCAGTGGCTTGTGCTCTTCGGGCGCTGAGGCTGGCATGGGTCTCATGACCTCAGGCCTGGACCCAGTGGGTGGCAGCGCCCTGGGCACCTATGGACCCACTTATGTGTGGTCCTCTTCCCTTGCCAAGTACCCTCAACAACAGAGTGCAGCTCCTGCCTCAGTTTCCCTTCTCTTGCTCTAGTTCCCCACTGGAGCTGTTGATCCTCCCTAAGATATAGCCAACTTGTCGGGGCCCCTGAGCCAGAATTCTCTTTTTTGTGGCCACTTGCCTATACTACAGTGTTGGGAATAGCAGACCATTAGTAGTGGTGATACCACCTGCTCTGCGCAATCGTCAGAAGGGACAGTATTGCTAAGACATCTCAGCCAGTCCCAGCAAGTAGCAGGTGCTCAGTGAGAGGTGGCACTGATGGTTCGGGTGTTAACCACTGTGCTCTCCATCCATCTCCCTGCTTCCTCCGCGACTCTGAGAGATTCTGCTGCCATGACCAACTGCTTCCTCCTCACCCCCGCCCCATTTGGATCCTTGAGAGAAGTGCTACCCAGTAGAACTTTCTGCAGTAAGGGAAATGTTCTATGGCTGTCATGTGCAATATGCTGGCCACCCATCCACATGTGGCCCACACCTTCTGAGCACTCGAATTGTACGGCCAGTTAAAAAAATTAAATTGGACCACCTAGGTGGCTCAGGGGTTGAGTGTCTGCCTTCTGCTCAGGGCGTGATCCCGGGGTCCTGAGATCAAGTCCCACTTCAGGCTCCCTGTATGGAACCTACTTCTTCCTCTGCCTGTGTCTCTGCCTCTCTCTGTGTCTCTCATGAATAAATAAATAAAGTCTTTAAAAAAATTAAATTGAATTTCAATCAATCTAAGTGTGAATAGCTGCATGGAGCTGGCACCTACCAAATAGAACAGCATTGCCTCAGAGAGTTAACCCCTGGCCTGGTTCATTCACTAAGCAAATATTTATTGAGAGCCAACTTGCTGCCTTTTTAGGCACTGGAACTTCAACAGTGGACAAGACAGGCAAGATCCTCGCTGTCCTGGAGGCAGAAAAGTTCAAATACATAAATAAGGTCATTCAGACAGTGGTGAGAGATGTGGAACAACCCCAGAGCGCCATCAAGTGCTGAAGGAAGGCTGCACTTGCTGTCTTTTAAAATTTTAAACTTGAGGGATCCCTGGGTGGCGCAGCGGCTTGGCGCCTGCCTTTGGCCCGGGGCGCGATCCTGGAGACCAGGATCAAATCCCACATCGGGCTCCCGGTGCATGGAGCCTGCTACTCCCTCTGCCTATGTCTCTGCGCCTCTCTCTCTCTCTCTCTCTCTCTCTCTCTCTCTCTGACTATCATAAATAAATAAAAATTTAAAAAAAATAAAATTTTAAACTTGATTCAAAAAATGATCCCTCTCTGGAGCGCCTGGGTGGCTCAGGCGGTCAAACATCTGCCTTCCGCTTGGGTCGTGATCTCGGGGTCCTGAGATTGAGCCCCCGCATCGGCTCCCTGCTCAGTGGGGTGCCTGCTTCTCCCTCTGCCTGCCACTCCTCCTGCTTGTGCTCTCTCTGTGTCTCTCATGAATAAATAATTAAAATCTTAAAAGAAAAAAAAGTTTCAGAACTAAAAAGATAATTAATTTTAAAAAATTATTTTGGAGATATTGGGAAATTCTGAAAATAAAGGAAAGGAATCTTTTTATAAGATTTTATAGAGACACAGGCAGAGGGAGAAGCAGGCTCCCTGAGGGGATCCCAATGCGGGACTCAATCCCAGGACCCCAGGATCATGACCTGAGTTGGAAGCAAATGCTCAACCGCTGAGCCACCCAGGCATCCCTTCGGTCTGAAATTCTTGACTCATGTAGAGAAGTCCCATCTATCTACGTAAGAAGATTCTGTTACAGTATTTTGCCTCTTGATGATGAATAGGTCCTGTTTTTTTAAGTTTGTTTTGTTTTGTTTTGCTTCATGAATAAGCTTTAAGATTTTTTTTTTAAGCTTTAAGATTTAAGTAACACATGACATGGTTACTGAGGTTATTCCAAGGCCAAGAAAATGATGAACAGTACCCCCTGTTAATTATATGAAGTCATGGTAATTTACATAGCAAAACTCGATAACGTAGCAAAAAGAAAAATACATCCCAATCTCACACATACATCAAGATGCAAAATTTCTAAATACTGGCAAGTAGAACTTGGCAATTTATCCAAAATAATTCACTATTAACATGTGATGTTTATCCTGGGAATGCAAATATGGTTCAAGAAGTTAATCCACATAATTTGTTACATGGACAGATTACTAGAGAAAATATTTTCAGTACTGTAGAAACATTTGATACAATCCATGTTTATTAACTTTTATACATCAAGAGACTTTGCCTCGGTATTAGTTCGCTCGGGCAGCTGTACCAAAACCACAGGCTGGGGCGTGGCTCACACACCAGAAATGCATTTTCTCAGTTCTGGAGGCTACAAATTCAAGATCAAGGTGTCGGTAGGGTTAGTTTCCTCTGAGACTTCTCTCCTTGGCATGTAGATGGCTGTCTTCCTGTGTGCTCACATGCTCTCGTCTCTGTGCATGTCTGTGTCTTAATCCCCTTTCCTTATTAGGACACGAGTCATATTGAGTTAGGACACTAAAGACCTCCTTTGAACTTAATTACCTCTGTAAAGCCCTGTCTCCAAATATAGTCACGTTCTGAGCTATTGGGGATTAGGGCTTCAACATAAAAATTTTGGGAAAATAAACCCAGCCCATAGCAGTCTTAAGCCTACCAGCATTAATTCACATCGCTAATGTAAGTGGCCTTGAACCCTTGCTACTCAATTTTATAGCTTGCAAAGCTCATGCACTCGGTAGCGTCTTTAGCAGATCAGGCAGGGGCCGTCACCTCCACCAGGTCACTGGGATGAGTTCCATTTGGCTTTACTTTGTGCTTTATGGCTGGCACATAAAAAAAAAGGGTACCCTTTACTCAAATTCCACCAGCCCTGACTTCTTGCTCTTGAGAGCTTCTTCATCTCCTTGGACACGTTTTATTGATTGAGGAAGGCATGCCAGCAAACACCTTGATTATCACTGGGCATTAGAACCCTTAAGATCCAACTGCTGGTGGCCGATTTTAGCATCTCCATGGATGTGGTGGCCCATTTTTCAAGCAACGAAATTGAGATAAAAGCTAAATATAAAGATCAAACACTAAATGTTGAGCAGTGTAATATTCCCCAGGGGTTGTGTTAATGACGACATCATGGCTGGTGATGACATGCATTTAGATCAATCCATATGGCCCTCCAATGAGCATAGGGCAGATTGTCTAGATTTGGAGATAGTAAGGTTGATGTAGATTTATTAGGTGAATCACACCGAGAAGGTCTGAAGTATATGTTCAGAGAGAGAGAGAGAGAGAGAGAGAGAGAGAGAACAACAAAATCTTTGCGTACACATATGCTTTCATTGTCACAAGGCGACTTGCACATTTTGACACTTAAGATGGAACATCTTTTTTCCTTTCCAGTGAGACAAAAAAGAAAAACAATGAACTTTTCATAATGGAAAAATTTGAAGCATTTGCAAAAAAGTAGAGCGAGTAGTACAATGAACCCCCACGGACCTATCACCCAGCTTAAAGCATGGTCGCCATGTCGCCAATCTTGCATCATCAAGTTCTCCCCATCCCCTCTTTTTCTTGGCTGGAATATTTTAAAGACATGTCATAAAAAGAAAATTTAAAAATAAAACAGAAGGAGAATTACAATACAGAATGTCGTTTCCAAATAAGCTCCTTTACGTTCTGCTGATTCTCTGTCAAGTGGCAGGGCTCCAGTCATTATTAAAAGAGGAATTTATTTTTACAGTGACAGTTTATGCGATGAGAGAACCCATTAAACATCACCCAAGGGGAAAATGCCCATTTAACCCTTTCAAGCATCTCCAACCCACCCTTTGCCAACCTTCTTGAATCATGCTTTTTTTTTTTTTTTGCTTGTTTTGTTTTCATTTTATATGGAGAGTAGACCTATATGTGTTGGTGTTTGCTTGCTGTCCATATTCTTGTGGCTACAAATGCAGGGAAAGAAGGAGGATCACTGGGCTGCTGCCTGCCTCCTGGCAGATTCCTGGCAGCCTCCAGTGGCCACCAGGGCCAGGGGAGGGATGGTTGTCTTTTACCCTCAAGCACAATGGTGTGTGCATTCTGGAAGGGTCTGATGAAAAAGGAAGGGATAGAAAGGAACTGGAGACAGAAGACGTCCCCCACCTCCATCCCAAATAGATTGTAGATCAAGGTGTAAAGAGGTCAGAAGAGATTCAGGAGAGCTCGGTGACGTAAGAGAAATTAACAGACCATCCCCTTGCTGCCAGGGCTGGGAGAGAATTAGCAAAACCAATAAAAAAAGGAAGGTGAGACTCAATCAGTGTTTTATCCATCTGCCTTCCTCTCACTCTTCCCCATCCTCCTTATCTTCACCTTCTTTACCTCCAGTTGTGTCTTCTTCTCCTTCAAAGTCCTCTGAGCTGCCATGGCCAACATTCCCTCCAGTGTCTCCTCACTGCAACTTCACTTTCTCTTCCTGTCCTTCTGGTTTGGGTCATTACTCCTGAATAACAAATGACCCCCACACGAAACAGTTTAAAGTAACTATTTTATGTTGCTTGCTGTTTGGTAGAATGGAAATTGAGGAAAGGCTCAGTGGGGAAGCTCTCACTTGGCTGAGGTCACTGTGGGCTGTGGGTCATCTGAAGGCTCGACTGGGCTGGCCATCCAAGATAGCACACTCACTTGCTGGCAGTTGATGCTGACTGGCAGCGGCCTCTCCCATGTGGCAGTTTCTGGAGGGAGTTGACTTCTGCCCTAGTAGCTGGCTTCCTCCAGGGTGAGGAACCCAAGAAGGAGAGGTGGCAGCTGCACAGCTCTCTCTGACGAGGCCTTAGAGAGTCCATCACTTCCAACATACTCTCTTGGTAAAAGCGGTCGTGAGCCTGCTGAGATTCGGGGTGGGGGGGAACCTGAACAGCCCCGTCTTGATGGAGGAGTGGCAAAGCCACATTGAGGAAGGGCATTTGGGGTGGGAGACATCTCTATGGCCATCTTTGGGAGATGCACACCTAGACTAGCCTAAGGCCTGTCCTAACTCATCTGCACCTGCTACTGCATGATCGGGGCATGAGGCAAAGAAGCTTCTGGTTCCCGCTGGCTCTTCCAGAGTCAGACTGGGTATTTGGTCAAGTTCCTCTAAGATTTCCACTCATTTCAGTTGACTTTGAGGATAGCTTCCATTTTTAGTCAGACAAAACCTGTGGAAAGGATTCTTATTTCCAATTCAGGATTCTTATAAAGATGAAGCATTGTAACTCCCTGGTGGTCTAGTGGCTAGGATAAAGATGAAGTGTTGTTTAGTAACCTAATTTAATATTTGTCACTTCAGCTCTGGTTTAAAAAAACAAAACAAAAAAAAAAAAAAAAGAAAAAAAACAAACCAAAACAGATAGCTCTTCATCTTCCTCCCTAGGCTACGCAGACCTCCCAGAGGGTTGACAAATGTCATTTCCTGGAAATCTGGGATTTGAGCAATTGATTCTGACATGCTCTGGAAGAACAGTTGCTGGAGTTTGTTATGCTCTAGTTCTACTTTCACAGTGTCCTCATCGGTTCCTTCTCCTCTTTTCACTCTGGCTCTGTCCATATGCTCAAGAGCTGAGGAGCCTGTGATTCCCTGAGGGGCAGAGTGGAGAATTCACGAAGGTGTCCTGGCATAGCTCCTGAGCCTCGCCCAACCCTCCTGTCTGACCTCATCTATTCCCACTCCTACTCATGTGCTGCTTTGAGCCTAGCAATCTGGGGGAACAGAAACGAAGTCCATGTGGCAGGAACATGGTCACTGGTAGGCTCCTTGCTAGCAGCGACAGGTGGGAGCAGAGAGAGAGCTGGTGTTTGGATCTTATTCTAAGCAAAATGGACCTGAAGCAAGAGAATGACACGATCTGGTTCACAGTTTCAGAGTATCAGTTTCATCAGCATTGTGTTGGCAGAGATAAGGAGTGAAGGACTCTCCTCCGTGCTGGAGAGAATGATGTTGTGCAAACACCAGGACATCAGGACTAGAGCTGACCCTGCAGGGACCCTATGACCCAGCAAATCGGTTCCCAGTGCATGTGCTAAAGAAATGCATGTGCACATCAGAAGGACATTCACAGCAACGTTGCTCATAGTGGCCCCAGGAAGATCCAAACGTCTAGCAGCATGACAGTGGGCAAATGCATTCTGGTATATTCTTCCCATTGATTAAAAAAGAACAAACCACTCTCGCATGCAGGACTATGTGTGAATCCTGCAGACAATGGTGAGATAAGAGGTAAGATGCGAAGAATATGTAAGCGTGGTTCCATACATATGAAGTTGAAAACAGGTCAAAAAATACTATTCAAGAACGTGTACATAGACAACATAGTGAAATTACATAGAAAAGCAAGGAAAACATTATCATAAAGACAGAATGGTGATTATTGCCAAGAGGGAGGAAGAGGGGTGTGATGGAGGAGGGGCAGAATGATGGGGAGAGGGGGGAAAGAGAAGTGCAGGAAGCAAAGCCTTTCCTCCTTTTCAATGGACACAGTGGTACCTGTGTGTGAGGTCTGGGGCAGTGGCAGCCATATGGTGACCATGAGGACAGGCATATGGCAAGAAAAGACAAAAAACACCTGGATCTCTGATAATATCATTAAGCCACAGAAATAACTCAAACCCCCTGGTTTTGAACTTCTTGTTAATGGGAATAACAACCCCTGACTGTTTAGGCCCTTCTGAGGGGATGTTCCTCTACTGGAAGCAAAAAACTTATCGTTAAAGTAGCAGGTTTGGCCTGGTCCAGTTGTACTCTCTGTGGTTTGTCCCACCAATCCCAAGCAGTCACGTGACTCTACTGACCACAGGCCCATGAGGGAGGTCAAGGTTCTGCCCAGCCTCCTCCTTCCACACAGGATGTCCTTCTCTGTCAGGCTGATGCCACTCAGACAGACACAAAATGGGTCTGTGGCCCCCTTTGGAAAGTTCTGAAACATTCTTTTTTTTTTTTTTTTTTTTTTTAACTTACAAGGATCTTAATTTTTATTTATTTTTTATTTTTTAAAGATTTTATGTATTTATTCATGAGACACACACACACACACACACACACACAGAGAGGCAGAGACACAGGCAGAGGGAGAAGCAGGCCCCATGCAGGGAGCCTGAGGTGGGCTCGATCCCTGGACTCCAGGATCGCGCCCTGGGCCAAAGGCAGGTGCTAAACCGCTGAGCCACCCAGGGATCCCCGGATCTTAATTTTTTAAAAGATAGGAGTACATTACATTAAGGCAAAATTCCCAGCTGATGTTAAGTAGGCTCCAACAACAACAACAACAGTCTCAGAATCCACCCCCATGCCCTGGCTGGGTAGCCTGCTTCATGTTCCTCAGGGTTTCTACAGGTGGCTTTCGGCCATGCGATGCACAAGAAGGGCTTCTCTGCAAAGGCCCCCGGAGGGGCTTCCCATTGGTTCGGAGAACAAGGGGCCTGGGACAGCTAGACAGCCTGCACCTGTGTGCCATCTCGTGTGTGCTGCGTGGGTAATGCCCCGGTCCAGGCTGTGCACCGTCCACACGAGGCATATTGTGCAGAGAGCGACACTGAGGCCCCCAGCAGAGCACACAGGTACAGCCCGGGGCCCAGACTCCCACACTCCTCCAGTAACCCCCAGGAAGGTGACGTCCAGAAGAATTCACCACCCTTGTCACCCATGGTAGTGAGCCCAGGACTATGTGGAGGAAGATTGTTTTGGAAGATGAGAGAGAGAGAGAAAGAGAGAGAGAGAAGAAGAAGAAGAAGAAGAAGAAGAAGAAGAAGAAGAAGAAGAAGAAGAAGAAGAAGAAGAAGAAGAAGAAGGAGAAGAAGGAGAAGAAGAAGAAGTAGTAGTAGTTGTGGACCTTCCGTGAATCTCCATGCACCTTACTGTGCCAGCTTCTGAGCAGATGTGATTACCCTTGCTCCCGATGCCTCCACCAGAAAGTGCCAAACTGCCCCCTGTTGGCAGAGGCAAACGAGGTTCAGAGAGGTTAAGAGACTTGCTCAAGATCACACAGCCCATTCTCAGTGAGTTTGAACACAAACCACAAACACCTGATTCCACAATTTGGCTTTTGCTTTTTTTTTTTTCTTTTCTGTAGGTCCAGGTTATTTTTGTTTTTGTGTTCTAACAAACATGAACTTATGCAACATTCTAAGTAGAGAGGCAGAATGAATAGAGATCTCTGTGAAACCAGGAATTTAAATATCAGTAGTAAAGGGAGAAAAATCCACAGTCATGAGGTGGGGCCAGAAGGAACTGGCTGCCTCCAAATTCCAAACCCTGGAGTTTCTTGACAGGAGCCCCCTCCAACCCCAAATCTGCCATCTGGCCTTCGTTGCTTGGATTGTGACCAAGCCCAGAGCAGAGACCTTGGCATCACCTTGGATTCCAATAGTCCAGAGGGTCTGAGCTTGTTGGACCCTTCTCTGAGGGTATTAGGAAGAAAAGACAGATTCTTCTCTGTCCTAACTCTGAATCCCATAGGGCCCTGCACTCCCATGCTATAAATATGAAAACATTCAATGCTGGCGGAAGTGAGATTGAGACAGGCCTTCATACAACACTCACAGGACTATAATTTGGTTTCAACTCTCTTGAAAGTCATTTGACATTGTGGATCAAAGACCAAAAGATTTTCATAACTTATTTCCTAGAGTTCATAGTAATTCTGGCACTAAACAGAAATGCCAGCAAAATTTAGGGAGAAAAATGTTCTATGTATGTATGTATGTATTCATTCCTACATTTATTTATTCATGTATTTATTTATTTATTTATTTATTTATTTATTTATTTAAATATTTTATTTATTTATTCATGAGAGACACAGAGGGAGAAGCAGGCTCCATGCAGAGAGCCCAATGTGGGACTTGATCCCAGGACTCCTGGATCAGGCCCTGGGCTGAAGGCAGATGCTCAACCGCTGGGCCACCCAGGCATCCCTATTCAATTTATTTAAACTAAAACAACCAGTCTACTCACTTCTCTTATCCCCCCTCCCCCCCACCTCTGGCAATCATCAAGCAATTCCCAGTATCTACGAGGTTTTTTTTTTTTAAACATTCTACATGTAAAACATTATACGATATTTGTCTTTCTCTATTTTAAATTGCTTTTAGTAGCAAAATAAACTTGAGACAAAACTCCATAGTATCAGTCAGGTTTCCTAGTTGCAGACAACAAAATTCTCCCTAGCTGGTTTTAAGCAGGATAGAATTTATTGCAAGGCACTACAGGGCTCATAGAATCTTTGGAAGGGATTCACAATAAGGTCTACACTGGCTTTTCACGACCAGTTTCGGAATGGTAGACTGGCCCAGGAGGGAGCTGCTATTACTACTGACTCCACGCCATGCTGCCTCTGCCACGGCCAGGAACCTGCTGCCCTTGCCAATGACCTCTAGCCCTGCAGCCTCTGCAGGTCAGCGGAGGGAACACCTGGGGACCCATGGAGCTACTCTCCCAACCCGTTGCCTGGTCAGTTTCACATACTTACAGCTGATTGGTGGAGTCCAGTCACATGCTCCCCCCATAGCAAGGCATGCTGGGAAATGTAGTTCTAGTGATAAGAACTGGGCACAGTAGTGCTCAAACCTTGGGGAAGGTGTTTAGAATATCTTGGGCAGGGGCGCCTGGTGGCTCATTTGGTTAAATGTCTGCCATCGGCTCAGGTTGTGGTCTCAGGGTCTTGGGATCACGCCCCATGGTAGACTCCCCACTCAGCCGGGAGGCTGCTTGTCCCTTGCTCTCTGCCCTTCTTCCCCTGCTTGTGCTGTTTCTCTTTCTCAAATAAATAAATAAAAATTTAAAAAGCTATTTTGGGCAGCCACAAATGACATATATCCTCCGCATTCCTTCCCTTACCCATCTTGCCCAAACTCAGTGTTCCATTAAAAACAAAACAAAATGAAACATACGTTAGTTTTTAGAGCAATTTTAGGTTTATAGAGAAATTGAATAGGATAGTTTCATTGCCCTGAAAACCCTCTGTACTCTGCTTATTCATCACTCTCTAGTGAGAATCACTAACCCTGGAAGTCGCTGATCTTTTTACTGTCTCCATAGTTTTGTCTTTTCCAGAATTATATACTTGGAATCATACAGTATGTAGCCTTTTCAAATTAGGTTCTTTCATTTAGCGATATGGGTTTAAAGTTCCTCCACGTCTTTTCATGGCTTGCTAGCTCATTTCTTTTTGGTGCTGAGTAATAGTCCAATGTCTGGATGTACTACAGTTTATCCATTCACCTTCTGAAAGGTATCTTGGTTGCTTTCAAGTTTTGGCAATAATGAATAAAGCTGCTATAAACATCCATGTGCAGGTTTTTTGTAGGCGTATGTTTTCAACTAATTTGAGTAAATACCAAGGAGTAAGATTGGCTAGATTATATGGTATGGTAAGAGTATATTTAGTTTTGTAAGAAAGTGCCAAACTGTCTTCCAAGTGACTGTACCATTTTGCATTCCCATCAACAATGAATGAGAGTTCCTATTGCTCTACATCCTCATCAGCATTTGGTACTGTCAGTGTTTTGGATTTTCACCATTCTAGTAGGTATGTGATAGTATCTCATTACTGTTTTCACTTGCAACTTCCTAATGACATATGATGAAGGGCATCTTTTCATATGCTTATTTGCCATCTGTATATCATTTTGGCGATATGTCTGTCCAGACCTTTTGCACATTTTTAAAAAGATTTTATTTATTTATTCATGAGAGATACCGAAAGAGTGACAGAGAGAGAGAGAGAGAGAGAGAGAGAGAAAGAGAGAGAGAGGCAGAGACACAGGCAGAGGGAGGAGATCACGCCCTGGGCTGAAGGCAGCGCTAAACCGCTGAGCCACCTGGGCTGCCCGCTTTTGTACATTTTAAAATTGGGTTATTTATTTTTTATTGTTGAATTTTAAGAGTTCTTTGTATTTTGGATAGTAGTCCTTTATCGGATATGTATTTTATAATATTTTCTCTCAGGCAGTGACTTACCTTTTGATTCTCTCAACAATGTCTTTTGCAGAGCAGAGGTTTTTGATTTTAATGAAGTTCAGCTTATCAATTTTTCTTTTTGGATCATATTTTTATTTTATCTAAAATGTCTTTTCTTTTCTAAAGATTTTATTTATTTTTTTAATTTTTATTTATTTATGATAGTCACACACACACACACACACACACACACACACACAGAGGCAGAGACACAGGCAGAGGGAGAAGCAGGCTCCGTGCACCGGGAGCCCGATGTGGGATTCGATCCCGGGTCTCCAGGATCGCGCCCTGGGCCAAAGGCAGGCGCCAACCCGCTGCGCCACCCAGGGATCCCTAAAGATTTTATTAATTTATTCATGAGAGATACAGAGAGAGAGGCAGAGACACAGGTAGAGGGAGAAGTAGGCTCTATGCAGGGAGCCTGATGTGGGACTCGATCCCAGGACCCCGGAATCACAATCTGAACCAAAGGCAGATGCTCAACCACTGAGCCACCCAGATGTCCCTCATTTCCCTTTTTATGTAAACTTTGGAATCAATTTATTGATTGCCATGAAATAACTGGCTGGGATTCTGATTGGTATTTCATTGAATCTATAAGTTCATTTGGAAAGAACTGACATCTTGTCAATATTCATCTTCCTATTCATGAACATGGGATATCTCTCTGTTTATGTAGAGAATCAAAGAAGTTTGATTTCTTTTATGTTTTAATGTATTTAAATATTTTTGTTTATTTAATTGAGAGAGAGGGAGAGAGAGAGCAAGAGCGAGAAAGAGCACCCAAGCAGGGGGACTGGGAGAGGGAGAGGCAGACTCCCCGCTGAGCAGGGAGCCTGATGTGAGGCTCAATACCAGGACCCTGGGATCATGACCTGAGCTAAAGGCAGACACGTAACCAATTGAGTCCCCCAGGTGCCCCTTTTGATTTTTTTTTAGAGGTTTATAGTTTTCCTCATATGGATCTTGTACGTATTTTGTTAGCTTTATACCTAAGTACCTTTATCATGGTATTAATGTAAATGATATTGTGGTGTTTTTAAAAAGATTTTATTTATTTATTCATGAGAGACACACGGAGAGAGGCAGAGGCATAGGCAGAGGGAGAAGCAGGCGCCATGCAGGGAGCCTGATGTGGGACTCGATCCTGGAACTCCAGGATCATGCCCTGAGCCAAAGGCAGATGCTCAACCGCTGAGCCACCCAGGCATCCCGATATTGTATTTTCAATTTCAATTAAAACAATTTAAATTCCATTGTTCATTGCTGATATGAAAGAAAGTGATTGATTTTGGTATATTAATATTCTGCAACCTTGCTATAGTAACTTATTAGTTCCAGACGGTTTTTGTTGGTTCTCTGGGATTTTCTACATAGACAATCATGTCATCTGTAAATGAAGACAGTCTTACTTTTCCTCTCACAATCTACCTTTTATTTCCTTTTTGTGTTTTATTGCATTAGCTAGAACTTTCAGTACAATGTTGAACAGGAGTGGTAAAAGGAGACAATTTTGCCTTGTTCTTGATCTTCGTGGGAAAGTGTCTAGTTTCTTACCATTAGTAGGGCATTAACTGTAGGTTTTTTGTAGTTATTCTTTGTCAAGTTGATGAAGTTTTCCCTATTCCTAGTTGCCTGAGAGTTTTTTAAATCATGAATGGGTATTGGATCTTGTCAAATACTTTTTTTTTTTGCATCTATTGATATGATCATATGATTTTTCTTCTTCCATCTGTTAATGTGATGAATTACAATAATTGATTTTCAAATGTTGAACCAGCCTTGCAGACTGGGAATAAATTATTCTTGGTCATGATATATAACTTTTTAAAATGTGTTATTGGATTTGCTTTGCTAATATTTTGTTGAGGATTTCTGAATTTATGTTCAATATTGGTCTATAGTTTTTCTCTCCTGTAATGTCTTTGCCTGGTTTTGGTATTTGCTGGTCTCATAGAATGAGTTAGAGAGTTTTCCTTCTGCTTTGTTTTCTGGAAGAGATTGTAGAGAATTGACATAATTTCTTCCTTAAATGTTCAGTAGAATTAATCAGTGAACCCTTTTGGATCTTGTGCTTTCTGTTTTAGAAGGCGATTAATTATTCATTCAATTTATGTAACAGATATAGGTGTATTCAGAATACCTCTTTTTTCTTGAGTGAGTTTTGGTAGATTGTGTCTTTCAAGGCATTGGTTCATTTCATCTAAGATATTAAATTTGTGGGCATAGAGTTCATAAAATTTCTTTATTATCCTTTTAATGCTTATGGGATCAGTAGTGATGGCTCCTCTTTCATTTCTGATATTAGTAATTTGTGCTTCAGTCTTTTTCAGTTAGTTAACCTGGCTACAGGTTCATAAACTTATTGATCGTTTCAAAGAGCCAACTTTTGGTTTTACTGATTTTCTCTATTAATTTCATGTTTTCAAATTCATAGATTTCTGCTCTGATTGCTGTTCTTCTGCTTTCTTTGGGTTTAATTTGTTCTTCTTTTTCTAGTTGTCTAAAGTGAAAGCTTAGATTATTGATTTTAGATCTTCCTTTTTTTCTAGTATATGCATTTAATACTATACATTTCCAGGGTGTCTGGGTGGCTCAGTCAGTTAAACACCTGCCTTTGGCTCAGGTCATGATCTTGGGCATCGGGCTCCCTGCTCAGTGGGGAGCCTGCTTCTCTGCCTTCCTTCCTCTGCCTGTTGCTCCCCCTGCTTGTGCTTTCTGTCTTTCTGTCAAATAAATAAATAAAATCTTTTAAAGAATTCCCTTCTAAGCACTGCGTTTGCTGCATTCCACAAATTTTGACAGTTTTACTTCTATTTTATTTTCATTTGGTTCAAAATCTTTTTTTTTTTTAAAGATTTCATTTATTTGAGAGAGGGAGAGCATGTGCACAAGCAGGCGGGTGACGTAGAGGTAGAGAGAGAGGGAGACTCCCTGCTGAGCAACTAGCTTGCCATGGGGCCTCTATCCTAGGACCCTGAGATCATGACCTGAGCTGAAGGCAAAGGCTTAACTGACTGAGCCACCCAGGCTCCCCTGGTTCAAAATATTTTAAAATTTCTTTTGAGCTTCCTCTTTGACTTACGTGTTGTTTAGAAGCCAAATTCTTATCCTACAGAAACTATGAGCAAGCCAATATTTATTGTTGGTAAAACCACTAAGTTTGGGAATATTTTGTTACACAGTAGTAGATAAGTAATACAGACTAACACAAATATCTTGCTCAGGATAGCACTACCCTGCACACCACCCTCTGACAGATGCTTCTCTTGTCTCTGCTTAAATGCTTCTGGAAATGCTAAGTTTACTGCTTTACTGGGCAGCTCATGTCATTTCTGGACAGGAATCTGGAAATGTATGTTGCTGATCTTCTTTATGAAATGACCAGAGAACTCTTTCTTTTTTTTTTTCAATCATTTTTTAAAAAAAGGAATTATATAGGAGGGATTTAAGTGTTGATCGATTTTGAAGGTGCTTGAAAATTCAGTTCTGTGATGCTCTTAACAAAGTCAACTGTAAAATAAGTTTCTGTAAATGGAATCACATCTTCCTATCAAATTCTAACATAATTCTGAAATAAGATTTAGTCTACAAAAGAAATTGCCCAGTAGATGGAGTGAAGATGCTTGTGAGCAGGCCTGCAACATGCTACCTAATGTATATGTAATGCACATCTAGATCTTTCCATCAGTTTTCCGATTCTGTATGTCCCTTCTCCTTTTGTCTTTCTTCCTCTTTTTCTGTTGTTTCTCTGCATACCTGGATCTTGAGAATCCTGTACTTGGGGACAAAACCTAATTCCTAGCCTTGATATCTAGATCGGGGTTGGCAGACTGTGGTGCGTGGGCCAAGCCGAGCCCACAGCCTGTTTTTGTAAACAAACTAGCTTATTTGCTTGTATTGTTTGCGGAGGCCTCTGTACTTCAAAAGCATAGCTGAGTAGTTGGGTCAGACACTATAGGGCCATAAAGCCTATGTAAACGATTTACAATTCTGCCTTTTATTTCTGTGTTTTAAAAAAGATTTTATTAATTTATTCATGAGAGACACAGAGAGAGGCAGAGACACAGGCAGAGGGAGAAGCAGGCTCCCTGTGGGGAGCCTGATGTGGGACTTGATCCCAGGATCCCAGGATCACAACCTGAGTGGAAGGCAGACACTCAACTGCTGAGCCACCCAGGTGCTCCACAATTCTGCCTTTTACAGGAAAAGGGGGAACGTTTAAGTGGACACCTGAGTGATATGAAGAAACCAGGCTTTACATCTGTGTAAAGGCTTTGAAGTAGGGAGGAGCTCAGCAATTTCAGAGCCCCAAAGGAGGCTGGTGAGGCTGGAACAAAGAGAGGTACAAGAAGGGTGACAGGGCAGGGGTGGCAGGGGGGCAGCTTTGCCGAGGCCACTCAGGGCCTTGGGAACCGTGTCACTCTGCTTGGGGTCTGACAGTTCAAACAGCAGTGGGTGTGGAGTATGTCCTTCATATCCAGGTTCATTCAATCCTCGCTTGTATCTGGGGGTTGGGGAGCCTCCTGCGCCCATTTTACAGGCGAGCAAACAGAGGCGAGAGAAATAAAAGGATCTGCCCAGGACCACAGAACTTTAAAAAGTATGTAAAACATGCCTTAAAAAATAGTTCCCCCAAATTCCCAACCTCTATAACTTTTTATTTTTTATTAAAAGGTTTTATTTATTTATTTATTTGAGAGAGAGAGAGAGAGAGAGAGAGAGAGAGAACGAGCAGCAGGGAGAGGGAGAAGCAGACTCCCCACTGAGCAGGGATTCCCAATGCGGGGCTCGATCCCAGGACCCTGAGATCATGACCTGAGCTGAAGGCAGATGCTTAGGCGACTGAGCCACCCAAGTGCCCTCATGGTGATGATTTGATACATGTAGACATTGTGACAGGACTCCGAACATCTGGTTAATTAACAGAGACATCACCTTACATATTTACCTTCTGTTTTTTCTTTTTCTTTTTCTTCCTTGGTGAGAACATTTAGGTTCTACTTTCTTAGCAAATTTCACTTATACATATGGTGTTGACTGCAGTCACCACATCATATGTTAGATCCTTGGACCTTGCTCATCTTGCAGCTGAAAGTTTGTATCCTTTAATCAAATGTCTCCTGATTTCCTCCACCCCCAGCCGCTGGCAACCAGTCTACTACTGTTTCTGTGAATTCCGCCCCCCCTTCCCCTTTTTAAAAAGATTCTTCAGATACAAGTGAAGCCACCCCTATTTGTCTCTATCTGGCTTATTTCACTGAGCACAGTGCCCTTGAGCTCCATCTGTGTTGTCGCAAATGGCAGGACATCCTTCTTTCTCAGGGCTGAATGATATTCCATTCTGTATATAGACACCACATCTTCTCCATCCAGTCATCCAACTTGGGCCCTTGGGTTGTTTCCATGTCTTGGCAACTGACCGTGAACAATTGTGCGATGAACTCAGGAGAAGTTCTCAGCACATGTCTCTTTGGTCCCTGCTTTCATTTCCTTTGGGCAAATACCCAGAAGTGGAATTTCTGAATCATATGGATTGCTGTTTTTAATTTTTTTTTGGGGGGGAACTCCATGTTTTCCAAAGCAGTTGCTCAGAGAGGTGTTCTTTTTATTTTCTTTTTTAAAGATTCTATTTATTTATTCATGAGAGACACCCAGAGAGAGGCAGAGAGACAGGCAGAGGGAGAAGCAGGCTCCCTGCGGGGAAACCGATGTGGGACTCGATCCCAGGACCTTGGGATCACGACCTGAGCCGAAGGCAGATGCTCAGCCACTGAGCCACCCAGATGCCCCAGAGAGGCATTCTTTGTCTTCTTCTAGCAAGTATTATTTGAACTCCCCTCGATATTTTAAATTAAATCTCTAAGAGATACTCCAGAACATATATTATAGGTCTAAAATCACTTTTTACTTCTGAAACTCAGAAAGCTCTTTAAACACCACATTTTCTTCTTACTCATCTTGCTTTAAAACCTGAGTAGGGCTGATATGAAGCTATTTAATAGTCCTTATGTACCCCCACATAATGTGGATGTTCATTCATTTTGCTGCAGGATTATCAATGTTTTAGATTACAGGGTGCCACTTTAGACTCTTGGGAGTGCTCTGTAATCTATTATCTATCATCATCTATTTTTTATTAACTATTTTTTATTTTTTAAAGATTTATTTATTCATTTGAGAGAGCCAGGGGAAGGGCAGAGGGAGAGAAAAGCAGAGCAGCAGACTCCCTGCTGAGCATGCAGCCCAATGTGGGGCTCAAGCCTGGGACCCTGAGCTCATGACCTGAGCCGAAATCAAGAGCCAGACACTTAACTGACTGAGCCAGGTGCCCCTAGTTTTTATTTTTTGGAGAGAGAGAGAGAGAGGGAGAGAAACCCAAGTGGAGGGGGAGGGGCAGACGGAGAGACTCTTAAGCAAACTCCCCACAGAGCATGGAGCTGGATGCAGGTCCTAATCTCACCACCCTGAGGTCATGACCTGAGCCAAAATCAAGAATTGGATGCCTAACTGACTGACCCACCCAGGTGCCCCAATACATGCATCTTTCTAAAATACACAATGTTTTGAATCCCAAAATACCTTTGGCCATGAGGTTTTCGATCAGAGGCTAGTGGCCCCCTAAAGAAAACCATTTCTTAACCCTTGGGGTTTGTGAATGTCGCCTTACCTGGCAGAAGGGATTTGTAGATGTGATTAAGTTGAAGATCTTGAGATGGGAGATTGCCCAAATGAATCCTATGTAGTCACAAATGTCCTTATAAGAGGGAGGTCAGAGGGACAAAGTCAAGAGAAGGTGATGTGATGTAGACAGAGAGATCACCAGACTCTTGGAGTTGAAGACGAAGAAGGAGGCCACTGCCAGGGAATGCAGGTGGCACCTAGAAGCTGAAGAGAACCAGCAATCAGACCCCCTCTAGAACCTTGGGAAGGAACCAGCCCTGCCAACACCTTCCCTGTGGCCCAACGAGACTGATTTTGGATTTCCGGCTTCCAGTACTCTAAGATAAAATCTACTATATCTAAATATCTATCATCTATCTATCTATCTATTCTCTATCTATCTATCTATCTATCTATCTATCTATCTATCTATCATCATCATCATCATCATCATAATCTATCTAATATTGAGGAAAATTCATGGAGCATAAATTCAGCTATGGTAAAGTGTATAATTCAGGGGCACTCGTTACACTCACACTGTTGTGCAAAACCCACCTCTGTCTGGTTCCAAAACATTTTCATCAGCCAGAAAGGAAAAACCCTCACTACTCCCCTCCCTGCCCCTGGCAACCACAAATCTGCCTTCTGTGTCTGTGGATTTACCTATTTGGGACTCTTCATTCAAGAGGAACCATACGATCCGTGACTTTTTATGTCTGGCTTCTTTCACTGACTATAATATTTTCGAGGGTCATCCACATTGTGGTGTGTTGTTTCCTTTGAACAACATAGGTTTGAGAAGTGCAGGACCATTTATACACGGATTTTTTTGTTGTTGTTGTTTTTAAGCACTTTCCTTTTTATTTTGAGGGACTTCCTTTTGTTTAATAATAAATTAATTTTTTATTGGTGTTCAATTTACCAACATACAGAATAACACCCAGTGCTCATCCCGTCAAGTGTACCCCTCAGTGCCCGTCACCCATTCACCCCCACCCCCCACCCTCCTCCCCTTCCACCACCCCTAGTTCGTTTCCCAGAGTTAGGAGTCTTTATGTTCTGTCTCCCTTTCTGATATTTCCCACACATGTCTTCTCCCCTTCCCTTATATTCCCTTTCACTATTATTTATATTCCCCAAATGAATGAGAACATATAATGTTTGTCCTTCTCCGATTGACTTATTTCACTCAGTGTAATACCCTCCAGTTCCATTCACATTGAAGCAAATGTATACATGGATTTTTAAAATTTATTTTTATTTTTTTATTTTTGAGCAGGCTGCACACCCAGCTTGGAACCCAGCTCGGGGCTTGAATTCATGACCTTAAGATCAAAACCTGAGCTGAGATCAAGAGTCAGATGTTTGACTGACTGAGCCACTAGGCACCCCAGGTTTTTTTTTTTTTTTTGATAACTATAGCATGGTATTATAAATGTATTTTATTTCTCTTTTTAAAGATTTATTTATTTATGATAGAGAGAGAAAGAGGCAGAGACACAGGAGGAGGAGGGAGAAGCAGGCTCCATGCAGAGAGCCCCCGATGTAGGACTTGATCCCAGGACTCCAGAATCACATCCTGGGGTGAAGGCAGGAGCTAAACCACTGAGCCACCCAGGGATCCCCCAGAGATTTAATTTATTTATTTGAGAGATAGAGAGAGCACAAGAAGGCAGAGGGCAGAGGGAGAGGGAGGAGTAGGTTCTCTGCAGAGCAGGGAGCCAGATGTTGGGCTCGGTCCCAGGACCCTGAGATCATGACCTGAGCTGAAGGCAGATGTTTGACTGAGCCACCCAGGTGTCTCACCTTATGACTTTCTTAATAACATTTTTTTTTATGGGACGCCCAGGTGACTCAGTGGTTGAGCGTCTGCCTTTGGCTCAGGGCATGATCCCAGGGTCCTGAGATTAAGCCCCACATCGAGTTCCCCGCGGGGAGCCTACTTCTCCCTCTGTCCATGTCTCTGCCTCTCTCTCTGTGTCTCTCATGAATAAATAAATAAATTCTTTAAAAAAATAGCATTTTCTTTTCTCTAGATTCCTTTATTGGAAGATTATAGCCTTTAATACATATAACATACAAAATATGTGTCAATTGTTTCTTTTATGGAGAAGGTTTCCAATTAAGGGCTATTAGCAGTTTAGTTTTTGGGGAGTCAAAAGTTATATGTGGATTGTGTGTGTGTGTGAGGGGTCAGTGCCCCCAACCCCTGTATGATCCAGGGTCAACTATATTTTGTTCCTTTTAATGGCTGAATAATATTTCTGTTGTACGGATGTACTATATTTTGTTGACCTATTCGTCAGTTGCTGGCCACGTGGGGTGTTTCCACTTTTTGGCTATTGCGAATAGTGTCGCTGTGAACGTTTGGGATCAAGCATTTAATTATCTGTCTTCAGTGATAATATTCGTTGTTATAAGTCGCCAGGTTTGTGGTAATTTGTTACAGCAACAATAGAAAGCTACTGCAGACGCTAAAGCGGGCTTAGAGAGAGCTTTCCAGCAGGGAACCCAAGACTCGAGTGGGGGGCTGGACTCCATGGGTACTTGCTTATTTGCAGCCGCCTTTGCTGGCTCGGCCCGCAGAGAACATCATTCCAGCTTTCCAGCTGGGCAGCCCCCAGGCTCCACCAAGAAGGCTGAGCCTGGGACCCAAAGAAAAAGAGAGAAAGTCGAGGCCGGGGGTGAGCTGGGGCATGGGCTGTAGCATGCTGAGATGAGGCCCCCCTCATGCTGTCCATGGGGCTGGCTTAATGGGGATCTTGTGAACTCCTCAGCTATCAGCAGGCTTTAACCCCATGGGGCTCTCCTTTGTGGTCGGTGTGATCCACGCGCCCTCTGTTGTGGCCCAGCCTGCGGTCGCGGCCTGTCCCGCTCCTCCTCACTAGGCCTGCCACCGCCTGTGACCCTCTCCCGACAGAAGGCACAGGTTATTAACACACGGGTCAGAGACCTCGACCCTGCCTCGGTTCCCTCCAAAGGCTGACGCTGACCCAGAGCTCGGGGCCTGTCACTGGGGCTCCCTCCCGCCTCTGCCCAGCCTCTATCCTATTAAAGCCGCCATCCTTCATGGGATAATGCATTCAGAACTGCCTGGCATTTATCAGCTTTATTAATCTACTTTTGAGGCCAGAGCCCGCAGCCGTTCGTAGTGTTTCTTCCCGCGGAGCTCGTCCCTGGGGCTCGCACGTCCCGCGTCCATGCCTCCGTGTCCTCCTGCTGACTCTCCCCTCCCTTCCCGCCACTTCCCTACTCTCCTTGCCCCACAAGCTTTTTCTCTCTCTGGGGCACGTGACCCCGTGATCCGCAATGGTTTAAACATTCTTGCTGGTGATTTAAACTGGGATTTCTCCTCCCCTGCTTATGCATCCTACAAACCCCAAAGAAACCCCAGAATGTAGTGGTGAAAACTGGGTCACCCCAAACTTGGTGCCTGTCGTGATTTCCATGGGTCAGGAATTCTGGAAGTGTAGGGCTTGGCCGGCTGGTTCTGGGCATGAGGGGGTCTTTCCTGCTGCTTCAGGCAGGTTGGGGGCTGGTGGGGGTGATGGGGTGGGAGGGGGCAGGAATAGGGGCCTGGTGTAGCTGGGGGCTGGCCGGGACTTCTCTCCATGTGGGCAAATCCGCAGGATGCATTTGGGCTTCCTCAAAGTATGGTGTCCTCAGGGCGGTCGGACTGCTCACAGGGCAGCTCAGGGCTGTAGTGAAAATGTTCTAGAGAGCTGGCATCACTTCTGCCCTACTCACGCACCGGTCTTATTACAAAGGTTGCCCCAGACTCAAGGGCATTTTCTTTCTATTTTTTTTTTTTATTTTTTTTTATTTTATTTTTTTTTAACGACACGGTTCTTATTACCAAAGGTTGCCCGACTCAAGGGCATTTGCGGCCTGTTTAATGCCATGGCAAGAAGGTCATTTCCTGTCTCTGGGCCTCAGTTTCCACGTCCATGAAATGGGGCTAATCATACCTCACCAAAGAGCTGTTGTCAGGGTTGAATTAAATAGTGTGTATGAAAATGTCTGGGACCTAGCAGGCCTTCACCCACACGTGGGGCTCTGAGTGCGGGGTGGGCGGATTGGTAGTTGCCTCCAGGGCTCTGATGGGCTCATCCTGGCCCAAAATGTGAGGCAGGCATTCATGCACTGGGTTAAAAGATTGTGCCTCCCTGGACTCAATTGGTAGAATCTCCCTAGGGAATGTCCTAGGAGTTCCAAGTGGTGGCATCCTGTGATAGGCACGTGAGCAACTCAGGTTGGGAAGACAGGTAGCTTGTCACCAACCTTGGAGGGTTGAGGAAGAAGTCAGGTATGATCCTTTGGTGGCTCCCCATTTCTCTGACTAAAAGCAAAGCTCTCTCTGACCTGGCCACCATTCTTTGACTTTACTTCTCTGCCCCACGCTGACTTTGTTCTTGTCTTATGGACTTTTTCTCTGTTCCTGAAAGATCCTTGGTACTCTCTGCCTCAGGGCCTTTGCACTGGCCTGCATCTCTGAATGCTTTCCTCCCAGATATTGGCCCGGTTTACTCTCTTCTCTCATCAACTCTGTGCTCGATTGTCAGTTTTATCAATGAAGTCCACCTTGACCACTCATTTAAGATCCCAGTCCCTCCCCGAAACCCTTGATCCCTTCTTTATCGTGTTTTATTTTTCCTCACTGGCACAGTGATGACTTTCCCGATGGTTCCCAAAATGCTTGTCCACATCCTAACCCCTAGAACCTGTAAATGTGACCTTATTTGGAAACAGATGTAATTAAGTCAGGGATCTTGAGATGAAGCCATCCTGGACGAACTGGGTGGGACTTAAGTCCAATGGCAAGTGTCCCCAGACACATACAGAAGGACACCCAGAGGAGAGAGTCATGGGGAGAACAGAAGGCCATGCGAACACAGACACCGAGAGTGGAGAGATGCTGCCACAGGCCAGGGAGCGCCTGGAACCACTGGCTGCTGAACAATGAAATAGGAGTTTCTGGTCAGCCAGGATGCCCTGAGGTGAACTCCTATAAACACTGCAAAACCTTCTTCTCTGAAGCCTATCCTGAGCTGCTAGAGGGTTCTGTGCTGTGCACATATTTCCATGCTCTCGGTTTCCTGTTCACACTGTGGTTATTCATGCCCCTGTTGCCCTCCCATCAGGCTTTGGGGTCCCCAGCGGCAGGACCCGTGTCTACCCTTTCTCAGCGGCAGCACCAGGCTTGGCCCAGCATGGCAGCCGTGCATCAGGATGGGTGACAGATGTGGACTCCCCTTCAAGGGGGTAGAGTCGGGAAGACAAGATGAGGCACATGAGAGGGCATTGGGTGATCTGGGGAGGTTGCTGGGGGTTGTGACCTTATTGGGGAGAGGTGGCTCGGGCTGGGGGAGAGGGTGTGGTGAGCAAAGGAGCGCGGATGGGGTGTACAGAGGACACAGGGTGAACTACTTTGTCTAGCTGCAAGGGCCCACGGTGGGGGCGGGGAGTGGTCAGCTTCCAATATGGCAGGTTTTCCTACTCCGCCCAGACTCCCGGTGCAGGGCTCCCCCAGTCTGGAGGCCCCAGGGGCCTTCACATTGTGCTCGCCCAGCCCAGGCTCTTCCTCCAGCTTCACGTTCACACAGTAGTTGTGCAGTTCCCCGGAGGGCTGGGCCGTCCCTTCTTCCCATATGGGGTGGGCCACAGGTCCTCGGGGAGCTTGGGACCCTCCACTAGCTCTAAGAGGTATTCTTGATTGACCTGAATCAGCCACGGCAATCCCATTCTTCTTCTTTGCCAGTCATTGGTCCAAGATTGGGCTTTTGATATGGGATTGGCCAATGTTAGGGAAAGTCTGCTGGGGCTTCTGGAAAAGGATTTTCTTTCCCAATAAAGGAGAAAGCTGTTTGAGGAGAGCTCGATTGGGCTCTGACTGCTGCCTGCCTCCTACTTCTAACAGGGTTGTGTGAGAACATGTTTGGAGCTGTGGCAGCCACATTGGAACAATGAGGGCAAGAGGGGAAATATGAAATGCCCCAAACTGAAGGGCAGACATAAAGATGCTGGGGCACTGATGCCATCAAGCTCATTCTTGTCTGATCACCTACCTCTGGCTGTCTTAAATCCTGTCCCTGTGCTTACACTTATGCCAGGAGTTCTGCACTTCACAGCCAACTCTTCCTGATGGATTCAATATGTCTGAACTTTTGCACATGGGATTCACTCTGTCTGGACTGTTGCTTCACCTTGTCTGACCAGGAAATGCTGACTGATCCATCTAGACCCAACCGAAGTGTCACCAACCCTCCTCCTCAAAGCTTTTATTTTTTATTTTAAAAAAAATTCAAAAATATTTTATATATTTATTCATGAGAGGCATAGAGAGAGGCAGAGACACAGGCAGAGGGACAAGCAGGCTCCCTGTGGGGAACCCGATGCGGAATTCGATTCCAGGACCCTGGGATCACGACCTGAGCCCACGGCAGACGCTCAAACACTGAGCCACCCAGGTATCCCCTCCTCAAAGCTTTAAGAGTGGATACTCTCTGAGGTCCTCTTGGCTCCGATGCTTGGTGAATTTATGAGCTGGGTCTGTCCAGTGATCATGGTTCCTGGAGGAGAGGTATTGGCCTCCTGCATGTGTCCTGGGGGACAAACTCAGGGGTCTCTTATCTTGACTGGTGCTCGGTGACAGGTGGCATGATAAAGGGGGTAGTGGTGGGGTTGGAAGTCAGGTACCCCTTCCCCTCCACCTGCTGGCTGTGTGATGTTGGCAGAGCTCTTAACCTCTCTGTGCCTCAGTTTCCTCTGTGAAATGCGGATAATAATAATGGTGAAACATGTCCATGCTCGGCACAGTCCCCAGCTCCATAAAGATGGCTCATTTCTACTGAGCTCTTGTTTTCTAGGTAATTGGCATTGTTACTCAAAAATATAATCATATAATTGAGGGATCCCTGGGTGGCGCAGCGGTTTGGCGCCCGCCTTTGGCCCAGGGCGCGATCCTGGAGACCCGGGATCGAATCCCACGTCGGGCTCCTGGTGCATGGAGCCTGCTTCTCCCTCTGCCTATGTCTCTGCCTCTCTCTCTCTGTGTGTGACTATCATAAATAAAAAAATTAAAAAAATCATATAATTGAGTTTAATTGGATCTCACTTATTTGAAGTAGTAGATATTATAGATATGTCTTATTTAATCACTGAAGCAAGCTTGGGAGATACATCTTATTAATATCCCCATTTTACAGACAGGAAAACTAAGGCATGTAGAAGTTAAGTGGCTTCACTCCATCCTAAAGAGGTGAGTCTGGATTTGAACCGGGACCGTGGGTGCTAGAGGGCCGCTGTTGCACGTGGCCTCATCTCCACGCTACTGGGAGGGCTGATCAGATCTGCTGATACCCTCTGGAGTGCCTGTGCTTCCGGAATTATCTCATTACTCAAGGGGCAAGAGTCACTGCTGCTTGTTTCCCAGGTCAGATGCGAGGGGCTCTGTCCCATCCTGGTCTCCTGGTGCTGCCCGGACACCTCTGCACACACTTATTTCTGGGCCTCCTCCTTGGCCTTGGAGGGAATCTTTTTTTTTTTTTTTTTAAGGTTTTACTTACTTATTCATGAGAGACACAGAGAGAGAGGCAGACATACAGGCAGAAGGATAAGCAGGCTCCATGCAGGGAGCCCGATGTGGGATTTGATCCCAGGACCTCGGGATCACGCCCTGAGCTGAAGGCAGGTGCTCCACCACTGAGCCACCTGGGCGTCCCCTTGGAGGGGATCTCAGGGTGCTGCTCACATGTCTCCTCTTCCATGAAGCCCTCCACGCCCTCCTTTGGGCCTGCGGTGCTCACCTGTTCTCTACAAGACATGCTGTGCTGTCCTTTCTCAAATAGCTATCTCTTTAGCACCAGGGCCACTTGATGGGGACTCTGTCTCCTCCATCCCAAAGCCACCCCAGCAGAAAGCCTGGCACACACAGCAGATGTTTGTGGACAGGGCCTCATCTTGTCTGTCCTTGCATGTGATTGCGGTTTTGACGCTTTTTTTCCCCCCAAGTAGTATATATTGATCTTTTTTTTCTTTTATTTATTTATTTATTTATGATAGTCACACACACACACACACACACACAGAGAGAGAGAGAGAGAGAGAGAGAGAGAGAGAGAGGCAGAGACACAGGCAGAGGGAGAAGCAGGTTCCATGCACCGGGAACCCGATGTGGGATTTGATCCCGGGTCTCCAGGATCGCGCCCTGGGCCAAAGGCAGGCGCCAAACCGCTGCGCCACCCAGGGATCCCTATATTGATCTTTAAAACCATGCTTTTTCCTTGTCTTTGGTCATTTGGGTGGTTATAACAAATACCGTAGACCAGCAACTGGAGCAAGAGGTGTTTATTTCTTGCAGTTCTGGAGGCTGGAATTCCAAGATCAACATGCTTGCTGACTCAGTTGCTGATAAGAGCTGGCTTCCTGTCTGCAGCCTGCAGCCCTCTGCTTGTAGAGGGAGAGAGAGAGCAGAGGGAGAAGCAAGCTCTCTGGTGCCTTTTCTTCTAAGGACACTGATCCCACCACGCAGACTCACCCTCACCACCACAGTTAACCCTACTAACTCCCCAGTGGTCCCACCTCTAAATACCTTTATATTAGGGGTTAGGGCTTCAACATATGAATTTTGGGGGGCAGAGGGGGGCACACACATTCCATCCACAGCATCCCCTCATCAGAGAATTCTCACGTTCATTTCCAGGCCTTGTAGCAAAGCAGAAAAAAATATGCATGAGAAGATAAAAGTGACCTGTAATGCCACTACATGCCCTGAGATCTCACTGTTTACATTCATGTTTTAAGGTGTATACTTTTGGGTTTTTCTCTCCCACTACAATCCCTCTTAAATATTAACGAAATGCTCTGTAAACTTTGTCCTGTAGCCTTTCTCAGCCATGTGTGAAGAGTAGATTTTTTTTTTTTTTTTTTAGATTTTTATTTATGATAGTCACACACACAGAGAGAGAGAGGCAGAGACACAGGCAGAGGGAGAAGCAGGCTCCATGCACCGGGAGCCCGACGTGGGATTCGATCCCGGGTCTCCAGGATCGCGCCCTGGGCCAAAGGCAGGCGCCAAACCGCTGCGCCACCCAGGGATCCCAAGAGTAGATTTTTATACCCTTCTTATTTTATCAGCTCCTGAAGTTGATGCTTTCTCATGATTTTCTTTGCTTTACTTTCTTTCCATAGAATCTATGCTTTCCTTGTTTTTATATTTTCATCCTAAGACATATTTCCTGCAAGAATTCTACCAGTGATTGCCCAGCCATGGACCTCTGTTTATTTATGCTTCAAAGTTATAAAGGAAACAGTATAGTTGATTCTTCTCAGTATTAACAAAAATTTACTAAGCTTTTTTTTTTAAAGATTTTATTTATTTATTCATGAGAGACACACAGAGAGAGGCAGGGACACAGGCAGAGGGAGAAGCAGGCTCCTTGCACGGAGCCTGATGTGGGACTTGATCCCGGGTCTCCAGGATCACGACCTGAGTTAAAGGCTTAACTGCTGAGCTGTTCAGGCGTCCCTAAAGCTTATTGTTTTTTATTTTTTAAGATTTTATTTATACTAAGCTTTTTAAAAATATTTTTTAAGTAAGCTCCATGCTACATATGGGGCTTGAACTCACGACTGTGAGGTCATGACCTGATCTGAGATCAAGAGTCTGATGCTTAACCAACTAAGCCACTAAAGCACCCTTATAATAGATTTTCCTTTCCTTTCTCCTCCTTATTGCTGAGTTATTGTTGATCTATAAAGGGCTTTAAAAATTGCCATTAAATTATTCACATTGCATAAATTTTTATTAAAGGATTTGGAGATTTGTATTGTCTTAGTACCATATCAACAAGGCCATCTAGACTCACCTCCAAGTTCTACCGGGGTCAGGCTTTCCATTGGTTTCTTTTCCTTTTTACTGCTCATGCTCGAGCTCTTTATTTTATTTTCTGCTTTCGGTGGCCATGATAGGTCTTCCAGGAACTTTGTTCATGAGAGGTCTGCTTCCTGAGCTCTCAAGTATCTCTCTGTAGCTACTGAAGATTTGGCATTTTCCAGACAGTATCAGAAGAGCTATTCCAAGCTCTCTTTTTAAAAGATTTTATTTTATTTATTTATTTTTTAAAGTAATCTCTGAGTCAACGTGGAGCTAAACTCACAACCCTGAGATCAAGAGTTGAGCACTCTACTGATGGAGCCAGCCAGGTGCTCCCCGACCTCCATTTTATTATCATTTTTAAAGATTTATTTATTTTAGAGAGCTGCGGGAGAGCCAGAGGGAGAGAACCTTTGAGCAGAACCCCCTGCTCAGCTTGGACTCCACTTGGGGCTTGATCTCACGGCCCTGAGATCATGACCGGAGCTGAAACTGAGAATTGGATGCTCAACCGACTGTGCCATCCAGGTGCCCCCCACCCCGTCAAGCTATTTTTAAAAAAGGAATGAAGACAAAAACAGCCAGATAGGACTCAAAGCAGGACAAAAGTCCTGGAAGCCTCAGGGCTCACGGTTGCGAACATCTGCTGACCCTGTGGCAATGCTATGATCCCCAGGGAAGGGGTGTACGGGCTGAGGCTCTTTGGTCTTATGTCAGAGGCAAGGGAAGGGAGAGGTGGTGGGTGGGGATGGGCTGTGACTTAAGGGAGGTCTGGGTTACTGGCATCACCAGGCACTGGGCTGGTTGTTCCTGCTCTAGATTTCAGGATGTCCCCGTTCCTATGTCTGGACCACTTCAGACTTTGCTAGGGGTGGTGATTTCAGTGCTGCCCTGGGCATGCCACACAGACGCCACCAACCACCATGCAGTTTTCTCAGCCAGGGCTGGGCAGCTCCAGGTAAGGGGTGCCAAAGGGGGAAGAGTGACAGGAGCCTTGCTGGTGATATTGGGTGCTGGGCTGGGGACCACAGTCAAGAAGGTTTAACAGCATCAGTCACAGTCCTGTGCCTGAGGCCAAAGGAAGAGTCAGTAATACTGAGTCTGTCTTTGTTTAAAATTATATTTTGTCCATTATGGATTTTTTTGCATTAATTTGGTTTTTTGAGAATACAACACTAAATATGACTTCTCTCTCTCTCTTTTAAAGATTTTATCTATTTATTCATGAGAGACACAGAGAGAGAGACAGAGACACAGGCAGAGGGAGAAGCAGCTCCTGCAGGAGCCCAATGCAGGACTCGACCACAGGACCCTGGGATCACGCCCTGAGCCAAAGGCAGATGCTCAACCACTGAGCCACCCGGGTGCCCCTAAATATGACTTCTCTTGATTACTCAGCACGTGAACTTCTTTCGGCTGCTGTAACAAAATGTCACAAACTTGGTTTCTTAAAGCAACATGACTTCATGGTCTTCTGGCTCTGGAGGCCAGAAGCTGGCACTCAGTTTCTCTGAGCTGAAATCAAGGTGTTGGCAGGACCACAGCCCCTCTAGGGCAGAGTTGGAGCCTGTCTGTTTCAGCCTCTAGGGGTCCCCTGTTTCCCTTGGCTTGCGACCCCTCCCTCCACCTTCAAGGCTCATCATTCCAATGCCTGTTCATGCCACTTCTCTTCTGTCTGTAGCCCACAGCCCCCTACCTCCTCTATGAGGACCCTGGCCATTAAATTCAGGGCTGCAGGATAATTTCTCCATTTCCAGATCCTTAACTCACACTTGCAAAATCCGTATTACCACTTAAGGTAACATTCACAGGTCCAGAGATTAGATCTTGGGTGTCTTTAGGGGCATAATTCAGTCCAGCATCCTGGATGTTTTGGCAACCCTGCAAATGTTGTGCCCGAGGCAAGGACAGCATTCACCCCATCGTGTGCTGTGGACTCAGGAGAACTCACTCTCTGTGGACTAACTGAAAGCTTGTGGTCAAAGGTTCTGATCACCTTGACCCTGAGGCCAGAAGCTTGGGCTTGTTCTTGGCAAGATTACCTTCAGCTGGTGATTTTCAGAAGCCTTGGCTAATGATTTGCCCTTTGGAGCAAAGTTCCCTCCGGCCTTCCCAGTAGCAGGTGGCCAGAACCCCGTGAACCCCAAGCCCCATAGAAGGCTTCTCACACAAGTTCTCTCCCAGGTGGTGGTGATGAGGGTGGTGGTAATACAGCTCTCATGCTGTGAGTGCCTTTTTTTAAAAGATTTTATTTATTTATTTGAGAGAGGAAGAGAGAGTGAGCACAAGTGGGGGTGAGAGGAGGGGCAAAGGGAGAGGAACAGACAGATTCTCCACTGAGCAGGGACCCCTGATGGAGGGCTCGATCCTGGGACCACGACCTGAGCCAAAGGCAGGTGCTCAACCGACTGAGCCACCAAGGTGCCAGACTGAGCCGCCAAGGTGCCTCTGTTGGAGAGCGCTTAAAAAAAAATCTTAAAAAAACCTTAAAGAAATTCATTTATTTTTAAATTTTAATTCCAGTACAGTTGACATAGTGTTAGATTAATTTTGGATGTGCAATGAATTTAACATACATCACCTGGTGCTCGTCATGACAAGTGTGCTCCTTAACCTCCATCACTTATTTCACCCATCCCTCCCCTTCTCCCCTTGATAACCACCCATGTGTTCTCTATTGTTAAGAGTCTGTTTCTTGGCTTGTCTTTCTCTCTCTTTTTTCCCTTTGCTCATTTGTTTCTTAAATTCCACATATGAGAGAAAGTGTAGAGCATTTGTTTTTCTCTGACTTATTTCGCTCAGCATGATACTCTCTAGATCTATCCATGTTGTTGCAGGTGGCAAGATCTCATTCTATTTTACAGCTGAATAATCTATCTATCTCTCATCTATCTTTCTGTTTGTTTATACCACATCTTCTTTATCCAATAATCTGTCGATGGACACTTGGGCTGCTACCATAGTTTGGCTATTGCTAATAATGCCGCAGTAAAATTGGGGTGCACATGTCCCCTTGGTTTTAGTGTTTTTGTGATTATTAGATTGTAGTACAATTCTAGGTTGTACGGTAGTTCTATATTTAACTTTTGAGGAACCTCCATCCTGTCTTCTACAGGGGCTGCACCAGTTTGCATCCCCACTAATAATGCATGGGGGGGTTCCTTTTACTCTACATCCTCCCCAAAACTTGTTGTTTTATGTGATTTTGATTTCAGCCACTCTGACAGGTGTGAACCACTCATTGTGGTTTTGATTTGTATTTCCCTGATGATGAGTGATGATGAGCATCTTTTCATGTGTAAAAAACCCTTTATTTTATTTTATTATTTTATTTTTTTAACTTTTATTTATTTATGATAGTCACACACACACAGGGAGAGAGAGAGAGAGAGAGAGAGAGAGAGAGAGAGAGAGAAAGAGAGAGAGAGAGAGGCAGAAACACAGGCAGAGGGAGAAGCAGGCTCCATGCACTGGGAGCCCGACGTGGGATTCGATCCGGGGTCTCCAGGATCGTGCCCTGGGCCAAAGGCAGGCGCTAAACCGCAGCGCCACCCAGGGATCCCAAAACCCTTTATTTTAAAATAGTTCTCAACTTATATGAAAGTTGCAAAAGTAGTACAGAGAGATTCTGTAGACCTCTCACCTAGACTCTCTAGGGTTATGTTAATATCCTATATAACCAAGGTTTAATGATCAAAACCAGAGCATTAACATTGGTATGATCCAGTGAACTAGGGTATAGATCTCATTCAAATTTTACCAGTGTTCCCACTCATGTCTTTTATCTGGTCCAAGATCCCACATGCATTTAGTTATCAGGTCTTTTTTTTTCCTTCAGAGAGGAAGAGGGTGGGGAAGGGGTATGGGGAGAGGGAGAGAGAGAATCTTAAGTAGTTTCCACACTCAGTGTGGACTCTGACACAGGGCTTGATCTCACAATCCTGAGATTATGACCTGAGCTGAAATCAAAAGGTCAGATGCTTGACTGACGGGGCCACCCAGGTGCCCCTAGTTGTCATGTCTTAATGAAGGTTTTGATACAGCCATGTTGATGTGGCCTAGAAAACGGACAACAGTGTAAAATCATATATATTCCTTTGCATGCATTATTTTAATTTTAAGAATTTAAACATTCAACTCTAAATTTCTGAGTGTGGAAGCACTTTCTAGTAGATGGACCCTATCCATCCGGGCACAAGCCCAGAATGACCACTGGTACCTTCTGTTGGTAGTAGAAAGGTTGATGTACTTGGCCCTAATGGGAGTTTCATTTGTACCCATGAATGTTTATGACTTGAGAAGTCATCAATAAAGACATGTTCCCATCAAGCATCTCACTCTATCTCTGAGTCTTACTCTATGGTCAACCCAGCTCTTCAGGCTAGGGAAGGAGAGGGCTAGGAATGGAGTGAAATTCAAGAGCTGGGTGCAGAATGTGGTAAGATTTGGGAATAAACAGAGTGGCAGGGCTGTGGCTGGAAAAGGAGAGGTGTCTTATACACATTGCCTAGCAATCAAGAACACATGACTTTACATGTTAGCAGCCTATCACCTAAATTGGATGAACCCCCAGCAAATTTCCTGGACTCTGTAGGCCTCAGTTTTCTCTTCTATGAGAAAGGCGGGGATGAGAAGATCTCCGAGGGGTCTTCCTATTTTGGACTTTTTTTTTTAATTTTTATTTATTTATTTATGATAGTCACAGAGAGAGAGAGAGCGAGAGACAGAGACACAGGCAGAGGGAGAAGCAGGCTCCATGCACCGGGAGCCCAACGTGGGATTCGATCCTGGGTCTCCAGGATCGCGCCCTGGGCCAAAGGCAGGCGCCAAACCGCTGCGCCACCCAGGGATCCCCTATTTTGGACTTTTTATTCTGAGTCCAGATTGAAATAAATTTGGCCAAAGACTCTTAGGGGGAAAAAAAGCCATTGGGAGGTGTTAGACTTATACTCATCTACACATAATTTTCATTATTTCCAGAGTTGCTCTCAGGGTAAAGAGGAGCATGATGCAGGTGTCTTGTTGGTGTTGTGAAATTTGGAGACACCTTTTCTGAGACCTGTGAGTCTGTGTCTTGCACTGAGAGGTGGGCACTCGGGCTCACCTGCAGCAGATGAGGTGAGCTGTGGGGACAGTTCCTGGACTTGACCCACTTGGATTTTAAGCTGCCTGCCCTCCCAGGGTTGCCTTTGTTGCTTTTACAGAATCTGTGGGATTGAAATGTGCAAGGGAGACACTGAGGTCACCAGCCTCTGGGAACCTGAGGAGGGGCTGGTCTGGTGGGCATCATTTTCTGCTGACTGCTGGTGAACTCTCCCCTCATGTTGGGGAAGCCGCTCCTTTCGTGTGTGCAATGTCTACACATGTGGCCTCACTGGTCAGAGCCATTCCTGGCCCCTGAAGAGGTCACAGAGGTAAAACAGGGAGGGTCATGGCACAGCACGGCCATCAGGACATCCCCGAGTCTGGCTGTGCAGACCGCTGTACCGGGGAGGATGTTTTCCTTCGTGGCTGGAAAACAACCTGGCTGTTCTTGGTTGGTATCTTTGCTATGTGCCCCTGACTTCCAGATTTGCTCTGGGTCTGTGATTTGAACTACATCCAGTGTCTGCTTTCTACTCCTGGACAAGGTCCCTGTGTTTTCAACCACTCACGAGCTGTTTACTTTCTCTTCCTATCCTTTCCCCACAACCGGTCCAGACCCAGCTGGTGACAGGTTTCATTCAGATGGCTCATCGTCACGGGCAGAGGTGGTCACTTCCAGGCCATTGTCTGCAGTGACAGGGCCGTGTGGGCTGGGCACCTGTGGGCATTCACCGCTGCTGTCTTGTTGTCTTCAGCCTATGCAAGCCCCTACAGGCGTGTGGATGGGACAGCCTGACGGAAGCCAGAGGGAAGCATGCATGCTCCTGGCAGAGTCAGCTTGCCAGAGCAGAGCTGGGGACCCTGTAGAGGGAGGGGCTCTGTCTTGAGGTTGTTTTGCTACCATGTTTGGAAGCTCTGATGGTTAATTCCGTGTGTCAGTTTTACTGGGCCACAGCACATCCAGATGCCTGATTAAACATGATTTCTCTGTGTGTGTGGTATGGGTGTTTCTTGGATGGGATTAGCACTTTGGATTTGTGGACACTGTAAAGCAGATGGTCCTTATCAATGTGGATGGGCATCAACCAGCTTGTTGAGGGCCGGAAGAGAACAGAAAGGTGGAGGAGGGAAAGATTGGTTCTCTACCTGACTACTTGAGCCGGGGCCCTGGTCTTCTGCCTTTGGACTGGAACTTACACCATCCAGGCTCCTGGTTCTCAGGCCTTTCAACTTGGACTGGAATTTATACCACTGGTTTTCCTGGGTCTCCAGGTTGTGGACGGCAGATCTTCAGACTTTCCAGTCTCCATAATTACATGATCCAATTCCTTATAATAAATCTCATTTATTGGGATCCCTGGGTGGCTCAGCGGTTCAGCGCCTGCTTTTGGCCCAGGGCGTGATCCTGGAGTCCTGGGATCGAGTCCCGCATCAGGCTCCCTGCATGGAGCCTGCTTCTCCCTCTGCCTGTGTCTCTGCCTCTTTCTCTCTCTCTCTCTCTCACGAATAAATAAATAAATAAAAAATCTAAAAAAAAAAGAATTCAACTTCTAAAAAAAATCTCATTTATTATATATATGACATGTAATATATATTATGCATACATTATATGACACATTTTATATATACAAACTATATATGTATGTATGTATCCATATGTATATAGGGATACAATATACATACAACATATATATTATATATATACATACACATGATTCATACATATATGCATATGTATTCTATAAATATAAATAAATGTTTGGGACACTTGTAGCAGAGGATCCTTGGTTTTTATTTTTTAATATAAATGTTTTAAAGATTTTATTTATTTGAGATAGAGCACAGCAACAGAGAAAGAGAGAGAGAGAGAGAGAGAGCGCACATGAGCATGAGCAGGGAGAGGGGCAGAAGGAGAAGGAGAAGCAGGTTCTCCAGGAGAAGCAGGAGCTTGATGCCGGGCTTGATCCCAGGACCCTGAGATCATGATCTGAGCTGAAGTCAGACGTTTACCTAACTGAGCCACGCAGGTTTTCATAATGAAGGATTTTCTTTGCATCTAGCCTTGGGCAGAACTTTTTTTAAAAATTAATTTATTTAGTTTAGAGAAGAGAATGTGAGCAGGAGGAGGGGTAAAGGGAGAGGGAAATAAAATCTCAAGCAGATTCCCCGCTAAGCGTGGAGCCTGCCATGGGGCTCGATCTCACGACCTTGAGATAATGACCTGAGCTGAAATCAAGAATCGATGCTTACCTGACTGAGACACCCAGGTGCCCCATGGGCTGAACTCATTGACACTGAAGATGAGGCTTTCACCCTGCTTGGTGCATGAAGCTGGAGCCACCCTCCCCTCTTTCACCCTTCCTTGCAGGATTCTGCATGGATTTGTAGGAGAAGCTGTTCTTTTAACCTTCCTGCCACTCTGTCACCTCAGATCCCGCTGTCATTTCTGCTTCTAATGCCTGAGTGCAGCCACCACAGGGCATGTGTGAGTCACAGGCTGAAACTTCCAGAAGGAAGCAGTGTTTGCTTTATGTTTCTCCCTGAAGGCCCCTCATCAATCTCACTGCCTGAAGGTCCTGTGCTGTGAGAGGTCACAGGAGTCACAGGATTGGTGACAGCCGTGACAAAATGGGAAGCAGAAATGCATTCAAGTTAATTGATATTTGCTCAATTTGAAAACAGATACAGAACCAGCATGTTGATATGTTCTGAAGTTGTGGTTCTTGGGCTTATAGCGACAAGGTGCCAGAGCAACTTCTGCTCATCCTTGATATCCAGGGACAGTGTTGCACTTCCAGGCAGGTGAAGTGAGCGTCCTGATTTGAGCCCAGAGGCCAAGTCTAAACCCTGGCCTGGGCATATCTTCCGGAATAAGTGAAGGGATGTGGAAGGGGTGGGACAGGGAGTTTTGTGACACAGGGATCGTGTGCTCCCTGAGGGGGACAGAGAAAAGGCATTTGGGAGAGCACTGTGAGGTGTGGATGTGTGAGATATGTGGGCAATGATATTAGATTTCCTGGGTCCAGATCCTGGTTTTCCCCCTTAAAACTGTGTGACCTCGGGTAGAAGGGGAGAGACTTGCCAAAGGTTGGACAGAGTTGGAACAACTTCATTCGGAGGCATAGTGCAAAGACAGTGGACAGTGTATGGCTGTCCCATCCAGATGGTGAGGAGTGCATTAGTTTTCTACTATGCTTAATACATTATACATACCTGCTGCATTTAAAACAACACTCATCTACTATATCATAGTTCTGCAGGTAAGAAGTCAGCAGGGTTCACCTAGGTGCTTTGCTCAAGGCTGTCAGAGGGGCTGCATTTACATTTGGAGGCTTGACTGGGGAGAGATCTACTTCTGGCTCCTTGAGTTTGTTGGCTGAATTTGCTTCCTTGTAGTTGTAAGACTGGGTCCAGCTGTCTTGCTGGCTGTCCACTGGGGACTGCTGTCAGCTCCTAGAGGTGGCTCTTAGGTCCTTGCCAGGAAGAGAGTCTTGTCCCTTTAAAGGGATTACCTGACATAGTATTTAGGGTTCTCCAGAGGAATAGAAAAGTAGAAAAAAAATATATATAGAAAGAGAGAGAGAGAGAGAGAGAGAGAGAGAGAGAGAGAGAGAGAGAGAGATTATAAGGATTGTCTAATTGCATCATGGAGCTGAGAAGTCCCCTGATCTGCCATCCACAAGCTGGAAACCCAGGAAAGCCAGTGGTGTAAATTCCAGCCTGAGTCCAAAGGCCTGAGATCCAGAAGCCTTGAGGATATAAGCACCATCCAAGGACAGGAGAAGGCCAGTGTCCCAGGTTGAGTGGTCAGGCAGAGAGAAATAGAATTGTTCTATCCTCTGCCTGTTTGTTCTCTTAGGGCCTTCAATGTTCTAGATGGTCTCCATCCACATGGGAGAGGGTCATCGGCTTTACTCAGTCTATCAATTCAAATGCTGATCTCTTCCAGAAACTTCCTCACAGACACACCCAGAAATAGTGTGTGGCCAGATATCTGGGCATCCCATGATCCAGTCAAGTTGGCTAGATGTCTAATTAATGACCACAGCTGATTAGGTCAGGCCCACCAAGGAAAATCTCTTTTTCTTTTTTTAAAAACATATTTTATTTATTTATTCATGAGAAACACAGAGAGAGACAGAGAGAGGCAGAGACACAGGCAGAGGGAGAAGCAGGCTCCATGCAGGGAGCCTGACATGAGACTCCATCCCAGGTCTCCAGGATCACGCCCTGGGCTGAAGGCAGTGCTAAACTGCTGAGCTACCTGGGCTGTCCAGAATCTCTTTCTCTTAAGGTCAACCAAGCCATTAACATCACGAGGTGACTATTACCTTGGGATAGTCAGGGAGATGGGATTATACAGCTCATACACCATGGGCTGGTGTATCTTGGAGACTGTGTTCATTTTCTAAGACTGCTCTAACAAGTTACCATGGTCTTGGTAGCTTTAAACAACAGAAATATATTTTCTCACAGTTCTGATAGCTAGAAGTTCAAATCCAGGTGCCAGCAGGACCACGTTGTCCCTGAAAGCTCTAAGGAAGACTCCTTTGCCTCTCTCTAGCTTCTGATGTTGTTGGCAATCCTTGGTTTTCCTTGGCTTGTCAACACATGGTTCCAATCTCTGCTTCTGTTGTCACCTGGGTTCTACTGTATGTGCATCCCTTCTCTTCCTCTGAGGACACCAGTCAGGTAAGATTTAGAGCTCACCCTAACCCTGTCTTAATTACATCTACAAAGACCTAATATCCAAATAAGGTAACATCCATAGCTACTGGCAGTTGGGACTTCAACATATGTTTTTGGGGGACACAATTCAACCCATAGCAGGGTTCATCTCAGAATTATGCTGACTTCAGAAGGTGGCATTGGTTTGGTGCTGTCCAAACTAGGCTCCTCCAAGGAATGAGTTAGCGTACCCAAGGTTGGGAGAGGAGGCAAGGTTGAGTAGACTGGGCTCTGGGCTCACTTGGTGCAGCCCCATAATGAACTGTTTTGTGTGTTGTGGGTAAGATTTCACTTGGAAAAAAATAGGCCCCGCTGCTAAATGAGAACCTGAAAAACCTTGGATGGGATGGTCTTGGCGAGATCTGGAGATTCTCAGAGTCTTCAGGCCCCACAGAGCCAATGGGCAGGGTGGGAGCAGATGGGATTCTCTCTAGCCCAAAGTGACTTTTCCTGGGCCCATCTCAGAGCTGGATGGGGATGGGCTTCCAATTCCTTCCCACTTGCCTTTTCCTTCCCTCTTCTCCAGGCGAGTCAAGGGGGGCACTGGGCAGGCAGAGCTGGACCTGCTGGCACTGGCAAGGAACCAGCGTCCACTTGGGGTTCAGAGTGGCTGAGGTAGAGCAGGTTGTCTTTGGGGTGACACAGATCAGCTAGGACTGCAGCAAGAACAAAATCTGATGGGCAGAGAAAGGGAGAAGTGTGTGGGTACATGTGTGCATGTGTGCGTGCATACGTGTTTGTGTGTGTCTGTCTGCAGAGATCAAGTCCAAAGGGTCCAAGGGGGGAGGCACCGTGGGTTTGTGGGCCATGTGTCAATCTAGGCGGCCATGGGGCTGAGCTGGAGCAGGAAGAAGAAGAATCTGGGAGGAGACTCTTGGATGAACCACCTTCCATGTCTGAGCTCAGCTGCTGAACGCACATGCTTGATGGGAGGAGTGAGTGGTACTAGTTTTAAAAGCCCATGAGATAGGAACCCCCTGCATCCCCATACTGGAAATTCCAAACACCCCTCCAGAGCCTCTCAACCCTGGGGCTTCATCCTTGGTGCCTCTGAAAAACTACTGAGGTATTTCTAGATTTGTCTTGGGGATAGACAAGGCCTCTAGCTGCAGAGTGGTTGAGGGGGGTGGTGGGTAAAATAAAACGAGTACTGAGATGTGGAGGAACTAGAACTGCAAGGTGGGTGTGTAAAATATGTCACTGCTCTGTTAGTTTCTGAAAGCATCAGCATACCCCTCCAACTTTCCCCTCCTAGGTATTTATTTACCCAAGAGAAAGGGAAATCAGTGTCCATGCAAAGACTATATGCAGACACTTAGAGGAGCTTTATTTGTAATATCCCACAACTAGAAAGAACTCTGACGGTCTTCAGTGGGTGAACTGATAAACACATTGTAGTTTCATCAGGCAATGGAAGGCTACCGATCAGTAAGAGGGAATACACTAGTGATACATATAATGACATGGAAGGATCTCCCTCCTCTTTTTAAAAAGTAGGCTCCACCCCCAGTGTGAAGCCCTACATGGGACTTAAACTCACGACCCTGAGATCAAGACCTGAGCTGAGATCAAGAGTCAGACACTCAACCAACTGAGGCCCCCCCCCAGTGCCCCGGACATAGGAAGGATCTTGAGATGATTATACTGAGCGAAGGAAGCCAGATGAAGGAGAGCAAAGCAGTAGGAGTCCACCTACATAGAGCTCTAGAAAATGCAAGCGTATCTGTAGTATTAGAAAGCAGATTAGCGGGGCACCTGGGTGGTTTAGTTCACTTAAGCGGCCAACTCTTGATTTTGGCTCAGGTCATGATCTTGGGATCCTGGAATTGAGTGCCACGTCAGGCTCCATGCTCAGCGAGGGGTCGGAGCCTGCTTGAGATTCTCTCCCTTTCCCTCGGCCCCTCCCCCTGCTAGTATGCTCTCTCTCTCTAATAAATAAATAAATAAATCTTAAAAAAAAAGAAAGCAGATTAACAGTTGTCTGGGGACAGGGATGGAGAGAGAGGAGGGACAGGGTGGGATTGCAAAGGACATGAAGAAACATGTAGGCATAAGGGATAAATTCACTGTCTTGAGGGGTGATGGGTTCACGTGTGTCTATGTGTGTCAAAGCCAGCCACATCCTCTGCCTTAAATATATGTAGTTTATGGTCTGCCAACTATACTTCAATTAAGCTGTTAATTTTTCAAGATTTTATGTATTTGCTCATGAGAGACACAGAGAGAGGTGGAGACACAGGCAGAGGGAGAAGCATGCTCCATTCAGGGAGCCTGATACGGGGCTCGATCCCAGGACCCGGGATCAGGACCTGAGCCAAAGGCATACACTCAACTACTGAGCCATCCAGCCTCCCCCAATGAAGCTGTTTAAACATAACAATAACAAAAAAGAGTTAGGAGTGGGGCTCCATGTGCCCTGAGAACTTCCTGGCTGGAGGAGGATGGGATTCCTTTTATCTTTATCTTTTTTTAAAAAATATTTTTAAAAATTATTTATTCATGATAGTCAGAGAGAGAGAGAGAGAGAGAGAGAGAGAGAGAGGCAGAGACACAGGCAGAGGGAGAAGCAGGCTCCATGCTGGGAGCCCGACGTGGGACTCGATCCCGGGACTCCAGGATCGCGCCCTGGGCCAAAGGCAGGCGCTAAACCGCTGAGCCACCCAGGGATCCCCAGGATGGGATTCCTAACACTGCTTCTCTGGCAGGTCCTCACTGGGGCTCCTGGTCAAACACATCCTCTTTGGGGGTGCCGTCTGCAGGCAGTGGGTGTTTGGGCATCGTTCTACGCCTCGGGGTGGAAGGGCTGCTCTAGGCAGTCAGAAAGCTCGTATGAGGCTCACAAACTATATTCCCGGCCCCTGGGGGCTGCTCTATGCCTCTACAAGGGCAGCATTTATGAAAAGTAAATGTCTGAGAAATAATCCAATGGATTCCTGAATATTTCCAGGTTTTCTTGGAGCGGGTTTTAGAAGTGTATGTGGTTTCCACACCCCCCCCATCCTAAGTGGTCAACATCATTCTCCCCTCTGTCCTGCCTCTGGACTATTGAAGCACTTTGTTGAGACTCTCTTCTTGTTCTGTTTCAAGGCTGGAAGGGCCGGGCTCCTCCAGCCTGCAGGAGCAGGGACTCAGGCGAGGGGTATGAGTCTTTGAAGTCTGGGACAGCAGAGCAAGTGGACGGGCAGGGTTGGCCGGAGGTGGTGGCTAGTATGGGGGTCAGTGTGTAGGCGGTCACCCCCAAGGGGTGTTTGACGTGGTCTTCAGGTGCTTCTCTCTCATGGAGAGCCCAAGTATGGGAGATGTCCTAAAATCTGGTGCATTTTTGTAAAGACTGGCCTGCGTGTTGACCTACTGCATCGGCAAGGGGATGCAGGCTCTCTCATGGTACATTGGTACGAATGGTGGGCAGTTTGGCAGCTTCCACCTGCACTGAGAATGCATATGCCACTTGGCCCAGGGTCACAATTTCTAGGGCTTTAGAATACAGATGTCCTGAAACATGTAAGGAATGATAGGACGTAGAAGGATATTTATTGCAGCACTGCTTGTAGTAGTAAAAAAAGAAAATGACTCTCCATCCAAAGGGGAGACATTATATAAATTATGATCCATCAGACCATGGAACGTATGGCCATAAAAAAATGAGGAAGCCTCTCTCACACAGAAGCCAATCCCCCAAATATATTATTAGTGAGAAAAGCGGGGTGCTGAAATGAACAATGTAAGTGGCATTGTTGTGTGAAAAAATATGCACACACAGACATGTGTGTGTATGTATGGACAGAGGGGCACATAAGTGACCAGCAAGGAGACAGGTGGAGGTGAGCTCTCATGCTTCTCATTGGCTCCTGCCCCAGCCAATTCTCTCCACATTGCAGGAAGGGTGGGAGATGCCCTCCATGCCCACCCCTGGGCCATACTTATCTTGAGTAAGCCTAGTGCCGAGACACCCCAGGATCCCTACCGCAAGCCTGCCTGTGCTATGTCCTCATTGAACCCCAGATGACAGCACAGCCTGTCCTCTAGGGCTAAGACTCTTTCATAGACACTGCATCCTTGCCCCACCCCTGCCCCAGCCCTAGGATTGGGGTCCTGCTCCTCACCTGCCAGTGGATGTTATTATATCACATCACTGTAGCATAGGTAGGTGATTGGAGAGAAAGGGGCAGGTACAGCGGTGAGCAATAACTTGCTAGAGTCTTGGCACGAGGCACATGCCAGAGAGTGGGAAGGAGGGGGTTTGGGTGTTCAGTGCTTGGGTCCTGGAGAAATGCGCAAGCAAGGTGGGCACAGTGAACATTGGGCCTGAGAGAAGCTTAGCAAAAGGAGGAGGAGCTTCAGGAAAAGGAGTAGCTGCAGAGGTGATTCAAATATAGAAAGGAGGCCCATGGAAGGCTTGCCTCCAAAGGGGCAATGGGAGGCAGCAAGGGGTGACAAAGATGCTTTGCTTGACCAGACTTTAGCCAGACTCCTGAACTTCTCTTGGGTCCATCCCTATACTTAACTGTAAACTCCAGTTTCAGCAAGAGCCCTGCTAAGTCAGCTTATCAAGACTCCCCCACCCCCATATCTGCTCAGGCTCTGTATCTAATTGGATTTCTCATTTTCACCACCCCCCAGGGGATGTCTGGTCACCCTGGCCTGTCCTCAGCAGGTCAACTTAGCCGGCAATGGAAAATTGCTCCATGGCTGTACATTCGTACTTGGCCAAGCTGGATCCGGAACCAAGGCCGATTCCAGGCAGCGGTCTCTTTCTCCCTATTGCAATAATCCTGAATAAAATCAGCTTTACCACTTTATTGTCTAGCTCTAGTTTTCTTTGACAGTGGTCCCCACCAAATGTTCACATCCCAATCCTAATCCCTATGAATATGTTACCATACATGGCAAAAGGGATTTTTGTAGATGTGCTTACGGACTTTGAGATGGAAGATGATCTAGTCTAGATGCCTAGTGTAGTCGCAAGTGTCCTTAAAAGGTGGAAGAGAGGCAGAAGAGTCAGAGAAGGAGATATGATGACAGAAGGAGAGGTGTAGTGATGTGAATGTTGACTTTATAGGTGGAAGAGGGTTCCGAGCCTGATCCCAGGGTTGCAGAGAACTCTTAGAAGCTGGAAAAGACAAGAGAGTGAATTCTTCTCCACTCTCAGACTTCAGAAGGACCAAGGCTCTGCCTACACTTTGATTTTAGCCCAATGACAGCCCTTTTGGACTTATGACCTCTAGAACTATGAGATGAAGAGATCTGTATTGTTTTATGCCATTAACTTTGTGGTAACTTATTACAGCAGCATAAGAAACTAATAATACCGGGACCCAGAGAAGTGGTGTTTTCCATTAGCTAATGTCTGAAAAGTGACACTGAGGAAAGTCAGATATTTGGGGTAGAGATGCAGGCACATTATGTCCTTTCTGACTTCCTATCCAGGCACTTGTTTTCTTTAGTCGCTACCATGAATGAGGACTTCTCTGGGCTAGGCCCTTGCTAGAGGGCCTCAGAGATGGTAGTGATAGTGGTGATAGTGGTGATGGTAGTGATGGTGATGGAGTGATGATGGTGGTGGTGGGGGGGGTGATAATAGTAGTGATGGAGATGATGGTGATGGTGGTGGTATTATTGGTGTTGGTGATGGAGGTGATGATGATGGTGATAATGTGATGGTGACAGTGGTGTTACTGGTATTAGTAATGGAGGTGATGGTGATGGAGGTGATGGTGATAGTGATGGTGGTGGTATTGGTGTTAGTGATGGAAGTGATGATGATGGTGATGGAAGTGATAGTGATGATGATAGTGATAATGATGTGTGTTGGGGGGGGCGGTTGTTAGCCTAGGTCAGAGAGATTTCACCAAGCTTCCCTGAATCTCTACCTCTCATCTATCCCATTCTCACCCTGTTCTCTCCCTAGTGCCTACAAACACCCTCCTTTGTTTTTTGTCTCCCATCTCAGACCAGGCCTTTGAGGCTTGGCTCAGCATTTTCCTCCTCCATAGAGAAGTGTCATTGAGTGAAAAATAAACACAAGATCTGGAAGCAGACACATCTGAGTTTAATTTTCAAATTATAAAGAGACAACCATGGGAGCCACTACTAATGTCTATTTTGCCACCTTTCTAGCCTTCAGAGGGACTTGTTGGCCTGAGGGCTTTAAGGACTCCAGGGAATTGTGATTTTGGGAGCAGAACTGAGCAGAAGAAGGGGAGTAGGTTGGGGTGTTTGGGGAAGACTTCTTGAATTTAACTCACCCCGCCTCCAGCCCCCAGGGCAGACTTGGCACACACATATGTTGTTCATGAGTGTCTGTTGGACTGGGATCTGTTGTTTGGCTTTGGCATCATCCCAGCTCCTTGCTCTCCACCCATCGCCTTTGGGCCTTCACTTCTACCCTTCCCAGGCTAACCATCAGCTCCCTTATTCCAAGTCCCTTCATTGTTTTACTGATTGCACCCAGCCCTGCAGTGTTCCAGCGGTCCATTTTCTGTACACTGCTTCCATGACAAATATTATACAACTATAGCAGGACCAGCCAGGACTAGGGCAGAGGGGAGAGAAGTGCCAAGGACATGCAGTGTAAGGAGTGTGGGACTGGTACCTGAGAGTGAGCCCCTCCTTAAATTTTGCCCCTGGGGCCTCTCATCCACTGTTCCCCTTGTCTACCTGCTGGGCAGCTTGGGACTGATACGAATTATTCCCATTCTTGCAGCTCAGTTGGGTTGTCAGTCTTGCCTGGTGAGTCTTCCATGTATTACTGGCCAATACTGTCCGCCATGTTCTACAGTGGCGTCTAAAAACATTCACAGGTCCATAAATCCCTAACTTACTGGGAACTACCTTGCCTCCTATTTTATAAAGAAGACAGCAGGTGTGGAGAATGAGTTCCCTTGCTCTCTTGGTCCAACTTCACCTGCAATCAAATCCCTCCCCACCACTCCTAGCATCTCCCATGTCATTTTGGTGGAAGAGGTGTTTCTCTTCCTGGTGGAGGCCAGAATTCCACCTGCGTTCGGCTGCCTTCCTGCCACCTTGCTGGAGCTTGCTCCTCCAAGGGCCCTGGTTGTTCCTGTTTTGCCCACATACTCAACTTGCCTCATCATTTAAACTATCTCAAATGCTTATTCTAAAAATAAAATCTCTCCTTACTTTCAGGTCTTCCTCTAGCCGCTGCCTTTTTCTTCTTCCCAGTTCCTGGCCTTGAAAGAACCCCCACCCCTCCACCCTACCAGGTGCCTCCCAGACATACCTCAGCCCATCACTGCCTGGATTTTGCTCCCTCCCTTCCCCGAGGGCACCCTCACCTCACTGAGATCATTAACAGCTTCCTTGATGTTGAACCTAATGAAAATTTCCAGTGGGAGACCTCCCAGCAGCATTGATCTTGAGGCCCATTTTATCCTTCTAGAAATTCCCTCTCTTTTGGCATATATGGTCATCACTTACTATGGGCTTCTTGCTGCTCCTAATGAGAGTTTTTTCATCTTCTGGGCAGTGATTTGTCTTTGGTTGATTTTCACATGTTGGTGTTGCTAAGTTCTTTTAAAAATTTTTTAAGAATTTATCTCATTTCATTTTATTTTAATTCCAGTGTAGTTGACATACAGTGTTATATTCAAAAGTAAATGTAGTGATTCAGAAATTCCATACATTACTCCGTGTTCATCACAACAAGCGTGTTCCTTCGTCGCCATCACCTATTCCCCCTGTCCTCCCACCCACCTCCCCCCTGGTGATCATCAGTATGTTCTCTATAGTTTAGAGTCCGTTTCTTGTGTTGCTAAGTTCTTGGTCCTCAGCCCTCTCATCTTCTCAATGTGAACCCTGTCCCTAGGCAACCTTCTCCTTCCCCGTAGCTACAATCAGCACCAAAAACTAGTAACTCCTGATGGCAGAGGCTGTTAGTTGTCTACCAACATCTGTAGCCTTCTTCCTTCTTTTTTCTTTGCCTCTCTTTCATAAAGAGAGTGAAAATGGCAGACATTTGCTCCTCCAGCCTCCCTTGCAGCCAGGGTGCCATGTGATGTAGTTCAAGGCAGTGATATGTAAAGGGAGGTCTAATGGGGCTTCTTGGAGAGATTTTTCTTCCTGGGAAAGGAAACATGTTTGCAAGATCTTCTTTTTCTGTCCCGGTCCTCTGATCTGGCTGTGTAAGGATGTGCCAGCTACCTTGTGACCACAGGGTATTAAAAGACATTGTGACCTGAGATTACAAGCCAAAGTAATGAGGATGGTGGATGCAGAAGTCTGGCCAACTGTGAAGTTAGAACACTTCACACAAGAGCACCCTCACTTCTGACACTAATTGTGCATCTGAGGGTTCCCCCACCCCACCCCAGATTTGACGATTCAGTAGAACTCATTGGAAGCTGTTGTACTCATGGTTTATCACAATGAGAGGATACAGATTAACATTAGCCAAGGAAAGACACTCGTGGTCAGAGTCTAGGAGACTTCCACATGCCAAGCTTCCAGTTGTCCTCTTCCGTGGAGTCAGGACAATGTTATTCTCCCAGCATCTGTGTGTAACAATATGCATGGAGTATTGCCAACCAGGGAAGTTCATCTGAGCGTTGGTGTCCAGAGTTTCTACTGAGGCTCAACAATGTGGAGTAATCGATTGCTCATGTGGCTAATCTCAGTTTTCAGTCTCCAGCCTCTCTGGAGGTCAACTGATACATGTGACCCAAAGCCCTCACCCTAAATCCAGTGTAACTATCTGTCTCGAACAGAGGCCATCATCCTAAATCACACTGATGGTATTGCTTACAACATCCATCCTAAGCTGCATTATTACATTATGGCCTGGAACGCCCACCAAATGAAAACACTCCCATCAGGCAGGACATTCCAAGGGTTTAGAGATGCTCTCCCAGAAGCTGAGGGCAAGGACAAGGGCAAGACTTCTTTTTTGGGCAAAGTTAAATTCCTCACCATAATGGAATTGAAAGAGAGAAAAAGCCTGGGTCCTTGGTGATATTGTGCAGATGTTGCTGCCAAACTAGCCCTGGGATCACCTGCCTCCAGGTGAAGTCACTTTATTATTATTATTTTTAAAGATTTTATTTATTTATTCAAGAGAGACACACAGAGAGAGGCAGAGACATGGGCAGAGGCAGAAGCAGGCTCCTTGCTGGGAGTCCGATGCGTGACTCCACCCAGGACTCTGGGATCATGACCTGAGCCAAAAGCAGATGCTTAACGGCTGAGCCACCAGGCACCCCAGTGAAGTCACTTTAAATGTCTTTGTTATTAAATCCATGGTCTGCTGTTCTGTTTTCTTCCATATTTATAGTGCAGCATCCTGAATGATGCATCCCCAAATCAGTAACTCCAGCTTTGTCTCTGAAGCTCAGACCATCTACTTACCAGACATCTCCATGTGATAATTTATGGGTCTTCAAAGTCAACATATACCATATTGATCTTCCTCCCTCCTTGCATTTTTACCTGTGTTTCGTCTCTCAGAGAATGGCATCACTTTTATGTGGTTCTGTAGTTCAGCCTTGACCCCTGCATCTCTCTCACAGGTTACTAATCTCCAAGTTTTCTTGAGTTCATTCTCTCTCTCTATCTCTCTTTTTTTAATTTTTTAAAATTTATTTATGATAGTCACACACAGAGAGAGAGAGAGGCAGAGACACAGGCAGAGGGAGAAGCAGGCTCCATGCACCAGGAGCCTGACGTGGGATTCGATCCCGGGTCTCCAGGATCACGACCTGGGCCAAAGGCAGGCGGCAAACCGCTGCGCCACCCAGGGATCCCTCTCTCTTTTGAAGACATTTTAGCATATGCTTTTTAAAAAAGATTTTATTTATTTATTTGAGAGAGAGAGAGAGAGAGAGAGAGAGTGAGAGAGCGAGAGAGTGAGAATGGAGGGAGGAGCAGAGGGAGAGGGAGAAGCAGACTCCCCCCTGAGCAGGGAACTCGACTCTGGGCTCTATCCCAGGACCCCGAGATCATGACCTGAGCTGAAGGCAGACCAACTGAGCCACCCAGGTGTCCCCATATTCTTGTTTTTAAAGATTTATTTATTTATTGGGGCACTTGGATGATGTAGTTGGTTGAGCATCTGACTCTTGGTTTTGCCCGAGGTTGTAATCTCAGGGTCATGGGGTTAGATCCCATATTGGGCTCCGTACTGGGTGTGAAGCCTGCTTGAGATCCTCACTCTCAGTCTCTCAAATAAATGAATGAATGAATGAATGAATAAATAAATAAATAAATTTATCTAAAGTCCACTACTGAAAGTATGGCGTATGGAATGGGGCCTTGGGCATACTTGGGGGCTTGTCAGACACACAAAACCATGAACCCTACCTTAGTAAAAAAATACAACAGGCCTAGCTCCTGGGTTAGGCTGGTTTCTTTCCTCTTGAGATGAGTTATCTCCTGAGAGGGCTTTTGTAGCCTATTCTCTTAGTCTACCAGATGTCCCTGTACATTAAAATTTGAGAAGCACTTTGAAATGGCCTATCACTGAATATGATCTGGGAAGAGGTGCCCTTTTTATTCTCTGGGCACCAGGCCTGCCCTAGGGTTCACACACCCCAGTTTGAGACTCACTGCCCAAGTGAAGGTTGCCACTCCATAACATGCTGGGAGGTGGGGACACCCTCTTCTGGCTGGCCTCCCAGGGGGGCGGATTAATGTAGTGGTTGGGCATCTGAGACTCATAAATTGCTAATACTTATGAGACTTTAGCATGTATCAGGCACTAAGTGCTCATCATGTTTGGTGCCTTTGATGTTCACATGAGAACCATATTAGAGATGGGGAAACTGACATTGGCAAACGTCAAGAACTTGGCCGCATCACAGATCTAGGAAATGGCACAGCTGCACACAGTGGCCAGGCAAGAAGCACTAGGGAGGCTTGGCCATGGGAAGTCATCTAGTTCCCGGGCGCTGGCCTACCCACCTTCGTCACAGCCAAGTTCCCCTGTGGGAGAGAGTTGGGTGGTCCCACATGGAAAAGCACCTGGAGGTGGTCTAGGCCAGTGGTTCTTAAAGCCTGGTACCAGGGCCAGTGACATCAGTGCAACCTGGGAACTTGCCCGATGCAAATCTTGGCATCCCTTTTTCATCATAACTCAGCTTTCTCCAAGGAATAGCAACCGCCCAGCAGATGAGGAAATGCAAGATTGCACAGGGTCAGGCTGCCTGCTGCTGGCACATGGTGAGGCAGAGAAGTCTGTTTTGCACGAACTTCGAGTTTCTCTTTTTTTCTTTAAAAGATTTTATTTATTGATTCATGAGACACACACACACACACACACACACACACACACACAGAGGCAGAGACATAGGCAGAGGGAGAAGCAGGCTCCACGCAGGGAGCCCGATGTGGGACTGGTTCCCGGGGCTCTAGGATCACGCCCTGGGCTGAAGGTGGCGCTAAACCGCTGAGCCACTGCCCAACTTCGAGTTTTTCAACCAAGAGATGGTGGTCCAGGTGCCCGCCCCATGTCACAGCATGGGGCAGAGGCAGTGGTGTCCAGTCCGCATTCCTCCATCCAGGACGCTCCTTGGCCAGAAAGAGCCTGAAGGACCTTTATCGTGAGCTTTGCTGCTTCCCTGCAACCTCATTGCCTGCCTGCGTGGCTTCCTTGTCACCGGCCCCCCGTTCAGCGCTGCCACTTTGGAGACCTGGCTTGTTACTCCCTGGAGGTAGCACAGCATAAAAAGAGAATGGCTTTCAGAGTGAGGCCGACTTGATTCGAATTCTGCTTCCCCCACTCACCAGCTATGTGATTCTGGGAAAGTCACTTAAATCTCTGAACTGCTAGGCCTCTAAAAGCTGGGGACAAGAGTACACAGAGAAGGTTGTGTGGATTAAAAGGACAACATTGGGGGTGCCTGGTTGGCTCAGTGGTTGAGTGGTTGAGTATCTGCCTTCGGCTCAGGGCGTGATCCCGGGTCCTGGGATCAATCTTGTATGGGGCTCCCCGCAGGGAGCCTGCTTCTCCCTCTGCCTATGTCTCTCTTTGTGTCTTTCATGAGTAAAGAAATTAGATCTTAAAGAAAAATAAAAAGGACAACAATGTACGCATATATCAGAACTCATTACGGTGATAATGTGGATCGACATGACTGGCGGTGGCTCCAGGCCCTCGGGCTCAGCCTGTCGGTCCGGTGGGGCCTGATGTGGTGGGTGTCCAGGAAAGCACCCTCCTTGGCAGACCTCAGGACCTCCCTCCTCATGTCCAGCCCCTGCAGGTGTCCTGCTTCCACCCCGACCCCTCCATCCCCTCTGCCTGGCATGCTTCTGCCCTGTAGGTCCTTCTGGCTCTCTAGCCACTTCCCTGGATCAAATGGTTTCCCTGAGGAAGCAGAGCCTATCTGGGGCCCTCCACAGAGGGAGAAACTTTGGGGGAGTACACTCACACACACACTCTCTCACACTCACACAAAAGCATACATGTGCACCAAGACCTGGTAAAGCATTCACTTCTGACAAACTTTTCCAGAATTTTGCCATCAGAAGATCGAGAAAGAGTCTGTTTGAATTCGAGCATTAATAAAATCAATAAAATAAAGTCATTCAGAAAAATATCGTTTTGTTGTGAATTGTATAGTGATGGGTTGGGGAGTGGGCGGGGCCTCACCATCTTCAACGCTTAGAGCTTTTCCAGATCCATGCCAGCCCTGGGGAGGGCCTGAGTGAGGTCTCCCAGCTTCTTCTACACGTTTCTGCCCAGCAAGGGGTCCTTGAGGACAGACTGGTCAGGACTCACATCAGCTGGTGGACAGACGGGGACCAATCAGAGATTGTTGCTGGGGAAACTGCTCATGCCGATTGCTCTGGACTGGGGAGGGGGCACCAGCCGGCCTGCCCTCCCCCCTCCTCCCCTCTGCCTCTCAGTGGCCCAAATCCTCTTTCTCTCTCTCTCTCTCTCTCTCTCTCTCTCTCTCTCATTCATTAATAGATGCTACCCTACAGATGTCTGATGTGAAATTGCACAGCAGTCTAGGAAGTGGATCTGTCGTGGGCACAGGATTAGGCCAGCAAGGCTGAACATACCAGATTTTTATGACCCATGCATCTCTCTGGGGGTGAATTCAATATCACCCCATACTATGTGGGAGGCAGAGTAGGGGGATGGCGCTGGTTCCAGTCCAGTATTTTCTAGGACCTTTGCTGGGAGAATGAAGCCTTGGGCTTGATGCCAGCTGACCATGGGCAAGATTGGGAGCAGGCCCATTAGCCACAAGCAGCCGATCTGAGCTCTGCACCTGCTCTGATGATGGACCCCACTGGGCCTTGGCAGCCACGTTTCCTGAACTAACGCATGACCCTGCTTTCACGGAGGAGCTTCCAACATCTTTCCACAATAAAACCATGATGGAAGTTAATTGCGTGCATCGCTTTGCAATTGAACAGGTCCATAAAATGTTTATTAGGTGCCATCTCAGCAATTGAATGGTGGCCAGCCACTTGGCTTTGGGCGACAGCTGACATCAGAGGGGTCCCTAGGCAGGGAAGTGTCTCAGAAATTGCTGATGTTGAGTGTTCAGAGGGACTTCGTCAGACCTGTTCAAAGCATGTAGGAGAGATTGGTCATTTACTTGAATATTTCTGCTGGGGGTTGTCGAGGCTGCTGAGAGATATTTGCAAGTAAGTAGAAAAGCACTTGACGCGTCATTGTGGTTGCGTGGGTCAGGAAAACTATTGCTGATGGCTGCTACAAAAGAGCCCTGGCCACAAACATTTCCTTCTAGCTCATGTTACATCTCCAGTGAGAGCCCACAGGGGCTTCTGCTCCATGTAGTCACTCAGGGATCCAGGCAGGGGGAGAAATCACAGAGGACATGTCATCTCCAAGCTCTCTGTGGAAGGAGAAGGGAGGGATGCATGAGGCACATTGGCTTTAGCTGCCCTGACCTGGCAGTGACAGGCTGTATCTTGGGACACCCACCCTTACAAGCCTGTGGCTGTGTTGTGAGGAAGTGAGATAGTCACACAGAGAGGAGTTTGTGCACAGCCCCTCTGACAGCCAGTATCAACCACCACATACGTGTAAGTAAATGAACCTCAGAGAAATCCTGCCTCGGCCTCTGAGCTGCCAGGAGACACCAAGTGAAGAATAAATGAGCTACCCTGGCCAAATCTTGCCCAAACTGTAAGTTCATTAGGGAAAAAAAAGTTGTTTGAAGCCACTAAGTTTGGGATAGTTTGTTATGCGGCAGTAGCTAGCTGTAACAGGGCCTTTAATTGAAGTCACCAACAGAACCTGCCCCAAGGGGTGAACTTTCCTAACTCCCCTTTCCTGGATCTCTCAGATTCCCAGATTTGTTCTTAGGGAAATGAATTTCCACCCTGCTGAATGAGTTCAAAATGCAGGAGAGAGCAAAGAAGGGTTTCTCTAGTCCAGCACTATGGAATCTCCTTCTACTCCTCCAAACTGTGGCTCTAATTTAATGTAGAAACGAGTGGATGGATGTTAGCTCCATGTGCCATTGGATTCCTGGGATTCCTCAAGCACAAGATAGGAGCGGGGACACAGGGTTTGTTACCACTCTATAAACCAAATCTGCACAGGCTTCCTGACTTCATACAGTCTTGCCCTCTGCTTTGCACACCATCAAAATGTCCCAGAAATTCTAATGCTCTGGAAAATACATACCTGAGTTAACATTATAAGTAAAATACACACACTGTGGAAAACGAAGTCACTTTTCCATGACTCTCAACTCAAGCTCCTGCTATGGATTTGAGCACAGGGGTGCATTTTTGCGTAGTAAAGGCGGGAACACAGCTCTGTCAAGAAAAACAAAACAAAACAAAACAAACACTGGCAATTGAAGAGTAAGGTACACCTGCCACCAGGTTGAAGGGGGATCCCGATGGTCCATCTTCCCCGTGGGCTCCTTGCTTACTTTGCCCTATATTGTGATGTGGCCCGAAGTGCTTCTGACATTCTTTAGCCATAAAATGTTATTTCAGTATAAAAGTGAGTAACAAGGCCAGAGGGAGAAAAACATTGCAAGCCTGGCTTGCATAAGAGGACTTTTGTTTTTTTAAAGACCAGTGACCAGGATGCCTGGGTGGCTCAGTGTTTGAGCGTCTGCCTTCGGCTCAGGTCATAGTCCCAGGGTCCTGGGATGGAGCCCCACATCAGTCTCCCCGCAGGGAGCCTGCTTCTCCCTCTCCTTCTGTCTCTGTCTCTCATGAATAAATAAATAAAATTAAAAAAAAAAAGGACCAGTGACCATCCCCAGGCAAATGTGCCTTTACAATGTGGTAGGGAGGTGTCTTCACTATGGTGGTGGTGGTGGTGTTCTGGAAGATGTCCACTGATTGGCCACGTGGATCATTCAGTGGCTTTCCAAGGCATACTGGAAACCCCTAACAGGAATAAGCAATCTCTGATCATGACAGGCCCTTCAGATGAGCAGGAAGGAAGGATGTATCTCTAGCTCCTGCAAAGGATGAGTGACAAAGGAGACAGGGCAGGCATGCTTGCTGTTTTCTCCCAGAATTTTATATTCTTCCCCACTAGTTTTGTTCTTTTCTTTCCTTTTTTTTTTAAATTTAATTACAACAGACACAAAGAGACAGAGGCAGAGACACAGGCAGAGGGAGAAGCAGGTTCCGTGCAGGGAGCCTGATGTGGGACTCGATCCCAGGTCTCCAGGATCACACCCTGGGTCGAAAGCGGCACTAAACAGCTGAGCCACTAGGGCTTCCCTGTTCTTTTCATTAAAAAAAAAAGATTTTATTTATTTATTCATGAGAGACATACAGAGAGAGAGCGAGAGAGGCAGAGACATAGGCAGAGGGAGAAGCAGGCTCCATGCAGGGAGCCTGATGTGGGACTTGATTCCAGGTCTCCAGGATCATGCCCTGGACTGAAGGCAGATGCTCAACCACTGAACCACCTGGGAATCTCCAGTTTAGTACTTTTCAATAAGAGTGGGTCATTAAATCTAAACCCGAGTGATCGTTTCTTGTTTCCTTGCGTGTGTATGTGTGTGTGTGTGTGTGTGTGTGTGTGTGTGTGTGTGTTTTAAACAAATGACTTTACAGATTGGGAAATGTTCATTCCTCAGTCTGGGGTTTTCATCTATCAAGTATCAAAGACCTGGAGATCTTTAGGGGGCAGGCAGGACCTCTTTCTAGCACATTTCCTAGGATCCGAGGTTTGGGTGAGGCTGTGGTGGAAGGGGCCACTGGGAGCAAGGCGAGAGGCTCCCCAGGAGGACCAGGGAGCTTCCTTGATTTTGGGCTGGAGCAGAAGAGAGTTGATTGAAAATAAGGTTCCCACATTCAATACAGTTCAGTTCAATTCAATGCTACAAATATTTAATTGAGCACCTACTATGTGCCAAGCCCCGTGCTGGGCTCTGATACCCATGGCAAAGCACTCACACACATGACCTCACACTGGCCATTCTGTGTGCCTTCTGGGAAGGTCCCAGCTCCTTGCTTTACCCTGTGGATCCTTCTCTGCTCCTGAGGACCTGCATTTGGCCCCCACGAACAGTACATGTTCCATTAGCCTCTTTCTTTCTTGTGAATGAATCTTTCTCATTTCTTGCGCTCTACTTGGGGAAAAAAAAAGTAGTTGCTCAGTAAAAGTTTTCAGATCAAATGAAATGGAATACATCATGATCCAGTAGGTGTTCCCCCTGGGGGATGGAGCGTGGGGTGGCTGGGGGGACATCTCCATGATCCATTCCATCCACACGAGAGGTCATGAAGCACGTGGTTATCTCGGAAGATGGGGGGAGGCATTTCATACATTCATAGCCGTTCTCCCAACCCCCACTTTTATTAACAGCACAAACCAATCATTGCAATAATAAGAGAAATAGAAGGAAGACTGCTGGCCACCTATCACCTTAACATGGAAGCACTTCTCCTCCTCCTGCCCCCGCCCCTCTCTGATTTCTTCCCTATTCTTGCTCACGAGCATAGTTTTCACGTTGTTGAAACATCTTTTTGTTTCCTGCCTTAAAAATCAGTTGCATTTTTCCATATGATTCCATTATCTTCATATTTGTGGTCCGTAGGGCTGCACAGTCCTCCAGGGGGTGGAGGCATCATAACTTCCTTAACATTTTCCTTCACTGCTTATATGGGCTCTTTCTGAGTCTTTTTTTTTTTTAAGATTTTATTTATTTATTCATGAGAGACCCAGAGAGAGAGAGGCAGAGACACAGGCAGAGGGAGAAGCAGGCTCCATGCAGGGAGCCCGATGTGGGACTCGATCCCAGGACTCCAGGATCACACCCCGGGCCAAAGGCAGGCGCTAAACCGCTGAGCCACCCAGGGATCTCCGTCTTTCTGAGTCTTTACCCTGATGACACGGACAACAGAAATGCTAACTTTTATGTTCAGTCCCAAAACATGTGTGTACAAGGGTGCCCGGGTGGCTCAGCGGTTGAGCGACTGCCTTCGGCTCAGGTCATAATCTCAGGGTCCTGGGATAGAGTCCCATGGGGGCTCCCTGCTCAGGGGGGAGCCTGCTTTTCCCTCTGCCCCTCCTCCTACTCGTGCTCTCTCTCAAATAAATAAAATCTTAAAAAAAAACCCCAGCTGTGCACATATGTTTCATTCAGTCCTTCCCACAACCTGGGAGGTGAGTGTATTGCTTTATGACAAAGGACAGCAGAGGAGTGGAGGGCGAGAGGGGGTGATGAGGACATCCAGGAACAAAGGGAGGAGGAACAACCTGAATTGGAGTCCATACTTTTCTTGTGAAACCGGACCCTTCTCTCTGTCTCCAACACTATATTTCTTTTTCAAATTTTACAAATAAAACTGCAGCACCTACTTAAACATGGCTTTTTATCTTCTTTTGAATAAGGTTCTCAGTTCAGATTCTTAAAAGTGGGATCATCGAGTCAAAGGGTCTGATCATTTTTGAGATTCTTGATGCATGTTGTCAAAATGCTTTGCAAAGAGGTTGTCTCAAGCTCTTCTCACTTAACTCTGTTCCAGTGACATTGACGAGATTCTGTTCTTGCTACAACCTCACTGAGACCAAATATTACAATGAAGAGTTCTGAGCTCATTTACAACATGTTTGTGATTAAAAAAATTTTTTTATTGGGGATGCCTGGGTGGCTCAGTGGTTTAGCGCCTGCCTTTGGCCCAGGGCGTGATCCTGGAGTCCTGGGATCGAGTTCTGCATTGGGCTCCCTGCATGGAGCCTGCTTCTCCCTCTGCCTGTGTCTCTGCCTCTCTCTGTGTGTGTCTCTCATGAATAAGTAAATATATTTTATAATAAGATTTTATTTATTTATTCAGAGAGACACACACAGAGAGAAAGAGGCAGAGACATAGGCAGAGGGAGATGCAGGCTCCCCATGGGGAACCCAATGCAGGACTCGATCCCAGGACCCTGGAATCATGCCCTGAGCCGAAGGCAGACACTCAACCGCTGAGCCACCGAGGCATTCTTTGTGATTCTTTATTATAGTTTTAACTTGCATTTTTTGGGTTGTCGTGAGGTTGAACCATTTAAAAATCAGCATTCCCTTTTGTGTCAACTGAGTTTTCCCTTTTGAAGAATTTTCTTGTCCCAGTGGGCTCTCTCCCGCCAGACATGCAGTAGCCTTTTCTAGGACTTTGAAATCAACACTTTGTTGATCTCTGCAGCAATTATATACTCCAGCAGTTCCCTTCTCATTTTAATTGTACTCCTTTCAGATCTTTTATGCGGTTTTAGCTGATGGTCTTCTCATTTGTGATTTCTTTTATTGCTCCAAAGCTTGGAAAGGAGTAATGTCATAGAGAAGTGATAGTTACTCAATGTTATGTTTTTTTTTTTAGTTCTATGATATAATATCTTTATACTTCGCCCTTTAATCCAACTGGGAAACACACTCATCTTTATGGTAAACACACACACACACACACACACACACCCATACACACACAGAGTGTGAGAGAAGCAGGATATTTACGATATTATGATATCCTGTTTGTAATGCATACTTCTGGCTGGGAGGTTGAATGCTGTAAGAAGTGTATTATTCCCAAGTTAGTGTATACATTGAACATCATGTAAATTAAAAGCCTCAAAGGCATTTTCAGCGGATTTTTGCCAAAAGGATATTAAGAGTCACCAGGAAGAATGTGATAGATTATATCTCTATTCTCACAACTCATTCCCTCTTTCTGTAAGGGAATCATATATCCTGTTCATTACATGTGGGGGCCGGCCTTCCTGTGGGAGGAATATGCCTCCCATGTCTCTTGACATTGGGTCTGGGCATGTGACTTGCTTTGGACACTGGCATGTGAGCAGATCATCCATGCACCACCACCGGGCACCAAGCTTTATGGGGCACTGTGACTTCCTAATGGCCCTCATGTTCTTTTCCTGCTGCTGTGAGCACAGCAAGCAGGTCCTTGATGGGAATTGCTTTTTCAGTCTGGACCTTGGACAGAGAAGACTCACAGAGCAGTGCCACAGTAGCTGCCACAGCTGACCTTTGCAGGCTGTGAGCCACCCAGATGTGGGGCCTGTTTGTCATTGCTGCACCATCTAGAAAAAGCTGACTGATACAGTGAACAAAAATCCTAGACTATAAAATAAAATAACAGCTTAAGAAAAGAGGAGCATCAGAAACTATTAAAGACATTATTATTATTTTAAGATTCTATTTATTTATTCACGAGAGACACACACACACACACAGAAATAGAGACACAGGCAGAGGGAGAAGCAGGCTCCATGCAGAGAGCCCGATGCAGGACTCGATCCCGGGACTCCAGGATCGCACCCTGGGCCAAAGGCAGGAGCCAAACTGCTGAGCCACCCAGGGATCTCCGTGGCCCCCCTTTCTTATATGTAAGTCAAGCCATGATTCTGTACACGTTACACTCGCAGAGTGCTCTCTGTCCATTATATCCTGACGAAAGTGCAAGTAAGTATTTTCTATGCCCTTCCTCCCCTTCCCTGGTATCTTCCAAAGAGCTCTGGAGGATTCCATTTGTTCCAAGAATGGCATCAAGTCCAAATTCACCTTTATGTTCTAGTCTGACATCATCCCAAGTATTTCATTGAGGCTGACGGATCTCATAGCCATCTTCTCCTGGACAGAGTCTCCCTGGGGGCAGCTGGTAGACGTCCGCTCTCGATGTTTCAAGCAGAAAGGCATTCAACCCACGTTCTTACATGCTGGGAGGGCTGGAGGAATGAGCCCTCTTCCTGGATCCTGGAGGCACTCGGAAGCCAGAGTCCAGGGCTGTCTGGCAGGGCTGTCTGGGGCAGGGGGGACACATGAAGGGGAGGCTCCCAGACACCCTTTCAGATAAACTGGATGGAACCACTTGCCTTTTCTGGTGCAAGGACTCCAGTCTCTCCCAGGCGGACCCAGGTCTTTCCTTGGTGGACCTCGTTTCCATAGGTTAGTACCTGCCAATCCATCTCTCCTCCCCAGCATCTCCCATCCTCCAGCAAGAGAAAAATCCTCTCTTTCCTGGCAACCAGTCTTGGCTTACATCTGGCACCCACAGTTGGTATGGAGTTGGATAGATGTGTGTTCAAATCCTGAGCCCCCCTCTTCCCATCATCTTTACCCTCTCTGAGCTTTGATCTGCTCCACTGAGAACTCATGCTAATAATACTTATGCATCAGGGTTAACCCCTAATCCTGGACTAGAGACAAATTTTGTAAACTCCTCGGCCTGGAGTAGGAACCGCTAACCAGGGCCTCAGTATCATAGAGCTCCATTCACACTGGGGTTGTGTGGCACCAGTTATCTTGGACTTTTCTGAAACAGGATCCTTGCTGAATTTCTGAGGTGCAAGACCCCTTTTCCCTACCCCTAGCTGCTGCCTACCTGGAGGATGCCCTGTTCTTGCTCAGAAAACCTCAAAGTCTAGACTATGAGATTCGGTCTTCTTGACATTCTTAGCTCCTTCCTGGAAACCTGTACAAGCCCAGGAAGGAAGGGGCACCACTCTCTGCTTCGATGGGAGCGGGCACCTAGGTGGCTCAGCCCTAGGTGAGCCCTAGCCCTTGGGGCTGCAGTTGGAAGCTTGGAGGAGGTCTGCTCAGCCAACTCTCACAACCTGCGTTGGTGAGGCTTTGAGCTGCTTTGGCTCCTGGGACGAGGTGGTGACCCCAGGCTGGTCAGGAGCTAGCTAAGTTGATGGTGGGCTGTGCTGGTCTTGGCTCTGACTTCTTTTTGTTTTAATAAATGAAAAAAATTTTTTTTTACAATAGCCAAGGCTAATATTTAAAAAAGATTTATTTATTCATTTGACACAGAGAGAGAGATAGAGAGAGAGAGAAGAGCACAAGGAGAGGGAAAACAGGCTCCCCACTGAGCAGGGAGCCTGATGTGGGGCTGGATTCCAGGACCCTGGGATCATGATCTGAGCCGAAGGCAGACACTTAACTGGCTGAGCACCCCCCCCAGGTACCCCTTGGCTCTGACTCTTGGTTGAATGTTTCTTGGGCTGTGCTAAGCACAGAGCCCGGTGCTGGAAGGCTCCACATCAGACTTCTAGAACGGTTGGAATGGGCTGCTTGACAGGCCAGGCTGATCCCTGGGCTTCTTGCGGGCCACCTTAGGTGGCTTTGGCCTGCAGGACTGGGTGGATGGACTGGTCCTGCATGTCTTGGGATGAGCTGGCATCCTGGTCTGGACTCGGGCTGGGTTGGGCAGGGGGTGGGACTTGGCGAGTGCTGGGCTGGCCTGTCTTGATCTCTTTTCTGGGCAGAGACAATATCCAGGCTGAATTGGGAGGTATTTTTTCACTCGGCTCTAGAAATCAAGGGCTCAGATTTTAGGCACAAACACAGTGTCCCAGTAGAGGTGGGAACATTCTCATTTGGTCATAAAATACCTTGTGAAAGCTGTGGTGACCACCCCACCCCAGGACGGGGCTGCCCAGATCCTGGGGGTGGCAGGATCAGTGGCATCCTGCCGGCAGAGCGGGAGTCAATTGGGAGTTGGTAAGCAGGCTTGTTTTTTTTTTTTTTAAGATTTTATTTATTTATTCAGAGAGAGAGAGAGAGAGAGAGGCAGAGACACAGGCAGAGGGAGAAGCAGGCTCCATGCAGGGAGCCCGACGTGGGACTCGATCCCGGGTCATCAAGATCATACCTGGCAGCTCTAAACTGCTGAGCCACCCGGGGCTGCCCGGTAAGCAGGCTTGTTGACATGGTCCTTCTACTCCTGCCTGTGTCACTTTGGGCCAGCATCCCAATCTCTCTGTGCCTCCACATTCCTCATCTGTAAAATGGGAATAAATAATACCTCCTCCCTACAGTGGACCTTTGCCGAGAAGGAGTTGTCTGTGTCTGCGTGGGTCTGTCTGGCCAGCTGCCTCCGAAGTCTTGAGTGTTGGGTTACAGGTTTTGGGGGCGAAGGACCTTTCCTGGTCCCAAGTTCTTCCCAGGTTGGCCACAGAGCTGATTTGACAGAGAGAGGGGAGGGCCTTGTCCTTCCTGTCCAGAGAGGCCCACCCAGAGTCCCTGGTGTCTCCTCCCCAGTGTCCCAATCCACGGCTCGACACCAGCGGTCAGAAACTGCAGGGACCCGGGGGTGGTGGCCACCTCCTATGCTGAGGAAAAAGAAAACTGGGCAGAGGCTTTGATGCTGTTCCAGGCCCCCAGCTCTGTCTGGGTAGCATGTCCACTGGTCAGGACAGGGCACAGAAGCCTTCAGGCTGGAGGTCCGAGCTAAGGAAGCCCAGCCGAGGGTAGGTGGGAGCCCGTAATGACAGCTTGCCCTGCTCCCTTTCCAGCGACAGCTGGGTGACCCCCGAACTGGGGTTTTGAACCAGGCAGTATTTGTGTGTTGCCTCTGGGAAAACAAATTAAGAAACCATTTTAGGGACACCTGGGTGGCTCAGCGGCTGAGCATCTGCTTTCGGCCCAGGGCATGATCCTGGGTTCCCAGGATCGAGTCCCACGTCGGGCTCCCTGCGTGGAGCCTGCTTTTCCCTCTGCCTGTGTCTCTGCCTCTCTCTCTGTGTGTCTCTCATGAATAAATAAATAAAATATTAAAAAAATTAAAAGTATCCCCAGTGCAGTCACAGCTGTGCCTACCTAGGCCAAAGTCCTCTCAGGTGGTTTTCGATGTCTGGCATTCTGCAGGCGGGCGGGCAGCTGGAACTGAGGGGATCCAGGGGATTGATGCTTGTCTAATGGCTAAAGCTGCTGGGCAAATCCAGAATTTTCCAAGAAAGCCAAATTTTATAGAACTCATTCTTTCCACAGAGAATAACAGATGGTAATACGCAGGTCTGCGGGTTGTATTATTATAACTTTTTAAGATCCTTTCCCTGGGGATAAATAGGCGGGCTCCCTTGAAAATAAAACGTCCTGCTCTGAGAAGCAGTCACTGCTGGAATGGTGAGTGAGGTGGCCTTCGTGAGGGAGCGTCTGGCCACATCTTGCTGTCAGGCTAGGAGGTGTGTCAGGGCTGGTCAGCAGAGGTGAGGCAGGTCACTAACCGGGAGAGTGAGTGCTACAGAGCAGGAAATGGACCTCAGCATTGCCAAGCCTGATTGCCTGTGTAGACCAGCAAAGGGAGCCAGGAGCTGATAGAGAGAGCATTAGTGACTAGGCCAGACTCCAGCCCAGCCTTCCTGACTCCTGGTCCATCTCCCCTCCTGCAGCAGCAGGAGCTGTGGCCATGGGTGCACCCGGGGGGTGTGAACTTAAGCCACAAAGAGGTTAGAGGCCTGGGTTGAGCTCTGCCCCCAGTGACACGAGATCCCCTCCTTGCAGCTGGGATGCCTCCCTTCACTGGGGGCATTATCTGAATCCATTAACTGTTCGCTTTGTTCCTGACATTTCTGTCTCCCCCCTCCCGCCCTCAGCAGCCTGGTAGTGGGGAGGACGTGCGGATTTGGGGGCCGGACAGTCTGGGGCTTGACGCCTGACTCCATCACTGGATGACTTTGGGCAAAGCACAGTGTCGGCCTTCAGCTGTGGTGGCGATCAATAGGCTTTTCGGCTTGTGCGTCCCTGTGGGCCAAAGACTCGAGCAGGCTGCCCATCAGGGGCATTTTGTTTGATATTTGTAAGTGATGTGCACGGATCCTCCGCAGAAAACAGCCCCGAAAGCAATTAACAAGGAGTGAGACATGAAGTACATGTAAAAGGAGTTTCTGGTATATTCCTCCTATGTATGAAGCACCCCAGGGTGGGGTGGAGACTGTGCTTTAGGCGATGTTGAATATTTCTATTTTTTTGCTCCAGATTTTTATTTAAATTCTAGTTAGTTAACATGCTGTGCAATATTGGTCTCAGGGGTCCAATTCAGTGATTCATCACTTATACACCACGCCCAGTGCCCATCATATCAAGTGCCCCCCTTAATGCCCATCCACCATCTAGCCTATCCCCCACCCACCTCCCTCCAGCAGCCCTCACTTTGTTCTCTATCCTTAAGAGTCTCTTATAGTTTAGGGATGCCTGGGAGGCTCAGTCGGTTAATCGTCTGCCTTAGGCTCAGGTCCTAAACCTGGGGTCCTGGGATGGAGCCCCTTGTCAGGCTCCCTGCTCGGCGAGGAGCCTGCTTCTCCCTCTCCCTCTGCCCCTCCCCTCCCATTCATGCTCTCTCTCTCTCTCTCTCTCAAAGTGCAGTCATCCAATTCAACTTTGATACAATACCATGATCTGATATTCAACAGACATAATTAAATTTTGGCAATTTCCCCCAAAACTGTCCTTTCTGGCCATCTTTTCTCCCCAATGCCTGATCTAACATTTAATCCAAGACCGTGTGCTGCGTTTAGTTGTTCCCCTGAGTTTAGTTTAGTAAACTAGTGCCTTTAATCTGCAATAGCTGCTCTGTCTTTCTTTGTCTCTTTTCATCTTGATATTTTTGAGAAGCACAGTTGTTGTATAGAATGGCCTGTGGTTTGGGCTTGTCTGATGCTTTCCAAGCAGGTTATGCCTTTCTGGCAGGAATAATTCAATAAGGGCTGGATCTTCTGATCGTCATCTTTGAAAAAAATTAAACCAGTGACAAATAAAAACCTGAAAGATGGGGCACCTGGGTGGCTCAGTGGTTTAGCACCTGCCTTTGGCCGAGGTCATGATCCTAGGGTCCCGGGATTGAGTCCTGCTTTGGGCCTCTGCCTGTGTTTCTGCCTCTCTCTCTCTGTGTCTCTCATGAATAAATAAATAAAATCTTAAAACAAAAACCTGAAAGATTTCACATATTATCTCAATTTCTGGCTCTTCTCACGAACAGGTAGCTATGCTTTGTCCCCGCCTGGGCCTGGGGTCTTGTTGGAGCTGGCCCATTGGTACCGTAGATGGGGCAGGTGAGCCCACCTGGCTAGGTCTTCCCTAAGGGTGCAACTCCTGATGGGCCCACCCCTTTTATTTTCAGTCGAGACAACCATAGAGGCTTCTAGAAGCAGTAAGGGGCCTAGAGGCTCACAGCAGGTCCAGGAGCCCTCTGGGCCTGGATCTGCCCCCACGTTGTCAGCACAATCACAAGGACGTGGGTTCCAAGCTACCAAGTTTTATTTAGGAACCTGCCCAAGAACCAGGCAGTGGCTATCCTAAGCCACCCCACCTGCTGGTGTGTGGTTCTGGGAGGAGGGAAGGTCAGAATGTCTTGGCGGGGGGAAGGGGGTGGGGGGGTTGGAGGGGGGGCTGGGAGGGTTGGGGGAGGGGTTTGGGCTGCTGTCCTGCCTCCTGCTCCTGCCACCCCTGTGCCGCTTCCCCTGCACCTGCCTCATTTTCCTGCTGTTCACCCCTACGAGCACTAGGTGGCAGTGGTGCTCCGTTAATAACCCCGGGAAGCCCGGAGGCCACAGCGCAGGGGCCGCCCAGGTGACGGGCCCAGGAGGCAGCCGTCTGGTGGCTTTAGGTCCCTTTCAGCCTTAGAATCCTTTCTTCTGGTGACATCTTTCCCCACTCACTTTGAAAGCATTGAGATAGAATTCACATACCCTGAGTGCGCCCCTTGAAAGTGCATGTTTGCCAGGTTGTGTGACCATCAGCACTAATTCTAGAAGGAGCCATGCCTCATGACATCTCATATGGAAGGCAGATATTGTGGAACAGGGTAGCGAGGGGGATTTCTTTCCTATTGCTGTGACTGGGGAGGGAAGCTATTGCATAGCTCGCATTGCACAGACAGCTGTAAATTCTGGGGCCTCCCGCCCCCTGGGAACCAAACTCTACCCGCATACCCCGTTTCGGCGGGCTTCACTTTATTGAGCCCTGCAGATGCTGTGATTTTTACAGTTTGACGATTTGGGGCAGCCCTGGGTAGAGCAAATCTTCCTGCATCGTTTTTTTTTTTCCAGCAGCATTTGCTTACTCAGTGTCTCTGTGTCCCATTTTGGCAATTCTTGCAATACTTCCAATTTTTTCATTATTGTACTTGTTTTTTTTTTTTGATTTTTATTTATTTATGATAGTCACAGAGAGAGGGAGAGAGGCAGAGGCACAGGCAGAGGGAAAAGCAGGCTCCACGCACCGGGAGCCCGACGTGGGACTCGATCCCGAGTCTCCAGGATCGCGCCCTGGGCCAAAGGCAGGTGCCAAACCGCCGCGCCACCCAGGGATCCCCATTATTGTACTTGTTATAGTGGTTTGGGATCGCTGATTATGATTCCCGAAAAGCTCAGATGATGGTTAGCAGATTTTAACCAATGAAATATTTTTAAAACTGAGATACATGCATTGTTATTTTTAATACGTCATGCTATTGCTATTGCACACTTTAAATACAGTATAGCGGAAACATGACTTTTATAGGTACTGGGGAGCCAAAAGGTTCATTTGACCTGTTGTGACATTTGCTTTATCATCGTGGTCTGGAACTGAACCTGCAATATCTCCAAGGTATGCTGTCTTTGCTTTGGTTCTATGGCATCTGATGGTGGAGGGGAAGGAGTAGAATTCAAAGTAAAAGGCTTTTTCCAGCGGGACAAATCACTGGAAGAGGTTGGGAGTGCTGGTGGGGTGGGGGACACGCTCCCTGAACCGGCCCTTGCTGAGCTCTGAGTCTGCCCATGTGCTCTGGCTTCTGCCATCAGACTGGCCTGCAAGAACTTGACATGACTGTGGTCCGGAATTGACCATTCTGGAATTCTAGAGACGCACACCCTCCCTCCCCCAGTTCTCTGTGTCTCTGGGAGGAGGCCCCCAGGATCCTGTAGCTCCGTGCGGGAGCAGGTGGAGGAGAAATTGGACCGTGGGTATGAGGGTGACCAGATGAATGGCCACCACGCCCAGAAAGGGGCTGGGAGCCTCACCCATTGTATGCCCCCCTCTCAGTGGGTCCCCTGGGATCTAGGAGGCTGCATGACGCTTTACGCCACTAAAAGTGGGACACTGGGGAAATGCACCCAGCGCTCACTCAACAGTCTGTGAGCCGACTCGAGCCTTCCCTTTAAGACTAGTTGGGGCCATTGACCTGGACTTGGCTGAGTCACTCCTGGGCCGAGACTGCAGAGCTGATGTGCCTGCTTTGTCTTCCTTTTCTTCTGCTCCGGCAACATCCAGACAAACAGAGGGGGACGGCCCACACCCACCAGCCTGTGACGTGAGGGGTGGCACGCCTCAGCCAGGTGAAGTCTCTGCGGCCCTGTTGAGGCTGTGGTCATTCCTCACCCCAGCCGACACCTGCCCCATCTTGGCAGGGATCGCCCCCCCCCACCCCCCACGGCCGACCAGGAGCAGATCTGAGCAGGACCCGCCAACAGTGGGCTGCTCGATAGCAAGGCAACCCCTCCTCCTCACACTGCCTGTCCTCCCACCCCAAACACAGCAGAGAGGCCAGAGGCCCCGGCCCTCTGTCCACTTCGAGGGACCCATGGGAGGAAGCCCGATGCACATCCGGGGAAGGAGAAAAGACCAGTGTGCTAACACCGCTAAGTGATGGGACTGGACCGGAACAACCAGAAGTGGCTGGAACGTGATGGGATCCTCTGAGAGGTCCTTGGAGGGTAGAGAGGGGACAGTATTCCACAGAGCGTGACCAGGGCAGCAAATGAGGCTGCCGCACGGATGAACGAGGCTGCTTCACATTCGTTGCCCCTTGTCCCATTGTCGGTGGGGCGCTGCTTCCATTTCTTAAACAGCTTCCTGAGACACATGCAGATTAGGAGGAAGGAAAGCCTGGGGGGCTGGGGGCGTGCAGCCCACGTTCTCGGTGGCCCTTGCCTCCCCTCTCCCCTGGGAGCACTCTTGGGCTGCATGGAGCGCGGTTTGAAAACCACTGAAGAAACTTGCTCTCTGCCGGGGCAGTCCACACAGAGACACCTGTGTGGGATGGTGTCCCTTGATCCAAGCCCTGGGGACATATGAAGCCCTTCTCTGGGCCTATCAGCTGGGGACAGGGCCGTCGTGGTTGTGAGTAAGGCCAGTGCCCCTGTCCGTCCTAGAGCGTGCCCGGAATCCACGTTAATAAGTCACATCAGTGGAGTCGCCTGTAGTTTACATTTGGCTGATGACGATCTGTTCTCTGTTTCTAGAATCCACTGCTAGGACTCAGTCTGTGCCCCAGAGGAGTTTGGAGCTTGGGAGAGGGGAGGGTGGAGAGAGTGGTCTCATGCATGTACACACGCACGCACACACATGTGCACACATGTACATTAGTGGTGGAGAGAATGAGGTCAAAGTCTCGCTCCTGCTCCCAGGCCAGAGAGAAGCTGGGGACTTCGCTGCTCCCCCTGGGAGGCCTGTGCAGAGTCCCCATGGGGTGTGGTGATGAAGGTCTTCCAGGAGGCCCCAGAGCGAGAGAAGCCTGACCCTGGACACACAGACACCCAGAGGTCAGTCCTGAAGGATCCCAGCTGAGCTCTGGGTCAGATGGGTGAGAAGGGGCCCAGAGACGAAGCACCTTCATATCTGAAAGCATCAAGAATAGCCCAGAGAGCTGGCAAGATCCTGGAGGGTCGGTCTACTGCCCACATCTCTGACTCAGCAGGTCTGGGATGGGAATCGGGAATTCGTTGCATTTTCTTTCTTTCTTTCTTTTTTTTAATTAAAGATTTTGCTTATTTATTCATAAGAGACACACACAGAGAGGCAGAGACACAGGCAGAGGTTGAAGCAGGCTCCCTACTGGGAGCCCGATGAGGGACTCAATCCTAGAACTCCGGGATCATGCTCTGAGCCAAAGGTAGATGCTCAACCGCTGAGCCACCGAGGTGCCCCATTTCCATACATTCCAGCAGGAGCTGGTGCTGCTTTTGGATGACTGGATGGGAGGCTGGAGGCTGGAGGCTGGAAGCTGGAGGCTCAGGAGTTGCTGGCTGCAGGGCAGGAGGAGTCTGGTGAAGGGTTGGGATGGGGATGGTGCATCCCACTGCTGTCATGGGGGGCTGATGGTTTGAAAGGGGGTGCCCCTACAATGGGGGACCAGCGTTGCTGCCAGGATCACCATCACCTGGCAATCTCCAAGACCCCCCTCTGCTGAGGTCTTGCCACGGGGCAGGCATGGCACTAAGTGAGCCCTTGTTGTGCTCTGTGGGGCTTCTGTGCATCCACCTGAGAAGCAGGGTGGTGACCTGAGCGCTGCTCACTTCGTGAAGTCACAGGAGGATTAAATGCACCGTAACAGCTGAGATCACATACTTAACAAATGGTAGCATGAACAACAAATAGGAGCCCCACTCTATGGTGGCTGTCGCATTTCCTGAGGGCACAGAAGCCATATATAAAAATCTCTTTCCCTCTTGAAAAAGGAGGTGTAGGGGCACCTGGGTGGCTCAGTGGTTGAGTGTCTGCCTTCTGCCTAGAGCATGATCCTGGAGTCCTGGGATTGAGTTCCACATCGGGCTCCTCACAGGGAGCCTGCTTCTCCTTCGGCCTGTGTCTCTGCCTCTCTCTGTGTCTCTCATGAATAAATCAATATTTTTTTAAATTTTTAAAAATTTTTTTATTTATTTATGATAGTCACAGAGAGAGAGAGGCAGAGACACAGGCAGAGGGAGAAGCAGGCTCCATGCACCGGAAGCCCGACGTGGGATTCGATCCCGGGTCTCCAGGATCGCGCCCTGGGCCAAGGGCAGGCGCCAAACTGCTGCGCCACCCAGGGATCCCAATATTTTTTTTTTTTAAAGGGGCATGTCTAATGCTGGTCTCTTGACCACCTCTAGAAGGCAGGATAGCGGCCTGCCTGGGTGTCCTTGTCCTGACCCAGAAGCTGTGGGTATGGTAGCATGTACAGTAGAGGGGAGTTTGTGGGCAGTTACAGTAAGGACGTAAAGATGGAGATACCATCTTGGATTATGCAGGTGGCTCCATGTACCACAAGGGTCCTTATAAAGGAAGGAAGGAGACAGGATTATTGGAGACAGGGCAAGACATGTGATGATGAAAGTGGGAGGGAGGTGGGTAGGAGAAGATGCTACACTGAAGTGGCTTTGAAGATGGAGAATGGGCCATGAGCTAAGGAACGGAGGTAGCTTCTAGAAGCAGTCCAAGCCAGGAAGTGGGTGCTCCTGTAGAGACTCCAGAACCTAGGAACCAGCCCTGCCAACATCTCAATTTTGGGACCTCTAACCTCCAGAACCAGAGCGGGGACAGGTCTGTGTTGTTTTCAGTCAGTGCCCTGGTAGGTACTTGTTACAGCAGCAGCAACATGCTGATACCTCTCGCTTCCTCTGTTCTCCCTCCTTCATCTGACGCTCTTCCTCTCTCAGGAAAGATGTGGGAATCTGATGTGACGCTTCCTCAAGGAAGCCTCTTTGATTTCTGGCTGACTAGATACACCTGCCCTCCTAGCTCCCTGGACATCGCCAAAGAGAAACAACATAATTGTAATAAAATATGTACAAGTTTCTGTGGTGACTGGTTAATGTTTTCCTCACTGGTTGCAGGGTCAGCTCCTCAGATGTGTCTCCAGCACCAGACACATCAGCCAACTCTGCAGAAGCTCTGAGAATGTTGGAGAATGTTCATGAAATGCAGAAACAAACTAATTCGGGGTGCTGAGAATGGAATGCATCCGTGTGCAAGGACCAGAGAAATCCCATCGTGTCACAGGGGCGGGGAAAACAGACATAAAATACATGCCACTTAATTCATGGTTTCACTAGCTAAATTCTTAGAGACAGAAAGAAGAGTGAGTGAGGGTTGCCAGGGGCCAGAGGAGGGGATGGGAAATGAGTGTTTACTGGGGACAGAGTTTCTGTTGGGGCAAAGTTCTGGGCATGGATGGTGGAGATGGCTGTACAACAATGGGAATGTACTTAAAGCCACTGGACTATGTGCTAAAACATGGTTAGGGCAGCACATTTTATTTTACCACAACTAAAAAAACTACCCTGTATCTAAAACAATAAAATTTTTTGACAGAACCTACCATTTGCAACCATGCATTAAAAGCCTTCATTCACTGAAAACAAAACAAAACAAAACAAAACAAAACAAAACAAAACAAAAAACTAATTCACCGTGTCAGACCATACGGGGAGAAAGTAAGATTGTTCTGGTCCAGTTAAAGATGAAGAACCAAGTACCTACCTTATCCCAACCTGGCATCTCATGACAGGGAGCCACATTTCTGGAGAGGGGGGCTGGGGAAGCTCCACGTGGGGGGGGTGGTCCTCTAGCTCCCCTTGAAGAGGAGGTAGGGGGATTGGGCAGGGCCTCCTGGACACTGGGCAAGGCTTCTGAGGGGTTCCTGCAGAGGGGGAAATTCTACTAGTAAGAAATTTATTTATCTTTTTTTAGATTATTCATTTATTTATTTTTGAGAGAGAGAGAGAGAATGAGCAGGGAGGAAGGGCAGAGGGAGAGAGAGAAGCAGGCTCCCCCCTGAGGAGAGAGCCCCATGAGGGGCTCCATCCCAGGACCCTGAGATCATGACCTGAGTTGAAGGCAGACACTTAACCAACTGAGCCACCCGGGTGCCCCAGAAATTTATCTTTTTCTAACTAGTAAGAGTTCCCTCTGGAGCAGGATCACCATTTCAACTCCAGGGCACCAGGACTCCACATGGATTGGGTTTCAGAGCTGAGATCCCCACCAGCACGGCAGGACTTCCGAAGTCCTTTGGGAAGACAGCTGGCCCCTGGGAGGAGGGCTGGGTCGGGTCAGGCTGGGCGCACAGGCTCAGACAGCTGGGCCAGGGTCAGGGCCCCAGAAAGCCAGGCTGAGCAAGCAGCAGGGGCACTCATGACGGCCACCAGGTGTCTCTCTTGATTCATGGAAAAGGTTTGCAGGCTCCACGTGCTCAGGCTGCCGGGGAAGGCCCCAGACGCCTGGTTGGTGCTTTCATGGTGGGGCGGGTGGCGCCGCCTCTCCCTGAGCTGGGCAGCAGCCTTCAGCCACATCGGTCACTGCAGGCCTGGTGCAGTCTTGGCTGGTAGCCTGGCTGGTGGGCACCGCACCCCTTGCTTCCAGCCCCACAGGCAGGATGCGCGGCGGCATTCAATACGATGGCACGTGCGGACGCGGGTGCGTGGTGCTGGCACAGCTCAAGGCCTAGCTCTCAGTCGTCAGTGCACCAGTGAGGAGTCGGGACCCCAAAGCTTGGTGGGCTAGAGTGACACATCAGGCCTCAGCTGGAAGCAGGGGCTCTGCAAGGGAAAGGTCTTCCTGGCATATCCACGGTTGAAGGAATAAGTGACTGACTCTATAGGGGCATTGCTGTGCAGTTGGGCGGTCGGGGAGGAGTCGGTGGTTTTTTGGTCTGTACCCACCTCCTTGGGGCTGAGATGGCCCCTCCGGAGCCTAACCTCCTCATGAAAGGCTCTGCTCCAGGGGCTTGATTCCCGGGTCCCAGGAGTCAGTGTGCGCGTGTGTGCGTGTGCGTGTGCGTGTTGGGGGGTGGATATTACAGACCCAGACCCTCTCTATTTCCCCTTGGGTCTCCTGCCTCTTCACCATCCTCCTCTCCAGCATATCAGCTCAGAGGGGCAGGATGGGTAGGTAGTGTCTGTTCCTTTCTGTTCTAGAAAAGCTCCCTGTCTGTCTGTCCTGTCAGCTCAGCAGCACCATGTCTGTCTGTCTGTCTGTCTGTGTACTGAGCCATGCTTGATGAGGGCCTACTGTGTGCCAGGCACCATTCCAGGTTTTGGGGATATGGCACTAAGCAAGCCAGACACTGGGTCAGCTCACAGGAAGTTTGTAGCCAGGTGGGGAGGCAGGCATTAAAGAGTCAACTGTGAGTGAACCAGCATGTTTCAGGTGATGGAGCTGCTACAAGGAAAACGATATAAGATGATGCTTTGGAGAGGGGGCAGGAGAGGCAGGAGCCAAGTTAGACCAGGTGGGAGGGAAGGTAGGGCTTTGCAGGTACAACCTGATGGATGAGAAGCTGGCCATCCCTCTGTGGGAAGCACCGCCAGAACAGCAAAGTGCAAAGGCCCTGGGGTAGGAGTGAGCCTGGTGTCTAGGAAGGCTAGCCTGGCTGGAGCACAGTTAATGGGGCGGGGGTACAGAGCCCCTTGTGAAGGAAGAGAGATGGCTTGTGAGAGACAGTGGGGACTTTAGTCTCATGGGGATGCACACTCTGATTCACTTGTATGTGGGTGTGTTTGCATGTGTGTGCACGGGAAGCAAAGAGAAAAAATAATAAGGACTAATATTTATTGAGCTCTTGCTAGGTACTAGGTCCTGGGCTAAAGACTTCATGCATCATCCCATTTTTAACTTGGGACCGGAAGTTATGACTAGCATGTACCACAGACCCATTTTGTGGGTGGAAAACTGGGGCACAGAGCCCCTGCTCCTGTTCCCCTAGCTGTCCCTTATCCCAAAGACATTTTTTCTAAGTGATGTCATTGTTCTTGGGAAGACGAGCTTGCATGGGTGATAGCATGGACTGGTGTGGGCCTTAAATCGCAGTCCCAGTGTGGAGCTGGGGGGCAGGGCAGTAGAGGTGCACCCGCCCAGGGTCCGGAGAGGCCTCTCTGTCCCCAGCCTCCCCCTGCCCAGCTGCATGTGTCCAACTGGCTTTGTTATTCAGGTGCAGGTTCTAGCAGGAGGAGATGAGCCTGGTGTCCCCAAGGTCCTGTGGCCATTTCTCTGTCTCCTCCTGTGGCCGCCCAGCCCCTGGAGAGGAGGAGCAGTGCGCTATTGCCTCAGGCCCCAGGGTGCCCAGCGCAGCATCTGGCAGGCAGCAGGGGCTCAGCCTCTGTGCCTCGAGTGCAGAAGAGGCACGGGAGTCGACTGAGGCTCTGAGTGTGGGCTCCTGGGGAAGCAGGGCCCGCTCCAGCTTTAGGGAGCGCGAGGGGGACACAGCAGTGAGGGAGGGCAGGGCAGGGCCTGTTTGGGCAGCTGCTGGGCTGGCCGCTGTGGGCTGCTGGGGGGCAGCCGGGTGGGTGGAGGGGACAGGTGTCCCACAGGCTGTCAACTATGGCTTCTGAGGACAGCCCTTGGGAGAGGAAGGGGAAGCATGTGTCCACTGGCTCCAGTCTCCTCTTGGCTGGCTTTGCCCTACGGGGCGCTCGTGACCCTGCTTCCATGTGGCACATGCGTGGACCCGGGCAGGGTCTGGGCCTGGAGTGTCTCATGCCGCGTGGCAACAGGGGAACCCCACCGGGAGTGGAGCGGAGCGTGGTGCTATGAGCTGAGACACCAGAGGGTGTCCCCGGAGCCCCTGGAAGGTGGTCTAAGTTCATGAAGCATGGGTCCCGTGGGCAGGCACGGCACCAAATATTTGCAGAGTCGGCGAGTCAGTGCACAAGGGGTGGTTCCCGCACAGGGCTTGCTGTGGGCAGTTAGCTAACATTGGGGAACACGTGCACATGCCAGACGGCGGGTCCCACGAGGCCAAGACAGGGGCACGCTGAGTGTGGGGACATCTCAGCCCTGATGGGATCCGCCCCAGAGGCAGCAGAGGTGACCTGGGGAGGGCCCCGAGCCGGGAGTCAGATGACCTGGTTTTAGGGTTGGCCTTGACCGTTCCCGCCACTCTGTGGGGCCCAGCACCAGCCTCTTCGGGCTCTGGTTTCTTGTACTTTGTGAGCTATTTCTCCCAATGGTCTTTTTTTCTAAGACCAACAACCTGGGATAGCGCTTTGGGCTTTTCTGTCTGCCTCAAGCTGGCAGACAGTGGTCGGGAGACTCAGTGTGCTCGTCTGAACAGGAGGCAGCTGTCCAGGAAGAGCAGAGCCCCCCCACCTCCCGAGCTCTGATCCGGCCCCACAGTCCACACCCGGGGAACGGAGCCCCGTTTCCCTGTTGGCTTGTCTGCTACTCACATCTGCGCACCAGCCGGAAGGGATTGGAGTGTATCTGGAATGCTCTTCCGCCCTACATTGTTTATTTTCTGATCTATTTCCAGCGAAGGATTCCATGCGCCAGTGAGAGAGGTTTCTGGTACTGTGTAGACATGACCTGTGTGTATTTTCTCCCCACATGTCTTCCAGGGCTCAAACTGGTTTCCATATGGCCTGAGCTCACCATGTGGATTTTGGCAGACTACTTAGGATCTTGTACTCACCAGTGTCTTTGGGGACCACTGGTTCAGCTCCAGGGAGGGAGTCATTGGGGAACATATACGTGGGTGGTATGTGTGCACATATGTGTGCATGGGGTGTGTGAGCTCATGTGCGCTGTGTGCGTATATACGCATGGGCATAGGTCTGTGTGAGATGGGGGGAGGGCCTCCTGGGAGGGTGTGGGGAGCCCGGGGAGCCTGCAAACTCAGTCTCTGTCCCCTTGGACAGTCTCCAGGAAGATGCAGTTCCTTGCAGTATGGACGGAGCTTCAGTTTGGATGGAAGGGAGGCTGGCTTTGTGGGACACGTGGGGATTGGCCCTTGAACTCTGACACGTGGAAGACGCTTGACATTTTCTTCGGGGCTTTTGTGTGTCTGCGACGAGTAGAATGGGATCACCTCACTTCCAGTAGGAGGTACAGAAGGCCTGGGCCCTGCTCTTTCTCAGTAGCTCCCAGCCCCATCAGCACCTGCTCTGTCGGCTTCCAGGCCCTGGTGGGTGTGGTGTATGGAGGACAGGAGGCCACAAATGCACAGGGTATGGCACTTCTCTGGGCTTCACATCTGTGAGACTGGGCAGGGTCATAGCGTATACACCTGATGTTCCAGCAGGGCCGCAGCGTGTACACCTGTAGCTCCAGGCCACAGCTACATTAGTTTTCTGCAGACCTGAGCTGCAATATGCTTGTGATAGTAAATGCTAATATTCTCAGGTGCCACGTGCTGGCCGGTCTGGGTTAAATTCTGTGGTCCTGCTATTCTGTAGTTTCTGATCTACAAAAAATGGATTTGATCATAGGTCTTCTGTTACGTTAGTTGTAACTGGGCTTTGTGAAGTTTAAGTAAGTGGCCACAGGAGAAAGGGCTTAGTTTAGGGTCATCTCTAAGCGAAAGACCGGTGAACACTGGCTCTTACTGTTAGCCCTTATTCATTGAGTGGTTTGCTTATGCCCCCGTCTCATTCCCAAATTATCTGAGTCAGCTTACAAAATGAAAACCAGGGGCTGCCTGGGTGGCTTAGTTGGTTAAGCATCTGCCTTTGGCTCAGGTCATCATCTCGGGGTCCTGGGATCGAGTCCTGTGTTGGGCGCCCTACTCCCTCTCCCTCTGCCTCTCCCTCTCATTTGTGTCCTTCCTTGCTCTCTCAAATAAATAAATAAAATCTTAAAAAAAATGAAAACAACCCATTAAAGAATAAAGAGAAAAATGGTTTAGGATAAAGAGAATAAAGAATAGAAGAGAAAGAGGAGGGCAGAATGAAATTATAATGTGCAGGGATCCAAGCTATGAAGTCCCATAGTTTTACTGCAGGGAGGGTGGGGGATGGGGTTGCACATCTGAATGTCACAGAGGGCAAAGTAAGAAGGAAATGTCACTGGGTGCGTGTGGCTGGTGATCGGTGGGACTTTAGAGCCCATATAAGGACACTTGGTAGAAGCAGGATGAGAGTCTAGCCCCTGGACTTTCCGTTTTGAGACCTTTCCACTAGTCTCTGTGACTTCCCAGAGGGTCAGTGGCAGAGGCTGAGCTGGGGCCTTCATGGGGTGGGCTGTTGGGCCAGAAGTGGTGGCCGGAGGAGGCCCAGCCTCAGGGTACAAATGATTCCAGCCTGGTTATTCATCACCCTGAGATTTAGGCAACCCCAGTGTGTGTTCTCCACTGGTACCACTTCTCAGGATTCAGTCTGGTCCCAGATGTTGCTCTTTGATCACTTTGGAATGATTCCTTTGAGGCTTCAGTTGGGCTAGCTCTAGAGAGGGATTTGAAGATTTCCTCCTTACCCACCTGCAAAGAAGGCACCATCATCTGGGGACATCCCCCAATCCCAGGCCCTTGAGATTTCACTGAATTTTGATTGCTATTACTGTCACCACTGTATCTAACCTTCCTGAGCACCTGCTGATGGGCAGTTTGCAGACATGACCCAACCATCCTACAGATATTTTTTGGGTGCCTACTATGCATCTTGCACTGTTTAAAGTGGTAGCAAGACAGCAATGGACAAGACAGTCAAAGTCATCCCCACAAGAAATTCACCTTCTCAATGGATGGCAACAGAAGAATGAACAGGGAATGCATACCATCTTGTCAGGTAGGAATTGGTACTCTCATGAAAAAGGAAGCAGGTGCAGGATGGGGCGAGAGTGACAGTTGGTGGAGGTGCTACTTAGACAAGGTGTTCTTAGCAGTGAATGAGGGAGGAGCAGGTGCAAAGGCCCTGGGGTGGGAACATGGTTGGTTTGCTTAAGGAGCAGTGATGGAATGGGTCATGGTGTCCACAGTTGGTGCTTGATCTCACTTACAGATGAGGGATGAAATCGCTGGCCCACAGGAAGCTCCAGAGCTGGATCCAACCTCCAAAAGTAAAAGGAGGGGTGATGATTTAGGAGTGGCAGGCAAAAGGAAAAAGGCAGTGAAATAGAGTGTAGCATGTGCATACAGATTGAGAGAGAGAGAGAATGAGACAGACAGAGAGAGAGAGAGAGAGAGAGAGAGAGAGCTGGAGGCAGGGAAAGGACCTGGGGTTGGAACAGAACATGGAAGGGGTTGGGGAGATACATGGAAAAGGGGGTTGGAAAGTGGGTGGCACATGCTGGTGAGGGACAACCTCAAGCCCAGTTGTGATGGTTAATTTTTGGCATGAACTTGGCTGGGCCAAGGCGTGCCCCCATAGCTGTTAAAACCTTATTTCTGGGCGCATCTGTGAAGGTATTTTGGGAAGAGATTAGCGTTTGACACGGCGGGCTGAGTGAAGAAGTGTGTGGCCCCTGATGCAGGCGGGCATCTCCACTCCATTGAGGACTCGAACAGAACAAGGAGGAGAAGGAAGGCTGACTTTGCTCTTGGCTTGAGCTGGAACATCCATGTCTTCCTGCCCCTGGACGTGGGCACTCCTGGTTCTTGGGCCTATGAGTCTGGACTGCAGCTGTGTCACTGACTCTCCCGGGTCTCCATCTTGCAGAGAGCAGACTGTGGGACCTCTCAGCCTCCATAGCTGTGTGAACTGGTCCTTCATGATGAATCCCCTTCTATGTATCTGCATAGACCCCATTGCTTCTGCTTTCCTGAAGAACCCCGACTATGATACCAGGGCCCCAGTTGGCTTCTGCTGGGAGCTCCCAGGGAGTGGAAATCCAGTTCTCAGCATGGCCAACATGTAGGCCAACCTTGTGTGGTGCCCAGAATGGAGATGCCCTGGTTCATTTTCTGAAGCTGGGGAGCACAGCTCTTTTCTGGGATGCTGTGGAAAAGCTTTCAGCACAAGGATGGAGAAGGGAAGCCATGGGCCCTGGGAGTCCTGGTTCCTTGTCTATCCTGTTCTCTTCAATGTTCTTTATCTGGGGTAACCCAGAAGCCATGGGGACCTCCAACAAGCTGGGGTGGGGGTGAGGGTGAGCTTCAGTTGGTTGAGGATTTTATTTTATTTTTTTCAGGAGAGAGAGAGAGAGAGAGAGAGAGAGAGAGAGAGAGAGAGAGAGACTGAGACATAGAGGGAGAAGCAGGCTCCCTGTGGGGAGCCCAATGTAGGACTCGATCCCAGGACTCCCGGATCATGGCCTGAGCTGAAGGCAGATGTTCAACCACTGAGCCACCCAGATGCCCCCAGGTTGGTTGAGGATTTACATGCTGAGATCCATCCACTGAACACAGCTTTGCTGAGCCCCTCCTCTGTGGTCTTCAGGATTATTCTGCAAAGCAGAAGTTGCCACTTCTATTTCAACAGAGGAGCAAACCAAGGCACCGAAGGGTCAGTAACTTGGATACGGTGTTGGCACCAGCTGAGCTTAGACCTTCAAAGTATCTACCCTCTTTCTACCACACCACAATGCATAAACCCAGCAGAAGTCAAGTAACTAATGCAGCTAAAATAGGCTCTAAGTCATGGGGTGGTGTCTTCGTGGGCAACACCACTCCATGGGCTTAAATAACAGAAGCTTATTTTCTGACAGTTCTGGAGGCTGAATCACAGATCAAGGTATCGGCAGGGCTGGTTTCTTCTGAGACCTCTCCTTGGCTTATACAGATGGATTTCTTCTCTCTGTGTCCTCTAAGGGCCTTCCCTCTGTGTGTATCATCTATGTCTTAATCTCCTCTTCTTATAACAGGATTAGGACTCACAGTAATGACTTCATTTTAACTTAATTACTTCTTTAAAGACATTGTCTCTAAATATGGTCACATTCTGAAGTGCTGGGGGTTAGGACTTCAACATACACATTTTGGGGGATGGAGGACACAATTCAGCCCCAAACAGGTAATGTCTCATGTGAGGGACAGACATGAACATGCCAGGGGAGGAGAGGTCTTTTGAATGGATGGCATAGGCAGACTTCTTGGAGGAAGGGGAGTAGGAGGGATCTTAGAGCACTTTGGGCCAGGAGGAGTAGAGAGAAGTCATCCTCTCTGGAAAAGCCAACCTTATTTTTCTGTCTTTTTTTTCTTTCTTTTTCTTTTTCTTTTCTTTCTTTCTTTCTTTTTTTTTATTTTTTTATTTATTTTTAATTTTTTATTATTTTTGTAATTTTTTTTCTCTTTCTTTCTTTCTTTCTTTCTTTCTTTCTTTCCTTTCTTTCTTTTTTTTCTTTTTTCTTTTTTTTTGCCTTCACTTATCAACTACAGAGTTGTGGGATTTTGTGTAGCAGCCAACAAAAATTTCTGGTTAATCTTGTCGTGTCCACTAGAATGTGAACTAGACCATGACTTTAAGGATCAACCAGATTCCCCAAAAAACAGAATTTTCTGATGGGAGAAGATAGCTGCCTCTAGAATTGTAAGCCTTGGTCCAAGACCCCAGCACTCTCAGCCTGTGTCTTTCTCGGACTGGAACATGTTGCCCCTAGGAGAGGCTGGTCTTCTGAGGTGAGGATATGATTGAGTGGGACCATCAGTGGAGGGAATGTTCTTTTCCTGGACCGTAACATCCCTGAGATGTTGAGAGAGTGATTCTCCTTAAGTGAGGACATGGTCAGGGTCAGCCCCTCCTGCAGGCAGGAGTCGTCCTGGGCTTGTGACATAACCAACTCAAAGCCAACAAGTTTCTACAAGAGGATGGCATCTGAGATCACATGAGAGGTAGGTGGGGAATTATCTTGTAAACAGCAGTGGAATGAAGGGAATTATAAGATTCTGCACCCAATTCCAATGAGTGTTTTTCTTCTCCCACACCAAGCAATTCTTGCGGACTAGCTGGGTGTCCTATGATTCAGCTCAATTCCAGCACTATCTACCTGTAGCTATCGTCAGATCCCAGAAGTTAAGGGCTCAGTTTTTTTTTTTTTAAGATTTTATTTATTCACTCATGAGAGACACGCAGAGAGAGGCAGAGACACAGGCAGAGGGAGAAGGCTCGAGGGGAGCCTGATGTGGGACTCGATCCTGGGACTCCGGGACCACGTGCTGAGCCAAAGGCAGATGCTCAACCACTGAGCCACCGAGGCATCCCAAGGGCTCAGTCTTGTAAGCTGCCAGATTCCCCACACTGGAGACACCAGTTGCAAGTTCCAGACCATCTCCTGGGCTTCTGGGCTGTGACTCTAGGTTGGAGATTCTAACGAGTCCCTTCTTGGGTTCTGTTAACTCCCCAGAGTGGATCACAGAACTCAGAGAAGCATTGTACTTATAGATTGTGAGTTTATCATAAAACGATGTAACTCAGGAGCAGCCACATGGAAGAGAAGCAGAGGGCAGGGTTTAGGGAAAGACATGAAGCTTCCAGGGTCTGAAAGCTCCTCTAGTCATATGGTTGACTCCCCTGGTCACCAGCCCCCACCCTTAGGTGTGGTCCCAAGGTTACCTAATTAACATAGCAAGAGACATCTTTATTACTCTTATTGTAGAATATTCTAAGGGTTTTATTTTATTTTAAAAAAGATTTTATTTATTTATTCATGAGACACACAGAGAGAGGCAGAGAAACAGGCAGAGGGAGAAGCAGGCTCCCTGTGGGGGCCCGATGCGGAACTTGATCCCAGGACCCTGGGATCATGACCTGAGCCAAAGGCAGACACTCAACTGCTGAGCCACTCAGGTGCCCCTATTCTAAAGGTTTTAGAAATTCTGCCAGAAATGGGGACAAGGACCAAATACATAAAGATTTCTTATAGGGATGCCCAGGTGGCTCAGCAGTTTGGTGCCTGCCTTCAGCCCAGGGCGTGATCCTGGAGTCCCAGGATCGAGTCCCACCTCGGGCTCCCTGCATGGAGCCTGCTTCTCTCTCTCTGCCTGTGTCTCTGCCTCTCTCTGTGTCTCTCATGAATAAATAAATAAAATCTTAAAAAAAAAAGATTTCTTATAAATCAGAAATTCATGGCTTCTGCTCACTGAAATAATAGACATCCCAAGGGACAGCCTGGCTTTCCTGATGTGTGGCTATCTCGACTCACTCCTGCCCATGCTCGGTGATCATTCTGCAGGCTTAGGGGGGCCTTCTCACTGGGCTCAGGGTATGCAGACCTGGCCCAGGAGCGGGACCCCCACACCATTTCCCAAGTCCCCTCTCCCAACGAGACAAGGATCTGAAGCCAGTCTGTTCCCTGACCGCAGTGCCTTTCCCTTCCCGCTCCCCCATCCCCCCAACCCCGACTCAGGCCGTAGGTCAGGGGGATCCTGTCTTGCCTCTTCAATGGGATCAGGGTTCAGATCTATAACTCTTCCAAGGAGACTGGGAGTGAGAAGGTCACTGGTTCGAGACTTCTGGCTAACTGAGTCCTGGCGCCCTTAGAGCCTGATAGATGGTGAGATAAGGCTGGGACAGGGAGAGGGGATCTGCTCAGGGACCCACAGAAAATCGGGACCCGGGCTTCTCATCTCTTAGACCTTGCAACCCCCTCCTGCCCTAATGACCAGTGTCACTTGATGACACATCTGGCTGACATTCTGGGTAATTGTGGAAAGCCTTATGCTCACCAGCAACTTGAGGGCTGAACCCTGCACTCTTTTGTATGTCACAAACATTTGACAATTACACATTTTTTGTTTTTGTTTTTCTCCTCCAAATAATAGAAGGTTGGGACTCTCCACTCTGTTTCCAGCAGAGCACTGACAAAGTGCCTTACAATGGCTCTGTGCTTGTAGGATGTCGTGTTACTGCGTGGGGAGCATGCTCCGGGCAGTCTCATGGATGTGGACCGGCAGATGGCAGCTCAGGGCCACTGACCCCTACACACCGGCTTGTCAGTTCCCGTGAGAGGTCCCGGAGGGCCCAAGGCAGTGGCAAGGGCGGCGGACCTTCACTGACACCGTCTTTTCCCTGGTCCTTGGCCTGTGTCACAGGCACAGCACATTGGCTGACTTCCAGGGGCACAGCTTTGCCAGCGCTGGCTGCATAGAGAAGTGGATTTTCCCACAGTAGGCACAAATGTGATACTCTGATCTGGTCAGAGAGATTTCTTTTCTTTTCTTTTCTTTTCTTTTCTTTTCTTTTCTTTTCTTTTCTTTTCTTTTCTTTTCTTTTCTTCTTTTCCTTTTCTTTCTTTTCTTTTCCTTTTCTTTCTTTTCTTCCTTTTCTTTCTTTTCTTTTCTTTTCCTTTCTTTTCTTCCTTTTCTTTTCTTTTTTTTTAAATTTTTATTTATTTATGATAGAGAGAGAGAGAGAGAGAGAGAGAGAGAGAGGCAGAGACAGGCTCCATGCACCGGGAGCCCGATGTGGGATTCGATCCCGGGTCTCCAGGATCGCGCCCTGGGCCAAAGGCAGGCGCCAAACCGCTGTGCCACCTAGGGATCCCTTCTTTTCTTTTCTTTTTTCTTTTCTTTTCTTTCTTCTTTCTTTTAAAGGTTTTATTTATTTGCAGGATGCCTGGGTGGTTCAGCAGTTTAGCTCCTGCCTTCGGCCCAGGGTGTGATCCTGGAGACCCAGAATCGAATCCCATGTCAGGCTCCCTGCATGGAGCCTGCTTCTCCCTCTGTGTCTCTGCCTCTCTCTGTGTGCCTTTCATGAATAAATAAATAAAATCTTAAAAAAAAGATTTTATTTATTTGAGAGAGAGAGGGAGCAGAGAGAGAGCATGAGTAGGGGTGGAGGAGCAGAAGGAAAGGGAGAAGCAGGCTCCCCACTGAGCAGAGAGCCTGATGTGGGTGGGGCTCGATCCCATGACCCTGAGATCATGACCTGGGCCGAAGGCAGATGTTTAACCAACTGAGCCACCTGGGTGCCCCAAGAGATTTCTGTGGTGCTCTTGACACTGGCAGGACCCCAGAACTGGCGGCTTAAGCAACAGACTCTATTTCCTCACAGTCCTAAAGGCTGTAGTCTGAGGTCAAGGTTGATTTCTCTTGAGGCTTCTTTCTTGGCTTTCAGAGCACCACCTCCTCACTGTGTCCTTGTGTGGTCTTTCTCTTGTGTGCATGCCTCCCTGCCGTCCTTCTGCGTGTCCAGATTTCCTCTTCTTTTTTTTTTTTTTTAAGGATTTTATTTTATTTATTCATGAGAAGCAGAGGGAGAAGCAGGCTCCCTGTGGGCAGTTGGATGTGGGATTTGATCCCAGGACCCCGGGATCACAACCTGAGCCAGAGGTAGACGCTCAACCACTGAGCCACCCAGGCGCCTCCAGATTTCCTCTTCTTATAAAGACATCAGTCAGACTGAATTAGGACCCACCCTAAGGCCCCTATTTTAACTTAATCCCATCTGTGAAGACCCCTCAGCCCCCAAAATGCAGTCACACTCTGAAATATTGGGTGTTAGGCCTTCTGTCTGTGAATTTGAGGGATGGGACACAATTCAGCCCGTAACAGTAAGTAGGGCTTCATGAATAGTGAATAAATGAATGAATGAAATGTGTCAGAGGCAGATTTAGAGTTTCATTTTTGTGTGCTGAGGGAGTAAGTGAAGGGGTCTTGTGGGTGTCTCTGTTGTAAACAGGAGGGGACAGGCAGAGGGACAGGCTCAGGTAATTCTCCCCTCCACACTGTCTCTTGTTGGGGCTCTCCACTGCCGTCTCCTTCTGTTTTCCGTGACATCCCAACTGGAAATGTGCAACATGACAGCTGATGCTGTCTGTGGGACACCCACCTCTCTGCCGAGCTCAGGGTGGTACCTGCTGGCGCCCATGACATGCCAGCCTCGGCAGTGACATTGATCCTCCTCCTGTGAGAGCAAGGGCAGGGGCACAGGGGGCATAGAGATGACTTCCCTTTCATCATAGGGCTGCAGCATTTCATAGAACACTAATTTTATCTTAATCTTTAAGGAGCCAGAAAGGAAAAGCCAAATTCCCTAAGAAGCTTTGGTGGGGAGCTGCAAAACCATCAACAGGTCGGATGCTAGCAATTAATTTACTTTCTTTTTCTTCTGTTCTCCTTCTTTAAAACAAATGGGTAAGGGTTTATTTTCCTCCATAAAAATGATCTTTCCACTGAGATAAGAAATTGAAAGAGCAGATTGATCCAGGGAGGGGGGAATCAACCAGAGTGGGCACTTCCTGTCGGTTCAAGAACTCCAGCCATAATTGCGCTTCCCTGTTGTGTGGGAAATGGGTCTCGAGTTTTGTTGCCGTCAATACTTTCTAGAACATCAGAAGTAATAGTCGAGGCATTTTCTAACAAACCTCGGTGACTACGGGGAAGGAGAGCTGTTGGGAGGACGAAAAGCATCTCACCCCTTCCTGCGTGTTCCCCAAAGAGGAAAAGCCCTGAACACAAAGAAGGCCTGGATAGGAAAACAAATGTACTTGAACTTCTGTGCCTTAGACTTGAATGTAAATACATTGGATGATTCCTTCATAGATTTTTTTTAAAGGCTGAATAATAGTCCACTGTATGGATATACTGTGGTTTGTTGATCTGCTCCCTGATTGATAAGGGCTTGGGTTGCTTGCACTTTTTGCCTGCCTTAAATAATGCTGCTGTGAACGTGGGTGTGCCAATATCTCTTGGAGACCTTGCTTTCAATTCATTTGGGTCATACCCAGAAGTGAAACTGCTGGATTATATGGTGATTCTATTTAAAATATTAAAAGGAACCACCATGTTGTTCTTCATAGGGGCTGCACCGTTTTACATTCCCACCAACAGTGCGCAAGTGTTCTAATTTCTCCACATCTTCGCCAACAGTTTTTATGCTCTTAGTTTGTTGTTGTTGTTGGTTTTTGGGAGCAGCCATCCAAAGGGTGTGAGGTGAAATACTGGTCTCGTTAACCAAACATCAGTATTTCATGATCTTTAAAAATGTGACAATTTGGGATCCCTGGGTGGTGCAGTGGTTTGGCGCCTGCCTTTGGCCCAGGGCGCGATCCTGGAGACCCGGGCTCGAATCCCACGTCGGGCTCCTGGTGCATGGAGCCTGCTTCTCCCTCTCCCTCTGCCTATGTCTCTCTCTCTCTCTCTCTCTCTCTCTCTCTGTGTGACTATCATAAATAAATAGAAATTTAAAAAAATGTGACAATTTGAATCATTTACAACTTGAGATCAAAATGAGTGACTCGACTATTTAATCTATGCAGAAAGACCACCAGAAAGCCGTCTACATTGGTCCTATGCAACCACCAGAATCCGCCACCTTGTGCTTTGGTGAAGTTCTGACAGCAAGGATAGGTCTTTCTCCATGTGGTTCATCTGTGGGATGGATGGAGCTGTTAAGTGTTCTGTGGGGAGTTCATAAAAGGGGGAAAGACATCCAGGGGGTGGGAAGTGAAGCTGAGAGCAGGTTACCTTGATAGCAGGGTGGAGGCTTGGAGTGCAGCCTGAGATAGGTATTGGGAAGCCGAAGGCTAGGTCCAGAGCTCCTCCCTCCTACCTAACTGTCTTCTTTAGCACGTGTGGGACATCCCTTGCTGGACTGGACATGTGTCCTGAGTGCAGCTGTCTCTGCCAGATGAGCAGGCTCTGCTGTAGCGTGTGCTCCCTAGATGCTTGCTGGCCAAGAACTTCCTTGGAGTCTCTCCCTTGCAAGGCCTGGGTGGTTCCACAACATGCCTCCTTTAGGACAAGAGCACAGGCTCAAAAGCTCAAGGGAATTCTGACAATGTTGAATTCTATCTAGCAGGTGGGACTTGGTTCACAGTTGGACGGGGCCTCACTATCTAGTGTGACAATTGATCAGTCCCTGACCCTACTAATCATCTAATGGAAGTAGAAGCAGGGGTTCACATCCACTAGGGCTTATGCAGAATCTGGTCCCTTCAGTGGTAATGAAAAGAAATTCTGGTTTAGGTGTCATGATGAACGCTGGCGAGGTCCCAATTTATACTCGTTGGCCATGATTTCCTGCTCCCATTACCATTTTCCGTTTCTAGAACCATCACCTGCCAGATCCAGTCTCTCCCTTTCTTAGGGCAGGTGTTTGTGTTTTCACCCCATCCCTTGTCCTCACAGCTTTCCCTTATGAGACCAATTCAGCTGCTTTTCACCTGGCATCACAATATCCCAGAACCAGTTGATAAAGATTTTTTTTTTTTTTAGCAGGATGAGGGAGAGGCGGTGAGAAGGGAGGAGGTGGAGGAAATCCCACCTATTAATAAGTCCTGCTCCTGTCACATGGCAATCCGGGCCAGGTGGGACAAGGGCCTTAGGAGAGGTCCCCACACAATGCTCTGGTGGTATTGGGGTATGTGTGGGGGTCCCTTGGCTTTCTCTCTTTTTTTTTTCCTTGGCTTTCTCAAGCTCACTCCCCCTGCCAATCCATCTGCCCCGATGCAGGCTGAGCTCAGACTTAGAGCAGCACACACTGCGCTTGGGGTCAGCCTCCAGATGCTCAGTCAGATGACTCTGATCCGTGAACAAATCTGTTACAAGCCAGTTCAACCTCCAGCGATTGCTGGGTGAATTAGAGCCTGGAGAGCCATGAACCTAATGCAGAAGCATAGGGGCATGGAACCTTCTCGCCCCCACCCTGGAGAAGGGCACCTCTGGGGCCCCTTAGTCACTGCGGTGTGTGGGATTGATGAGGGTTTGCCAGCTGCTGCAGGCTGGCTGCGTGGGGTGAGCTTATTAAAAACTCCTCATGTTGGCTCACCGGCTGCATAGCCAGCTTGTGGTCCTTTTCCAGGACCTGGGTCATGGTGGCAGCTGGCAGTCATCTTGCTTGATTATCAGAAGGCTGTGGATATAGGCACACACACTCGAAGGCATTTGTTGATTTAAAAAAGCATTTACCAGGCACCTGTTCCACACAGGGTGCTGGGATATATGGTGCCGGGATATATTGCCCAGACCCTTGACCTGAAAATTTCATTCTCTCGATGGATATCAACATTTGTGCGGTGAGCTATCAGCACCATTCACCCATGTTGCTATGGACAGTCGTATTCTGGTGTTGACTACGCCATGCTTTATGCACTTGTTCTCCAGCAGATGGACATTGGGTATTTCCCATTTCTGGTTATGGTGAATACAGTTGGTATATAACTTTTTTGTGGACATATGCAGTCATTTCCGATGGGTTCAGACCTAGGAGTGGAAGTGCTGGGTCATAGGGTAGAGTGTTTTTTAGAGGTAGCAGTTACTATACGAAAGGTTTAAAAAGTGGTCATTTTTAACTCTCATTTGCGGTGTGTGAGATGGAATACAATTGATGCTGTGTGTGTGCTGGGCACTGGGCTGTGATCACTGCAGGCTTTGTTTCTCTCATTTTACATATCAAAGGGACAGAGGCTGAGATGGTGAAGGGAAGTGTCTGATGGCAGATGGCAGAGAGGAAATCTGAGCCAAGGCTGTCATAACCCTAGGGATGGACTTCTGAGGACTCTCCTGTACCACTGGCTCATTAGCACAAGTGACCTATCCCATCACTAGTTGATAAGCCTGTGCGGGGGAGCCATGGGGCCTGGGACCCACCCCTTGTAGTGTTGGAAGCCCAAGGAGCTGATAGACATTGATCATCTCAACAGCACACGTCTAGCACCCCACAAAGCAATGCTCCAATACTATGGCATCCTTTGCAGCTCTCCTTCCTAACTGACACGAGTCCCAAACTGCCCTTGGGCTTATGACTTGTGGTATGTTCTCTGGGATGGCTGGTAACTTTCAAACCTGATGCTCACCTTGACTTTCCTACTCTTTCTTTAATTAAAAAAAACTGAGATATAATTAACATATACCATTGTAGTATTAGTTTTGGGTGTATCACATAATGATTTGACATATGAATATTGACCCCGACATTCTAAATTATGATCTCTATTAGCACCTCTTGCTGAGTATTGTAGCAGACGTTGGTAGCACCTGTTATGGGCCGAATTGTGCCCCCTTAAAATTCATATGTTGAAGGCTTCACCCTCAGAATCTCAGAATGTGACTGTATTTGGAGATAGGGTCTTTAAAGAAGTAATTAAGTTAAAATGAGATCCTTAGTGTGGGCCCTAATCTAATCTGACTTGTGTCCTTATAAGGAGGAGAGATTAGGACACAGATAAGTACAGAAGAACAGGCATGAGGGGACACAGGGAGAAGAGGGCCATTCATAAGCCAAGGCAAGAGGTCTCAGATCATCCCCACCTTGCTGACCTCTTGATCTTAGACTTCAGCCTCCAGAACCATGAGGAAATTGGTTCTTTGTCATGTAACCCTAACTGACTGATACAGTACCCCACTAGTATCTCCTGGGCACTTCCCTTTTCTTGTACCTGCTGGACTCATGACAGCCGGCACTGCGCCTTCTCCTGAAGGCTCTTTCTGGGCAAACCCAATAGGCCCTAAATGCAGCCCTCACCAGTAGTGGTGGGAACTGGAGGGAAAACTGCCCCAGCTTCCTCACCTCTCAGATGGGAAGACTCCAAGATGCATGTTCTACATAGTGTGCCAGAGGTCCCTACGGGATCTGGCTCAGTTGGTTTCCCTGTCTCCTACCAGAGTTTCCTAGAATTGCCTCCGCAATAAGCTACTTGTGGTCTCAGTCCTTGTCTCAGGCTCTGCTTCTGGGGGCCCAAACTAAGAGAACTGCAGTTCAGACTTTCCTTCCCTGATTCCAACCCTCCTGGATCAATGCCCTTGGCAGCTGAGTTCAGGCCCTTGGGTCCCTTCCCTTTCTCTGTGGGGCCCCCCAGGCCAGCACTCCTGCCAACCTTTTGGAGCCAGTGCTATGGACTCTGTCCAGACATTCTGGATACCCCTGAGAGGCTGGTACCCAAACCTTCCCTGAGCTAGCAAATGTCTTCTCGTACAAGATGGACAGGACTGAAACTAATTTGGCCGTACAGGTCAGAACTGAGGGAAACTGCCAATCTGCTCAGGGAAACACATCCCTTTAGAAAATCCCTGAACTAGACCAAACATCACATAATAGTCCTTACCTAACATGCTGATCGACTTCCTGTGGGCCTTTTCTTGCAATATCTTTGCTTTCCTTCATCTTCTTTTCATTATTTCTCAATGCTTCAATGTAGTCTTCCTGGTTTATTTTCCTGCAGGGCCACTTCTTCTCATGCACAGGGAGTTCAAGAGAGGATGGAGGCATTTTCCTCTGAATCACAACTGCATCTCAGAGGCAGGTGGTGGCTTTCTTCCAGGGATCTTTATTCCTGGTCTCATAAAGTCCTTTATCATGGTGAAGGCAAGGCTGTCAAAAGTCTGCTTATCTGCAGAGCTGAAAGCCTAGGAGCTATCTGTATTTATAGGCTCCTGAGAGTGTCCATGATATTGGGGAAGAAATAAAATTGCAACGAACCTGCTAACACCTGAATATCAGGTTGGCTGGAGGGCAGCAGAAAGTCAGACAGGCTGGGTTCAAGTGGCAGCTCTGCCACTCTCAGCTTGTGTGATCTGGGGCAAGTGACCTTTCTGAGCCTCTCTGAATGAGGAAGAAAGCACCCTTGTTGAAGGGCCACTGTGAAGGTTACAGGTGATGATGTATTTGAGGCACACAGCTCATGTTTTGGGGGGAGGGTTCTCCCTGCTTCTCCACCATGGGACCTGATTCAGGGGGCCTGAGTCTTTTACTAAGAAAATTTGAAAATCAGCTTAATTTTTAAAAACATTTATTTATTTATTTATTTATTTATTTATTTATTTATTTGGGAGAGTTGGAGGTGGGAGGTAGGAGCAGAGGGAGAGAGATAAGCAGCCTCTATGCTGAGGGCAGAGCCCAACACAGGGGTCAGTCTCAGGACCCTGAGATCATGACCTGAGCCAAAACCAAGAGTTGGATGCCCAACCAATTGAGCCCCCCAGGCACCCCAAAAATCAGCTTTATTGAGACATAATGGATATTATAATAAAATGCACCTATTTTAAGGATTGATAAATATGTGCTGTCATATAGCTACTACACTAGCCAAGCTATAGAGCGTTTCCCCCATGCTTCTTTATAGTCTGTATTAGTTTGCTAGAGCTGCTGTAACAAGTACCACAAACTGAGTGGCTCAAACAATGGCCCTTGAGCCTGGAAGTCAAAATCAAGGTTCCCCTAGGTTCTGAGCCCCTTCTGAGGGAAGGGTCTGTACCAGGCCTGTCTCCTTGGCTTGAAAATGGTGTCCTCACACTGTCTCCTCATCATGTGTGTCTCTGTGTCCAAATTTCCCCTTTTTATTCATACTGGGTTAGTGATCGAATGACCTCATTTGAACTTGATTAGCTCTGTGAAGACTATCTCCAAGTAAGGTCACATTCTGAGGTACTGGGTGTTAGGCTATTGCCCAGTTTTTGGGGGGGACACAGCTCAATTCCTACAACTGATACCTCACCTCCACTCCATGTAATCACTAATTGGCTTTCTGTCACTGTAAATTAGTTTTCCTTCTCTACAGCATCATGTAAATGGGATCCTACAGTATATGCTCTTTTGAGTTCTTTGGGTCAGTGTGTTGGTTTTGAGAATAATTTATATTATTAAGCATTTCAGTGGGTTCCTCCTTTTTTTATTGCATAGTAGCATTGCAATGAATGACTATACCACATCTTGTTCATCTGCTCACCTCTCAGTGGACATGTGGGTTGTTGCCTGGAACCATTTGACCATGATCCAAACTGTAAGAAATAAATTTTGCATTTATAATCTGTATGCTCACATGCATGTATAAGTAGCCATGAAACAGAAAAAAAATTCAGGAATACTTATCCTGGACCATTCTACTCCACTCATCCCCATTCCATAAAATGGTGGATGTGACCACTGAGTTGATTTTTTGACTCACAAGTGGATCATGACCTGTGATTTAAAACTTTTCCCTGATGGGACTGGTAGAGTGGTACCTCTCAGCAGGAAGAGTCCTGGAAAGATGACCAGATTCCACAATTTTGGTTTGTCCAAATCTAGTCTCAGATACCACAGTAGATACACCCAATGCCCAGAAGGAGTGTTAGTTAGATGCGTACTCTGATTCATAAGAAAACACAGTGGTATCTCTTTGGCCAAGATTTTTCTTCATGTTCAGCCTTGGCCTCTGATTCTGAAGATGAGATCCAGAGCTGAGTCTAGTTCTCTGTTAGAGGGTGGGTGGCTTGACTCCCTGCTGCCCACCTCGTGGAAGAGGCTAGGTCACTCACGGAAAGACAATATCAGGCAAAGTTACATTCCATGGTAACAAACAACCCCACCATCTCAGTGGCTTAGCCCTCAAAGACTTATTTCTTGCTCATGCCATGTTCACTGAGGGTTTTGTGACTCTTCAAGTCAACTCTTCTCCATGTGGTGATTCAATGATCTGGGCTCCTTTGATCTGGTGGCTCCATCTCAACAGGAGCCTTCTTTTATGATCCAAAAATGGGAGGGAAGTGGGGAGATAAATGTAGGGTCACTGTAACTGTGCTGCCTTTTCTAAATTTTGGCTTGAAAGCAGCTATCACTTCTTCCTCAACTCACTGGCTATTATCAGTCTGTAGAACATGACCCTGCTCTTTTTCAGGGGATTAAAAAGTCCAATGATTTATATACCTGGAGGGGAGGAGCACTGGTGAACTGATGAACACCAGCAATGTCTCCATAGACTTCTGACCTTGATGACACCTTGCCTCCAGCTCACAGATTTCCCTCCTACCCTTGCCACCACCGGCACACACAGGTTCCTCCTCCTGCTCTGTGTTTTGCTTGGTCTGTGAAGCCCGCTTCTTGCTCCATTAGTAGAGTCTGGGGGAACTGGACTCTAGTTTTCCTGAGACCTTGACTTTGAATTTATGAAGAATTCACGGGCACTTTGGTTGCCTTTTAGGAAGTAGGTGGGAAGATGGTCTTAGGCCAGAGGAAGTGGGGAGTTAAGAATGAATTTGTTTGCATCTCAACCTTGGTTACCTGGCTTATATAAGGACACTGCTGCCTGGCTTACCAGGCAACAAGGCAAGCCCTGTTGGAGAAGTCCCCATGAATCATCAGCTGACATATCTTCTGTCTGAAAGTGGACAAGGTCTATTTTCAGACTCTGTGCCAGCCTGAGAGCTTCCTGAAGGGAGAGGGGCCCTGGCTGCAAAGAGAGCCCCGTTTCTTCACCTCCCTGTCATGTCCCTCTTCATAGGAAGCTGTATGGCATGGGTTTTAAGAAAATATGCCTATAGTGTGAGTGAGGACATCCTGTGTGCAAGCCTTCTGCTGACTCCAGCAATAAAGAATTCGGGCCTTATTTATAGGGCTGCCACCAGGATGTGACAGGAGGAATTGAGCATGCTGCCAGGGTGTGGAATGAGATTTCCCAGAGAGACATTCAGTGCTAAAGCAGCCTCTGGGGAATGAGGGAGGAGACAGCCAAGGTGAATCAGATAGAATGATCTGGGCGGCAGCCTGTGGTGGCCAACCCCCCTCCTCCAGATGGGGAGTAGTGGAGCCTTCTTGGAGACCCTGAGCACCTTCCAACAGAGTCAGTACCAAGGTAATAATTTTTGGATTTCCCTCAAAGTCAAAGTAACCAAGCATGTTCTCAATTATCCAGGAGTTTTCTTAGCCTTGGGCAAGTGGACATTCCCCTACTCTCCTCTCTCTTTTCTTTCCCTCTCTCCTTTCCCCACTCTTCTTTTTTTTTAAGATTTTATTTATTTGAGATAGATAGATAGATAGAGCATAAGCAGGGGGGAGGGGCAGAGAGAGAGAGAGAGAGAGAGAGAGAGAGAGAGAGAGAGGGAGAGGCAAACTCCTCAATGAGCACGGATGCTGACACAGGGCTCAATCTCAGGACCCTGAGATCGATCCTGGGACCCCAAGATCATGACCTGAATCAAAGGTAGATGCTTAATTGACTGAACCACCCAGGTGCCCCTTTTTATTCCCTCCTCCCTGGGGTAGTCATTAGGACAATTCCCAATGTACAGGCTCTCTCCTCTGGGAACTCGCTAAGCCTACATTTCCCCTACCATTTGGAATGAGATTTGTCTGTGTGACTTGTTCGGCCAGTGAAGTGTGAGTGAAAGAAGCTCCAAAAGCCAGGCCTGTGCTGTCTGCTTTTTTCCCCTCAACTACTGTGACTAGCAACATTTGAGATACTGGCTTCCCCAGCAGCCTGAATCCCAGAATAAGTAGGACACAGAGCTAATCCTTCAGTTGACTCATGCTGGACACATGGCGAGAAAGAGAACAAACATTGGTTGTTTTGTGTCACTGAGACTTTGAGGTTATTTGTTACGTAGCATCACCTGCCCTATGCTGACAATACACTCTCCGTGCCAGAACCTTGGGAATGGCACATTCTTCAGCAGAAAAGGCTTGAGTGTCTACACTCTTCTTTCAATACAGGGCCACGCTGGTCCACTCAGTAACCATGAAATGTGGTTCTGGGGGTTCCAAAGGAAATGGGCCAACAGGACACTGGCCCAAGAGAGACAAGGATGGAGGAGAATCCTTTGAGCTGTCAACCATAAGGAGAAAGCTATAGGTGTGCCTGTGTTGGGAACCTAGCTGCCCTGAGTTCCCATCAGCAGGATGTTCCAGGGTGAAGCTGATTTCCCAAAGTGGAAGAGTTTTTCTCATTCTTTGGGAATAAATGATTCTTACCCTCCCAGCTGGCCAGCTCCTAACTGGGGATTGATGTAGCGTTTGCTGCTGTTGTGGGTGCTCTCTCTTTTGCTCCATTTTCCTTGCTGATTGAGGCTTGGAAGAAGCAATTCTTTTTTCTGGTGCTGATGAATATGCCTCTAGCCCAAAGTTTAATTCTTTCCTTCTTAGTTTTGTAACCTTGACTGTCTGGAGTTTTAGGATTTTAAGCTTGATTAACCTCTTCCTTGAAACCTTACCTTTTCTTCCTGGAGATGGTACTTTGGGGGGGTCTGACTAGAACCTCTGAAGGACAGGGGAGTGGGAGGAGGGTGTGCAAGACCAAGATCCCCTTGATCCCTCATTCCCCCGTGCAAGTGCCTGGCTGAATGTTGGGGGCACAGGACCCTGGATGCCACCTGCCCTAGTAAGGAGCACATATGCCTCCAGAGGCATCTTTTCTTAGTTTGCACAAAGACATCCTTTGGGCTAGCTGTGGTCCTGCCCTTGTCATGGTCATGCTTATTGGTGCCCTGTGAGCCCACCCCTGGAATTGTCCGAGGGTCCTGATTGGCACAGCAGGGCCCTGAGTCCTCAGAGCAGGCAGGGGGGAGCATGAGCCCAGACGGGTGGCTGAAGGCCAAGAGCAAGACTGAGGTAGCATGCTGTGATGTGGCAAGTGTGTATGCATGTGCATGTGCATTGCATGTGTGTGTGTGTGTGTGGGGGGATGTGTATGTATGTGTGTGTGTTTCAGTGGGTCCCAGCATTCCCTCTGCCACACGGGGAAGGGAGAGCATGAGCCAAGGTGCAGAATTGGAGAGTGGGGCATGGGTATCTGATGGCGTAACTTGCGTTTTGTTTCTGCTGCTAACAGTGGCTTAGGGGGTCTGTCTCTCTGGTCCCGGTACATAGGAGGGAGTAATCCCCATCAAGCATCACCATATCAGTGGGTGTCTGAGGCTGAAGTTGGGAGTCTGCCCTCCAGATTGCCCCAGGTGTCAGGTAGCAAGTGTTTGTATCACATGTGGAGTCTCCTCCTGGCAGTTGATCTAGGGCAGCACCATGAGACTGCCTGTGTGGCCCATGGACCCACAGCATCAGCATCATCCAGGGGGTTGTTAGAAATTCAGAACCTCAGGACACCCTCTCTACCTACTTACTCAGAATCTGCATTTAAACAAGACCCCTTGCCCTCCCCCCAACCCATGATGTGTGTGTGTTGAGTGGGGGAAGCATTCTCCAATGTGCAGCATGCCCTGAAGGCTCACAGCAGGGTGGTCAGGCTGACATCTGTCTGTCCTGAGAGTCTGTATCCCTGCCACTCCCCACTCATTCACTCTTTATACTCATGTCACTTTCTTGGAAGCTGGGAGAGGAAAGCAAACGGTATCAAATTTACCAATCCTTGTCTTTGATGGAAGAATTATGTTCCCAAGACTTGGCTTCAATCTCAAGAGAATATTTAGGAGCACCAAGATCGTGTGTTCAGCTTCTAGATAGAAATCACTCAGAAAGGAAACTGAGTTCTGGTAGGAAATGGACATAGCTGAGCTGGGACCATATAGTTCACATCTATTGCACAAAAGCAATTTAAGAAGGTGGACGTGCAAGGCTCAATAATGCGTCTCTTCCTACTCCCACCACCAAAAGAAGTTCATGTCTTCATGCCCACAATCTGCAAATATGCTACTTACATGGTAAAGGGACACTGAGGATGCGATCAAGTCAAGAATCTTGAGATGAAGAGATGATTCTGGATTATTTAGTTGGGCCATTACAAGCATCAGACATCAGATATCAGACAGGACTGGGGATGGGAGGCCTGCTGGGAGACAGTGAGGACTGCCCAGCCCAGAGCTGGTGTTTAAGTGGAGTGCAAGATGGGATGAGGTGGGGGGTTTGTGGGGGAGGATTGAGACCCTGGCTGGCGGCTGGGTTTAAGCTGAAGAGTCATCAGGATTGCTTCACGATGAAGATGAATGGAGAGGAAGGTAAGCCAGCCAGGGGAAGGGATGCAGAGCAGTGAGGTCATTGTGAGGCCTGGGAAAAGAAGATGGAAAGCCTTGTAATGTAGTAGAAGGCTCAGTACTCCAGCTTCAGACAGGTGAGTTCAAATCCTGGTCCTGCCACTTACTGCGGTATGACCTCAGGCAAGGCTCTCAATGTCTCTGAGCTTTATTTTCCTCAGCTGTAAAAATGCCAGTGATAGCAATTTAGTCAGCAAGTTTATCTTGAGAACAAAATGAAACTCAAAAATGAGGCATCAGGCACCCCAGACCCTTCCATACTACTAAACTTGGTCTTGCCTTCCAAGACGGCAGGCTTCCTCTGTGGGCTGCGGGTGGTGGGTGGTGTTTGTAGGACAGCTTCTCAGGAGGCACTTTATGGTGCCATTGCTCAGTACATCTGTCTGTATGCCTCATGGATCAAATCACCGTCCCTCAAACTTTGGAAGGGCATTTGATGGATCACTAGCCCAAAAGCTTTCTGCCAATGTGATGGGTAATAGTTCCATTCTGGGAGAATGATTTTCAAAGGAAGCCACAGCATCTGCTGCTGGATATGAAAATGCAAGATTTCCCCAATCATAAAAATAGTTATGAGTTGTTTAGAACCTATCACATGGCAGGTACTGTGTCAAGCGCTTTTCTTGTGTCTTCTGGAATCCTTGTAACAGTTTGCAAGGAAGGCATCGTGGCTTTATTCTATGAATGAAGAGTGAGCCTTGGGGATCGGGGACCCGAGGACACAGAGCAGCGAGTGGATGCCACCACAAAAACCCATTTCTTAAAAGGGCACCACACCTTGTTCCTTTACTGGAGTATCTTCAAGGAGACCACTTAAACAGTAACTATGGGATAGCATTTTTGTTTGAAGGGAAGGAAACATTTTCTGCCTCCTTGTCTTTATAGGAAACACGGTTCTTAAGATTCTTTTAAAAAGATTTTATTTATTTATTCACAAAAGACACAGAGAAAGAGAGAGGCAGAGACACAGGTACAGGGAGAAGCACGATCCATACAGAGAGCCTGATGTGGGACTCGATCCCGGATCTCCAGGTTCACACCCTGGGCCGAAGGCAGATGCTCAACTTCTCAGCCACCCAGGCGTCCCAGTTCTTATGATTTTTAACTGGTGCCAGTTATTGCAGATTCTTGTAATAGACTTGGAACTCTATTCATGTCTTTGATTTGGGTAAAGTTGAATCCACTTAAGGATGGAAGTTCATGCCTGTGGTCCTTGACTCTCCATTTTGAAATGAGTTCTGTATTTCTTTTCTTTTCTTTTTTTACAATTTTACTTATTTATTTGAGAGAGAGAATGAGAGCAGGGAGGGGCAGAGGGAGAGGGAGAAGCAGACTGTGCTGAGTGCAGAGCCTGATGAAAGGCTTTACCCCAGGACCCTGAGATCATGACATGAAGCAAAATCAAGAGTCGGAGGCTTAACCAACTGAGCCACCCAGGTGCCTCTGCTCTGCATTTCTCAGCTCATCTTACTGTGAAGAGCTAGGTCGTCAAGGCAGCTTGCAGTTCTGGAGCATTCTTAATTTAATTTAAAAAGTTGCTATAAAGCGGGTGGCTCAGTCGGTTGAGCGCCAACTCGTGATTTCAGCTCAGGTCATGATCTCAGGGTCGTAAGATCTAGCCCTGCTACCTGACTGCATGCTCATCAGGGAGCCTGCTTCTCTCTTCCGTCTGCCTCCACCCCTCTCCCTAGTCATGCACGTAAGTTAAATGAATAAATAAATCTAAAAAAATTGAATAAAAAGATGCTATAATATTTAACATCTTTTTTAGCCTCCTAGCATTCCCATCTGAGATTCCAAACTCATTCAGTCTGTATTTTCTTTGTTTTATCATGTCACGCATTGTGATTTTTCCCCAATTTTTTATCGTGGTACAAATACATAGACATAAAATTGATCATTATAACCATTATACAATTTGGTGATATTAAATATATCCGCAGTGTGCTACCGTCCATCCCCTGAACTCTCATGCTCACCTCTTAACCATGTCTCCTCCATTTTGGGTTGCATACATGTGGTCTTTTCCCACCTTTCCTTCTGGTTCTTTGGGGGGACTCTTGGATGACCACTGCCACCCACAGCCTCATGGTTGGGACCAGTGTGTTCCTGTTCCTGGAGTCTCCTCTCCTGCGTTCAGATGTTCCCAACCACATCATCACAATGTGAACGCCTCCCAGATCTGTATCTCTAGGACATGTTGCTTCTCAGTGTTCCAGGGCCCTTTATCCCCCACCTTCCAGACTTTAGCTTCTTCCTCCCCTCACCCCCAACTCCAGGTCCCACTGGAATCAATATAGTCAAAAACTGAGATCATTTCCTTTCTCTCCCAGCCAGCTCCTTTTCTTGCAATTCTGACGTGTCCCTCCTCTTCTCACTCCTGGCATCCAGTGAGGGATGGCCAAGGGCACCTGAGGCCCAGACTGCCTCTCTATCCCCCTGGTATGGGCCTGTGCATCTTGGGCATTTCTTGGAGTCATGCAAATTTGGGCAGATTGGTAGCTCTTCCAGGGCAGCTCAGGCTCATCACACTCCCTGTGCGCTCCCCATACCCTGTATTCAGCTGTGGCTCCAAGCTCCCTTTGGGCATCCTCAACCCATCTTGTTCTGCAGAAGCAGATGCTGAGATGGAATTCAGGGTGCATGGTGTTTACTAGGGATCACACTTGTGGCAGGAAGGGGGAAGAAGCAGCTTTGGGCAGAGAAGTCGAAAAGGTGGCACAGACCCAGTGAAGCCCTGGACACTCTGGTGGGTGGGTGGGGGGGCTCCAGAGAAAGCACTGCCCTTCAGAGCTGTCCCATGTTGGACCAGAAAGACTGAGCCTTTGTATCTCTGCCTTACTTGGTCAACACTGGGCACAGGCTGCCTGGGAAAGGCATGACCTTAGTTCTCGGCAGACCTTGAAGGTTATCCTCTAACCACACTCCTCTCAGCTGGGCTCCCCACAGCCCCCCTCCCCCCAGCAGAAGTAGGACCCTGAGACTGCCAAGTCATTCCTCTCTCCCCACCACCCACCTGCTGCTCCCTCCAGCCAGCTTCTTAATGGAAGGCGAGTTTGTTTAAATATGGGCATGTTAGCGGCTGTGAAATGGTTTGCTCAGTAGGATATGAAGAAGCCTTACTCAATTTGTATTAATGTTCTTAACCTCTGCGGAGGGTTTCCTCTTGGACTGCGGATCACGAGAGCGGAGTTTCATTGCCCTGGTACAGGGGAAACGATTTCTCTCCATTTACAGGCTGCAATAATGCTTTACGAGGGTGCCCTTCACTTGCTAAGATATTAAAATGATGATAAATCAAAGTTCAACACTGTGGATGAGCCGCAGTTTCATCAACATTTAGAGGGGCCCTTGTAGATTTCCTGTAGAATCACCCCTGATCCTCCTATGAGTGTGTTCCTGGGCGCTCTGGGAATGCGCAGGGCGGCAGAGGGAGGCTTGGAGCTGCGGCCGGGGACAAGGAGGCCTGGAGATGTGTCTACCGGGCCCAGGTGCAGCCCACAGCAGGTGGAGCAGGTGGAGGGGCCGGCCGGCTGCAGGCGTGACTCCGAGCCGTGGGGTGGGAAGTGCATGCAGCCTCCAGAAGGGCCCGCCTGTTCTGCTCCTCCTCTCTGATCTCCTTTCCCCAGACCCCATACGCAGAGAGGCTGAGAAGTCAGGGCTCCTGTTCTGGGACCCAGAGCCCGCACGGAGTAGAAGACCTCTGCGAACAAGCCTGGCAAGACGGTTTTCATTTATGTCCTGGAATCAAAAAGCGACTTGACGACAGCACAGCCAGTATGTTTGTCTGCTAGGGCTGCTATAGCACAATAGCACAGACCTTTGGTTTCTTCCTTTATTTTTTTTGATTATTTATTTATTTATTCATGAGAGACACACACACACACACACACACACACAGAGGCAGAGACAAGCAGAGGGAAAAGCAGGTTCCCTGCGGGGAGCCCGATGTGGGACTCGATCCCAGGACCCCAGGCTCATGCCCTGAGCCAAAGACAGATGTTCAAGCACTGAGCCACCCTGGCACCTCAAGAATACTTTTCTGTCCTTATCCAATGTGGTCTCTGGGGCCATTTGATACCACTGACTACCCTGTTTTTGAAATGGTGTCCCATGCTCAGGATGATTAAGGCAAGATACACATGGAGCATGCTGTGAAGACAACAAGGGTTGAGGAGAGCGGGTTTCCTCGTCATGAGGACCTCAGAGAGCAGGAGGGGGTCCCGGGAGAGGTTTGCATATGGTCAATGGTCAAGGATAGACAAAGACACGAAGAATGGTGGGATCCACTGGGGACTGCAGACTTTGGAAAGAGGCCCCAATGCCACTTTTTTCCTACAGCCCAACTTGAGCCACCAGGTGGTCATTCCAGTGGCTGGTGAGGTTTGTTGGGTCCCTGCAGCTAAACCTGCTGACAAGTGGTTATAGGGGGAGGATAGTTAGGTGTGATAGTTCTCAACTGGCTTTGGAGACAGCCGGTGATTGCTAGGAGCCAGGACACCCCAGGACATGTGAGGGGGTGATTAGCATCTCCGTTTTAGACATCAGAGATGCTCATGGTGAAGTGGGGCTCTAAAGCCCTTTTTGCTGGATTCCACAATGCACGTTTTCCCCCTGGTTGGCAGTCTAGCCTCTCGGGGACCGTGTTCGGCAGTGGTGATTGCTAAAACGATGCCAATCCTCCCATCCTAGGACAGCGATGTGGTTGCATATTTCTCTCCCCGCCACCCACTGTGTGGAGGCCTCTAGGAGGGGGTCCGGATTCCTGGCGCTACGGGTGGACAGACACAGTGCCTGGCCCAGGGGAGGTACTGGGAAAATGTTTGTGGAGGAACAGAAGGGAGGAAAGATTGGCTAACGCTGAGCCGTGCTGTGCTAGCGAGAAACCGGAGCCGCTGGGCCATGATCAGAGGAGGAAGGGAAGTCATGCTGCCGAGGTGTTCCCACACCGCCGCTCCCCCCTCCTCGCTGCCCCCCTGCATTTTCCACAGTGTCCTTTGAAGCCCAGCCAGCACTCCCCTACTGCGTGCAGCCACCCCATCCGGAAGGTTGATTGCTTGCAGAGCTACGTGCAGATCTGAGCGGGAGTGCAAACGTCTCCTCCACCGGACACCCGCAGCCAGCTGCCCGGGTTGCCGGCAGATGTTTCTGGTTTCCGTGCCACTGGGAGCTTTTGTGGGCTTTTTCTTGGTGCTTGTCTGTGGCAAGGAGCAGGATAATGAAAGCCGGCAAGAAACGGCCCTCAAAATCCAGGGCTTCAGTTAGAGCTCTCGGGAGTGGGGGGGGGGGGAGCAGATCATCGGGGATTTAGGCCAAGAGAGCCAGCTTGAGTGCTTTTAAAAGCAGCCTGTGGCCAAGAGGGCTTGGAACAGCCGTGCGGTGAGCCCACAAAGTGATTCATTGTTGAGTTGGGGAATTTCAGAGCTGTCAGGGGCCCAGAGGTCATCTCCAAAGCACACTGTCACGTTGCGGGAGGGGAAAACTGAAGCCTAGAGGGAAGGAAAAGCTGATTTAAGTAGGATTGGTTCAGCCAGTCTGTGAGAATTAGAGAAAGGCATCCCCTCCAGGCAGACGTAGCCTCATGCCAGGGGACAAGCGTTGCTGAGTGGAGTGCAAACTAGATTTCAGCTCCTACTTGCCCACTGGGATGGGCAACTTTGTGCAGTAAACAACCTGGGCAACTGCACATGGTGACCCTCCCTCAAGGTCACACAGTCCCCTGATGATAGAGGTTAAGATCAGAGGCCATTGCTTTCTGCTTACTCCCCTGTAGGTGGTCAAGATGGAAAAGTAATTTCTATACACACCATTTATGTGCATTTGTGGGTCTGGGTTCAACTATGCAAGGAGCAGCCTTGGGTTTGTGGCTTTAAAAACTGACTGGCTTCTGTAGCCAGATTACCTGAGTTCCAATCCTAGTCTTGCCACTGATGACCTGTGTGAAATTGGGAGAGCATGCTTAGCTTCTCTATGCCTCCACCTGCTCATCTGTAAAATGGAATTAGGGATAGTCACAGTTTACTTGGAAATTCAGTGAGTTAGTATGTGTAGAGTGCATAGAGAAGCAGCTGGAACATAGTGAGTCCTGCCTAAGTGTTGTGGTTATTATTCTGCTCCTGGGGATAATAATGATGTGCTTGTACAGTCCTCTCAACACCTGTATCTCCCTGGATCCTCATAACAACTCGGTGGGAGATACAGCGACATCCAGTTTCCCTCCACTGGGTGGGACTGAGGCTTACCGAGGCTCAGGGATTACTGCAGACCCCTCAGCAGGAGAGCTGAGCTGGAATATAGGCTCCAGACCCAGCCTCACAATTTCCCTTTCAATCTAAATATTTATAGAAGATGCGTGTGCTTCGTAGTAGACTGCAAGTGTCTTCTGCAGGTATGTTTTTTACATGTGGCAGGTGCTCCCAAGAGATGCCATTAACAAACATCAATGCTTTCCAGTTCTTGTAGCGAAGATGACAAGTTTGGCAGAAGCCATTTTCTTGACCATAAGATGCATTTGGGCACAGGGCTCAGGCCTGGCAGAGTGACAGCAATGGCTTTGTCTTCAGGGCTCTCTTGCCACCTCCCAGGTGCCTCTCCTTGCTCGGCTCCCTGTCCTTCCTCTGTCCTCTGGCCCACCAACACCTTCCCCTTCTCCATGGGTCCCAGTCTGTAGCTCGTGATTTCATCCTCTTGACAGGGTCTTTCATGGAGTGTATATGCTTCATTTTGGCGAGGTTCAATTTTGTCACATCCAAGAACTCCTCACTGAGCTTCAGGTAGGTCCTGAAAGTTTTATCCTATGTTTTCTTCTTTAGAATTGTAGAATTAAAAAAAAATTTAGCCTTGTGATCTTTTTTTTTGAGTTATTTTTCTGTATCAGATATGAGGCTTGGTGGAGATTTATTATTTATTATTTATTTATTTTATTGCCTATGGATATCCAGTTGTTTCAACACAATTTTTTGAGAAGTTTATCCTTCCTCCATTGATTTGCTTTACACCTTCATCAAAAATCAGTTGGCTATGGTTGTGTGGGCCTATTTCTGGACTTTCTATTCTGTTCCAGGGATCTCTGCATATGTTCCTCCACCAATGCCACACAGTCTTGGTCACAATAGCTGTAGAATAAGTCTGGAGATCAATTAGATGGATTCCTCCCACCTTCTTTTTCTTTTTCAAAATTGTTTAATCTCTTCTGATTCCTTTGCCTTTCTGCACGTACTTTAGAATAAGTTTGTCTACATCTGCAAAAGTCTTGCCAGATTTTGATAAAAGGAATTGCATGAAACCACTAGATTGATTTAGAGGAGAATTGACATCCTGTTGAGTCTTCAATCCATGAACACAGCATGTCTTTCCATTTATTTATTTCTTCTTTGATTTTTTTCCACCCACATTTTGTATATATCTTTGGTTAGACTTCTACCTAAGTATATCATTTTAAGGGAGCAATTGTAAATGTTTAATTTCAGTTTCCATGTGTTGTTAGTATATATAAATACAGTTGATTTTTGTATGTTGCCTTTGTCATCTGTGTCCTATCTAAACTCACATATGAATTCGGGGAGATTAAAAAAAATTTTTTTTCTTTGTAGACAATCATGTCATCTGTACATAGGAACAGTTGTTCTTCCTTTTTGAACTGCATGCCTTTTATTTATTTCTCTTGCCTTATTGCACTGGCCAGGACTTTTAGCATTATATTGAATAAGAGTATTGAGAGCAATTATCCTTGCTTTGCTCTTGATTTTATGGAGAGAGCATTCAGGTTTTTTTTTGTTTGTTTGTTTTGTTTTTTTTTAGAGAGAATGTGTGTGCACGCATATGCATGTGTGCGAGGGTGGAGGGAGGGGCAGAGGGAGAGAGACAATCTCAAGCAGGCTCCATGCTCAGTGTTGAGCTAGATGTGGAGCTCAGTCTCACAACTCTGAAATCATGACCTTAGCCAAAAATCAAGATTCAGATGTTCAGCCAACTGAGCCACCCAGGAGCCTCATGTGGTTATAATGGTTTTTTCTTCTTTACCCTATTAATACAGTGGAGTCATTGATTTTTAAATATCTAGCTGGTCTTTTATCTCTGGAATAAACCCAGCTTGGTCATGGTATATAATTATTTTTATATATTGCTGAATTAATTTTTAATTGAGACATAATTGACATATTATAGTTTAGGCCTACAACATAATGGTTCAATATATTGCAGTATATATTGCAAAATGTATGTGGCTGAATTCTGTTTGCTAATATTTTGTTAAGGATTTTGCATCTATAATGCTGAGGGATATTGATCTGTAGTATTTTTCTTTCTTTCTTTCTTTTTTTTTTGTACTTAATGGGAAGACTAGGCAAAAGTGTGTGTACCTCATCTTATTTGGAAAGAGAAGTACTCAGGGAGCTTTAAAAGTCCTGATATCCAGGATGCTTTTCAGACCAACTGAATCAGAATCTCTGATAGTGGCCCAGACACTAATACTGTTTTATAAACCCCCAGATGTTTCTTTTTTCCCCAGATGTTTCTAATGTGCCGCCAAACTTTGAGAATGCAAGGACTAATTCACACGGAGATGTACATCATCCACTGATAATCCATTTGTTGCCATTAGGGTTTCAGTAGCTGATTCACAGAAATGTCCTTTAGTGTAGGAACCCTCTACAGCAGTGGGTAGAGTCAAGGGAACCCACAAAGGAGGGGAGGCGCTTGGGGACTGGCAGTGTCTGGAAGCTCTTACCACCTCTAGGTCTGAAGGGGCAGGGGTAGGATGGGGTTCCTGGATTCTGCGGGAGGAGTGATGCCAGAGATATGGCTGTGAAGCAGGGCAGGAGCAGGAGAGACACACCTCAGCTTCCCTCTCTTGTTATTGGATGTCCCAGCCTATTCCCCCAGAGCTGGCTGGCACAAGGGGCTTCTAAGAGACACTATTCAGATAACAGCACCCCTACCCCCCACCCCAGAAGAAAAGCCAGCTAAGAAAGAGCAGAGAATGGACACGAGGGCACTATACTCCTCCCAAATATTTGCATTTCAACCCAGATTGTGAATGAGAAACAGATTTTCAACCCAGAACAGTGCTGTATCTGGACCCTCAGCATGGGAACCCCTGGGGCAAATCCTTCTCCATTAGACTCTTTGGGGGTGCCCCCCCAGCCCAGCAATCTGCATTTTTAACCAGCTCCCCTCCCCTCTCCTCTCCAGTCCAAGCTGATAGGCGCTCCATTTTGAGAGCCAGCCTAGAAGTTTGTAAAGTCAGCGAATACAATGGAAGCATTTTCAGAATGGAGACAGAGATGGTAGCCAGCTTGGTACGGATGATTCTAGAATACCGAGAGAAATCACAATATAGAGAGATGCCCATTCTGCATGCTTCCGGCTCACCAGTTCTGGGCACCTTTCAGCAGCAGTGTTATGGCCTCGGTGGACTCCGTGCTTTCCTGCCAAGCCTTATAGACAAACCGATCCTGAGGCCCTGTCTCTGAATCTGTGATCCTGGGGCCCAGGCATCTGTGTCTTCAGTGCTTCCGATGCTTCTGATGTGGAGGTTGGTTGGAACAGCCCTGAGCTGCACGCCACACGCGGTCAACATGCATGGCTGAGCATCTCCTCTGGGCCGGGGATCTTTACATGCATCATTTTATTTTCTGCTCTAACAACTTTATGCGTGGGCAGCAATACCTCCAGCTGGCAACTGGAGACACCAAGATGGAGAGAAGGCGGGGCTCGCTTAAGGTCACAACCCGTAGAGGATGGATGGGGGTTTTCAAAGTAGGTCCCCCAGACCCACTCTTCACTGCATCATTTTGGTGAAGGGGAGCTCCCTTTCACCCAAGTGGGGCTCCCACCCCCCACTCCCTCGCCCCTTTCCCCTGCTGTCTGCCTGGCTGAAAGATGTTTGTCCTGTTCTGTCAAACTCTGGCCCTCTGCTCTCTGGAAACAAGCAACTGATGGGAAGACAGCCTTCCTTGGAGGGTCGTAACTATTCAGCGAGAAGCAAAGCGGCCCCTGAGGAATATGCTCTGTTCACAGGAAACTTTTTTTCTTATGGATTCTGCTATTAGCACTTAAAGGGAGTTTTACTCTGGGGGGGAATTTGTCACGGAACAGACCTTGCTTGGAATAGATCTTCTCCTGAGCGCTGTCACGTTGCTGAGAGTGTGAGATCTCCTCCGGCATCTGTCTTCGCCGGCCTGGCTCTCCACATCTGTCCGCGCCCCACTGCCTCCTCCCAGACACCGCTAGTCTGCAGATGGAAGGCCCCTGCTGCGACCACGCAGGAATGCGAGGCGGGGGGGCTTGTCCTCAATGCGGGATGGACAGATGGGGTCTGAGGTTCTTCCTCTCCCATTAGTGCATCAGTCCTGGCCCTGGCCACGTCTCCTCTTCATAGAGGTCTTTCTGTTTCCTGGGACTCTGTGAAGGTGGTTGGGTAGGGGGAGGCAGGGAGGTTGGAGGGGAGAAGCATGGGGAAGGGGAGGAGGGAGGAGGCTTTCAACCTCTTCAATTAGGAGCTCCCCTTCCCTCCCCCCTCCTCTGGGCCTGTCCACCCCTCAAGCTCCTTATCTACTCCCTATTCATATAATCCAGCTCTTACCCACTCTCCCAGACCAACTGGGTGTCCTACAATTCAGTTCAGTTTTTTTTTTTAAGATTTTATTTATTTATTCATGAGAGACACAGAGAGAGGCAGAGACACAGGCAGAGGGAGAAGCAGGCTCCCTGCAGGAAGCCCGACGTAGGACTTGATCCCAGAATCCATGCCCTGAGCTGAAGGCAGACGCTCGAGCACTGAGCCACCCGGGTGCCCCACGTTTTAGAGTTTTTACCTGGTTTAGAGTTTTATCATTACACAGGTACGATTGGACAAATCACTGGCCGCCTGATTGAACTCAATCTCCAGCCCCACCCACCTCCCCAGAGATCAGGGGTGGGGCTGAAAGTTCCACACCTTTAATCTAATCGGTTTTTCTGCAACCCACTCTCCATCCTGAAGCTATTCAGGGGCCCCTCTACCAGGGGTTGAAAGGGACTTGTTATGAATAATCAAAGACACTCCTATCACTAAAGAAATTCTGAGTTTTGAAGGTGTGTGCCAGGAACCGAGAACAAAGATCTTTTTCATCATGCCACAGTCATGTAGCATGTGATCGTTATTTCTGTGATCGTTCAGATCAGGCTTGATTGTCCTGTCTAGGTTCAGGCTTGATTGTCCCCACCAGGCACGCGACTATACACCGGGGAGGATTGTATGAGCTCTCTGAAGCTGGCAGCCTGACCCCAAGATAGCATTTTGAGCAATGGAGGGAACGTGGCTCAGCAGATGGGAACAGCAGCTGGGACCTGAGGCAGGTGGGGATGGGGAGAGGAGACACAGGCCTTTGGTCTGCCTTGAAGCTGAGGACCAGAGGGAACTTTGAGGAGTCTGTGTTCATCACTGTTAGAATGTGGCTGAGCATTAAACAGATCAGAACTGAGAAAGATCTGGAGAAGCCAGCTGACTTGGAGGATGTATACTGAGAACGTCTGTAGGAGGGGAGAAGGAGAGGGGGTTGCCCATCTGTCATTGGTCATGGAAGTCACAACAACCTATGAAGTGAATGCTATTATTACTATTATTGTTTTTGTTTTACTAAGGCACAGAATCTTTAAATAGCTTGCCCAAGTTTATAGAATGAAGTAGTGAAGCTGGGACTCGAACCCAGAAGGTCTGGCTTTAGTGTCTGAGATCCCTACAGTCTCAAGACTCTCTATTCAAGGTCATGAATAAATTCTTCAGTTTTCACACCTGACAAATGGGATTACCAGTGTCTATTTTATAGGCTTACCATGAGGATTATGTATGAAAAGAGTAACAAGACAGAGTGGTCAGGCTGTGAGGCAGTGCTGGGCGGCACTCTGGGCCTGTGATAAGAGTGATTCAAATGAATGTCTCAGGAAAGTCACAGGTTTCCTGTGGCACGGACCCTGGACACTACTGGTAACCATTTCATTAACCCCATTGCAGTATCCCTATGTGTACTGTTTCTCTGCCCATTTTACAGAGGAGGAGGTAGAATCTCCAAAGTGACGCAGTTAGCAGGGACAGAACCAGGACTCACCCAGATAGACCCAAAGTCGGTTTCTATGAGCTTCTTCCAGCTGTCGGGTGCCACAGACACACAAGGTATAAGCACAACTCTTTCCCCGTGGGTTTATGGTCTTCCGGTGGTGACAGCAAGGCAGGAACCTGGATAACTGGGATAAGGCAAGAAAAAAACCTGCTCTGCAGACAGATGCATCGGGCACCTGGTGGAGGGAAGAGCGAGAGTCACAGCACAGAGGGGTTGGAGGAGCTTCTCTATTGAGCATGGAGCCCAACTCGGGGCTTGATCCCATGATCCCAAGATCAAGACCTGAGCCAAAACCAAGAGTCAGATGCTCAACTAAAACTAACTAAGCCACACATGTGCCCCACAAAGTTTTCATTTTGCATCTGCATTTCTGGGGAGGATAGAATAGTATGTGTCGGTCAACAGCATTGTTAGAAACAAGACAAGTTGGGAAAAATACAAAACTTTTCAAGACAAGAGAACTATGGAAGGAACCAGAAACAGAGAGCCTGGGACTCTGCAGGGTAAAGATGGCAGGTGAGCTAAGATTTACAGCCACGTTTCCCCTGTGGGCATTTGCCAATTCTTGGGTCCACTCAAGAGGTTGCTAATCCAGGCTTCACTGCAGGCGCCCAGAAGCCAGGAGCCTGACCACGTCTGCGCACAAAGCCCACTTCCTCTCAAGTCGAAAGGGAAAAGAGTGAGCCTAGGGTTTCGCCCATGACCAGTGCACAGTGGGCCTTCAATTAGAGTTTGAATCCATGCCTCCTGGGCCCGCTTCTAAGAGAGAGCCCCCCCATCCCAATTCTTTTAGTTGTTCTGGGTTCTGAACTTTGTAGCTTTTTCTGGAACAAGTGCTGCATGATTTGGTTTTCTTCTCCCTCCCTCCCTCCTTCCATCTTTCCTTCCTTCCCTTTTTTTTTTTTTGTTAAGTTAAAATGAATTAAAGATTCATGTTGTTTAGAGGACTATTTTGAGAATTTCACAACATCCCCAGGAGATAATTGGTGTCTCCCCAGGGAATCACCAGGCGCAGGCTGGGAATGATGGTGTAAATCACTTGAGTGCCAACAGCAGCTTTAATTAAGTTTTTCCAGAATCAGATGCTTATTTCACTGAAAAGTGCTGGGCTTTGTTGACAAGTGACACATAACATTTCATTCTCCAGGGATTTTTTTTTTTTTTTTATCATCAGAAGACATCCTCGTGGAGACCTGGTCTCCACATTAATTAATCAGCCAGTCAGTGGGGGCCTGGTTCCCACTGGTGAGGGACACAGAGAGGGTGGGACTTGGTCTCTGGGAGAGGTAGGAAGCAAGAAGCCTCCCCTGAACACAGCCATCCTCACCTCTGCCCTGGGAGGGAGGTACCTGTATCCTCATTTTGAGGGGAGAAGGCTGATGTTCCAGAACCCTCAGGAATTAGGATGCTCCCCCCCAGCCTAAGTAAATGGCAAAGCTGGCACCATTCCTGCTTCTTGTTGCCCAGGGGGCACATTTCCCCACAATCTCTTGGTCATCCTGGGTTCCTCAAAGGCTCCCATCCAGCTGGTGACCTAAGACCCCAAAAGGGCAGAAACAAGCAGGCACGGCTCCAGTGACTACTGGTCCCGATTCCCCCAACAGGTTTCCTGGGCCCTGTGGAGAAGGGGGCAGGGAAACCTCAGGGTAAAACCAGGAAAGAAATGAGGGGAGGGTAGTGGGTCAGAAGACACCACTTTGCTGCCCTCTCTCTTCTGTGGTGGGAAAGGCCCTGGGGAGGGAGTCTAGAGATGTAGGTTCCAGTCCCACCTCAGCTAGGACCTTAGCATGACCTTGGCTGGTTGGCCCATCTCTGAGTTGCTAAAACAGGGTTTCCCACCAAGCATCCTCTTTCTGGGAGAGGTTGGGAGTCTGTGATTCTAGGGATCACTTCAGTGCATCAGTACTGCAGATCCCACCAGAAACCACTTGACACAGCCCCGATCTCCAGAGACATTCATGGCACCTGCTCGTGCGATGTGGCGCTGACCTCTCCCTCTGTGCCTTCACTCCCTTTGCAATTCGAACAGAGGACTCCAGAGCCTTAGTTCAGAGCCTTAAATGCTGACTGTGCATTTAAAAATCCTGTTTATCAGGATTGCCGGAGGAACTGACTGTGTCTATCACAGGTGCACAAGCCAACCTGAGCCTGGGGATGTATTTTGTGGCCCACTGTGTTCCTTTCCCTCTTCTGTCACATAAAGTAGCACTTGGACCGTTGTCTCTAAGTGGTGAAGGGATGCAGACCAGCCCCTGCTCCCAAACTGGGCACACTGCCCAGAGAAAGTACTCAGGACCACAGGGAGAAGATAGAGGTACTGGTTCTGGTTCCAACACTGATTTCTTGGAGCCCTTTGAACAAGCCACTTGCTGGATGATCCAACATCCCTGATTCCTCTGGGAGACCTGCTCTTCTCCCTTTCTCCATGGGTTTGGTGGGATTGTAAACCCATCACTGGCACCACCACCACTGCCCACCCAATGACAGTGGCCAACATGTGACCTAAGTCTAACCAATGGTGATAGTCCATCCCCTCTGAAAAGCGATTGGCTCAGTGGATAGGCATGCAACCAAGAAGAGCCGATCAGAGTCCTTCCTGCAGACTGAGAAGAAACAGCTGATTATTTGTATTTTTGTCTTGTTTTTCTTTTCTTGGCAATCATTTTCCAGAAAGAAGTCAATGCATAGAGGCGTACAGGCCTGAAAGATAGGTATATGGGTAGATAGATGGCTAGATAGATGAGATGGATAGATGGGTGGATAGATAGATGGATAGATAGATGGACAGATGGATTACTGGAGAGATAGAGATAGATGGATAGATGGATGGGTATATAGATTGATAGGTGGAAAAAAAAGATTGATAGGTGGATGGATAGATGGATAGATAAATAGAAGGGTACATAGGAAAACAGGTAGATGGGTAGATGGAGTTCTGGCTCGTGGAGCCTCTATCCCTGAGGCCAGAGTGAGCTGCCATGCTCTAGCCACCTGCTATGAAGGGAAATTGCCTTTGGCTTCTGTCACCTGCCACAGGAAGAGCTCCCGCCCCACTCTTCCATCCCATCCCATCCACTCATCCTCTCTGCCCTAGGCCTTGGCCTCCCAGCTCTAGGGTTTCCTAGGTGTTTTCTGCTGGCCCTTCCAGCAAAGATGGTCTATGATTCTAAACTGTATAGGCTGCCCTGCCACACAGCACAAAGCTTGCAGAACAGCAGCTCAAGCCTCCAAATGTTTGTAACAACAGTGTTGATAACACAGCTTTCCAAGTAAATCCAGAGCCTTCTGTTTCTAAGGGAGGGGTGGAGAGGGCTGCATGTGTGGGGGCAATGGAGGCAAATTACTTTTCTTCTCTGCAGAGCCTGTGCTGGGTCTGGTGCCTCCCTGGTGCTCTGCTGAGTTGGAGAATCTTCCAGCAGGGCTGGCTTCCAGGCGGGTGACAGTCAGATTCAAATCACTTCTGCTCCCCAGCTCAGCACCGGGGCCCAGGTGCCTGCTGGATTCAGAGCACAGGCGCCCCCCTTCCTCTAAGAAATCTCTACTTAGCACAGCCAGGGCCTGGACTGTTGTCTTTTATGAAGGTAGATGTTTTCCTTTCTCAGTATTTTTGCTCATTATCCCTCTAGGCCCCCCAACCCCCCCATAAGTCTAGTCCCACCGGTGGAGTCACCACATCGTCCCCTCCTAGCTCCGGCTCCTTCTGGGGGATGGTGCCCTGCTTGCCGCACCGATCTTATTCCACCCGGACGTCGCCCCCCACTTGGGCGGAGCTGCTTTCCCCTGCCTGCGATGCAGGCTGCGGGGGGGTGTTTACCCCGTTTCGTTACTGGGGACCCAGGGAGGACACAGCAGCAGTTGTTGTATGGCAGCTCTGGAAGCTGGGCTTCAGCCATCCGCTGGAAACTCGGGCTTGGGGCTCTCGGTTCTCCGTCTGCAGGCTGGAGGCTCCGGGGCGGGCCGCTGATCTGCATCAGCTCGGGCGGGAGCGTCCTCGCTGTCCTGGGCCTCCCGGCCTTGCCCTGTACGGGGGAGGCGGATCCTGGGCTGTGTGTACGGCGCCCTGTGCTACGGGCCTGGCTGGTGGATCGCGCTCCGCCCGCAGCCCCCTCAGCGGAGCCGCCGCCCAAGCCCATCCGAGCTGCTCGGGTCCCGCGTGCGCGCTGCTGCCCTTAGGGAGCTCGGAGCACTCCCCTGCGCTCGCAGGTGTCTGTTAGTGTTCCCCGGGAGCCCGAGGGCATCCCCGCCCTCCCTGGGTCCTGCTCCACCTCCCTGCGAGCCCTTCGCCGCCGGGAAGGTTGGTGCTCAGCTCTGCTCCTCCCGGGACGGGGCTCTCCTGTCCTGGGGACACTCGCCCCGGCCTCAGCCGGCTCCTCGCGGGGACCCTCCTCGGAGGCTTTTCGTTCCTTTATTTCTTTTCCCCGCGAACACTTCCTACCTCGGATTTAAGACATGCGAGCGGACCTACTTCTCACTGTATGCTTTCCAGCTGTCTCTTTTTACATCTCAGACGAATTCGTAGATTTTCATTGGATGATTTGAAGCCGTTTTCTAGGTAATTTAGGTGGGTGGACAGTGATTTGGACCTTGCTCTTCCGCCATTCTTGCCCTCCCCTCCTAAAATCCTAATTTATATTGGCTGGGAGGGTAATTTATACACTAATGTAAATTTCTTTTACTGCTGATTTTTGAGCAACTGATGTGCAATTATTTCCGGCTCCCCTTCCAATGCAATTCTAAAATGACTACTGCTAATACCTTAATATTCTTTACGATTGCCAGAGATGATATTTTTCCCGGATCAAATGCATCCAGTGGGGTTTGACATAATTGGGTTAAAGATTTCTCTCTCTGAAGCTGTAAGACATGATAGGCTTATCTGGGCCAGCGGGAGGTGGGGGGATGGTGGCAGAGGCCTTTTGTTTGTGTTCTGCTATTCTCTCAGCCTGGAACCCAGCTGTCTCCTGTGTGCCCACTGTGTGCTTAGCTCAGAAGATGCCACTTTGCTGCCATTACATGGCAATGGTGTGCCCACGACAGAGTAACTCTCCCGGGGAGAACTGTTTTTGCTTTGGGAACGCACCAGGGTGTGAATGAACCTCACCCTTTTATGAACCATGAATGGTGGTGTGGCTGGTATTACCATCTGCTGGTGACCACAGTAGAATGTCTTGAGGGATCTGGCTGTGCCCAGAGGCCAGTTCCACCTCTACAGCAAGAATGACATTGTCTTGGGGTGCCTTAGTTGATTGAGCAACCAACTCTTGATTTTGGCTCAGGTCATGATCTCAGGGTCCTGGTATCCAAACCCTGCATTGGGCTCTGTGTTCAGTGAGGAGTCTCCTTGAGATTCTCTCTCTGCTTTTCCTTCTGCTTGTGCATGCATGCTCTCTTTCCCTTAAAAAAAAAAAAAAAAAAAAAAAGATTGACATGGTCTTCAGAATCTCAGAATATTTCTCCCTAGCCCTGCTATGGGCAGCTGAGAGCAGGCCAGATGGGGACAGGGACCACAGGCCTTTTCATATCTGTCCCCAAGCCATGCTCTGACCTCTATACCACTCCACCCCCTTCCAGACAGTATCACCATCCCTAAGACCATCACTGGCAAAGATCTTTACTATGACTCAGCAGAAACTTTTGATTTGGATTTTATTCACCACTTTCCATTTTTCTAGCTGGAACCTGCCAGAAAATCTGTTTGGTCTTTTATTATTTATTTATTTAAAGATTTTAAAGATCCCGGGTCTCCAGGACCAAGGCCTGGGCTGAAGGCAGCGCTAAACCGCTGAGCCACCCAGGCTGCCGTTGTTCGGTCTTTTAAAAATTGAGACCATTTTGAGACCACAGCATGTCTCAAGATGCAAGCAAGGTGGCCGAGGCAGTAAGAACTTGAAGATTTAAGCAGCAAAAGCACTTGGCACCCTCCCTGGTGCTTATTAGGACCAACACAGGGCAGCAATGTATTATTGCTCTCATTGTCATCCTTTTATTGTATTTATTTGATTTTTGCTTATGATCACTTAGAACAATGTCAGCTTGGAAAAGATGATTTCATAATATGCCGACACGGCATAGTTTTAACTCATAATAAGAAATAATAATATTTATATAGAACTTCCTCTATTCCAGGGGCAGTGCTAAGGATGGTACTAGCTAATTTATTTGATCTGACCACAACCCTATGAAGTAGTCACTACCATTTTGTACACGAGGAAACAAGGTGCAGACTGGTTAAGTCACTTGCCAAAGGTCCCACAACAGGTAAGTGGCAAAGGTGGGGCTGGCACCTGGGCAGCTGGGCTCAACATCTGTCTTCTTACCATGGTGTTATGGGCTGATTTGTGTCCCCCCTAAATTCATATGCTGAAGTCCTAACCTTAGTACCTCAGAATGTAATAATATTTGGAGATAAAGTGTTTAAAGAGGGAATTAAGTTAAAATGAGGTCCCTAGGGTGGGTATATATAACAGGCATCCTTTATAAGGAGAGAAGATTTGGACACAGACACATACAGAGGAATGGTCACATGAGAACACGGGGAGAAGACGGCCGTCTGTAGGCCAAGGAGAGAGGCCTCAGAAGGAACCAACTCTGCCCACACCTTGATCTCAGACTTCCAGCCTCCAGAGCTTTAAGAGAATGAATTTCTGTTGTTTAAGCATTTTGCTGTGGCCACCCAAGCAGACTGTGTCACCCCCTGTTGTCCCTATGAATGTATTAATCCAAATCAAAGGCCTCATCTGGCATGAGGAGAAAATGCAAAGCAGTGGAAATGCCCTGATTTGGTATCTTAAGGACCTGATTTTCACACACACACACACACACACACACACACACACACACACACACACATACCTCTCCCCTCATTACCACTAACTCACTGTGAGCAAACCCTTTCTCTTTCTGGGCCTCGTGGTTCCTTCATTTGTGAATCCAGGCCAACAATCCCCAAAACAACACTCCCACAGGGTTATATAGGAGGTGATACTGCTGGTAATAATGATCATAATAGCAATACACAATAATAAAAACGAGCTTTCTGGGTGCCAAAGTCCACTCCAGCTGTCTCATGGGTGTCGACTCCTTTCTTCCTCCCATCAGTTCTGTAACATACATACTCTTAGGAATTTCTCCATTTTGTGGGTGATGGAACTGATACCCAGGGAAGCTAAGCAATCTCCCTAAGGTCAAGTGTGTCGTCAAAAGAAATGGAGAACACCCACAAAAGAACAAGCAAAGGCTATTTATTCAGAGCTTGCTGAAGCCAGGGAGTCAGCCATGTCACTTGCGTTTGGCAGAGATTCCAAGTTGGAATGATTTGTAGTGGAAAAAGGATCGGGGGCGGTTGGCATGGGGCAGCTGTTGGGGGATTGGGGGGCCAACTAGAAGTGGTGCATATGATCGACTATCATGACTATATGGTTGACTTCTCTCAATTGGCCTTAAATTGGAAGTGGGGATGAAAATTCGAGAAGCTGTCAGTTATTGACTAAGCCCCAACTCTTTTGAGCTGCTAGCCACAGGAGTCAAAGTTTGGCTTCCTGGACTGGTTGCTGCAGATGGTGGGTGAGAGTTCTATTTTTTATATGTGATCTGGCCATTTTCTGTTTAGTTTCTCTGAGTAAAGTGCTCTGCCCTGGGCTTCCAGCTGCAGGACGGTCCTACAGAGGAGACAGGAGCTGGCCGAGTTTCATGCACAGGGTGAAATGCCCAATGCCTGGCCAGGGTCAGAGGCCTTGGGGCTAGTGGACCCAGGCAGCACCAGATCCCAGGGAGCAGGCTCGGGGCAATTCTGGGGCTGCTGTCCTGGAACAGTGGCTGAATTAGAGCCCTAGTACAGAAGACAGACTCCACATAACAGCCATTGTGAGGGCAGCTGGAAGAGAAGAGGCCATGTCCAAGTTTAATTCCAAAGTTTTTGAAAAACAAATGTGAGAGCTCTTACAGATGGACAACAACAAAGAAATAGTGGGCAAAGAGCTTGGATAGATGTTTCTCCAAAGAAGACTTACAAATGGCCAACAAGCATATGGAAAGATGCTGACCATCAGTCATTGGGGAAATGCAAATCAAAACCACAATGAGATCTTACCTCACACCCTGAGGATGGTTATTACCAAAAAGCTTCAGAAAATAACAAGTGTTGATGAGACAGTGGAGAAACTGGGGCCCTTGTGCACTCTGGGTAGGGATGTAAAATGGTGCATCCACCATGGGAAACAGTATGTCAGTCCCTCAAAAAGTTAAAAATAGAACAACTGTACAATACAGAAATCCCACCGCTATGGACTGTCCAAAATAATTGAGATGAGGATCTCAAAGATCTGTTTGGACAGCCATGTTCATGGCAGCTTTGTTTGCAATAGCCAACAGGTGTCCATGGACAGATGGGTGGATAATGGAAACATGGTGCATACAGGCCAGCCTAAAGAAGGAAGGAAGATCCTGACACCTGCTACAACATAAATGGGCCCAGATGACATTAAGCCAAGTGATATAAGCCAGTCGTGAAAGGACAAATACCATATAATTCCACTTGTATGAAGGAGCTCAAGGAGTCAAACTCATAGAATGCACAGTGTCCATTCTATGGACAGTGGTGCTGGCCAGGGGTGGGGGGAGAAGACAATGTGGTATTGTTGCTTATTGGATACAGGTTTTCAGTCTTGCAAGATGAAAAGAGTTCTGGAGATTGGTTGAACAGCAATGAATGAATTGTTGGGATTTCCAAAGGGCTGAGCAGACGGTGTGAGTGGAAGTGAGAAGTGGGAACGGGTCTGGGATGAACACTACTGAACCATATGCCTAAAAATGGTTAAGAAGTTGAATTTTATGTTGTTTAGATTTTGCTACAATTAAAAAAAAAATTCAAGTCAAATGTGGTCCTGGGAGATTGAACTGGCTGGGAGCTGTCTGCCAGGCTCTGGTTGGGTAACTATTCTTGCGCTGGCCTTCTGTGTCCAAGGGGCCGCTTTCTGGTTCCCTGGGGATGGCTCTTCTAATTCCCTCAATGCCCAGGGAATGAGAGCACTAGCTACAGGCAGGAACAATCCAGGCCAGAATGTGACCCACTCAACAGCCGTTCCTCCAGTCCTTCTGTGCTAACAAATCCAAGTTTTGCTCCATTTTCAGGCCGGCAGCAGATGTGCTCAGGGAAGGAAAAAGTGCCTCACATCCAGAGAATGAACCTCGAGTTCCTTAGATCAGCCATGATAATCCACTTTCTCTTTGTGAGTGACTGGTCTAGTGGTGGGCGTGGGACTTAGGCTGACCAGTAAGACATGAGGCAAGTTGCCGAGGCCTTTTTGAAAAGATGTTCTTCTCTGATGAAAGAGTATGCTATAGAAGAGGGGCTCCTTTCCTGCTCTTTCTCATCTTCCTGCTTTGAACGTGGCTATATGGTACTTCAGTAGCCCTTTTGTGACCATGAGTGACAAGGTCAAGGACAGAAAGATGACATCCTGGGGATGGCAAAGCAGGGGGATGTAAGGAGGCCATGTCTTTGACACATGGTTGAGCCACCATACACAATCTAGCCCTGTTAACTCCCAGGCTTCTTTTGTTTGTAAGAACTGATGTCTTCATTGTTGTTGGCCAAGTTTGCTGCTACACTCAGAGCCCAGTGGAACAGAGCAGGACCCAGTGGGTGCTCCCTTTGCCCTCAGCCTATCTCAGCTGAGGCAAGTGGATTGGCCTCTTCCAGCATTGTTTCTAAGAAAACATCTCCAGTTCTACTCCTTTGTCTTCCTTCCTTCCAATCTCAGCTCCCCTCTTCATATCCTTTCATTTTCTTGAAAAGCTCCCTTACTTTCTCCTTTATTGCTTGGAGACCTCATTCCAGACCCATCCCTACTTCTCATTTCTACTCATACCCTCTGCTCCAGCTCTTTGGAAATGCCTGCCTTCCCCTAAATGCTCCCTGGTGTCTGGGTCTGCCCGGAGTGCTCTCCCTTGGCATCCTTCTGCCTGACTGGTTCCCACACCTCCTCAGGGACTTGATCCTGGGGAACATTCTCTGATTTGTTCTCATGGCCCCCGGCCCTTGGGGTATCTGGACTGTGACCTCATATGGGCAGGGACCAGCGGTCAACTCATACTTACTAAATGACTATCCTCCCTCAAGTACTTGACCATCAAGACCTCTTCCAGGCTTTTTTGTGGACCACACGTCATCCAGATCTTATATCCACACTCAGGGTGCCTTTGAGGACATTCTGGCCGGAGATCAGAGAAGCCCCATCACTTTGGCAGGCTCTACTTAGTGTCTTGGTTCTTTTTATAACCCAGTGAGCAAAAGATGCTGGTCTAAGACATAGATATGACACCAAAGGGATTTTAAACAGAGTCCCTTCTATTCGAGACAGTATTATGGAATGAGATCATTTTTCCCTGGTTTTGGGATGAATCCCCCCACCCTCATCCCCCAAAGTCTGAATAGTGGAGGGGGATGAAGACAAAGTTTTGTAGATGGACAGGCTCTGGGGGCCTGACCTAGCCTTCCTGGGGGGAGGGCCATTAGACCAGAGATGACTGGCAGGAGCAGCTGCAATCAATTCCAGCTTTCCTTGCTCATTTGGGACCCGAGGAAAAAGACTGTCTATTGTCTAATAAGAAAATAACAAAGTAGCAAGTGTGCACAATTTTTCAAGTTAAAGAGCGAGATAAAGGAGTCATGCAAAGCACTTTATATTTTCATTTCCTTCCCTCAGTGTAATAAGGATAAATGATGTTCTAGAACAACACATCCAAGGCTTTGGGTACCATGATGGAGAACACTGGAGATATGTTAAACTCCTGTCTTTCCAGAAGAAAACAGAAGTGTCACATGCCACAAAGCCCATAAGCCTGAGATGCAGGATTTTCCAAGTGTCTCTTGGAGCCAGTAGGGACTATTATTACCATTTTACAGATAAGGAAATTAAGGCCCCATGAGGGTGATTCGTTTGCCGAAGTTCACAGATATAGGAAGTTATAAAGCTGGGTTTTGAACTCATACTGTCTCCAGAATCTGTGGTATCCTGCATCCAACGAAATGAGTGATCACATTTCAAGCTTTTCATTTGGGCTGCAGGGAGGACTACTACGTTTGATAGGCTGCTAACGATGCCTGAGGGATGGTCCATTCATCAGAAGCTCAGCATGGTCTCTTTGGAACTGGGCCACGGTAGCCCCAGGGCCTGGCAGGGGAGGTTGGGGGTGTGTCTGGTGAATGTGGGCTGGGATTATAGGGAAGGGGTTGTTTTAGGCATCCGTGTGGCCAGTTTCCTTCAGGACCCTCACCCTCATTGTCCTCGCCTCTAATTCCTTCTGTTCCAGGCCTTTGTCATGAGGTGCCCAGGTTCATGGTCTCCTGAAGGATGCTTGGGCCTGTGTTCCCTGTGGGAAGTGACTCAGAAAGCCCAAGACTCCTTCTAGGATCACTTTCCTGCCTTCATCTGGAGAGCAAATACCCTCCAAGGGATATTATGTTTTCAGCCCCAGTCCCCAACAGACAGGGACAGTGTGTGAGTCAGTGTGAAGGGACAAAACAGCCCCTTCACTGGGGCAGACAAAAGGTGCTTGGGAAGAACCCAGAGACGTCCTCCTGCTGTGCTGGAAGGTTCAATGTCTATATCATGACCCTGCTTAGCTGTGTGACTTTGGGCCAATTTCTTAAGATATCTGAGCCTCATTCACAAAATAGAATTCAGTACACAGAGTTAACTAAGCTGATATCTCCCGAGGACCTAACAGAGCTACTGAGTCATGGTGTGTGCACTGGGGGCATTGGATCCCTTTCTTTTCCATTGGGACATTTGTGTAATGGAGGCAGAGGGGATCTGGAGCAGGGCACATGAGTAGACTACACTTCCCAGCCTCCCGCGGAGGTGGGTGGGTCCAAGTGACTGAGCTCCGGCTAGTGAAAGGGGGCAGAATTAAGGCATGTCATTTTCATAGTGGTCCATAAGATCCTCTTGCCTAATCTTCCACTTCTGCTTGCCTTCTATCAGAGACAATTTTGTCCCATGAACATACCCAGCTGGTAAATGTAGTATCCCCAAAGAAAGGGCAATAGATTTTGATGGATGCTTAGCAATCCCTCATCATATAGTCTTAAGAGAAATGAACATGCATTTACCTTGTTCCAACACCGCCCCCCCACCCCCCCACCCTCCGGTTAAGAGACAGATGCAATGGCAGGAGCTGGAGCAGCCACTTCGGATGCAGATTGGGAAGCTACATGTTGAGGATGGCAGAGCTGCCCTCCTAGTTCTGCGATGACTTCTCTGGATTGTTACTTGAGAAATAAATATGATTCTGACTTGGTCAGGAATTAGGTTTTGGATGTTCTGGTTACTACAGCTCAGACTATCCCTTCATAGCTATACTCCTGTTACTGACGAACTACTTAGCTGATAGAAGATCCAGAAAAGAAGTATGCCTTGTTTTGATCTTCCTACTCGGGACACTCCTCAGAAATAGAAGGATACTTTCCATCATCAATATACGAAGGGAGTCTCATCCTCATGCCTGTCCCTCTTCATGATGTCTCCTAGAGAGTCCAGCAGCCCCTCTCCCAGTGGCATTCCTGGTTCCCTGTCCTGGTGTCCTGGAGATAGAACATCACCTTGATACCCGTCCAAGATCTCTAACTCTGATTATAAGAATGAGATAACAGAGCAACAGGCTGAAGGAAACCACAGAATAAGCCCTGTGTGCTTAGAATGGCTAAAGAAATAAAAAGAAGGCACAAAAACCATAAAGAAAGAATAGCATACCAGATTTTTTTCTAATTTTTTTCATTATACGACCCACACCTGGTATTGATCCCATAATATTCAATTGCAAAACAACTCATGCAAAAACCTCATCACAAAGCTTCAGAAAATGCCAGACATGTGTGTATAGTTAGACTTTGTGATTCTCTGAAGAAAGCAAACTAGCTTAAATATTTTAATTGGACTCACATGTCTCCTGTGGTCCTGAACATGTGCTTTCAGGATGCTGCTTGATTTAATGGCCATATCAGGGATGGAGTTCATTTTCCAGAATAAATGGTTCTTTTTAGCCAAGAAATATATCCATTGGTTCTTGGAGGGTTGGTTTTTTCTCCCCTCCTGTGATTCCACTTAAGCAAAAGTACTTAAGAATCAGAGACGAGTACAGAGCTTTAGGCTCATGTAGGTGAATAGATCTTAAAAGTCATGAGGTGCCACCCTGCTGCTTTACAGATGAGTGAGTTGGCCCACAGAGGCAGAGGGACTCACTCGTGGAAGCAGCTGGTAAGGGCAAGTAGTGGCATTAGCACATATGTTTTGGTTTTCTCAGCCCGTTGAAGAAGAATCTTTTACGTTTATGAGCTCCTGTTGGGCCTTCATTCCACTCCTGCTTTCAAGAGCTCTGAGCACAAAGGCAGACCGGAACTAAGTGGTTGAGAGGCGCCTATTACTTCCATCTGGTGGGGTGGGTCTTTCGAAAATGGCCTTCAGAATGGATTCTTTGTTTTTATTTCGATTGTGATGAAAATCTGCCCTACTTTCTGCTCTGTAGAACTGTATTCTGCCCCTGGCCCGCCCCGTCCTGTGGGAGGTGAGAGTCTGGGTTTCCTGCATGTTGGCTGAATGGGAGTAGCAGCCATTTACTTTTGAGTTAGAATTTGGGTTCTCTTGCCCCATACCTGGGGGAATTTGCATTTTAGTCTGGGATTCCCTGGTGGGGTAAAGAGTTTGATTTTTGGTTAGCAAGTTTTAGGGATCAGGAAACCGGTGGTGGGCAGGGGCAGGCTGGGAGCCCTCCAGGACTCTCCTCATCTTCTTATACCTGTGTCAGCCTGTGAGCAAGGCCCAGGGAATAGCTTTCTTGGAAACCTGGGGAGAACAGCCAGGTGAACCAAGGCTCATGAGCTGCCCTGAGCTGTCAATCCACCTGCTTTCCTGCATCTTGAATTTCGGGGTAGAGCAGTTACCTCTTTCTCTTCCAGAACTCTTCTCGTTCCTGGCTGGTCTCCTTACAGACCTGTGTCTCTGCTTGGAAATATTAGGTGCAGTGACGGAGTGTGGGTGATTCTGGGCAGTCAACCCACCCATTAGAAAAGCTGCTTGTTGTGTGACCGCGATCTGTTGCAGCATGCTGCACCCGCTTATGCCTTGGGAGGTATCTGTCAAGCAAAGATGTTGCTTTCCTGGTCAGTCCTCATTGGACACATCCGACCAAGAGCTCTTTCTCTTAGCTAACCTTGTGAGACCCCCATATACTTGGTTGAAAGAGCAATTCTTTGGAACGACTTCTTCTTTCTCTCTCCTCTCTCTCTCTCTCTCTCTCTCTCTTTTTTTTTTACGACTTCTTCTCATCTGGACAAAATAGCTTTGATTTTCGGATGAAATTGTACTTCCTACCCCCACTGCATCCTATCAACCTTGGTACACCTCATCCACGGCTCTGTCCTTGCTCAGCTGATCCTGAATTTCTAGAGGCCAAACAAAGGGGGCTGGCAGTGGCACACTGCTTCTGTGAGAGCTCATCCAGGGACCCCAGAGAGGGTCCGAGACACCTTGACACTCAGCCAGCATGAGCCAACTGCGCTGTTCTCAGCTTCATTTTTTCTTAATTAGCTCTAATTACTCTGTCATCATAAATGTACTGACATCGAAAGACTTCAAGTTCCTTTAAGCAGCTGGCAATAATCGGCCTCATTAATCTTGCTGATTCCCATCTTTTGAAGATTGCTGGTTTGCTTTAGAAATGATGCTCTGTTCAGCACCGCTTCCCACCTCTCATTGCGTGCCTCCGTTCTGTGGGAAGATGTGGCCAGGCACCTGAGAGTCCCATCAACATTCCCTGGGGTGGAAGAAGGCACCTTTTCCTGGGAGAGGCTGGGAGGCCCTGCTGTGAGCTCACACAGTGTGAAGACAGGGCACAGGGTGTCACCCAGGTCTGCCTTGGCTTTTTTGGCTCCCTTGGGCCAAGGTCCTATAGTTAATATTTAATCTTGGGCATCCTCCCCACTCTGTTCCCCCACCATGTTTTGCAACTGGGATTCCAAGCTCTCCAGTATCATCTGACCAAATTTTATCAGTCCTATCCTCTTTTTCAGATTGTTTTTGGTAATGGGGCCAGTGAGGGTACCCATGGAGTTAGGCACTATGGTAGCAAGTTCTAGAACAAGGATGACGAGGATAGTGTTTATTGAGGGTAGGCTGAGGCAACGTATAGGAGAGGGTGAGGAATCAGCACAGTGGACCCTTGTGTTCATGGCTTTTGAACTTCGTAGGTCTGCTTATACACAGATTTATTGGATAAATACAGTGCAGTGCTGTAAATGTATTTTTTCTTCCTTATGATTTTCTTTTTTTTTTATAAATTAATTTTTATTGATGTTCAATTTACCAACATACAGAATAACACCCAGTGCTCATCCCGTCAAGTGTCCCCCTCCGTGCCCGTCACCCATTCACCCCCACCCCCCGCCCTCCTCCCCTTCCACCACCCCTAGTTCATTTCCCAGAGTTAGAAGTCTTTATGTTCTGTGTCCCTTTCTGATATCTCCCACACATTTCTTCTCCCTTCCCTTATATTCCCCTTCACTATTATTCATATTCCCCAAATGAATGAGAACATACACTGTTTGTCCTTCTCCGATTGACTTACTTCACTCAGCATAATACCCTCCAGTTCCATCCACCTTGAAGCAAATGGTGGGTATTTGTCGTTTCTAATGGCTGAGTAATATTCCATTGTATACATAAACCACATCTTCTTTATCCATTCATCTTTCGATGGGCACCGAGGCTCCTTCCACAGTTTGGCTATTGTGGACATGGCTGCTAGAAACATCGGGGTGCAGGTGCCCCGGCGTTTCATTGCATCTGATTTTCTTAATAATATTTTCTTCTCTCTAGCTTATTTATTGTAAAAATGTGGTATATAATACATATCACATACAAAATGTGTGTTCATTGACTGTTTCTGTTATTGGTAAGGTTTCCAGTCAACTATAGGTTATTAGTAGTTATGTTTTTGGGGTGTTAAGAATTATATGTGGATTTACAACTATGTAGGGGTGTTCGTACCCCTAGCCTCTGTTGTTCAAGCATCATCTGTATATAAATGAGGTGGGCTAATGTCAGGCTGGGGATGTGATACTGAGTGTCTAGGCCAGGGGACGGGTTAAGGTGAGAAATGGGTTGTGAGCAAGGTATCTGGGAGCAGGATGGAGTATGTGTAATGTACATATGTGTATATATATGTGTGCATATGTGTGTGTGTATGGGGGTGATTGCGTGTATGTGTGTGATATGTATGTGTGTGTGTGTGTGTGTGTGTGTGTGTGTACATAACTGAGTACAGAACCAGGGCTGGGAAAAGTGAAGGAACATTGGAGCTCCCTTCCTTGATTAGTGCCTGGTGGGTGCACAGAGAGTAAAAAAGCCAAGTGTGTAGTGAGAGCCAGGACCTTTAGAATAAGTTCCTTGAGGGCTGGACTGACATTTGACATTGGTCCTCATCATGTCAGAGCCTCCTCCATCTGGACCTCAAACCAGACTGAGCTCCTAGCTGCTCCAGGCAGGGGTTGGGTCCCCCATCATTTCTCCTCGTCCATTTGATGGTCTGACTCCTGGTCTCAGATCTTTTTTTTGCTATCTATCTCAAGAGGTTGAGAGACCTTCATGCAAACTGAGTTCTTTGGTATTCTATCTTGACAGTTCCTGGTGGGCTCCAGACAAAATCCAACTAATGACTGCACCATCCAGGAATGTCCCCTCCCTCTTCTTCCACACACACATGTCAGATGACTTTTCAGTGAATCAGGCCCCCTTCTCCTGTAAGGCATGTGAAGCTCCTTTCAGTGTCCCCCACCTTCATCCTGGTGAATCACCAAATGGCACTACCAGTGGCTGCCATTTACCATGTGCTGGGCCTTCTACTTTACAGATGTTTTCTCCATGACTCTTCCACACCAGTGGGGGTAGAGACTAGTAGTTCCATTTTACAGATGAGCACAGGAAGTTTCAAACAGGGTAAACATTTTACCTGAAGGCTAACAAGATTAAGTAACAGATGCAAGAATTGAATCTAGGTTTGTGTGACTAAATCTTTGCCTTTTCAGGATGTCATACCATCTGCCAAGTGAATGCCTAGCTTGGCACCAATATATACCAGGAGGTGGGTCACAAACAAGCATACCTTCACTCTGTACCAGGAGCTGGAGGGATTACAAGAGAAGGCATGGTCCCTGCCTTTTAGAATGGTCGATCATATCACCTGTCACTATGTGAAGTTTCTGTTTTCATCAGAAAACAAACAGTTCTGAACCTGGATTAAGTTCATTCTCAGGCTCTAGCCTGTGCCCTTTTGGTCATGGGATGCTCCTTGCCTGGAATACTCCCTTCATTTAATTTTTAAAAATACTTATTTATTTATTTTAGAGAGAGGGAGAGAGAGAGAACCTGCAAGCTGGGGTCAAGGGAGACAGAGAGGAAGAGAAATCTTCAAGTAGACCCATTGCTGAGTGTGGAGCCTGGTGTGAGGCTCAATCCCATGACCCTGCAATTGTGACCTGAGCTGAAATCAAGAATTGGACACTTAACAGACTGAGCCATCCAGGCACGCCCCACTTTTAATTTTTTAAAGAATTAACTATTTTACTCAGATGATTATAAATGCACATGCAAGTATAGAAAATCATTTGGACATCTGGTATACCCTTTTCCACATTTACCCCAATGGTAACATCTTGCAAGCTAGAGTACAGTCTCCCCACTAGGAAATTGACCTTGACCTTGTTCAGTTATTCCCAGCTTTACACGTACTTATATGTATGTGTGTTTACCTTTCTGCAATTTTATCATGTGTAAGTTCCAATATCCATCACCACAGTCAAGATGCAGACAGAGCCGTTCCATCACCAGAAGGATCCCTTGTGTGGTCCTTTCCCAACCACATGCACCTCCTACTCACGGCCACTTCATTTTAATCTTGATCTTTCATCCAGCCCAGCACTGGCTGTGACGCCTCCTGGAAGGCTGCTGCCTCCGGCTCAGACATCTGGTTCCTGTCTGGGTCCCCGTGTGGCCTTTAGCATTTGTTGCCTTGGAAGCAATCTTGAGTCCTGGGGGAGAGGGGAGCCTTTGTAGTCAGAAGGAGCAGCTCAGATTGCAGACTTTGCACCTTTTTTAACCTGTGTGAGCTTGGGAAAGTGACTCCTACTTCACCGTGCCTCAGTTTCCTTATCAATGAGATAGAGATGATTATGCCAACCTCTTGGGGCTGTGGAGATCATTCAGTGAGGTAATGCATATGAAGGCCCAGCCCACCCTTGGCATGGGGCAGGCTCTCTTTCTGTCTGACCCAGCTGCACTGTGAGCCCTTCCAGGCAGGGGGCTCTGGAAGTGGTCGCTATTGTGGGCCCCTCCTTGGGCCTGCATCTCCTGGCTCCTGCTCCTGGACTGAGCCTTAAAAGAGCCCTTTTTGGAACTGGGAAAACAGATGCCACTTTGCACCTGTCCAACCTTCCTCTTGGGTAATAAGGTATTCAGAAGTCAGCAGATCCAGGTTCTATCTATTCTGGGCAGAAAAACTCTAGCTAGGCTGGCAGTGGGGTGGGTTGGGGTGGTGTCCCTTTCAGGGCCCACCCTTTGGAACTGCCTCCCTTCAAAGCCTCCTGCCCCCCCTCCTGCCAGCAGCTCATCCCTGCAGCTGACAGAACTGATTACTGCCTGTGAGTGATAATATAATTCAGTTCCCCTCAAGGAGAGATGCTATCAGAGAGGCTTTTTTAAGAGGAAAAAATATATAATATACTGGTTGAAAAGGGCTATCTTTCTTCCTGGAAGAACAGTTATTAATCTCTTCCTAGTACATTTTCATATCATTTTGGACATTTATTTTCAGGCCGTGATATTATAAAACCAGGCGTTTGTGTCAGTTTTGATGCGGTGTAACACGCTGGAACATGAAAAGGCGTAATTACTGCTGTGGCCATTGGAATTGCTAACGAGCTCCTGACATTTTCAAATCGGACCCATTTCTCAGTGATCCAGAAGTGAGCCCTGCGGCTGTGTGGGCTGCATGTCAATGAGGCAGCTCCCAGCTCTGGGGGAAAGGAAGAAGGGGTGGGGTGGAGACACCTGCTATTCTGCGAGCTGAAGCCCCAGCGACAGGAGCTGAGGAGTGGGACCGGATGGCGGTGCTGACCCTTTCAGCCTCCAAGCTGCCTTCCGCCACCCCAAAGAGAGGAGGTCGGTCCTGGGCTTTTGAGCCTTTATCTTGTGATGGAGGGTTGTCAGTTCAATAAGTGTTCATTGACGACTCGTGATGTGTCCTGCCCTGGGGGGAGAGGAATCACTAACTTGGAGTTCCTTCTCCCTGGAATTGGAAGAGAACACCTCCCTCCTCCCCACCCTTGGGTGCAACCACGCTTTCTCTCCCTCATCCTTTAAGTGCTGAGAGCAGCAGTTGGAATTTGCTAGAAAGGCAGATTCTCGGGCTCCACCGCAGACTTACTGAGTCCGGGACTGTGAGGGTGGAACCCAGCGGCCTATATCAAGCAGCCTTCTGGATGATGCTCATGCACCCACTGGTTTGAGAGCCCCTGCCTTACACCTTCCTCTGCCTGTCCTGGGGCTTCCAGGTTAAAATGCAGACCCAAAGTTTGCCTCTTGTGGAGTGAGCTACGAGTGGAAGAACCTGGAGTGGCTGCTGCCACTGAGTTGCTTGGGTCTGACACCCCTGCTCTGTAAGCCATGTGCCCACCCATGAAAACTGGGGGACTGGGAGCTTCAAGGGCCTCTGTGAATCTCTAAATGGAGCAGGAGCACAAGAAGCCATGGGCAGCAAACCCTCATAGAGTAGTGGCTGTTGGCGGGGCTGCCCCTAGAATGGGTGGCTGGACGGGGTTGGGGGGTGAGGGACAGTTGGAATAGGAGTGGGAGAGGCCAGAGGGAGGGGTCAGAGAAAGGGCAGCAAGGTCAAATAGATGTTCTTCTCTGTACCCCTTGAGCCTGGACATCCTCCATTCTGTGTCCTCTTAAAAAATGGCTAATATTTGAGAAAACAGACCTGGCAGTCATGCTGGGCTCCTCTCTGTCCTGGGTGCCCCACCCCCCATCAATAATCAGTGGTTTCTCTCTCCCTTTCCCTGTCCCCACTGTGCCTGCCTTTGTCACTTGGATCAAGGCAGCGGCATCTGAACATGCGCCCAGCTCTTGCACACTGTCCCCGCTCCATGTGGCCACACTGCAGGGAGCCCCGAGTGACAAGTGGTGGAGAAGCAGAAGCCAGAGGAGATGTGGGGCCCAGCTGGACCAAAGGCTTAGGGGACAGAGCTTTAGGAAGCCGGAAGAGGTGGGAGCCTGTGAGAAGCAAGAAGCTGTGGATGACAGGGGCCAGAGCCTACGGGGAGGGGGCAGGAGGTGAGCAAGGCCACCTGGAGGGCTCCGCTTGCCTGCACCCCCCGCCCCACCTGTCCTGGGGACCTTCCTTGGGCGTCCGTCTGTCTCCACGTGGTGTCTTCAATGTGGAGGCTTCAGGGCCACTGGATTCACCACTTGCTCCATGGTGCATGCCCTCGGGGAGCTGGCTCTACGGCCTTTAGGACCTGCCTTAGAAATCACATGGGGTCGCCTGTAGCCCTGGAGTGTGCAGAGAAGAAACAACAGTGGCTGGGATTCTGCATTAGGGAAACCTGGCAGGAGCAGGAGGCCGGGGTCGGGGGACAGCAGGAGTAGGTTCACGGAGAGGTCAAGCAGATGCTGAGGTGGTGGCCCACCTGGAGACGATCCAAGAGCCAGGAGGGGCAAGCAGATGATGGGAGGGAGGCACTGGGTGCGCTGGGTTACAGGACATAGTGCAGCCAGAGGTGGAGGGACGGGGGACGGCCTAGGAGGGCCGTTTCAGACCTCGGCTCAAGGCTCGATCTCACGACCCTGAGATCATGACCTGAGCCACAATCACATGTTGGACGCTTAACCGACTAAGCCCCCCAGGCGCCTCCGCCAAACTTCCTCTGAACCATGACTATGGGGGAGGTGTAGCGGGGCCTCTGTGGCTAATTTCCCAGTGCAGCCAACGATGGCCGGGCAGGCCAGGTGATAGCGTGTGGCTTAGATGGCACCTTACTTTTCAAATGCTTCTGGACAAAACCAACGGTTCCCACACTTTTTTTTGGAGGGGTCAGGCACAAAACTACTGAGTGCTGACCCCGAGGACGTGGCCTGCCCGTGGGTCATGGTCATCCCTTGGCCATCAGTGGGTGGAGTTTGGACAGGCCCTGGGACAACCTTCAGGTACCCAACAATCAGGTTGCAGACTCCTCTCTTTGGTGACAGTGATGAGTAAGGGGCAGGTGGACAGGAAAGTGGCAGGCAGGGGGACTGGGTGAGAACGATCGGGGGCCCTTGTCACTGGCAGGAGCTGTGCTGAGAGCCATGAGACCCCCTGGGTGGACCACCGATTAGAAGCGCCCAGAATCCATCTGGGGCAAGCTTCAGGAGACCCCGGCGATGCTATCTTTTTGTTACATTCTCAGATTTTTCCAAATGTTCGATGATAGATGTGTATTAGATGTGCAACTGGAAACAAAAACACTTCATAAGGCAAACTGAGAGAAGATCTTCTGAGGCTGGGAATGGAGAATGTTACCCCGAGTGAGATGCCTGGAGGACGTCAGCTTGGGTGCTGGTCACGGGGGGCGCAGGTGTTTGGTTGGCAGAGGTGGCTGTGGACTGCTCTCCTTCCGTCTCACCCAGGGGTTGGGGAATAAACTCTATATCTAGAGCCTGTGACAAGATGCCCGGGGCTGTGACAGGCTGTTCTGTTTTTGTTTTGGGTGAGGGCTGAGAGTCATTAGGCTCTCGAGAGAGGATGCTTTTGGAGTCAACACTTGGCTGGCCCCTTGGTGGCAGAGCAGACCTTACAGCTGCAGGCCTGACCTCTGAGCCAGGAGGGGCCACAACAAGCCCCGCAGACTGAGTCCTACTCCAGGGATCACATCCATCGTGAGGAGCTAGTCTCGGACTGAAGCAGCTGCCAAGTGCACACGCGGGCAGCAGTGTGCCAGTCCCTCTGAGGCCCTCGTGCTCCCGCCCAAGCCTCTTCCCCATCTCACACTGCTCTCTGACCTTTTTTCTGTTCTCCCTACATCCCACCTGCAGGCTTGACCTGCTTGACGTTGACCCGTTGTAGCCCGGGGCAGGTAGGTAGCCAGCTGGGTAAGCGCGGGTGACCATCTGTATGTTCTGTCGAGGAATGGGTAAAGTGTTTCTATAAAATTTCCTGAGGGCCAATCTGCTGAAGACTCCAGAGGTGAGGGCATCAGAGAGATGTGACAACCAGAGTGAGCCCAGGACTGACCCTGGACCAGAACGGCCCTAGGTAGCAGTTGGCTAGTGTAGCTGGAGGGATCCTCGGGCAGGTGCCATCAGGGAGCTCCCTCCTGAGGTCTGGGTGGCATCTTTCTGAGATTTCTCCTTTAAGGCAAGTGGCCAAAGAGAAAGAGTGTAGCTTTAGAAGTGAAATCTATGGGATCCCATGTTATTGGAATCCAGGGAAACGATTACCACAGATGGGTGCGGGTTGGGGAGGCACTGGGCAGGGGGGACCCAAAGCCATGGGCAAATGTGGAAAAGGAGAGCTCTGCTTCCCAACAAAGGGCAGCCTCCCACTCAGCAGCGTGAAGTACAAGATGTGAGACATGCAGAGGCAGAAATAGACGTGTCCCGTGTGGGGCAGCCGCAGCAGGTCACAAGGGGACACTTACACATCAGACAGTGAGCCCACTCAGCTGCCGGAGGCATGACTGCCTTAGGAAAGTGCTGGTCCTGGTGGCCCAGGGAGCCTGAGGAAATGATGTTGCAAAGAGGATGTGGGACCAGGATCCAGATGGAGACTTCGTCTGGAGGCTTGGCCGTGCCTCATGGGGATGTACACACAGATGCTTACCTGCATCTGTGTGTCCGATGGGTTACCTGGTGGTTCCATGTCAGCCTGGGTGACTTATTTAGGGACGCGAATCCCGGTCTGCACTAGTGCCCTTCCCTCCCTTTCTTTCCCTAGCCCCCTTTCTCAGAATGGACCCCAGAGAAATGATCTGTATGTGTCTGTATCTGTATGGAGGTGTAGACCATGGATTCCATTAGGGTGCTTTGGGGCCTGACACATAGTAGGTGCTTAAAAGATATTTGCTGAAAGTACCATTCATAGTTGATGTTCCCTTAGTTCTTCTCAATTCTGTACCCCTCCCCTCCACATCCTTAAAGCTCTAGATTCAAGATGGAATAGTGAATCTTGGACACAAGCTGCCTCCCTACTCCAGTATAATTCTCATTGTACCCCCCCCACCGCCTCCCCTAGACTCCAGTGCAGACACACAGCCACCCACACCAAACACGGGACACACGGCTGCTCCTGTTCCATATTCTGCTTTTGGAGCTGTGCCAAACAGTCACAGGGAGTGGAGTTGCAGGGAGCATGTAATGATTTGCAGGGATTTGGACACCAGACCAAAACTGTGTTCTCTTGGAGAAATCTATACCCTATGGGCTTTGAAAAGTTGGCCATTTTGCTGCAAAGACATCAAAGCCAGTTCTTCCTTTCCTTAGCTGGTGTGTGCTGGAGAAAACGGCTGATCAGCCAATATCCAGCCAGTCTATCTGGGAGGGTCTGCTCCGTACCAGATGTGGTTTTGGTTGTACAGGCCACACGCTTTGGAAATACAGCCCATAATACTCACAGCTGCCTCGAATCCGCTCTGATGGGCTTCATGCTGAGTGCTTCCCTAAAAGCGTCTTGCATTTGTCAAGCCCTTTTGTGTGTGCACAGCTCTGCACTAAGTGCTTAATCTCATGCCATCCTCCCAACAACACTGGGTATTGTATCCCCCAGTGATAGGTGAGGATCACATGATTCCCTGGAAATTAGCCTGCTGGTGGGTAACAGAGTTAGGCAGGGCGGGATTCCATGCATCTGTCCCTGATGCCAGCCTTCCACCCTGACCGGCAGTGGGAGTGAGCACCTTTTGATTAGCTGTGCTCTGGGCTGGTGGCTGGAAATGGCGGGTAGGAGAAGAACTTCAGAGGGGTCTGGCCTCAGCGGACAGGGTCAGGTTGGCATTGTTTTTCTGGGGAGTGAGTGAGGAAGGGCAGATCTGTTTTGAAAGCAAGCTCTGGCAAATTCCAAAGACAAGGTGAACTCACAAGGCAAACTCTTCTTGGTGTGGGCCTTTGCCACGGCAATCCCCAGGCACAGTGGGTGGTGGTGTGGGTCCTGGACCTGGTAGCTCAGGTTGGCCACCACTGGAGATAGGTCAACCCACACTCCAGTAACACATTTGGGCCTGGGAGACAAGGTGAAAAGAGCCCCGATGGAGGCCACTGGGGAGTTGCTAATACTCCCCATGGATCAAAGATAAGAAGCTGAGTGTCCTGGTTTGTTCCACCCCCTTTCCTTTCTCGGTCCTACTATTTCTCCTTGCCTTTCTTCTGTTTATCTCTGTTTACCTCTCTCTCTCTCTTCCCCTTTCCATCTGTTACTGTCTCTGTCTGTCCATCCATCCATCCATCCATCCAACCACCCATCCTTTTTATCCACGCATCACTGGCTGTTGTATAGAAGGTATTTAGAGTATGCACAAACCTCACTGAGCTCTGAGCTTTTCCTAGGCTGGCTTTGGTGAGGGTCATTGTCAAAGCCTTAGAGCCAACTTGCTGAGCCAGGGCCTCAGTCTCCCCATTTGTGGGATGGTGGAGTTGGACCACAGCTCTGTGATGGTCCATGCAAGCTTGACTGTCCTACGAGTCTATAAGTTTTTGACTTGGAGCCAGCAAACCTCCCAGAGGCCCTGAGGAGATGCTAGGGTTCCTTTCCAACTTGTGAACCTGTTTGACAGCCACAGATGGGCCTCCAGGGCAGAAGGGAAGCTGGGAGCCAAGAGGCTGCCTTGCATGAGTGAGTGATTTTCACAAGGATGATTTGTGAGGGCAGATCTGAGGGCAGCAGGGCTTGGGTTTCCTGGGGCCGCTGGCGAACTCTGACATCTGCTATTTTTCACTCCACTGAGACTGATCTGCTCCAGACAGGCCCCTGCAGACTGTTTTCAGCTGTGCTGGGAAGTGTGGCGGCCGGCTGTGTTTCATCTTGGAGCTCTCTCAGGGACGCCAGAGCACATGGTAACTGCTTGAGCTAAGAGGCCAGCAGGTTCTATAACAGGGCCTAAATTCTGAACGATCCCTTCTAAGCAGCCAGATTTTTATTCTGAGGTGTTACCCTCACTTCAAAGAAATGTCTGCCCTAGATCTGGAGCAGGGCTGCCTTGCTTAGCCCATCCTCTGGGGACTGAGCACATTACTTTTGAGTCTTTATTTCACAGAGTAGCACTGTTAAGGAGAAAGATCTCTGGCCAGAAGTCCGGACACTTCAATTCCTGCCATCAGTGATCTTGGACAAGTCATTTGACTCTCCAGGGCCTCAGTTTCCTCATTTATAACTTATGAAGCTTGTATCTTTTCAAAATCTGATGGTCGCTGTGTATACAATTTATAGTTTTCTCTGAGTGTTGTTGAGAGCAGTGGGCACCAGCCTGCTGCTGGTATGAGCCAAAGGTAGAAGCATAAAGAAACACATTAGTGGCAAATATCATCAAGCCCTAGGTCAGGGACTTATCCGTGTTTTGCAGGACCCAAGAAAACTCTTTTCTACATTGGCCCAGATATAGTAAGAAGTAGCAGGGGGTCCTGGCCCTGATTGGAGGGCCCAGGGAGGCCCAGGGAGGCCCAGGGATGTAGCCAACAGAGCTAGACTGATGTGGGCCCCTGTAGCACCTCCAAGATGGGTGAGAAGGTGAAAGTGGTTGGGGGTTGTCCCCTGCTACCTTTATCAGATAGCTTCCCCTGGCCAATAGTACTAGCACAGAGCTGAACACCCATATGTTGTTATTGAATATTTAGATTCACATAGGGGAACGATCACAACTGAAAAGTTCTTTCCATATTTCAAGGACAAAAGACAAATGAGAGGAGGGGAGAAGGAAAAAGTGGAAGGGAATATGGTGGATTTGGGCCATGTTGATTTAGCTTTGGAGCTATAGTTCTTGGAATCCCTTTCTCAGCTTAGTCTTGGGATAGCCTGGGCCAGGAGGGATGTTGTACATGATATGTGGGAGGTGGATGTGGAGTAGTGGCCACAATCTTAGCTCACCTAGAAGGTTGGAGCAGGCCCTGGGACCTGTTGCAGCTCCTGCGTGCTCATTTCAGACCCACCTAATTGGCTCTGGCTTCTCTGATTCCTGGGACAAGTGTATGAGGGAGAGTAGCTTCTTCTGTAGATCAGCCCTACCATCAAAGGTGGAGACTCAGAGGGAATAGAAGGCCAGTGTGAGTTCCAGCCTGTCCTTACCAGTTGCAGCATGGTCTTTGCTCTTCCTTACATCACACCCATCTTCTCTTCCTGACCACCTGCCCTGTGGACTTCAGGCTCCTGCACCAGACATGGGAACAACACCCTCTCATGGCCAGCATGGCCAGCTTCACAAGTGCACAAGGTGAAATCCCTATGTGCACATTTCCTGAGGGTTCTCATTCTCTGATCTCTGCTTCTCCTGATATAGGAAGTAAAGGGGGAAAAGTGAGACTATCATGGGAATGAAAATAATGATAGAAAAAGAGAGTATGGAGCCAGAGGGATGGGTAGCTACAGAAAGGTGTGGGCAGGGGAAAGGACTGGGTGTGCCAAAAGAGGAACAGGAGCCCAAGCACCTATGCAGGCAGAAACAGGGACTTTGTGCAAGAAGAAGCTGACAATGGCTATTTTTGCTGGGGATGAAAAATAGAGATTGCTTTGGACCTGAGACTGCTTTGCTTTGGCTAAAACTCATCACTTGGGCTAAGACTTCTTTCTTCTGGGAACTATATTTCCTCCCCCGTATCCCAAGCCTGTAGCTCTCAACCTGACTGCACACTAGAATCACCGGGGAGCTTTTAGAAATGCAGATGCCCAGGCACGTGCCCAGACAATTAAATTGAGGTCTCTGGAGACCTGGACCCAGATGCTAGGTTTGGGAAAACACTTCCCGGTGATTGTATTGTGCAGGCAGGTTAAGAATGGCTGTATTGTGCAGCCTGGTTGAGAAAGGCATGTCTGTAGTAGACACACCTACTAAGGTGGCCCCAAGCGAACCATACCCTTGTATAATCTCCTCCCTAGAGTGCAAGTGAAGCCTGTGACTTGCTTCTAACCTATAGCATGTGGCAAAAATAATGGGATGTCATTCTATTAATTAGGTTATGGTATAGGGCCAAGGGAGTGGGTAGGGACTTGTGGATAAACATCTCAGCCCCCCTGTCCTTCTGAAGGATTAATTCTGAGGGCATTTTGGATGTTTTTCAGAGGTTGAATGTCTGGACAGAATCTGTCTAAATAGTGTGGACTGTTTTCGACTGGGTGGGAAAGTGTGATACTAGCTGTGTTGCATCTCTGACTTCTCTAAGATACAGCAGAGCACATGTTAACCATTGTCCTCTACATAAAGGTGACCTTGCTAACTCATCCTTTATCAGTTTGCCCTTCTTCTCTCCTCCCTCTGCCCACTGCCTTTTTCTTGCTTCTTGGGATTGCCTCCCAAATAAACTCCCTGCACCCAACTCCTTGTCTCAGGCTCTGCTTTTGTGGGGATCCAGGCTAACATAGTGTCTTCTGGAGTCCCCATGCATAATGCAAATATGGGAAGTTGGGTCTTGGAGCCATTTTCATGCAACAAGGCCTCAATATGAAACATTCCTGAATCATTCCAACCAGGTGAGGGGCCAGGATGGGGGAGCAGTGTCCATAATGATGCAATCAGTGCCTCATGGGGACAATAAAGTGGAGTGGTTATTGCAGAATAAGGCCATCCAAGAGTGTACAAAGGGGTCAGAAAGAGCAGTGTGGGAGACAAACAACTTATGGGACCCTGTCCTGCTCTGAATTTGATGGCCACCCAGCCCTTCTTCCTTAGATTCTCAGTCTCCTCGTTCTGAAAGTGTTTGCTCACTTTGGCCCGTCTTAGCCTCTGCAGTCACTGACCTGTCACTGACATGAGATCTGTGCTATGTGGCCACCAACACTCAGTTGGAGCTTCGGGTCTTGGGTTCAGCACTGGAGCTTGGTCCTGCCTGTGGAGGAATATGCTGTGGAATGCTGGGCTTTGTGTCAGAAAATAGTTCTTGGTGTCAACCTGACCATGAAATGGCTGTGTGCCTTCGGACAATATACTTTACCATTGGATTTCAGTTTCCTCATCCAAACAATGGGGATGATACATACCTCACAGAGTGATTTTAAAGGTTTAGTGACCAAATGGACATCACGTGTTTGGAAAACACTCATTCCAACCCTGGAGGGCATAGCACAGTATCATATACCAACTTCCCTGCACTCCATTTCTCAGACCATTTTTATCAATGCTCCAAGGGGAGCAAGGTCAGATGAGAAGCCAATTTTAAAAACGAAGCCACACAAAAGATAAGGGAGATTACCAGCTGTTAACTTCCAGCCAAAGCTAGTCTGCAGCATACGTTTTAACACTATAAAAGTAGGATAAACCCAGGATGGAAAATTAGGGAAATAAAGCAAAGAAAAAAAGTCAACATTCACAATCCCAGACCCTAACACACTCTTGAAATCTTATATCTTCTTTCCCCTGTGCACATGGTTTAAATGGTTGCAGTTCTAATTTAGATGCTATATTTATGTGTTTTGTTTTTCTTTTTCATTTAATATAGTCATAATCATCTTTTGTGTTTCCTCGTCTTCTTCTTTAGGTTTGTAAGACAGGGTGCTAGGCACTGAGAATCCCAAAGACAACAGGGGAACGAGGCTCCCAGTTCTCATGGAACTTTCTGGCAAGTGGAGAATTGCACACATTTATTGTGTAGAGTCCTCGTGAGAATTTGCATTCGCTAGGTTTTCCTATTACCCTCGATACAGTCATAAAACTGCATTCCAAACTAGACTATATTCTACACTGGCTTGCTTTCCATTATATTTGCTAGTTCCTGCGTCATCTTTTCTGTTCTTCTTGAACTCTCTGGTCTCCGCAAATCTCTCAAGCTGAGGCATGAACTAGTCATTTTTCACATTCCTGTTTTTTTCTTTATGTCTTTAAAATGTATTCCGCGTTACTCTTGCACCGTGTTTTTTGACTTCCTTTGTTCGCTGTTAATCCCCCTCTACTTTATAACTCTGCTGCGTGATAACCAAGTTTTTATAATGATTATTATATAATGCTCTGAAGAAGAGTACAGTATAGTTGTACCATGACATACTTAATCCCCTATTAGTTGGGCACTTAGGTTATGCCTGTTTGTCTCCCTGACATATAATGTGGAGATGAGCATCTTCCATGCACGCAGGCTCCAGTTTTTTCCATTCCCTGCAACCTCCCCTTGACCACAGAAAACATCCTGCCCTGTGACCTTTTCTGGCTAAATCTAATGGACCCTGATCCCTCTTCGTCTTATTTGACCTATCAGCCACAAGGTTACCCTCTCCTTCTCAAAACACTTCCTATTTTTGTGACACTTTCTTGGTTCCACCTGAGCTGCTCTTCCTCACTCTTCTTCCTCCCAATCCTCCCAATCAACTCCTTAGCATCGCTGCCCCCACATTTCCATCCCATCCCTCTGTCTCCATGCACGCTTGTCTTAGACACGCCTGTCCTTTTTTTGTGCCTTGACCTGCTATCTATGCATTGATTCCTGGTTCTCTGTTTGGCCTTGACTCACAGACTTCTAAAAATGATATTGTTTGAATCATACTTACTTTAGGACCTGATCCTTAATGAGTTTGACTGAGGCTGACACGGTTCTAAGCACTGTACACACGTCACTTAAGCTGATCTGCAGACTCCTTTTGCAGCAGGTGCTATTATGTCATTGCTCCTTAGCTGTCCCCACCTGAATGTCTCACGTTTATCAAATCTATCAGTTCTGTGACTTAATGTCTCCTGAGTTTTCTTTCCCTCCATCCCCTCATCTATCTCCAGTTTTGCCTCCAGCATCTCTCTCATTGGCAATCATAGTGTCTATATCATCTCTTACAGTCTCAAGGTCTTGCCTTCTGCAATCTTCTCGATGCACTGAGTGATCTTACTAAAATGAAATGCTAGTGTATCTGTCCAGCTTGGACCTGAAATTTCAGATGAAGGCACTTCCCCTTGACTTTGGCCTTTTATCCTGAATGCAGCTATGTGGCCCCCCCTACTAATGCATTGCCTGTTTCCATTTAGTTGTGCCATTGTCTACTAGCCATCCCTGCTAGGGTTACCTCTAAAAAAGGTGGATGCTCCTGTCCAGAGAATCTGTGACCTCTTCCTATGCCAGCTCCTTCTGCTGGCTGAGCCCATGGTATAGATTCTGAGCATTCCTGGAGAAGAGCCCTCCTCTCTTGGTCTGGACTTGATGGTTCTGCAGTGATCCACACTTGCTTGAGATTCAAATCATCCTATTGCCCCTACTGAGCAATGAGTTTGACTTCAAGGAGATGCTCCACGTGCACCTTGCAGGAAGGACTAGAGGGGGTGGTTTGCACACAGCCACCTGAAGCTCATCCCTTGATGGAGAGTCCTTGGATGAAGAGTCCAAGTCTGGGTCAAGATATACTGTTCGTGCTCCTTGGATGCCAGTCTATTAGCCTGCCCCAGGGTCTTTCCACATGATTGGGGGCCTAGCAGTAGAGGTGACTAAGGACTTGGCTAGCTGGCCATTACATTTCAGGAAAGGCCCAGAGAATAAGCTGGCCAGGATCCAGGCTGGACAAGAGTTCTAGGGAGCAGAAGGACTTCACAAATGCATTCTCAGATGTTAAAGCCACATCTTCCTTTGGAAGCAGAAAAGACTGGCCGCTGTTCCCTGGTGTTTGCTCAGGGGCTGAATGACCTTGGAGTTTTGTTCCATTTGGTGGACAGCTTGTGATGACATTGTTGTGGCAACTAAGCTGGCTCAGGCCGGTTGTAAATCACAGAGTAGGGCCATCCCAGGAGGGGTGGGGAGGGAGAAAAGAGTTTCAAATTTCCACCAAGAAAGAGTCAGTAAATGTTTTCCAGAAACTTCAGGTTTCAAAAAGTGTGACCACGTGTTCTCCTCCACAGTTGACTGGGGAAGGCCGGAAAGCAAGAGAACCCAACAAAAATATCCTTTGATATTTCAGGAGGAACTTTGTCATAAATACCGACAAAACTTTAACATGCTCAAATCTTTTAATCCTTGGACCATTCTAGTAATTTATCTTAGAGAAATAATTGGAAAAGAACACCCAAGATTTGTCTGCAAACATGCTTGACATAAGGTTTTTATAACAGCAAAAATAAAAACAAAATACAAAACACAACACACACACACACATGATGAAACAGCTTAAATGTACAATTATAGGGATTAACTTAATTTAGGTCTATCCCTGTTGGACTCTGTTCAACCATTTAAAAAGCATATTTTCCAGGAAATATGAGAGAACCAGGAAAATGCTCGTAGTATGATATTAATCAGATAAAGCAAATATGTATGAACAGAAAAAATATTGAAAGGGAATATCCCCAAATATTAATAATCTCTCCAAGGAATGGGATTATGGGTGATTTTTGTATAATTCTCTTTACTTTTATATATGTTCAAATATTTTCAACACCATATGCTGATGCTGTAATCCTTAAAAAAGACGTTTAGAAAGATATTAAAAACCTTAACAGGGTCTGTCTTTTCTTGGCATGGGGTTTAGGAGAACAGACGTTCCCCATTAGTCAGATATGTGTTCTGATCCTGTTGGGAAGGAAGAAACAAGACCACGGGAACAAGGAGGCCCAAACAAATACTCCTGCAAGAAGCTTCGAATGACTGAAATGGAATCAGGGTTTGGAATGTCCCAGTGGCCAGGTTGGAGCTGTCCAAAAAAAAAGACGAAAGGAGATTTCTGCCTGCCCACCTTCAGGTCTGTGCCTGCTGTCATTGTTGGTTGGCTGGAGGGCACCTCCCCAGCCAGAAATCTGGAACTATCCTTGACTGACTTTCTGCTCCACTCAATTGATCTTCAGTTAGAACTTGTACATTTTCTGAATAAATGTCTTCTGCATCTCCACTGCCTTATTTCAGGACGCCCTCATCTCCTGACCAGGTTATTAAAAAGATTCCTAGCTTGCTCTCCTTTCAGCTTGATTCCATCACATCAGCTAGGTTATTTTTTTGGAAATGCAAATCTGCTTCTGCTATGCCCTTGCCTAAATCCCTTCCTTAGCTCTTCATTGTGTTCTAGGTAAAATCCAGACTCTAAGTTTACAAAGCTCTTCTTGATCTGACCCCCCCCCCCCCCCCCCGCTTAATTTCACAGCCTCTCTCTCTAGGCTTTGCTTCCTGCCCTTTGCTCCTTCCACCCCCAGCCTCCTAACCGATCCCTTAAAGAGCCAGGGCCTTTCTTTCCTCTGCCATCCCTCTATGCCATTCCTTCCCTGTCATCACCCTCCTCCTCTTCTCCACTTGGGAAATCCACCTTTTCATCCCGGTGGAGTCAATTCACTGTCGTCCTCCAGTGTGGCTCCATAACTATTCTCCCTTCTCTGAGTTTCCTTAGAACTTCATGATGCTTCTCATCTTGTTTAACACATCACCTTGTGTGGGAGGATTCAGATCTCCTCCATTAGAACATACATAAACTCCTTGAGATGATGACTGGTTCATTTTTGTCTTCTGTAGTCTCCAGCATGGTGCCTGGCATGTGGTGGGTACTTAGAATTGTTTGTCGAATGGCCGAATAAAGTCAAGGAGAGCAAGGTTGTGCCTCATCATAAGAATCTTCTAACCAACGCTAGGATCATATTGAATTTCCAGTGCCATCTTAAATCAGCTGTTTTGTGACTCCCTTCCATGCTTTGTTTTGGAGGAGCTTAAGGGTGCTTCTCAGATAAGGGATAAGATATTTCAGTGATTTCAGGATATTTCAGTTATTTATTGCAGATTAACAGATCACCTTCAAATTTAGTGATAACTATTTATTTTGCTCATGGATTTGAAATGTGAGCAGGACTTGATAGAGGCAGCTACTCTGCTTCATATGGCATCAGCTGGGTGGATGGACTGGGTGGACCAGCTGGAGTATTCACTTCCAAGATGGCACACTCACATGGCTGGCAAGCTGGTGCTGGTTGCCAGCTGGAGCTCTGCTGCTGCTGTTGGCTGGGGCCTCAGTTTCTCTCCACATAGGCATCTCAGTGAGACTTCTTGTGCTTTCTCACAAGGTGATGGCTGGGTTCTGAGAGTGTTTCAAGAGACTTGGATAGAAGCCACTTCTGCTATATTTATGGATTGAGCAAGTCGCTAAGGGCAGATCCAAAGGGAGAGGAATTAGACTCTTCCTCTCAATGGGAAGAGTAGCCAGAAATTTGTCTTGGCATAAAAAAGATGGAGATGGCATGATAATGGCCTATTTTCCAATTTTATTCTCATTAACAGAAGTAATTCCACAGTAGGATAGCATGGTTGTTCTTGGAATTGTCAAAATATTAAAGCCCTAGAGTCAAATTGCTAGATCTGGCAGTTGGATGAGCATCCTGGGAAGGTAGTCTGCTCCCCATCATGGACCAGCAACCACTTTGTAGAGATGTTGTAGAGAACAAGCTTCCAAGGATGAATGGGATTGGATTGAGGTGAAAGAAAATATATTTATAACACTTGTCAGTTCACTGGAATCAGCTATTGTCATACCATTAGCCTGGTGTTCCCAGCTCCAGTCATCAGGGTCTGGGATTAAGCAAACTGGATGATGATGGTGGTGGTGATGATGATGGTAGTGGTGGTGGTGATGGTGGTGATGGGGATGGTCCTGCTGCTGATGGATATGGTGGTGATGATGGTGGTGGTGATGGTGGTGATGATGATGATGGTGATGATGATGGTGATGGTGATAATAGCCAATGCATGTATAATGTTTACTATATGCAGGGACTGTCCTATTTTTCAATATTAAATATTTTAATATTCATAAAGACCCAGTAAATTAGAGATTGCTATGCCTATTTTATAGACAAAGAAAGTGGAGTAGAGAAGGATTACATAACTGACTCCAAATGTCTCAGCCAGATGGTGGTGCTTGATAACCATCTGGTGGGCCTAGGAAGGCTTCTTGACCAGTGAAGGGTGTTGACCCTCTGGTCCCTGATTTCCCTTCTTTCCCTTATGATACTACATCTGTCTCCCTCTGTGAGGGGCCTTCTCCAGCATGCATTTGGCCTTCTGAATGCAGAAGTGCTAGGGGCTGGCCTGAAGGTGACATGAGACCAGCAGGGATATTATGAAAGAAACTACAGGTGTCTGATAAGCTGTTGGCCTTTTAAAAATTTTTCTGGGCAGAAGGACTATAGTGGGTTTGAATACTGGTTCTGGGATGTGATTCTGAGCTCCTTGGCATGCCCCTTCCACATACATATGATGGTGCCCTTTGGTGGGCCTAGAACATGGTTTTCAAGCAACCAAACCTACCATATACTTCTCAGTGCCCCCTGAGGTCTTTTTTCAAAGACCTCAAAGTCCCTCAGGTCTTTTTTCACTTATAGTTCTTGCCAACAGGTAATTGTCATGACTTCCTTAACTGCTCCTTCTGCTCTTTCAAGGCTGAGTTCAGGAGTTTCCTTCCCTGTGGATACCCCAGCCAAGGTGAGGCCTCCTTCTTCATTCATTTCCACGGTCAGCCCACATCTCTGAGTTAACACTTAGGACATCTAACTATTCCCAGAATTCTCGGACTCTCTCCTACAAAACTAGATGCCTTGTAGGCAAGGGCTGCTGCTTGCCGACCCCAAATCCCCACTTCGTGGCACAGTGCAGGAATTTCTACAATGTCTTTAAATAAAAGATCCTTCCAAAGGACAATACCATTGGTATTTTTCTGCTATCATTGTACCCCTGCTTGGGGGCATCCACTTCTCTTTAGAGACTGTGACTCCATACTTTTAAAAGTCTGTACTTGATGATGTGTCTTCCTTAAGCAATAATTTACTGCTACTTGTTTGTTTGTTTTTTTTTTAGATTTTATTTATTTATTTATGAGAGACACACAAAGAGAGGCAGAGACACAGGCAGAGGGGGGAGAAGCAAGCTACCAGACTCCATCCCAGGACCCTGGGATCACAACCTGAGCCAAAGGTAGATGCTCAACTGCTGAGCCACGCAGGTGCCCCACTTATTGCCACTTACTAAAGAGTTCTGAGAGCTAAAACCCATTGATTCTCAAATGTGAGCATTCATCAGAATCACTTGGAGGACTGGCGGAAACATAGATCCCACTGATTCTAGTGAGTCGGTGTGGAGTGGGGTTCAAGAATGTTCACTTCCCACAAGTTCTAGGTGACACTGTTGTGGTTGGTCCAGGACCACTCTGAGAACCACTGCTTGAGACTTCATGTAACCCAGATGCCAGGTAATGCTCATGCTGCCTCTGAGAGCAGCCACCATTTCTTTTGTTTTTAGAATCCACAACATGTCTATGCTGCTGTTTGATTCCAGCAATGCACAACTCAATTTCTGGTTTCAATAATGACTATAGGAAACAGAGATGTATCTTGTTGTAGAAAATGTTACCTCCATCACAGAAAGCCTAATGCCACAGCATTTGAATTGCGCTCTGACCTTTCCATTTATTAAAAACAGCATTAAATTACTTGATGTATTGGTGGCAGCCTGGAGAGGAGGAAGACGCTCTAGATATTCAGGAAACCAATGAGCATGCAAACAGTAAGCTTTCCAATGTGCTTAGAATAAATGGAGGAATTTCTTTGGGGGAATATATTTTATTCAAAATGTAGGTGGTACGTGAAATGTGAATAAAGATGAGATCGCTGTTAAAATATTCCTTTTTAGGAGCTGCCACACGGATAAATGGGAGACTTAAAGGTGGGGGACCCCAGGCTTTAGGCCGCTAAAGAGGAAAGATGATGGGAAGAGGGAAATGATTTTCAAATATCCTTGACCAATGGGGTCTCTTTCTGCTTAGATGTTCATTGAAGGCCATAGTCTGGCAGTAGATTTTCTTTTACATATCTTCCAGGCAGAGATACCAGCACCAGGGGAAAGATGGTGAGATGTACGCAGATGAATTTGCTTTAAAGGGATGTACAGTTCATACAGGATTTAGACAGTCCCAGGTATGGGACCCACCAGCCCCTTGGCACTGAATGAAAATCCCTGGCCCCAGTGGAAACTCAGTCCACATTGAACTGGTTTCCCAGTTGTCTAGTAGAGAGTCTTAGAGTGGTGTCTTTCACAGGTCTAGAAAGCGCAAACACTGCAAACATACAGAAGGAGCCGTGATCATGAATTCCATCAAAGAAGAGGATGGCCAGCTCCCCCAGCAGTAAGACAAAATGGGCACTTGCTTTTCAGGCCCTCAAACAGATAGATCCAGGGTCTCTAGATGAATACTTCTCCCTATAAATATGTAACACAGAAATACTGATGGTCTTATGGTTAGTCAGTCAATCAAGAGAGTTGGGGCCTTCTTTGCCACCCGAACCTCTGTTTTTGGGCAAATATCTTTGGAAAAAAACAGAAACCTGTTGTGCTAGGTCAAAGGAAAGGATTATGATGAAGATGCAGCAGACAAGGCCATGGACATCTGCCTATAGAACATAGCCAGGGACTAGACTGACATGTTCAGTTGCATAAGCTGCGCACTGCACAATTCCAGAGGTACCAACTGCATGGACTATAATGTGAATGGTGACCTCTAGAGTTGTGCAACATGGTGGCCCTGCATTGGAGCAGATCTAGAGAGCCAGGGACTGAGGCCTCTCTCTCCATCTACTGGGTCTGAGGCGATTCCTTTAATTTTTGCTCATCTCTGTGTGTCTGTCCCCTTCCTCTCTGTCATCCATCTTCTGTTTACTCTTCCTGTGAGTGGCCCTACATGGCTGCCTATCATGCTCTTTTTCTGCTTGACCTCCTTTCTGTTTCAGCACCTGCCACAGACTGTCATAAGTCTCTACCTCTTAGTCCAAATTTTTAGGAGGGAAAATTTGAGTCCCTGGCTTGAGCCTCATAGCTGCTCAGTCTAAAAACCACGGAGTCCTCCTTACTGGCCCTCTTTGTCTTTTCACCTCATATCTAATCTCTCAGCAATGTCAGTACTTGGCTGCACCATCATAACAAATCCTGAATCTGGCTACTGGTATGACCCTGGTCTGATCTGTATTCCTCTTTTGCTTGGGTTATAACTACTCCACCTGTCTCTGCCATCGTCCTCCTTCCTTCTACCTTCAATAAAGAGCCAGAGTGTGCAAGTGGTTCAACAAGGTCAGACCACATCCTCAGACCCTGCCCTGTAGGGTGTTTTCTGTTGGAAGAAAAGCAAAAATCTGCACAATGGCCTTCGGGTTCCTCTAGAATCTGGGCCCTATTATCTCTCTGCTTCTTCTCCCTCTGGTCTCCTTGCTCACCTGCCCCCCCCCCATTGGCTCCTCAAATTTCCTCAAACATGGCAGGCATACTCTTATCTCTAGGCCTTAGCATTTGCTGTTCCCTCTGCCTGCAATTCTTTTCCTCCAAAAGCTGATGGTTTGTGTCCAGCGTCTTTAGGCTAGTTCTTAAGCATCACCTCTGGGCCTCCCCTGAACTCCGATTTGCAATGACGTCACCCCATGCTTCCTTATCACACCTTTCTTTGCTATAATTGTTTTCTTTAGCAGCTTCCATGCTACTGTGTATTTTTCTTATGCATTTTAGGTAGTCAGTCTCCTCCCACCAGAAAACAAACCCCACAAAGGCAGGAACTTTTGTCTGTTTTGTATTCTTTAGCAACGACATCAGTGCGGGCTCTATAAAATATGCATTAAATGGGGATCCCCGGGTGGCGCAGCGGTTTGGCGCCTGCCTTTGGCCCAGGGCGCGATCCTGGAGACCCGGGATCGAATCCCACGTCGGGCTCCCGGTGCATGGAGCCTGCTTCTCCCTCTGCCTGTGTCTCTGCCTCTCTCTCTCTCTCTCTCTCGCTCTCTGTGTGACTATCATAAAAAAAAATTAAAAAAATATGCATTAAATGAACAAATGAATGAATCTAGAAAGATGAATATGTGACTGTAGAAATTCATAACTCTCACCTTCTAACACAATAATAAAAGTCACTTAATAAGAAAGTTCCAGGTTCAAAGAAATATGCATTACGTTTACAAGTAAACATCAATGGATTTTTTCTTCTTTCTCCACCCTCGCCTGGCAGGAAGCTTGCATACAAACTGTTATGAGTTTGAATTCAGACACCTGGCCATGCTCCCTTTTGCCCTTCCAAGTATTGCTACCTGGCGAGTGAACCTGTGTCTCAGGAGGGAGGCTCGAGCCCACGCCCCTCATTCCCCAAGGGTGGCCATAGGGTTTAAATTCCTTGCTGGAGCATTTTGTTTTCTCTCTTTATTTTGAGGAACCAAATTCCCAGGTAACTGGGTCTCAATTTCCAGATTCCTTTTCTGGAATTCTGAAGGAGGGTAGTGAGGTCCCACGGTAAATGGGACCCTTTTTCTGAATGAGCCTCAGGAGTCCCTGTGAAGCAGCCTCCAGTCACGGAGGGAAGCTTGCAGCGAGTGAAATCGGCTTTTGGCCAGAGGATGGCACTGTGGTTGTTTCTAAGAGGCAGCTGAGCAATTTGAAAAAGCAATTTCCAAATGGCACCAACAGCTGCACTTCAAACCTGCAGGGAACATCAGAAAATGTTAACCCCCACGTGGTGGGGAGGCAGGGGCTGGAGGCTGATGGGGGCATCCTCACTGCGGAGGCCAGGCCTGGAGGAAGGCGGGGACCAGGATTGGGGCCAAAAAGGAATGACGGCCTGCCCCACCGAGAGGCTTGGGGGCTGGAGTCCTTCCAGGAGGAGGCTGAGGGCTCTGCTTACCCAGGGCTTTTGAGGGCGGGGAGGGCCAGATCAGCAGCCCCAGTGGGTGGGAGTTGGTTTTCCAGAGCCAGATTCCGCAATAGAAAAACAGCAGGGAGTGGGGATGGTGGTGGTGGTGTTGCCTGTTTTCTTCCTTCTGTGCCTGGTTGGGTCAGTTATTTAAAGTGTGCATTTCAGTCCCCTTGGAGGGCCCAGACCACTATGTTCATCTTGCAGCTTTCCATAATGCCTGGCATGGAATTACACTCCATACATTGTCCTCAGACAGATGACTGATGGTTTGAATGAGTGGATCTTGGATTTGGAGGAAGGAATAGAGTAAGACTCTTCAAGAGAGAGAGAAAAGAAAAGGAAAGTCAAAAGAGAGAGAGAGAGAGTATTTTCAAGTGTCTTCTCATGTCTCTGGTATTTTTGCCATTGTTACTGCTACCATCAGAACATTAGCCCTTGATGGTTTGCAAGGGGTTTTTATTCATGTTATTGTTGTCCATTCAACTGTCTGCCCATTGGTTCACCCTTCACTCCCTCCTGTTTCCCAGAGCTCCTTATTTATGCCTCTTCTTGTCTCTGTCACATCCCCCCACCTTGAATTAGAATCAGTTGGGGACATGCCCCATCTCCCAACTGAGCAGGGATATTTGAGAGCATCCCATGGTGTTCAGAACAAAGAAAGTGCTTGGTTAATGTCTGTGGAATACCTGGGCATAAATGTAGCAGTTTTCCCAGGCAACTACAGCCATCATGGAATTCAATCCTTACATCCTCTCTCTCTCTCTCTCTCGCTCTTTTTTTGTTTTGTTTTGTTTTTGAGAGAGAGAGAGGAGGCAGAGAGAGATTGTACGTGTACTTTCAGGGGAGGGGCAAAAGGACAGGGAGAGAGAGAATCTTAAGCAGTCTCCATACTCAATACAGAGCTCCATGTGGGGCTCAATTCCATGATCCTGAGACCACGACCTGATTTGGACTACCAAATGGCTGAGCCACCCAGGTGCCCCCTTGTATTTCCCCTTTAAGGAAGAAATTAACCGGGGCAGAAGTTATTTCCCAAAGATGGCTACATCAATAGGTACCCCACCCCCACGTTCTTGTGATGTGACATTGCAGTCTTCCCTCAAGAGGTGGGGCCTAGGTTTCTTCCCCTTGAAGGTGGACAGACTTTGTAATTGTCAGGTCACTGAATGCAGAGAAGGTGATACTGGGTGGCTCCTGAGGCTATGCCATCCAAGCCAGGAAACCTTCCCCTGGCGTGAGCTCCCCAGAGCTTCTTGATTCATGTCTTGGGAACCCTGAGCTGACACATAAGAAATCCAGTTACCCTGGAGCCTCCAAGTGGAAGAGGTCACACAAAGAGAGAGCCACAGGAGGAGCTCCTCTGTTCTAAGCCCAACCAGCCAGCTGAGGCTTCGGATACCACAGGGCAGAGATAAGGCATCCTAATATGTTCTGTCCTGATATCTGACTGAGAGTCTGAGAACACAACAAATGGGGGTTTCATCCCACTATGTTCTGGGGTGATTTGTTACACGACCCTAGTAATGGAGTACTTTATTGCCCTCTTCCTTTTCCAGGTGAGTGAGCTGAGGCCTAGCCAGTAGTTGAGCTGGCACTTGGCCCCTGCTTCTTGACTCTTGGCCCACTGTGCCTTCCAAAGTGCTTTTCTTGATGTTGGTTTTCATGCCCCAGCTGGAGCTGAAGACACAGATTTGGCTTAGGGTCTGTTGAGTCTGGGGGAAGCCTTTGGTCTTCTTCATCCATCAGCAGAGCAGGAATGTGGCTCTGAGATCTGTCTGGGGTCTAGTGAATGACAGGGGAATTGCAGCGGGGGGTTTCTGGTCCTGGGCAACTGACAATGACTGGTTTGAGACTGAGTGGCCTCAGGAGCATCACACTGTTTTCTGGGACCCTCTGAAGGCTGCACACCCAATGCTGCAAACCTGCCAGCAGCTGGCTTGCAAAGATTTGCAACTCCAATATTTCATTGGTTATTATCACCATGGGCCATATTTGAGGGTGCAGCCAAGAGGCCACGGGAGCAGGAAAAAGCCATAAACCACAGCACTGCCATGAAGACATCACTGCTTTTCAGTGATCTTGGTCCCTTTCAGGAACCTCTCTTAGACCAGCTAATAATCTTGAGGTGTGGCAACCTTGAGATGATCTTGTCAGTGGACGTTCCTGTCAGAGCTGGATTTGGGGATACCCAGCCCTTCCTGGTGAGAGGGCCGGGTCTCTCAGCGAGTCTGCATAACAAAAGGGTGGGCTCCCTTTCTCTGAGATGAGCAGCAATGTCTCAGTCTGGGCTTGGGGACGTTGATAGGGAGACTTTCCATGGCAACACGGAAGTGTGATGCTGAATGTGAATTTCAGGAATCAGATGCCACAGGCACAATTAGCAAACCTTACAGCCCCCGAGGGCTTTATGGCTATAAGTCCTGAAGGGTTTTTGCTCCTCCTATATGAATTCCCATAGAAATCCCCTCTTCAAGTCCAGTTGGGACCCCTGGTTGAGGGGTAGCTGTCAGGAGGACATGAGGATGCATTGAGCAGTAATATAACTTCTGACAACTGTGATGGTGTATTGTACTTAGCCATGACTTTGTATCATTATAGCAACATGGTAGTCATTTATGGGGGCCGTGATGCCCGTGACTCACATTGATTGTATTGTTGAACAATTTAGGAGCCCTTGTTTTTTTGGGATGCAGACATGCCGATGTCAGGTTCATGGAAACTGTGATTTGTCATGTCCGGATGCTGGTGGACTCTGTGGAGTTCTACTCTGTGTTGGCAGTGATAGGGCAGTCATCCCAATTGTTCTGTTCTGAATAATTCAACCTGAGGCTTCTCAGACTTTAAGATATATTGCAATCACTTGGGAGCCCTGTGAAGTTGTAGGTTCTTATCCAGCAGATCTGGTATAGGGCAGAGGGTTTGTATCTCTAACAGCCTCCCAGTAGAGCTGGTGTTGCTGGTTCTGTGAACCCTGCTCTGAGAAGCAAGACTTGTAGTACTCAACAGAACAGTCTGCAGTGATGGAAATCGTCTATTTCTGCACCATCCAATATGGTAGCCCCAGCCACATGTAGCCACAGAGCACTTGATATGTCACTGATGTGACTGAGGAATTGACTTTGAAATCTTATCTATTTAATTTTCACTAATTTAAATGTGACTAGCCACACGGTGTTAGTGGCTATCACATCAGACACTATAGCTCTAGTCTGTCCTGTGGTGTGTATCAGGATTTTTCGAGTTATTAAAACACAGATTCCTGGGCTCCACCCCAGGAGGTCCGGATCAGGGCCTGAGGATTTGCATCTCTAACAGGTTCCCAGATGATGCTGGTGCTGTGGGTTCGGGGAGGGCACTCTGGAAACCATGCCACCCAGCAGTCTCTCATCTCTGAATACCTCTGCATGCTGACTACAGCAGGACAAAAAGGTATATGCACATCAATGGTAGGTTTGATTCAAACTTGCCCCTAATGGTATGCAGGCTGGATCCCATTCTGGGATATCCTGTGGGAGGTTTAGGTGGAAGCATTGTTTTGAAATAAATAGAGGGATCTCGAATTAAAGCTGGCCTCCATAAACTCAAAGGTGCCTTGCTGGGAGGGACCCTAGAGATGACCTGATTTGTACCCCAGTTTATAGATGGGGAAACTGAGGCCCAGCCAAGCACAGTTGACTGTGAACCCAGCATCAGAACCCAGTTGGGTGCCTCTCCTCCACACAGCTTCTGTGCCTGAGCTGGAATATAAAAATATCTGAGACGTGAACTTTGCAGATGTCGCTTGCAGAACTCTCTTTAGGGATGAGGCATGGCCCTTCATGCTCAGTTCTTCAGCCAAAAACAGAAGGCAGCTATGGATGTGATCCCTGGGTCTAGGATCATCACCCAGAGGCTATAGCACCATGATTTTCCTCCTCCTTTCCTATCCCTCTGGGAGATTTGGTCGCTGGGCAATTTAGCAGCTCTGGTTAAAAAATAAAAAAAAGAGAAGAGAATGGGAGAAGATTGAAATCACTGGTGGCAATGCAATTTTGAGGACCTTACGTACATATTTCAATAATCTATGGTGCTCTGTTCCCAGTGCCGAACATGCGAGGACAGATATACCACGGTGACATAAAATTGCTGCCATTTATCAAACTCCCGCTGTGAGCCAGACACAGGATCAAGTTCTTTATATTCCTGATCTCATTAAAACTTCACAAAAAGCCTACGAGGTAGATGTTATTGTTATCATTTTTTAGATGGGGAGACGAAGGTCTGGGGTGATTAAATACCCAACCTGGGTCACACAGCTGGAAGGATGGGGACTCAGATACAGTGTGCCAGATGCTGAATTCTGGATCTTTTTCACTGTGCCAATAGGGCATAAACTGGGAAGTGCTGTGAGCTCTGCAGCCTCAGCTTTAGCAGAGCTGGCGTTTCTGTGCAGTGTTATCCTCCGTGTGCCCACCCTGCCTGCCCCAATCCTACGTAGCATCTGAGAATGAAGACAAGACACTTGGAAGAGGAACCTCAGCCTGGCCCTAAGCCAATGAGCCAGGTGTATCAGTCAGAATGATTTTAGTTAGAAGCTACAGCAACCGAAATGCAGAGAAAAAAGACACGTTGCTGGCCCGTGTCCCAGGGAAGTTCAAGGGAGATGAATACAGTCTTCAGGTATGGTCCAATCCAGGGTTTTATTCATGCATCATTGGGAGTCGCTCTCTTTTTCATTTCCCAATTCTTTTCTCCCAGATGGGTTTCATTCTCGGGCACATTCTCCCATGTGCGGGTCTCCAACAGCTATAGATTTACATTGTCCTTAAAGCTGGGGAATCCTCCTGAAAAGAAACCAACGTGCCCCCACCCGCAACTGCAGCCAAAGTCTCCAGGATGACCCCCACTGGTTCAGCTTAGGTGGTGTGGCCCCACCCCCACACATGGCTGCAGTCAGGGGCATGACGGTACCTAATTATGCAGACTTGGGTCTCATAACCACTCCCGAAGATGGGGCTGGGATCTGCCCGATGGAGTGTTTCTTCATAAGTAGGATATATTCTGTTAAGAGAAAAGCATTAAAAACATTAAACAAAGAAAACATGAAAAAGCTCTCTCTACCATTACTACCATCTGCTAACCTGGTCTACACAGTGAATTGAAGGCACCTTCCTTGCCAGTAGAATGGCCTGGAATTAGGTTGCTTGAGGTGTGGTGACAATTCTAGGTGGTTTTTCCAACACTAGCTCCCTGTTTAACCTCCTAATTGCATTATGCATCCTCTGGATGCCAACCCTTGCCTCACCACATGGGGCCTGAGCTTGCCACACCCCACAGAGCTGATCACCTGGACGACTAGCTTCTGATGGGGCAGAGATGTGTGTCCTAACCTCCTGGCTTCCTGGCTTCTCCTCGAGCTGTCCATGGCTCTTCCTTTCACCCTACAGCCCTCCCAAGACCCGGCTATCCCCTGTGAAAACACTTCCAGCCAAAGATGAGGGACCCAATCTTCATAATTCAAGGTACCTGGGTAAAAGTGGTTGGTTAAACATATCTTTGTATTGCTCAGAAGTAGCAAGTGGCTATTCTGATCTGGAAGATCCAGATTTTGGCAGTCCATTTCTTTGTTCATTCATTTATTTATTTTCCCAAGTGCTGATTATCTCCAGACCCTATTAGCCTGCCAGATGGAATGTGCCCATTGGGGACAAGCCAGATTTCATGAAGATCTTTTGGGTCCTAGCTCCTGGGCTGCATCACCACTGGGACCTGTGTCTGTGATAAAGTCCCTGAACCCAATACCCCTCCTATTCTCACATTCCTCTTTCTCTCCTCCGATCAGCATGACATTACTCCCTTATGCCCTGCTGCCATACTGCCTTGATTTAGGGCCGGGATGAATAGCACTCATGGGGGATATAAAACAAAGGAGTGGAGATGTGTCTAGGGAGGGATTGGCTGGCAAGCACAGCCAACACCTGATTTGTCAGCTTCCTTAGGAAGAAAGGAAAAAGATACAGGAGAGACGTCAGGTAAGTCAGGATAGGCTGCTTGTAGGGAAAGCGTTGTTTGGGAATCTTTTATTATAATTTTTAAAAGATTTTATTTATTTATTTGAGATAGAAAGTGAGAGAGAGAGAGAGAGAGAGAGAGAGAGAGAGAGAGAGTATGAACAGAAGAGGGAGGGGCAGAGGGAGAGGGAGAGGGAGAAGCAGACTCCCCTGAGCAGGGAGCCCGACATGGGACTCGATCCCAGGACCCCAGGATCATGGCCGAAGCCAAAGGCAGGTGCTTAACTGACTGAGACACCGAGGTGCCTCTACTTGTGAATCTTAAAAAATATGTATGTTGCATGCATTTAAGCATCTTTACTTAAAAGAAATAGCCAACAAATGGACATATGACTAGCATTTTGCCTCTTCACCCAGACATGGTGTAAAAGCACTTCTTCTGCACCAGGCATGAAGCTACGCATGTGTCATCCTATTGGTCTTAGTTCTTGTAAATCACCTTGTTCAAAAGGTGATTGTGAGTTGTCGTGAAGTGGCACCCCAGTGGGGGAAACCCCTGAAGGCCCCAGGACAAGGAGAGGGGCTGAGACTCAGTAGTAGGGTATGATGTGTGACAGACGTCAGGTGAGACAGGACCCTTGCAAGGTGGCATAGTAGGTCAGTTCTGCATGGGAGCAAGTGACAGGGCACTCAGGTCTGGGCTCAGAGGGTTTTCAGTTGACAGGATGGGCTATAGAGAGACGAGAAGGTTCTTGGAAAGGGAGTGCTGGGTTAAGAAGTGGCATCTATAAAAGGTAATTTGTGCAATTGAGTACAAGACAGTATTTCAAAGATGGGAGGGGCTACGGAGGGTATGCGAGGGGGAGGTTCTATGTGCTGCCTTGATTCTCAAATGAATCCGGACCTTACAGCTGTTGGGAAAGTGGCTTTGACCTCAGCCTGTTTCTTTCCCATTCCTTTCTTCCTTCCAGGACTGCCCTGGGGTCCCTGGCAGGCAGCAAACGTTTCCTTCTCCCACCACCAAAGGGGCTGTGGTAGCTGGGTCACACAGTTGAGGGGCTTTTATTTCTCCTGGAGAACAGGGAAAAATCCTTACGGGCCTGGCTACCACTTCTGCACAAGTATTTATGAGCTGTGAGAGTTAAGATCATAAGGCTCTCATATTGTGCTTTTTTTTTTTTTTTTTAAAGCCAGTAACTTAAGAAAATGTTTTCTCCATAAGAGAGACTTCAAAGATCCTGGTGAACAACGCACTAAAAATTATGGAGAGGAGGCATCGCACACATCTTGAATATCGGTGCAAAAGAATGTGCTGCAGCCAGGCGGGCCTCTTCACAGCTTAAAGATTTCTTTGTTTTTCTTCACTGCTTACCATCAAACGCAGGACCGAAGCTGTTAGGCATTTAGCTGCGGCCATCTGCAGGGCAGGCTCGCCAACCAGATTCTTTTTTCATCCAGAGGAGAAGGCTTACAGAGGCAGAAAGTATTGAAAACATTTCTGCCCTTAAAAAGAAATGCAAAGCCTCCTTGCGGTTGTCGAGAGGCCAGGTGGCCTCATGATCCTTTGTGTGGAGCACAGGGGAGTTATTTAGGACATTTACACAGAAAGATGGAGAATGGATATCCCGAGAGCCTGGGCCTATGTTTCCTAGTGGGTTAGCCACATAATTCAAACTTGCGTAGCTTCAGGTTGATCACCTATTAATTGGGATCATGATATCTGCCAAGGGTGGTTCATAGCGCTGTTGAAAAAGTCAAATGAAGTCATGGTTAAATTGTGAGTGTGTGTGTGGGGTGTGTGTGTACCCACATTCTTGCTTTAGAGAGAGATTTCTGCTTTTCTGTGATTTCACTCCTTCTTCCTACAAGAGGGGAGATAGCTTGTCTCATGGGTCAGAGCTTGGAAGTCACGGGCCAAGGTTTGCCAGAGAGTACACGAAGTTCCAACAAATACTCTGATCCAGCCCCACCTGCCCGACAGAGCCAGACGGGCTCATGGACCTCATCATGCAGCCAGCTGTGGGTGGCCTTGGCTGTGGGGTCTGCAGCCCACAGCACATTCATGGGCAAGCTTCATCGTGAGGCTCAAGTTTGCCTATGAGGTAGGGAGGTTCCACAGTGTCATGTGTTTTGGAACACTTTCTGAGCACTTTCTTGGTGGGAGTCTGTGGCTTTTTTGAAACCCAAATGGCTGGCGATCTCTGGGTGAGAAGGAAAGGGTGAGACTCAGGCCTGGAAAACCCTCTGGGGAAAGAATGCATTATTCTGGGATTATGACGAGACCAATATTGAAAACTGGTTCCTGGCAAAATTGTGAACATTGCAAAATGTGTTATTGGCTCTTGGCCTCCTCTTTCTGTACTCACATTTTCTCTTTTCTGCCACTGCTTCCTGGAAACATCCCAATGCACTGAAGCCCTGCTTTCTGGAAACACCCTGATACCAGTCATTTATACTTGAAAGAGAATTGAGGTTCATGTATCTTCTTTCTCCAGTGGATTCACACTCAAAGCTCAATGCTCATGATGGAAGGAAAGCCTCAATTATCCATTAGAAAGATTCACCAAGAAAGTTTGGGGGAAGGATTTTTCTGATTCCCTGATATTTTGATCCATAGATTTCCTTTTCTGTTTCCTAAATGAAAAACTGGCCAAGTCCAGCCTTTCAAAGAACCAAGGGACTTGATCCCAATACTCCTCCTGGGACACACTTAAAGCCCTTTTATTTTTTTTTGTTTAAAGATTTTTATTTGTTTATTCATTCATCTCTCTCTCTCACACACACACACACACACACACACACACACACACACACACACACACACAGGCAGAGACATAGGCAGAGGGAGAAGCAGGCTCCATGCAGGGAGCCCGATGTGGGACTCGATCCAGGGTCTCCAGGATCACGCCCTGAACCGAAGGCAGCGCTAAACCACTGAGCCACCCGAGCTGCCCTTAAAGCCCTTTTAAAGACCTGTCCCTACTCTTAGTTTTAAGGAAGAAGCAACAGTTGACAATTCCAGTCTCTTTCTCTAAGTGGATCTTTCGAGACTCATTTATGTGACCCATTGGCCTCTGAACATGAAAATCATGGCAGCACATGATGTCGGCCCCTAAATGGTTGAAGAGTAAACAAAAGGAAAGGGTATAATTAGTTTATCCATAATTGTTCCTCCAAGGAAGATGGAGCACAGACCTTGTTGAAATAACCCGTTCAACTGGAATAAGCCACATTTACTGAGGACTTACTCTGTGCCAAGCTCCAGGTTAAGTGCTTTGCATTTAACTTTGTATTTAACTCTGACATCTACTCTTTGAAGTGGGTACTCTTATCAGAGTCATTTTTCTGAGGAAGAAACTAAGGGTTAGAGAGATAAGAACTTGCCCAAGTCCACCCAGCTGGTAAGAAGTCAGAGATGGGGCACAGATTCAGGTCTGTTAGATCTGATGCTAAAGAGTCTTCCCTTGATTAGTTATCAGTGGATTTCTCCTCTGGCTTTGCTGTGATGTGTCACTTATTTTACTCAAGTTTGCCTATGAGTAAGGGAAAATCAACTATAGTGGCTTAACTAAGCCAAGACATAATTAGGACCTCACTCAGCAATCCAGAGCTGATTTGTGTCCTTCTGTCATCTTCAGCACACCTCTTCCATCCTCATGGTGACAACATGGCTGCTGCACTTCACTGTTTTGCACCTGTATTCCGGACAGAGTGACGGAGGAGGGGATTTATTTTTGGTGGGCTTCATCATTTTAACCTGGAGGAGACAGTTTCCCTAGAAAATTTCTCTTTGTATCTCCTTGTCTAAAATGACGTCACAGTGTCATTCCTAGCTGAAATGGAGACTCCAGATAGAATATTCTAGTTTTCTTGCCTCTAATATAGAGGAAGGCCAGAAACACAGGGCTGGGAATAGTTAGGGGAAGCCAATCAACAGTTTCTGCACAGCTGACATCTTGACTGCATTGCTCCAAAGTTTATTGGTGGGCATGACTGGAGCAGAGCCAAGGGTTTCCCTAGAGGGAGAATTACTTTAAATTTAACATGCTGTGCTGAATTAGCTCCTGCTTTCCTTGGTCCCTCTTGGGTGGCAGCATGCATACTCCTACTTGTACGTTCAGCGCTGCAGTTGTTTGAACTAACTCCAGTGCATCAGAGGGTAGGGTCTGACATCACTCTTGTGGGAACCTAGAGTTCACATAGTTTCTCAAGGTTGTCTTTCCTCTCTTCTGCTCCCTGTCAGTCCAGATAGAACCAGTGCCTCAAATTCCAGTTCCCTGGCCATGAGACCCAGCTTGTTTGACTGTGGTGGCCAGGTATCATCCCTGGGGCTTAATAGCTGTTGTAGTCACTCCACAAAGGTAGGATGGACCCCTCCACTCCCTAAATGTGGCTCAGATAAGTGAGACTGATAATTATATAGGGGCACTGAAACTAAAAAAGGACTTATTGTTGACATAATGAGGTTTTCTGGGGAGAGCAGTGTGGGGGCCCAGGATGCTCTGGCAATGATGGTGGTGTCCTAGTCACCTTGGGTGGCTACAGCTCGGTACAGGACACCATAGACCAGGTGGTTTCAACCACAGAAATTTCTTCTCACAGTTCTAGAGGCTAGGAAGTCCAAGATCAGGGCACTAGCATAGTCAATTCTCATGAGGTCTCTGTCTCAGCTTGCAGTTGACCACCCTCTTGCTATGTCCTCCCATGGTGGAGAGATAGGATGAGCTCTCTGGAGTCCCTTTCTATAAGGGCATTAATCCCATTATGAATATTCCAACTTCATGGCCTAATCACCTCCCAAGACCCTGTGTTAGTTAGAGATATTATAACATAATACCAGGCACTGGGTGACTTATAAATAGGCTTTTATTTCTCACAGTCCTGGGGTCTGGGAAGTTCAAGATCAAGGTGCTACCAGGTGTCGTGCCTGGTGAGATCCTGCTTCCTGGTTCAAGGACAATCGTCTACTTGTTGTGTCCTTACATGGTGGAAGGGGTGAGGGAGCTCCCTGGGGTCTCTTTCATAAGGTCATGAATCCCATTCCCCAGGGACTCCACCTTCATCTCCCTAAGACTCTACCTCCAAATACCATCACACTGGAGGTTAAGGGTTATAACATGAATTTTGAGAGGGACTCAATGCAGTCCATACTAGGTGCTCAGGGGGTGGGACCAATGTAAGAGTTCCTATGCACATGTGGTTTGATCTTCCTACCAGTGCTGAAGTAGGGAGCACATTGCCCTGATATGGGGCAGAAGGGGAAGGAGGAGTGGTAGGACTTAGAAGGTGTCAGCAGTCTAACATCAAAAATGGAGACAGACTCTTCATTATACCAGCCCCCGCCCCCCTTGGGATCCCTTCATGGACCTGGGCTATAGGCTGTGTCTGGCCTGATGCTAGGGACAGGGAAGATGCTGCCTTCTGACTTTAAAAAAATATTTTATTTATTTATTTATTTATTTATTTATTTATTTATTTATTTATTCATTCACTTACTTATTTTAGAGAGAGAGAGAGAGAGAGCACATGAGAGAGCAGAGAGAAGAGGGGCAGAGAGGCAAGGAGAGGGACAAGCAGATTCTGTGCTGAAGCAGAACCTGATGCAGGGCTTGATCTCAACAACTCTGAGATCATGACCTGAGCCAAAACCAAGAATCAGTCACCTAACCAACTGAGTCACTCAGGTGCCCCTGCCTTCTGACTTTGAGCATCACTTCTGCTTGGCTTCCCTCAGCAGGGTCCTGCCCCCTGGATGGGTTCCCTTGGATCTTTATGCACTCCCAAACCACATTTTCTTTTCTTTTATTTTTTTAAATTAAATTAAATTTTATTTTATTTTTAAAAAGGTTTTATTTATTTATTCATGAGAGACAGAGAGAGAGAGAGAGAGAGAGACAGAGAGAGAGGCACAGACACAGGCAGAGGAAGAAGTAGGCTCCATGCAGGGCGCCTGACATGGGACTCGATCCCAGGTCTTCAGGATCACACCCTGAGCTAAAGGTGGTGCTAAACTGCTGAGCCACCTGGGCTGCCCCAAACCACATTTTAGTTTACCACAGCCCTGAACTTTGTCTACTGGGCCCTGGTTAACCCTCCCAGGGCTTCTTGGGTCTATAGCTGGTCGATTTAGTTCTTCCCCTTTTCTGTCAGTGGTGTTGCTGAGACCCCAGCTCCATGCAGAACTGTGTGGTCACACCTTTAGGGAGGAGCACCTGTGTGACTTACCATAGTCATGCCATGACATCTGCCAAATTTGAGATTTTAGCCCTGGCCTCTCCACCAGACTACAAGTATTTGTGTTTAATGAAGAATTGAAACATTGCATTACCCTCCTCCTCCTCCTCCAAGATTTCTTGGGCATCTCTTGATGGCCTAATCCACAGCAGAGCACATGGTCACTCAAGGATATAGGTGTAGCCTTCTCCCTGAAGGGACGTGCAGTCAGATTGGCAGAATTGAGATATTGAAAGAAAGTGGGGGAAAAAAAAGCAGAAATAGGTACCACATAAACAGCATAGGCAAGGTAATGATTTTGAGAGCTCATCGAGGGTTGGCAAATCAGGAAGGCTTCCTGGGAGAAACGGTTCCTTGAGCCAAGCCCAGGGAGCATGAGTTATTGATAAGCACAGTGTAGGGATGGCCATCTGATTCCTGTCTTTGAACACCTGTGCTCCTGTTCATGATCATTGAAGGGAACTTGATAGTGTCAACAGGTAATGTTCAGAATTCTCTAGAATGATTCTTATGGGGGAACTTATCAGAATCACTAAGGAAGGGTGAGGTTTGGGGTACCCAGAAGTCTCTGCAAACCAGGAATGAGTCCCAGTAGAATAAGAACACCAAGATCTCCAATCCCCAATTTGTGAGTTCTTACCTAATGCTCTCCAAATGTCTTCCTTAGAAGAAGGAGCAGAAAACTTTTTAGATCCTTGTTCCAAAATCCTCTGTGGATGAGTAAGCATTTTTATTTTATTTTATTTTTTTAATGAAGTATAATTGACACACAATGTTCCATTAGTTTCAGGTGTACAACGTGGGTTATTCGACAGCTTTCTGCATTATGCTATGCTCACCACAAATGCATCTACCATCTGTTACCCTACAATGCTATTATGATATCATTGCTGTATTTCTATACTGTAGGGAATTATCCCCGTGACTTATTCATTCTAGAATGGAAGCCTGTACCTCTCACTCTCCTTCACCCATTCTGACCATCCCCCTACCCAGCTCCCTCTGTTCTGGATGAGTGTTTTATAACCTAAAATCAATGTTAGATATTCCTTTTATTTTTCAACATGAAAAATAAGGGTTAGGAAGGTAATTTCACTTCGTTGGGGGCTCAATTTTTTCCTTGGCCTGAAGAATAACTAGCTATACCAATAATAGGGCCAGTCACTCTGTAGCTCTGTAAATTTGCATGGCATTTCTCCACATATAAACTTATTTGCTTTACTCATCACAGCTCTTATTTTGTTACTTTCTATGCTTTATGGAAAAATACAGAAAAATGAGAGAGCAATTCAACATTTTATCATATATGTGAGTTATACATATAAGTGGAAGAGTCAGAACCCGAATTCAGATCTTTTGGATAACTTTTTGGACCTTGTGACTTCTCAAACTATAAAACAATCAAACAATGCAAGCCAAGCCCATGGAAAATAAAAAAGAACCCCAAACCCTCTGTGCTGTCTGCTGGGACACATGCCTAGGATTTCCATGGGGGCATCCCAGTGCTCTTCAAAAAGGGAACCTAGTGATCATGTTCTTTATACCAGCACAGTGCAGACAGAGGTCCACTGTGGAAGAGGTGGCATGCAACAGGTTCTGGGAAAAGCCATTTTCTCGTGACTTTATAGTGAATGCACATCTAGGATGCAACATCTCCATCCGCTGGATGCCATGGTCCTCTGCCAGCCAGAGGGGTCTTGGCATTGTCTTTGGATGCTGATAAGTTTTTGGATAAACACCACACACACACACACACACACACACACACACACACACACACAGCCCTTTCTCTTGTTGCTGCCCTATCAGCCCTCAAGTACTTCTTGCTTACATTACATGGTGAGCTGGAGCTCTTGATAAAGGAGCTCTGCAGAGTGATGACAAGAATTGATTCCCAATTTCCTGCAGAATGACTCTATCATTGCTAGTGACTCAGGCAATTTAGCTCATATTCTAGGCCTGCCTGGGGGTTATAGATCACGCTGACAGCTTCCCAGTCACGCAGGAGGTGGATTTTGATAAGATGAGGAAGGAGACATTTGCAGAGAGTTTTGCACTAGGGGGTGGGGGTGGCCAGAAGGGCAGGGCTACCCGGGGGCTTGGGACCTGATGGGCATCCTGCTGGGACATGACAGGGAAGCTGGCTTGTGGTCGGGCTCCCAGCAGGCTGCCGGGGATAGCTCTTTCCCCCTCTCCAAAAACTGTTCATCCCTGCTCAGCATGAGAACACCTAAGGCCCAGATGAAAGACAGAAGGGATCAATTTCCAATAGTTTCCCCCTTCCCAAATACTTACCATCTGTCTGTTAAAAGTTAACATATAGGAACCTGGGTAGCTCTGTTGGCTAAGCATCCAACTGGCGATTTGGGCGCAGGTGTGATCTCATGGATGATGAGATTGAGCCCTGCATTGGGCTCCATGCTTAGTGGGGAGTCAGCTTGAGCTTCCCTTTTTCCCCCTCTCTCTGCTTGTGCTCTTTCTCATGAACAAACAAACAAACAAACAAACAAACATATCTTTAAGAGAAGAGTTAACACATAGACTGGGGTTTTCCTTTCTCCATGGACTCTGTTAGAGCAGGGGCAATTCTTTGCATTTACTCATGAATCCATTTTCATCTGCCAACCTGTCCTGAGTGCACTCTGGGTGCTCAATGAAATGCTCTCTCCAGAATGCATGCTGAAGGGACAGGCTGTGTTCTGTCTCGGAGTCATCCAAGCGAAGCAGAACACGGCTACATGAGGACCAGGAACCTCCTGTGCACTGTGACTGCTAAAGCCTGAGTCGCTAAATCCTCACAAAGACTCTGTGAGACAGGCCCCTTACTATTTCTAGTTTGCAGATGGGAAAACTAAGGCACAGATGGTAGGTCACATAAGCAGAGGTTGAACTTGGGCCCCCTTTGGAAACAGTCTGTGCTCTTACATATTGCACTGTATCCCTCATGAATAGTGAATAAAACGGATGATTTTCCTTCTAGTGGACTGAATGGAACCCTTAGAAATTGACTATCAATTGCCCAGGTTTTATTTTAATTTATTTTTTAGAAGATTCTATTTATTCATGAGAGATACACAGAGAGAGGCAGAGACATAGGCAGAGGGATAGGCAGCCTCCCTGCAGGGAGACTGATGTGGGACTTGATCCCAGGACCCCAGGATCATGACCTGAGCCAAAGGTAGATGTTCAATCACTGAGCCACCCAGGTGCCCCAATTGCCCGGCTTTTATAAGTACTTTATCAAAGTCCTTGATAGCATAGGTGATCACTGCAGTTATAGAAACTGAGCACACACACATGTGTGTGCAAATGTGAGCATGCATGGGCACACATGCACATACACACCCATACACCAACACCCATGTTCACGTACTTGTATACCCATGTTCACATGCACACACACACACCAGAAGGACATAGCTCAAGAAGCCACAGCAGCCAGGCTAAGACACAGTTCTGCGGAACAGACACACCGATCTCTCCCTGATCATTCAGCCAAAGAAATTGTTTAGAAATCATTGTTGAGCTACTCTCCAAGCCAAGGCTCGGTCTGATTGACACAGCAAGGAAGCACCTGACCCAGGGCATTCTGAGAACTGCCTGTGAGCCAGGCCCTGTGCTGGGCTCCTTCACTGACATTGTAATGCACTGATGTCCACAACACTTAACTCTGTGAGGACCATCATCCCCGTTTTATCATCAGAGAGACACTTCCGACGAGCGCTCTGTTGATAATTATTTTATTCTGACTAATTGACTCTCTCGCATTAATCACCAGGTTTCCTGGGTGTCAACAGCAGACTCCATCGCTTGATTCCTGTTCTGAGAATCTGGCCTGTGGTCAGATGAAGTCCCGGCTGAGGCCCTGGGCTTGGCCCTTATTCCTCCTTCTGCTCACGAGCCCCACAAGGGCTCTCCCCACTCCATCCAATGGCTTCTCCATGGGGTCTGTTTGCTCTGATCGGCTCCTTTCCCCACACCCTCTGAGACGCTGCATAGAAGGCTGCCAGTCACGTTGGCTCTCATTAACGCTTCCAAGGATGAATGAGACAATATAATAGCTCCCTGCACACCTGCCAGGTAGATGTTGCATTAGGCAGAATGTTTGAGGTTGTTTTTGGTTCTGATCAAAGTGATTGAAACAGATGTACCTTGTGAGTCTTATTAAGTGGCAGGGAGAACTGCTCATCAGACATCTGACTTGTCCCAAGAAGTCTTTGTATGCAGACAACCCTGCTTTGGTGCCCTTAAATAAACAAGTGTTTAGTTTTCTGATCAATACTTAGGATTGGGCTAGCTGGAGAAAAATCCATTTAATCCCAGACATAATGGCAACGGCCCATTGTGATGCTCTCCTGATACAGAGTTTAGAAGTCATTGCTCCCTGCGACAAAGAGAAACACGATCTGCTTCTCATTCTTTCACATGCTTATTCATTCAGTCAATAAATATTGACCTCTCACATCTAATATGAGGTGTTAGGGATGTTCTAGTGATGAGGCTGACACGGTCCTTGCTTCGAGAAAGCCCACAGACTGGGGCTGGGAGAGGAAGAAATATGCAAACAATCACGGCAGAAATAGGATAGGTAGATTCCTCGTTGGAGTCCTGTTGATGGAGATGGGTGGGCAGCTTCTAAAATGATTCCAATGATCGATGCTTTCTGACATCCATGCCCTTGCGGGATCCCCTCTCCTTGGGTGTGGACTGGACCGCATGATGTGCCATGCCAAAAAGATGGGGTGTCACTTCCAAGATTAGGTTACTGTTATGGGTTGCCTTGTGTTTCTCTGCCTCTCCCCCATTGCAAAAAATATGCTTAAGTCTTAACCCCTGGTTCCACAGAACGTTGTGACCTTATTTGGAAATAGGGTCTTTGCGCATGAGGTCAAGTTAAGGTAACTTGGTGGTTAGGTGGCTAGGGTAGGCCCTAATCCAGTATAGCTGGTGTCCTTATCCAAAGGGGGACTACGGACACAGAGAGACACACACGCAGAGCGAGCCCAAGGTGAACAAGGAGGCAGAGATGGGGCGATGGGTGAATGAGCAAAAGAACACCAAAGATTGCCAGCAAACTTCCAGAAGCCACTGGGGAGCCTTGGAGAGACACACAGAGAGGCAGAGACACAGAGGAAGAAACAGGCTCCCTGCGAGGAGCCCAATGCAGGATTCGATCCCAGGACCCCAGGATCACAATCTGAGCTGGAGGTAAATGCTCAACCATTGAGCCACCCAGGTGTCCCTGTGCTGGGATTCTTGACCCTCAGAACCCAGGATGATAAATGTTTTCTGCTCTTAAGATTTTGGGATAATTTGTTATGCAGCCATAACTAGCTGATACCACCTGTAAAATAAACTAGGCACTGTCCTGGGTCCCAGGGCAGCACAGGTTAACACTGCTCTTGGCCTTGCAAAGAAGCAGGTTGGTTAAAAAAGCTTGGGCTCTGACCTCCAGCTATCAGGGGTTCGAGTCCCAGCTATGCTGTTGACTTGCTGTGCGAGTCTTCAAGTTACCTAATTTTGTTTTTTTTCCCCTAGAATAAAAGGAATTGTAGTGGGAGTGCCTTGAGGATTAAGTTAACTTTTGTAAAGCCTTTAAGAAATTTATTTCACATTCACCAAATACTTACTGAGTAGTCTATGGCAGGGCACTTGGGGGATGCTAGCGTAGCAGAGGTGGCCTGTGTGGAGAGGTCCATGTTCTCCTGAAGTTTACCTTGTAGCTTATATTACACTGTGCCCCGGGAAATGGGCAGGTAAACAAGAGCATGTGCATTACTTCATAAGCACTACTTTGTGTGCAGAAAGAGGAAGTGAGTTCATTTTATGTACTTCTTTTAGAATAAGAGGCTGGAGGGACCCCTGGGTGGCTCAGTGGTTGAGTGTCTGCCTTCGGCTTAGGTCATGATCCTGGAGTCCCAGGATCGAGTCCCCCATTGGGCTCCCTGCATGGAGCCTGCTTCTCCCTCTGCCTGTGTCTCTGCCTCTCTCTGTCTCTCATGAATAAATAAAATATTTTTTTTAAATTAAAAAAATGGTAGTGATTTGAGGGGGTAATGAAGTAGAATATCTGGAACCAGGGTCAAGGATTTGGGGAGATGAGGGGTGTCTTTCCTATTGGTGGTTGAATACATCCTACCCACCTGCTGGAATCTGGGAGGGCAACCAATCAGAATCAACCATTCAATCATAATGAAGCACCTGCCTTAGTGGCCAGCATGCAGGTACATCTACAATTGTAGATCAATAAAAAACTATGGACAGCAGCATGCAATTTTACATAGTTACCAAAAATTATAAAATGTGTCATAGTCGTTGAGAGGCAGTAGATCTGCTGTGTGCCTCTATGTTTTCTCCAAATACTTGGGGTCGTGGTCTGGGATGGCCAAAGTTTGAGTCTAGAATGGTCTAATTTTGTTTTTGTTTTTTAAAAATTTTATTTATTTCTTTGAGAGAGAGAGATAGGGAGAGTACACATATGAGTGCGTGTGTGGGGAGATACAGATGGAGAGGGAGAAGCAGATTCCCCGCGAACAGGAAGCTCGATACAGGGCTCCATCCCAGGACCTTGAGCAGCCAAAGGCAGCTGCTCCACTGACTGAGCCATCCAGGTGCCCCATGGAATGGTCTATTTTTGAATGCTTTTCTCCCTCCCTCCCTCCCTCCCTCCCTCCCTCCCTCCCTCCCTTCCTCCCTCCCTCCCTCCCTTTCTCTTCCTTTCCTTCTGTTAAATCTGAAGAAGGCAGCAGGCTGCAAAGATGTTATTAATTCAATTTACCATTTGTTCATTCACTGATCTAACGACACTACTGAGTGCTCTGCAAGGCACTAGGGATAGAGCAGTGAAGCAGGCAGGCCCTTGTGGTTGGTCTCTCCTGGGGAGCAGCTCTGGGGGCTCCAGGTCTGCAGGCTGCTGAGCTCAGGCAGCTTCCCCCAGAGGAAAGGTGTGCAGCATCATCATGCCTGCCCTTCTCCATCAGCTCTAGGCCCTGACCCCTCTCCCCACGAGAACCGGCACCCATGCACATGGTAAGGTGCCTTCCCCCCAGTGTGCATCCACACCCTATCACCGTGCAGTCTCCCGTGGTGAGGCTCCCCGCCCTGCCCTTGCTGCTGCACCTGTGCCAGAGAGCTGGGTGGTGAAGCCCCTGCCTTGGGGGTCAAGCCCACTTACTCAGTGTACCGTACCAGGTGAGGGACCTTACACTTTCCGAGCCTCGTCTACAAAATGAGGGTAACGGCACCCATCTTGCAGGGTCATCGTGAGTGTTTAAACAAAATAATGTGTGTGAAGGGCTAGAATAATGATTGCAGCTTGCTTACTCAATGTCCAATCTCTTCTTCCTTAGTCACAGAACTCTCTATATACATATATATATAATCGAAGTATAATTGACATACCATATCCTATTAGTTTCAGGTATACATTGTAGTGATCTGATTTCTTTTTTTTTTTTTTAGATTTTATTTATTTATTCACCAGAGACATACAGAGAGAGGCAGAGACATAGGCAGAGTGAGAAGCAGTCTCCCTGCGGTGATTCCCCTGATAAAGTAGTTACCATCAGAACCCTATATTTTTAAAGGCAGTTCTTGCTTGGCTAAATACTCTACTTCTTGATCTCCTTTGCAATGTGGTGGCCAATGAGATCAAAGCAGAAATCATTGGGTGAGGATTTGGAAAAGCTTCCTAAAGGGTCTGATTGCCTCTCTCCCCACCCTATATCCTCTTGCTTCCTGTCTGAAACATGGACATGATGGCTGGAGCTCCTGCAGCTATTTCTGAGTATAGGGGTGAACTTGAGGACAAAAACCACTATGGATGTTGAGTTAGAAACACTGGAGAAGGCTGGGCATTAATGATTTTTTGTAGTTTCCACAATGGCCATGGACTGACTACTTTCCTAATGACTTTATAGAAAGAAAAGAAAATCTTAGTCTTACTAAACCACTGCTATTTTGGGTGTCTTTGACTGGCATTATCAGCCAGAAGCAATTTTAAACACTTTACCCAGTGCCTGCTCTCTGTGAACATTTACTGTGGTGCCCATCATGATTGTTGGGATGGTGGTTAGGCAAAGTTGACATGGTCCACTCTGACTCAGCCAAAGCCTCGAAGTTGATGTCCTGATTTTTCCCGGCTTAGAGTCCGTGCATCAACTTCAGGTCCACAGACTCAAATGCTAACCCATGCTAACCCTCAAGATTTCCTGACCCATCATGGTGTATCCCGCTCACCCTTTTCCTGACCCCGACATGTTCCTTTCTTCCAACAGTATCATCAGCCCCATTTTGCAGATGAGAAAACCGAAACACAGTGGCAGTGAAGTTACTTCTCAGCCCATGTCTGGCTGATAGCGAGGGGCAGACAAGCTGCACTCAGGACCAGCCGTGCTCTGGAGGCCGCATTGACATGCAGAGTGCCATGGAGGGAAGGTCACTGAGCTTGGGGTTGGACAGATCCATGTGTTCATCTTGGTGCTGCAGCCTACAAGCTATGGATGATGACTTTTTTTTTTTTGAGCTTCAGTTCCTTATCTATAAAATAGGAGCAATGAACCCAGCATGGATGACCAGCTAGAATGAGGGGAGTGCCAGTACAGGAGCTGACCTGGAGCAGGTACTCAAGCCAAGGGGGTCCCTGCCGCTTTGCTCTCTCCTCCGGATTTAGAGAAAATGCAAAATGTTTCCCACTGGAAGTATTAGCTGTGGGAGGTGCCACCTTCTCTTGGCTGCAGTTTATCACACCAGAAGCAAAGCTAGATGGCTCTGAGCTCCCTTTTCTCTATCTAGTGTGGCCAGAAATCCTCAGAGGCAGCTGCCTGAATACGTTTTCTCCTAAGTCTGATTTTGTGTGTCTTTTCCTTGGAAACTCTGACTTAGCGTCCTGCCTTCCCGCGGGGGAGGTGTCATTTGCAAAAATGGTTGGTTTGACAGGAGACGTGCTTAGAAGGGCGCCAGTATCTTCCCTGTGTCCAGCCTGGGTCCCTATCACGCAGGCTCCCAGGAGCTTCTACTCATCCTCTAACTCAAACGGATGGCACCAAGGTGAGAGAAATCTTTGAAGTAGAAGGCACTTGGAGTAATGGCATAATTACTCCACAGAAGCATTTGCAAAGTAATTATGGACTATTGTTAGGAATACCTAGTTGTGTGTGTGTGTGTGTGTGTGTGTGTGTTTTAAAGTAATGAGGCTTTGCTTGGAGTTAGTGATTATGAGGGAAAAAAGGCAATGATATGTGTGCACATTTAAAGAGGAGAGAAATACCCCCCAGGCCCTCCTCCCAAAGCCATCCTCCTAATGCAAAACCCAGAGTTCCCTGGGGAACCCACCACAGATCTGAAATGCACATCCTTGCATTCTGTGTCCTGCTTGGGACATTTCTGGTACAAAATTGCAATTTTGAGAAATACTGGCTGTAGAATAATTTGCTGAAAAAATGCATTTCTCCCAAGAAATGGAAGGACCTTGAGGCCACGCTGTTAATGTAATGAAGCCTAGGGGGTCTTTACGTGGGAATGTTCTTGAGTGGCCCTCATCAGCACTTCATGCCAGAGTGGGGCTTCCTTCCTGCCCCAGGCCCACCACCTAGGTATGTCTGCGGGGACCCATCCCTTGGCATGGGCTCTGCAGCCTGCTTTCACCCAGCCTGCTGCCTCTGCTCGTGAGGGGCTGCGGCAAGCTAATTGAGATGCATATGACAATATTAACTTTTTAAATATCGTATTAGCTCTCCATTAGGATAAATGAGGTACGCAGAAAAATTGTAACAGAGCATTAGTCACTGCCTCCACTTAGCGCATTGATTATGTCCAGATGAGATCCTCAAAGCCTGCCCTAGAGATGGTGGGAGGGGAAGACTGAGTCCAAGAGCACTCTTTCTAAATGGAAATTCAGTCTAAGGTAAGCAAGTGACAAAGGAGAGAGCAATGTGGAAGAGCTGTCTTGGGTGGAAGGGACTGGATCAATCTAGGTCCTTCTTGACGTCAGTTCCCTGGATCCCAGAGGACACTGAAGAAATTCTCCAGGCAGTCTGGCACAGAGCTGATAAAAATTATGAATAACCGTAGCTATCATTAGCTGAGCTTCTGGAATCAACCAGCCCTTTGCACGCATTCTCACTTAATCCTTATCTTAGTGATAGAGGAACAGAGGACTAGACAGGGGAGGGATTCACCCAAGGTTTCTAGTCTCTCAAAACAGAAATTCCCTCTTGGGGGGAGCTACAAGCCTAGGCTTGCATGATGAAAGTGTGATGTCTTAGAGTCTTGCCTTGAAGTCTTGCTGAGTTGTCTGGGGTCTGGGAGATGTGGGGCAGCCTGCAAATCCCCAGCCAGGGTGTCTTAGTCTGTTGGGGCTGCTATAACAAAATACCCCAGACTGGGCCGCTTATCGATAAAATAAATTTATTTCTCACAGTTCTGGAGCTGGAAGTCTGAGATCAGGGTGCTGGTATGGTCAGGCAAGGGCCTTTTTCTGCATTGCAGACTTCTCCTTGTGTCCTCACATAGTGGAGGGGCCTGGGGAGCTCTGCAGGAGCTTTTCCCCATCCCCCACCCCACGGACTTATTTACTTACTTTATTATTTATTTATTATGGAGGTAGTTGGGATACAACGTTATGTTAGTTTCAGGTGTACAACATAGTGATTGGATAAGTCTGTGCATTATTCAGTGCTCGCTATGGTAAGTGTAGTCACCCTCTATCACCATACATCTGTGAGCTTAAAAATAAAACGGCCAGTTATTTTATCAGTGAAAATGGGTTTATTTGGGAATAGTAGAGAATTACAGTCTGGGACAAGCCAGCAATGCAAACCGTAGGTAAGTCTGAGAAACAAGAGAGGAACATTATTTCATGGAGAAGGAGGGGGAAGTTGGGAGGGGTTGTTTGGAACAAAAGTCCATTGTACAGAAGCAAGAGCTCAGGGTGATGATGTTTCGCAGAGGCTGAGGTGCAGGGGTGGCCGATTTCTAATGGGGGATATACATCTTTCCCTGTTGGGGTCTGTAATTGACAATTCTTCCTATAATTGACATGGGGTGGTAGGCTCCCCCACCAGCCTCCCCTTCTAGCATCCCTAGTCCACCAGCCAGCTTTACTCTTAGTAATTTTCACACAGTGATATGATAGTATTGTTGACTATATTCTCAATGCTGTAGTTTCATCTCCATGACTTTTTTTTTTATTATTTATCTATTTTGCCCATCTTCCCACCCACCTCCCTCTGGCAGCTACCAGTTTTGCTCTGTATTTAAGAGTCTGTTGTTTCGTTTGTTCCGCTTTTTAGATTTTACATGTAAGTGAACTCATGTGATATTTGTCTTTCTCTGTCTGACTTATTTCACTCAGCGTAATACCCTCTAGGTGCATCCACATGGCAAGATCTTTGTTCTTTATGGCTGAGTAAAATTCCATTCCCTATACCACATATTCATCCATTTATCTATGGATGGGCACATGGTTGGCTTGCATATCTTGGCTACTGTTAAATAATACATGGGGTCTCTTTTATAAGGGTACTAATCCCATTCATGAGGGCTTCACCCTCATGACCGAATCACCTCCCAACAGCCCCAACTCCTAACAGCTTCACATTGGGAATTGGGATTTCAACATAAGCAGTTGGGGTGGGGGCATTCATCCTAGGGCACGAGGCTTTGTGGACACAATCCTCTGGGTCTGTCTGAGGCTTTGTGGCCAAGTGGCCGGCCAGCCACAGACACAGACTCTCGTCAGAGTAAGACAGTCATTTCCTGTGAACACAGAAGGCTGGACAAGGCTGGTAGCCAGTTCAGATTCTGCCACTGGTCGTGAGCTTACTCTAGGTCACAGGTAATTCTGCTGGAAGAGGCAGCTGTGCCAGTGTCTGATTCCTGCATCGCTGAGGTGAGAATGTCATAGGTAAGAATTGGTCTCTGGCCTTACACAGTGTCTGGGGTTTGAGTCTAACTTGGCGGTGGTGAGACCCTGACAAGTTCATGTCTAAGCCTCAACTTCTCACCTATAAAATGGGCATAGTAACCTTTTCTTATTGGGTTTTGGGGGAATTAATGGAGTAACCCCCATAATACACTTGGCACAGTGCCTATATGTATTATGCTTGGAAACAGTAACTGCTATTCCAAGTATAATAATAATTATTATTATTACTATTTGAGAGGTGGGTCTCTGGAATAAGACCCATCTCAGTTCAACTCTTGGCTCTTCTGTTTATTGGTTCTTGGGTTAGTCATTACCTCCCCACAGCTCAGTTTCCTTACCTATAAAATGGGTATAATAGGTGTACCTACTTTGAAGAGTTAAGAAAATAAAGTGTGTGAATCCATTTAATGTGCTCAGCAGAGTGCCTGGCACTCAGTCCAGTTTTTTTTTTTTTTTTAACCTCTGTGTTCAGTGGTGAGTTTATCCATATGTAAAGGTGGTGCCTGCTTTTCTGGGTGTCAGAACAGGAAGGTGTCCAGACCTGTTAATGGCCTGCTGGATAGTGAATAGTTTGAAGCCAGCAGGTAGAAGGGCTTGAGTGTATCCTTGATTGGCTGGACTCCAAAGCTGGGGCTTGTCACCACTTGGTGCGGTCTCCCTGGGGCAGGTGCGAGGGCGTCTCCCTGAAGGGAGTGCCAGCCCGTTTTGGAGGATGGCAGTCGGGGGGAGGGGGGTGGCGGGGTGGGGGGCTCCAAGGTCAGCCTCTCCGGGACAGAGTTGTTGTGTGGCTCACCTTTGCCTCTCCTGTTCAGCTCAGGCCCTGGGAGGCAGGAAGACCTCGGCGAACAGCTCTGGATTGAGCACGATGCGAGACAAAGGTGACCCAGGATGGTGTGTAATTAAGTCCCGAGTTGTACGGTGTTCAAAATTAGAGCAGAAAGAGGCCAGATGATGGGGCAGAGCGGTCAGGTGGAGCTTTTTGGAGGAGGCGATCTGAACTGAGCCTTGGAGAATGGATCTGCTCTGAAAAGGTCGTTGGGAGGCAGGGATGATTTGGAGGTGGGGGAGCCCTGTGAGCAGTGGCAGGGTCTGCAGTGAGGGAGCAGAGAGAGGGGCCGGTTTCGTTGGAGCATAATTTATGTATGTGTTAGAGGTTAGAGGGAGACAGGCAGCCTTGAGAAATGGGCAGGCGTCTGGTAGTGCAGGGGGCTACAGAGAGATGCAGAAACCCCTGGAGGGGGGTCGGCCTCCTGGGAGCATCTTACAAGGCTGAGCTGTTGCAAGATGGTTTTAGAACTGGCCCCGGGGAGCGAGGACCGGCCCGGGCTGCCTTTGCTGGAGCATCAGGGCGCGGAGACCTGTGTCTGGCGCTGAGCACAGGCCCCCTCGGCCTCTTCTGGGATTCGGGGGTCCTGGGGGATTACACAGCCTGCCTGTGCTCTGAGTGGCAGTCCCTTAACCGTGACCCACGGATTAAATCACCTATTGTGTCGACTAATAATGAGTCGTTCTCCACGGCTTTTGTGTAAGCAAATGGAGTATTTATCCAGGTCCCAGGGAACCCGGGGACACCTTGGAAGCAGGAGATGGCTTTGAAGTGGAGTCCAATGAAATCCTTAAGCCTCTGTCTCCAGATCCATTCATAAGTCATAGGCTGCCGATTTTGAGGGCAGAATATTTTCAGAGCAAAGAAACGTTCAGCGAGGAGTGTTGCACAGTAAGCTGCCTGGCGCACAGAGCGTTTGCTCCGTCTCCTTAGTTGGGCGTCGCGCACAGGCAAAGTGGCTGGCTGCGGGGGACGCGGCTCTGCGGGCAGCTGGGTCACAGTCCCACTGTGTGACCTGGGGGAGCTGGGATCCCCAGATGATGAACCCCATGTTAGACCTTCCTGTGACCGCTCATTTAATGTTAAACCACCCTGGGGAAAGAACTTACTGATGAGGAGGTCAAGGTTTCTTGAGGGACGGCCCTGGCCCTGCTGTGGGGAGCCTCCTCGGCCAAGTCACACCCTCCAGTGACCCCCGCCCAGTGACAGAGCAGTATGGGAATACAGGGGCCAAGCCATCTCTGTGTCTGAGGGCAGTTCTGAGAGGTCATGCCAGCTTCAGGTCATCTGAAGCTGTCGATCGGTGTGATCGTAGCTGGAATTCAACCTAGGCACTCCTCCTTCCTCCTTGCCCTTCACAGGGGTGGAAGGGAACACCCCTCCACCCCCCGCTTAAAAATATCCTCCACACTAAATTCCATCTCCAAGCCTGCTTCCTGGGAGACCCAATCCATGATATGCAGTGAGAAAAGGCTGAAGTCTAGAGTCAGTCCCCCTCTGACCTTCGGTTTCTTCATTTTCAAAATGAAAATGGTGCACTGGATCAGAGGTCCATGGAACCCTGAAGGTGTCCAAGATGTCCATGAGGACAAAACCATTTTCACAATATTACTACCAATATTTATTTGCCATTTGCACGGAAGGTTCCGAACCAATGGTGCCTGAGTAGTGGCATCAAACCATGCTAATCTCATTGCAATCTTTACACCAAGCACTAGTAGTTAAAAAAAAAAAAAAAAAAAAAGCCAGTGTCATTTAAGAATGTCCTTGATGGGGGCATCTGGGTAGTTCAGTTGGTTAAGCATCTGACTCCTGATTTTGGCTCAGATCATGATCTCAGTGTTGTGAGATTGAGCCCTGCATTGGACTCCACACTCAGCACAGAGTCTGCTTGAGAGGAATCTCCTTCTCCCTCTGTCCCTCCCCTTGCAAAAACAAAACAAAACAAACACTGTCTTTGATGAAGCAGTAAAAATTACTGATTTTATTAAGTCTTGACCATTGACCACATTCCTTTCTATTATTCTGGATGACCAAGAGGGCAGCAGGCATGCTGAAGTATGGTGGCTCCCTTGAGAGAAAGCACTTGCACACTTATTCAGGTTGTAAGCTGAACTAGCTGCTTTTTTCATGGAATACCATTTTTACTTGAAAGTACAATAGACAGAGAAGCCACGGGCCACATTTTCTTGAAAATGAACAAAGTGAGCCTGTCACCTCAAGGAAAACAACTGACAGTATTTGTTACCAATGATAAAATTCAAGCTTTTAAGTGACTATTAGAATTTTGGGGAACTTCTATCTGCCTCCACAAGCTTGACAGCTTTCCAATATTGCAGGTTAGCGTTTTCTGATGATACTGGTGGTAATACTAACTAATATGATTTTTGATTTTATATAATAAAGCGTGTCAACAATTGGAAGAGCCACATAACTCAGCGAGCTAACATAGTTCCAAGTATGATGTTACCAACTCATGTTCTGATAAAAGACCCATTCAGGTGCAAGGTGGATCAGTGAGTTTGAAAGTAACAGAGAATGGAAAGTTCATTTATATGGTACAGATTCCACGTTGCGTCCAACCTTTTGGAAACTACTGCTTGTTGCATTTTGGTGGAGTATCCAAGAAGAATCTCTATCTTTTTTTTTTTTTCAAAGATCCTTCCCTGTAATCACATTTGAAAATTCTCTTTGCCATGTAAAGTAACATATTTACAGGCTCCAGGGTGAGAGTGTGGACATCTTTGAGGTCATTATTCTGCCTACCATCTGACCCCAAATATTCACTTCTTTTCCACATGCAGAACACATTCACCTCATCCCAAGGTGCTCCAAAGTCTTACCCCATTACAGCATCAGTAATCCAAAGCCTTAAAAATTTCATTTAATCTTATCTGCTCCAAAGTTCCAAATCTTATCATCTCAACCCTCTAAGTCAAGTATGGGTGAGACCCTGGGTGTGTGATCCATCCTGGGGCGTAATTCCTCACCATGTGAACTAGAAAACAAGTTTTCTACTTTTAAAATATAATGGGGAGACAGGCATAGGATATCAGTTATAGACATTCTGGTTTCAAAAGGGAAAAAATCGAAGTAAAAATACGAATCACAGGTCCTCAACAGTTTTGAAATTAGATAGGCAAACTCTGTTAGGTTTCAAGCCTTGGAAATAATTCTTTGTGGTTTGTGCCTCTGCCTCTGGGCTAATAATGGCTCCACCATTATTCTGCCCATCACAGGGACCTTAATCATTTTAAGAATGCAGAGATGTTGTGAAGTCAAAGTTTGAGAACTCTACCCTAGATCAGGTGCACTGGATGTTGGCTGCCTGGAGCACGGTTGAGAAGGATCCTGAAGTTGTCTAGAATCAGCGGGAAGAACGTGTTGATCAGTTAATAATGTCTGCTACTGAAGGGGACAAGATGACATGTGTATCATCTATAAAGGCCCCTCCAGCTTTGCTGATCCCTAGCACTGTGGACACTTCTCAGAACATTCTGGAAGGACTAGGTAAATAGTCCAAGAAGGAGCAGCATAAGCCAAGCTAGGACTACAACCCTCGTAAGCTGAGCTGGTTCTGGGGAAAATTGAGAGTTCTATTTTTTTTTAAGATTTTATTTATTTATTCATGAGAGCGGCAGAGACATAGGAAGAAGGAGAAGCAGGCTCCCTGCGGGGACCCTGATGTGGGACTCGATCCCCGGACCCCGGGATCATGACCTGAGTAAAAGGCAGACGCTCAGCCACTGAGCCACCCCAGGTGCCCTGGGAGTTCTATTTTTTTTTTTTTTTGACTACTATTCCAATTGTTCTGTTCAACAGTGTCTTTCCCATCCACAACTTTAGGGTCATGTTTTATCATATTTACTTAAAATTTTTTTAAATAAAAGGGTACAATAAACTTGTTTTTTAATGAAGAGTATATAATGGGTCAGGCTAAACATACCAGCCTTCCTGGGAGACTCAACCTTCATTGCAAGACAAAATCCTCAGCTAGTAAATTTCAAACTTTTTAAACCCACGCACTCCTTTCTATTGAAACCTAAAGTCTGAGCTTTCCCACCCTGATAGAGCTCCCTGGGAGCCACGGTATTGTCTGTATATTCCTACCAGTCAAGAAGATCTTCCTTTTCTGAAGTCTGTTGTGAAAACATTTTTGTGTTTTCCAAATACAAATTATAACATTTGTATGCTTCTTCAACCCCCTCCCTAGTTCCCCTTGCCCCGGTCCCTGCAATCCCAGAGTTGCCTTGAAACAGTATAGTTTTCTCTTCCCACCCAACCCTCCATTGAAGATTCCCAGAACATCTCCCATTTTAGAACATTCTTGGACAATTTAGCAATGTAACAACTTCTCTGAGAGGTGAAGTCTATATCCCCTCCAAGGGAATCTGGCTCACCAGGGACTGTGGAAGAAAGGGGGCACTATGTAGGTCATAAAGGGTCATAAAGCAGTCCAGTTCCTGCCTGGTCCTCTTGGGACTCTCATCCTTGGAGCTCAGCCTCCAGACAGCTGCGAAGCCCAGGCCCCGAGGAGAGACCATGGGTGGGTGCTCCAGCCAAAGGTTCCAGATGAGGGTCTAGCTAACAGGCAGCCCGCCGACCCCTGACCTGTGAGTGAAGGTGTCTTCAGGGCTGCTAACAGTTGAGGTTTACCACTCATGCCACAGGGATCATGGAGCTGAAGTGAATTGCCTTCACGGAGTCCTGTCCGGATTGTGCGTTCACCAGAAAAATAGACGGCTGTTGTTTTAAGCCTCTGCACTTGGGGAGGGTTGTTATATAGCAGCAGTAAAGGAAACAAAAGTCAGAAATGGGGTAAGAGGATATGTCATTGGCAGATTATGGGGAGAGACTCCTTGGGGAATAAAGGACTGCCCCCTCTCTATTTCACTCCTGACCACTAGGGTCCTCTGCAGTTGGAAGAGATAGCCATGACCTTGGACTTTGGTCCTTTCCCCCATTCCTTTCCCAGTGTTATTAATCAAATCCATGTGACCACCACCTCCTCCTCCTCCTCCTCCTCCTTCTTCTTCTTCTTCTTCTTCCTTCTTCTTTTCTTCTTTCTTCTTTCTTCTTCTTTTCTTCTTTCTTCTTTCTTCTTCTTTTCTTCTTTCTTCTTCTTCTTCTTCCTTCTTCTTCTTCTTCTTCTTCTTCTTCTTCTTCTTCTTCTTCTTCTTCTTCTTCTTCTTCTTCTTCTTTAAGGACTTTGGGTGAGTCAGTTATCTGGTCTCAGCTTCCTCTTGTGTCAGAGGACGAGCTGGACTAAACCACTAAGCGCCTTTCCATCTCTGACATTCCCATTTGCTCTCTTCATTTGATTTTCCCCATGTTTCTCCTTTTTTTCCCCAGATTTAAAAATGAAAATTGTAAACTCAACAAAATCTCCACATCTCCGCTAGCATCTAATCCACTTGGGGCAGATAAACTGCAGGAATAGATTTTTTTTTTTTCCTGTGAATTTGACAAGTGTGTTTGCACACCGCCTGGTGTTTTGTCTGCATTTTCTCACTTGTGGATGCCAGGAGCCCCACCGACGACACAGCATTCCAGGGACAACAGCCATTTGTCCTCTTAATTCTTTCATCTTTTTTTTCAGCCTCCACTTGAAATATTTATGAATCTTTATTTATTTATTTTTTTTAGGGAATTCAAGCTAAACAATATAGTTTTTTTTTTGGGGGGGGGCAGGGGAATCTCTGGTTGTAATAGATTTGCGCAGATGGATTGACACGTAGTTTAGGAGTTGTGTGCTAGGTTTGCACCCTGGGAGAATGGCAGCTGACAATCCAACAAAGGACAACTCAGTAGAGTACTATTAACCAAAATTTGGAGAAGAGAATCTGCTGTGTCTCTCTACTCCCACCAAGTTGCCTGCTTGCTTTACCCTGAGGCATGAGTGAGTAGAATCACTACTTTGGAATATTCCTTCCAATTTCCAGATTTCAGGCAGAAGAGCCCTGTGGATGCCGAAAACCTACAGTGACGTGATGTTGAAAACCTGTAATGTGAAATCACCTGCCTTCAAGTTGTTGGGCACTTGGGAAAGGAGTTTGAAGGTTGGAGGTTAGTAAAAAGTTCAGCAGACATAAAGATGGGTTGACTAGAAATTTATAGCCTGTTTAAGATACGTTTTACATGCGTACATTACATAGGAGCTGCCCTGTTCTATTTTTGATAACTAAATATTTATGAAGTGTTTATTAATGAATACTGGGAACTGATACATTTTTTCATCTGGTAGTGGTTATTTGGGAGTTTGAATAATCTTTTCCTTTAAAAGATACCATCATAAATATTTTATAGGCACATCTGTATCTTTGACATATAAGAATCTGTGAGTAGATAATTACAGAAATGGATACCATTTAGAATTGTATGTTCTGGACTGTAACATAATCTGGACAGAAAAGTATATAGGAAATTTGTTGATGCTATATTCTTAAGCCCTGGGGGCCCTTAGCTGGATGCTAGTTAAACCGAATTTGTACTTTTTTTTATTGGAGAATTGAAACCACTTTCACTTATTACCGTAACTAATATGTTTGGTTTCACTTTTATCGCATTATTTCATGCATTCGGCCATTCACATTCCATTATTTTGCCTTATGGGCCATGTTTTCTTGGTTTTTTATTTACTCTTGTGTTGAAAGTATACAGCCAATATTCAATCTCAGTAAGTGGTTAATTGTACAATTTTCAGAAACACCTTTCCTTGTACATCCTATCCTTATTAAATCAAGGATAATACAAGACCTTTTGACTCCTTGTTCTGAAATGAGGAATTTGCCATGTGTTTAGCTGTTCCTGCTCAATTTTTAGGCCATATCAGTATCATCTTAGGTACATTGTAGGATAGATGTGTTTACTAATATGGACATTTTTTATAATATATAGCCTGTTTTTATTTTTTTTTATTTTTATTTTTTAGGAATCCCTTAACTGCATGTTTCTCTGCACATGTTTCTCTCAATTATTAACTCTGGTTAATGGTGACAGTTCTTCACTTTATAACTTTTCAGATCCCAAGCCCCCTGCCTTTTTTTTTTAAGTAGGCTCTGGGCTCAATGTGGGGCTTGAACTCATGACCCTGAGATCAAGAGTCACATGGTCTACTTACTAAGCCAGTCAGGCAGGTGCCCCAACTCCTTACTTTTGATTCATCTGCCAGCTTAGGGACTATACCTTTGGTTAAAGTTTTTGAAGTGTGTCAGTAACAGAACTGTCTGTGGTGTTTTACCTGTCTCAGACTGTCTTTCCTTCACCTTGACAAAGAATTTCTGGATCACAGACCTCCCACTTAACGCTCTATAGACATTGCTTTGTTTTTTTCTTGATTTCCATTGGTAGAATCTGATGGCTGCTGCATTTTGTTTGGTCTTTGTAAGTGACCTGTCATCATATTTCACTTTTTACTTAGTTTAGTGCACTTTCCCTCCAATCTCGATATTGAAAAATGCCACTAACGTGTTCTTGTCTCTTTTTATAACTTTACTTAAAACAAGAATCCTTTTGGTTTGCATGCCCAGATGTTTGTTTTGTTTGCTTTTTTGTTGTATTTTTTTTTTTTTTCTGAGCACAAGAAAACTGCCTCCTATGAAATCACTGATTTTTCTTCTGTAGTACTCTGCTTCCTTCCTTAGGAATACTGCTGATCTAGGGATCAGATATCTGGCATAATTGCCCATATCTGTATCATCTTCTTGCTTATTATATTCATCTTTTTGCCTCAGTCCTACTGAATTTACCTGGTTAACCTTGTCCACCACCAATTGATTTTTGCCATGTTGAATTTTGCTTTTTTGGTACCTCGAATGTGGATTTTAATTCTGTTACTGTTTTTAGCAGCCTTGCACTCTTCTTATCTCTGGCAGCCTCTTCTTCATCTGAGCCTACATTTCTGATTTTTTGTCATTCAAAAGAGTGCACTTGTCATGATGAGAATGAAGTGATGTATGGAACTGTTGTCACTATATTGTACACCCAAAACTAACAGAACACAGCATACTAACTATACTGGAATTAAAATAAAAAACTTAACAAAAAAAGAAAAAAACTTGATTTATAAAGTTTCTTAATTGTTTAAAATTAAGAACAAAAAATCAGTACATCTGAACATTTCTTCTGTTTCCTGTAATCAACTGATTTCCCAGGTAAACTTTTCCTCTGCATACTTCGGGCAAAGTTTTCATTTGCATATTATGCAACCTTCCTATGGACTCCCCCCACCCCCCACTCCCCCGCCCGGTTGTGTGTATTTGTATCTTTTTTTTTTAAAGGTTTTATTTATTTATTTTAGAGAGAGAGCATACACAAGCAGGGAGAGGGCCAGAGAGAGGAGCAGAGAATCTCAAGCAGACTCCATGCTAGGCCCAGTGCATGGAGCCGGACAGGGGACTTGATCCCATGACTCTGAGATCAGGACCCCAGCCGAAATCAAGAGTTTGCTTGGATGCTTAACTGACTGAGCCACCCAGGTGCCCCTGTTTGTATCTTTGAGCGAAGAGAGATTTCTTCCTCCAGGTCAGTCTCTTTTATCCCCTTTACAGGAATCCGCCTTACCAGAATCCCTTTTTTTGGATTTTAGGCTGGAGGCTAATTGATGTGCAGAGCCTAGAGCCACATTCCTGGTGATTGGCAAGCATTTATTAGGGCTGCTCTTCACAATAGAATTCTTTCTTGCTCCCATCACCTGATCTGTTAAGTGAGAGGAAGTGATTGTATTTCCAGGTGATTGAAATGTCTGTAATTCTTCTGCTACAAGTAACCTGTGAAGATCTATAGTCCACAGGGTCTGTGGCTCCCGGTTCACATCCATGAAATAAACTTTTATAGATATGTCTCATTTTGTGTCATGTTGTGTTTTGAGGAGTTCCTGTGTAAGACATTTCCCAAAGAGTATTTCATGGAAGGGGATGGAAATTTTAAGGGAAGACACTTAGAAGAGATCAATTAACTAGATAACTAATTTACATGACAAAGGGCAGAGTGGCCAAATATGTCTGGAGATGTTGGGCTAAATGGGTTTCTTCATGGCAGCAAGTTGTGCTTAAACATTTTGATGGAAGTCAAGAAAGGAAACTTGTGAAAGCAGGATGCAGGATGTCTCTCAGCACGCAGGTCAACAATATAGGGGGCTTCCAAAAATGCCCAGAGCTGGACTCAAAGGCTCCACAGACTCTATCTTCCATCTCTGCTCTTTCCAGAGCATCTCTTTCATTATACAAATCCCCACCTCTCACATCGGAGCCTCGTCTCCTCCTGCTCTGTAGTCATCACTGTGGGAAACGTAGTGATTGCAGACTTCAGAGCTTTATAGCTTGTGGCTTCAAGCACCAGAAAAGCCCCGAGATGTCCATTTCCTTTCCAAATTCCCAGGGAATAGTCTTGGTCTCATTTGAATCAATTTCCCATCCCAGGACCTATCAAATGTGGCTAGCAGGTGGAGCCTGGGAAAGGAATTGTGATCGGCCAAGCTTGGGTCAGGTGCTTACTCTTAAACCAATCAGCTGCAGCCAAGAGCACCCTGGTCACACTGAACAAAATGTTCAGTGAGGAGCTACAAGAAGGGTGAAGATGGGGAAGGGCACTTTTCCAGAAGAGCTAGGGGGACTGGGAAGACAAAGCAATGTGTACAGAGTAGAGATGATATGGGTTTCTAAAAGGAGGCATGTTATATTTAGCTTTTCCCCAGATATATTTGACCACAGATATTTATTTTGAAGGAGCAATTTGGCAATGAGTGTTGTGAGGGGGTGATGTTTTAGAGGACACCGAAAGAGAAGTGAGGAAATAAATGAAAAATGAAATGGGTCAGGGGAAGCAGAGGAGCTCTGGTTGGCTAAGGAAGCAGATTTTCCATTAGAGAGGGGCTCACTGCCTTGGTTTCTGGCTGGTGGCTTTGACTCAGGGGTCTCCGAAGTAGGGGGTCACAGTGGTGGTGTTCGGGTAGAGCCTTCTGCCACCTCCCATCCCACCTGCCTGACCTTCTCATTGCCACAGAGGCCTAACCTGGAAGGTCCTTTCAGTGTCTCAAAAAAAAAAAAAAAATCCCAATTTCCTTAGCAGGTGTTTTCCATTTGGAGATGATTTCAGGACTTTCAGTCCAGGATCCACACATCTGGATGCAGCTCTTGGCTCGGAATTATGTCCTTCTCATTGCCCCAGTAAATAGTAGAAACAGAATATAATCATCAAATTTACCACGCAGGTATATGACTGCCGTTTGTTAATGATGGGATTTATTGCAATAAAATTTATCTACTCCAGTATCCTTTTTAATAAGGCAAAGTAGATCGTGCACTTCTAGGTTAATGTGCTCTGTATACCTTGAGTCAGAATGTCAGCTGAACTGAGGCTGGCTGGTGTCTGTGCTCTCAGCTCACAAAAAAAGCTTTCTTCCACTTTCAGCAAAGCCCTTAAAGGTAAAGGTGATTATCTGAAAGAGCTAAGGGCAGCTTGCTGGTGGTGGGGGTAACCAGGAAACCCACAGATGAGGGGTTTTTCAAGCTTCTTTTCAGTCATACATCTTTGCAGTTAAAAATCTCTCCAGGAGACTCAAACAGCTGAGCTATTCTGGTTAAAGATGTCATATGCAGCTTGTACCTCTTCCACCAACATGGCCCTGGGTGGGGCTCACTGGATTTGGCCAAGCATAGTTTGAAAGCCCCTGCTGGTTATAAAAGGTGTCAGGCCTGGCTCATATTGTGTTCAGATGATGCTCAACCAATGGAAACTTTCCTCTTCCTTGTTCTGAAGCTACACTCTGTCCTCAGCATCATCACACCATTTTATGGGTTTTCTCTCTGGAACTCTTACCACTCCTTACGCTTGTCTTACAAAATTCAAATATACAACTTACTAGTCTGTAATGTACTCAGAGGATGGATTCATGAGTTCCTCAAATATCTAGTCATCACCCACATTTCCATGATTATGTTTTGTGCGTGTGTGTGTGTGTGTGTATGCATGTGTATTTGTGTGCATGTGTGTTTCAATTGTATGAGTTAGGATTCTATCAAAACCCACCATTATGTTTGGCATTTTAATCTTCACTCTCCCCACCCCAACCTTTTTTGTGTTTTCTTGCAAACTATTTGTTGAAGAAAATGGATCATCCATGCTATATAATTTCTCACATTGTGAATTTTTGCAGTTTGCATGATTTAACATAACACATTTAAACGAATTTAATAAGGATTTTCAACAGAGCTACACATTCACATTCCTGCAGTATACCGTGCAGACTCCCAGGTCGGGGGCCATGGCCCTTTACTGGTGTGTTCACCAGCTTGGTTCATGCTCCTTTCTGCTTCAGGATTCCTTTCCTCTAGCTAGGCCAGTCAGCTTGACCTGCTGGTAGAGCATCCTCTCTGTCTCAGGATCATAGACTATTAAGGTATGAAGGACATTGAGACAATCTCATATCCAAAACTCCTATCCAACTGGAGTATTCTTTCTTTCATGGCCTACTGTCCATATTCATCATTTTTAAGACCAGACTCAAATCCACCTGGGAACTCAGTATGAGGGAATGGGAAGAAAATGTGGACTTTGGAAGAAGAAATATTGGAGTCAGACTCTTAGGTTGGCTGTTCTCCAAGCCTTTCTGATCTTGTGCCAGTTATTCAACCCCATAGAGCCTCAGTTTTTTCATCTGTATAATAGGAATATTATAAGGATTGAACAAGACAAAATGAAGCAGAACAAAACATTCTTCCACTTGCTCAGGCCAAGAAACTCAGAGTTATTCCTTCTCTTTCTCACATTCCATATTGGAGAAAAGACCATGAAGAGAAGCTAAATATTGCATAATTTGGTCAGTTCTTCCTTTTAAGTCTTTTTTTAAATATAGGAAATATTTAAATAGGAATAGCTAACAGAAACAGGAATAGCTAACGTATATTTATTATGTACTCTCTCTCAAGCAATGCAGTAGGACCTGATATCTAACAGCTTATTTATGCCTTGAAATAACTCTAGGAACTATTATTGTCATCACTCCCATTTTTTTTTTACAGTTGAGGAAACTGAGGCCAAGAAAAATTCAATAACTTGCTCAATGTTATGCAGCTAGTAAGTGGTAGCACCTACATTTGAACCCAGGCAGTCAAGCTCAAGGGGTTTAACTCCAGCCATGCAACTCAGTCCTCTGGAGCTATTATAAAATATCAAATGCATTGCATGCCAGACTCCATCCCTGATCAATAAAATCAGAATCTGGGGGTTGGACCTGGACATGAATGCTTCTTAAAAGCTCCTAGTGGATTCTAGTGTGCAGCCAGGGTTGAGAATGAATCACTACTTGTCATGTTGCATGTATGTTGACATAACGTTACTGCAAGTGAGACCAGTGCCCATGATTACTATCAGCCATATCTATCCACCCTCAAGTGTCTACTCTTAAGCATCCTTGGGTATTATGTGCCCTCGTGGAGTGGGGTTGGGTGTTTAAGGCCCAGACATCACATCCCAGGCACCCAGGAATCAGGGAAGCTCAAAATCTTGTCGGGTGACCTGGGGAGCCACATGCATAGTTGAGGGATGACTACATTGGCCACTTCGTCAGTGGCAACTGGAAGACTCTTTAAATGCCTTGGCAGGACCTGTCACATCCCAAGTGAAATACATACGCATGTCAGTCACCTTTACATATTTCTCAGGCCAGTTGAGGTGAAAAATGTGTAGGCTTTGAACCATGGGAGGAATGCTTCATCAGCTGTCAGCCTCTGGACACAGTAACAATCAGATTTGTAGTGACCCCAGATTTTGTCAGTCACTGTGTTCCCTCACCCATCTGGGAGATTGACAGTCCTGTCTTGTCACTTTGTCAAATCGAATGACAGCCTCTCCAGATTTGGTTATGCGTGGACAAGGGAAGCTGTCACAGACACCTTGTCGATGGGATGAGCCAGCGGCAACTCACCACGGTCACGCGGCACGAATAAGGAGGACAGGGCAATTAGGTGTTCTCCAGCGTTAACACAAGAAGGCTGACAAATTAAAGCTTGTCAGCTACCTTAAAGCCACTCAATAATCACAAGATTTTGAATGCTGACAGATGAAGGCGGAAGTCTGCAATGGGAGTGATGGCCTTGACGTTTCAGCTCTCCCCTTTCAGTTTATCCAATGTAACTGGGGAAAGCAGGATATCTAGAAGAAACAGCAAGGTGTCTGCAGCCTTGCGCAGCTTCTGCTGGGTGTGGGTCACACCAGGTAGAAAAAAGGAAAGATGCTGAGTTTGGATGCTGGGTTGGAAGTCTTAACTAGGCTCCCCCTGGATTACTTCATTGCATGAAAATGGAATGGAATCTATCAGATTCCATTACACAGAGTGGGGTTAATTATTTTTATCATGAATCATGGTCAATAAAATTTGAAAACCACTCTCCTAAGGAGTCCAGGGCCAAAGGAGCAAATTCTAACAATTTGTTCAGATGAGCAGATAGAAATAGAAAACACACTTCTGAGTTTTTATCAGGTGTCAGCTCCCCTTCTGGTCACTTGAGAAATACTAAGTTTAATTTAATTCTCACAACAATCTTATGAAGTAGATACCATATTACTAAACCCATGTCACAGATAAGGCAATAGAGGTGTGGTAGGTTAAGACTGGGGGTGGGGTGCAGAATAATGGCCCCCCAAAACATCCACAATCCTAATGCTCCAGATCTGTGAATGTTCCCTGACATGGCAAAGGGACTTCGTGGGATGTGATCAAGTTGAGGATCTTGAGATAGGGAGATCATTTTGGATTTTACAAGTGGGCCCAATGTAATCAGTGAAAGAAGGAAGAGGGAGGAGCAGGCAAAGAGTCAGAGTTAGAGAGGGATTTGAAGCTGCTACCCTGCTGGCTTTGAGGATGGTAGGAGGAGGATGAGCTGGGAAACCCCAGCAATCTCTCTTCAGCTTTTGCCTCCTTCCATTTGACTCTTGCCCTTCTCTTCTCCTTGAAGCCCATAACCTTCTTTGAGACTTGGCTTAAAGCTCAACTCTTCTAATGGGTCCTCCTTGATTTTTTTCAAAAAAGATTTTATTCATTTATTCATGAGAGACAGAGGGAGAGAGAGAGAGAGAGAGAGAGAGAGAGAGAGAGAGAGAGAGAGAGAGGCAGAGACACAGGCTGAGGGAGAAGCAGGCTCCCTGTGGGGAGCCCGATTCAGGGCTCCATCCCAGGACCCTGGGATCATGACCTGAGCCAAAGGCAGATGCTCAACTACTGAGCTACCCAGGTGCGCTGGGTCCTTCTTGATTAATGGCACATACTAATGATAGTATGTTGTTGTGAGTGTGCCACTTTACACTTCTGTTTAGCAGTACATGAGCACATCCATTTGACCACAACTTGAATGATGTGATGTATTGTTATTTTTAAAAGTCACTGTGGCACTTTTAAGGTAGAGTTGATACGCATATGCTAAAATAGATCAGCATTCTTGTCTTGATTAACTTAATTAACAAATTGATACATCTATTTTTGAATATATACATATATATACATATATATATACAACCTTCCTCCCCCCCACGAAAATTTTGTGTGTTTATGAGCCAAGAAACATTGAGAAATGATCATTTCTCATTTGTCTCTTTGCCCCGGTTGTATCTGCAGAACATCAACTAGCACTCTAGTTAATACACATGAAGTTGCAAGAATAGAAACATACAGAAATGAGAAGGAGCAATTTATTAAGAAATGAATACATAGGTTTTTGTGAAATGAAAAGGCATAAAGTCTGTTTATATTTTGTTACATATTCCAGGTAGCTAAGGTTTTATGAAAATTAAGTGTTCTTGGTTCCATCAATATGTGTTTTGTAAAAAATTAAGGGTTGAATGGCTCCATTTATAGGATTTCATCTTTGGGGTATTTTATAAATCCTTTGAGTAGAATCATAGAATCTTGTGACCTGGACATCTATTTGGCAACCCCATGTTTGCATTCAATTATGAGAATGTTGTGTCAGATCAAACAATGATCCAGCAGCAAGGTTTCAGCTCTCCCAGCTCTGTTCTCTAAAATGATATGAGACCAGGAATTGGGGGTGGGGTGGGGTGGGGTTTTAGATTCCTGTCCCAGAGACCTCAGGAAAATAATAGGACCTCTCTGGACCTTCATTTACTCATTTGTGAAAATCAAGGGATTGAATTATATGGCCTCTAAGGTCTGTTCCATTCCAAAATTCCATGTTCCCATGATTCTGATTACAGTGCTGATTCAGTCATGCATGCAAAGTGCTGAATATTTAAATAATTGCTCACAGGTTGCACATTTCATCACTGTCAAGAGCCCAGAATCGCATGGAGGGGCAGCACTTTCTTCTCCAGTTACACGCTGAATGTAATTATACTTTAAATGACTTAATAAAGGAGGTGGGTGTCCTCCTTTGCAAGGGCTCGTCTTTCTGCTGTGCATGCTCTGTATGCAAAGGCTGCTCACTGTCTCCCAAAGAGGCCCAGGCCCTGGTGACCCAGCACCCTGCTCTGCTCAGCTAGTCTTTCTGATCTGCACCTGCGCCTTTGAGCTCCTGATTAGGAGGTAGCAATGTCTTTCTTATTGCTTCCTTGCACTCCCTTGAGGAGCACTTACCCCAAGATTATCAAGAGTCAGCCATAAACAGTCAGTGAACACTTATTTTGTCTGTCATATGTGTTATTGACAATATCCTTATAATAAAATAAGCTAGGGAAAAGAGAGTGTCCTCAAGAAAATCATAAAGAAGAGAAGATACTGTACTGTATTTGTCAAAAAAGATCCACATATAAGCGGAGGCACACAGTTCAAGGGTCAAACATATACATAATTTTTTTTTTTAAGAGGGCCACAAGAACGGCGGGTTTTGTTGTCAGAACACTGCAGTTCAAGTTTTGGTTTCGACGTTTTCTATTTGTGTGGCTTTGGACAAATCCTTCCACCTTGCAAGGCCTCAGTTACTTTATCTACCATGGGGATAATGGGGATAATGGAGCCCCACAAGGTTTTTGGCTGTTGTAGGGACACAAGCAGAGAGCGTGGAAGGTTCTCTCCCTGGTGAGCACTCAGTGCCTTTCACTTCTGGAGAAGCTACGAAATGTACACCTCTTCTAGTTCGAGCAGCCTCTTCTTTTCCTTTAATTTTCTTAATTCTCTCCAGCTGGGAAAGTACAGATTGAAGGCTGGTGGGTGATTCTACTGCTCCCCAGACACTGTTCAGCCATCCCGATGTGTTGGCTGGTCAGGAAGTTGGTGGCCCATTGTGACTTTGAATTTTGCTTATCCAACCTTAGGGCTAGAGTAGAACCATCTGTGTCTGTAGGTCAATTCCAGAAAGGCCTCACAGAGGTTCTAAAGGGCCAATGGGAGCTCCAGGGACTCAATTCCTCCATCTTTCACTTGAACAACGACTCCTTGGTGGCAGACTTGTCTTGCTCATAGCCCCATGCTGGGCTGCGGTGGGAAAGGCCATGCACAAGGCAGTGTGGCCATCAGTAATAAAAACAGTAAAGCAAACAAGACAAAACAAAACAAAACGAAACAAAAAACCCGAAAAAACAGTAAAGCATTTGTCAAGCCAGTGGGGACCTGCACAGCCCATAGATGGTGGATCTGGTGGGACCGTCTGTCCTGTGTCTTCCTCACACTCAGGATAAGGATTTTTTTCTGAAGCTTTAAGGGAAACTGTAGGACAGGCTTCTACTGCACTTTGCAGACCAGTGGTTCTCAAACTGGGGTGAGTGTCACAATCTCCTGGAGGTCTTGTTGGAACACTGATTTCTAAGTCCCACCCCTAGAGTGGTACCTGAGAATCTTCATTTATTACAAGTTCCCAGGTAATACTGATGCTGCTGCTTTGGGGGCCCCCATCTGAGAACCTCTGATCAAGACTGCAATAACTTCCAGGCCACTGGATCATTTCATGGACCAGTCCCTACTTTTACAAGTATATTTGCCCCAATGAACCAAGGCTTGGCTTGTACGAATTAGTGGTGCCTCTGACTGAGAGGAATCTAAGACTTGTGATCAGTGGTTGAACAGGACGAGACACTGGTGTCCTCTGTCACTGTGTCCTTGTCACCATGCCATGGTGACATGATCGATGGACAGATGCCAACAGACACAGTTAGAAGATGTACTATTTCTTTAATGGCAAAGAGTGTGAGAATGTAGGGAGACAGTTCCCTGAAGTAGAAGACAACATTGCAAACTCCCAGATGGTGGCTTGAGCTTCCCAGCCCACCCCCGGTCCACACGAAGCCATGTGGCTGCCGCGGATTCCTTCTGTGTGGTGTGAAGATTTTACGAGGCACAAGAAGCTTGCCTTTGCCAGAGAGGCTCGGAGAGGTTTCTGTACCGTTTTGGCACGTCTTCCACAGACACACGTTTTGGTAACTCTGGCCAAGTGCCTGCCTGCTCAGCTGTAAAAATGTATAAAACTGATGCTAGCATGTTCCTGCAGGATGGGTGTCTTGAAGGTCAACTTCATGCCTCTGCTGGTCCAACTGGGCCCTTTTCCCGAAGTGTCTCTGGGTTCTGGGTCTCTCCTACCTCAGTGTCCACATTTGACACCTTCCCCAGGAAAATCCTTTAGATGATTAAGAACTTTCAAAGGGGAGGAGCTAAGAGAGGAGGAAGGAGGAGAGCAGTTGCTCCCTCAAATACTGAATTCTTCAGAGCAGGTAAGAAGTTGGTCAGGAATTTTATTTTCTTTACTGGCCCAAGCAAACACATGGTAGGGGAAGAGAGGAAAAGATAGATAGATCCCCTTCTTTCGAGTATCCTGCCCCAAACTAGCTGTATCAAGAAGCCCTGGACTGTACACTATTGGGGCAAATGTGTCTTCCCAGTGGCAAGAGCCATCTTGTTTCAGGAGGATTGACAGGCCTCTACCTTGGAGGTAATGGGGCCTTGCAGGGACTGCACACTTCACATAGCTCCTCTAACTTTTCTTTCGACTCTTCCACCCAAACCTCAAGCTGTGACATGTGCCTCAATCACCTGGACAAATGCAAGACCACAGTATGAGAGTTGTTTCTAGGCTTGTGTGTCATTTGCTCACTTTAATCTTCACCCTTTGACCTCCTCTCTCCTGACTCTGCTGGTGCCTTCAGGGAAGCCATCTCTCTTCTTCCATTTCTCTCTGCTTGGCTGGTCTCTCTGTCATGGTGTCTGGGCAGGTAGGGATTTCCCTACAAGCCCTCCAGTGACCCTTTCCATGAGAGCTGTCAGTTCTCCTTCTGTGTTCATTCTTTTGCCTATTAGTTTATCAAGTACAGGTTCATTGAGTGTGGTCAGTTGCCAGGCCTTGGGCAAGTTCCTGGAGATCCACTGTTCCTGAAGTGATCAGATGCCACATGTACCTGTCAGGCTGTCACCTGGTGAGTTACAATGCCACTTGGCCATTTTGAGCCTCTGTTTTTCCAAGCTATGGTTCCCACATGCTGGATGGCTGACTGGTGTCTGGAGCACTTGTTAAAAATACAGACTCCCAGGATACTTCCATGAAGACTCCTATTTGGTGGGGCTGAGGTGGAGTTTGGAAATCTACAGCATTTTTAAATGGTTCCTAATTTAGAGCAAGATAAGATGATACTAAAATTTGAATGGAAATTTAGATAATAATGATCATACCAATGACTTAAAAAAAAAGAGTGTGTGTGTGGGAACACATAGTAGATATTAAAACATATCATAAAGCCTCGGTAATAAAAACAATAAGACATTTGGTCAAGTAGATCAATGGAAAAGAATAGATAGAAAGTTTAGAAGCAGACCTAAATATATGAAAGCATTTAGTAAATGGTAAAGGAAGAATTTCAAATCAGTGAGGGGAAATGGATTGATCCATAAATTGGGTTGGGTCAACTGAGTAGCTTCTGGAGGCAAAACAAAAGCTGGATCTACGCCTCATGTCTACATCAGGATGAATTCCAAATGGATCAAAGATCTAAAAGCAAAATACGGAAGCATAAAAGTATCAGAAGAAATCACGAAAGATGAAGTCTATAAATTACCTGACACTATGTGGTGCTCCATAGATAACTGTTCGTATTAGGATTGTATTATAGGTATTATGACTGCTGTCATGATTATTAAAAGCAACATGAAAATTAATATTAATTAATTAATAATTAATTAATTAATAATTAATTAATTAATATGTAATGTGCATACACATGCCAGACGGTTCAGACACACACAGAATTATATTCTTCTGGCAACTCTAGTTTTTCATAAACTCATGCTTCTTTGCCCCAAATAAGAAGCCACAAAAGGGAAGGGACATTGTCCAGACAAGGATGGGTGCACGGCAAGATGGATCCCACTCAGCCAGACATTTTTCAGGCGTAGAGGAGAAAAGTAGATATTTTCTCTGGAAGCTTTTCCTAGCTCAACATTATTGGTTGCCTGCCCAAGTCCTTAAGTGAAGAAAACCAACACTGAAGACAAAAATGTGTTACCCCAACAATGTGTTTCCATCTCAGTTTACAAGATGGACCCTCAATGCCTGGATTTTGGGAGGACATTCAAAATTTGTAAGATAGTGAAGAACGGTGAAAGGAGGGCTAATTCGTGTTGTATTTGACTTGGGTTATGCCAAGAGTTCTCAGAGACAATGCCCTAAGTATAACTTCTAAGAGAAAAAAAATTTGCTAAACTGAATTTAATTGAAATGAAAAACGTCTGGTCTTTCTGAAACACTACGAGAATAAAAAGATGTCGAATCACTATGTTGTACACCTGAAATGAATGTAACATTCTGCATCAACTCTACTTCGGTTAAAAAAAAAAAGAGAGAGAATAAGAAGATAAGCCACTGCCGGGAGGAAATATATCTGCTAAGTGATTTGTGTCCAGAATAGATATTTCAACAAAGAAGATGTGTGGATGGCAATAAGCACATAAAAAGATGGTCAATATTATTCATCATTAAGGAAATTCAAATTAAAACCACAATGAGATGTCCCTGCACACCTATTAGAGTGGCTAAAATAATAAAAGATTGACCCAGTGTTGTTGATGATTCAGAAGAACTGGTTGTCCTCCCTGGCTGGTGGGAGAGCCACTTTGGAAAAGAGTATGCCATTTTTTTTACAAGTTAAACATACACCCACTATGGGATCCAATCAATCCATGTCTACATGTTCAATGACGAGAGAAGAAAGTATTTTTCCATGCATGTGCATAGTATTTTTAAGAGGTGAACACTAGAAATAATGCAAGCAGTTATCGACAGGTGAATGGGTAAACAAACTGTGGTATAGCCATACAATGGAACACGACCCAAGAATCCAAAGAAATGAACTCCTGAGACACATAGCATGGCTGAATCTCAAAATAATCATATTGAGTAAAAGAAGTCAGACAAAAAGGAACACTTACCATGCGGTTCCATTTATATAAAACTCTCGAAGATGCAAAGTACCTGACAGGGACAGAAAGCAGGTCAGTGGTGGCCCAGGTTGGGGGTGGAGGTGGAGAAGAGGAATTACTAATGACACAAAGAAACTTTCAAGGGTGATGATACATTCATTTTGTTGACTATGGCAATGGTTTCATGAGTGTATCTATATGTTGAGCCTATCAAATTGTATGGTTTACGTATGTGTGCCTTCTTGTGTGTCAAATACATCTCAACAGCACTGTGAGATACTGATTAGTGACCAAGGAACAAACACCTGTCCACTGGAAGGAGGAAATTTCTGAAGAAAGGAGAGATTTATAAGACAAATAGAAATTTATTTTCTCATGATTTTGTAGGCTACAAGTTCAAGGTACCAGCAGGGTCGGTTACTTTTGAGGCTGGCCTCCTTGGCGTGTAGATGGCCGCCTTCTCCCTGTGTGCTCACAGTTGTCCCTCCGTGGGTGTCTGTGTCCTAATCTTCCTTTTCTTTTCTTTTTTTAAAAAATTATTCATAAGAGACACAGAATGAGAAAGAAAGAGGCAGAGGGAGAAGCAGGCTCCCCCCAAGGAGCCCAATGTGGGACTCGATCCCAGGACCCTGGGGTCATACCCTGAGCCAAAGGCAGACACTCAACCGATGAGCCACCCAGGTGCCCCCTAATATCCTCTTCTTATGAGGGCACCAATCAGATTAGTTTGGGGCCCACCTTCATTACCTTATTTAAGCCTAATTATCTTGTTAGAGACCTCATCTCCAAATACAGACTCATTTGAGGCACTGGGAGTTAGGACTCCATCATATGGATTTTGTTTGTGGGGGACACAGCCCAGCCCATACCATGGTGCGTTTGATAAAGTCACGTTAGTGTCCGTGGCAAGAAAGCTTGTCTCGAAATCAAGCAAAGATTCTGGCTTCTCAGCTCCTTAGTCTAGGAGTGTGGGCTGCATCACTGAAGTCACGCAGGGTCCTTTGTCTGAAAGTGGCAGACATTGTTGGTTGCTTGCCTGGCAGCTGTCTTGTGGCCCTGTGGGAAAAGTTGAGGATAGTAGAGTCTGGAATCAGTGAGCAGCCCAGAAGCATCCACCATCAGACTTTCTAAGTGAGAAACACTTAGAATACATTCTGCTTGCTGTGTATTCTGTGCCTCTTTTGCCAGAGCAGCCGATGCAGTGCTCCAGTAGGTGCCTCTGCAAGATTGTCATGAGGACCACGTAGGATAAGGCACAGAATGTAAAAACGCCTGGCATGTAGTAGATGCCTTATTAATGGCAGCTTTTCCTACCACTGATGAGAAAGTCAGCCTTTGGACATTTGGAGAAAGCACCCCCTGTTTTCTGAGAGCCCTGCTAATCCCTAAAACAGAGCATTTCGAGGCCGCTTCCAAACGTCCTTGCGGCAGGATGGTTATTTTTCTTCCCTAACTAGTAGCAGGTGTTTGGCTGTGTCCATTAAAAGCCATTCCGCGCTCCCCTGACAAACGAGTTTTTTATTTAGTGGTGTAGGATCAATAATGTGGTATCTCATGTGAACTATTAAAATGGAAAATGTCTGCTGGGCTGACAATTGTATTATCGATATGTACTGAGCAATAAATTATGTGAAACAAAATGGAGCAACCGGCCTTACAAAAGGCTTATCTGGGGCACGGCTGGCTTTGTTACAGCCGGAGCCATGGCTTCCCAGGGCTGCATTCAGAAAAGCACTCGATGGAGCTTGGGCAACTTTCCATCTCAAGTGGCTGCTGGCTGTCTCGGCTCTTCTAAGTCAGATCGGGTCTGCTCGGAACCAGCTCCTCTCTCCCCCTCTTCCCAGCCAGGTCCCTATGAGTCAGTTTCCCTTCTGACTGCAGTGCCTGTCCTAACCCTGGGCCCTCTGGCAGGGCTGACTGTTGCATATTCCATGTCCAAGGAGATGGCATTTTGGGAACCTAGCCTGGTTCACATTGGATGTCCTTGATTCTTTCCTTCAATGCCAGTCATCGCTCACCACTGTGAGGTGGGATTTCTCCAGGATTCTCATGTGCATCTTGTCTGTGGTTGCTTCCTGACTGTTAGCTGCTGGCCTCTGTGTGTGACCATCTTGCTCCCTCTCCGTTGTCAGCCTTCCCCTGCTGAAGGGAGTTGAGAGATCTCAATCATACTGATAACTCTTTTTTTTTTCAGAATTTGTTTTCATCATCATCATTTCCATAGGACCCAGCCCTTGGGTGCCATCACTGTGTGGTATTGAGTAGCAAGGTGTGCTAAGACCTCACCTATCAGGAGGAAATGGAGAGGAAGAAGGCTGGGGATCAGGCAGGATGGAGGCTGGGCAACTGGCTTGGTAATGGGGCCGATCCCCAAAGGGGGTGGTCAGAAGTCTGAAGCACAATGTCAATGGTTCTTGGTCAACTTGGGTTGATCAGGCCAGGAGAGAAGCTGGCGGTGGGAAGAAGAATGTTGCAGCCCAGACCCCTTCCTGGACTAGAGCAGCTGGGCATTACACGTGAGTCTCAGGCATCCCTAGAAGCCCAGATACAGTTCTCCAGGCAACCACTTCTGATCTGAGCTGGCACTCTGAATGAAGTCTTTGGCTCTATCTGGCCCCAAGGAATGACTATCGATCAAGAAAGTATGTGTACTGGGAGTAGTGGCCAGATTAATGAGAATATCTGAGAGAGGAAGAATATTTGAAAGGGCACATTAAATATTACAATATAATTTCATGACTGAAAACACAAAATGCCTATTATTTTCTTAATAGAAATTACAGATGATAAAGTTCCACCGAAATGTCTTAGATAGGGATACAGAAAGAGCAGAGATTTTCAAAGAAAAGGGAGCAGCTCCTTCTGGGGACTGTATCAGCACCTTGAAGGGAATGTCAAGCGTGTGATTACTCAGAAGCGGGTGAATTTATACTGAGAGTCCTACTGGATTCCCTTATAACAATATTTCATCCTTCCTTTAGAATCTAAACCCCTGGATTTTCAACAGGAAGATGGTGGCCTAGAATAAAGGTCACATTTTCTGCCTTACCTTCGTAGCTGGGTCTGATGTGTGAGTAGGTTATGGCCAGGGGTATGTAGCAGAAGTATTACATGGCAGATTCTAGGGAGTTGCTTAAGAGCAGTTGGCATCAACCTCAGCTCTTTTCTTCATCCCTACTTCCATTTTGCCACTTGGCCAATGCCAAGCAGTCTTGGATCTTGAGGAGGGCCATACTCTAAGGATGGCTGAGCGTTGAAAAGAAGGATCCCAGGCCCTTGAAGAGTTTGTGTAGCAGAGTCTATTAAAAAGAGACTGGAACTTTCTCTCATTGGACAGGGAGTAATTTTATAGAGTAATCAACTTCTGTCATGTTAAGGCCACAAAATCCTATTATTTTATCTTTTTTTCTGTGACTCATAGATGAAACCAATTCCATCTAATATGGGGTCAGAATTGATTTGAGAAACTTTAGCCCGGAAGGAAGACCCTATTATGCCTTTTCCCTGCATCCTCCATTGATACTGGTTTTTTTTTTTTTAATTTTTGTTATTTCCAGATGACGCAAAGTCAAGATTCTCACTAATGTGGTAGGTGGTCTCTGAAGATGGCCACCATTTATTCTTTCCCTCCCATAAGTATGTGGTGGTTCTCACATCAAGGGCCTTAAGTCTGGGCTGGCCTTAGTGAGTAATTTGACCAATAGAATATGGCCAAGTGATGTTCTAGGATTTCTGAGGCTAGGTCATCAGTCTTGTGGCTCTTGTCTGGGAGTTTTGGAATGTTTTTCTTTGGGACATCCTCCCTCAGCTATGCTGCTAGGCTGCGCTAAGCCCAAGCTAAATAGAAAGACCACATATAGGTACCCTGGGTGACAGCCTCAGCTAAGCTTCTAAGTAACGGCCAGAACCAATAGCCGTGCAGATGAACAAGCCACCTTAGACATTGAACCTAGGTGAGCTTTCAGATAACTGCACTCCCAGCTTCCATCCACATGAGACATCGCAAAATAGATTCACCAGTCTACCTACAGAATCACGACATAAAATGATAAATTGCTGTTTGAAGCCGCTAAATTTTGAGATGGCTATGACACAGAAATACATAACCATAGCAGCCAATACAATCACAAAGATATAATTTGGGTGAAAATGGACAAGAGACATTTAAGAAGAAAAGGTTAAGTCTTGAATCTGGGTCGGTGGCTGCAGCTGACCTCGTGTGTGACATCTTGGGGGATGTGGATGCTGGTGAAGCACACAAATGGCCTTAATTTCCCAACTCTTACTGTTCCCGTAAGTCATCTCCAAGTCTCAGTAGCATGGTCCAGCCAAAAAGGAATTCCCGCATTCTCCGGAGGGACTTGGTTTTGAAATGCTTATCTCCATCTCTCTTTGCACTAGGGCTCTTCCTCTTGGCTGTACAATTAGGCTGCCTTGGTTAAACTCCTTTATCAGAGCTCCCCTGTTTTGCAGAGCCCCTATTTTGTGGTATAGCCCAACCTGGCTGGGATACATACCCTGTTCATCCCAGCCCCAAATGAATGACTGACTGGCTCGTGCCCGATGAACTGCTTGTCTCAGAGGTCTTAGCTAACTGCCAGATATGCACTTGTGGGGGTAATGTACCTGCCCTCTTTACAGTGCCTTTTGTACTAGGTCTTTGCTAAACAGAGACTTGATCACGCAGAGATGGGATGCTCTGCTAACTCAATGCACCTTCTGCAGGGTACAGCAACCAGAAGAATTTGAAAACAATCCAATACCAATAGAAATTATTCCAGTGAGGCATCACCAGCACTCCCTGGCATCCACAGCAGCCTTACTTATTTTTCTCCTCCCTTCTGCCTCTCCCTACTTCCACCCCCACCTCCAATAACCAGAGATTCTACTGCAGAATTGAGCTTAATGTCTCCTATTCATTCCCTAAGCGTTGAAAGGGATAATTGGGAGGTAATTGCATTACTGTGCAGTTTGTAGTTAACCTTCTATTTTGGCTCTTAACATGCATATCTTTGCTCCAGGAGTACATTAAGGATAATTATAGGCAATTCCCTGCCAGATCCAGAAAAGGGGTTTGCAATGAGCATGGGGGCCCACCAGGAAGGAAGAGTTAATATAGCTAAATCTGAAGCATATCCAAGAAGGTAAATGAATTAAGGTCAACTTGACATGAACTTTAGCCAAGTGGAGCTGGGGAAAATTAGAGTCAGATAAAAGTCCTTTCTTGAGAATGACTGTGTCCTAACAAAACCCAGAGAAATTGTCATCTGCTCATTTATTCAACCAGAACCCAGAGTTCTTTCTCTCTGCTGGGCTCTGAAGGGAGGTGGGGCAGACAGGGTGGAGAAGGATCCCTGGTACTTACTTGGCTTGGACTGATATTTGTCAAAGCAACTTCATACAAGATGGTCTCTAATATAGGCCTCTGGGATCAGATGTGATGTGGTTTAACCTTGAGCAGCACCGAAAGAAATAAATCTGTCATCCCCATGGTGTTTAGGAGAAATCAATTATCTTCTATAATTGTGCACTAACCCTTCGAAAAATGAACATTTATGTGCAATACTATTTCCTTCCATCTCAGATGCAAATAACAACAACAAAAAAAAATCCTGAGGATGGAAGCTAAACCCAGATTACTGGGCTCAGGGGGCTCCCCTTCACCAACCCCAATTACCACAGGATCTCGGGTCAAATTGCTCAACTGCTCCGTGCCTCAGTTTACTCACTTGTATAATAAGTGAGCTATGTCTGGTCACTTCTGTCTCTAGTGTTTTTTGGTTTCTTGTATTTGTATTTATCCTCCTCCTGCTCAGTATTAGGTCTAAAAATCTTAAAAGAATGTTGTCCAGATATGGGCATTGTTGAAATGGTGTCTTGCTGCTCTGTTTACCTGTGACGATCCAGAACAAGAATCTGGCAACTTTTAATTTTCTGACTGGCCGGAAGCAAATGAAGAATGGATATTTCTCTGTTGACCAACAATATTCACATCTCTTGTTTTCCATGGCCCATCATGGATCAAGCTGAGAGGGCTTTATGCTCATCTATCACTGGGAAGAGAAGGTTGGTGAGCAGGGTAGATTGTTGAGTGTTGAGTTTCACTGACTATATGGTTTTCTTTGCAAAAATAGTCATAGTAGTTGCTCAAGGATTCCAGACAATATTGATGAGGATTAATGATCCTGTAAATCGGTGTTTAAAATAAATAAAAGGATGAAAACAGGGATTAGGGAGAAACTACAGTGGGTTAATAGATTAGGTGTTCAAAGGCAAGTTCCTACAAGATTATTTTAGCAATTAGTGGGAAACGTTTTGTCACAAACAAAATAAATCTGCAATCAGAAAATAATTTGCAATCAGCTTTGCAAGTAAAATAGCATCCTTTCCCGTCAGTTGAAGGCGTTTTGAGAATTAAGTGATCAAGTCAAGAGTGATGCTTTCAGAAGGTAAATGGTTAGAACCGATTATCCTGGCAATTAGCCAACTGTGAAGCATTAACTGGGGAGGCATTTTTGCAGAAAGCATTTCCTTTGAAGAAGCTGTCCGACCGTACTCAGAACAGAAATACCTTGGTGTGGGGAGGTTGATGGTGCCTTCCTGGAAATCAGCAAATGCGCTCGTAAAAATGCTCTGCCAGCCTTGAAGGCGGCTGTCCCCTCGTAATGAACATGACCCTCTGCCACACCACGTGAGCCACTTGGTGTGGAAAAGTAACAAGCTCCTCAAATATCTCCAAGGATCAAGGTCTTTATGCATCTGTAGACTTCTTTGGAGACCAAACTGAAGGGTGAAAGTGGTTCCTGCAGATGACCTGGCAGCCCAGCAATTAAAGACTGACCTAGGAGAGACCATTAATAGGCAAGTTATCAATATTTTGCCTAACTTTTACTGCTGACCGTAAAGACTCAATTCAGCTTTAATGAGTGTATTTTAAGTAGTGACTTTCCCTCCTCACTCCGGCAATAAAATGGAAAATGCAAATCTGAAAGGGCATACAGGCTCTTAGTGTGCTGCTAATCTGCCCACAAAGGGAAAAGACTGTCTAGATTTTGCAGTATTTGTGTACTGCAAGCAGGAATGTTCTAAAGTCAATTCTCAGTATGCCTCTGTCTCAGCCAACTGGTTGCTAGTCATGCATTATCCAGCATTTTCCCGCCTAATTTCTCTCTTAAATATTTATAAAACTTGCCGAGGCTGCAGAGATCCAAGAAATAAAATAGAATCATCTTAATAAAGGAAAGGTTGGGATGTGTCATTCTGATTTAGAAAGCCCATTTCATGGTGTGTGTTGAAACAAGAAATAATTAATTTGAGAAGTCCTTGATCTCTGACTGGAGTTGCATTAATGATATTATAGTATTAAATATAATAGTATTTCACCTTCATTATCCTTGTGTTCATTCTGAGCCCTTGTCCTCACGATAAGAACCGTGTCCATGGCTGGAGATGATTAAAGTCTAAAAGATTGAAACGGAAAGGGGTAATTTTGTGAAGCTCACTATTTACTCTGGATCTTAGCCACTTCTGAGCTCAGATATCTCTTTGTCTGTCTCTCCACCTTTTCGTTTCCAAAGAGTTTGGCTAATTCGGTTCCATCTTTCACTGACTTCACTTCTTTCACGGCCCTGAGTTTACGATCTACCCAAAGTCAAATGAAATAGTGTTATGGACTGAATGTTGGTGCTCCCCAAAGTTCAGATGTTGAAATCCTCAATCTCAATGTAATGGTATTGGAAGTAGAGACTTTGGGGTGGAGTGTTAGGTCATGAGGGTGCAGTCCTCACCAGTGGGGTTAGTGCCTTATGAAGGGGACCCCAGAAACCACTCTCCCTCATTTCACCAGGTGAAGATACAACAAGAAGTGGCAGTCTGCAACCTGGAAGAGAGATCTTGCCAGGATGTGGCCCTACTGGCATCCTGATCTTGGACTTCTAGCCTCCAGAGCTTCGAGAAATACATTTCTGTTGTTTAAAGCCACCCAGTCTTTGGTGTTTGGTTATAGCAGCCTGAACTAAGACAGAGAGTTTGTTAACACTGCTGGTGGGCTGCATTTCTTTATCCCATCTATTTTTGTTGACACAGAGGAGGATGGAACAGACCAGTGCCAGGTGGAGAAGCCCACACCACTGTGGACTAATACCCATCATGGTGGTTGAGGGCAGGTGCCTAACTCCCTGACCAGCTTCGTGTGTGCCAGGAACCTGGAATGCACTCTGTCTCCTTTGCTTTGGGGCCACTCCTCCAGATCCTGCTATCATCTTTTAATCCATTTTTGGATTTTTTTCTCACGACAGGGACACCACTCCGACCTCTGACCAATTTCTACGTGGGCACTGTCTTTTCAACCTTCACACTCAGTTCTTGGACTGATCTCCCCATTGCACCCTGGGATTGCTCCGTATGTGATACCCCTGCAGGACATTCTGCATGGAGAGCAAAGCACTTATCTGTGGCTCTTTTTCTGCTAGGTTTTTGTTGTTGTTGCTGTTGTTGACTGTCATATTTTTTCCTCCTAACTTTTGTAATTCTTAGCTGTAAACTCATATCATATCTGTGATAGTTCTTTGAGGGCATGTTCAGAGAATGGATATTTGCTTCTGTTTGCTTAGGGATATTTGCCAGTTGCTTGGGGGCATTACCACATCAGGAGCACTTTATATTCTCAAATTGTGCTTTAAAAAAATCAAATAGGGGATCCCTGGGTGGCGCAGCAGTTTGGCGCCTGCCTTTGGCCCAGGGTGTGATCCTGGAGACCCGGGATCGAATCCCACGTCGGGCTCCCGGTGCATGGAGTCTGCTTCTCCCTCTGCCTGTGTCTCTGCCTCTCTCTCTCTCTCTCTCTGTGACTATCATAAATTAATAAAAATAAAAAAAAATCAAATAGTATAAATTCAGGTCCCAAGCCCCTGTGAGGGCACATTTGTGGTTGAGAATTCTCAAGAGAGATTAAGAACTAATCCCTACCTCCTTCTTTCTAAGGAAGGCTTAGCAGGCAGTTTGCCTTCTCATCTTCCCTTGCAACTTTTTTTTTTTCTACTTCTGGCTTCATTAGAAGTGTGGCCCCTTGAAAGCCTGGCATTGTACGAGAATGTTTGATCTCATGTGGATCCCAGGCTATCTGTCTTTTCTCTGCATGGCCCTGGAACGGAAGTGCAAAATCCTGGGGAGTAGAGAGGTGAGAATTAAAAGATACTCTGGGGAACCTGCTAGATTCAGCATTCTACTACATTCCTGGATTTCTGCCCCTGTTTCCTGTCTTCTCTTTCTCTTTTTTTTTGGGGGGGGAGGGGCTCTGGGGGATTTCTTTACTTCCAAAACTACTATATTGTGTATGTAAGAAGACATTTTTCTTTTTCAATCCAGCATTTTTAGGTATTTCATAGTGTTTGCATTTGCCAGTCTTTCTAGTTCATGCCACTGCCAAAAGGCTGCCACCAGTACTTTTGTCTCTCCCTTAGGACAGGTATTTAATGTACTATTAAAGATATTTGCTTATCTTTTCCCTTTCATTGGGCTGCCAACTTTTTATGTGACCCATATGCCCATTGCCATGACTTGCCAACGCCACGTTTAAGGGTGGAGAACACAGACAACAGATGGGATTTAGCCGAACCTCTGGGTCTGTTTGTACTGTTGTTGGGAGATGCCTTTCATATGAGAGGCTATGCTATGCTGTAGTAACAAATACACCCTGAAATCTCAGCGATCCAAGCAGAATAAATTTATTTCTGCTCTCGATATGGTCAGATACGGGTCTCACAGTTCTCCAGGGTATCTCACTGACTGCTGGGGGAATCCAGGTTTCTTCCCTCTTGAAGTTATGCCATCTGAAATGCGTGGTCTTTGTTGTCACAATGACAGGTAGAGCATGCCATTTAGTGTTTTCAAGTTCTAAGAGTGGACAGGGCTTATGTCACTCGTATCACTTTTGCTTGTATCCCATTGGCCAGAAATGGTCACACGGCTCCACCTACGTTCTGGGCTGGGAAATGTATGATAGTGCATGAATATTTGGAGAGCACCAACAAGCTCTGCCAAGACAGAAGAGGAGATACAACATTTGCTGTCCCCAAAGCTACTAAATTAAATTTATAATTAAGAACTGCTTAACTGTGTGTATAATTTTTGATTCTAATGTAAACTACCACTTGCCCGTGGACGTTACAAGTCTTGCTCTAGTATGGGAAGGCAAACCAGAAGCTTGACTTTTAGGTTCTCCTTTGGCTGTGAACACATGAGTTTGAGCAAGATTGGGGGTTCTAATTTATTTTATTTTTTACTTGATTTTGAACAATTTGAGTACAATTGACACACAATGCTATATTAGTTTCAGGTATACAACATAGCCATTCAACAATTCTATATGTTATGCTATATTATGCTCACCACACAAGTTCTATCACAATACAATGCGATTACAATACCATTGGCTATATTCCCTATGCTGTGCCTTTCATCACTGTGACTTAGTTATTCTATAACTAGAAGCCTGTATCTCCCACTCTTCTTTATTCCTTTGGCCCATCTCCCTGCTCACTTGTCTCTGGCAATCTTCATTGTTCTCTATTTACAGGTCTGATTCTGCTTTTTGTTTGTTTACTCATTTATTTTATCTTTTAAATTCCACATCTAAGCGAATTCATATGATATTTGTCTTTCTCTGTTGACTCATTTCTGTTAGCATTATGCCCTGTAAGATCCATCCATGTTGTTACAAATAGCAAGATCGCATTTTTATGGCTATGTATATATCCCTCTCCTCCTCCTCCTCCTTCTTCTTTTAAAGATTTTATTTATTGATTCATGAGGGACACAGAGAGAGGCAGAGAAAGAGGCAGAGGGAGAAGCAGGTTCCCCGGGGGGAGCCCGATGTGGGACTCAATCCCAGGACCCCAGGATCATGATCTGAACAGAAGGCAGATGCTCAACTGCTGAGCCACCGAGGTGCCCCTCCGCGTCTTCTTTATTCATTCATTTATCCATGGATACTTGGGTTGCTTCCATATCTTGGCTATTGTAAATAATGCCACAATAAACAAAGGGGTGTGCATAATTTTTGAGTTAGTGTTTTCGTATTTCTTTTGGGTAAATATGCAGTAGTGGAATTATTGGATCATACAGTATTTATACTTTTACTTTTCTGAGGAATGGAGGTTCTAATTTAAACCACCCTGAAAGTCTACCTTTATAATACTAAACACCCTGTTGCTCATAAAGAGGATCCACTTTGCCTTATGCCCTCCAGCCCTTGTGGGGTTCATAGTAGTCTTTGCGGAAGGTTGCACATGACCTGCTTCTCCTGGACTCAAATGCAGGGCTGTCCATCCCCATGCTCTGCACTTCCACTTGAGGTGGGGAAGGGGAACACATTCAAGAAATAACAACTTTGGGAATGAGAGGTTTCAAGCACACTCTGTTTAGGAAGAGCATTTGGTTTGAAATTAGGAGATATCTTTGTAATCTTAAGGGTGGACCTCAGCTTCTGCACTGGGAAAATATGGCTTCATGTTGCTTTTCAATAGAGGTGTGCACTTTAAAAAGTTTATTCATCCAAAAGATACATATGGAGCCTCTACCAGATGGGGGGAACCCAGAGCTTCAGTGATCCTGAGATACAGTTTCTATTCCCCTAGGTCTCCTGCTCGTTGCTTCTTAACCAGGGGAGAATATATGTAAGGTTTGGGAATTTATGTATATATTCCTGAACATAAATATTTAGCAGGACTAGAGTGGAGATTGTTCACTGGGTTTGAAATCGTCTCCAGGTGATTCTGATGACTATTGCTGTTTGAGAACCCCTGCACAAACTCGTGAGGGGAGCAGACCACATGACAAGTAATATACACGGAGGGAGGTGGCAAACTTAGTGTGAGAAGTGACTGCTTCTATCCCACCACTTCTTGGAAATCTTCCTGTAGTAGAAAGGAAGGGGAAAGGAAGCCAACAGTTAATTAGTGTCTACTGTGCATTGTCTTACCTAAATAATTGCACCTTAATCTCACAATAACTATGGTGTCATGTTCTTAACTTCATTGTAGACAGGAAGAAAGAGAAGCTGATCTGCCTGCCCCAAACAACATAGCTAGTAAATGGGGAAGCTAGGGTTTGGACCCAAACAAGGTTGTACTGTAGCTGTATCTTGAAGAATGAGTGATGGCACATCAGTTAGGTAATAACACAAAATTGTTGTTAACAAATAATCCAAAGTCTCCGGTTAAGGATCAGAGCCCTTGGGTCAGCTGGGGGTGTTGGTTGACACAGACTAAACTTGGGTAGCTGGCTCTGCTGATCTTGGCTGGGTTTAGTTAACACTTCCTGGGTTGCCTGGAGCCTGGTTGATCCAGGCTGGAGTTAAGTGAAGTGACTACTTTCCTGGGACTAGCAAGTTGGGCTGGGGGATGTTCTTTTCAGGTGATGACAAAGACTCTGGAAGGCAAATGGAAATTTGTGAGGTTTTTTTAAGGTCTAAACTTGGAGCTGGGACACTATCACATCCACCTCATTCTGCTGGCCAATGCAAGGCACATGGTTGAGCCCAAAGTCAGAGGGTAAGGAATACACTCTGCCATTTTAGTGGGGGGAAACGTAAAAGCACATGGCAAAGGGTTTAGATATACATAAAGAGGGATGAAGAGTGGGGTCTATGATACTACCTATCCCAGATGGATTTCCAAGGACTTACAGGAAAAGGAAAGTGAATCAAGTAGAGTGTGATGGATTGAACTGGGTGCTCCCCACTCCCAATTCATATGGTAAAGCCCTAACCCCCAATGAGACTGTATTCAGAGATAGGGCTTTTAAGAAGGTAATGAAGACTAAATGAGGTTCATAAGGGTGTGTGCTGATCCTATAGGACTGTTGTTCTTATAAGAAGAGGCAGAGACACCAGAGGGCTCTCTCTCCACATACATGTACACAGAGGAAAAGGTAGCATGAGAGCACAGTGAGAGGATGGCTATTTGCAAGTGGAGGATAAAAAAGCACCTTGATTTTGGTTTTCCAGCCTACAGAACTGTAAGAAAATAAGCTTCTGTTGTTTAAGCCACCAAGACTGTGATATTTTGTTATATGGGCTGGGCTCACTGATACATAGGACAAAGAAGAAAGAGAGGTATATGGCAGGGGGGAATATTTGTTGAGCATATACCCTTTGCTGAATACCACACTAGGACCTTTTTTCCCCATACTATTTTCATCATCTTGTCAAATGGAATTATTATCTCCTTTTTGGAGAGGAAATAACCACAGTTGCCCACTGATGGGCAGAGGCAGGATTCAAGCTGGAGTCTGCTGCTTTGCAGCCCCATGCATTTGCCTCTAAAATGAAGATCAGCAACTTTCCCAGCAGAAGGGCCAGAAAGTGAATATCTGAGGTTTGACAGAACATTTGATGTCTAGGGTAACTCAACTCTGCCGTTAGAGTGTTGAAGGAGCCATAGGCAAAATGTCAACAGATGGGCATGGAGCTATTCTAACAAAACATCATTGGTGGACACAGGAAGTGGGTGAGAGTCACGTGCTGTAGTTCTAATGACCTCTGCTCTGTAATATTCTTCTTTTATGGGGTTTGGCCTATCCCATACAGGGAACTCTAGATAGACAAGTGCATAGGAAGGCTTGGATGTGTGGGAGTGTGTGATGTATTCAAGAGATGGAAAATAATTTGATGAGATGGGAGCAGACAGTGTTAATCTGAGGTATGAGAATTGAGGGAGTGGGAAAGCTAAACATGTAATGGTGGTCCAGGTCATACTTTTCTACTTGTTGAGCAAAGGTCTCCCATGTGGCAGGCCCTTTGATAGGCTCTGGGAGCTCCTGGTAGAGGGTACAAAGAACAATCTTTATCTTTGAAAGAGGTGATAATTTAGAAGAGAGAGAGAGAGAGAGAGAGAGAGAGATAGAGAGGGTTGGTATAAAGAGAGGAAGAGGCGCTGAGTGAAAGCATCCAACTTCTAAGCACTGGAACTTTAAGCTCAAGAAGTCTCATCCAGGGGCTGCCATCAATGGTTCTCCCAAAGATCAGGTAAGATGGAGGGTTGCTTGTTGAGCAGAGAATCAGAATCAATTAAATCAATGCTCCAGCATCTTTCTTGAGAATTTTCTCCATGTGGACATAGGCTTTTGGAGACTGAAGCTGGTATGACTATTTGAAAGAGTTAACACGTTGCACTTGGAAGGGAAAAAAGAGCCATGTGGTGGCAAAGAATTTGTTCCCTTCTTTGGGTGGCAGCCACAGGATTCCTCGCCAATTAGTAGCATCTGGTCCTCATAGAAGATTCATCCCTGGTTGAGCTGGCAGGTACCTCTGGATGTGACACTCTGTGAAGTTCCTGATGGGCCATCTGTGATGTCTTCTCTCCCCAGATACCTCAGGCCTCCCACCCCCTCAACCAGTCTGCCTTTCCTTTGAAATATTTTTAAACACTCAGACCTGAGAGCAAGACCAGCTCTAGGGTTTTTTTTTTTTTTTTTTTAGAGATGAGGGTGAGATTATGAGTTGCTTTTTTATACAGATCCAATAAAAGGAATCACGGACTATAGGAACCGACTATAGGAAGGGTATACGGGCCCTTACCATGAGCTGGTCCTGTTTTACCAAAAACGGTTTTTTTTTTTTATGTGTATCTCAAAAGAATTGTGTTAAGATGTAAGTGCCTTCATTATTCTGATTTGCAAATGAAGACACAAATCTCTGAAAGGTTACCTCCCCAGCCCAATGTTGCACAATTTCTAAGTGTTTGAACCAGGATTCCAATCCCGAGTAGTCTGAGTGAAAAAATTCAGAGCTTGACATCGAATGTAGGGAGAGATCTAAAATCCATGTCCTGTTAGAAGTGGGTGTTTATTTTATTTCATTATTTTTAAAGATTTTATTTATTTATTCATGAGAGACACAGAGAGAGGCAGAGACAAAGGCAGAGGGAGAAGCAGGCCCCAGGCAGGGAACCCAATGTGGGACTTGATCCCAGGACCCCAGGATCATGACCTGAGCTGAAGGCAGATGATCAACCACTGAGCCACCCAGGTGCCGCTAGAAGTGGGTGTTTAAATGGGATTGCTAATTTTTTTTTCTGCTTCTGGGTAAAATGAGAGTCCCATCATTCTGAGGGGTCCTTTCCTGATAAATGTTATAATAACACATGGAATGGTAATATTTGTATTGCAAACTGTTTCACAGTTTCCAGGATGCTCTTGCTGACATTATAGGACATTAGGAGGCTGTTCCTAGACTTGTAGACACTTTGTTTTCCCTTCTTTAGGCAGGGCAGAGCTGTCTCCTGGAACTCTTGTGTACTTGCTGTTCTGAGAACTCCTGGCCCTACACTCTCCTTCCATCTAAACCCAGTAAACTAGCCTGTTTTCCAAATGGATTCTGCGGGGAGGGGAGGAAGAGAATGAGGCTCAGCTTGCTATTCAGATGTGTTGTCTTCATTCACTGGGAAAAAAAAAGGCCTCGGTCTTAATGAAAAATAAAGAAGTCTACAGATGAATCCTTCGGCTTCCTGTCAAAGGCTCAGATTGAGAAATTTAAAGTTACTCTGCTTGCTGTCTTTTATTTTAAGTAACGGTGGAATGAAACAAGCCATGGTAGCCACCGAATACTCTGGTCATCTTCCTAAATTGATGATACATCTGGCTACTTCACCCCCTTTCAATCACCAATGCAATTTGTCCGAAGCCTCCAATTTAAATCACATAGATCTTCTCTAAACGTAATAATAGGCTACATAACTCTGGCTTCCCGTGAAAAGACAAAGGTTCTGCACGCCTGTGTGCGTGTGTGTGTGTGTGTGTGTGTGTGTGTGTACGCGCATAGCGGGGACGATGGATTGCAGCTGATAAGAAGAGATGCATTCCAACGGATGATTGAATTTAAAGCTCTTTCATTTCTACTGGGGATTTGGGATCTAATGAAATGATCAGCAGTCCTGCTGGGGCCGGCCTGCTGTGATCGCATCCCCAGACCCAGACCTGGGAGCTGAGGCATCTTGGTGAACCCATGCCGCCCCCTGCAGCCCAGCCTGGGGGCTGCCCCAGGACCCATCACATGTCTCCTGAGCCATTTGCTTGGCCTCCAAACTGGTTCCTGCCTCCAGAATTAGCCTCTCCACCCCGCTGGCAGGCATCTTCCGGCAGGTTTTTTTCCAACACACAAATCTGCTTAGTCCACTCTGCAGCTCAGAGATCTTCCTGGACTGTCCAGAAGGTTAACTTTCAAAGCACGTCCACAAGCAAAGCGTGTCCACTTCCCCACTGCCCGAGGGCACCTCCTTCTTCCAGAATGTGACTCTCATGCTCCCCGCTGTCTGCTTTGCTCTCTCACCCCTGACCTTTGTCTACTGTGTTCTCGCCCCTGGAACTTATTCCCTCTTCTTCCCACCCACTCCTGCTTAAGGGACGCACTGTTCTGTGCCTGGAATGGAAAAGCATAACATTGTTAAGAGTTGGAAGGATTCTTTGAAGTTGGGAAATTTAATTTCTATGGAAATGTGTGCTTTTTTTTTTTTTTTTTCATTTTGAAGTCTCCTTCTGCAAGATCCTGCTCAAATGTTGCTTCTCCAGAAAACTTCCAACTCTCCTGGCAGGTTATCCATGCTTGATACATGTGCAATAAATTAATGCACGAGTAAATGTGGGTTGGAAAGGCAAAAGGTCCTTTTCATTTTATTTTGTCCGAGGCTCTAGAGTCATGAATGCTTAGATTGTTTTTAGAGCCAGGGATGAACTAGTCCAGCTTTAGATGCAGAGAGGGGTCCATGTCGTAGGGCAACTCATGGCAAATTAGTGCCAGAAAAGTAGGACCAGAATGCAGTGTTCCTAATTCTGCCTCTATGTGGCTTTTGTCCTTAGAACGATTGTTCTGTTTGTGTTTGTTACATCCATGGGGCTGGTCCAGGCAGTAAAGACTGGCTGGCCACTTGCCCATTCCTCTTTCTCACGCCATGGCTCCTCAAACAATGTGGCCTTAACCACTGAGTTCCCTCATCCTGGGAATGATTATGAGTGGGAGTTGGAAGTTGGGAAAGACACAGTCTGGCTCCCCACAGAGCTCCAGCCAGCCTGCAGGCATGAAGGGAGAGTAAGAAGAACGCAGAGGAGAAGCTGCAGATTCTCTTGTGAATGGGGGTGAGAGATTTGAGGTGGTCCTCTCTGAGGAGGGGGCATTTCAATTGAGTCTGGAAGGTGTGCTGGATTTTTCAAGAGAAGGGCGAGAAGAGTGATCCCCATGGAGAGCATGTCATGTGCTAAGGCCCAGTGGCATGAAAGGTAATGGTGTGTTTGCAGTAACAGGGCGAAGGGTCAAGTGCCTGGAGGAGAGGAGGCCTGGGAAGGGGCAGAAGGGACCTCAAAGGGTAGGTGGAGCCAGCTTACCAAGCTAAGGAGATGGTGCTGCTGCATCTTCTGTGCATGGGGGTTAGGGGGTACATTATTCAGCTTTGGTTGCTGAAACAAAGTTTTATAGCCTGGGTGGCTTAAACAACAGAAATGTTTTTTCTCCTGGTTCTGGAGGCTGGATGTCCCAGATCGAGGTGTGGGCAGGTTGGTTTCTTCTGAGGTCTCTCTTTTTGGCATGCAGATGGCCATCTTCTCCCTGTGTCCTCACACAGTCTTGCCTTTGTATGTGTCTGAGACCTAAATTCCTCTTCGTATAAGAACACCTATCCTATTGGGTTAAGGTCCACCCTCATGATCTCATTTTAACATAATCACTGCTTTAGAGACCCTATATCCAAATACGGTTGCATTCCGAGGTCCTGGGGGTAAAGATTTCAACATATGAATTTGAGTGTGTGTGGTGGGGGTACAACTCACCGAGTAACAGGGGACAAATGGAGGTTTTTTAAGGATTCATTTGGAACACTCGACTCTCGTTTTCTTGGCCTGTGGTGTGTTCTAAATGGCATTAATCCTTCCTCTGAAGGGCCTCTAAATATAGATGCCATCTGCTGTTGTGCAATATGTTATCACTGATCCCCCACTTAGCAGCCGCTTCCTTACAGGCAGGGAGGGGAGGCTGCAGGGAGGCAGTCAGCAAGAAGCCAGAGAAAACCCCGTAGTCGGGTCGAATGAACTCCAGGGCCTCTGAGACGATAGAAGGACACCAGGATCCCCAGATTCTGTGGGGCTCACATCGACTCAGAAAGAGGCATCCTTCCCCCTTCCTCCAAGCACATGAGTGCGACATGGTGATGAACTTCTTTGCTCATTTAAAAAAAAATGTTCCTTCTTACAGAGCGAAGTGGCACCTGCCAGCCCTGGTTGATGGCATCTCTTCTATGATTAAGGGGAGCACTCATCATGTGGACATATGCACGTGCTGCCCCCCCCCGCCCCCCCCCCCCCCCGACGTGCTTTACTCAGACGACACCTGCCCGGAGTCCCTCTGCTGGCTGGTTTGCCCCGGCACTCTTGCTGTGAAGGACAATTTGGCCCTCCCATTAATTACTTTTAAAGTTCTAGATTTCAATTAGGGAGTTAATTACTTTTTGCCATATTGCCCCCATTAAAGACATTTTCATTATTAAGTCAATTTGTTAGAATTGAAGAGCCTTGCCAAGAGAGAAGACTTATTGTTCAAGGAGCCTCTTGCGTTCACTTAGGTCTCTTCCTGCTTTGAGGTGATGGAGGGGAAAGCCTTATTTTAGATTTTCCCCATCTGTATGGTTAATATTTGAGAGCCACTTTGTGCTCACAATTTACTGGGCCACAGGGGATGCAAAGGCAAATCCAAAGACATGCAGCCGGTGTCTTCAGGAGGGTCAAGTTCTAGCAGAGAAGAAATATTTTAAATGCAATGATTAAATTCCAATGATTAAATAACTTAAATCAGATGTGTAAGTACAGTAGGGTGGACATGCACAGAATATTATTGGGACAAGGAAGAGGAGAGGGGTGATTAATTTGAGAAGCCTCTGTAGGGTACGTAAAATTTTACATAGATCTTGTAGGATGCATAAGGGCTTGTGAACCAGATAAGAGGGAAATGTATTCATTTCCCAAGACTGTCAGGACAAAGTAGGGCAAATTGGCTTAAATGACAGAAATTTGGTTTTTCGTCATTTTGTAAGATAAAAGTTGGAGATCAAACATGTCCTCAGAGTCATGCACTCTCTGAAGGCTCTAGGGAAGGGTAAGCTCCAGGCTTCTCTCCTAGCTTCTGGTAGTTCTTGGCTGGTGGGAAGAATAATGCAAATCTCCACGTGGCATTCTCTCTGCGTCTCCACCTTGTCTTCCCTCAATCTGTGTCTGTTTCCATGTTCAAATTTCCTCTTTTTTCTAAGGACACCAATATGGGATTACAGTCCACCCTATTGACTTCATTTTAACTTGATTATCCCTGTTAAGATTTTATTTCCAAACACAGTCACATTCTGCGTTACTGGGGGTTAGCACTTCACCATATGAATTTTGAGGGGACAGGATTCAACCCGTAGGAGCATCTGTGGTAGAGGAAACAGGATGCACAGAGGCATGAGGTCCTGAAAGGATCAGCCTATTTGGGGAACAGAGAGACGTCGATATAACTGGACTGTAGTCCACTTCAGGTCAGCAACATGAGGGATTTCTCCAAAGTAACGTTGAAGGTTGTGAAGTGAGCCCTTACAGGTTTTTTTTTTTTTTTTTGAGGAAGAGGAGGGGCCAAGGGAGAGGGAGAGAGCAAATCTTAAGCAGGCTTCATGCCCAGCTCAGAGTCTGACACAGGGCTTGATCTCACAACCCTGAGATCATGATCTGAGCCAAAATCAAGAGTTGGGTGCTAAACCAACTGAGCCAACCAGGCGCCTCATTCTTACAGTTTTAAAAATAATGATTACTTTTCATTTACAGCCTTTATTTTTTTTTCATTTACAGCCTTTATTTGTGTACTCACATATGCACATAATTTTGTACAATACACAAATGCAATCATTTATATGCTTAAAAACCACTTTCCATCTTGCCTGTTTCTGTTTATCTTATTCTTTTCTTCCTCCTTAAAATTCTCCCCCACCCTGCTTCTGTCTCCACTATTATTCCCCTCCCACGCCCTCAATGCTACTAACCCAGGTGCCTTCTCTTACATGTTTGCCTTTATATACAAAAACCTTTTATTCTACAGAACCCTGTGGAAATCCTTCTAAATTTGCATTTTTTAAAAAATGGGAGTAATATTGACCCCTGGGGGACGAAATTGGTTCTCGGGAGGTGAACAAAATCTTCGCTCTTACAATAGTCAGTGGCCTTCCTGGGTCAGTTCTCTTTGAAACACAAACAGTGGTATTTGTGGGGTGGATGATCTCAGAAAAAAGTTAGGGGGCGCCTGCCTGAATCATCTCCTCTTCATGGCTGCATTCTATCCCATGGTGTGGGTGGAACGTCGTTTATACAGCTACTCTCCTATTCGTGGCCACGCCTTCTGTTTCCAGATCTTTGCCCTATGAAGAGGGCTGCAGGCAACTCATCATTGCTTTTATTTCTGTGGCAAAGCTTCTCACAGTTGGAATCTTAGCCATGAAATATCTGATTTTTTAATTTGGTGATAAATGTTCCCAGATTGCTTTTCCCAAAGGCAGAATCAGCTCACATCGGAGGAGACTCCTTCCCTGCTAGTGATGGATGCTCTCGCTCTTTCTAGTGTTTTCCACTCTGATAAGTGTAAAGTGATATCTCATGGCGGTGTTAATTTGCGTTTCTCTGACTAGCAGAGAATGTGCACATCTTTTCATACATTTTTCAGCCATGTGGGTTTGCTCTCATGTGAATTGTCTATGAATATACAGCGACTCCATTTCTGTATGGTGATGCTTATCTTTTCTTCTACATTCAAGAGCTCTTTATACAGCATAGATATTTGCCTTCGTCTAGCATCTGTACAACAATACCTTTCTCAGATCAATTACTAGTCTTTTGACTTTATTTATGGTACTCTTACGCACCAAAATTGAAAATTTTGCATAGTAAAAAGTTTATATAGTAAAATTTTACATTGTTTCTAGTCTCAGTTCAGTTTTACTTTATCACATTTTACATGTTGTAACCTAGATTTTCTGGCAGGTTTTTGGTTTTAGTTTTTATATTTATGTTTTTAATACATCTGCAAGTTTTTTGTTTTGATTGATGTTTTTTCATTTGCATGCAGTTGACACACAATGTTATAGGAGTTTCAGGTGTACAACACAGTGATTTGACAAGTTTATACATTATGCTATACTCACCACAAGTACCAAGAGTATATCCCTACACATCACTATTACCATATCATTGACTGTATTCCTTTGCTGTGCCTTTTATTTCCATTTGTTTTTGTTTGGGTATGACAGATAATAGGACTGTTTTCACCCCTCCCCCCCAGATTGATAATGAGTTTGCTAGGACATTTTATAAATAATCCATTCACCTTCCTTTGAATCAAATTGTCATCCTTGTCATAAATGAACTTATAATACAAAGACACCTGATTCTGGGTTCTCTACCATGTTCCACTTCCACTGATTTATCCATGCCTTGATCAAAACTAAGTTGATTGATTATTCTTTAAGACGTTTATACAATTCCCAAACCCCAAACACACACACAAACAGAAACAAAAATCCCTTGTAAGAATTCTACACAGAATCATATTAAAATTATATATTAAATTTTGGGTAAGTTGAGTATATATTTTCCCATTTGTTCAGAATTTAAATATTTTAATAAACATTTATTGCTTTCCTCACATGTGCCTTGTACATTTCTTTGAAAGTGTATTCAGAGGTATTTTTTGACGTGATTAATAGGAACATTGTCAGGATAAAGAAAATGTGTGGATTTTTGTTCATTTATCTTGACTAAAACTACCTCTCTGGACAAGTGAGGGAATGGAGAGAGATTCAGTGCAACTGGGACATAGGATTCTTGGGACATACGCTATCCCATCCCATCCCACCCCATCCCATTCCATCCCACCCTATCCCATGCCCCCCCATCTCATCCCATCCCATCCCATCCCATCCCATCCCATCCCATCCGTTTCATACCATAAGATACTATTACCAAACATAACATAATATAATATATACTTCAGAGGAATTGTGTCTGTGTTTTCTCTTAAGGGCTTTCTCAGGAGGCTGGTTTAGGGTCTTCCTGCTCACAGGTTCAAGTAACTGGAAACATCTCCCATTCTTGAATGTCTTAGGTGGCTCAGGCTGCCACAGGCCTACGCCACCGACATTTATTTTCTCACAGTCTTGGAGGCTGGAGGTCCAGGATCAAGGTGTGGGCAGGGCTCGTGTCCCCTGAGGCCTCTCTGTGGCTGGCAGATGGCTACCTCTCCCCTGCATTCTCACGTGGCCTTCCCTCTGTGCCCGAGCATCCCTGGTGTCCCTTTGAATGTCCAAATTCCTTTGTCTGTGAACAACACTGGTCATGTTGGATTGGGGCCCATCTTAATGACATCATTCAACTTTACCACCTCTTTAAAGGTCTTACCTCCAAATGAGTCACATTCTGAGGTTCTGAGGGTTTGGGCTTCCACATATGGATTTTTTTTTGGGGGGGGGTGGATAAAACTGAGCCCAGAACACTGAAGGCCAGCTGGGGGGTGTGACCAGAGAACCTCTTCAGGCTCAGGTGTTATGGCCGACGTTTTCTTCCCACATTCCCATTTGATAAGCAGTTACTGAGAGGCAAGTCCAAGGAAGCTACCTTGTGGAGGATGGATACATGCCCACAGTCCTCTGAGGCAGATATTAGCTCACGTTAGAGACCCCAAAACATCCGGATCCAGGCTGTGGTCACCTTGGCTACAGCCACCAGCCTCCTCTGAGATGTTGTCTTTGTCCCTTGGCTTCCCCCGTGTCCAGCACCCCACCCACCATCATCCCCCACATGAGGTTTACCGAGAATTCCAGAAATTGCCTATCAAGGCCACAGATGAGAATAAATGTGCTTAGTTAGTATACCAAATTCTGAGTCAGGGAACCGTGTCTTCTTCTAGCACCCCATCCCCCTGGGAAATCTCAGGATCATTTTGGAGAGGCTGTTAGGAATTAGCTGTGGGATCCCACATAAGCCAATGGAGATGAAGAACAGTATGGTAATTTGACATCCATATTAACATGATTTCCTGGAACTCAGGATGAAGAATGCTGAGTTGGTTCAGGGGCACGAAGTATAATTTAGGGGGTAAAGTGGGCATATGGACTCTGGAAACAAACTCACCTGTGCTTCTGGTCTGCCACCCATCCACCCCGTCATTTGAACATGTGACATAATCTCCCCGAAATCCAGCTCACTTGTATAAGGGACTGCAGATCTCTGCTTCTCAGGAATCCTGTGAAGAGAAGTGCCTCATGTCATGGATTGACAGCACCTGCCCTGGCACCTGTTCAGCGAGGCCTAGGGTACATATGGGTGTTCTGCTTCCAACAGGGCCAGTGACAGGGTGGAAAGAAATTTGTGGTTCCCATTTGTGGTGGGAGGGGAGGAGAGAGAGAGAGGGATTAATTGAAAGAGAGAAATACTCATCTCCCAGGAAGGAGGATTAATGATCTGCCCCTCGGCTGCCCTGTGGGGCGGCTGCCCCCAGATCTGCTGAACTAGAGCAAACAAACCCAAATGAGAGTGACAGTACCATTCTGCAGCCGATGTTCCCGTGGGAAAGGGATGTTCAACAGTTTCTGCTACATCTTCCCCTCCATCCCTTCCTTGCCACAGGGGCGTCCAGGAAAAATGACAGACAAAAGTAAAACACAGGAGGGCCATCATGAGGTTACTGGAATGGAAGAGACACTAGTGACGGCTGCACGATGCTGGGTCTTCGTGGCAAGCGTCTGGCTGTCCCCTAGGGTGTGCTTGGGATTCTCCGTGCCGCCTGCCTCTTCCCCCACGCTTCCGACCTTTATTGAATGTCTGCGAGTGTGCTGCTGGGCACTGGGCTGTTTCTGCCCTCAGGAATCTGTCTTCTTGGAGGGATGCATTCCTAAACAGGTGGCAGCGCAGCAGGACCCAGCCAGGGCAGAGGAAATGCAGACAGCCTGGGTGCCGGCCAGGGAAGGCTTCCTGGGGGTGTGACTGTCTTTGTCATAAGTCTCAGAAGATGAGTGAGGGAGCAAGGTGACAGAGGGGACCTTTCAGGGAAAAGCCGCAGGGGAGTGAAGCAGGTGGACACGCGGAGCAAACAGGGAGGCAGTCAGGGTGGCTGGAGGCCAAGTGTGAGGGGTGGGGTGTGCGTGGGGGACAAAGGTGAGGCTGGAGAGAAAGTCAGGGTCCAGGCCATGGTGGTCAGTGACACTTTACCCGAAGCCTCTCTTGGAGCCAGTGAGGAATTTAAGCTGGCTGCGGGACGAGCGTACTGGCCCATAGCATAACACATTGAGTTGTTGAATCGCTATGTTGTTAGGCGAAACTAACGTAACATCGTATATCAGTTATGCTCACACTAAAAAAAAATTAGAAGAGATCCCTGGCAGTGATGGATTGAGAGCACCACGGGGTTCTTAAAAAAAATCTGTAGGTTTTTACAGAAATCTGACCCCAAAGATGACAGGGCTTAAGGACAAAGGCTATGGCCATGAAGACAGAATCTGGAGGTCTGATGCCAGAGAGAGGAAGTCGCGCTGGCTAGACACGGTATCTGGAGGGACGTGGGTGTGAAGGAGAGGTAGGGTCAGGGGCTCCGGCTTGGCCGGTTGGGGAGATTGTGGGGCAGCCCCAGAGACAGGTGCTTGGGGAAAGATGATGGATTCAGTTGGAAATATGTTGGCTCTAAGTGTCCCTGACAGTATGGGCATCTTGGTTTGGAGATTTGAGGGGCACTCAGGGTGGGAACGTGGATGGCCAGCAGTTAGCATTTGGGGTTAGGGTAAAGGAGAGTGCCAGAGTAGGAAGAGAAGGAGGCTGGGGAGTGGGCACTGTGAACCGGGCACTGGGGAGCAAAGGAAGAGGGCGGGAGAGGGGCAGGTGGAAGCTCAGTGGGCATGTCATATCCCGGCAGCCAAAAGAGGAGGAGTTTAGAGCCAGAGGGAGGCTCATCACTGCCTGGGAATTCTAGAAAGGCTGGATGGAGGAGCATCTACCCAATTTAGCACAAGCAGCCATTCTGACTTGATAAGGGTGTTTCAGTGATGTGCAGGGAGGCCAACATGGGTGGTCTGAGGAGTTAACTAGAAGGCTAGGAAGCAGAAGCCCCGAGTGTAGGGAATCCTCCAAAAGTTTTGGCTCCGAATGGGAAGGTAAAGGAGGACTTGCCATTGAGGGGTGGGAGGCGTCAGATGCAAGAGACGGAACAGTTCTTGTAAATCAGATACGATGACTCCGAACTAGAGAGAGAGTAAAAACCCAAGAGAGAAGGAATGAGGGTGGAATGAGGTGTCCATTGGGAGTCTGTGGTGGGTCCATCCAGTGAGGTTAGGGCTGGGTGTGGTGTGTTTCCTGCTCAGAAATGCTTCCACAGTTCTGATGGGCTGCCCCTCCCTCACTTTCCATCCCTGGGGCATCCCTGACTAGGGCAGGGGGGTCATATTGATTGGCTGGGGACTGGGAGCATTAGCCAGACTTTGCAGAAGAATATGAAAGATTTTGCACACAGGTGAGAGCAACAAAAGTGTGGTTGAGGGAGGACAAGTATAGTTGAGACAGGTGCAGAGGTCACCGGGGTTGGCTGTAAGCTCACGGTGAGTCTCGATGGTGGGAGGTTTCAAGGAGCAGCTGGCACACGAGGTCTCCAGGCATTGTCACGAGTTTACGGGCATCTTGGGCATTTATGGAAGGACCCCAGCCAGGTGCTGAGAGTACGGGAGGCACGAATCAAGGATCTCACCCAGAAGCATATTGGGGAGATCTGGGTAGTGTTTTGGGGTCTCCAGGAAGCCTAGAGTTCAGGGCAGGGCTCCAGATGGGGGAGCAGAGCTTGAGTGCCAAGTGGGGGCCCTGAAGCAAAGGCCGGGCCATGTACAAGGCCGTGGGGAGGTGTGTGGTGTCTGAGGGCAGGGAGTACTGCTCCGGGCCTGCTGGATTCCAGGATGTGGCACTACCAACCCCACAGGAGACCAGCAGCAAGTATCTCAGAACAATGAAAGGCAGAGGTGAAGGTAGAGAATAGGCCATGGAGTGACCCTGACACCTATAGTGTGGACTGAGCCATGTCTCAGAAAAGCCATCAGAGCCTGGGGAGGTGGGGTTCCCCAAGGTAAACCAAAAAATGCTCTGGCTCAGGCAGGACCCTCGTATCTCCTGGACCAAGGAGCATGAGCAGAGCCTTAGAAACAAAATAGTTCTGTGTTCAAATCCTCACTCCACCCATGCTGTGTGACCCGGGAAACGTCTTCACTTTTCTGAGCTTTGTCTCCTCCCCTGTAAAATGAAGGGAACTCTCTGCTGCCAGAGTCATTGGCAGCAGACATACCAACAAGATGATATTTTGAAACTCTCAGCCATGGTGAGTGACCCATAGCGAGTTCTTCATAGATGATAGTCCTTCCTTCCTTCTGAAGTCGCGTTGGGACTTTGTTAAAGGAACACTTGCCCAGGGTGTTGGATGGTGGAATTTGGTTCAATAAAAGTCCAGACAGAATTAAGTAGAAAAGTTTGTTTCCCCCAGGTCCTGGAGGAAGTAGAGAACATGTCTTGAGGGGCCTTAATATGGGGAGTTCGAAGCAGGGTGCAGGTGGAGGGAGAGATAGGACCAGGACATATGTCTTTATTGGGGTTCCTGGATGGGGTGCACTGGGGTTCCCTGGATAAGGCAGGATCGGTCAATTCCTCCCCCAAAGAAGAGGGTTTTGGTAAGCTTTTCTGGCATCCTATCTAATGAGTGCACAAAAATGGCCACATATTCTTTGAAATTCTTTCCACTGAGAAATGGGGCTATGGCACCTCCTCTTATAGCTGGGAGGTCTTCATCATTGCTTGACCACATAGAATATGCCGGAAGTAATGCTGTGCCAGTTTCCAGGCCCAGGTCTTAAGAGATTGGCAGCTCTACTCTTTGTTCCTGGAACACTTGGAGCGGCCCTGAGCCACCATGCTATGGGGAATCAGAGGCAGCCCCACGGAGAGCTAAGGAAGCCCATGTGGAAAGGAAGCAAGGACCCCAGATGGAAGCCCCCACAGCCAACAGCAACACGCCAGCCTGTGAGCGCGGCATCTCGGGGCTGGGGCCTCTGGTCCCGGGGAGCTGCCCCAGCTTATGCCACACGGAGCAGAGATGAGTCGCCCCTCTGAGCCCTGCTCAAAATGAAGATTTTGAGGCCAAGTTGCCGATTACTGTTGAAGCCACTAAGTCTTGGGACAATATGTTATGAAGCCACAGGTAAGAGGACCAAGCGCCCTGTGGCACCAGCAGTGTTTCCTGGTCATGGGAGGAAGGAAACACAACCCATGATAACATCGCAAACGTTGCTCATCTGTCACTGTGCAGCCAGCCGCTGTGACCACAGCTACCGTGGATAACTCCATCACTCAGAACAAATCTGTTTCTCTGAGCTTTGTAGGCAGCTTGGTGCCACCAGGATAGAGCTCTAGGCTGCTGTCCATCGAGGCAGAGCCCTGGGCTCGCTGCAGAATGGGAGGAAACAGCAGAGGGTCCAGACACGGCACTTAGCTGGGGAGGGCGGAAGCCTCCTCTGTGCCTCCTTCCCTGGAACCAGGTGGCAGTCGCGCTCTCCTCATAATTAGAGGCGCAAAGAACACCCCTGGGTCTCCGCATTCCCGTAAAGTGCTCCCCGAACACAGGGGAGCTGTTGGCGAAGACAAAACAGATGGCGCTGCAGAGATTGGAGGTGCTCACCGGAGGGGTCGTGTTACCTCCAGGAGCAAGGCATAAACAATGCAGCACCGCTTGCCACCTCCCAAATTAGCTGGAAAAATAAAAGGGAACTGAGTGCTACCGTGGGCAGCAGGCTCTCGAGGCGGCTTGGGTGATATGTCACCGGGAGCATCTCGCCCTGCCTGTCTCGGGGAGCCCCGCTGATGAGATGCGCTGAACATTATTAACGCCACTTTGCGGAAAACGCTGTACACTCAGACTAATGCCTTATGGCATTTGCTGCTTTCCTGGGGCTCCAAAGATGGGGAGAAAGTCCTGAAATAGCAACTCGGCACTGGTCGTCAAGGCAACAGGATCCTTCAGGATGCACCATGAGGGGCTAAGCTTGGCCCTGGGAGGGAATGGGAGGAAAGAAATCACAAATGTAGATCCTACCCTCCACGAGCCTACATTCTTGGGAAGACAAGGTTTTGGTGTGTGAATCTCTCAGGGCAGCATTTCCCTAACGAGGTCCCGAGGAGCATGAGTACAGCAAGATAGTAACTAGCGTGCGGAGGAAAGAGAATCGTGTGGACACATAATTTTGCAAAGCACGCCAGACCAAAGTTCAAGACCGCTGGGTTTCTCAGGCTTTGAAAAGCTCGTGTGCATTGGCGCTGTGCAAGAGGGAGAGATCGTTTGCTACATTTCCCTGCATTATCTGACCATGGAAACTCTTGTTCACACAGCATTTCAGGGGATTAGTAAACTACAGAATGGCCTTGGGGACCCCGAATTAGGAAGTATTACAAAGCAGTATGTAATTAAGTTCTCAGACTGTGTGGAACGGCTAGGGAGTGCAACAGAGTTCAGGGCAGGGGAGCTGGTGCCGGCTGGGCTGGGCTGAGGAGAGGGCTTCATGGAGGAGGAGGAGGAAGAGGAGAAGACGGAGGAGGAGGAGGGGGAGGAGGAAGGGAGTCTTGTAGATTCTGAGTGGGGGGCAGGAGTGCAGGGTGGGGTCCGGGGGGGATGTGGGTGAGCCTCCTCCTTGGAGCTCAGGAGCCCTTGGGGGTGTAATAAAGGGCTGCTTAGTGTTCAAGTGGTTGCTTATATCTCATTACCAAGAATTGGAGGAAGCAAAACTTTCCTTGTGCTATTCCTGCACCTGGAATGACCTTCCTTCTCTTATTTGCACAGACCCATGCCTTTGACAGCACATTCAGTTATCACCTCCTCCTAGAAGCCCTCTCTGGTACTCCAGGGTGACTTGACTCTTTCACTGTGGTCTACTTTTTTTTTTTTTTTTTTTTAATTCTCAGACTCTACAATTGCCAATGTATTCATCAATCCCTGATTCCCTTTTGGAGGTTTTTTCCTTTATTGTGGCAAAATATACAAAACACAAAATTTGCCATCTTAACAATTTTCAAGGGTACAATTCAGTGGCATTATTATACCCACAGTGTTGTATGGACATCACCACTATCTAGGTGCGAATTTTTTCAGCACCCCAGACAGGAAGTGCACCATTAAAGGCATAACCCTTCATCTCTCCCTTCCCCCAGCCCTTGGTCAGCTCAAATCTACTTTCTGTTTCTATAACACTGCCTCCTCTGGTATTTCACGGAAGAGGAATCATACACCATTTGTGTTGGCTTCTTTCACCAGCATAACGTCCTAAAGATTCATCCATGGGGCAGCAGGTGTCAGAATGGCCTTCCTTTTAATGATTAATAGTCCAGTGTAAGGATAGACTCCATTTGGTCCATCCATTCATCTGCTGACGGCACTTGTGGCTCTTGTGAACGATGCTGCCGTGAACATGAGTGTACAGGCATCTGTCTGGTCCACTCTTGTGCATTGTTGCTGCTTCTTCCCCGGGGGTGGCTGTGCCATATCGAAAGCTCTTTGTTTGCATGCTGAGTTTCCCCTCTGGACTGTGAACTTTTCAATCCACGGGTAGTTGTTGAGCATCTACTTGGTGTTTGATACTCTGCTGGGCACTGGGGGTAGAGTATCTACCAGGCAGAAAATCCTGCCCTTTGGGAACACACTTAGGATTGTGTCCATATGCAGATGGCATGGTAGGATGTGGTGCCAGCAAGAACTGAGCAGGGCTGTAACACACATGACCAGCACTGTGAGGATTGGAGTGGGGGTGGGGGAGCTCCAGGTTGGGGACACCACTCACAGTTGTTTCCAAGATGCTCAGATGTTTGGACACTGGCTGCTCAGAGCTCAGGGCATCCACCCCCACTAAAATTGCAGGCATGTTGCAATTTTAAGAACTGGCCCCAAATATTAGTTTGAAAATTGGGGTGCCTTCAGTCTCCCTTGATCTATCCAGGGCTCTCTCTGACTCTGTCTGTTGCTGACACGCACAGACGAGCACACATGTGTACACACACACACACACACGCAGGCATACCCTCTCTGCTCCCCTGAGCCCACAAGGAACCTCAGATGGGAAAGAGGTATTGCACTTTGACAAAAGTTGTTTAATAATCTCCTTAGACGCCCAGGTAGCTCACGCTTCCCTCTAACCGAAGCTGCTCATGGGGGCGGCGTGTTCCCTTCCAGGTTGGCCTACCCCAGGCAAGGATAGAAACGGAGCTCTTGCAGACAGCCTGTGGGGCGCTGCTGTGCTCAGCTTCCGTCTCAGGGTCAGGAATGACACAGTTAGCAATGATCGCTTAATTGCCTATTTACTAGAAGACAGTATTAGACACAACAGGGTCAGGCTCAGCTCTCTCCCAGCCTCAGGCTCCTCTTCTATAAAATGGGAACAATGATGCCTCCCCTCTGACATGCTTGTACAGGGCCCGTTAGCACTGGATATTATTGCCTCGATGGTTAGAGTCAGAGCACCACCTCTGAAATGGCAAGCTGCTCCAAGTAAGCGCTGAACTAATGTGAGGGCGGTAATGAGCAGAGAGCCAGATGCGGGAGCCCCGAGATCCGACTGCATCTGATTTAAGCACATGTGAGCTGCCCGCCCAGAAGCCAGAGAAACCGAGGCAGTGTGCACAGAAGTTCGCAGGGACCCTAAGGTGTAGTAGGAATGCAGGTGCAAGCACCACTGTTGTACTGATTATTCCCCGCATCTCACCTCCTTACTAGCGTCATTGGGAAGACGGCAAGCCGCTCCGTGTACGGAGCCCAGTGGGTTATGCAATGCAAGGGCGGCGTCTTAGAGGCATTGCGGAGTCTCACCAAGTCAGATAACGCTGGGCAGAGGAGTCCCAAGACCCCTGATGTCACAGACAAGTGTTGATGGGCGCTCGTAGGCTGTGATAATCTTTGTTGCTCCCTGAGGGCCAATATCCAGTGGGCACGGTGGGTGTCCTGGGAGCTACGCTCACTTTTACCTCGCGGACCGGACAGCAGCAGGGCCCGGGTTGATAGACTCCAGGGACTGTGTGCTGTGCGCACACCTCCTCTGCTGACAAGCGTGCAGACAGGGAATGGGGTACCTGTGCATGGCCTCCTCTGGACTGTCTGCTCACAGGGCACCCCCCTGTCCCCAGCCACGGACATAGGCTTTTCTTTAGTTACAGAGGAGGGGCTGCCAACCATGCTGGCCAGAGAGACACGGGCTGTATCTGCTAACTGGGGTCAAAGTCAGGCTAGCCTCGAGCTGCCCTGTCCTACCTCTCCAATCATGTCTCTCATGGAACCTCCTTTTGCTGCCAACCCTCTGGTTTAACTGGTTTATCAGCAGAGCCCCAAACAGCCACATTGTTCCATATATTGGTGCCTTGACTTGCAATGTCCTCTGCTCTACACATTGCTTCCCTCCAGACTGTTTTGCGAACGTGGGCTCAGCTTAAGGGATGCATGTTTCAGGTGTGGTTGACCACTGTCCCCCCCGGGTCCTTGCCTGGTTCTCTCCAGGCCCTGTCTGGATAACGGGATTGGCATCCGTAACACCCGATTGCTGTGATCTGTTTACAGGCATGTCTCCCTGCCCCTCCGCTCCTCCCGTGCTGAGCAACTAGCTGGCAAGGCCCTGGCCACACACATCCCGAGTCCTCTGTTCCTAGCACCGTGCCTGGGACCTTCGTGCTTAGCGCTGCCCCCTCACTGGTGAGCCGATGAAAGACAGGAATTAAAGATGTGTGCTAAGCGGTGTGGGTTTGAGTCTGTGCTCCCCTGAACCAGTCAGGAAGAAGGTGGGTGAGTCAGGTGCTGTTTGGCCTCCACCTTGGCTCTGGGGTCAGCAGAGACGTCACAGGCCAAGTCCAGGTGAGTGACGGCTGTTCTGACTCAGAATCAGACCCTGTTCCTGTCCTCTCTGTGATGGTGACGTGACCCTGGCCTGGGGTTGGGGGTGCTTCACTCATCCCATCCCATGGAACTCAGCCAGGGAGGCTTCTTCCTGTTTTACAGGTGAAGAGATGAAATTTGAGATTTAACGTGGTGGGATTGAGACCCAAACTGGATATTCTCACCCCAACTCCTGTTCACTTGCCACCAGGCAATGTGCTTCATGTGCTTTCCCTTTATGATTCCCCCCGCTCCCAAATATATGGTAGTGACTTCTAGACTCTTGTTCCAAATGCCAGCATCTTCTTTCTTGGGTGGCCAAAGTGGCCCAGCGCTCAGGAGCCTGCGGGTAAAGATGAAGGCATATTAGCAGGTGGATGGATGGGCAACATATGTTGCCTTGTCTCCCCACCTGGAAATACCAGGGCCACAGCCTTGGACCTGCTTCCTCCAATGAAATCCCCGTGCCAAGGATGTGTACCTGTGCTTCCTGCCATCTCTTCCTTCTTGTCTGCCACTGGCTGCAAACAGATAATCGAGGAAAGGGGTCTCTGTTTCTGGTGGCTTCCATGGGAACTGCTTGCCCTGGGCTCCGTGGCTCCTCACTGAGGCCCCCTCAAACCTGGATGCTGAAGCCACCCTGGGTTCTTGAGGCTCCCTGCCAGTGGTGTACCTGAGCTGGCTCCTACTGGCTCATGAGGGCCTCTTGTGTGCATCCTCTGCCAACTCTGAGGTTACGAACATCCTGTGGGTAGCTTGGGATTGGCCATGGTGGGCATATTTGCACTATGGAAATTGGGCAAGGCTGCACACCAAGGATCTGTCAGCCTGTTATTAACGTTGACACATCACTGTCCCCCCCGCCCCCCACTGCTCCTGTGCTCTGGAAACAGCATTAGGGGTGCCTGGAGTCCCTGTTGCTGCCCATCAACCCTGCCCCCCAACCCTGCAACAATAAACTGCTTTGTAGACAGAATATGAGAGACTCCTAACTCTGGGAAACGACCTAGAGGTGGTAGAAAGGGAGGTGGGCGGGGGGTGGGGATGATTGGGTGACAGGCACTGAGGGGGGCACTTGAGGGGATGAGCACTGGGTGTTATTCTATATGTTGGCAAATTGAACACCAATAAAAATAAATTTATAAAAAAAATAAAATAAATAAGCCCCTTTGTCCCCCTGCTGTGAAAATGCCCTTGTCTGGTGGAAAAGAGGCACATATCCCCCAACAAAAAAACAATTACCTGTGCATATGTACCTATGCAAATAGATGCACGAGAAGGGGAGACACTTTCCCAAATCCTAGCGCAGGCCCCATCCTAACTTTGGATGTGCATATTTTAAATTCTAATTCTCAAATGAAACCCCAAGGCACTTTGAATGGACTGGAAAGGCACTGAACCTTCCATCAGGAAGCCTGAGCCCCTGGCTTTTATTCCTTCTCTGACTGTGTGCCCTTGGGCGTCATAGTCAAGGGTAGGCTTCCTGATGGCTACAGTCGCCCGCCCCCCCCAGCCCCGATGTGTTAAAGTAGTGTCACTGCTAAAGCAACCCCTCAACTTCCAGTGGCCTGCTCAATACGTTTCTTCCTCACTCCCACTGCTGTCTGTTCAGGAAGATGGAGAGCGTGAGGACTGGTTGTGGGCGGATTTTATAGGCCAGCCTGGAGGTGGCAGTTGTCACTTTCTTTAACATTCCATTGACCGGAATTTGGTCCCATGGTCCCACGGCAAGGGAGGCCTGTGGACAAGAGATTCAGGAGCATGCACGTCTCTGCCTTGCTGGGGAATCTTTCCACCTCCGGAGATCGATTCTGTGTCTAAAACGTGGAAGCTTTGGCCTGTGAGCCCTGCAAGGCTTCTTGCTCGAAGAGCCTGTGAACCTCTTGTTTTATCATCGCCAAAAGAAACGAGCAGGGCTGGTTGGGTCTGCTTCTCATCCTTGGCCTGGCTTCGCTGTGTGGTGGAGGCAGCCCTTCACCAACGAGTCTGTTCAAAATGCAAATCAAAGCCTGAGTGCCCTGTCATCATTTCTCTCAAAACAATGTCCAGACCCATCGCTCTCCCTCTGAGTCTTCTGAGACACCAAATTTGAACTCATTTCATCAAGGCCAATTGTCAATCATAAGAAGAAATCTATATGAAATTTTAATTGCAAGATGTTCGGTGCAAATTTAATGAGTGGAATAAGAGATCCGAGAATTCCCGCATTCTCGGTTCATGCATAATGTTGACTTAAATTGGCTCTCTGGAGGTGGAGGGAATTGCATTTTTAGAATTTACACACCGAGAGAGCAAATGGAGGGGACCCTGAAGGTTAAGGTCATAAATCACAATCATTTAACTGGCTTTGAGTGATTGCTGTAGACCGTAATGGCGAGGCGCACTGGCTGTGGCCACCAGTGATTACTCTGCCTCTGATTATTGAAATGCTGCTCAATATTCATAAATCAGTGGTCATTAATCCCCCAAATAGTACCTGTCGGCTTTCTAAATAAATTTCCAACCTGCTAATGGAGATTGAAAGAGGCTGATGGGTACTAGCTCAGAAGTGAAACAAATGAAGGCATCCCTCTCCCAGGCTCGGAAATGTGTCTTTTTGGGAAGATGAAGTCACTTGGGGGCACAGAGGTCCCCCTGGAGCTCTCCGCCAGAGAGGGCCTGTTCTGGCAGCTTCTCCGAACACCTGTAATTTCTGGAGACCCTGGCCTTGATGTGTACATCTTCATCTCTGAAATTTTGTTCAGGGACCCAATCAAACGAGTTAAAAGCTTCCATGCGGTGGCTTGCCCATCCCTGTTTACCCATGGTGATTGGAAAATAAGCACCCAGCACAGCGAAAGGCCATGGCATTTATTGGATAACGTGAGAGGGAGCAAGGGAGGGAAATTGTAATTGGAGCGTCAGTCACTGGGGTGACAAATTTGGGAAGAGATCAGGAGATGAAAATGAGCATATCCTCGTAGTTACACGAGCATGAGAAGTGATTTCATTACCACAGACACTTAGAGCCCGTGTTCATTTTCTCTGTGCTTGGTTTCTGGGTGAGATTCATAAATGATAGATAACGGTGACCAGACTTCTGGGTGAGAGCATCATGTTGATTTGGGGAGTAGGTGCCACTCCATAAAGATTGCATTTTAAAACTGGCAGAAAAACAGATTTGTGTGTAGGTGCATGGGAGAAATGTGGTATAGGATGTGTCTCGTGCCTGATTTCACCTTGAAAAAAGAAATGGAGCCAAGGAGGGGCGGCCGGATGTAAATGCTGTTTTCAAGAGCCATCCTTCGCTCATAATAATAGCACAATCTCTTTTAATTCCAAATTTATTGGTCATCGGGAACAGGGAACTGACACTGTAGCTACAAAACCTCTTCCCCCATCAAACAAACCAAGGGCCCGAAGGGGGCCTTGGCCTTAGTTGACAGTTATAGAACTAAAATCCAGGCCAGTTGCCATGAAAAAGAGCAACAGCTAAAAACCATATTCTGCTTGGAGTGTGAATTGAATCACCCCACGCACAAAAGCAATTTGGCAATATGTATGAGGAGTCTTAAAAATGTTCATATTCTCTACCTCCTTTGGGATTGATTCTCTTCACCCTTAGCACAGATTCTCGTTTCTAGTAACGGATTCCAAGGAAATAAGTTGACACAGAAAGAGGTGCATGGAAGGCTTGTTTTAGCACAGCTGAAGCACCCTGCAAGTCCGACCATGGGGCCGGGGGCGGGGTGGGGGGGGTGTTAGTTAAGTGAGCTATGGAACATCTGCTCCTGGACCATTAAGGAGCCATTTGAAGGGGTGCTTTGGAGAACAGATAACAACACAGGGAAACACTCACGGGATGTGAAGAAAGAAGGCTCTGGATCTGCACACCCAGGGTGTCTGCACCCTCATGGAAGACGCATGGCCACACTCCTGGAAGAGATCGAGAGGGAGCAGTGATTTCCTCCAGGGAGTGCGTTTTTAATGTTCTGGTTGATGGGGATGGCTTGCTGGGATATTTCCAACCTGATTTTTTAAAAAAAGATTTTATGTATTTATTTGAGAGAGGGAGAGATTGGGCACATGCAGGAGCAGGGGGAGGGGCGGAGGGAGAGGGAGAAGCAGGCTCCCTGCTAAGCAAGAAACACCCCCGTGGGGCTCAATCCCAGGATCCCAGGATGATGACCTGAGCCAAAGGTAGACGCTTAACCGACTGAGCCACCCAGGCGTCCTCCAACCTGATTCATACTCTTCAGTCTCGAGGAGAGACGCATCAAACTTTGTACAACAAAGTTTCATTGACTATAAAATTACTATCCCCTAGGATTTTAAATTACAAAATAAATGTAGCAACAAGGTGGCCCATATAAAAAGGGGGCAGTAGAAAAAATGGAAATGACCCAAATCTCAGCATCCTAAAGGAAAAGAATTACCAAAGATAGCTGACTGTCGAACAGTGATTTGGCTAAGTAAGTTTTTCTTTTTTTTTTTTTTTTCTTTCTTTTTTTTTTTTTTTAAGTAAGTTTTTCTTTTCTGAGTTTGCTTGCGACCATCCTTGGTGTGGTTGCTGAAGTAATCTTCCCCCAAATCCACTGCAGGCTCCTCGTTTCTTATGGGATGGAATCCAGAATTGATAGCAGCCATCTGAGAATTTCCCTCACTGCATCCCTCCTCGTTCCTCAATGCTGATCCTGGCTCGCTGGCCTTCCTTTGTCCACACGGCTCATGCCCGTGGAAAATGCCCTGCCTTGACTCTGGCCTCCTGACGAACTCCTCTTCCCTCATCAGAGCCCAGTGCAAATGTCCCCTTCATCATACCTTTGCTCACCTTCCCCAGGCTGATGAATGCTTTCCTGTCTGCACTTCGGCAGCCCTGTTCTTTATCATCCCATGCCACACTTAATCATGTTGTACTGTATTTATCTAAGTTGTCTCTGCCACTGGTCTCTGGAGTCAAGGACGTAAGAGCTGTGTGTGACTTTCCTGTGTCCCCGGCACATAGCACTGTGCCTGCCCTGTGGTAAATGCACAAAAAGGGTTAATTTAGTTTTTGTTGACATTTCTTGGAGTAGCCTAAACAATACTTTTTCAGAGTACATTTTGTGAATTTTTTGAGAATAGAAGCAGTGTGACTATTGCAGAAACTCTCGGAATACGGAAAAATGAGGAAGGAAATGAAGATCCCTTGTAGTTCCAGTACTCAGAGATGTCCACGGCATGGCGCCCCTGTATCTGAGCACACAAGCACCTACACATTCCGGCATTCTTGAAAACAAAATTCACACAATGTTTGCAATCTACTTTTATTATGTCATAAACATAGGCATAACAGACTGTAACTATACAACATACATAAATATAAGGATATTTATATATAATTGTTTAACCACTCGTTTATTAGTAGACTTTTAGCTATTTTAGGTGATTTTCAATCTTCTCCTTTCCCTGTCCTTTCCTTTCTTCTTTATTCCCTTCACCAGAAATGGGTCACCAGGCACCATGCTGTAGTGACGCATGCTCAATCCCTGCGCTCATCACCGATTGTTTGCATAGCATAAATACCCAGGTGGGAATTTGTATGTTTTCTGGGAGCTACTAAATGAATTCCCTCTGGCGAGTACACAAATGTCACAGCCCATGGATTTTTACTCTCTTAGAGAACCATACATGCTTTTTATTTGAAGAGCTGGTAGGGCATCTTAGTTTAGAATCATGTGAACTAGAAGCCAAAGAATGTGTCTTAAACTGTAAGGTTGAAAAGGTCCAAGTGCAGATTAATTCACAAAAGCTTGACTTCCTGGCTCATCTTCCCATTTAGTGGGAACCTGTTCCGAATGCTCTTCCCTCTTATGTTAAATCCATGTTAGGGCTGATCCGCTGTGAGCCACAACCAAGGCCTTCGAGGGACTAAAGTACTAAGGAGACTTTTTTCCCTTTTCAAGTTTTTTTTTTTTTTTTTGGTTGCAGAAATAATGCATGTTCATTGCAGAAGTTTTTGGCAAATAGAGAAAGGTGTAGGAATGTACTAGAAACCACCCATAATTGTACCGCTGCTTATATTTGAGAGCATACCTTCCATGTCGAACAATACACTTGTAATTAGCAATGTCGCCTGTACAGCCTCCTGCCTGTGTTCCCACCAGCAACTCAAGGTCATTGGCTCCATCCTGAATTGCCGTGTGACCTCTTGGCAACTCACTTATTGTCTCTGTTCCTAATTTTCCTAATCTGGAAAATGCGTGGGTTGTTCTGATCTTCTCAAAAGACTTAGCCGTAAAGATGCTATGAACCCATAATAGTGCGATTCTCTAAGAATCAGATTCATAGTCAGTCTGACATGTAGGCAAAGCTGGTCACTGCCTATATGACCAACCAGGTCACTGGACCATATAACATGCTCACCCCTTAAAAATCTATATCTAGGGGCACCTGGATTGCTCTGTCGATTAAGCATCTGACTCTTGATTTTAGCTCAGGTCATGATCTCAGAATCATGGGACTCAAAACACATGAGCCCTGGGTTCAGCAGGGAATCTGCTGGAGATTTTCTCCCTCTACTCCTCCCCCATTTCTGCTCACTTTCTCTGTCTCTAAAATAAACAAACAAATAAATAAATAAATATATTTTTAAAGATTTTATTTACTTATTCATGAGAGACACACAGAGAGGCAGAGATACAGGCAGAGGGAGAAGCAGGCTCCCAGTGGGGAGCAGCCCAATGTGGGACTTGATCCCAGGACCCTGGGATCACGACCTGAACCAAAGGCAGATGCTCAACCCCTGAGCCACCCAGGCATCCCTAAATAAGTAAATCTTAAGAGAAAATCTGTATCTGGCCTTTTTCACCTCTCCACGATCCAGCCACATGGGAACCATGTGTGTCTCCTTGGGTAGATCTTACGCAATTATGTCTCTGTGCCTTTGCTTTACTCTGCTCTTCTTGGGACTTTTTTTCCTGTCCATGTCCACAGAAGGATCCTGGTTAGATGTCTCCTCCTGCAGGAAGCCTTCTCTGCTTTCCCCAAGGATGAGTTAGTTGCTTACTCTCCCGTGTTCCCGCCACCCTATGTAAAAATGGTTGTGACGACTCTTTTTGATGGCACTGCAATTTTTGTGATCCTATCTGTCTCCAAATTCTGGGGACAGCTTGGTTGACTTTTGTGATCTCAGGATCCAGCCGAGCAGAGGGAAGAACTGAGTGCTTTATTTTTGCTGGGTCTTAATTCCTTAGGAGGCCTGACAAAATAAGACATGTGATTTAACACAGTTTAGAAGAACCCCAGGGTGATAGGGTGGGGTGTATGGGAAAAAGAGAAGGAGGAATTTGCTGCCATCAGGCCCTCGGCTATGGAGCCAGGCTGCAATGATTTTTCTCCCACAGCCCTGAAAGCCTGGTGCTGCCTGAAAGGGGAGGTGCTCTCCCTCCATGAGGACGGTGGCTCATCTCAGACTGGCTGAAGCCTCTGGAATGAAGCTTGGGTGATGAGGCTCTGTGGAGGTGGTCTGAGCTCTACTGCTTCTTTGATCATTTGCAAAACACACGGCAATGGCTTCATGTTCCTGGAAGGATTGATTTGGCATGGACTTTCTCGTTTCCAACCTTGCTTCATCCAAACCATGTTGGATTGATGCTACTGCCTTCGGTGATGATGTTTCTTGCAAAAAGTGGCATGTGGTCATACAGGGTTTAGTCTCTGAAAGGCCTATTTTGAGACTCTGCAAGAGTACAATCATTCTGGGAAAGAGGCAGGAAGAAGAAAGAGGACAGAGCCTCATTTCTCATGAGCCATATTGCTTACTATGCTTCTGAAGGCCCTTGGCTGCGTCTGTCTTGATGTCCTGGCCCCATGATTCCATTCTGACCACTCTGGGGACTCAATGGCATCATTGGAAAGACAGGGTCTTCCTGTTTCATTCCTCTCAATTTCTTCTTCCTTCTTGCTCTTCTTCTTCCTCTCCTTCTCCTCCTCCTCCTGCTTCCCCTCCTCCCCCTCCTCCTGCTCGTCATCATTGTCCTCCCTCTCCTCCTTTTTTGGTTTTGTGTCTACTTGATTCCAGGCTGTTTAAGTTCCCATGGCTGGGATCACTAGCCCTTGGGATCTGGGTGTCTTAGGCATAGCTAATTTCTCTCCCATTTGTCTTAGAGACTAGCCACTCCTTGTATATCCATTTACTGAGCACTCTCTGTATACACAATACAGTATCAAATATTGAAAAATCAGGGGTGAATGAGAGGTTCTTGACCTCAAGTGGAAGGAGGGAATGATAGGCATCGAACCAGTCAGTAATGCCATTAGTTGTTGGTTGTCAAGGGGGCACAGGGAACCCACTTAGGGAGCCAAGTGGTTTAAACGCTCCTTACCAGCCTTGTAGCCCCTGGGTACCTTCTATGGCCTCTCCAAGACTCCATGCCTTCATCTGGGAAGGAGTTTGCAGCAATAACACCTATCTGCAGGGCAGGGTGAACACTGACTGGCAGGATCCATGCACAGCCATCATTAAAAGTCTGGAGGGAGTCAGTTCAGACCTCAGACAACATCTCTGGTCAGAAGTGCTGGAGCTACCTGCTGGGATTTATTATTTAAAATGAAGGCAAGATTATTTATTTTTTCAGAGAGATGGGAGCATGTTAATATGCACAGGAATACGGTAGAAGAAGGGAGTGATGTGTTCAAAAAGTCAAGGACGGTGAGCACCTGTTCTTCCAGAGGAAAAAGGAATGAAAAGGAATTGCAGGAGTGTACCTCTTTAGTACTTCCGAGCTCTGTGAATGGAACCAAGAATAGCCAAGGATTGCATGTGCAACACCTCCACCATATTTACAGAGCCTCAGGCAGGATATCTGGCCAATTGTTGGCAGCATATGGAGGGGCTATGTCCCAACCATTAATTTGAGATGCTCCACCCAATCACTGCCTCTTCACTGGGAAATCTGCATGGCATGGGAAAACTATATTTATCTCTGCAGACACATCTAGAGGAAGGCCGTGCAGTAGATGGGACTAGACTCCTATGAGTTCTTAACCACAGAGGCTAAGAGCGTCTGGTTGCACATGCACGTGAGTGTGCCCACACACCCTATAGCAAGCCACAGAGGAGAGGGCACGACGTAATTCAATATTTACACCTCCGGAGCTCAGAGCGTGGGGCGTAAGTGGTGGTAGTAATGTTAAACATTACCTTGTCAGGATATCTGGTTGGAAATACCCTCTGGTGTTCAGGGCTGAGCAGGGAGCTGCAGAAGGAAGGCGGCAAATGCAGGCTTCCACACCCAGAGAAAAGCCACTCCCTGCAGAAACAGCGAAGAGTGACGCCATGCCACAGACTGCCTTGGGCAGAAGCAGTCTCCTTGGCTATACTCTGAATAAAGAGTCAGCATTTAGGGTCTGTTTTGAGCCTGTAAATAAACAAAGATGTAAGGTAATAGTGCAAGCCATCACACACTCCTAATGCAAGAAAAGGAGCTCACAGCCTAGATGGGTTTGGAACAAGGAAGGCATGGGACACTGGGAAACGGAGCCACAGGTGTGGATAATGCAGTGAAGGCAGATTAAGCTCTGACCTCCACTCAGTTCGGGGGCATCCTGGGAGACATGAATTGGAACGAATGTCAGGGTCCTACTCTGATATCTTCTTGGCTGGATTTTGGATCTATGCTTGTCTGACTCTTGGTTCTTTCCATTAAGCCAGGCACTCAAGAGCTGGAAAGGGGAGAGGAAGGAGGGCAGGATTAGCCTGGGGTCTTGTGCACATGTCTTCAACTTGATTGAAATGTGATTCTGCCTTTAATGTAATGGGATATGTAGTTTGCATTCCACACATGGGTTCAACCTTTCTTTATTCTTTTTTTTCCTTTCTTTTATTTATTTATTTATTTATTTATTTATTTATTTATTTATTTATTCATTCATTCATTCATTCATGAGAGACACAGAGAGAGAGGCAGAGACACAGGCAGAGGGAGAAGCAGGCTCCATGCAGGAAGCCCGATGTGGGACTCGATCTTGGGCCTCCAGGATCACACCCTGGGCTGAAGGCGGCGCTAAACTGCTAAGCCACCCAGTCTGTCCTCTTTACTCATTTTTTAAAATTTTTTTTATTAATTTATTTGAGAGAGAGAGAGAGAGAGAGAGCACGCACAAGCAGTGGGCCAGAGGCAGAAGGAGAAGGAGAAGCAGGCTCTCTACTGAGCAGGGAAGTGTGACATGGAGCTTGATCCCAGGACCCTGGGATCATGACCTGAGCTGAGATGGGAGTCCGACGCTTAACTGATTGAGCCACTCAAGTGCCCTTCTTTCCTCTTTAAAAAGGCCTAAGTCAGGGGTTGGGATGTGAACTCCTGTTCTTGGTGGAAAAGCTCTGCCATAGTGCAGAGCACGTAGTGGCAAGTGGGCAAATCAGTCTATGGCACAGCCCAGTCCCTTACATTTCTGCTGTGGGCGGCTCAGATGGCTCAGGTTAGGATCCCAGCTCAATGATTATTTTTTTTAAGATTTTATTTATTTATTCATGAGAGAAACAGAGAGAGGCAGAGACAGAGCAGAGGGAGAAGTGGGCTCCCTGTAGGGAGCCAGATGTGGGACTCGATCCCGGGACCCCAGGATCATGACCTGAGCTGAAGCCAGGTGCTTAACCACGGAGCCACCCGGGCATCTCTCAGCTAGATGATTATTAATTACATAGCCCTGATAGATGTTTCTGTCTCTGTGCCTCAGTTCCACTGGGTGAGCAGTGGGGATCATGATCGCACCCGTTGCTCTGTTCTGGTGGAGATTTATAGGCGGTCAGTTTGTGCGACTTGCCAAGCACAATGTCAGCTCCCTCGAAAGGGTAGCTTTCATTTTATTATTTTTATTGTAGCCTTCATCCGTATGCCTTGAGTCTCAACATCCTTGGGATGGCCAGTCCCCCATCCTCACGAGCACTCTTGCTTAGACATCTCTGAATTAGATGGATGATAACAGTGGGAGGAAGAAAATCAGCTCTAATGGGAAGATATGATTCAGAGCATGAGCTCTGTATATGGAGCTTTCAAATGGTTTTGGCGGTTCTGTTGTGAACACAGGCCAAAGCGGGAGCCTCTGGTTAACTGGTGGGCAGTAATCACTCCATATCTTTGCTTGGAATCCCATCTTGAGCTGCAGGAAGGGAAGTGACATGATGGAAAAAGATCCAAACTCTGGCCATCACTCAAAGCCAACCTAGTGCCTCTGACCTTGAACCGTTGTCTGACTTGGCAGGGGTCATCTTCTCTATTTGCAAAATGGGCTGATTGGATCAGGATGCCTCTCAGGACCCTCCTTGCTCTGTGATTGTGTTACTCCATGATTTGGATACCATGTCTTCTTCCGGATGAATAATGAACTTTATTTCTCTATGAGGGAAGGGGAAATGTGTGTCTGTTTCTTACTTAAAGAGTAATAGAACAGTGTGATGCAAAACTGTTAGTCTCCTTGGAAACAAAGAGAAGATGAAACTTTGGGTTTTTCATTTTTTACCACTTTGAGTTAATACATAAATGTGTGTAACCTTTAATAAATCCCCACACTTTCTTAGTGCTTATAATTACATAAAGCAAAGATCTATCCCTGGAAACTCTTGTATCTGTAATATGAAAACTGTGCCGGTCTATCTACTCACAGCACAAACATGTTACTGCTTTTGTGTGTACCTTCCATTGAAAAGATTGACTGCGATTTAGACTTTTTGAGAGTCTCCAACACAATTTAGTAATGGCAGGGTGCTGGGGGAGGAATGAAGCATTGTTTTAGGCTGAGGCGTGGCGGAAGGCATGCTGTCTGAGTGACACAGTGCCTTGAGCAGCTCACCTCACTCTTGAGAGTCTCAGGCATGCTGCAATGACCTGGTGTTCAGAGAATCTGTCCCGTATCTGACCCATAGCTCATCCCCTTGCCTTTTTGCCTCTGGGTCCAGCTCAGAGTGTGTGACACTCAACTGGATGCTTCATCTACACAGTTGGTCATCTCAGCTTTCTCCTACAACTTATCTTCTTTCTTTCTTTCTTTCTTTCTTTCTTTCTTTCTTTCTTTCTTTCTTTCTTTTTTCTTTCTTTCTTTCTTTCTTTTCTTTCTCTTTCTTTCTTTCATTTAATTCATTAATACATAATGTATTATTGGTATCAGAGGCAGAGGTCAGCAATTCCTCACGACCTCATCTTTCATCTTCTCTTGGCTCCACATGCTGCCAGGATGTCCCTCTCTGGCCCTCACTCTCGCCCCGAAACCTCTATCAGAGCTCACTTCCCTGGCCAAGCTGGACACTCACTCTTCTTCCTCTGTTTTTTTGTCTCATGCCTCAATGTTGTCTCTCCAACCCTGCCTGGAGCAGGGTAGACAGTCTAGCCCAGAGGACACCATGTTCCAGAGGAGCAGGCCCATCAGTCCAGATCATGGTCTGTGGTCAGCCCTTGGGCAGACTACTCCCTGGAAAGCAGTGCTCTCATCCCTGGTTTGGCATTTGGGGCATCCTCCAGGATTATAAGGCAAAGAGCTTCCAGGTTAGGTTACCTTTCCTCAAAAAGTTGGACATAGAATTACCATATGACTTGACAATCCCATTCCTACCTACAGTACTAAACTGAAAACAGATGTTCCAACAGAAACTGGTACACGAATAGCAGCATTTCCCACTGTAGCCAAAAGTGAAAACAGCCTAAGTGTCCATCAACTGGTGAATGGATAAGCAGTGCAGTTTCTCCATACAATGGAGTATTATTTATGCATTAAAAGGAACAAAGGACTGACATACATTGAAGCACAGATGAACCTTGAAACCATCATGCTAAGTGAAAGCAGCCAGACACAAAAGGACATATATTATATGATTTTATTTATATGAAATGTCTAGAATAGGCAAATCCATAGAGATAGAAAGCAGACAAAGAGCTGCCAGGGATGGCAGGATGGGCACTGGGGGGTGGGAGAGGATGGGGAGCGAGGAATGAGGAGTATGATGGCTGATGGGTGTGGTGTTTCTTTTTGGGGTGTTGGAAACATCTTAAAACCCGACAAAGATGATGATCTTTCGACATTCTGAGTGTACTCAATGATGTTGGATTATACCTTTTAAAATATTAATGGTTAATTTCATTTCATAGGAATTTGATCTCAATAAATTAAAAAAAAAAGTTAGACCAGAGCCCAGTCTGCCCTAAGAGGTAGGCAGACCCAATGAGAAACCTAGAATGCTCCTAGAATGCAAATCCAGAATAAGGATCACATTAGGAGTGGGTTTGGGGATACACATAACAAAAATGATATTACTGATATATTAAATAAATGAAGGTTTATAGTTCTCCTTCAGAAGTCTGGGGTAGGTGATCCAGGGATGCGATGGTTAGTTCAGCAATGACATTAGGGACTCAAGCTCTCATTTTTCTAATCTGTTGTTCTTAGTATGCAGGCTTGCACTCATTTTTTTTATAGTGCGTGTGTGTGTGTGTGTGTGTGTGTGTGCGTACAAGTTGAGGATAGGGGAAGGGCAGAGGGAGAGGGAAAGAGAGAATCTTAAACAGGCTCTATGCCCAGCGCAGAGCCTGATTCAGGGCTCGATCTCACAACCCTGAGATCATGACCTAAGCTGGAATAAAGAGTAGGATGTTTAGTGGACTGGGCCACCCAGGCACCCTTGTACTCAATCTTATTGCCTCATAATCACAAGATGGCTGCTGCAGTCCCAGCAACTATATCCATGTTCCGGGCAGGAACAAGAAGGAGAAGTTGCAGAGTCAAAGGGACATTCCAGCTGAGTCAGACTTTTAAAATAAGCATTCCTGAAGCCTCCCTCATCAGCAACAGAATTAGTTCACATGATCACCCACAGATTCATCAAAGAGGTACTTGGGAAAATGTATTATATGAGGATGGAAGAAGAAACCTGGAGGTTGAACTTCATAGAATGGAGGTCCTGGGGGAGGAGCCTGGATCTTGGCATGGCAGGGTGGAGTTTGAGCCCAGTGCCGTTCAGAGCTGGAGCTTTTAGGAAAAGGGCTCTGGTTTTCCCTGGGGAAGGCTTATAGGGAACTTGATTTATTTATTCTTTAAATTTTAATTAAGATTTTTTTTTTCTATCATGATTGTGTTTTTTTCTGTTGTGCTTGATCCATCTTAACAATTAGGGTGCAAAACTGAAAGTCTTTAGTACTTAGCGGAAAGTCGGGAACTGATTTAGCTGCAAACACGGAAGGGAGGGCAGGTACACTGCTTAGGTAATTCCTGCTGCATCAGAAGCCAAGGCAGGACTGATCCTGAGCTCAGGGCTGGGGAGGCCGGAGAAAAGCATAGCCATGAGGCAAGGTCAGTGCTCCCGATTTTCTCTGCAGCCACGACTCCATGACTAAGTATTATGTCGTACTCATCTCCATGTCCCCAGAGCCTAGCCTGAGCATGTGGTAGCCCTCTGTTAACTTCCATTCATTTTTTTAAAAAAATATTTTATTTATTCATAGAGACCCAGAGGCAGAGGCAGAGACATAGGCCGAGGGAGAAGCAGGCTCCCTGCAGGGAGCCTGATGTGGAACTTGATCCCAAGACCCTGGAGATCACACCCTGAGCCAAAGGCAGATACTCAACCTCTGAGCCACCCAGGTGTTCCACATCCATTCATGTTTTTAAGATGGGATGAACCTTCTGAGTTTCCACAAGCATAGCCCTAATCTGGTATCTGCAGTACCCTGGTCCTTCTGTTCATTTCCTTTTCCCTGGTAACAGCTGGAGAGTGATGATACATCTCTGTAAGAGTTTTTCTTCCCAACGCCAACATGGTGACAATCCTCTCTCTGAGCCCTGAGATCGGGTATTTTCAGAAAAACACAGGTTCTGTGGTCAAGAAAGACGTCGTTTCCAGTGACTGGACATGAAAACCCACTGTAAACCCACAAGGATTCAAGCAAGTGGCCCTGACTCAGAGCCGGGTAAATCAAAGGAACAGAGTATCAAGTGCACAAACAGGCCCAAGTATGTGTAACGATTTAGTATACAATAAAGCAAAAGGAGTGATTTTAGTCAATGAGTTACTGACCATTTGGAAATTAAATTTCAGGATGTGTAAAAGATTTCATTAAAAAAAACTAAAAAAAAAAAAAATAAAGGAAGCTATGGAACTAGGCAAAAACAAAAAACAAAAAAACAAAAAAACAACTCATTAGAACACTCAGATTATATGTATATTGAGTTTTATGTTTCGGTCCGGGACAGAATTTTAACAATTGACTGGTACATTTGACCAGGTAGAAATTTAAAAATTTAGTTGGGAAATGACTACCATAAACTAGAAAAATAATGTCACATGAGCTGAGGCAATTATTTGCAACATATATGACAGAAAAAAGTGCTATAATCTTATTAAATCAAGTGTTTATAAATCAATAAAATAAAGGATGATTGCTCTGTTAAAAAGTGGGCAAAACAGATAATAGCAATTCACAAAAGAAGACATGCAAATGACCAAGAAACATGAAAGTAGCTCAGTATCATTTCTAATTAAAGAAATAAGCACTTAAGCAGGATGTCATTTTCTGCCAAAAATTTGGCAGTTTTGAAAAAGACAGTGCTGGTTTTGGAAGTTGAGGAAAGAGGGCATGGCGTACAGATTTAACCTGATATACCCTTTATGAAGTGTGATTTCACAATAGACTTAAAAGCCTTAAAATGCGCTTATTTTTTGATCTTGAAAAATTCCATTTGTAGGAATTTACTCTCTAGCGCAACCCTGGGTACAGGCAAAGCTTTATTTGCAAGATACTTAATTGTAACATTGTTTATTTTTTAAAAAGTAAAATCCTTTTTGGATTTTGCCCAGGTGGCGCAGCGGTTTGGTGCCGCCTGCAGCCCGGGGTGTGATCCTGGAGACCCTGGTTTTATTTATTTATTTATTTATTTTATTTTATTTATTTATTTATTTATTTATTTATTTATTTATTTATTTATTTATTTATGAGAGACACAGAGAGAGAGGGGCAGAGACACAGGCAGAGGGAGAAGCAGGCTCCATGCAGGGAGCCCGACGTGGGACTCGATCACAGGACCCTGGCATCACAACCTGAGCCAAAGGGAAATGCTCAACCACTGAGCCACCCGGGCATCCCTGCAACATTGTTTATAATAGAAATTAGAAACAACCTGATTATCCAGGGAGGAATGGTGAACTATAATTTTGTATGGCTATGCAACAGAGTATTACAGGGCAATGAAAAGCAGCGTAGAAGTCGGGAATCATAATTAGAATGTGCACAGTGAGAACCCAGATGTACGATCGTGTGTATGATATGACTACGTTTTATATGTGGATATGAGTGCGTGTGCATCCCTATGCAGAAGAATATAGGTAGTATGTTGGGGTAACTTCTCCGTGAGCGTCTGTGTTTTCATATCTCTATCACTCATAGAAGCATATCTTGAAACAAAAATTTAATTTAAAAAAGAAAAAAAAAGCCCCGGCCGTAACTATTACTATGTATTCTCTTCAGCAAATTAGTGAATTGGTCTGAGCCTCAGTTTTATATCAGCAAAACTTACATAAAATATCATCATCTTTCAATTATGGCGTAGATGAAATGGGATATGTCTGCAAGCTCCCAATCCATATTAATCACCCAATAAATGCAATGCCCTTTATTTTCTCTGGTTACATTTTCTCTCCCTTATCAAAACGTGCACATAGGAGAGGTTCTAATATTAAGCTGTTCTATTTTACAGTGAATTTTAAATTAACGTCTTTTTTCCCCAGATGGATTTTATTCTAAGTCTGTGGGGTTTTCGTTGTAAAATGAAAGGTTTGTTTCTGTAACTGTCTGTTTAAAGAATAATTGCAGCCGTTTTCCAATTTGTAGAAAAATGGAAAAATGGAAGTCAATGCCTTGAATGTTCTCAATTTTAATTTTTCCACTCCAAAGCCACATCAGAAACTTGTCTTAAACAGTCGACTCCTGCTACTGAGGGGATCACAGCAGAAACTTGCAAGGACTTGAATCTGAATTAGCCAAGTCGCCTTTGGTTATTCAAATATCCCAGGGTTTCTGCAAAGGCAGTGCTGATTCTGTGCACAGACCACGTATGGGAAACACTTCACCAGAAAGAGTGTTCTTGTAGGTGGAGGGGTAGCGGTGCCTGGTTTCCCCAAAGTCATAACAATGCAGCAGGTGGCAACCTGGGGGGGTGGTCCGGAGCTGGGGTGACGGTCGCACCATCCTGCCCGCCCAGCTTTACAGTGGACCTTAGGTTAGTGCTCTGGGGATGTGAGGTGCGATTGCACTGTGCGCCCTGCTCCACGTGTTTCGGGGCGTGGGCTCTGGGAGAAAAACGATAAGGCTGCAGGCTGCAAACATTGTCAGCCCTTTCTTCAAGCCGGGTAACAATCCGTGGTAGAAATCAGACGAAATCAACAACTCCCATTGATGGTGCTTTTTAAACTATATCAAACTGCGTACTGGAAAATGGGACATTTCTCCTCCAGATGATCTCACAATGGCCCGTTGCCAGCTTTCTCCTCGGTTGGTTAATAACCTCGTCCTGGTGTCAACCAGGCTTCCCTCTCCAAGGCCTGGCTCAGCCTGGAACCTCATTAGAATCCGGGTCTCTGTTCCTGGCAAACAGCTGCCTCTTGCACTTGAACACTGACGGGGAAAAAAATGGTCCCTGCAGCTCCTATCAGCCTTAAACAGAAACATCTGCTCCTCAGGAGCCTTTGGCTGGCTTGGTTCGCAGGGAATGCCTTCTGGGGGCAGGCGACAGCACCGCCTCCCTGTGTGGTGACATCAGCCAGAGCGAAGTGCTGCAGGGCACCTTGGGCCTGGGGAACAGCCCGCCTGCCAGCAAAGCAGAGCCTCAGCCGCACGTTTTAGAAAGCTTTAAAAGCACAAATCCTATGGCTTTACAAAGAGAAATATTGCCAGGTGGTGAAAAGTGCTCCCAAAGGAAAAAAAAAAATAAAGCAAGAAAAGAAAAGCTGATTGAATCCAGGGGTTCTGAGGCTTTTATTCTTTCGTCCCCATCAGCCGAGCAACAAATGAAGATTTCTGGTGTGCAAGCAACCACCGAGACAAATGGTTTTCGTTTGTCCAGCTTTATCTGGCATCTGGCCACATTTCTCAATTTTTAGGCACAGATGAAATAAGACAACATAGGTGAGAGGCCTGGCCCAGAGCGCAGGTCCACAGTCCAGTGCATATCCTCTCCTCCTCCTTAGCTGCTTCTTCTTCTTCTTCTTCTTCTTCTTCTTCTTCTTCTTCTTCAAGGTTTCATTTATTTACGGGGTTGGGAGAAGCAGAAGGAGAGGGACAAGCAGACTCCCTGCTGAGCCTGGAGCCTGGGTGCGGGGCTGGATTTCATGACCCCGAGATCCTGACGTGAGCTGAAGTCAAGAGTCAGACGCTCAAACACCTGAGCCCCCAGGCACCCCTCCTGTCCTCCTCCTTATCTTTTTTTTTTGTGTGATTTTATTTATTTATTCATGACAGAGAGAGAGATAGAGGCAGAGACACAGGCAGAGGGAGAAGCAGGCTCCATTCAGGGAGCCAGATGTGGGAGTTGATCCTGGATCCCGGGATCATGCCCTGAGCCAAAGGCAGATGCTCAACTGCTGAGCCACCCAGGCGTCCCTCCTCCTTATCTTCTTAAGGCTCTTGAGAAGGTCCTAAATGTTTCCTGTCTTTCTGCTTTTGGACGAGGACAGCCATGCACCCAGTAATGATGGCTTTGTTTCAAGTTCTCCTTTTGGGCCAGGTCCTGGTAGGGAAAAGATGCTCTCATGGCTGCTCTGAGAAAGCAGCTTCTCGGCCCCACGTGACAGTCAAAAGTCACAACCTGACTCTTGGTACTGAGTCCTTTACTCCCATGTAGAGCAGGAGATTCGGGGGCGAGGCTGCTGGTGTCATTTTCTGTCTTCTTGCTGCTTCTATCACCTGCTCTGACTCCCATGGGCTTGGGGTCTGAGGAAGGAGAGGAGGTTCAGGGGAACAGCACATTCTGGAGGGTGTGACGTCACATTCTCTGCCTGTGAAGGGATGGAAGGGGCTCTTTCTCTTGGGGTTACTGTCATAGAGTTTTTCTTCTTCTTCTTCTTCTTCTTCTTCTTCTTCTTCTTCTTCTTCTTCTTCTTCCTTCTTCTTCTTATTCTTCTTCTTCTTCTTCTTTCTTCTTTTTCTTCTTTTTAAAGATTTTATTTATTTGAGAGAGGGAGAGAGATCAGGAGCCGGGGGAAGGGTGAGGGGGCCGGGGAGAAGCAGACTCCCTGCTGAGCAGGGACCTGTCCCCACCCCATGCAGAGCTCGATCCTGGGATTCTGGGCTGAAGCTGAGCTGAAGGCAGATGCTTCATCAACTGAGCCACCCAGATGCCCCAATTCTGCTTCTTTAGAGACCCTTACCTCATACTGAGGACCTCCCATCAGCGGTTCCCTTGATGTGAGTGATGTATTTTCCTGGGACCTGTTGCTTACTCTTTGCTGGTCCCTATACTCCTGAGGGCATCTCTAGCTTCTCTCTGCTGAGGTCCATTGTGCCTCTAAGTGGCCCCATAGGCCAGGGTCTACAACCTGGTCCATGAGAGACACACATGAGTGCTTTGTCCTGACATATCGAGGGAGAAGGGACCCGAATGCCCAACTAACGCATATCTGATGCTTTATATTTCTCACGCAGGAAACAGACACCACCCCTTTATGTCTTCCAATTTAGGGGATATGTATCATGAGCTTTGGGGGCTTCTATTGAAGCCACATGACCCTCACTCTGAGCTTGCAGGGGGTGGGGCTCCAGCACATCAAGAGCTGCCTCTAAACCCTTCATTTCCCATTCGTGAAGTCTGTGACACCAACCTGTGTCACCAAACTGTGACAGTTTAGGAGACTGTCCCATCCCCGTGGAGGCTGGGTTCGGGTTGCCACTAAGCACAGCTTTCTCCAAAGCATCAGTCTCCAAGAATCATCCCTAATCTCTAACCTTTAACCCTTGATGTGAGAGAGGCTAGAGTTGTTAACTAATAAAATTCAGGGGTGCCTGGGTAGCTCAGGTGGTTGAGCATCAGACTCTTGGTTTTGGGTCAGGTCATGATCTCGAGGTTGTGGGATGGAGCCCTGTGTCAGGTTCTGTGCTCTGCTTAGATTCTGCTTGCGATTCTCTCCCTCTCCCTCCCCTTATGCTCCTCCCCCTGCTCCCTTCTTCTCGCACATAAATAAATAAACAAAATCTTAAAAAGAAGTCCAGACAGTTCTTTGATGCACTCTGCATGTGTCTTGGATCCTCTCTGGGATGTGATATCCATTGTCCTTGGTGCCTCTGCTTTAGCAGTGTGCTATTCCCCGACTCTGCTGGCTTTCCTGTCTTCCCATTTGCTTCTGAGCTCTTGAAGGAGAGACTGAGGCACAGTTAATCTCTGTCTTCAACAACCAGCACGAGGTGGTGTAAATACTTGGTGCATTTTTGCCGAACCAAAGGATAGATGCCACAAATTCTCCTTCATGCAATAACAAATAATTTATTGAGTAAGCAGATCATCAGACACTGCATCTGGGGCAGAGTGAGCAGTTATAATATATACAACAGGCTGGGGCATCTGGGTGGCTCATTTGGTTAAACATCTGCCTTTGGCTCAGGACATGATCTTAGGGTCCCGGGACTGAGTCCTGCATTGGGCTCCTGGCTCAGTGGGGAGTCTATTTCTCCCTCTCCCTCTGTCTCTCCCCCTGCTTGTGCTCTCTCTCTCAAATGAATAAATAAAATTTTTTAAAAAAAATATATATACATACACACAACAGGGTGTGTTTTCAGGTGCTTTCACACCAGTTTTGATGGTTGTGTTCATCGATGTGAAGGCATTAGATGGCTGGTTCCAGGGCTGAGCTGGGGAAAAGCACAAGGTGAGCCTGGAACATCTTGGTGCCAACCAGTGAGAAATCGCTTAAAAAAAAAAAAAGATGATAGGACCATGTCTAAAGAACAGAGGAATCAGCTTGAGAGCTCCCGGTGACCAAATCTGCGGTTGAGCAACAATAGTAATGGATTATAATACATAAAATAAAAATCACTATCCCAGAGTCCATACTGGCATATGGTAGCTACATAGTTAAATAAACTGAAGAGCAGGGAAGTGTTTCCTTACAGTAAAAATGCTAATCATGCAATGCAGATGGTATGATGGAGCACCACAGTGATAACTGTCACCAAAGGATGGTCAGATGAACTGGCAAGAGTATGCTGAGAGGCAGGATGTTCACACAGGCTCAAAGTACCTCTCTCCAAGATACTTACTGATTACAAAGGGAAAAAAGAGTAACTTTACAATAGAGACATCAGCAGGTCCCACTTTGTCAAGTGACCAGGGGTAAGATCATTAGTGACGAGACACAATGTGACATCAGGTGCTGATCCGAGGTGCTGAGGGTGCAGTTAAGCTTCTGTGATTGTCCTGCCAAAAGAAGCTGAGTGCAGGCGAGGAGGGGTGGGGGGAACCTTGGAGAAATCCAAATTCGGGAACACTATACAAAATAACTGGCCAGTACTCTTTGAAAATGTCAGAGTCATGAAAGACGAAGACAGAACAACCTGAGACTGGAGGAGGCGAGAGGAGACATAACAACGAAATGCGCCGTGGGGTCGTGGAGCAGGATTCTGGATCAGGATAAGGACATTAGCAGAAACAGCGGAGAAGTTTGAATAAAGTCTGTGGATTAATTCATAACGTTGTGTCACTTTCAGTTCCCTAATTTAGATCATCATCCTGTGGTTGTGCAAGATGCTAACATTTAGGGTAGGCAAAGCTCAAGGTTCAAAACTAAATAAACATCACACAGCGACCTTCACTGCCCCGGCCAGCTGGACATCCCCCGCACCCTCCCCCCTCCCGGCCTGGCTTCACACCCTACCCTTTGCTAACCAGGCTGAATTGTTTCTCCAGTCATTAAGAGCAAATGAAAACTTAGGTCTTGTTTTCCCCAGCGGTTGCTTAAGAGCCAACACGCCTTACTTCCAGGAAGTTAGTAGCTCTGTCTTGAAGCTGGTCCCCACCTTGGCTTTTTCAAGCATCCCCATCCCAAGCGCGGTTGATTTCAGGCCCAGCTACATTCGGGAGGCGTCCGGAGCCCGCTGTGGCTCCCCGTGGCCACATGGTGTCGCTGTTGACACTCTGTCCTGAATAATCTCCCAGGCTGGGTCGGTCCCAAACCTTGGCGGCCGCCTCTGGGAATTTTCCGAGGAGGAGCCTCGCCCCATCCCCAGTTTGGCTGAGGGCGCTCCAGGCTCCGTCCCCGAGGTTGTCGTTCCGAAGGCTCAGCCCTTTCAGCTCACATCCACAGCCCCCTTCTAGAACCCTCTCATCCTTGGGAACGCCGGTTTGGGCTGGGGGCCAGCCTGTCGCAGCTCCCGGGCCCTCTGTCTTCTCTATGGACCTTCCCCGTCCAAGCGCTCCAGGCAGCGGGGTCCTCGTCCTCTGTCCTCTTCCCCCCTCCAAGGGGAGGCTGTCAGGGCTGGAGCCTCTGTGGGATCCTGGCCTAGTAATTCCGAGGTGTCTGCACCCGTCCTTTCTGGGAGGGGCTGGCAATCGCAGTATGATTTTCTGCCCCTTCTCTCATTAGGCAAGAGAACAAAACTGACCTCTGTGACGTTTGGTTTAATCACTTTTCTTGACAAATGGGCATCAAGTGCCTGCTTTGTGCTGGGCTCTGTGCTGGATTCTAGGAATTGCTAAAAGCAAAAACACCATTCTTGATTGCAAATCTAGACACAGAGGTGGTAAGGCAGATGGAGGGGGATGAGGGCTCCATGGGTGGGTAGGAGGCTAGTGTGCCATGGGTGCATGGGAGGAAGAGGTCGTGGGCCAACTCAACCATGAAGACGGTGTTTGAGTTGAGTCCTGGGAGACAAAGGGCACTGGCTGGTGTGTTGGGGGAGGACGTGTGGCCAGTGGGAGCAGCAAGCTTGAAGACCCCAAGACTGAATCTGAGCCCCCTGTGTGTCCACCCCTGGCTCCTGGCACCTCCTTGGTGCTTTACCTCAGTACGTACTGTTACCTATCATTTATTTGCGTCTCCCTGCTGGTCTGTGAGCTCCAGCAGGGCAAGGACTCATCTGCTGTGTGGCCTGTCTTCCCAATGCCTGGGATGTAGTCGACTCTGTTTCCAAATCTGGTGGATTAATGACCCAGCTTACTGTATCAGTGGCAACACAAGTAGTGGTTCTGGGGCGCCTGGGTGGCTCAGTGGTTGAGCATCTGCTTTCAGCTCAGGGCATGATCCTGGGGTCCTGGGATCGAGTCCTGTATAGTCCTGTATCAAGCTCCCTGCAAGGAGCCTGCTTCTCCCTCTGCCTGTGTCTTTGCCTCTCTCTCTCTCTGTGTCTCTCATGAACAAATACATAAAAATCTTTAAGAAACAAAACAAAACAAAAAACCAGGTAGTGGTTCCATCCAGTCTGAATGATGATGTTTAGGAGGGAAGCAGTTGCAAAAGATGGATGGCCTAGAACATTCTCTACTGAGCAGAGGAGTTTTTACTCCACCTGGAAGGCAGCGGGGAGCCTTAGGATGTGTTAGAAGGAAGAATAATGCAGTTGCATTTGTGTTTTGGGGCTAGCTCTGCAGCAGTGTGGGGGTCACCCAGGAGGGGACAGCGGGAGGGACAGTGAGACCTGTAGGAGGCTCTTCTTGGGGTTTAGGCAAATAGCAAAGAGGTCCTGGACCAAGGCCACATGGGGCTGAAGAGCCTATGACAGACACTGTGGAGAGAGCCAGAGTGACAGGGCTCTGGGGTAACAGAGGACTCAGGGGGAACTGGCTGGGCAGCCAGCTGGATTGCCCTGATGTTCCCCGCAGGAAGCCTTAGCAGAGCACTTATCTGGGGGAGAAGTGAGTTTGGGCCTAGATGTCTGCAGTGGGTAGTGACATCTCAGATGAAATGTTAGGCAGAGCGTTCGACATGTGGGTCGGGATGAGGGGGGAAGTATGGGCTGGTGAGGGAGAGTGGGGGCTTCTCAGGATGAAGATGGAGGTAAGGCTATGCTTCTGAATGACACCATCCAAAAGGAGAAGGTAGAGAATGTTGGGCACTCTGAATGGAGCCACAGGGATTATCAAGAGTGGAGAGAAAGACCCAGATGAGGAGACAGAGATGTAGTGGACTCCAAGAGACCATGGAGCCACAGAAATCAAGGAAGATGTTTCTAGAAGAGAGTGGCCCTCGTGGTCAAATGCAGCAACACGAAGCAACCAAATAAAGACCAGACACTGCCCCTTGGGTTGGCCTTTGGCGATCCTGGTGGAGAGGTGTGTGGGAGGGAGATGGTGGTGGCATGAGGTGTGAGGAGATGCGTGGCAGTCGCTGCTCTAACCACATGGATCCCTCACTGTCTTCTCCCTCTGATGCCTCCGCCTCTGTCCAAGGGCTCCTCAGAGCCCTACATCCACTTCCTGCCTCTGCATCCTTCCAGACCCATCTCCAAGCTCACTGGCTTTCCATATCCCACTTGCAAGGCAGATTTAACTCCTCCTTCATCCGTGTCTGTGGCACCTCATCGTACCCCTTAGGATGTTGTGCTGTTACTTGTCAGCAGGACTGGAACGGTGAGCTGTGTCTATGTATGCTCCATCATCGTGTATTTATATCTGAGTGTCCTGATGTCTTTCCCTCCTTTTGTCTCTCTCACTCTGACCCCTAGGGCCACCCCTCAGCCCCATATAGTAAAGCGCCAACCAAGGATCTGAGGGTGTGGGAGGAAAAGCCTCTCCAGGGTGTCTGCAGAACCTGGGTCACCCTGGGCCTCAGAGAGGGAGGGAGGAAGGGAGGCCATCAGAGTGGTGAGGAGAGAGAGGGTCTAGAGGATGAGCTAGACAGTGGGGGGAGGATGGTTGTCTTGTCTGGAATGGAAAGGGAACCCTCACCTCCTGCCTCGATAGATCTTGAGTATCAAGTTTAAGAGGGGGGCACGTGGGGCTCCACCACTCACAGTACCCTCTCTGTCTCCATGGGTCAGGGCTTCTTGGCCACCACGGCTGGCTCTTTCTTCCCTTTGTTCCCTGGGTGTGTTTGCTCCATATTCTTGAGTTGCCCTAAAAGGCAGAGCTGCGAATCTGGGTATTGCCTGGGTTGGCTCGCCTGCCAGGGAATCACACTCTCTTTTTATTATTTCCTCCAGCAAAGACATCAGATGCTCAAAGAAAGGATATCTGGGAACTCGGAAAGCCCCTGCAAAGCCCTCGGCCTCTTGGGGATGCCGTAAGCCCACCCCCCCGGGCCTGGGGCTGAGCGGGGCCGCCAGGCGCTGCCTGTCCCTGGAGACGCGCGCGAGCTCTCCTCTGAGCGCAGTCCGTCAGGATAACGTTTCGCATTGCCATTGATTTTTATGTCTTTCTACACTAATTAGACATGTTATTACTAATCTTTGGTAATCACCACAAGGGGCTTGTGGAAACTCTCGGAGATTTCAATCTAGATTAAAAATAAGCAACATTATCACTTCTGGGAAAATGCAAAGAAAGCACATGTTATTCTAATGTTTAAATCAATAAAGCTGTCCTGATTCTGTTTTGTGCTGGTATTGATGAAATTTATAAAAATCCCATTTAAATTTCCTGCTGTCCATCTCGGCCCCGCAGGGGCGCCCGATTGATCGATTTCTCCCAGGGCATCTGCTGGGGGCCGTACCACCCACATCCCTGGGCCTCTGGGCTTGATTGCAGAGACCTGGGGGTGCACAGGGAGCGGGTGGGGGGTGGGGGGATGGGACTACTTTCCCCTCCTTTATTTTGATGTCTGTTGATTCCTCTTAATAAAGGAGCTTTTGAACCCAGAGGAAAGAAAGGGAGAAAATCCTTTCTTCCTTAATTAATCTCTCTTCCAATTGTTAAATCGCACACTTTGATTGCAAAACAACCTGCCTGCCCCCAGGGCAGATTAAATTATGTAGGGGCGTGAGGTAGGGAGGGGAGGTGAACCTGGTCACCAGGGGTCCTGTCACCGGGGAGCCCAGAAAAGAAATTATCTGTGCACGGAGAGAATGCAATCTAGCACATTCTCTCAAACAATTGAAACTAATGTGTTGACACAGAGAGAGAAATGAGCCTACTTTAATGTTCTGTAGAGACATACTGTAATTTGTAATACCTCTGATGAGAAATTGAGGTGGCATATGGACGCGAAGTGAAATAAAGCACAGTTAACTTTTTGCCAGGCTTGGCGGGGGGGAGGGGCAAACCCATCTCCATATGACATCGCCACCGCAGCGTTTCTGGCGTCAGCAGCGGGGACAGCTTGTGTACCCAGAAGGATGCCAATGTGTACCACAACTCGGGAGGCGGCATGCGTTTCCATGCCTGCTGTGTTTGCCAGGAGCTGTACTCAGTGAGTTGTCAGAGCCCAGGGGCAGGATGCATTTCACAGCTCCACCGCCTGGCTCCCCTCTCCCGCCGGCCCCCACCGTCCCAGGATCCGCCTTACTGGGGGGCCCCTGGTGCAGCGGAAGAATGCATGTGGCTCTAGGTGTGAGTTTAGCTCTCTTCCCAGGGGGAGTGGTCCCTATTTCTAAAAGCCCCAGGGAAGCCGATGTACTTGAGCATGCTTATGCTACACCCGGACGCTGGTCTACACCTGTTTTCCCTGCCAGATCGTAAGCTCCTCGAGGGCACGGGTTGCATGACAGAAATGATGATGTAGGGACGCCCGGGCGGCTCAGTGGTTGGTTGAGCGTGTCTCTTCAGCTCAGGTCCTGATCCCGGGGTCCTGGGATTGAGTCCCGTCTTGGGCTCCCCTTAGGGAGCCTGCTTCTCCCTCTGCCTGTGTTTCTCATGAATAAATAAATAAAATCTTAAAAAATGATAATGGAAATAATTGGGATGTGATAATCGATGTTACTCTATATCGAGGACCTACTATGTGCCAGCTCTGACTTAGGCACCTCACCTTTTCTGCAACCTGCCCAGCAGCCCGACAAGGTACGTGTCTTAGCTTGGGCTGCAGCAGACATTTATTTCTGACAGTTCTGGAGGCTGCAGGTTCAAGGTCAGGGTGCCTGCAGATTTGGGCCTCGGTGAGGGCTCTGCTCCTGGCCAGTGGATGGCCGGCCACCTTCTCGCTGTGTCCTCACATGGGGTGTGGGAGTGAGCAAGCTCTGGTCTCCTCATACAAGAGCACTAATCTCACCCTCCAAAGCAGTGTCGTTACTGTCATTTATTAGTAAAGAAATTGAAGTTCAGAGAGATCCAGCATCTCTCCCGAGGCCACTCGACCATTGGATGGCAGAATTGGAAGTAAACCCATAGTTTCCACCTCCAAAGCTGGCCCCTTGCCATCCCGCCACATTGTCTCCTGGGCCGAGCGAGGGTCCGGGGCTGTGCTGGTGCTCAGGGATGCTGGTTGAAGTCCAGAGTGTCTTCCTTGCTTCCGCGATGTCCGTCTGCTTGTGATCTTGACCTCCTCCTGCAACCTCCAGCTTCAGAGAAGTTCTGATGGAAAGACTCCAGCGACCCCCCCGAACCATTTTAGTGAGCTCTGATCTCCCTCAGAAACTTGAGCTCAATCACCTCTTTTCGGAAGTCAGTGTTCATTAGACTTGCCACCAGCCCAGCACTTTGTGTATTTTGTTTATATTTCTGTCGTCATTTTTTTTAAAAAAGATCTTATTTATTCATGACACACACAGAGAGAGAGACAGCGAGAGAGAAATGCAGGCAGAGGGAGGAGCAGGCTCCACGCAGGGAGCCCAACATGGGACTCGATCCCGGGTCTCCAGGATGACACCCCGGGCCGAAGGCGGCACTAAACCGCTGGGCCACTGGGGCTGCCCTACTTCTATCGTCATTATGGGCTATTTTCACAGATGAGGAACGAGTTTCAGGGAGGCTAAGAGCGTGACTTATTGACTGTCTTGCAGCTGTTAGCTGCTGAACAGTGACTGTAACTGGCGCTGTCTTATTATTTGACAACGCAGCTTTTATTAACCAGTACAGCATTTTGTGGGAAGACCAGTGTCTTCTAGAACTCAAATCTTGCATTTCTAGCTGTTGCCTGGACAGCCTCGTAGCACCTCAAACTCAATATGCATCACGCAACTAAGTTTGGGCCAATAGGTTGTGAGCTGGAGAGCACCTGGGTGGCTCAGTGGTTGAGCGTCCGCCTTTGGCTCAGGTCATGATCCTGGCGTCCTGGGATCCAGCCCCGCATCGGGCTTCCTGCAGGGAGCCTGCTTCTCCCTCTGCCTACATCTCTGTCTCTCTCTGTGTCTCTCATGAATAAATAAATAAGATCTTAAAAAAAAAAAAGGATGTAAGCGGGAGTACCTCCAACCTGATGCTGTTTGCCCTGGATGTCCCCAATTTCCTGTCTGATGGCTAAATGCTGCTGTGGAAATGCGGCAACTTCACAAAACTGGGAATGAAGATGAAGACCTGGGTCCCTGCTGACCTCATGGAGCTGATCCTGCCTGCCCTTCCCAGACAGTGACATGGGAGAGAGATACCCTTCTGTCTTCTGGAAGCCACAGCATTTCGGGGGTTCCTTGTGCAGCGACTTCTTTGGTCTGCTTGCTTCTCTTTTCCTTCTTCCTCTGCCTTTGGCAATGGCTCCACTGAAGCTTAAACCCCACGATTATCTTTGACATGATTCCTTGCTCTACCCTTGACCTCTGCAGATAATATCGAGGTATCACAGCATGAGATATATACTCAGAAGGTGGAAACATCCAGAAAATGGAAGGATTCTTTTCTCAGGGCCTAGAAGGAAACCAGGGTGTGTTGACAGTTACAAATTGCAGACACTTTCGCAAACCTCATGTTTGATTGTGTTGCCTCAATATCACTCTTCAGTGACCTTTGGATAGAGTTCACACTTGGCTCCGTTGAAGCCTTTTGGGAAAAGGCAATATAGAGCTAGAAGCATCACAATGGTGAAGGAAAGCACAGACTCCTTAGCTGCGCATATGAGACCCTCCTCAGCTGGCCCAGGCCCGCCCTTCCCCTTCTGCTGCCTTCCATCTGTGTTCTTGCCATTTCAACTCTTGCTACATGCCTTTGTCCTTCCAGATGCTTCTCCCTGGAATGCCAGTGACATCTGGCCTACCAGAAGGCTCAGACTCATCCTTTGAGACCAGCTCAACACTTTCTTCCATAGACTCTCCCCTGCCTCCTTTGTCCTCCATCCCCATTTATCGTGCCTTGTGTTTATTGACTCAACTACATAGACTCCACCACATATGACAGACATACCACATGATGGCTCTTTGTCATCATTCAACCTATGCTAGCATGTGGCTCTCCAAAGGCAAGAGCCTCATCTTATTCCTTATGAGTCCCAGCACAATTCCTGGCACCTGGAAGGGCCTCAGTGAATACTGAATAAAATTGTAATCTGAACAACAATCTTGTGAGGTCTATATGATGATTCCCATTTGCTGTAAGAAAAATGGACTCAGAAGACATTCTGACTTTCTCAGAACAAAGGTATTTAGTAAGAACCACATTTTTTGAACATAGATCTGTCTGATGCCGAAATCCGATGCTTTTTAATGTCACCTTACAACTGCTTTTTGATATCCCTACCATGTAGAGAGTGATTTCCTTTCAGAAAGAGGGATTTTCTGGATTAAATGTGTCTAGACATCTCTCTCATCTTAATGCGGATTTATTCAGAGCAAAGCAGAATCTCCCTGACTGGTGGTAAAACTGAAATGAAAAGCAGTGGTCGTAGAAGCTGTCATTCGCATAGCTCCCTGGGTGTTTGGTCCTCACCGGCTCAGGAAATGGCCCTGCATTTTTCCTTCTTCTTCTCTCTCTCTCTTTCTCTCCCTCCCTCCCTCCCTCTTAAAGGAAAGAGCACAGAACTGGGCTTCTCCGTCAGTTCCAATCTGGGAGGGTAGGTTTATTTTGGGTCATTGGCAGCAGAGACTGTCTCTTGCTGTGACCTCCATTTTGGGGATTTAGCAGTTGGTATTTGAGCTATATCCAAGGCACTAGCAGGTGGGGCCTGTAGCTAGTTTGGCTGCCATCAGCTTTGTGTTTGGAGGGCCTGGGAATCAGGAATGGCTTTCTCTTCCATCTCGACTTGCTCTTCCCATCCGATGTTGAATTTAGTTTGAACGGGGTGTTGTCCATGCAACCCCCAGCGTTCCAGCATGTTCTCTACTTTCCAGCCTGCTCGGTGGGGTCTCTGAAGCCATGCTTTGCTTCTTACCCTCTGCTCCATCATTCCAGCTGTCTCCCTGGTCTGACTGATTTGGAATGTCGAATCCAGGACATCACTGAGGAGGTATGAGGTGTGGACTCATACCCTGAGTGGTTCAAGAGGCTCCAGTTATCCATCCATGCTGCATCCTGAGGTCTCTGAAGGCAAGCACCTTATCTTTTGCATAGTTTATGTGGGTCCCAAGACAGTTTCCAGCACCTGGAAGGGTACCAATGAATACCACCTGATAATGGTGATCCCGACACCAATCCTGGGAAATCTACCTAACTATCCACACTCATGTGCTGGCATTTGAACAGTGGCCTTAGGGGAGGGGAGAAAATTGAGACTCGTTAAAAAAATGTGCGGAGATTTTGCATTTTGTTTTAGTATACATCCATGTAGATGGCAATACTAGAACTTTTAAAAACAAATGGTAGTGCTTTCTATATGCCAAGTGCTGCGCTCATGCTTTAATCATAATTCTCTCTAAATTCTTACCACAATGCTTTGAGATGGTAATTTGATTATCCATTTAAAAACAACAACAACAACAACAACAAACCTAGGTTCAGAGAGGCTAAAAGACTCCTAGCTGGGGCGCTTGGGTGGCTCAGTGGTTGAGTGTCTGCCTTTAGCTCAGGGCGTAATACCGGGGTCCTGGGATCAAGTCCCACATTGGGTTCCCTGCAAGGAGCCTGCTTCTCCCTCTGCCTGTGTCTCTGCCTCTCTCTGTGTGTCTCTCATGAATAAATAAATAAAGTTAGAAAAAAAAAAAAAACCAAAGTCTCAGCCATGGGTGGCCAAGCTGAGATTTGAACCCAGCTCTGCCTGATGCCAGAGCCGTGCTCTTGAGTGCACCAACTCCCTACATGGCTACTCTGGCCCACGATTCTAGAACCTGTGGTGCTCTGATTCCATTGCAATGGGCCTCGAATTGAGCCCTCCCGTGAGGACGAGCATCCGAGCATGAGAAGCAGAGGTTTTAAAAGAATGTGCTGTTGTGAAATTTATGCTGATGCCAAAAGGGGGTCTTGAGAGGGATTAAAGAGGAATTGTACTAGCTCTTATGCTCCACTGATAAGCTTGACTGTGAACTGTAGCATATGCAGCCGTAATGAATAAGAGAGAGATTTATTAGAGTATGTCATATTTGGTTAAGTACTTTATATGTAAGATGAGTATTTCACTTGTACATATTACATTTTCAATGGGTTTTCAACCATTTTCAATCCATTATTTTTAACTCCTTGCATTATATTGATGGTAAATTAATTACAACAATTACAATTCAAAAACCCATATTGTCCAATTATAATTTAATTCATTTTAGCTCCTCTCTTTGAGTTTGGATAAAAAGCTAAAGCACTTTAGAAAATGCTGTCATTGCCTCTAGAATCCTGTCATCGTCTTCTGCATTTCTCCAGTGGTTTGAAGGTGGGATGATGATTTGGTGGGTAGGGTCCCCAGGTGACACCCCACAGGGCAGCCAGCCAACCTGGGTTTCGATCTGGATTCAGCAATCTGCTTGAAACCTTGGACAGCTCACCTAAACGCTTCGTGCCTCTATTTCTTCATCTATAAAATGGGGTTAGTGAGAGAGTTCCTACTTCACAAGGCTATTCTGGGGATTAAATGAGTTAGTGTGGTCAACCCCCAGTAGACACAGGGAGCCGTGAATAAGTGTCAGCCATAATTATCCTCACTACTCTAGAGAATGATGGCAAGTGGCTTTATCTCTTGAACCAATTCCAATCCATCAGTGGTACTTTTCTGGAGCCCTGTGTGAGGACAGACCCAAAGGCCCAGAGAGAGAGGCTCAGTATATACAGTACAAGGGTCCGATTGGGGATATCTGCCATGGGCACAGCTGTTGGGAGAGGTGACAAGGTAGGGATGAAATAATGCTTGTTAATCCCTCCTCTATCTCCAGTACCCGGCACAGTGCTTGGCCCCTGCCGGGTTGGGTTGTGATAACTGTGCTGAGCCCTAGCATCCAGCCACGCCTGAGGCCAGCCTTGCCCTGGGCTCCTCATTCAGTGAGCCCACAAAGCCTCCGTCTCTGCCTCAGTCAATTTGGGCTGGGTTTTCTATCATGGGGAACAAAAGGCTCTTTTTTTTTTTTTAATTTTAATTTTTTGTGGTGTTCCTGCCTATTTTATTTACTTCCACTTCCTGTAGTTGCAAAAGTTCCATGCTCATGGTGTAAACATTTTTAAGAATATTATTCAGTCGAAAAAGAAGGAAATTCTGTATTTCATGACAACATGGATGAACCTGGATGATGTTATGTGAAGGGGTAATCAGCCAGTCACGGAAAGACAAATACTATGTGATTCCACTTAGACGAAGTGCCCAGAAGAGTCAGAAAGCAGAAGGCCGGCTGCCAAGGCCCCTGGCGGGGCAGGCGAGAAGGGGAGTCAGTGCTCAGTGGCAGTGAGTTTCAGTTGAGGAAGAGACCGTTCTAGAGGTGGATGGTGGGGATGGGCTGCACGGCAGCGAGCATGTCCTTTAGTGCCACTGACCCGTGGGCCTTGAAACGGTTAAGACAGTACATGTTACGTTTTATCTATTTTACCACAAAAAACGTTCATGGTCAAAGATAGTTTAACGGCCTGGGGACAAGGTGTGAGGACACGGGTCTGGCTTCATTCCCCCTCAGGCTACTCTGTTTCAGGTCCCTGGGCCAGGGGATGAGCTCTGAGTCCCCTGCCTTGTTCTGCCATTCCCTCCATGTATTCATGCTTCCCTATTTCTCATGCCTCTCCCCCCACCCCCCGCTAGAATCCTGTTCTCTTCCCTCACCTGCTTCACTCCCACGTACCTTCCGGCCTAACTCCATTTTGGCATGGCATGTTCTGCCCACCTGGTGCGTCCCTAAGAGGGGGGCCCTGTCTGCAGGGCTATTTCCAGACTTCAAGCTCCCCCAAGTCCTGGCAAGTGTCTTGTTTGTCTCGGTAGCTCTCAGGGGCCTGGCACAGAGCAGCTGTCAGCGAATCTGTAGAGACCAGCAGGCCACAGGCAGGGAGCTTTGACGGTGCTCCTGACTGCGGGGAGCAGTGATTTCCTGAATGGCTCCTTCTTCCCTTCCCTCTAGGACGCCGTGCACGGGCTCATATTCCTGCAGGTTGACACTAATGAGGGCCGCCAGACTGCCAGAGAGACTGCTCCAGGCTGGGCTCTTCATCTCCCCATTCCACCCGGCTCAGCCCGGCGAGGACACAGGCTGCCCTGGCTGGGGGCCCAACAGGACCATCAGCGGGAAGACCGACCCTGGGATGGAATTAAACCACGTGCTTCTCTGCTTCCTCTTTACTTCCCCTGATGTCACCAGCAGATGGACCACACTTGCATTGCTTCCTTGTCCTCTCTCTCTCTTTTTAAAGATTTTATTTATTAATTCATAAGAGACACACTCAGAGAGGCAGTGACACAGGTAGAGGGAGAAGCAGGCTCCATGCAGGGAGCCCGGTGTGGGACTCGATCCCAGGACCCCGGGATCATGCCCTGAGCCGAAGGCAAGTGCTTAACCACTGAGCCACCCAGGTGTGCCGCTTCCTTGTCCTCTCTTTTGACAGCAGCTGCCTCCCCACCAGATCCTCAACTAAGATGGGTGGAGAGGAAAACAGAACAGCAAAGTAGGGAAAGAAGAATGAGTAGCAGAGGATATAGGACAGAGAAAGAATTTGAGAGCAGAGCACAAGGGGTTTTTGAGATTCTGGGCCAGGAAAGAAACAGGTTGCTGATTTATGGGAGGGGACCTACGTCAAAGGTCCGTTGGATCACAATACCGTCTACTTTATTTTAATTGTTTATTTTTAAAGATTTTATTTATTTACCCATGGAAGACACAGAGAAGGAGAGGCAGGGACACAGGCAGAGGGAGAAGCAGGCTCCATGCAGGGAGCCTGATGTGGGACTCGATCCCAGGACCCCGGGATCACGCCCTGAGCCAAAGGCAGATGCTCAACTACTGAGCAACCCAGGCATCCCAATACCTGTGTAGACTTTAAAGAAACATCCTGCATTGTTTTATCCTTGGTGGGGAGAAGGAGGGATCTATTGTTCGGCTGTGAGACCTATCTCCCGGTCCCTCACATCCCTTGAGGTGCCCACTAACTGCAGCATCTTGTTCATTCCGCCTGCTGTAATGTGATTTTCCTCTCTGCCCTGGCTTAATTGGTGGAGTGCCGAGGAACAAAGCAAATATTTGTGCAGCTCGAATGCTGGCTGGTCTTGCAAAGGGAAGGTAACATCTCTCAATGTCTGCATCTGAATTGCGATACGCAGTCCGAGGAGTCAATTTGCTCAGGGATCAATAGATGTGGTCTCACTTGGCAGAGAACTTGGAGCTGCTTTCTGAAAACCAGAGAATACGGGACGGCTCTCAATATTTAACACGGCAACTGGGCAGTGTGGTTTTATTTCTATGCTGATTGTTTTTCAGCTCAAGAATGATGAATACCTTCCCAATATTAACCAGCTCAGCCCTAATCCTACAGAAACACAAGACTGAAATGTGGTCACGCTGCCTGAAATGCTTCCTCTGTGTGTCACCTCTTTGGTATCCTGTGAAGTCCAAGGGAATGGTCATTACTCTGTCCTCCATGTCTGGGAAGTGGTGTGTACAATGCTGAAGCTGTGGCTGCTCCATGTTTTAAAGTCCCTCTGGTTGCACATAGTAAGCACCCACCTGAGCTTGACTAAGACCTAAAGGAGAATTCATTACAGCGACAGAGGTGCTCTCAGAGTTCAGAGGAGGAACTTAGCCCTGAAAAGAGAATCAAATAGCAATAGGAATTGGCTTTCCCTATGTCTTGCTTTTTTTCCCCTATGTTTTGCTTTTTATCTTTTTTTTCTATGTTCTTTTTCTTGCTTTCTTTGGTAATTGGCTTCATTTACTTCTTCATCCCCATGACAAGTAGACCGTGGGCCCCGCTGCTCCAGAGTCCAGGCAGCTCTGGCCAAGGGTTGAGACCAGAATCTGTATTAGTTCCCTAGGGCTTCCAAGCAAAGGACCAAATATTGGGTGGCTCAAAACTACAACACTGTATTGTTTTATAGTTCTGGAGGCCAAGAGCCCCAAATCTAGGTGTTGGCAAGGCCGTGCTCTCTCTGTGAAGAATCCTTCCTTGCCTCTCCTGGCTCCTGTGTTTTCCAGCAATCCTTGGATTACCTTTGTAAAGATCTTATTTCTAAAAAAAAACTCATATTCTGAGGTCCTGGAAGTTAGAATTTCAACATATCTTAGTTTTGGGGAGTACATAAATCCACCCATAATGGAGTCCAGCCCACTGTCTGGGAAAGATAAGATGCTCATTATGTTCTCACCAGCCCAGCCCTTGATAGGGTCAAAAATTTATTGCAGCTTTGCTTGGAAAACAGTAAGTGCTTAATAAGAGCTAGTATTAATTAAGCCCTCATGGTGAGCCCTGTGTAGTCTTAGCCAGTCACACTATGAAGTCACTTACTCTTCAAGTTAGCTCTGAGATAGTTATTGCTTTTATCCCCATCTTATGGAGGAGGAAACAGGCTCAAGAGGAAGTGACTTTGCTGGGATTTTGAGCCAGAGATCATGGTGGCAGAGTCTGTGCTCTTATTCATCAACTAGATGGGTTGATCCTGAGTGTTGAGTAGAGGCAGGATGGGTGAGAGGAGGCTTGCTTTCTAGGTGGCCATAGTCAGGGTGGAAGCACATGAGCATTTAAGAGTTTCATCTAGAAAACCAGGCACCTTGCTTAGACTTCCCTAGTAGAGACTTTATGGTCCAACATTGAATGCAGGACGCTGTCTGTAGCGAAGCTAGAGCCCTGTCTCACTCATGCACGAGGGTTTTGGTACCATGAGCAAGGACTTTCCTGTTTCCTCCTGCTCTGTCCCTGTGTCTTGAGCCCTCAGCTATGCTGCCATGCTGCTCAGTAGGCTCCTTTTGGGAAATCCTAGGGTGTCTGCACCTCCCACGCCACTCTTCTCTAGGCCTGCCTTTTCAGGGGCTGTCACTGAGGCTTCCACCCAAGGGCTCCTTGGTTTCTGAGATGAGCTTCATTAAGGCAGTCAAGTCACTAACAGTCACAGCTGACTCCGGAGCATGGCTCAGAAAGTAAACCTGATGTTTGATCTCTTCCTTTTCCTAAAGTCCAGCTCCTGTGCCTCATATTCTAGTTCTAAATGGAGGTGGTGGCTTCTGACAGCTGCCTGCTGGATTCTGATAGCTGACCTGTCCTTTCCGTGGAAAAGAAGTAAGAAGAAGGATGCATGTTATTACCTGGACATTGATGGGGTATCCTGATGGACATGGTGTATCCAAGACTGAAGGTCTCACCCACTGGCTCCGGATACTGGATGCCACCATTGGGACACTGTAGTATCAGGGCTTTCAGGGGCTTAAGCTGAAGCTTGTCATTGATTGAACACAATGCTTGAGGTCCTGGGGGACAAGGCCCTTGGGACAAGCCTCTTGGGCTAGATGAGCTTCGCCACTTCTGATCCCCCTCAGTTCTGACCACTGATTTCATACCTGTCCAACTTCTCATTCTACTACTTCCTAGGTGAGTGGCCTTTGAGTGTTATCTAAGCTCCCTTTACTGGACAGAGTTCAGTCCAGGAAGCAGAACTAGATATATTTGGAATAAGGGATATAATATAGGGATTGGCCTTTAAATCTAGGAGGGAAGTTGCAAGATGTGAGAAGTGACTAACTGGCTTTCTGAAGCCCTGGTGATGACAAGGCCAGGCAAATCCAGCCGCTGAGATGGGACAGCAAATGAGAGGTCACACAGCAGTTTACAGGAAGCTGCTACCTGTGTGGGTCTGCAGCCAGACATCTGGTGGTGGGCAGGGTCACTGTTGGCCAGCAGGGCCGGCACTTTGGCAGAAGAGCTGGGCCTGGTATGGAGGAGAGGAAGAATAGGCTAGAACCCATTGGCCATCTCTGTTTCAGTATGGTATCATACCTGACCTTGGACTCCTTTATAGAGCCCCCATGTCACTTCACTTCTAACCCTACCAATCTCACGCAGCTTCCTCTTGTGTTTCTAACTCAGAACCCTGTGGGGAAGAGTTATGGGAAACATGATCAACATAATTGACAATAGAATGATCCAGCAAACTCTCTGAATATGGTTTTCTCATCTGTGAAATAGGGGTGATAATGCAGAGTTGTTTTGTGGATTAAATGAGAGAATATACCACATTACATACAACAACACAACAACAGCACACAACAACAACAGCAACCATGCATATATGCTTGGGGTGGGATTTCTTTGTCCATCACATCTCTGGATTCTTCACAAAGAATATCTTCACATCTAAGGATATCTTTACACAGGATAAGCCTTTACAGGACAACTTATCTGATTGAGTTTTTTTTTTTAAAGATATTCAATCTGAAGTCCTGACTTAAAGAAATCTCTTCTCTGAAGTTCTCCTCTGTCTCCCTCTCCCCTTCTCCCAGAGCTCAAGTGATCTCTCACTATCAAACAGAGCAGAAATGATGGCATCCACAGCAGATGAGGACATGGGGAGTTTGGGGGAAGAAGGGTGGAGGGGGAAAGAGCATAGGGGCTGCTGGGCATGGAGAGTCCTCTCTGCTGGTCGAGGTGTGGCCATGTGGAGCACCTTGCGAGGCTAGGAGTGTGGCCCCATTTGTGCAGATAGGGCCTGGGAATGAGTTAACTAGAGGAGGGATTTCCAACCCCTAAGGGCACACAGACTCTACAAATTGGACGTCATTGCTTAGGGAACCTGCAGGGGAGAAGGGTTGAACCTCATTCATCTTTTTTTCTGAGTGCATGCATGTTTGTTTGCCTGGTTGAAGGAGGCTTCCTCCCCCTCCACACTCTCAGCTCTGGCTCTAGCTCAGACTGTGAACAGATGCTGGATATCAGACACCCGATTCTTCTAGAATGGAAGACAAGGAGGTGGACAGAGCCTCCAAAGAGTGCCTGGCCATCTGACAGTAATGCTGGGTTCTGGGGCCCATCCATAGACTCTCCAGGGGGGTAATTCCTGGTCCTTGGGTGACATTTACTGTTTGATCACTATCTTAGGTTCTTCGTATATGTGTAGTACAGCTTTTGACATGGAATAGATGTTCGATAAATGATAAATGAGCCAGTGACCTTTCTACTGGTCCTTCTGCTAAGGCTATGAAGGGCAATATCTGACATATACAGGAAGGGTGTTATTGCAAGTCTTGGGCTTAGCAGAGGAAATATATTTGGGATAATATAGTAATAGCTGCTGGTATATTTTCATTGTCATATCCTGATGGCATTTACCAGTAATTGAAGGTTTCTTTAGCTCCCAAGGCAACATGAATACTCCTTGGAGAGTTAAAAGGCCTTTGAGAGGGTAGACAGTGCTCCACTTAACACAGGTAATAGCTTTCAGCCTGAAGTATTTTCAAGGGTTTGGGGCCATTTCAGAGAAAATCTTAAAGATGTGCCACATAAAGAGAATCTTTCATAAAGTCTCACGGATCCTCAGGGTTTTCAATGGGATTCAAGAGGCTGAAAGATGGATGTTGTGTGTGTGTGTGTGTGTGTGTGTGTGTATGTGTGTGTATATGTGTGCATGCACATGCATGAGAGAGAGAGAGAGATCAGTCGATCTTGGCTGCTCCTGAAATTTTGGGTGTCTTTACTGAGGCAAGTTGAAACAAAACAAAAAAAGAAAAGAAATCTAGAACTTTCCTCTTCTTTAGACAAACTCAGATCCGAATGAGGATTTTTGATGAATGTGCGAGGGTCCCTAGCAAACATCTCTTTTAAATATAGTAGGTTTTGAACACATGGTAGTTGCAGACAAAGTAGTTAAGTGTTTAATGTCAAAGGTTAATGAAAAACAGAACTTGAAGGAAGTGCATTACCATGATTTCTGCAGGAGCGAGCATTTTGACTCTAGAGGACGCTCCCTCCAGCCTGCTGACTTCATTCATTCACCCATTTGTCCATTCCACTCAGGTACTGAGTGATTTTGTCTGTTGGCTTCATTCAGTCTCTAATAACTTGAAAATGTATAAAAATCCAGCACGGCCCTCAAGGAGAATCCAGTCCAGTGAAGAGAATCCAGTCCAGTGAAGTCCAGGCAAATGCTCCATTCTCTTGAGGCTACTATTCAGCCTCCCATTTTTGAAGCCAAATGGATTTGGGGTCAGAAAACAACTATAAAGTGTCTTCTGTGAGTGGCCCTAACTTGGGCACAGAGACAGGACATACATATAAATAAGACTTACGATGTAATCTGTTTTCTACAAGCTATGAGGTTGGATGGGGGTGGTGGTGGTGTTGGGATGCCATATTTGTAGAGTGCTGGATGGAGAGCCATATGAGAAATGTACCCGGAGAAGATAAGTGACATGCTATTGGATATTAGTGAAATCTTGTGGTCAAACACCATGGCTGACACAAAAGTAAAATCTCACACTTGGGGCATGTGGGTGGTTCAGCCAGTTAAACATCTGCCTTCAGCTCAGGTCATGATTCCAGGGTCCTGGGATTGAGCCCCACATTGGGCTCCCTGCTCAGTGGGGGGCCTGCTTCTCCTTCTACCCCTCCCCCCACTCATGCTCTCTCTCTAGCTATCTCAAATAAATAAATAAAATCTTAAGAAAAGTTACATTACGTTGGTTTGTCGGAGGGAGGATGGATAGAAGGCAGACTTGTAGAAAGGGGTTATTAAAACCCTAAATGATTGGAAAGACAATACTTACTTTTCCTTATAAAAGTGACATTCATATGGTTAAAAAGTGGTTTTGATGGATATAAAAAGGAACCAAAAGAAAAAAATCTTACTTTTTTTGCAGTAAGATTTTGAAAAATTTGAAAATTTTGCATTATGAGAGTTTTACTGACCCACCTCCATTTTTAGGCTCAAACTGCAGACTCAGATGACTTTCAGTTTTTAGTTTTCCTGTTGATTTCCACCATCAGCCTGAATGAAATACTCCACAAGAATTTTTGATCCATAAATTCAGATACTTGGTACTGCTGTCCTGTCCTGCACTCCCCCACCATATCACTTCAGCATTTGTTGGTGTATAAGACTTACATTCTCTTCTGAAACCATGGAAAAGTCCTCTAGGCTTTGACCAAAGGCTGATAAAAAAATACCTGAGAATTCGCAGGCAGCATGTACAGGAGTATGATTATGTAAATATTAATCAGTATAGAACTGAGTAGTATGATTAAACCCAGTGGAGCACATGTAGCCCTATCATCAGGATTGGTAGGTGCTGTGATAAAAAGCCCATATCAACACAAAACAGGAAATGAAGATGGCAAGGTCTGATCTGATTCTAAGGTCTGAATCAGGTGCACACATATATCACTGGGGAGTGACCGTGGTTATTTAAGAATGATACAAAATATTAATTTTTTCTTTCAAATTATGTGTGCTGTTTTTTCAAATGGCTACTACATTTTTAGGACATAAATACTTAATAATTTGGCCCTAACCAAACAGGACTTAGGTATTCCTTTTGGACTAGGGATGTTGTTGAAAAGCTTACTGGGTCACTGAGATTGACACGTGGACTGAGAAAGTTTGGGAGCCTTTGATATAACCTCTGTTCTAGAAAATTCCCTCTGGCTGCTGTGTGGAGATCAGCTAGGAGAGACATAAAAGTAGAGGCAGGGAAATGAGTTGGGAGTATACCCAGTGAAACACAGCCAGGGCATGAATGGGGGAGGAAAGACATGGGTGAACTCAAGACATCTTGTAAGGAGATAGATGACAGATGTCATTTGCTGCTGTAGGAGGTGAGCTTGGATAGTGGAGGAGGGGTCAATGCCATTTGCCCAGGTCATTTGGAGGCCTAACTGGCTCTTAGCAGGAGACCTCAACTCCTTGCTGTCTGTTGAACAAAGGCCTTGATTCCTAGCCACATGCATCTCCCATGGGGCTGCTTGCATGTCCTCACAGCATGGCCGCTGGCTTCTTCTAGAGTGACCAATCCAAGATAGATAAAGTTGAAGTCACATGCCTTTTAGGACCTGGCCTAGGAAGTGGCATGCCATTGGGTCTGCCTTATGCTCTTGGTCACACAAACCAACTCCGATATAGTGTGGGAAGGAACTACCTATGGACATGAACACCCTTCATGTTGAACACCTGTCAACACCTTAGGAGTTGGGGGTCTTTGGGGGTCATGATGGAATCTGCTTTTCACACCTGCATTGCTAGTTATACCACTGGTTCAGAGGAAGGCTGCAGTTTTTAGGGAGGTGAGTAATTGGGGGAATAGCAATAAGGAGCAAATTCACTGTGTTAGAGTTTCCAGGGAAACAGACCCAATAGGATCTAATATCTATCTATCTATCTATCTATCTATCTATCTATCTATCTATCTACCTATCTATCTCTATCTCTGTAAAGAGACTCATTATAAGGAATGGCTCAAGTCATTATGGAGGCTGATACGTCCTAAGATCTACAGGGTTAGTAGGTAAACTGAAACCCCAGGAGAACTAGTGGTTGGCAGGTTCGAGTCCCAGGTAGAGTTGATAATTCCATGTAAGTTCAAAATCGGGAGAAATCCAATGTCCCAGTTCAAAGACACTCAAGCAGGTGAAGTTCTCTTTTCCTGAGGGAAAGTCAGCCTTTCTGGTCTATGTAGGCCTTCAACTGATTGGATGAGGCCCATGCACACTAGGAAGGACAATCTGCTTAACTCAGTCTACTGATTTCATCATTAATCTCATCCAAAAACACTTTCTCAGAAACACCCAGAGTAATGTTTGATGAAATATCCTTGTACTCTGTGGCACAGTGAGGTTGATGCGTCAAATGAATCCTCTTACTCACGCAAGTTAATTTTGCTGTCAGCGCCAGGAATATCCACCTTTTATGCTGCGGTTTTCTTGCAGGGTGGATTCCTCCAGGATTCTCCATGGTGTCCGTGGACATATGGGGAGAACCTGCTGGCTCACTTTCAAGGTGTTGAGACCCTGAACTGGAAAGGTCATGTCTTTAAAGAATCTTAGACCACCTAGCTGGTGCTTAGAGATGCTTCAGGAACCATCCAAAGAGTACACATTGGAGTCTCCCAGAGAGCTTTAAAAATTCTGTAGCTGGTGTTCCACTCCCAGTGATTCCAAATTGATTGGCTGGGGAGTGGCTTGGGCAGTGGGATTTTTAAAAGCTCCCCAAAGCCTGAGAATCACTGAAGAGAGAGACCCTTCAGAGCCCTTTGCTTCTGAGGGCTAGAGGCCATGAAGACAGCATTTCCCTTTACCTGCAGTGGGCTGCTACCTCATGGAGCCTAGGTATCTAAGTCTCTAGCTGAGCACCTGGCCCATTTGGTAGGCTCCCTTTTAGCTCTTGCATTATACTTTGGAAAGGCAGCCAGTTGAGCACAGAACATAAATCAGATTCTGTTCCTCCTGGTACTCAAGTTTTATTACTTTTCTCCTTGGCTTGAAAGAAATCGGTTCTACATCACTTTTAGACTATAGTGACTCAGTGAAATGCAATCTTGACTAAAGCAAAATGCTTAATTAGACAATAATATTAGAGAAATTGACCATTATGTCTGGTTATTGACTTTTCAGATGGCCTGTATTACCATTTATATTCTTTCCAGTTGAGTTTTTAAGCATGAAAATAATTTATTGAGAGATTGTTCTTAGAAGCTATTTTTAATAGCCTAATGGCTTTTTAATTTTCAAATCGTTTATATTCATCAGCTGGAGCCAAGAAAGGAGTCAGATTGACTCTCACTGCACGACTGTTCCCTTCTCTTCAGTTGTTAACTGTTTATATTGGGATATCCAGCCATTGGGACAAGGATGTCAGAAGGGGCACATTAGGAAGGAAATGATTTTTGGGCTGGCAGCCATAAAAATGATATTTAGTTGCTGTTTATTGATTGACTACTCTGTGCCAGGCACTTAATGTAGATTTTCTTTAATCCTCTTGATAATCCTAAAACACAGGTATCATTGTCCATTGTTAGTAGGCTGAGAAATGAAGGCTCAGGTATGGAGAACATCACCATCACCATCATGGCACATGCATGTAACACAGGTAGGCCATGAGTCCCAGTTGATACTGTGTCTTCACATAACTTTCGATGGTGTTCTTCTTCACTATCCACATCATCCCAATTCGGGCCATAGAGTAACTTGCCACTCTGTTTACGGGACTCTCACCTGGTGCCAGGTCCTGTACTGAGTGCTGTTGCACTGTGACCCTCACAACAGCTAACGTTTCTCTTATTGTCCTTCCCTTAGACTTGATGAAAACGAGGCACTGAGAGTCAAGGTCAAGGAGAAGTCACTTGCAAAGTTCACAGAACTGGTTAATGATGGAGGCCAGGCACTCGCACTCATACCCCATTGTCTTTCTGTTACGCAAAGCTGAACGGTAATCAATACCACGATTTCGAAAATGCAGACCAAGGAGAAAGTTCCATGAGACTGGTTATTGGGTGAAAATAGCAACAACACTATTATAACCACAGGAACATTGAATTGTTTTGTTGTGGTGGAACTTTGTTATATGAATAAGCTGCAGGAAATCACATTTTCTGTTGTCAGGATCTGTCGAGGAAACACAGACTCTTTATATTGAATTAGCAAGGAGAACTCGTGCTTTGAAAGCCATGGGGCAGCTGGACAAGATGTGCATACATTTCTTACTTCCTCCAAGCTTAATTAGACAAACTCAGTGATTGCCAACAACCACAATTATTCCTGGGAACTCAGACTGCCTTAATACAAAAATAGCATCTAAAACCATGGCGGAGTTTCTGGATGCTGCACACAATCACTCATAACTAGAGCAATGTAGAGGAGGCATGGGTGAGGTAAATTGTGTTTAGTTGAGGTAACCATCTGGGGAGGGGGAGCATTAGCCATGTCCTCCAAGGAGAGCTTGGGGAATTTGTGGCTGTCAGGTCAGAAGACCAAGGGTAGGGCATGCACTTGGGAGTTGGAAAGGATATAATGCCAGACTTGCTCTGTGTGGCCTCAGGGGTCTGATGGATGGCGAGAGGGCAGCTGCAGGGAACAGTGTCACCTCCATCTCTGCAGATGTATATGGCTGCCTCTGGGTGGCTTCTGGCCCTGGGGATGGAGCGACATGCCCTTTAGCTATCTCTCATAATCTGATTGTGGCACTCTTCAGCACCAGACAGTGTGAATGTTCACAGAAGTCTTGGGTGTTGGGCGGGGGTCTCCAATCAGCTTCTTGAGGCCTAGAGAAGAGGTTCAGATCCCCATTTGTCTTCTGTGGCTGTGTGATGTCCCTGTTGAGATCCGTGCAAATTCCAAGGGCTTGCGTTGTTACACGCTCCTTTGGCTGTGAGCTCCTCTCCATTGATGTTATGGTTGGACCATCCTGTCGGCTGTCTTGCTGTCTCTGTTCTACATATAATTAGCCTGAATCAATGGTAAAGTTGTTTAAACAGAGATCACCTGCTATTTATGGAATGGGTTTATGTATGTATTTTGGTGAAGGAAGGGCTGACTATGTTAGTAGACTTCAGAAGTCTTTCTTGTTTCTGCAAGATACTACTTTTTAAAAAGATTTTATTTATTTGTGTGTGTGTGAGAGAGAGTGCACCAGCATGGGGAGGGGGCAGAGGCAGACTGCCCACTGAGCCTGATGCAGGACTCCATCCCAGGACCCCAGGATCATGACCTGAGCCAAAGGCAGATGCTTAACAGACTGAGCCACCCAAGCACCACTTTGCAAGACAAGCTCTAATTGAATATTAGGCATTTCGTTCCTAAAATGTCTTTGACAACTCGTCACTGGGGATCTTTCTTCTAACCTTTGACCATATATCACTCCCTATTTTGCTCTGTCTTTTTCCCTTTCTTCTCCATTCTTCCTGGGAGCAAATTTCTCATATCAGGCACTTTGGCCAGCTCTCTCTTTGCCTGATTTCCTGCAGATCTCTAGATTCTAAAACAGTGGCTTTCCAATGTTTTAGCCACGACCCCTACTTAGAAACACTATACTGTGACTCAAAACACTCATGTAGTACTTAACTCTTCTTACCCTGATGTTCTTGGTCTAGTCTATGCTATTCAATGCTGCACTAACTTATCTGTCCTGTCCCATCATGTACTGTTCCATTTTATTTCTAAATTTTAGTCATGACTTGTAAATTGTGCAGATTGATTTCACAACCCCTGATGTATCAGGACTTGAAAATTTCACAGCACTGCTCCTATCTTTTTTTAACTCAAGTGATTGGCCAAGTACCTTTCTGTCACTGTTTTGCATATGTGAGTCCTAGCATGTAAATCTTTTGAAGCAAGGTCTTGCCTTTGAATTCCCCACATTAATTGGCTCAGCCATAAACACATAGCAAGATAAAGCAGACCTGGCATTTATTGATCAGTGGGAATGTTTGGGACCCTCCAGACTTCACAGAAATCTGAAAGTGACAGTCTCAGGACCGGGACAGTAGGCCACGTGCCATCTACAGCTCTGTTAGAGGCTGAGAAGGGAAGTCCTCTGTAAGTGATAAGGTACTCCTCAAATTCTGGTTCACCTAAAAGTACTTGTTGACTGGATTTGTGCCAAACCTTGTGCCACGATTTCCTACACAAACTAGAAACATGAGACATGCTCTCATCCTCGACAAACAATAAATCTATAACATATTGTGATTGGTGTGGTGCCAGAGTGTGAATGACCTGCAGTGGGAACCCCGAGGTGTGGGGGAAGCACAGAAAATGCTATGTGGATTTGGTCTTGAGGTTGGTCAAAGGCAGAAGGAACAGCATGTGCAAAGGCCGTGAGACCTAAAAGCAGGGCTATGTCTGGAGATCAGTTCTGTGTGGCTGGTGTAAGGGATGAGATGCAGAGGGTAACAGGAAGTAAGGCATTAGAGTCAGGCTGTAAAGGATTTTGAGCATGGATGGGAAGCCATCCAACGGTTGTAAGAGAATGCTGCAGAGGATGGACTGGAGGTAGGGAGGCTCAGAGAGAGTGGTAGCGGCTAGGAGACCAAGGAGCTCTGCTGCTCACATCTGCACCTGTTAGGCAGTGACATAGGGTGTGGCTGTCTTGTGCATGGAGTCATCAGGTAGTTCCTGAGGTGGCAGGCAGTGCTGTCACTCTCACCAATGAAATCTTGATCTGGCAATTTCCTTGGAGGGTCTCAGCCAAAAGCACAGGGCTATGTTGTTTTTCTATTCTCCCTCAGGATGCATCCATGCATGGTCAGCACGTGTGGAGACGATGATTCCATCACTTAGGGCAGTGGCCAGGGTCTTCACCCCGTTTGCCTGAGACCTGCAATAAACTTTGGTTGGGGATTTGTGAAGGTGTTTCCCTGGCTATGGCTGGAATTGCAATTCATGCCACCGTCATGTGGGGCCTACGGGCATCTCTGTGGCATCTTTTCCTGGTGGGTATCCATTCTAGGGAACAGCTGTCGCCAGGCTGTCCTGCTTGGAGTACTTGTGTATGCCATTCTTGTGGGAGGCCTGAGTTTTACACTCTGCTCGAGAAACGGCAGGCTGAGAAAATGAGAGATAGACACACTGCCTGCCAGCCAGTCTCTTCCACAGGATTCCAAATAGCAGGAGGGCTGGAATCTAGAGTCCCCAAAGCATCTGTAGAGGTCTGACCCATCCTGGTACTTGCTTTACTTGTCTCCTAGGTAGGACATGTCTGGAGGCAGCCAGAGGCACAGGTTGGTTCTATGGACTGTGATCATCCAGACTGTTGTCTCTGACCTCTGGACAAGATGGACAATCTTTGCATCTGGGCAACTAAGTGGGTAGGCCTTTCTCATGAGTACATTAAAGGGATAAAACTAGTTAGTGAAAGGAGGGTGTATTAGCTTCTAGTAGCTGCTAAAACAAATATCCACTAATGGGGTGCCTTTGATAACCAGGGTTTATTCTATCACCATTCTGGAGGTGAGAAGTCTCAAACCAAGTCATCAAGGCCTCACTCCCTTCACAGGCTCTGAGGCAGAGTCCTTCTTGGTCTCTCCAGCTTCTGGGGGCTCTGGGCGTGTCCTTCACTTGTGTCCACATTGCTCCAGTCTCTACATCCGTAGTCACATGGCCTCCTTCTGTTCTGTGTCTGTCTTGAAACTGATCCTTGCATTTCTTTTTAAAGATTTTATTTATTTATTTGTGTGTGTGAGAGAGAGAGAGAGAGGGAGAGAGAGAGAGAAGGAACAGGGGGAGGGGAAGAAGGAGAAGGAGACTCTCTGCTGAGCAGAGAGCCTGGGATGCTGGGATCATGACCCGAGCTGAAGGCAGATGCCTAACCAATTGAGCCACCAGGTGCCCCATCACCAGTGCTTATTTAAGGATATGTGTGATTGCTTTCAAGGCCCACCCAGATAATCCAGGATAAATGCTTCCTCTTTAAATCCTTAACTTAATTACATCATTTGGCACTTAAGATAATACTCATTTTTTTCCCATATCAGGTGATATTATTCACAGGTTCTGGGGATTAAGACATGGATATATCTTTTGGGGGGCCGCCACTCAGCCATCGATGGAGAAGAAGTCTCTGATCTTGTTGACAGAACAGAATTGTGAAGGTTGGAGGTGGAGAATGTAACCAATTTATTGATGGAAACTCTACATGTCATATTTTGAGTGTACGTTCTGTACAGTTTTAGATCTGGTAAGGACAATGGTCTTCCTGTGCTGTATTGGAGCTCCTGACAACCTTTGTCATCTTCAAGGTCATTCTTGGTGTCAGGATGCATTCCTGAATTGTAACATACATTCGCCTGACTGACATTTATTGAGCATCTTTATAACAATCCAGCCAGTTACATGTTTCAGCAATTCTCTTTGTTAATTTAATTCTATTGATCAATTATATTTATTCATTAGTTTTATTTAAAAACGGACATCGTGTTTCAGTTTTGTTCAGCTTGGATTTTTTTTTAGTTATCCAGCCAAGAGGGTGACCTATGAAAAACCAGGCTCAAGGAGATCTTCTTCATTTTCAGGCAAGCCTTATCTTCCAAGTCACCCTAATTTCTTCCTGATGAAAGCATTTGGTCACAGACCTAGGTCACAGACCTAGTCAGATAGCTTATATTTGAAAGTATTGTTATCATTTCTTTTTTTCTTTTTTCTTTTTTTTTGGAAAACATTTGCGTCTTTGTCTTTGCTTCAATCCTCCAGCCTTTTTTTTTTTTTTAACAAAGTTTTATTTATTTATTCATGAGAGACACACAGAGAGAGGCAGAGACACAGAAAGAGGGAGAAGCAGGCTCCATGCAGGGAGCCCGACGTGGGACTCGATCCCAGGATCCTGGGTTCATGACTTGCACCAAAAGCAGATGCTGAACCACTGAGTCATCCAGGTGCTCCCCTCCACCTTTAAAGCAAGAAGAACGTGCTTAATTCGTCTTTCTTTCTTGCTTGCTTGCTTGCTTTTCTTTCATTCTTATTGCACTATATTTGCCTCACATTTTTTTAAGGCCTTCCAATACACACATTGACTAGAAGATCCTCAAACCACACTAGAGAAGATAAGATGGCAAGATATTATCTTGTTTTATGGGTTGAAAGACTGAGTCCCAGAGAGTTACCCCAGGTTAGAGACCTCCTTAGTCAGTGGCAAACCTGAGGTTGGAATTCAGGTGTCTTAAATCCTAAGTCACTGCTGGAAATGTCACAGAGTTTATGTTACATCATGTCAATCGTACCTAAGATTCTGAAGGTTTGGAAATGCCAAGAGACTTCACTGGTGGCTCTTTGCAGGGAAAGACAGACAGAAGGGAAATCCTTCTGAGCATGGACTTTTTAAAAAAGATTTTTTGCTCGGTTTCAACATTGACAGGCTCTTTCTCCTGTGGACCTATGTGAATTGACCACATCTCGCCCCCCATAAATCTTTTTCCCTGGTCTATTTCCTTTGGGGAAGGATGGGACAGAAGGTCCAGGGGGGAGGAGGAGGGACACAGTGGGGTGATAGGGGTGAACGGGGGATTTGGGGCTGGTGAGAAGTCTAGGCTCTCGAAGGGCACATTTCACCCCACATTGGTTGATGTGGGGTAAATCCTCAGCAATGTGTTGACTTGTAAGTGGAAACCTATACCTTGCCTTTTCTGCTCTGTGCATCCCTTATTTTCTTACCTTGTGAATATTGGTTACATTTAAATAGGGTTTTGTCCCAGGCCTGGTCAAGACACCAACTTACATGCCAGCCCCAATGCAATCTGCATGAGACTATGCATGATTATGTACGAGACTGGTTCCAACATGCAGCCCTTTTTGGAAAGCAGAGATGCTTTAATCTTAGTAATGGACTGGAACCCCCTTTCTAACACACAACAAGAGTCAAGTGAGCTGGCTGAGATGAAACAACAGTTCATCAGGACATCTTAACTTGTCATCCCTGGGTCCCAGTCTGTTTCACATAGCCCACTTTTGCTTAATTGTTCTTTTGGTGGGAGGGAGAAGGCAGGTTTTCTCAGGCAATGTTCTAAATTCCCTGCAAGAGGGATACCTGGGTGGCTCAGTGGTTGAGCGTCTGCCTTTGGCTCAGGGCATGATCCCGGAAGGCCTGATCGAGCCCCACCTCGGGCTCCCAGTGAGGAGCCTGCTTCTCCCTCTGCCTATGTCTCTGCCTCTCTCTCTCTCTGTGTCTCTCATGAATAAATAAATAAAATCTTTAAAAAAATTTCCTACAAGAGAGGTTGAGTAACACAATTTACTTTGATAAAATGAAGGCTGAACAGATAGAGCATCTGAGGGGCATAGGAGGACTTTGCCTATTTGGCATCTTTGTACTTATTCTACGTTGGTGAAGCTTAATAGACAAATCTTTAAAAAATATTTTTAAAAATAGCCCAAGCATATCTTTAAAAGTTTCCTTCTTGCTTTTTAAAAATTTAGTAAGGATAAAGATTAAGAAAATATAGAAAACATTTAACAGATAACAACAAGGGACTACTACCCACAATGAACAGACATACTTTATCATAATTGCTGTAGATGCTTTATTATTTTTAAAAAGATTTTATTTATTTATTTGAGACAGGGAGAGAGAGAGAGAGAGAGTAGGAGCAGGGGGCAGAGGAAGACGGAGAAGCAGACCCCCATTGAGCAAGGAGCATGACTTGGGGCTCCACCTCAGGACCCAAGGATCATGACCTGAGTGAAGGCAGACGCTTAACCTACTGAGCCACCCAGATGCCCCTGTTTTCAAAAACAAAGGGAAAATCTGAAGTCCCATCTGTGCTCCTCCCTAATATAATATCCCTCTTTCCCCAGAAGCAAACATCATACTTTGGATGATATAGTCTCATTTCGTGTTTATTCATAAACTGTATAAGGATTGATTCCATATGTTTTTAAATTTATGTAAGCGTTATGAAAATGTACACATGGTGTCTATTTCTGCAACTCTTTTTCACTCATAGTTGGGTTTTTGGTAGCTATCCCTGTTCATTCATTCATTCTTTGGGTTTGGTAATTACCCATATTGACATACGTCAATTTAGATCATTCATGTGAATATTTTCAGCAGTAATATGCAGGGTACCAAGATTGATGCAAGATTTATCTAGACATTCCATTTTTTATAAGCATTTAGATTCTTTCCGATTTACTGCCATTATGAACAAAGTTGCTAAAAAGAATCCTTGAGTGTGCATGAGGACGTTTCTCTAGTATAATCCTTGAAGTCAAGTACTAGGTTTGCATTTTGTTAGACTTTGCCAAATTGCTTTCCCCAGGGACTGTATTCTGTTGCATCCTTTGCAGCCAGGGTGAAGGTTCCGCTTAACCATTTCACCACATTGCCAGCAATGTTGGACATTGTGCGTTTTTATCTCTTTGCTTTCATTTGCATTTCCCCGGTCGTTAGTGAGGATGAGAGTGAGAGTGAGGACTGTTTCACTCATTCCTTGGCTACTCACTCAGGGTCATTTTCCCCCCTCTGTGAATTGCCTTTTCTTATACTTTGCCTTTTTTGTTTTTTTGTATTTGCTTTGTTTATCTTTTTCTTAATGATTTGCAGAAACTGGATAGTCATTTTCATTGGTTATAAGGACTGCAAACATTTTCTCCCAATCTGTTGCTTTTAATTTTTGCCTGAAGTATTTTTTTTAATCATTCAGGGAACTTCAATTTTGATCTGTTGTTTTCTGTTAAGAAAATAGTTTGTAGAAATATTTCTTTACTGTAGGTCATAAAATTAGGTTCCAATATTTTCTTCTGATGGCTTTTCTCTTTTTAAAGATTTTATTTATTTATTTGAGAGAGAGACAGAGAGAAAGCACTAGAGAGCACAAGTAGGGGGAAGGACAGAGGGAGAAGCAGATTCTTTTCTCATTTTCTTTTATGTGTCTACCTAGTATAAGTTTCTGCTTTATGGTCACTGAAGGTTACGTATAACATCCTATGTGTTTAACAGTCTACTTTAGGTTTATAGCAACTTAAATTTGAATATATTAAAAAACTGCATTTTTACCGCCCCCTTTTTCTGTTTTTGATGTCACATTTTACATCTTTTTATTTTATATATAAAGCTAATTATTATAGTTTTAGTTAATTTTATTACTTTTGTCTTTTGGCCTTCAAACTAGCTCTGAACACGATTAATTCACTATCTTTTCTATATATTACCTTTCCCAGTTTTTTACTTTTATAAAAGTAAAAATCTTTCATACATTTTCTTGTCATTAACGCCATTCCTTTTCAGTTTAAAAAGTCCCTTTAGCATTTGGCGCCAGGACAGTTTAATGGTGATGAACTCTCTTAAGCTTTTGCTTGTCTGGCAAACTTTTTATCTCTCCTCTTCTGAATAACAATCTTGCAGCAGATACAGTGACAGATGGGAACTAGACTGAAGCTGGTGATCAGTTTGCGATGTATACAAATGTCCATTCCCTATGTTGCACCCAGGAAACTAACCTAATATGGTATGTCAATTACACTTCACCAAAAGAAATCTCACAGGTTCAGAAGCGTAATTTCTTTGCACATCATCTGTGGATCCATCTCTCAGGAAAGGACTTATTCAGATAGCATAGCCTGAGATGTAAAATCAGGTTGCCAACTTTAACATCTATCATGAGAAATGTAACCGTTGAGGGATGGACACTTAAGACGTCCTGCAGCACAGTCTCTCCTTGGAGGTAAGCCCTGTGGGAAGCCACATAATAATCAGGAGGCTTCCTATTGAGCATGGAATATGAGTAAAGGGGTTTTTAATTATGTGATTTTGAAAGTTTCATGGCCCCAGGGCCTGTCAGTTTGCTGAATCCATGTCTGTAATAGGGGACTTCCTTGCCTGTGGGACTGTCACATTCAAAACCCATTTGACAAGGTATCCTGTCCTCTGGACAGAGCTTGGATGGCCTCTGCCAGCATTTTTCTGTTTCTTTCTTTTCTACACTTCCACAAGTGACTTTATTCTTTGTTTAGATTTGTTACAATCTTCAGTTCAGTCTTACTTGGGCCTGGAAGCCACTCTGTTTTAATATGATTTTGCAGGACACCTGGCTGGCTCAGTCAGTGGAACATGTGACTCTTGATCTCAGAGTTGTGAGTTCGAGCCCCTTGTTGGGTGTGGAGATTGCTTAAAAAGAAAATCTTAAAAAAATCGTGATTTGGCAAAGTTCTTCTCTGATTGATTCTGGATGACTTTATAGCTTAACTCTCAGTGTATAATCTCAGGTCTAGCTTCTTGGTAGGAAGAAAGAAGACCTACTCACAACAGACCCCCTTCTTCCTGCCGCGATGCTTAGAGTCATTATTTGTTTCCAGCTCTTTATTTGTGTTTTTTATTTTTATTTTTATTTTTTAATTAAAAAATTTTTTTTCCAGCTCTTGATTTGAAACATCTTAAATTTACAAGAGTTGGAAAATGAGTTCAGGAACCACTTCTCTGCTATATTCTTTACCTAAACTCAACAATTGATATTATTTTATTGCATTTGCTTCATATTTACATATAAAACATTTCTTTTTGTTCGCTTTGCTGAATATGAGATACAAAGTTGCAGACATCTTGCAATGTAATCAATCAGTAAATCAGCATGTATTTCCTAGGAGTAATTAAACCCTCTTGCATAACCACAGTGCCACTATCACAACCAAGAAAAGAACTAGTAATTCATATTCTAGACATGAGTTTCTCCAATTATTCCAACAACTATTACTAGTCATAACATTATCATTAATCATATTTTTGGGAGAAAATGCTTTCAGAGTTTGAGGTGTCAGAAGCACCTTAGCTTGCCCTCCATGCAGGCTTAGATAGGTCTGATCTTCCTTCTCTACTTATCTCACTTCCGTCTGTTGACCTCTGAAAGGGAGGATGAGGCATGAGGAAATTATAACAAGACCAAGAAGGGAGAGCCAGTTTAAAGATAAGTGTCGGAGTTATTATCTTATTGACTATTAACAAACTCTGAATACTCACCCATGTGTTTTCCAAATACATTCATGGTTAAACTTTTATATTTGCGCATTGCCATTTAATAGCTGGGGCCAGAGGCAACCACAATGACGCAGTGAATGGAAATCCCAAGGCTCTACCTACTTCAGTGTCAAGTGTTAGTCTTGTAAGAGTTTTATTGCCTGGGATTACCAAACTTCTCTTCATGATAGTGTCGGAAGGCATGTATTTTTTTTTAAAAATTTTATTTATTTATTTGACAGACTGAGTGAAAGAGAGAGAGAAGGAGAGAGAGCAAGCACAAGTAGGGGGAGCAGCAGACAGAGGGAGAGGGAAAATCAGGGTCGCCACGGAGCAGGGATCCCCATGCAGGGCTCGTTCCCAGAACCCCTGGGATCATGACCTGAGCCAAAGGCAGACACTTAACCTACTGAGCCACCCAGCCACCCTGAAGGCATGTATCTTTAAGAACATAACACAGGCTGCCTTTCAAGTGTGCATGGAAACATTCTGCATGTCCTGGATCAAGGCTGGGGATGTTGCAGGGTGCTGCAGGGTAGAGATTATCTTCAGGATGCCGGGCCTGTATATTAGGCAAATGGGGAATGGTTGTCCCTGAGAGAGATTCACTGTGTTCTCTGTATGTCTACAGGCCTGGTTTGCTCAAAGCCTGGTGAACGTAAAGACGATATCAACGAGTCCTATGTCCTTAGGACACATGTGGGTTCCTAGCCACCACGAGGCTAGAGTCGTGCTCTGGTTCCTTGTCGAGGATTGAGATCACCTGTATACACATAGCTCAACTATCAGTCCTGAAAACTGAGACTACTTGTGTGTCAATATGACTTTATTAAATTGTTCCAGGAAACTCTTGCCTGGAAAGATAAGACTGTAAACTAATATATAACTTCACTGCTTGGAGCAGAAAGTTTCTCAAAACCAATTTATTTGGGCAATAGTTTGCTCATGCGGGCAAACAGCTCAATGATCAAATAATTGTACGCTTATCCAGACTTGCTTCAAGACCTTCACTTTACTGTGTCCATCAATCCCTCAGCTATAACATGAATTTTGCACAGTGCCAATCAGATTCCTTGCACTGAAAGAGCCACCTCGAGTCACTTGAACGAGGCCTCCATATCTTATAAATATATGCCTCTAATTTCTTCCTTCTGTTTGCTTCTGAGGCTCTGTCAAGGTGATGTTGTCTCTGACTGCAGTAGGTTAATACATTTAGTTTTGCTTCATCAACAGGAAATTCTGGTGGTCTTTTAGGGCAATTCTGCAGTCAGCAGTGTGGTTGCCAGAAAACAGAGTCCTGTGTCTACTTTTGCCTTCCTGTTGTCTCTTGGTGAGTAGGTACCTTTGGTCTTACAGGAGGCTGCTGCTTGGAACCCAGGAGATGCAACATTTGCTAACTATCGCCTCCCTCTGGTTACTTTAGACCATCTTTGGTGACTCACATTTTCCCTTATACACAATACTTTTGGTCAATTCTTAATCCTCATTTTCGAATCATCTTGTTCACAGAAGCTGCAGGTTAAACATTTATAGATCACAAACATATCTTATGTCTCCTGGATGTCACAGGGCAGAATGAGAACTGTTGATGGGGTCAAAGGCTGTTGATTGAAGTCGTGAGAATCTGGACTAATTATGTTGGACAAGTGGCATGGGGGTCTGAAAATTGAGATAAGGGAGTGTGGGATAAGGGTATAAACAGTGGACAGGACCAGAGGAGACCTACGGCTTTCTGAACCCTTAATGAAAATAACTTGAGGGGTGCCTGGGTGGCTCAGTGGTTGAGCTTCTGCTTTTGGCTCAGGTTGTGGTCTCGGGGTCTTGGGATCGAGTCCCACATCACACTCTCCGCAGGGAGCCTGCTTCTCCCTCTGCCTGTGTCTCTGCCTCTCTCTGTGTGTCTCTCATGAATAAATAAATAAAATTTTTTTAAAAAGGAAAAGAACTTGAAAAGGAAGAAGATGGAGCCTCCTGTCCTCTGCGTCATTAGACCTCTATCTAACAAGGTCATTAGAATGAATGACCTTGACCTTGGGAACTGATATGGCACTGTGGTGTGATCGCCTCCACAGCGTGTAGGGTCTGACACTTCTCCTGTGGATGGGTGTTGAGCTTCTTGAAGATAATGGGTGGCTTCACTTTCAACCACAGACCTTAGGTTTGAGGGAGAAAGTATCTACTATAGAAAATATGGCAAGAGCATCTACCTGGTGCTGGAGGAAGTGATGAAGGGGAAGGGCCCACGTCCCCACTCCTAAGGTCACAGGGATGATAACAGCAGCAGTACTGGAGGATAACTGTGTCCAGAAATCACAGAGGGGTCATCTGCAGCACAGGCAGCAGTGGGTTGTGTGGTTACAGGTGGGGCAGTTACAGGCTTGTGAGGACTGGGATTGGATACTAGAGCAAAAGGCCATGAAGAAGGAACTGGGAGCTTTTGAGATGCTGAAAATGAGTGTAGTAGAATCTAGGAGAGATAGGTCTCCTCCCTCTTCTCCCTCTTCTCTTTCCCTTCCTATGACTCTGTGTCCCTATCTTCTGTTCTTTCCACTGCTACTGACAGAATAATGGCCAATCATGAATTTCGTGGGCATTGACTATCTTTCCTATGATGGTGCCCAACGCTCAGAATGATACTGTTCCTGGTCATGCAAAGTTCTTCAGTCTCCCTTACAGTGAAGGGTGGACACATTGACAAGACTGACTAATGAGACATGAAAGGAAATGTTCTAGTAGTTCCACCCTTTCGTTTTTTTCTCTGTACTTCTTCCATCCTTGAAGTGACTGAGATGTGGTCTTTGACTTCAAATGTTCACTGCCCTTTGAGGAGACAGTTCTCTTGTTTAACAAATATTTATTGGGCACCTGCAAAGTGCCAAACACTGTGCTAGGTACTGGTGAGTGAAGCTTGACCATCTCTGCTCTTCTGAGATTACATTTATTTTCTTTTTTCTTTTTTAAGATTTTATTTGTTTACTCACGAGAGACACACATAGAGAGAGGCAGAGATACAGGTAGAGGGAGAAGCAGGCTCCCTGTGGGGAGCCCAGTGTGGGACTCGATTCCAGGAACCTGGGATCATGACCTCAGCCAAAGGCAGGCGCTCAACCACTGAGCCATCCAGGTGCCCTGAGACTTACATTTCTGATTAGAGAAGCAAATCTGTCAAGTCACTGACCAAACAACAGGAAAATATTAGCCAGAACTGAGTAATTTGATGGAATGGAATAAATCAGGAGCAGACTGGAGGCTACTGGTGGTCAGCAGTCAATGAAGGCTTTTGTGAGGTGACATCTATTTGAGAGTCTGAAAACACAAGAAAAAGGTAGCTGAAGATTTTTGGATGTTTTCAGGTATAGAAGGTTCCTAAGGCCAGAAGACCTGTGAGGATTCAAGGCTCAGAGAAATGGATACTGAGACTGGGTATGTAGAAGACAATCATAGTTCGGCAAGCTGAGTGCCATGATGGAGAAGGCACAAGGGGCTCTGACAAAATGGAGCAGAGAGTGGCCACATCTTCATGGGTCTTTGGAATTGCAGGTCACTCAGGTCTCCTGGGGACTCACCTGGACCACACTGGAAAATTCAGGCAATTGTGGCTGCATCTGCTTCCCTGATCCACCTCTTTTCTGCATTGTTCCACAAGCTCTGCTTGACAGGTGGGCTCAGGGCCAGACCTGGTGTCTGCTGTCAGAGGAGGGCTCTCCTTTCTTTCTTCAAATGCCCAAAGGACCAGCTGTTTCTGTCACCAGGTGATGATTAACACCCTCCTGTCCACCATGTCTCTTGTATTTTAATTGTTCTCCATTTTTCACCTTTTGTATTATTAACACTTCTCAAATTAAAGTTTAATCTCCCCAATTTCTAAATTTCTGTGCACTCTTGATCTATCTTTATGAAATAGTCAGCCATATTTTTTTCATGATTTTTATTGAATTTTCACAAGAATCAGCTGTGTGTGACTTCCAGGTGGTCACTTGACATGGAAGTTTCTAGTGAGCATGGGATCCAGAGGGGATGTGAGTCAACAGTCAGAAAGAAGGTTACTTATTTTGGTAACCAAAATAAAATGAGGCTAGACACCACTGATATAAACTAGGAGTAGAGCCAGAAAGCAGAGGGACAAAGAGGGCAGAGAGTGGACATGTTAGAGGACATCACCTTGGGGAACACCTGGAACAGGTGCCTCACTGGGTGAGGTAATCCCAACTGTATGAAGAACAACATGGTAAATGGGGGTCTAGCAGACTGAAAAGGCAGAAATTGGTTGGATTCTTGCACCTGGCTTGTGGAGTTGAAGCCTCTCTTCTTCAGTTGGTCTGTGGAAGCTGTTTTCGTTTCTTGAGGGCTGGTACTACGGAAGTACCAGATGGGAGCACCTCCTTCTTGCTTAATGTCAGTCTGGATTCCAGAATGCATGCTTCCCAAACACCTGAGCTTCTGGGCTTTGCCTCCTGCTCCCTCCTCCCTCCCTGCCTTGACTGTGCCATGTCCCTCCCTTCACATTTGGCTTCATGAAATATAGTCTCATTTCACTGCCAAGCCTCAGTGATTTACTGCATGTGAGCATCACCATGGAGCAAGTGAGGCATTCTTCATTTTCATACCTGACACATGAGGAGCCATAAAAGTAAGTCTCCACAGTCAGACTCAAGGGCCTCTTGATTAAGAGTTAAATTGCTGATATGATTTACTCAATTTGAGTTTGGGGAAACAAGGGACGTTGAAGATAATGTGATTGGCACACTCACACTTTTGCCTCTCTTGAGTGCATGGGTACCTGTTGAACCCTTGCGGAGGTGATGGGAAGACCCAACTTGGGCACAAACTGGGGAAGAGCAGAAGACATGAGTGATTGGCTCTCCTGGGTCTGTTTCAGAGAAATGGGAGCTGGACTGCTTCTCTGAGGTCAGTCTGAATGAAGTAAAGGTGAGATCAAAGGTGTATGAATGTGAGAACATCCTGGAAGGAAGGAAGTTCCTGGACAGAGAGACGAGTTCTGGTCTTGACTTTGGCCATGGATGAGCTGTGAGAATCTTATACAGGGATGTATGACTAGGTCTCAGTTTCTTCACCTAACAAATGGGATGGGACCAGTTACATGAAGATCCTTTTCATGGACTTAAGAGAGAATGAGAGAGGAAGAAGATCCAATAAGTTTAGGGGCACCTGGCTGGCTCAGTGGTTGAGTGTCTGCCTTTGGCTCAGGTCATGATACCAGGTTCCTGGGATTGAGTCTTGCATTGGGCCCCCCGCAGGAAGCCTACTTCTCCCTCTGCCTCTCTCTGGGTCTCTCATGAATAAATAAATAAAATCTTCATAATAAAATGTTAGAATATGTTTTTGATCAATTTTACCATAAAGGGGAGCTGAGAATGGGCTCTCCAGGAATTGGAGGGCAAGGATAGGCGCCAATTGGTGCCTGGATAGGGTCTCTTTAAAGTGGAAGGAAATTGGACACATCTCTTTGATTCAGGATAGAGAAATCCATTGAAGTTATAGTAATATAGGGCATCATTATAGTAATAAAGTCCCTGGGTGGGTGAAAGGGGAGAGACTTTTGAGCTCAAGTGGCCTTTGACAGGCTCAGGGACAGTTCATCCCCTGTAACTGGATAAGAGGCAAAGTATTTGGGCATGATTGTCAGGAGGTAGCTGACAGGATTTGATAATGAGAGAGGGAAATCATTCTCATCTGATCATTCCTATTTTCTCAAAGAAGTACAAGATGATGTGGTCAGCCCAGCTGGAGGGATAGTTGTCTTGGAGGTTTGACAGCAAAGAAGTTGGATAATATCTCAGAAAGTGAGAAAGTGAGATTACTAGGGTAATAGGGCATGGTTTTTGGCCAGTGGTGAGCACTGGTTTGAGAGAGGTGGTCACAGATTCAAAGGAATACCAGTCAGCAGGATTGTGGGATTTATCTTTCAGTGGAGTTCAGCGTCCTGAGTGGTTGGCTTCAGAGAGGAATGGGTTTGGCCAGCTGAGCATCTTGCAGTGAGAGGTGAGTAGTAGAGGTGACTGTAAAGGGTTTGTTAGAATGAGGGACATATAGAAACTAAACTGTATAAAGAGCAGAGTAAGGACTCAAGAAAGGTGATAGATAACAAAATAAAAATGGTAAAATCAATGGATTTGATGGCATTAATGGCATTTGTGGACCGAGTTCCTAAGTAAGCGTACTGGAAGGTGGTGGTCAGGAAAGCACATGTTCATATGGGAATTTGAGCTCCTCTCTTTGTGGTTTCTTTTGCAGGTTGAAGGTAGGTGCTTGGGAGCCTAAGAACACAGGTCCAATGCTGACAAGGTACCATCAGCCATTCCCTTTCCTTCTCTGTTTTACAATATTTGCATCCTTCTGGTGAACTGGTGAACAAGAGGTTGGATCAATGTAGCCCATTCTTGCTTATTGCAAAATGAAGTCCGATTGCACATCTGATGCAGGAAATCTAGCAGTAGTACACCCTGTCTTGTAAATGTACTTTTAAAAGTTTTATTCTTCTTAGATTAAGTGGAGAATCAAGGATTTTCTCCATGCTGTCTTTATGATTCCTTAGTCATTCCACTGATTGGTGGAGGGAGTCTCTTAGCTGTTGGTAATGCAAGGCCAGTGTAGAGAAATAGACTTATCAAAACTAAGTTTTGGCACCTCATCAGTGCAGAGAGATCCTGAGATTTATTTATTTATTTTTAAAGATTTTATTTATTTATTCATGAGAGACACACACAGAGAGAGGCAGAGATATAGGCCAAGGGAGAAACAGGCTCCCTGCTGGGAGCCCCATATGGAACTTGATCCCAGGATCCAGGATCATGACCTGAGCCAAAAGAAGATGCTCAACTGAGCTACCCTGGTGCTCCAGATCCTGAGATGTAAAGACCCTGCTAAGGGGATTGGTAGGACTCCTAAGTAATTCCCATTATACACATGAGGTCACAGTCCTGGAGACATTAATGCCTGCCCCTCCCACTGTCTTAGGAAAAACACCACTGTTCATTCAGCTGCCCAAGCCTGCAACCTTGAGGTCACCTCTGGCTCTCTCTTTCACCTTCCTCAACACATTGCTGTCTTGAATAAATAAATGAGAGAATGAACAAAAGAATGAGTTATACAACTTCAGATTAGTGCAACAGAACTTGTTGGGCTCCTGTGCAAGAAGAAGACTGTTGTCCTACTTCTTCCTATTCCCACTTTCAAAGAAGTAAATAATTCACTCTGATAATTATGCAAAGAGCTAAATAAATAAGTTTCAGGATGAACTTACACATTTACTTTATAAAATGCTTATTATGTTAAGGAACTTTGAAGTCCTTTAATTATAGTTGAGAATATAATGCAGCTTATTTAAAGAGCATGAATTCATGGGCAGCACATAATTAATTATGGAGTATATTTGGGGTGATTATCCATACAGTTATTGATGCTTCATACTGGAAATACCACATACACGTCTTAATTTTTAATTATTATAAAACTATATACCAAAACATTGATATAAAAAGGCATGATTAATGTAAGTGAAACAATAGCCTACCACAAACTAAATTGATAATCATGGACTAGCTGTAAAATTTTAATTTAAAATTAAAAAGTTGACCATGAAAACTATGGTTGACTCAGGACAGAATTGAGGACACACACACACACACACACACACACACACACACACACGTACATGTGCACACATACCCACACCCACAGATGACTTTTCATAAAATTGTTAAGTTAGAGAGGATTATATGGCCATACTCTGCATGTCTGTTCATGCTGTATTATCTAAAAATTTTGTGAAAATGGGCGTTGCAATATTTCTGGTCCCTTGAACTTTGTGATTACCTTGACCAATAGAATGTAGGGAAAAAGATGTTACAGGACTTCAAAAACTCAGTCATAAAAGGCAATGTGAGCCTGGGTTTCCTGAGATTCTTGTCATTGGGCCCAGCGGCCATGTTATGAGGAAGCCCAGGCAGCAAGGGGAGGGCATGTGTAAATGTTTCAGCCGGAAAGGCTCTGCTGAAGTCTTAGCCAATGGCTATGCTCAACCACTAGACACAAGTGAATGAACCTTCAGATGACTCCAGCCCCCAGCCTTCAAAACCCTGTCTGACACTGGGTGAAGCAGAGACAAGCTATTCTCAGTTAGTCTTGCCAGGGACGGTTATGAGCAAAATAAATGTTTTTATTGCTTTAACCCTCTATGTCTTAGAGTAACTTGGAACACATGCATATTAGAAGGTTTGTGGTGTGGACCTGGTTTGGATGGCAAATTTTCTGAGAGCATACTGACTTACTTAGAATCCTTGGAAAACATTCATGATTTTGGTTTACCACTTACTTGCGTTGATCACAGAAATTCTCTTCAGAGATTAGAATCTAGAAAGTAGGCTTCATATATACATAAAAATGAATTTGAAACTAAAAGCTGTTTGGGGCATCTGGGTGGCTCAGTAGTTGAGCGTCTGCCTTTGGCTCAGGTCATGATCCTGGGGTCCTGGGATCAAGTTCTGCATCGGGCTCCCCGCAGGGAGCCTGCTTCTTCCTCTGCCTATGTCTCTGCCTCTCTTGGTATCTCTCATGATTAAATGAATAAAGTCTTTTAAAAAAAGAAATTAAAAGCTGTCTTTCCTTCTTTTTCATTTCCTTTTTTTTTTTTAAAGCTGTCTTTCAACATAAACCACAGGAAGGATTTATGATTTTGGCATCTGCTCGGAGTTCCTTGGAAGAATTCTATCTGCCACCAGTAGGCTGTTGGCAATTAATTTTGAAACCAATGATCAATATTGATCAATAGTGATAACTTTCAAATTAAGACCTCTATCTTGGGCCTTTATTAAGATCATTTTTCATGAATCTCTATAATCACTACCTTCCTTCACTTCCCATCATGCTTATTTGTTTTTATCATAAAATAATGTCAAACATACAGGGAAGTAGCCCTTGCTGTGATGACACAGATTAGCATTTATCCAACTTTACTGCATAGCTGAAACTTCTTTCAAGAACTAACATTACAGATAACTATCCAAACCTTTGGACTCTCCTGATCTTATTTCTCTCACTCTGTCACCAGAGAATACACTATTCTGAAATCAGTGCTTTACCTTCCTGTCCACATTCTTATATTAGTTTTAGTAAGAAATGTTAGCACTGCTTTTTGTGTTAATAGATTTTGTAGCGATGTTTTCATAATACACCTTCCTTTAGCAATTTGTGTTTTCTTCATTCAGTGTTGTGTTTTTGAGATTTTTTCTGCATTCTTCGGCATCATTTTAGGTTAAGTGTTAACCACTGTATGATACTCCATTGTAGAATGTATTTTAGTTACTGTTCCTATTTCCCTATTGGTGGGTGTTTAGGTTATTTCTAATATCACACTTTTATATAAGTTGACATGAACATACTTCAATCTCATTATGCATGGACGTCAGAGCTCCTTCGAGAAATACACTGAGGGATGGTGGCGTTGCATTGCAAGAGTCACAAGCCTTTAACTTCAGTGTAAATTGCCACCGTGGTTGTACCATGTAATGTTCCCATTAGCAGTTATGGTGCTTCCTGCTTCTCCGTTGCCATTTTTTCATTTTCATCAGACTGCTAGGTGTGAAATTGTAGCCTATTATTGTTGCACCTGAATTTCCCTAATTACTAGCAGGTCTAAGCATTTAATTTTTTTTTTCATATTTACAGGCCACGTGGTTTTTCCTCTTCTGATAATTATCCATTCAAATTTTTGCTGCCTGTTCCATCAGTTTGTTTGATTTTCCTATTGATTTTTGGAAATCATTTACAAAATCTGGGGGATAGTCTTTTGTACTTAGGTTACTAACATCTTCTGCTTTGCTGGTTAAAACTTTTTACTTTGTTCATGGTTACTTGGAAGGAAGTCGGAAACACTGATGAGGTCAAATTTATCAAAGATTTCTGTTTTGCTTTTGCTTTTGGAGACTAATGAAGACATCCTTTCCTAATTAAGGATAGAGTTGTTTATTTCTTTTTATTTAAAACATTTTACTTCCCTATGGATAACCAAGTGTCTCACCATTACTTTTGGAGTAGTTTCCTCCCTTATTTCATAATGCAAACTGTGTCCTATACAAAGGTGCCTCGCATGTAGGGGGGTGCTCATGAGCTGCCAAGTTGCCTCCTTATGCATTGCTCTTTTATATATGCCCTAATAAATACTTTAAAAAATATTTCAGGGTTTTAATCAACATTTGACCCATTTTACAAGATCTAGTGGCCAATTCCCATCATGATTGTCTTGATCTATTGGGAATATGTTCCACAATTGGTCACTGTGTCTCTTGATTCTGGGACACAGCAACTCTTCTGGTTCCCTACCTCACTGGCTTCTCCTTGATTTCCAGGGCAGGACGACATTCCTTTGTCCAACTGGTTCTTGCTTCAGAGCCCCAAGGACTCCCTCTTGAGATATTTTCCCTCTTCTCTGCACATGTTCTTGCAACCTGCCTGATCATATCCTATCTACTGGCTGAGAAATTTATCTTCTTGCATCTGATCTCAGTTTAATATTATGTTTATTAATGTCTATGAGGCACTTCTTTCCCTGCTCTTGTTATGGGGATTGTACTTTTTCCCTGATCTGTAAGCATTTACTCTGAAACTTTTTAACATGCTTATCTGATAAAGTTTCAGGTTAATAATTATTTTTATTTTCTTTTGAAAAGCACACAGTTTTTAGAATGTTTTAACTCCAATCCCCCTGATCTTAATTTCTATTTAGTTATTAAACATTTTAATTCCATGTTGCTTTTACCCATTCCCCAATTAAAATTGTACTATTATTTTTACTATGATGTTATTAGACATCGACATGTCTACCTTTTTTGAGGAGTGCTTATTATTGATTCTTGGACCTTGTATCTTCTTTCTGGGATCAATTCAATTTTTACTAAAGTACGTTTTCAGTAGTTCTTTCAAAGAGGGCATAGGAATGAGTGAATTTCTCTGACTTTATCCTCAAATGTTTTTCTGTTCCCTTCATTCTTAGTCTTTATACTTTAGTAGTTTTGTTCCCTTCATTCTTAAAAATAGCTCATCTGGATGCAGAATCCTGTGCTGACTATTGTTTTCTCTTAGCCCTTCAAAACTATTATTTCATGGTCTTCTGGTATCTGCTGTTGATGAGAAGACTGTACTGTGTATTAATCAGATTTAGATAGTTTTCCTTTTTTTCTGACTTTGTAAGAGTTTTTCTCATTTGAAAAGTCTATCTGGATGTTGGAAATTCAATCTAAAAACTCACATCAATTCTAGAAAAATTTCAATTGCAAATTCTTGGAGTATCGCCCCCCCCCTTGGTTTGTGGAACTCCAAAGAGATGTGTGTTCATTGTGAATTCTTGTATGTTATCCTTTCATATTTTCTTTTTTTAAAAAAGATTTTGTTTATTCATGAGAGACACAGAGAGAGGTAGAGACATAAGCAGAGGGAGAAGCAGGCTCCCCGCAGGGAGCCCGATATGGGACTCGATCCCAGGACCCTGGGGTTAATGACCTGAGCCAATGGCAGATGCTCAATCACTGAGCCACCCAGGTGCCCCTACCTTTCATGTTTTCTCTTTTTGTCAGTGTAGTCTAGTGATTTCTTCAAATCTATCTTCCAGTTCATCAACTATCACTACAGCTCCCCCACCCAATTCTGTTTAACCCACCCACTGGGCTTTAAATATTTATTTTTACTTCCCACCTTCCTTTTTTAGAAGCTCTACTTGCTCCTTTCCATATCTTCCTCTTTCTTTTTCATACTGATCTGTTCTTCATGATACTTTCTTCTAAAACTGTTAACTCTTTGATCATTTTAAATCTACCTATTCCATATTCTCTTTCTGCTTCCATTCTCTGCAGGTCTTGGGAGCCAGATCTCCCTAAAGACAGATCTGCTGAATCAACCTTAGTATGGTTCATTTTTCTCATATTTTGGCAATTCTGTATTGTCAGTTTATATCAATTGGGGAGGACATTTCTGTGGGAAGTCTTTGTGCTGTGGGTTGCAAATTTGCAGTTATATGTATTTCTTATGTGTCTTTCTGTTGATACCATTCAGGGGGTTCCCTGACCACAAACTTTTTCTGTTAAACATTTGGCTTGTAGTTCCCCTATTTTCAAATAATGTAATTTAATTTCACAATGTTATGACGAATTTGTCTGAGATTTGGATATTTTATAGGTAACGTTCTTCCAAGAGCTTCGATAGACAGTAATCTCCCTGTAGCCTCCCTGGGAAGGTAGATGGAATTAATCTATTTCCTATGTAAGGATAAAGCAATTTTCGGGGTCTCTGGCCAGCTTACACATAGTTTGGTTTTAAGTCCCCACTTTTTTTTTCATGCCTGAACACATATTCCTTGTCTCTGTGTAAGAATTAGAACCCAAGCCACTGGGACCTATAATCTGGGGAAGAAATCAAGTGGTTCTCCATGGAGTCAGCTTGGTTTTCCATCCTATTCTTAATGCTTTTCATTCTAGTTGGCAGATGGAGACTTCACTTTCTTAGTTTTGAACCTACCTCTGCTTTACATTTTTATGCTTATGTTGCATGTAATTTCTTATTTGTTTTGGCAAGGTTGGGGCTAGTTTGTATCAGCTTAGCCTGCATATTACCAAAAGCCACCCTTAACATGCTTATATTTTCATTTGCATATTGGCAATGTAGCATCAATCACCAACTAATTGGAAAGAAAGCCTGAAGCTTTCACAAAAGCTAAAATAAAACCAACCAGCCAAACAGAAACAAAAACCATTTGAGCTCATTCGTTGGCTAAAATAATGAAGTTGATAGATTGGATCAAAGTTAAAATCCAAAATTCTGAACATTTGGAGTAAATATATGATGTAGTTGGTTTATTGTTGGTTGTTCCTGAATCTGAGCCTTAGCTCTGCTACTCTTGAGTGGTTAATCCTGAGAGTGATTACTTCTCTGAAACTTGCCATCCTAATCTACATAATGGGGATGATACCTACTTCCCATGTTTTCAGCTAGTGTTAAAAGAGCTTGTAAATGTAAAAGTCCCCAGAAAACTACTTTTAAATTTTATTAAATGTATATTTATTTTGAGAATGTTCCACTCATCTAACTTTATTAACTAGATTACCTCTCTCCATCTCTATCTTATTTATTTATTATTTACGAGAGAGAGAGACAGAGAGAGAGAGAGAGAGAGAGAGAGAGAGAGAGAGAATATGCATGTAGGGGGAAGGAACAGAGGGGGAGGGAGAGGAAGAGAGAAAGAATCCCAAGCAGACTCAGCACTGAGTGCATAACCTGACATAGGGTGAGACCCCATGACCCTGAGATCATGACCCCAGCTGAAATCAAGAGCTGGATGCCTAACTGACTGAGCCACTCAGGAACCCCTCTATCTCTATTTCTATTTCTTTCACCTCTACCTCTTTCTCAATATACAAGGTGGTAGGTCCTCTCTGTATCCAGTGGCTGAATAGCACTGACTCTGCTGTGTGTAAAAGTAAGCATTGAAAGGACACCATGGAAGACCCACACCTTGCAGATGCCCAGCATGGTGGATCTGTCTTGTGCTTTGCTTCACATCCTCTCTGTCTGCATTTTAGTCTGGTTGTTGTCATGGTAACCAACTGCCTGCAGGTGTAACATGGCAGCACCTCTCCTCGGCTGTACCAGGCATCTATCTCTTGCCTTCTTTGCAAAGCTTCTCTCTGGGGATGCTGGAGGAGCCACATAGCCATTCTAACACCTGCCCCTGGGCAATCTTGGAAGTATAAGGGAAGCAACACCCATGGGACAATGCTTAATTGGGGCATAAGAGCTGGCATATAAATGCTACCCTTGGAGCATGGTTGGCTATGTCTCTGACTCTTGGTTTTAGCTCAGGTCATGCTCTCAGGGTCACAGGATTGAGCCCTGAGTTGGGCTCAGTGCTCACGTAGAGTCTTCTTGGGACTCTCCCTCCCTCTCTCTCTACCCCTTATACTGGTGCTCACTCTCTAAAATTAAAAAAAAAATCTTTTAAAAAAATGCTCCCTTTTCCATCCTGAGGTATACTTTATATGACTGAGCTCTAGAGGTCAGAGCTCTAGTTTCTTGCCTCTGGTTGACCAGCTTAAAATCCTGGTCATGATTTGATTTTGCTCCCCTCAATTTCACTACCTCAGGATGATACTCCTATTCCTTGGGACTACTTCCTAAAATAAAACACCTGCACATCAGCCCGTGCCTCAACTCTGCCTTTCGGGAGAGCATAGGCAAAAACACCTGCCTAATTCATCAAGAGACTAGATTTTCCACATGAATTGGTGAGAACTTAACTCTATCAAGATTTAAGTACTAAGATTTAAGTGCTGACATTAACATGAAGACATTTGTATTGACAAGCTTGTGAAATGAAGGCATTTAGGTTGCAGAGAGCTTTCTAATTTATACCATATCTTTTCCCAGAGAGGATATAAGATGCTTTTATGGATAAAGAGGACAGTTAAAAGATCATTTACATTTCAGAAGCTTACAACCAATGCTGCCACATCTGACGCCCAGCATTTGCTATGCTGAGAGCATTGGGTGACAGAGCTTCCTAATGACTGGAACTGGGCAACCAGGGGACTCTTAAAGAGATAAGAGATGATTGTAGGATGTCTTGGAAAGTAATAAAAATTAAGAATGTATTTGCCCCTAAACCTCTCTGGTCTTTAGTTCCCTGGGATGACTCTAATCCCCATGATGTGGAGGCCAATCCTAAAATCCTGCCCAAACTGACTTTTCCCACTCATTTCTGGCTTGTAGGAATTGGAGGAGCAGTTGTATATATCATTTGCTTGGATGGCCGATGCGTAAGTAGTCAGGGCCTTCCCAATCTTGGTCCCCTGCAAAGGAGCTAGTGGTAATCACCAGCATCAGAAATGGAGCATGTGGATGATATTTCTCCAGCAGAGGACCAGCTTCAAATCTTTTTATGGACTGTGCTTTGGAGGTCAGATGCCAGATGTACAATGAATATGCAAGAGTGCTGGAACAGGGGCTGTTCAGGAGTCTCTGACAGTCTGCCCAGCCATGCTGATTCATGCATTGCTCATATTGTAACAGGCTGTACTTGGGGGCAGAAAGTAATACCCCTCCCCTTGTGTTGTGCCAGGAACACCTTTCCCCTTCTGCTGTATTGGGTGCCTGGAATTTCCCTCTGACAAAAACATACAGAGGAAAATACACAGCTCACCAAGGTGAGGATAGCTGGGGGAACAGACTGAAGCCTCAGTGTTCTGAAAACCCATGTCCCTAAGCGAGAGATCAGAGTACAGGAATAAGAGTGGCATCCAAAGAAGTAACAGGATAAAACAGATCTGAGCTGTAGTTCTATTATCTGCAGATCAAAACACTACTAAGCCCCAGGCAGAAAGAATGAAAGCAAATCAACACCTAGAAACAATCTGGTGAAATTCTTGAACTGTGAGGGCAAATAATCACCCATGCATTCTCTGGAAAGAGCAAGCTAACCGCAAAAGAATGAAAAGTTAAGCTTACGTTTGCAGCATTAAATAGGAGACAACAGGGGCAAATCACAACGTAGTTCTGACCGAAAAAGGAGTCATGGTTGCAATTACACTCATGTGTGAAGTCAGGAGGGAGGCATTCCCAGATGGGCAATGACTCAGGGATACCACCACCCACCAACATGTGCTCAGAAAGCTATCAAAGATGTGTGCCAGCCGCACAAAGCATGTATGATGATCGAGAATCCACAGATTACCAAAGTGAGCACAAAGAAAGTGGCAGCCAGCACTAAAGTCATTTAAACACAGAGTGAAGTGTCAATGACTGTTGTAAATATGTTTTGAAAGCAGAATGCAAATATCATTAGTTTGGGAAAGAGACAGTCCTTTTTGTTTTTGTTTTGTTTTTTTGTTTTTTTGTTTTTTTTGTTTTTTGAAGATATGTTCATTTATTTGAGAGAGAGGCAGAGAGACAGAGTGCATGAGCAGGGGGAGGGACAAAGGAGAGAGAGAGAGAGAGAGAGAGAGAGAGAGAGAGAGAGAGAATCTCAAGCTGACTCCATGCTGAGTGTGGAGCCTGATGCAAGGCTCCACCTCACAACCCTGAGATAATGACTTGAACCAAAATCAAGAGTCAAGAGTTGGCTGCTTAACTCACGAGCCACCCAGGTGCCCCAGGAAGGAGAGAATGTTAAAGATAAGCTAGGTCTAAAGTTTTGAATTGAGTCCATAAAAACAATGAGGTGGGGATGCAGGGATAACTCCCCCTGTTTATAGTGGTATCATTTTTAACACTCAAGAGGCAAAAGATCTTTAACAGTGAGGTAGTTCTCCATGGCTCCTGCTGATGGGAACATTCCCATTTGAGTCTGCTTTGATCAGCCTCCCTTTTACCCCCATTTCCTTTTTTTTAAAAATTTATTTATTTATGATAGTCACAGAGAGAGAGAGACAGAGGCAGAGATGTAGGCAGAGGGAGAAGCAGGCTCCATGCACCGGGAGCCCGACATGGGATTCGATCCCGGGTCTCCAGGATCGCGCCCTGAGCCAAAGGCAGGCGCCAAACCGCTGCGCCACCCAGGGATCCCATTACCCCCATTTCCACATAGGGTTCACAGGTACCTCCTCCTCTGTTGAGAGGAGTGCTCTAGATCTTCCTACAAAAGCCTGGACCATTATCAGCAGAATGTCTTCTGTAGGTGATGGGTTTGTGTGTGTAGTGATGGGTTTGTGTGAAGTCTGGATCCCTCCATTCTGCATCTTAGGTCTCTGCTAAGGAGGATCCCTGCTGCAGCTCCACCCTATTCCGAGGTACTTCTTCCCTTCCTCCAACTTACAGCTCCATTTTTTAAAAAAAAGATTTATTTATTTATTTATTTATTTATTTATTTATTTATTTATTTATTTTGAGAGAGAGAGAGAGAGTGAGCAGGCAAGAGAGAAGAAGCAGGAGGAGGGGCAGAGGGAGAAGGAGAAACAGATTCCCCACTGAGGAGGGACCCCAACTTGGGGCTCAATCCCAGGACTCCAGGATCACACCCTGAGCCAAAGGCAGCTGCTTAACTTACTGAGCCACCCAGGTACCCTCCAGCTCCAATTTTATCTAGTGTCTGGCAGGGGAGATACTGGTCTTAAAGTCTGTGTTCTTCATCAGGCACCTTGAATCTCTGTTCTCACTTTACAGTAAGCTGTGGATGTTGACCCTCGGGGTCACAGTGAGAGAAGGATATTCACAGGGAACAAGCACATTGGCAATTTGGAATATAACCCTGTTACTCTGGTTTCCAGAACCTTCTATGTGGTAGGATATGACACAGGCACAACCTAATGCACAAATGAAGATGTACAACTTAATGTTCCTCCAGGCAGGCATCTGGGCAATCAGAACTTTTATACTCACTCCCCAACCATCACACCCTCCTCCTTCACAGAAACATTTTGCTGATTTTTCAAATTAGGAATGGCTTGCTTTTCTACATACTTTAACCACCAAAACATGCATCTCCAAGAGCTCTGGTTTGGTCTTGTCCCTTTTCTTGAACTTTACATAAGGGGAGTCCTAGAGTAAGTGTTTGATCACTGGTACAGTTCTTTTGCTTGATGCTTTGCTGTGCTGTGCTGGTGTGTGCCACTGAGGTCCATCTGCTCGGTAGCTGCATAGAGCTCCTTGTGGGAACATGCAGTAATTTAGTTACCAACCACTGTTGATGGACATTTTTGGGCTCTGTCCAATGTTTGGCTTTTACAAACATTATGTGGGGTGCATTGCTGTCTGCATCTCCTGGTGCACATGGGCCTGCACGTCTGCTGAGCATCTCCTAAATCAATGGTGCAATGCACCATGCTGCTTTATTACCTTTAAGTTCCACTGCTGAGATATGATTCAGGGATGTGTATTTTTACCCTGGCACTCATATGCTGACTTATGAATGCTTGAGTGACGTAGTTACAGGACATAAAAGGCATTTTAAATCATAACACTAGTAAATGTTGGGGTAATAGTATGACAGCCATCAGACTATCAGGAGAAGTTCTCATGCACCCAGAGGCAGTGGGGTACCAAGTCTGCAGACCTGGAGGTGAGGGGGGGGGGCGTGTCACTTTTTCCAGCTAATATCTTCCAAGCAACAGGTGCACACAGTCACATTTTTCTAGGCCCACCAGCTTTGAACTTGAGCAATTCTTCATAACACAGTTGTCTTTTTTTCCAGCTTGGTGGGCTGGTATTATTTATGGTTTTGAGCATAAAGTATGACTTTATTAATATTATAAAACACTATGTCAAGACAAGTAATTAAAAAACACATAAAAAGCAGCTTCACCTTAGCTCTGAGTGGCTACTTTTTCAGCCACACAACAGCCAAGGCTTTTAAATTGCTGTTTGGAAAAGACTCAATCATATCTGGATCCTAGGGCCATCATCATGGCCCCCCAAATCTTTTAGAGAATTGGGGGAAAGGAGAAATGGAAATTTTAATCCTCTTACTTATGTATATATTTAAATATAAAATATAATATTTTTAAAAAAGATTTTTAAATTAAATTAAATTTATCAATTTGAGAGAGAGCATGCACAAGAAAGAGAGAGAGCAAAAGAGAGAGAGAGAGAGAGCACAAGCAAGGGGGAGGAGTAGAGAGAGAAGCAGATTCCCCATTGAGTAGGAAGCTCAATGTGGGACTCAATCCCAGGACCCTGGGATCATGACCTGAGTTGAAGGCAGATGCTTAACTGACTGAACCATACAGTAGGTAAATATAAATAATAAATAAAACTTTTCATATACATACTTATGTGTAAATAGATACAAATATAATATTGGAAGAAATATATTGAGATGTTATCAGAATTGTTTTTGGTACAAGGGGAAGGGGATATTATAAATAATTCTTTTTGCTTTCTGTTGTTTTCCTAAATTTCTGCGTTAAATTATGAAAGTATGCCCACTTTCCAATTAGAAAAAAAGCTTCAAAAATATTGAAGGACATAATTTACATACATAATTGATAAATACTTTTAATTGTAATTTATTTGGAATAAATAATGTTTAAATGTATTTTTAATGAAGTCATAGAGAGTGGAAAGAAACCATATAGAAAATGAGAGGACATAATCCAACCAGATCCACGAAGCTACACATTTAAGTCTTACACATTTTGATAAGCGAGGCTGGGTGAAAATCTGAACTACTTCCACGATTTTGTCACCTGGTAGAAAGGAGCAAATCAGTTTTTTTGGAAGCACCTGGTTTTATCCCATCCATAAACTATGAAGTATAAGAGGAAATCTTCTGGCCAAGAGGTCACTTACTCTGGGACACTGACTAGCTAACAGACAGTGTCTTCAATAGTCAAATTTCTTTCCAACCTAGACACGACTGTTAGACCCAAAGGCCATGACATTAACTTCACGTTCAGGGAAGAAAGGGTTTGGTAGGTGTCAGTTGAGGAAATAGGATTTGCTCTCTGTTTCTTGCCTTGATTCAAAGCCGGAGATTCTGAGACAGATCGGCAGGTCCCCATGTATGGTAGACTAGATGACTGCATCACAATATCTGCTGCCCCACTCTACTATTCCACCCCCCACCCCGCCAGGTTATATTTCATGGCCACCCCTTGCCCCCTGCCCTGTGAGAGGAGAATATCTTCCACCCCATCAACAGCAGGCCTGACCATGTTACCCACTAAGGGCAGTGGAATATGAATAAAAGTGGTGTATCTGCATTCAGACAGAGGCTTTAAAGAACACTGCAAGATCCAATCACTGTTCTTTTACTTCTACAAAAAATCAGTGAGTCCAGAGCAGGGTTGCACCCCCAGCCTGGGGTCTGGAGTAAATAAAGGCAGGAGCAGGAAGCAGCTGACTCACAAAGCATAAGGAGCAACAGAAAGGAGGAATTTGTGTTCCTGAAAGCACTGAGCCACTGAGGGGTTGTTTGTTACTACAGCAACCTAGCAAAAGCTGACTAATACCTAGGAATGCTTTTCTCATGTGTTGATCGGCTGATGGATTGCATTTTCTGCTAAATTCAGGTCTGTGGATATGATCTGTGCATTAAAGCAAAATTTATATGCTTTATTATCAAGAGTTTTTCACCTAGTTAAGCTATCCTAGGGGTTCATAGAAGAGCTTCAGGGAGCCCATAAATCTCTTAGAAAATTTGAAGTCTGTGTACTTATATACATTTGCAGGGATGGGGGGATTTAGTCTATGGACCCCCCCCCAGTTTTTAGACAGGTCAAATTAGATCCAGCAATACTACAGTAATACTGGATATGAGGACTGTATAATAGCTGTTTATTTATGGAAGCAGCCATCTCACTGCTTGGGAGTAGTGGTGGGTGGTGCAAATATTTATTTTTCCTTTCAAAGAAGTATGGGTCTCTTGTAGGGCCTGGACAAGTATATTGCTGACATGTGAGAGTCCTACAGAATGGTCTTGGCCTGGCACATTACAGAACTGATGTCTGTCACCTGTGCCACAAAAGAAAACTGGCTTCTGCCAATTGTGCAGTTTCGTGCAAGCTGGTCTTCTGGTTGGGACCTGAGAAGGGCTGGGTTGCATGTTGTATTCTCTGATAACCAAGTGAATTGGCTTATTGGACAGAGTTATTTAGGCCAATCCATTTTGCTTTGTAGAGTTCCCATTAACTGTGCTTCAGATGCCAATTTTCTGATTTCAGTTGTTTCTGGATGGCTCTTGTGTCTGCAGTGATAAAGCCATTCACTTATACAGACGAGGAAGTGTATCCTTACTCTTCTGCCAGGAAAACATGTATTCTAGTCGCTAAAGCCAAATCAAGTATTTGTATCTGAGTCCAAAAGAGAGCCTAGCACTGCTTTTCATTTCTTATCAAGGCTCCGTTCCACACCACTGGATTCTCGTGGTGATGCCGTGGCTTATACCTAGCAGGGCAGCAGTAATACTAGATCTATACTACGTAGTGTCTACATAGTCTGAGACGTCAGTGGCTCTGGTTCATGAAATAAAATGCTGGTTTGATGATGGATTTCTTTACGGTACTCAAATCTTATAGTGTTCTTAGCCAATTTGTGAACAAGAAAAAATAGCATAGAGCAAAGATAAGTGACACCACAGCTTGGCCCAGGATTTGCTCCTGATGAAAAAGTTGGACTGAGGGTCTCAGTCTTGTGATTTGTTGGGTGGATATTTAGAGGAGGGACCCTATAAAACCATGCATCATTAATTTTGTGGGGGTTGTGCATTTTATTTATGAAGATTGGATAAACTTCATTTGAGTCATACTGAGAGGATGTCCTTGAACAATTAACTAGATGCTTAGCAAGAATGTTGCAGAAGGTTGCCTGAGCATTGCAGGAGTTTCCACAGTGAAGTCCCTAATTTGGTAGGAGGACATGAATCCTGGGCAATGCTGGCAGCTCTTGTTTACCTTTGAGAGGATGGCTACTCCAGCTGTTCTGCCTTATGATAGGTGGCCCTCATCCTACATATAGCTACCCTATATCCAGTTACTGTGAGAGGAATTAATCTCCCTCATCTTGCCCTCAGATCCCTGCTGGAAAGAGATGCTTTGGCCACCTAGTGGGGTTTATACTTTTCAATCATCCATGCTCAATTTCACTCCCATAGAAAACTTGGTTGTGACAAGGACGAATCATTGTAGACTCATCAAACTCCTTCTATCAGGATCCTATCTTGAGATTCTCAGGAATTTCAACCCAATGAGGGCAATATGCAACTCACAAACACTTATTGAGCATTTACTCTGTCTCGTGATCACACTAGGCACTAGGGATCCAGATCTTCCGTGTTCTCTCCCTTCAGGGGGAAGAAACACCCAGATGTTCCTCAAACATTGGTATCCGTCACCTCCACCCATTTGCTCAGCAGGTGTTCTTACTTGATATTTCAGAGAGGAAATACAAATCATCAGACACAAATGTTTTCAAATTCCCCACTGCAAGCTTATAACCTCATCTCTATCTGAATCTTTCTTTTCTTTTCTTCTTTGTGTTCATTGGAAAGGGTGTCCCTCTTCTAGGCCAAGATTAATATTTCTACCTGTACCCTGGATGCCATCTTTCCACCTACCTGGAGGCCTTGCTCATGCAGAGCCTTCTCTCTTTTTCTCTCCTTCTCTGCTTCCCGACAGCAGTTAAACATGCCGAAGTCTCTCCCATAACAGACATAAAACAATTTCTTTGATCCCATTTCAGTTCCTGCTCTATTTCCCATACTTCTTTCTTTTTTGTTGCCAAAATTCTTGAAAGAACTGTTTGTACTCACTCATCCTTATTCCTTGCTTCTTGAATCAATATGTCTTGGTCTTTACCTCATCCCTCCAGGGAAACTGGAGTAGCCAACATCACCAATGGCTGGCTTCCTGCTAAGTCCAAGGAGCCCTTCTCAGTCTTTTCTTTCTCAGGTTTTCAGGAGCACTTGGCACTATTCTGACTACTCCGTCTTACTTGAAATAACTGTTTTGCATGTTTCAGGTTGATGGCTGCAGTAATGTTGTCATGAAGAGCACAGGCTTTACAGCATGCCTGCTTGGGTTCTGGTCCCAGATCCAGCCTTTCATAGCAGAGTGCTTTTGTGCAAGTTCCACAGACTCTCTGTGCCTCCAATTTAGGGGGTCATCATGAGAATTTAATTAGTTAAAACACACAGAACACTTGGAACAGCACCTGGCATAAAGTCCATGCTAAATAATTGTTTGCTATTACTACTTCCTTCTCTTACTTTTATGTCTGTAAATGGTGGGGTCTGGTCCTTATATCCAGTGCTGCATGCTGTTCCTGAGTGGTCTCATTTACCCCATCAAACTATCTGTATGCTAATCATTCCCATATCCTAGCCCCAGACCTCTCTCCTCAGCCTTGAATCTATGTATCTAACTGTAGGCAGCACAGATCTATTGTATCTGTACTTACATCCATTGTATTCAAAGCTGACATCCCCATATTCTTTTCCAAAACTATCACAGGAAATGGAAACACCAACCATGTGCTTCCAACTTGGATGCCAGAAACAAGGTGCCCTCCTCACTACTCTATCCCCCTTTGTTCCACATCCAATCAACTGCCTAGGACTATCTCCTTGATTTCCTAAGGATCTCTCAAATGCTTGCTTTCCTTCATCTCTATTGTTTCCTGTGCATGGTTCCATCTTTTTTTCCCCTGTAAAACTGCAGCAACCTTTACCTGCCTGTATCACTTCCCCCCTGCGTTCTCCACTGTGGGCAAGGCTTTGGCACAACATTAGTGCTTCCTACTGTTCTGAGCATGAAGGCTAGAGGGCTTGGAGCAGATATTGGTCTTTTCCAGTGTTTCTTACTACTGTTAGAGGTGAAAAGATGGAGTGGACACCGCCTAGATTTGAATCTAGGGGGAGCTTCCATGCTATCTGCTTTAGCAAGTGAAAACTCTACATTTTATAACTTCTTCAGAGGACAGTGGTCTCAGCTTAAACATTGCTTCCTCTGGGTAGCTTTCCCCACCTCACTCGCAAGTCTGAATTAGACATCCACCCATTTGTAGTCTCCTTTTTTTTTTTTGTAGTCTCCTTTATCTCTTCTATTACGGTGCATTAATCACACTACATTGTCATTGCCAGTTTCTTCATCTCTATCTTCCTGCAGACTAGAAGTTCTGTCAAGGCAATAATCACACTGTTATGTGCTGCACTGAGCCCCCCTCAAAGATTCATATGTTGAAGTCCTAACCCTCTAGATGCCAGAGTGTAATCGTTTTTGGTAGCAGGGTCTTTAAAAAGGATTTGAATTAAAATGAAGGTTTGAATTAAAATGAGGTTGTTACAGTGGGCTCTAATTCAATATGGCTGGTATCCTCATTATAAGAGAAAAATTAGACACAGACATACTGGGGGAAGATGATGTGAAGGTACAAGAAGAGGATGACCATTTACAAGCCAATAAGAGAAATGTGGGACAGATCCTTCCCTCATGGCTCTCAAAAGGAACTAACCCCAAGACACTTTGATGTTGGACTCCCTGCCTCCAGAACTATGAGTCTGTACATTTCTGTGGCTTAAGCCACCCAGTCTGTGGTACTTTGTTACAACAGCCCTAGGAAACTAGTACATATATCTTATTCACTTCCCAGTGCTGAGCATAGAGTCACTGAGATATTCAGCATCTGATGAATGTTTTCCAAGTTAGTGAAAGAAGGAGTCAGCAACTTAGAAGAGCCAGGATTCACTGATCCAAGTTTATGTGATTGGATTTAATCAACTATAGAAAAATGCCATAGACATTCAGGGAAAGTAGGTGACGTTTTTGGAGTCCTCATGGAGAAGACCGGATGTGAAGATGCAGAGTAAGTTCCCACTTACTCTTCCCAACTTCCAGTGGTTTATAGTCAGATGTGGAGGGAGATGTGCACTATAACCAGAATAAAAGATAAAATTTAAGCTCACATAGAGATGTATAAACAAGGTATGATTGGAGCACAAAGGAGGAAATGAGATGCATTCAGAATGAGATGGCTGAGGGAAAGTCTCATGCATTGAAAAGCTGGTTATGTTTCAGCAAACAGAAATAATGTCAAAAGAAATCCAAGGCACAGCGTACTTGAAGGTAGAGAGGAAGGAAGCATGTTCTAGGAACAGAACGCACCTATTGGCTAGATCAGAGGCTTATATCATATCATATCCTATCATATCAGGAAGCCATAGTGGGGCAATATTTGGGAGGGACTTGAATGCCAGTCTAGGACATTTCTGAATCCATATCTCTGCATTTATCTCTCACAAAGACTGGAAAATGACTATTAGCTCTTCCTCCATCCCCTACCTTCCCTTGAAGAAGCATCATTTGGTTTGATTATTCATTGCAAAAACTATCTTCTAAAATTTTGCTATATTTTTCAATAGGAAATTTATGCACGGTCAATTAGAATAGGCTCAGCTCTGATGGATGGGCCAAGCCTTTGTTAAGACACCACTCGGTATGTGTGTATATGTTTGTGTCTTAGAGCAGAGTCTGGCAATTAGTCTGGAAAACTAATCACCTCCTTCAAACAAAGGCAGCCAGAAATTCGCTTACACCCATTCAGCTTTGGTAAATCACCTGACAATCAAAGGGCTTTCTGGGGCAGGGTGTTCAAACAAATCTCTCTCCTCATCCAAGCTGGCCTCTGGGGCCATCTTTTTTGCATGCTGGTGATCCCATGCAGTTCTGTGTAGCTTGTCATCATACCTCAAGCACAGCCCTTGGACTTGGAAGTGCCAACCCCTCTCTTTACCTGTTTTTGCACCTGTTCCATGGCAGGGTTGTAGCCATCTGTCTGCCCCTCAGCAGGAATAACATATTGGAGATGTAAGGTGGGCAGAGGTTTGGAGGGAGGTGAGGGTATGGAGAGATTAAGATCTGGTCAGGTCTTAAAGAGGAAAGGAAAAGCGCTACTTGCTTTAAAATTTTATCTAACCATTTATTTACCAAACTGATGACAAAACGATGTAGAACAACTAAGACTTGGTGATGCCAGGGAGGTCTCTCATTATATTGGTTTCCCAGTTCTGCCTTTCCCCAATACGTCTGAAAGCCACTTCTAGTAATAGCCACAACAAGTTATTATGAAGTGAGGAAGGCATACGTTTTGTGCAAGTCCCCGCCAGAACACTCTGTTATGCTTCTTTGCTGGACATGCCCTCTGTGCATCTCAGAGATACTGATCTGGAATACAGTTGATACTACAGTGAAATCAGCATCCTTGCTCTTGGCCGTACTGCTCACAAGATGCTTGGCATTTGCCCCTAAGTATTTGCTTTGAGCTCTTCCCCCATCAGAGCTGACCCCTAGAAAAAGAAAAAGCAGAAAATGCCTCAGATCTTGGCCTCTTGGGTACTTATCCAGATCATTCAGCCAGGGGCTTTAAAACCTGAGTTCAAATCCTAAAGCTGCCATGACTAGCGTCTGAGGCAAATCTTTCTTTGTAGAGTCAGTCTGTCATCTGAAAGTAAGGGGGATAGTGGGATTGGAGATCCCAGAATTGTCTAATGTCCTGTAAGGAGAGGCTTAATTAGGACATCTCTAAAGCTAACATATCAACATTCAAGGAAAGTGAGGTCCAGCTCATGTCTTTTCCCCTCCTGCCACCATGCTGTACATCTACTCTTGGGCTTCCCCTCCCTTCACATATATATATTTTTAATATTCATTTCCCCTCTCACTAGTCACTCATCCTGGGGTGGGGGAGAGCACACAGTTTGCTTCTGCCCAGACCCTACCTCTCCCTTCTCCAAGAATCCCAGGGCCACCATCTTGGCAGGCACAGGATGGTCCCATCTTCCACTGTGGTTGGCTCCCTGGGGACTTGGCCTTTCTTTGCCTGGATGAACAATCCAACCACATGTCCTGGGGCTGAGCACCTGGAGCCATTTCAGTTGTGGAGGGACTTTGGCAAATCACTGGTCTCTAGCCTCAGTGCTTTTCATCTTTATGGGCCTATGAGTTTAAAGGGAAATGAGAACCAGCTGCTCCTGATACCTTTACACTTAACTCATCAGAAAGCTGTCTAGGGAAAGGGGTTTGAGAGCTGGCAAAACTTTCTAAAGAGCCTTTGTTTGGGAAGTAAAAATTGCAATGTTTTCCAGAAACCTAAGTTTCATGCTACACTCTTTATTCATTCACCTTTGCACCATCCCTCCCTGGCACCCTCCAATAGAGATCCTCAGGTTTAGCTGAACCATCTGTATCTGAAATAATCATTGAAATTAATTGGTCACATATGTGTCACTCTCCCTGTTTTCAAAGATCCAGTGGTCTCACAGGATTGTCATAGAAACCTGGTGAAGGATTTGCCAATAGAAGCATCAAAGGGGATCAAATCAGTCTGTAATTGGCATAGCTTGGATCAGAATCACCACTCTCCGCCCCCTCCACCTGGTTCCTAATTCTGAGACCAGTGATTCTCTAACTTGAGCCTGAATCAGAATGACCTAGCTGGGCCCCCATCCCACGAGTAGTTTTGAAGTGGGCCTTGAGAATTTGGATTCCTAAGAAATTCCCAGATGGTATGAACCCAGATGGTCCTAGGATGCCATTTTGAAGTATACTGTCTTAAATGTTCCCCCACTGGATCCCACTGGATCCTCCATGAGTGTGTAGAACTGTCTCCCTCAGTGTCATTCAAGTCAAGCAGACAGAAAAGGAGACTTCATTCACCAAGCAGGATGTCACATATTTGCAAAGACTGATCAACAAGAAGAGGCCATTTTCACTGGGACCTGTCCCCTAACTGTAAGCAAAACCATTCCAACTCAGACTCTCACTGTTTCTTCACTCTGCTTCCCCCACTAGGGCTTTCTGAACCTCAGTTTGTTTTGTCTCCTAACATCTTATGACATTTTCCTGCTATAATCTGATACCTCAGAGGTAATGGGACTGAATACCACTCATAATTCATAGTTTCCTCTCAATGACTATTGCAGTTCTTAATGTTATCTCCATATGCATAATCCCCACTGGGGCAATATTGCCTTTTTGGCATCATCTGTTAATTTGTTCATTTCCATGTACGTTATTGAAAGCACTCTGAGTCTTAATTAGTCCTCTTTAGCTGCTTTTCCCAGCAGCCCTGTGTCATAGAACCAAAGGCACTGAAGCACAGTGAGGAGCAGGCCTAATTAACAGGCCTATGATTGAAACTCAGGAAAGATGGAGTGTGCAGAAGACGGACATGATTCCTGTATAAAACAGGAGGCTGACATGGTGACAGGGAGGTGGACACAGGAAGGAAGAACAGTTAGGATTTGTCAAATATATGTGTTGTTTAGGGCTGCAGGGCACCCCTTTTCCTTTCAGAAGTGCCTCCCACCCCTCAATTCCAAATGGCTCTAGAGGAACTGTCAATTGCAGAACTAACTGTGATCTCATCCCTTGCTTGAGGAGTGGGCACCTGACTGGGTCGGGCTACTTGGAAGCTTCCATCCCTCTGGCTATCCTGATGAGTTTAGGCATGATCAAGAAATTTTAGTTGGGCCAATTAGATTTACTTCCTAGGATTTTTCTGCTGGGTGTAGCTGGGAGCACTGCCTTTGGCCTTTAGGACCACAGGGTTAGAAGGATGTGACTCTTTGGTGGCCAGGAGCCATCTTCCCTGCAGCATGGGCGGAGACTATGGGGCCCATGGGATACCTGGGGGGCTCAATCGGTTGGGCCTCCAACTCTTGATTTTGGCTCAGGTCGTGATCTCAGAGGTGTGAGATTGAGCCCTGAGTCAGCCTCCATGCACAGCATAGAGTCTGCTTGAGGATTTCTTTCCATCTCCCTCTGCCCCTCCTGTGTGTATGTGGGCATGTGCGCACACACACACACACACACACACACACATTCTCTCTCTAAAATAAATAAACGAGTAAATAAATCTAAAAAAAAAAGAAAAGAAAAGAAAAAAGAATAAGGCCTAAGTGCAGAAAGAAGCAGAGCCAGGAAATGGAGAGAGATGAGAAGGCCCCAAGGTCAGAATTTGAGGCCCTCCCCATTGTGGTGCCAATGCTACTCTCATACCTCATCGGACAAGAACTTCTATGAATTGGAAATAAGATTTCAGCAAACACCTGTGATCAGTGCTGCTGAATTACAGTCATGAGGGCCTGGTGTTTAGATGGTCCAAATAGGGAAGAGAAGTGGTAGTGTAGACACTTTTCATATATCCCACCCCTTTTTGGCCCACGCCAAGGAACTGTGAGTTTCCACTTCATCTGAACCTATAAGACCAATCTCCTTCAAGTACCGGGGCCTGTTCTCTGCACTAGGCTATTAGGCATGGGTTGCCACAACCTTTTGGATGCTGTGGGGTATGTGGCTGGCCAACCCAATTGGGAAACATCCCTTCATAGTCAGGCACTGCTGACTCTGCTCCGGCTCTGAATCAGCCTCTGTCCCTTTACTGTGACTCATTCCATAGGCAGTATTTATTGAGTACCTGTTTTGGGCTTGTTACATCTGGGAATGTGGGGACAACTGGACTTGAGCTCACCCAGTGTGGGTGGTTCCTCTGTCTTATCTCTATGGATCAGTGTCCATACTCAATGTCTAGGCCATGGCCTTTGGTTGCCCCAGGAGGCAAGGCATAAGGCTTCCTACCCTATTATTCTTCATAGGGAAACCTAATCCAGCTTTTATATCATAAAGAATTCAGACCAGAGTTAGGCATGGACCTAAGAATCCTGAGAATCCATTGTAAGAACCCTTTCGACTCTGAAGTTCCAAGATGCCTCAATATCATTGTCCTCAGGACTCAGAACTATCTCCATTCACAGATTCAAGGATTTCTATCACTTTCTGTATTTTTTTTTCCTTTGGTAAAATATCCTTATTAACCCCACTGGAGACTTCTGGCTGTGTTTTCTTTTATTTTATGGATTTTTGTTTAAAAATTCTTCTTGATTAGAAAAATAAGGCATATTTACTCTAGATCATATAGAAAATAGAAAAATTTTAAAAAGAAAAAGAAAAAGAACCTATCATCTTGGTGCCCAGAGAGAACTAGTTTGGGTATTTTGTTATATGTGTACATGGGTTTGTTTTTATGAAATGAATATCCTATTTTACGTAAAATTTGGGGTCCTGCTTTCTTTACTTTACCTTGAGTAAGTTTTTCCTTATCTCAATTATTCTCTCAAAATGAGATGGTGTTTTAGGTTGTATAATATTGCATCACGTGACTATATCACAATTTATTTAATGTACCATATTGTTGGACATTTAGATTGTTTCCATTATTTGCTATTATAACTAGCAGTTCAATGAACATCTCTGAGCTCAGGCATGTTTCCTCAGATGGCTTCTTGATGATAGAATTACTGAGACAAATCACATAAGCATTGTTAGACTCTTAAAATAAGCTATATAAAGTAGGTTCCATGAAAATTATAGTAATTGTATTAGTTTCCTTTTGCTTTTGAATAAACTACCACAAATTACTGACTTAAAACAACAGAAGTTTACTATCCTACAGTATGGTAGTTAGAAGTCCAAAATAAGTCTCACAGGGCTCAATTAAGGTATCAGCAGGACTCTGTTCCTTCTTGAAGGTTCAGGGAAGCACCTATTTTCTTGCCTTTTTCAAATTTTAGAGGCCACCTACATTCCTTGGCTCATAGCCCCTTCTCTACCATCAAAGCCAAACATGGAGGGTTGAGTTTCACATGATGTCAATTTGACTCTCTCTTTTCTCCTGCATCTAAGAGCCCCTGTGATCATATTGTGACCACCAGATTATTCAGAATACTCTCCTTGGTTTAAGGTTGGTTTATTAGCAATGAAAATGGCCTCTGCAATCTTCATGCACCCATGTCATATAACATAACACTTCATAGGCTCCAGGGATCAGGGCATGGGCATCTGGGCAGAGGTGCATTATTCTGCCTACCACTCTTATCTAGACCACAACAAGCAGTAGATAAGATGCCTATATGACTACATTCCGATCCACATTAAAAATTTATTTAGTTTTTATTTTTGCCAGCTTGGTAGGTGGAAAATAGTTATTACTTATTATCATCATAATTGACAGTTTTTCACCATTTATATTTTTCCTTTCTGGAGCACAGCTGTTCTCTCTTTATTATTTTGTCTTTCCCATATTTGCTTTTTAAATGGGATACAGGAAAAGCAAGGTGTCTGTGAGAATAATCCAGGACTCCAAATCTCAGAGACTAAATGCCTTGTCACCTCATGTACTCAGCAAGAGGCTCTTCTGGAATTTCAAAGTCCTTCCATTCCAGCCCCCCAGATTTTTCCAAACCCCCATTCAACCTCCTGGAAAGCCTAGCAGATGTCCCTTAGAAAGCCTGATTCATGATAATATGCTATCCCACAGGCTTATGTGGTCTCAACTCAAGTGCCACATAGCAGAACCCTTGGAACAATGCTAGGACCACATTTCTAGGCCTGATTAGAGAAAACTCATCATTGTAAAAAAAAAAAAATCATCTCCGCTATGGCCTAAATGGCTATGTCCTCCCAAAATTCATGTATTGAAATCCTAATCCCTAAATGTGATGGTATTAATAGAGAGCCCTTTGAGAGGTGCCTAAATCATGGAGGTGATTTAGCTCTTTTAGCGTCTCAAAAAAGAGGCTCCAGAGAGATGCCCAGCTCTTTCCAGCATGTGAGAAAACAAGGAGGAATCAGTACCCTGGAAGAGGGTCCTCATCTTACCATGCTGGCGCCATGATCTTAGACCTCCAGGCCTTAGAACTATAAGAAATAGATTTCTGTTGTTGACAAGACACCTAGTCTGGGGTATTTTGTTACAGCAGCTTGAATGGATTGAGGCAGAAATTAGTACAGGAAAGTGGGTTGCTGCTGTAATAAACACCTATAAATATGGAAGCAGCTTTGGAACTGGCCCATGGGCAGAGGGTGGAAGGGTTTGGAGGGACATGCTAGAAAAAGCCTCCATTGCCATGAATGGATTGTTAAAAGCAGTTCTGGTGAGAGCTCAGAAGGAAAACAGGAGAGCTGTAGAGAAAGCCTCAATCAGGAGCACCTGGGTGGCTCAGTGGTTGAGTGTCTGCCTTTGGCTTAGGTGTGATCCTGGGATCAAGTTCCGCATTAGGCTTCCCGTGGGGAGTCTGCTTCTCCCTCAGCCTATGTTGTGCCTTTCTCTCTCTGTGTCTCTTATGAATAAATAAATAAAATCTAAAAAAAAAAAAAAGAAAGCCTCAATCTTCTTAGAGGTTACCTGAGTGGTTCTGAAGAGAATGTTCCTAGAAATACAGACAGTAATGGCTATTCTGGTGAGGTCTCAGACATAAGAGAAGACCATGCTATTGGACCCTGGAGAAAAGGCCATCATTTCTACAAAGTGGCAAAGAACTTGGCAGAATCATGTTTACATCCTAGTGTTTTGTGGCAGGTAGAACTTGTGAGCAATGAAGCTGTATATTTGGATGAATCTTTTTCTAAGTGTTGAAGGTACAGCTTGGCTTCTCTTGAAGGCTTATTCTAAAATGTGAAAAGAGGGAAATGACTTAAATATGGAATTGTTCATTCAAAAAGAAGCAAAAATTAATAATTTGAGCAATTCTCAGCCCATCCATATTGCAAAAAATGAGAAAGTATTTTCTTAAGAAAGCACTTAGAGTATACGGCCAACGACTCTTTGGTAAGGGTGCGAACCACAGACATAACCAGTATCCCAGCTAGAAAATAGCCCATTTGGACTGAGGGAGGAGACGGGAAGGAATGAAGGAAGATTTTCCTTCTCAGATTTTACTCACAGGACAAAAGAGCTAGTTCCCTGAGGTCATGTAATACTCTTCCAGACAAGGGAGGAAGGACCCCAAGGACAATTCAGAGACTATCAGGGTTGCCTCTTTGGTTTCAGAAAGTGGAGGGCAGTACTTGGGTTCCAACAGACCAGAAGATGCCCAACCCAAAGTCATGTGGATGGTGTCCCCCAAAGCCTTGGGGACCGTATCCCTGTCCAGTGGAGCTGTAGAGGCAGGGTCACTCAAGTGGCCCCAGATGGGTAGAGTCACCAATGTGCCATTACCATCTGGGAGAACTGCTGTGTGGGCTATGCTCCATAAAACCACTTGTGTGAGGGGTGGGGGTGGGAGAAAGGCGCTCCAGTGTGTCCAAAAGGTAGGCCCTTCGCCCCAGAGGGCAGAGCATTGAATTAGAGGAGATTACTCTCAAGCCTTTAGATTTAATGTTGTTTTACCACTTTGGATTTTGGACTTTCCTGGGAAATGTCACCCCTTCCTTCTCTCCTATTTCTTTTGGAATGACGATGTCTGTCTTATGCCTGCTCCACTTATTGTACTTGGGAAACATAAAATGCATTTGATTTCATTGGTTCCCAGCCGGAGGGCAATTTGCTTCAGAATGAGTCATACCCCAGTCTTATTCACACCTGGTTTGATATTTAATGAGACTTTGAAGTTTGGACTTTTAAGTTGATGCTGGACTGAGTGAAGACTTTTGAGGCTATTGGGATAAAAGGAATGCATCTTGCATGTGAGATGGACATGATTTGGGGGCCAGGGGTAGAAGGCTATGGTCTGAATGTCTGCCCCCCAAATTCATGTTGAAATCCAAACCCCACATGTGATGGCATTAGGAGGTGGGGCCTTTGGCAGATGATTAGGTTATGAGGGTGGAGCCCTCATGAATGGGATTGGTGCCCTTATGAAAGAGACCCTGCAGACTCCCTCTCACCCCCTTCCACCATGTGAGGACACAGCATGAAGTTTGTAACTTGGAAGAGGACACTTACCTGACCGTACTGGCACCCTGATCTCAGACTTTCAGTTTCCAGAACTATGAGAAATGAGTGGCTGTTGTTCATTAGCCACCCAGTGTGGTATTTTGTTACAGCAGCATGAAGGGAGGTGGGGAGGGAGGGAGAATACGAGAGATCACAGGGATTTCAGGGAGCCAGGCCAGGCCCTCAGGCAGCCAAGCACTGGGCCAGGTCCTCCCATCTTCCCCACTGTCTTCCCCTCCTTGGAATCCCATGGGTCTGTGATGAGAGCTCCCACTTTCTTCCCGTAGCTTTTCTTATAGGTGCTTACATACCCTTTCTTCTCAGGCTGGAACTAGACGGCACTTTCCAGCTGAGAAGATTCATTGGTATTGTTCTTGTTCTCAAAACAAAAAGGTGTCTGGGTTTATTCCTGAAGCGTGGGGCCAAGGAGGAGGGCTTATTGGCATTTGTGCTCTTGCTGCTGATGTTCTGTCCCTGTCTGCAGAGGGGGAGGGGATGGGGAGCCACCCAGACCCCTCTCCCTTAGAGGTGGATTATGGCCCATTTGAGCATGTTTTTGGTGTCCTATCAACCTCTCTCACCCCAGGGACATCTCGAAATGTGTTGGCATAACATTCTGGAAGCTGTAACCGCTGCTCTCTCCCATCATATTTCCTCAAACCCTGTGGTCCTTCCCCTTCCTATGCTCCCATGGCATCTGGATATATCGTCCCCATGGTCTGTGCGGGAAGAAGATTACAGTCCGGGAGACAGAAGGAATCTAATTTCCTGGGACTTCTTAAGGGAAATGGAAAGAGCATGAAGACAGCCTTGGACCAAAGGAGGTGGCACAGGGCCTGGAGATGGGCTCCAGTAATAGATGTCTGTGTCCCAGTGGGGGTCTGAGAATGGGAAGAGGACCTGCTTTGGAGCCTAGGACTAGCCAGGGCTGTGGTCACACCAGTGACAACTTCACCAGGATGGGGTCAGTGGTAGGACAAGTGCCACCCCCAGTTTGTGGCAGGAGACCTGCCTGGGCCTTCAGCCACCCTCCTGTAATGGGAGATCTCCTGAGGAGGCAATGGGCTGGGGTACCACTGGGGTCAGGTTCTAGAGAAGCAGAATCTATAGAAATGGCCAAGATGCACGAGGAAAATCCTTGAGACCATCCAGGTCATCAACCAGGTGCTTACACAGGTATCAGGTGGACAACAGACCCAGAGGTCTTCATGAGGATTCTAAGACTTCTCATACCCTCAACAGTTGCTACCTCCACATCAGCGACAGTTTCTTTTTAACTCCCACATTTTACAATAATTGCCATAATAATAACATTTATGCCCACCAGATTTGTAACAATCACCGATTACTAATGGAATTGCTGCTTTGTTCACTTGCACCGTAAAGCATCAACAAAAGTAGTGTGCTGCTGGAGTTCTTAGCTCCGTGAATGACAGCTACCATAGAATATTTGTAAACACATTAATTTCCTCCTCAGAAAAACATGGGTTTGGGATTTCAGTTGATTTGAGACCCAGGTTCTTTGATGGAGTAGTAGGTGGCATATAACGTGAGATGTCGGGTACCCTTGAAGAATTTCAATCTGTTCACTCACTGCCTGAGCAGGCTAGGGGCTGCAGAGCTGAGGCCATGTCCCGGCCCCATGAACGTCTGGCTCTGGTGGGTGTTCAGTTAATGTTGCTTAATCTGTAGGACGGAGCCCCGGACTGCTGACCTCCAGTGCAGAATAATGTCTTTAACAAATCCCAGGCAGTAAATGCCAGCTATCTCTGAGAGGCGCCTACATGAGGCTTAGGGCCATGTGGACTGGCACAAAGGGATCTAAGCACCCAGCTCCCGGGCTTGTGTGGCAGAGACTTCATGGCTCCTCTCTTCCCAGGCATCAGACTCTTTCAAGCTCCTATAACAAGAGTACCACAAATTGGGTGGTTTACACAACATTTATTTCTTGTGGTTCTGGACTCTGGGAAGTCCAAGATCAAGATGCTGGCAGATTTGGTGTCTGGCAAGAGCCTGCTTCCTGGTTTACACACAGCTATCTTGTTGCTGTGTCCTCATGTGGTGGAAGGGGTGAGGACGCTCTCAGTACTTTTTCTATAAGGGCACTAATTCCATTTATGAGGGCTCCACTCTCATGATCTAATCACTTCCCAAAGGTGCCACTCTCTAATACTATCCTATTGAGGGGTAGGTTTCTACATATGAATGGGGGGGGCAGGATGCAACCATTAATCTCTATTAGACTCCATTTTCTTCCTTCCCAGCTAGCTCCTCTTCTTCTAGCTGGCCACCTTTGACACCAGGATGAGGTCCAGTCTGCTGCAGTTCTGGTTGACCCCAGTGTTTTCTATTCACTGTCTCCTGGGGATCTGCTCCGAGTCTGAAGTCACATGAATGATGCAGGTGACTAAGGAGGCTTTCTGGCCTGATGGTGGGTTGCAGGTATCAGCATGGTGATGGCAAGCAGGGAAAGGGACAGACGAGATGGAGGAGAAACCAAGCGCAATCGCTGAAAGGTTATTTTGTGAAAATATTTCCTTGCTACTAGGACAAATGTAACCTCCCTGAAAGGTATTCCCTTGGAAATTCTTGAGAGCTCTGGCTCGCTTTGTGGTCCACTTGGAGAGATTTGTCATGGCCGTGGCCAAAGGTATGCTCTTCACCAGTGGTACTGACAGGTCACCAGGGCCGAGTATATATATTTCTTCTCAATTCCACATTCAGTGACGTCATGTTGAAAGTACTGACTGCAGAGAAATCTGCAAACACCTCAAGTCAGCTCCCCACCCAGAGCCAGGTGTTACACATTTATCAGGACATCGTGTTCCCGACTGACCTCTCCTTACCCATCTCGCTGTGCTAACCCGTACTCTCCTTCCCTTCTGTGGCGCCCGCTGCCCAGTGCCTTTACACCCCTGGGGCTCACAGCTATTCCAACCAGCGAAGTTGTGCACTTACCAAGAGTCAGTTACACTTGTCCCAAACCTGTTCATGCAAAACATATTTGTTATAGCAATTACAGAATTAGGTAAATATTGTGGTACTGATGGAATGTGAGCATGAAAGTAATAAAGTTGTCATTGCCATGGAAATTAAGTCGAATGCTCTGGAAAGACTTAATAACGGCAAATTGCATAATAAAACCCCCCAAACCCCTGCTATCCAGTTGAATGCAGGCAAAGCAACTGTAAAATTTTGGGGAAGAGTGTATTAAATTGGGAAGGATTCTAGGTTCCTGTTGCTTGGAAGTGTCTCTAAAGTTCTTGTCGTACTTCTAGTAAAACAGGTGGAATTCCAAGGAAGGGTTGCATATTTATACCTTTTTAAGTCAAAACATGGTATTGCAGGTGGGCTTCTATCATTCGTTGTGATTCCATACTCCAACCCCCTTGGGGGTGAGCCTGGGCCAACAGTCCCAGGCTTGGGGGTTAAGTGGCTTCTATAGTCACCTGGGCCACCCAGTCACTGCAGCCACACTATGGCGTTACTTCAGGCAAAGATTTGGTCATAGACAATTGACTCTTGAATAATGCGGGGGTTTAGGGGTGCCGACTCCTGGTGCAGCAGAAAATATGTTTGTAAGTTCTGACTCCCCAAAACTTAATGACTAATAGCTCACAGTTGGCTAGAAGTCAGCAATAACAGAAATGTCAATGAACACCTATTTCGCATGTTGTATGTATTCTATACTGCATTCTTACAATAAAGTCAGCTAGAGAGAAGAAAATGTTATCAAGAAGATCACAAGGAAGAGAGGATACATTTATAGTACTGCAAACAATCCACTTACAGGTGGACTCACGTGGTTCATACCCATGTTGTTCAAGGGTCAACTCTACTCCAAGCTCTGCTATCTTGAGGGTGACTGCTTGTGATTCACCCTGAGACTGCCTTGTCAGCCTCACGTCCAAAATGTCTCTCTGTGTGCCCCGTTCACTTTTCCGTTCTGTTCCTTGCTTCTCCCCTTTCCTGCCTCTGCTTCTGTATCTTGTCCTTTCAGCCCTTTCGCCACCACTGTGAGCCAACATCCCACCTGTGCTTCCAAATCCAGCTCTTGTCTTGCTTTCTCCATGACATCCTGATCTCCCGGCTAGATGTGATGTCACCGTCCTTGACATTCTCAGATAATTTTATCTGAGTCTCACTAATGGCATGGATCACTTCTTATGGAAGATTAGTTATCTATGCCATAAAATTGGGGATCTGGAGAGGACTTCAGAGATCCTGGAAATCACCACTCTGAAGATTATGAAAACAGGGTCAGAGCCGTGACATGACTGGTTCAAAGTGGTCCAGGCAGTTAGTAATGATAACGACATTGATTATGTGAATGCGCCCCCACCCCCCATACACACACCTGGAGGGCAGTCTACACCAGGCTCTACTCACTGTGCATGGCACATTTATTGAATTAGAACTTAGAAGCTACCTTCATTAAATAAATATGTTCAGATTGGAAAGAATTCTATATCCATTGGAGAGAATCTGGAACATACAAAATGATGTGAAGAAGGAAATGAAAACCGCTGTTTCTCTTGCTATTCAGAGAAAAGAATTTTTAACATTTAGGATCATTTCCTTCAGATTGGGTTGAAAGAAAAAGGAATCAAACAAACCAGTATTATGCATAGAAAAATAGTTTGAGGGAGGAAGTGCTTTCTGATTGAGTGAAAGAAATGAAGCATTCTGAATGGTATGTCTGATTCCTATCCAACCACACATCTATTCAAGAAATAAGAGTCTAGGGGGGCAGTAGACCTATGCTCGATGCCAAGGGTTCAGAGATGAATTACATATTGCAGGTGTCTGCCCTTGAATGTTCCAGAATCTAGTGGAGGAAACAGACATCTAAACAGATAATCACAATGCGGACTGACAATGGAGAGATGAGCGATTTAAGGCAGTATGTAATTACATGCAACATTACGTGACATGGATTTTATGGCCTGAAATAGTAGGCTGTGGCGGTTTATAATTTCTGTTATCAAACCCAAAGCCACATAACAATGACCAGGGAAACTTCCTTTAAAGGTGATCGTTCATAAAGAGGAAATAATTGAAATTTCACAAACCAGTAATTACAAAAGCAGGAAAGGTGACTGCAGTGTATTTTATAACTGCAATCAAAAAAAAATTACAGGGGGACTTTGAAAATGTTCCATTAATTAACCCCATTAAGGTTACTGTCTGAGCTGAAAGGCAGAGCCACTAAAACTCACACCTCGTGAGAAGTTCAAGGAACTTGCAATTGGCAAGTCAGGCACACTGTGCAATCAAGCACTTCTGGCCTCTGTTGGTGTTTGTAGTGTCGGACCCAACACTGACAGTTGGTTTTGTCTTATTGTAATAATCATACGCTACAGCCTTTTGCTATTAAGAATGGCATTTTGCATTATTGAACTCCTTTAAAATACTCATGGGGCTTTGGCAGTTGTTCTGTTCCTCTTGTTTTACCTTGACCTGTCAGGTCCATTGTCCTTGAACTTGATTGATGGCATTCACCCTGTGGAATAGTCAGGACCCCGTCAGAGAGTGGGTGCCAACAGGATTGAAGTGAATGGGGCAACAAGCAGGAGTCAAAGCAGCCTATGTGGGGGTGTGCTCTCCCAGGACAGACCATCCTGAGTTTCCAATGCCACCCAGGCTTGAGGACCATGAGAATAATCAATTGCCTAGCGTGTCCCCTAAGGTGTCAGGTGTATGTTTCTGTTTTATCAGAGGTGGCCCAGAGGAGCTCCTGTTCTGTAATATGAAGATCTCCCCCGGCCTACCTCTCTCTTTCTTTCCCTTGGACAACTTCAACACATTGTTCCTGGGGGAAATGCCATTCTGCTCAGCAAGATGACTGACCAGTGATCTGTATTGCCTGGGCCTTCATGAGGTCAAGTCACTTTCCCATTCTTTGGTTCACTATCCACTTCTATAAAATGGCAAGATTGGATAAGAGGAAGTTTCTGGCTCTTCCCAGTTCTGCAACCCTGTGAAACCACTCTGGGCTTGGACTTGTCTTGGTAGGGGTGTTCTGGGACCAGGTGAGAGTGTCTCTCCTGCTCCAGGTCACTAGGAGGGACCACCACTCATTGTCTTACCCTGTTACCCACCCACTTCCGTTCCCCTGACCCTCCTTCCAGGCCTCCTGCTGCTTTTCCACAATACTCCATGGCTCACACCATGAATGCCCTCAGACCTTTTGGAGAAACATGGCTATCTTCATCAAACCCTGACTCATTTTCCTCTTCTTCAATATGCAGGAAGAGAACATTTTCTTTTCTTCCTTATGGGTAGATTGAGATCATACAACTGAGTTCTGGCCACATAGGATTCTGGAGGTAGTCAAGTATGCTCTGCTAGGCTTGACTAATGAAAGCTCATGCAACCCTTCAGCCCTTCCTTCACCTCTGCTGTGGAGAACCTGGAGCCACATGCAGATTCAGCGGGATCTGCCACCTCCCACCCAAACGTAGAGATATTGGGAGAAATCCAAGACATTCTCCAAGAAATCAGGGCAAATCTTGGTTTGTTCTCTTGATTCTGGGTGCGGCCCTTGAGCCAGCATACACCAGGAGGATCCTCTGGAATAGATTGAATGGGGAAAACATTATTTGTAAGTTATCCACAGAAACAGCTTGGTGGCTCCTCAATAAATGAAGCATAAAGTTGCCACATGACTGAGGAATTCTACTTCCAGATATATACCTAAAAGAGTTGAAAATAGATGTTCAAATGAAAACCTGTACATGAATGTTCAGAGTGATGCTCTTCACACTCGCCAGAAAGATGGAGACAGCCCAAATATCCATCAGTTAATGAATGGATAAACAAAATGTAATCTAACCACACAATGGAAGATTATCCAGCCACGAAAAGGGAAAAGTAGTCAGCCATGCTCCAGGACGGATGAACCTTGGAAATGTTATGGTAAGTGAAAGAAGCCAGTCACAGAGTACCACGTATTGTATTATTCCATTAATATGAAATGTTAATCCACAGAGAGAGAAAGTAAGTTAGTGGTTGCTAGGGCCTGAAGGAGGGGGAATGGGAGTAATTGCTTAATGGGCATGAGGTTTCCATCCGAGGTGATGAAAAAGTTCTGGAACGAGAGCAGTGATGGTTGCACAATACTGCAGATGTACTTCATGCCACTGAATCGTACACTTTAAAATGATTAAAAAGGTTATGCTTTGTGCATTCTACCGCAATAAAAAAAAAAAACAGAAGCAGAAAAAAAAAATTATCCACACACATTTTGAGCCAAGGAAGAGAGAAAAGAACCAAACAAACCCAAAACAATAAAACTGTAGCTGGAAGGCAAGTTGAGGTACCAAGAATGCATGCAGCCTTAAAGGTCAAGGTGAGATGAGCAGTAGCCAAACTATGACAGGATGACACAGGTCAAGGCCTGGCACAGGTCAGAACATGGAGGGTCATGCTGGACCCAAAGTGGATGTGTTCCTCTCCTTTGGTGGGCTGATCAAGAGCAGCCTATTCCAACTGGGTGTGTTGAGGGAACAGGAGACTCTGAAAACATTGACCTCCTTTGGGCATCATGATTTGAGTGCACTTGACATCATGACTTCTCAATCTTCCAGGGAAAGGGAGTTAGCAAAATGTTGTTCTCATGGTAATTGCTCTAGAATAATCCTTGAAAAGGTTCTTCTGAGGAGGCTATCACTGCCCCTTGGTACTGGTTCATTCTCTCCTCCCTTAGCCAGCACATCTTTCCATCACTGTCCTGCTTTGTGCTTCTGCCACCACTTTCCTTTTTGTAAAGGAACACATCTGGCCAGTGTCCCTTAGCTTAATTCAGTCTGTCCAGGAGATGTCACAGAGGAGGTGGCATCCAAGCTGGGTCTCAGAGGATGAAATTAATATCATTCAGTGGAGATGTGAAAGGACCCTGAGAGCAGAGCCAAGTGTAGCATGGAAGCATGTGAGATGTCAGGAAATGATGAGTGGTTAAGTGTTGCCGGAGCCAAACCAGTGGGTAGCAATAGATGTGGCTATAAAGCAGCAATGGGACACATAGTTAAAAGGTTTGCGAGGCCATGTTCATGTGTCAGTGGTGTCCCATTCCTATCTTCCATCTGGGTTTACCAGCACATTCTAGAACATTCTAAGGGCACAGAGCTTGAGGCTCAGCGTCCATCTCAGAGCAACCAGAGAAATGGGCGCACAGTGTCTCCAAAGTGCACAGCTGGCTGAAATGTTGACTCACGAGGTGGCCAGGGAAGTTCCCGGGCTACCTTCTACCCATGATGGAAGCCTGCATGCCCTCCCACACAAGCCGTGTCTGTGAACATGGTATTGGGTTGGCTCTTAGTTTCTGACTTCTATTCTGGGCATGAGCATGACGCTACTTAACATACTATTTTCTCCTATAAATTTAGGCCTCAGCTTTTCCTAAGCCACTCACAGATGATGACATGCAGGACCTGGCACCTTAAGTCCTGTCTGCCATCTTCTGTCCCTGCCAACCACTTTCCTTCCTCAGAGTCTCTTTAATGTATTGAGTCTCATCTCAGATTCTTTATCAAACAAAAGAGCTTGATTGCATCTGGTGGGCCATCTGACCTTCAAAACATAGAGACCTGTTTGCACACATTCTCTTTGGAGGAAGGCACATACCCAGAGGGCAGCTTCTCATATTTGGTTTTTAAATCAAAAGCTCTTTTTTAACTCCTTATTGGACAATAGCTCTTGATTGTCTGATTGTCCCCAAGGAGGACCTAGACTTGATACACGAGAGGCTTTGCTCCTTCTCCTTACCGGGATTCTCTCAGGGGAAACCCTCTATGTTCTCTGCTATCCTGATTACTGAAGTAGAGATAAAAGATGGGTTTCTTCCTGTCCACAGGAATTCTGCTGTCCAAAGATGTTTAGAGTCTATCCTGTAATGGCTGGGAAACCATGGAGGGCTTTATTTTTTTATTTTTATTTTTAAAAGATTTTATTTATTTATTCATGAGAGACAGAGAGGCAGAGACACAGGCAGAGGGAGAAGCAGGCTCCCAGTGGGGAGACCAATGTGGGACTTGATCCCAGGACCCCGGGATCATGATCTGAGCTGAAGACAGATGCTCAACCACTGAGCCACCCAGGTGCCCCCCATAGAGGGCTTTAAATGGAGGAGTGACATGGCCAGATTTGTGTAATGGAAGGATTTCTGATGGTCACTTAGAACAGGGAGTAAGGATCACCAAACATTTTGGGTAAAGGACTAGATTGTAAATAGTTTCAGGACATCATGGGATGATAGAGGCTCTCTCCATGAGACAATAGGGGTTCTATTCAGAAGTGAGGCCAGCTTTATAAGGAACCATGTGAAACGCTGGGAGACCCCTTTACTTCGGAACCCAAATGACAGCGTAAGGCTCAAGGTTGTCGGGGTAGTTGCTCTTCTACATCCTATACTCTGGGAGGACTGGATCTCGTGCCATGTGGCCCTCTCCAGGAGGGCTTCCTCACTAGGCTTGGTGGGGAGGAGGGCTCACATCTGGCACAAGAACCAGAAGAGACCCCCTCCACGGGTCTCCCCAAGATGCTCAGGGTGTGCTCACTTGAGGGGCTCCTAAAGCCTGCATGGGTAGGTAGGGCTCCACATCATTATTATTTTGCATTAATGGAAACCTGGCTTCAATTTGCATTCACAGATTTTGGAGAACAAAACATATCTGTGGGTGCGGAAGAAATCACCCCAAGGACAGGACACATTCTATAAACGTTGATTACATCAGAAACGTGAACCTGTAGCTCAGGATTCTCCCTGTGTTGTACTTCCCCTGCAGGGGCTTATCTCTGTCAGGCTGTTCCAAAGCACTCGGCAATGCAAATCTGGAAAATGCCCCCACTGTATGCGTCACAGAGAATCACCTGCCTCTGATAATTCAAAGGCAATGTAGAGAAGGGAGAAGTGTGTCCCTTTCACATGGTAGCGAGAGGCACTTTCCAGGTTCCCTTTCTTCCTCCTTCCAGTAGAGATCAACGGGTCTTCCACTGCATCATAAAAGCTGAGATGTTGGCTCAGAGGCCTCCATAATTTGATCATATAATTACCAGGAGAAAAGGGTCGGTGCTTTACGGTCATCCGCTTCGTGGGTATCCTTTCAATTACCGTGCAGTGCCGGGTCATAATGGAAAGTGGGCACGATGCCATTTGTTTGAGAGATCTTTAAAGATGAGGCTTTCTGGGCTGGTTTCCTGATTGAATTTGTGTGCGTGTGTGTGCGCGCGCAACATTGTCACACACTCCTTCCAGGGCTCACATTCCTCTTGATTTACCTCCTTTGAGAGTAAATGAACTTCAAAGGAAACCTGCTTCTGATTTATGGTCAGGCCAGGCCTCTGACTCTGATTCTTCCTCCATCCAAACCCAGGGCTTTCAGGGCAAGAGGGGCTGTGGAGCTCAGTAAACCTGGGCAAGGGTGCCTGGGCAGGGCCATCCCCCCATCCTGTGGCCTGGTGGAGTTCCCTCCAGGCTCCCTTCCTTCTTCCAGCTTCCACTGGCAGCTCAGTGGAAGGAGAAGGAAGTACTGTGGAAGGAGGGAAGTCTGATCTTCGGTCCTGGGTGTTCCAGAGCTCCAGGCCCCACGAGAGCTTCCAAATCTGCTCAGGGGCCCTTAAAAATTATTTTTTATTTTTTAAAAAATATTTTATTTATTCATTCATGAGAGAAAAAGAGAGGGGCAGAGACACAGGCAGAGGGAGAAGCAGGGTCCCTGCAGGAGAGCCAGATACAGGACTCGATCCCAGGACCTCGGGATCATGACCTGAGTGGTCATGCTCAACCACTGAGCCACCCAGGTGCCCCTCTGCTCGGAGGCCCTTTGTGGGGATTCCTGGGGCTCCCAAGGGCCCACAGTGCAGAGGATAAGAGCTACATTTCTAACCATTCAGCTGGTGCTATTATGCTGAGTGCATAACTCAGAGGTATTATTGTTTTGTTTTTAACCTACTTGGTTACTCCAATCGAGTATTAATCACCGAGTCCAGATTGGAGCTTCGTGCTTTGAGTTATGGAAGAAGCAGCCTGCTGTTGTTGCTTTGGTTCTGAGTTTTCTCTTCCTGAGGCCACGATGGAGAGCCCCCGACTTCTTTCTGCTTAAATCTTGTCCCCTCCAGGCCACATCTGTCACTGCTGTCTGCGGAGCTACTGAGCTCCCCACCGCCAGGGGCCCGGCTTGCATTATATGCAGTGGAGTTTTTGGGACACCACTCATCTAGAATGTGATGTGAAAGGCTCTCTCTAGAGTCGTGCAGTGCCGTGGGTATTGTCTGACAGACCAATTTTTCTAAAAAAAATATCAATCTTGGGACCCTAGGTGCTCAGTGGTTGGGTGTCTGCCTTCAGCTCAGGGCATGATCCTGGGGTCCTGGGATCGAGTCCCACATTGAACCTCCCAGACCTGGCTCTTGCCTGCCTCTCTGTTATCTGCCACCCTGCCCGTTTCTTCAAATTCTGTCCTTAAATCATCTCCAGTGCTTTGCAACTTCCAGACACCAAGAGCCTGGGATGTTCTCTCCTGCCCTGTGTATTTGCCACCTTCCCTCTGTCCCTCAGGATGCTGGGTCTGCTCCTCCTCCTTTCTTTACTGTCCTCCACACCTTGTCCCTGAGCTCCATGCCCAGCATCATCCTCTAAAACTCGTGTCCAGAGCTGGACTGCAATCACATGCTTACAGTCAAATTTTTATTGGACTGTGATGACTTGTGGGGGGAGACCGTGTCTCATCCACCATGGTATCCTCTGGGCCTAGCACCATATATGACCCAGGGTCATCACACAGTGAATATCCGAGAAGGAAATGAACATGTGTATAATGGTCAGTGGCCTTCAGGGTTACAGGGTCTACCTGAAGAGACATTATGCAGCCAGAGACACATCCCACACCTGGGGACTCATCACACACCTGGGGGGGCATCACTTATCTGGGGAGACATAATGCACATGGGGAGACATCACACGTCAGAGGATATATCACAAATTTGGGGAGACATCATGCCCCTAGGGACACATCACACACCTGAGGGGACATCAGGCATCTGGAAAGACATCATGAACCTGAAGACACATCATGTGCATGGAGGTAGGTCACATGTCTAAGATGTCACACATCTGGGAATACATTATGCATCCAGAGACACACCCCACACCTGGGGACACATCTCATACCTGGGGAGACATCACACACCTGGGGAGACATAGCTCTGGTATGAGCTGTGGGCACTAAGGTTACCCAGCTAGAGAAGAGTATAGGCAGGAGTGTTTGAGTGTTCTGGGGTTATGTCCTGTGATTCTAGGGCTTATGGAGCCTCAGGGATCATTGATCTGTATGGCCTCCCCCACAGAGGAAGAACCTGAAGTCCAGCGAGAAAGAGCCGCTGGAGGTCACTTTGAGAGCTGGCTGCAAAGCCAGAAATAGCATCTAGGGTCCCTGATTCCCAGTCCAGTGTTTATAAAGAAAAACTCATCGGGCTGGAAGCAGCAGGCATTTTGATGTTTTTCCTATAAATAATTTAGGGGGACGGGTATAAAACAAAACAGAATTTTGTTACTAAATATTGATGCTATAGCTCCTATTTAGAGAGGATTGCACATGATGTTTTCAATTAGATTGTCTTTATCTGCCTTCAGAAGCCAGTTTTTTTTTAAAGGCCAGGATTGTAGTGTGTTAATAACACACTGACAGATCCAGTATTCACACTGTATTTCTGAAGGCATTTGGGGAAGATACTGATCTATCAACATAATCTCCACAACAAGCCTTGTGCTGAGTTCAGGAGAGGCCAGCAGGAATTGGTCCCTTGGCATTCTGGCAGAAATATCCTCATGTGCTTCTAGAATGGGTGTTGGATGCACTCCCTGGGCACACATGCCTGGAATATGGTGGAATGGGTTTGGAGGGTGGTGAGTGGAACCAAGGTCTGATGTGGGGAGAGGGTGGATTTCAACTGGAGGCACCAGCAAAGGTTGTCTCTGAGAAGAAATTCCAGGTATCGGGACATATTGGATTCATACATCTGCCAAGAAGAGTGACCCTGAGTACATCGAATGTTTGCTACGTGACTGGCACCGTGATCAGGGCTCAGCATGCCTTATCTCAATCCTTATGACAATCCTGCAAACTAAGTGTTATTGTGATCCCTGGTGTAGCCAGAGCTCTAAAAGAGTCCCCAAGATCCATACCCCCAGTGTGGACACCCTGCACAATCCCTGGGACTGTGAATATGATGGATTGCATTCCCATGATCAGACATGTTATCTGGCACAGTGGGCTTTAAGAAAGGGAGATGATCGGGTGGGGCTAATTTATTCACAGGAGCACATTAACAATTTTTTAAAAAGTCTGTCTCTAGAAGTCAGAGATGGAGGAATTCAGAGATGCAGAGCAAGAGGGCAGGCAGTGTGAGGAAATGGCTCCTGTTGAAGATGAAGGAACCTTGTGGCAAGAATCTGAGCAGATCCTCTGGTGCCCAAGAGTGACTCCTGGTTAGCAGCTGGGTGGAAGATGGGAACCTCCGTCCCAGAGCAGCAAGGAACTGGATTTGCCCACTGCGTGAATGAGCTTGGCAGTGAAACTTGAACTCTGGATGAGAATGCAGCCCCCAATCCCCAACTCCTTGATTTTGGCTTTGTCAAAGACCTTGAGCAGAGTCCAGCCACCCTATGCCTGGACTTCCGACCTATAGGACTGTGAGCCAATAATAAGTGCTGTCGTAAATAGCTAAATAAGTGGTAATTTGTTATAGATGAAGAACCAAGGCTCGAAAGATCTGATTGCCCAGATTAACAAAGCTGGGAGGTGAAGAAACCCAAATAAACGGTCACTGAGCGTTAACTTTTACTTTAATCAGGGCTCTTCAGCACCAAGTTTTTCAGGGAGTTCACTCATAATAGTGTGAGAAAAAAATAAAGAAAAAATAGAGAAATGTACAGCTTCCTTAACGGGCCAGGGATTGTGTATGCTTTGGGCACAGCTGGACTAGGGCTCCAGCTGCATCAGACATCTCTTTATTACCACCTTTCTGCTTCTTCCAGGTGAGCTTTTGTTTCAGGTAGGGTTTCCTTGACTGGCAATAAAGATGCCCTGGCAGTTCCAGACTGCTAGCATCTTTATAGCTATGACCCAAGGCTTCTCCACACACATTGCCTCTATGCTATGCTACGTTTGTTATAGATTTGTGATGTCGGGTTTCGGATGCCAGTGCAGGAGTTAACATTTATTCCCTCTCAATTTCATCACGTATGATTTATTTCTGTTTCCAGTTTCTTCAGACCTCTCTAGTTCCAGTCCTTTGACATCATTCTGGATCTCTCCTTCTCATGGCATTGGCAAATGTAGATGCAAATTTTACCCATGCAATGTTCACTAATGCAAACATAAATGCTTTAAGGCCTTATGGCAAAGTCATAGGAAAACTTCTTCTTGCCCAAATCATTAATAATAAAATTATGAGAGCCATTGTCCAAAGGCTTCCTCCAATCTAGACTTTTGCTACAGCATTTCCCTTATTAGCTGGTTTGGTAATATAGTTAAAAGGGAAATGCAGAAAACCCAACATGAATCATTTTTAGAGTCTCCTCTTGGTTTGTTGCTTACTTTTTTAAAAAATTTAAATTCAGTTTAATTAACATGTACAGTATTACTAGTTTCAGAGATAGAGTTCAGTGCAATACCCAGTGTTCATTACTTCAAGTGCCCTCCTTAATGCCCATCACCCACTTACCCATCCCCTTACCCATCTCCCCTGCAGCAGTGCTCAGTTTGTTTCCTAGAGTTAAGAGTCTATTATGGTTTGCCGCCCTTTCTATTTTCCTCTTATTTTATTTTTCCTCCTCTTCCTCTGTGTTCATCTGTTTTTGCTTGCTTTCTAAGTTTCTACAAGCTATCATTTTAACAGAGCTGTTTTTTTTTAGAATTCTTCTAGGGATCTGTTTTAAGCTAGACTTTTCTTTTTTAGAATGTGGACAGTCTGATTTCTGAAATGAAGATTGCACGTACCCATTTGCAGGCACCTGAGGCCTCACCCATTATTACTGCCATTAGCAATACTGGTAGGTAACACATGTTGGACATTACCCATGTGCTTCATTCATACTGGCTTAAGTCTTCCCTATGTATCACTTTACTCAATCTTCCGTCACTAGAAAGGACACATTTTTTGAGGGCATTTGAGCTTTAGATAACTCAAATAACATTCCCACATTTTGTGAATGAGCAAATGCTCAAAGTGTCAAATGTTATGGAGGCCCAGTCGGTTCAGAACGAGTGAGGTCATTTAGATTTTGCAAGGTGCCCTCGGTTACCTTGAAAAGACCATATCAAGAGTGTTTGGGTGGAAGGCCTACTATTATTGGAAATTAGGAGGAAGTGGATAGAAACCAAAAGGAATGAAATATACAACACATCTGAAGTTATTTTTAAAAATTTTATTTACTTGAGATAGTGCACATGAGAGAGAGTGAGAGTGAGCAAGGAGGAGGAGCAGGGACAGAAGGAGAGGAAGAAGTAGATTCCCTGCTGAACAGGAAGGCTGATATGGGGCTTGATCCCAGGAGCCTGGGATCATGACCTGAGCTGAAGGCAGAGGTTTAATCAACTGAGTCACTCAGGTGCCTATGAATATCTTTTAATGAGTGAGGAAGGTGATTGGCTAAGAACCATAAATAGGAAGAGTCAAGAGAAAGGTGATTTTTCCAAAGTCTGTGTGAGAGAATGTATATGTAAACCTCTTTTGCCATGCCTGGCATACAGGAGGTCTCAATTACTGCCTTGAAAGTGGTAGAATTGATCATATTTGAAAGCAGAAGAAGGTCCTTGTTGAAAGGAAGAGTCCTTGTTGAGTTATCTAATGCTCAAATGTTTTTAGAAAATGTGTCCTTTTCAAGATACTGAAAAAGGAAATCCTTGAAGATGAACAGATCAAAATAGGACAGGATGGATGGGATTTTGAGTGCAGGTAGAGGAGGCAACTTTAAAGAACAAGGAAAATACTCTGAACCCTTAGATGGTAAAAGTGGGGAAGCCATAGTATTAATTATCCTGGGACCACAGATGAACACCAAGACTATTCTGAGTGGACTGGGTAAATGGTGAGTCAATGATAGGGTTCCTTATATTGGATGCATCCTCCCTCTCCAAGAGGTCTCTTAAGAGGAAGATTTTAGGAGGGAAGAAATGTGGAAGAGCAATGGTTGGATAGTAAGTCAAGAAGATGGAGAGGGGAAGTGTGATGGTCAGTTCTATGTATCAAAATGGCTGGGTGAAGGCATGCCCAGAGAGTTGGCAAAACATTATTTCTGGGTATGTCTGTGAGGGTGTTTCAGGAGGATTAGCATTTGAACTGGTAGACTGAATGCGAAGATCATCCTCACTAAGTGCAGGTGTGCATCATCGAATCCACTGAGGCCTGAGGAAAAGGCAGAGGAAGAATTAATTTGCTCTCTGTTTGAGCTGCTACACCCACCTTCTGTTCTTAGACATTAGTGTACCTGGTTCTTAGGCCTTTGAACTTGGACTGGGACTCATACCATTAGTTCCCCTGGTTCTCAGGCCTTTGGGTTTGGACCAGAATCACACCACCAGCCTTCTTGGACCTCAACTTACAGAAGATGGGATGTCTCAGCCTCTATGACTGTATTAGCCAATCGATTATAATACTTCTCTTTCAATATAGCTGTATCCTACTGGTTTTAATTTTTTTTAATTTTTTTCATTTTATTTATTTATGATAGGCACACAGTGAGAGAGAGAGAGGCAGAGACACAGGCAGAGGGAGAAGCAGGCTCCATACACCGGGAGCCTGACGTGGGATTCGATCCCGGGTCTCCAGGATTGCGCCCTGGGCCAAAGGCAGGCGCTAAACCGCTGCGCCACCCAGGGATCCCTATCCTACTGGTTTTGTGTCTATAGAGAACCCCTATTAACATATTAAATAAAGACTAGAGTCTCCCCCCCCTTACCCACTGCATTGCCTTACAGCATGTGAACTGGGTAGTGGAGGGAGCTGGTGGGGTGAAGACCCCACTGTAGTTCATCTTGAATGAGGCAGGATCTCTGGTACCATTGGCCATAGTGTCTAGCAAATGAATTGAATGTGGGTCCCAGGACAAGTAGGGGTTGGAGGGTGAAGAGATGGCTGAGTGGGAGGCTGACTCAAAGATCATATCATCATTTGCGTCCGTTTCTTCTAGAAGTAATGTTACTGGATGACACTCTGTAATGCTCTGTATACAATAAAACTTCAATTAACCAATTGCTCAGGGGAATGGCAGTGCTGTGGTTAATTGAATTATCTGATTAACTGAGAGTTAATTAACCAGAAACCCTTTGTAGTTCTAAGTCATGCTGCACATATTCCAGCATATCTAAATTCTCCCTCTTACCAGGGTTGGGAAGCGGAAGGAGTCAAGGGGGAAGGGAAATGGAGCCAGTTTTTATGAAAGGTCTATTATGTGTTTGGTCGTTTATATACATTCTGTTACCTGCTTTAATTCTTATAACTGTGGAATGAAGCCAACATGGCTATCCCATTTCATACATTACAGAATTGAGAGGTCTCTTAACTGTTACTGAATGTTGCTCTGCTGACTGAAAACATGGATGAGTCTTAGAGGCACCTGAGAATATCAACAGATATCAATGCAAGTAGCAGGTCAAGGGGGGGTTTTGGAATATGTCAGCCCCCCATGTTAACCCTGGTCCTGACCCCAACTAGCTGCATGACCTTGACTGAGCTGAGGGGTAGCATACCAAGACGATTACGTGCACACAGTCTGAGTAAATCAAACTAGAATCAAACTCCTACTCCACCTTTTCCTGGGCTATGCAATCTCCAGCCAATCACAATTCCTCTTCTTGTCTCAACTTCTTCATCCACAGAATGCATCACTGCCTGCCTTGTAGAGTGGTGGCGGGGTCAGAGATGGGTCCTGCATGAACCATAGCTGTGATGACTATCATCAACACGGCGCAGGGTCACGGGCATGTTAGAGGAGCAGAGGTGGATGACGTTAAAGATGCAGCAAAGAGACCTCTATTTTAGGATGATCCCTGATTTTCCCTTTACATGAAAACTCTGACACTGATCTCATTTTCCTGTTTTTTCTTTTTTTTTCCTCCTCAAAATATAATGTGAAAAACTTGTTCCAAAGGGTGCATGTTGGCTGATTTTGGTTTTACTGCTCTTGCATCTCTGACAGAAGAGAAGAAAACGCAGTAGGACCCACTAAATCAAGCGTGAGTTTGGCGGAGTCACTGGCTTCTGCTGCCATCGTATTTTTAGGGAATGGAAAGAACAGTTCTTTTTGCTCAGAATGCTAGATTTATATTGCTTTCACTTAGCAAGTGAATAATTGATAAGTTGGGGCATATTAACATTGAACAAAAGAGCCCAGTGGTACAAGGGTCCTGGGAAGGCTGCCTAAATCAATATACACTCATGAATTTTGAGCGCAAAAGGTTGAGCTGAGAAAGAACACAGATTTAGACCCCCATTAATATTTGAAACACACTCTACACTTGAGAGGCTTGCTAGAGCCCAAATGTTAACTGAAGGGGCTTCAGAGAAATGGCTTCTAAACAAATTTGAAAGTAAGAGATTTTTCCCTCCAAAGATTTCACAGGAAAAATCAATCATCTTTGTTGTTTCTGCTGTCAGAAGGCATCTATTAAAAATCTAATTAGAGTATTTTTACCAATTAAACATACCGAGGCAGTACTTGTCTGATTCAATGTTTGTAATTGCTAGAAAAGCAGATGCATCATGCTCTGTGATCAACCCAGATATGGTAAAATGTTCCAGCCACTCCGGCAAGCTCCATCCTCCCCACCCAGGAGCCAGCCTTAAAATTTGATTAATCTAAACATTTTGTAAGGTGTCAAAAGAGGTTTCTCGCCTGATGCCTCACGGTCACCCAAAGTGCCAGTCCGACGGAGGCCAAAATAACATCATCAGTCACAATTTGCTTTTGAAATGCCTCCTGCTAGGCCCCCAATTTGAGCTATCAAAGCTGGAAATTTTAAACCAAGTGGGAAAATGCCTCGAATTTTAATGATTCATTGAACCCGGCCATCCTGCTAGAGAGTCATCTATGGTGTCTGCTACCAGTATTCTGTTAGGACCACTGAAGATATTCATACACCGTTTCCACCAGTATTACAATGACATAGTCGAGAAAATAATCCTCTGTAGGTAAAGGGCTCACCTTTCAGAAATCATGAAATGGAATCTCACAATTGGAAATGACCAGAGTTAACCCCTGGCTTCCCACAGAAAATCACAATTCCTGCAGCCAGACTCAGGATCTGCTTGCATATTGGACTCACCACCTTATGAGGCAGCCCATCCCATCCCAAGACACTCTGACTTTTGGAAGGAGGCTTCTTATGTTTGGCTATATATAACCCGCCCCCCTAAAGCTTTGGTCCAAGAAGATCACTCCTAAGCCTCACAGATGCAGCTTTCTGAACACTGTTTGACACATAATTGGATTGCAGTACCGCGCTTCTCCCACAAAGTAGTTAATTTGGATAATAATTCAGAGCATGTGCTCATTACTGGGTCTTAGAGGCTACACAAAAAATTTGGCCCCTACACAGTACAGATGGTATTTGTTGTTTTCCCTGGAATTCTCATGCTGTATATCTTAATTAATGAATTAATGAAATTTTTCAGTTGAGTGGTCCTAAGGAGTGCTTATTTTTGAAAGCTCTCCTTCTGCCCATACACGTGGTTTGTCTGTTTTCCCTCCAATACCCTAATTAACAAGCAAGAGAAGGTCAAAGCTACAGCTCTTAGACTTGCTGGAAAGGATTGAGATTCTTGATGGGAAGTCACATTTCAAGCTAAAAAACGCCTGCCCCCAAATTCTGTGAGGCTTTTTAATGAGGGCCGGGAACATTAGCTATGTGGTATGATTTGCCTCATCATGAGATCAATCACCCTGGCTTGGGCCTATCAAATCTCCTTTGTAAGTAACCATCTGTGATTCTTCGCAGGGGGAATGAGAGAAGTTGTCCTAGTAAACAAAACACAGCCTATTCAGCCAAGCAAACGAGAAGTTTATTCATGGCTTTACCAATTTCCACCCTGACTTTTATAAGTTGTTAAAACCTTATAAAGCCCAGTTTCCTCTACTGTACCATTGAGATAGGAATTCCTGCCTCACAGAGTTATTATAATAAAGATAAAGTGAGATCATCAAATGACTTAGCATGGTGTACTGGTAAGCTACTGCTATGTAACAAAGTACCCCAAACTCAAAGCTTAAAAAAAAAAGAGACATTTACTGTTGCTCACAAATCAATGCATCAGCTGAGAATTCTGGTCTTTGGGCCAGGCGTGGCTGATCTTGGCTGGCTTGGTTCAAGTGTCTGTGCTGAACTGGTGAATGGGCTGAGGATTGGCCATCTCAGATTTCCTCACTGACATGTCTGGCAGGTGGCTGGTGGGCAGCTGGAGTTATTGGATGTCTCTCAGCTGCCAGCAAGCTAGCTTGGGTTTATTTTATTTATTTTTTAAAAGATTTTATTTATTTATTTATTCATGAGAGACAGAGAGAGAGAGAGGCAGAGACACAGGCAGAGGGAGAAGCAAGCTCCATGCAGGGAGCCTGATGTGCGACTTGATTCTGGGTCTCCAGGATCACACCCTGGGCTGAAGGCAGCACTAAACCGCTGAGCCACCCGGGCTGCCCTAGCTTGGGTTTATTTACATGGGAGGCACCCAAAAAAAGCAGTTGAGACATGTCCGGCTTTTGCAACTGGCATTATGTCACTTCTACCACAGTCTGTTGGTCGAAGCCAGTCATTCAAAGGGTGGAGATATAGATTCCACCTCTGGATAGGAGAAGTGCAAAATCACATAATAAGGCCACTTTTAAGACTCATCACATAATGAGGCCACTTTTGCAACCAATCTGCCTCACACAGTATCTGGTGGAAGAACTCCAAAAATGGTGGCTATTAGGGGCATTTCACAGATAGCAAATAGCAAGGATTAATCTTGTCTGCAGCCTTTTAGCGGAAGCATTATAAGCAATCTATGAGGAGTCTCATATCTTAATCATTTTATGGTTAATACTAGCCATATATAATGGTTATACTTTTACTAGAATCTGTGAAGGGGAAGGTGAAATTGAGATCAAGCCATTCATGGCAGAAGCTGGACAAGTTTCTAGGTGACCTGAATGCAGGAAGGAGAGAGCTCCTGGTCAGACCTGTTTTAGCTCTTACAAGAAAGAAGTCCTTCCCAGGAAGGGCCCACTCCAGTGGACATTATCACTTCCAGCCAGCAAGGAGAAGGACATGCATTGCAGAACATTGCTCTGCTCCAGACGCAGTGACAGGTCCCTTACATGGAATTCTTACCTTGGCCTGGCGGCTTCCATAATATTATTCCCATTTCCAAAACTGAGGCTGTGAACGTCCGGGTGATTTATACATGGTAGAGCCAGGGTTGAACTCAGGGAAATGCAGCTTGAAAGCCTGGGCTTGTTCCTTCACACCTCACCACCCTGAGTCAGTAGCAATGAGAACACCATAAAGAAGGAAGAAGAGTCATTTTTAGGAATGCCTGCCATGTGTTGAGCACAGGCCTGAGCCCCTCACATTGCCACCACTTTCCATACAGGTGGCCTTATTACTTTTAGCCCTATTTTACAGATGAAGACACACAGGTTCAGAGAAGTTATGCAGCCTGCCTGAGGTTGCAGAGCCAGGAAGTGGCAGAGCTGAGATCAAAGAATCTGTCTGATTCCTCACCACCACTAAACCACAAGACCATCTCTGAACCAAAAGAAAGAGGAAGCTGTCTTTCTAGGAAGCCCTCACCCCTTACAATATGGGCTGCTCTGTCTCTCAGGGAAGCATTCCTGGAGCAGTGTAATATTCCCCAGAAGTGGCAGGGGCTCTGGGATGTGGGAATTGGCTATCGTCCAGGGGGGCTCAGGATCCACCTGGGCTGATTTCAGTAACCCGGGATCAGACAGCCCGGATGAAACAAGTTACCCAATGCAATCACCAAGGACAAGTTAAATCAGCCTGTAAAATTGCTCTTGGCTTTGCAACAGCCTCCGGTGTTCTTGGTATTATGGTACTTGTCAGCTCTCTGGGCAGATGCTGGGTGTGGGGGTGGCAGGCACACTGGGGGCTCAAAGGGAGCTGTCGCCAGAAGAATGGATTAATTCTAGGGATTGGGTCACATGGGTAGGGTGGCAGTGATAGCAACAAAGCCAGACTTGCTGCCTCAATGTCTACCAGCTTAATCACAGAGCCTGTGTCACCTCCACAAACCCCTTCTACCTCCCTCAGAGGCCCCAGGTGGTCACCCTGCCCACTTGGCCCCCTGTGTTCTAAGCAGTTCTTCCCTGAGCCCTGGGCACTGCTACACCTACACCTCTCTCTCTGTTCAGGTGCCCGATGCTGCCCTGGGTATCTAGAACTAGAGTGGTCACCCCTGTCCCCAGGGGCATGCAGCCTGGGGTGTCCTGCTTCCAGCCGAGCCTGGGCCTCTGGCTGGAGTGTGCTTCTGACCTGGTTCTGGGGACCTAGGGAGGACCTCCAAAGTTCTGGGTCAGGGATTCTATCCTTTTCTTTTGCTTTTTTTTTTTTAAAGATTTTATTCATTTATTCATGAGACACACACACACAGAGGCAGAAACATAGGCAGAGGGAGAAGCAGGCTCCCTGCGGGGAGCCCGATGTGGGACTCGATCCCAGGACCCTGGGATGAAGACCTGAGCTGAAGGCAGATGCTCAACCACTGAGCCACCCAGGCGTCCCTTCTGTTGCTTTTGAAAGCCTTCCCCACACCTCTCCCTCCTGCCCCTTCCCTCCCAGGGCTGCCTGCCTGACCTCAGAGCCCTGTCCCTGTCTGTGTCTCTGACTCCACATTTAACCCTTTGTCCCTCCAGCCAGGCTGTGGAGCCCAAGCGCAGAGCCTGCTGTATATGCCCAGTCATCTGCTTTGGGTCCAAACCCCAGTGAATGGGATAGAACAGAAACCCCTCCCCCAAAGACACCCCCGGCCCCAGTCAGCATTTAGTTTCCCTCCTCAGATCCCTCAATGTGCACTCACCTTCAGTACTGCTTTAGTTGTCTAAGATGACATAGCAAGAGGTCCTGGGAGAAAGACGTCATGAGGACCCAACAGTGACAAAGTTTTGCGTGTGAAAATCAGGGGTGGCTTCTCGGAGAAGGGAGCTTGAAGCAAATGGGGACAGGACAAGGGCTTTGCAAGAAGGATGAGGGCAGGGCTTTAGGTGGGCAGAGGTGGGGGATGAGCTTGCCTCCAATGAGGGAAAGGCCTGTGTGTGTGTGCACGCGTGTACCTGCTCATGTGTGCATGGGTGAGTGTGACTGTGCGAGTGTGCAGTGTGCGGGGGTGACTGTGCACGTGTGTGGCAGGTTCAGTGTTGAGGAGCCAGGTTGCTAGGCAGCCAGTTGCCAGAGCTCTGAGTGCCAGTTTGAGCTCCCTCGAGTGGCAGCAACAAGCCCCGGGAGGAGCTAAATGAACAGCTGCCCCCTCCAAGTGGCAGCTCTGGGCTGGCTGTGCTGCATCGGGTCCCCCCACCATGCCCCTGCCTCTGGCTGTAGGGCAGTGGCACAAAACCTCCGAGTTCAGCTCCTCTGCCCTCCACCTGACTCCCCAACCAGATCTGATATCTCGGCTCCGAGTTGCCTTTTGGATCTGGGGCCCCCTGTCCATGCCTGTAACCGGCCAGGAGTATCCCTCCCTGGAGCCACTGGTACCCCAGTGTACCCTCTGCTCGGCTTTCCGCTGTCCGGTTGGCTGTACTCGATGCAGCTCCCCTGCTCCTGACCTTGCAAGGCTGCGGGAGCGTCCACACCCCTGCATGTGACATTTGCTGCCTCCTTTTCTGCTCCTGAGCCTCCCTCTCCTGTGCCCTCCCAAGGGCGGCCAGCCCCAGCCACACCCTTCCCTGCCGCCTCCTTTGCATCTCTGTGATTTTGTTCCTTTCTTTTCTGCTTGGAATGTTTTTTAGTGCCCCTGAAATCCTATTATTGGCTCAAAAATCACCTCCTCTCTATAGCTTTTCTGACCTCGGAGGGCAGAATGGGTGCTCCTTCGGTGGGTGGTCGTTCCCCTGCCTGTTTGGTCAGTCTCCCTGTGCTTTGGGCCAGGCTACGCGGGCCTGCCTTCTCCTGGCAGACTGCTGTCCCCCGGGGCCAGGGGCCCTGCCTGATGCTCCCATAGTGCCTGCGTGGGGCAATGCCTAGCAGCCGCTTGGTGGGTGTCAGCAGGAAGGAGGGACACCCCCACCCTGGCCAGGCAGGGCCTCCTCCAGAGCTCCCCCCCCCCCCAGTGACTCACAGACAAGGAGGGGCAGCTCTTGCTCTCGGCCACCGAGCCTCCCATTCTGGGTCTTACTACCTTCCGATGTTGGACTTGGCTCCCTCCACTTCTTTTCCCAGTCCGGAAGGGCTGCTTGGGATTTGCAAATCCAGCGTTCTGAATTCTTGCTCACCACAAGCACTTTCCTTAGGGGAGGGCTTTTTCTTTGTCTAAAGTGTCTCTCCGAAGCCTATCAAATTTCAGGACCACAGTGTGCTTCCAGCTGGTGTTTGAACACGCCAAGTCTTCCACTCCTGCCAGGACTCCGGAAACCACACGCTGGGACAGCCCCAAGGGGAAGGAGCCTTTGGAAACAAGACCCAAGGCAGTGCAGGGTGCTGGGTCAGGCTCACGGGCAGAAAGGCTGGCACCCGCTGCTGTGGAGACTTGGCCCGTGGCCGTTTTCTTATCTCTAGGACGCCGTAAACCCAGCGTCCACCTCTATGGGTCCATGGACTGAAAAAAAAATGTGTGCAATGTGCTCTGCATCCGAACCAGACTAAGCTCTCAAAGTTTGCTGTTATAATTATGAGTGTTGTTCATTTTCACTGCGGCATTGATTCATAGCATTTCAGAGCTGGATCTAGCTCAGATCCCTACCTGTGTGGTGAGGGAATCCGACATTCACAGAAGGGTGGAGTTTTACAAAATCACAAAGGCAGTGTGGGGGGGGGGAGTAGAACCCAGGCACACTGGGGTCCAAGCCCTAGAGTTCTTTTACTTTTTTTTTTCTGCATACTGCTAGCATTTTGGACATGGGGTGCATTTTGGACATGGGAATTTTAAGCTTATAAGGGTCTTTTATAAGGGTAGGAAATAGGAGCTCAGACATGTTAGGTGTCTTGCTCAAAGCCCCACAGCAACTGGATAAGGCACCTTGCTCCTTATACTGGACTCTCCCTCCCTACCTCTCTATCTCACTGCCCATCTGAGTTTGGCACATGCCACTGTGCAGGCTGAACTGGCCTTGCAGGGCTCTGGTCACAGGGCAGAGGTCAGATCTGTCTCCATCTCGACCTAGGGCAGTACTATTGGCCTGGCCGTTGGTGACAGGTTTGAGTTCCATCTCAAGATTTGGGATAGACACAGCTAGAGATGATACCAGACAACTGGACCAAGTTTTAGTAGGCCACAATCTCAGTGGCAAGTCAGAGTTTTAAACAGAAATGGAATCCAGAAAAAAAAAAAAGAAATAAATGGAATCCAGAGGCTCATTACCAGGTGTGGGCCAACTCACTGGGGGTGGAAGCAGGGCGAAAGATGAGTAGGCTTGGATTCCCTCCATTACCCAGATAGATCTATCAGCAGACTGACTCCACACCTGCCAGAAGGTGAAGCCAATGATGTAGTGACTCCCAAGGTTGTGGTGGAGAAGGCAGGATCTGATGGGGTGGTCTGTGTCTTCAAATGCAAACTATTTCCAAGCCCTAGATGTCTGGGTTTTAGTGTTTGGGGGATTCTAGGTATATGTGCATGATTGTGTCTTAGACACCATTTCTGAGTGCTGTTGAAAAGCATTCACTTACTTTGCCACCAAACAACTCCTGGACCTGGAGCTGGTGCCACAGCTGCCATTCTCTTATAGGCCCTTGAAGATGAATCTGGGGACAGTCCAGGCCAGGCTCCAAGCTCAGTCACTATTCTTGGGTACTGGTACTGACATTTAACTCTGCTTTGATTCATGGATGCCTGGATTTCTCAACTCAACCATGAAGAGTATCGTGTTCCCCAGTGTTCTCCTGGGAGGGAAGTTGAACAAGCATTCATTTGCATTTTATAGATGAGGAAAGTAGGAAGTAAAGAAGACTTGCCTTAGGCCAACAGGGGACAAGATTCCCCTCTAGGTGTCCTGATTCCCAACCAAGAGCATCTACAACTATACAACTTCATCTTCTGGTGAGAGGCCTTCCAATCTTGCCCTATTTCAAAACAGTCTTAAGGTCAGAGTGTTCTCTGGGGTCTCAGCTCTTCTATGATGGTCTCCAGGTTTCTCCCCCTTCCCTAGCAAACCCTCCAGCCTCATGGCACACCCAGCTCATTCACCCATAGCCACACTGTATGAGTTGTAGATTCTCATGTCCTACAGAATCTTTGCCTTCAGCCCTAGGCATGTTCCTTTTCCTCTGTTTGGGGTGCCTTTATATCCTTTATCTGGCTTACTCTTATTCTTCCTCCAGGCCTCAGCCAGGCTTGACGTGCCCTCCTGGAAGCTGCATGTCCCTGAATGGCTGACGCTGTTGAGGTAGGTGCCTTCCTGAAGAACCTCTGTCAGAGTGAGAGCCAATGGCCCCAAACAAGATTGTGTTCTAGGTAGGGTGGGGGTGGGAGCAATAGGGTAGAACTCACCAGACTGTGCCAGCCTTTTGGACTTGAATTGGACATACGATGGGTCAGAAGCAGAAAGGAGCCACTGGTCCCTTCCTTCTTGGGAGGTGGGTGAATCAGGGGTGAGTACACCCATAACTGACGTGTCATGGACCAATTCTTCAACTTCAGTGGCCCAGCGACCTCCCAGTCTCTGCTGGACATGTTCACATGCCCTCAAGTAATGCTTTTAAAAGGCTTTGTGCACTTTAAAGTGGTGGTTTTATTTAATTTCAACAAAGTTGTAGCTGCAATTAGATCTGTCCAGATAATTAACTCCAATTTACCAGTTTGCAACTAGTAATTAATTACTAAAGTCTCTCCAGTGAGCCTTGGAAAAGAAAGTTGTTCCTCCAAGAACAGAGCTTTGTTCCGAAGGTTTGGAGACATGACCACCGTTGGGACCTTGTTTTCCCTGTGACCCACTCTGGTTCTGGCTCACGCACAGGTTGCTGTGACCTTGGGCAAGTCCTTCACCCCATCCAGCTCTTAGTTTTCTTTCCTGGGAAAGAGCAGCAGTTCTTGCCTCATCGAGTTCCTAAGAACCATTGATCAGGAGAAATAAAATTCGTGGGCTGGGATGCACCCCCTTCACTTTTTGCTAGGCAGCCTCACTGTTCCTGGGGGCAGTCGAAAGCATTTGCCTGCTTCACCACTGAGCTTCTCCTGGGCCTGGAACTAGTGCTCTGGTCATCATTTTCTTATGGACCCTCAGAGAGGAATCTAGAAAGAGTCAGGGCTGGGCTCTGAGCTCAGTCATTTACGGGTGTTGCTACTGTTTTGTTTTGTGGATGTTTTGATTTCTTAACTCAGCTGTGAAGTGTCAATTTTCTCTAACCCCACACTCGAAGATATTGGAAGTTTTTCCAGAAGTCTACACCTAGTTTCAGTTTTGCTTCACACTTGAAGACTTCTGATTTTTCTATTATCTAAAGCAGTAAATGTCCTGTCCGCCCCCCCCCCACGGAAACATATCAAAATCAGCTTTCCCACCATGAACGTTGAAAGAAATACTGATTGCTGCTATAAGGGCGTGGACAAAGCTGATATTTTAAAAAACTGGATCAGTTAAGTATCTCTCTCAGAAAAATGAACCTTGACCCTTGCCTCACACAAAACCCCCAAATCCATTCTTGCTGGATTATCAAGTTAAACACGAAAGAAGAAATGCCTTGCTTATGGGAGGTAATACAGGAGCATCTCCATGGCTTGGGGTAGGCAAAAATTGTGTAAGTTTCAAAAAAATTTGCCACAGAGAAAAGGATGTATGAATTAGGGCTTACTAAAATTAAGAGGCTATGGGCATCAAGAGACATGAATTAAGGAAGCAAAAAGGCAAACCACAGAGTGAAGGAAGACGTATGCCATAAATATACCCCTAAAGACTCATATAACAAATATTTATTGAAGGATACATCTATACAAGAAACACTGGCACCCCAATTTAAAAAAGATTTTATATATTTATTTGGGAGAGCACATGCACAGGAGTGGGGAGAGGGAGGGGCACAGGAAGAGGGAGAAGCAAACTCTCCGCTGAGCAGGAAGCCCGACAAGCAGGTCCCAGGACCCTGAGGTCAGATGCTTAACTGGCTGAGCCACCCAGGCGTCCCTGGCATCCCAATTTAAAAGCTGGCCAAAAGAGGCACTTCACAAAAGAATATATGCAAATTCCAGTAAGCTTATGCAGTGTGATTTGCTGGGGAAAGGCAAATTAAACTCAAAGTATGGTACCACTCTATACCAACAGTTCTAAGACCCTGAGGATAGAACAACTAGACCGTCATGCACTGCTTGTGGGAAAGGAATTGGTTTAATTCCTTTGGAAAACTGGTGTTTACTACTGGATATGAACCTACATATATGCTATGATCCAGCCATTCCAGTTCTGGTTCTGTCCATCCAAGAAATATGCATCTACAAGGGCACCAGTTGACACATACAGGAAGGTTCATCGCAACATTATTCATAATGAAGAAAAGAGACTGTATGATTCCATTTCTACAATGTTTGACAGCAGGCAATTTTGTGGTGATGGAAGCCCACATTGTGGCTACCTGCAGGGCAGGGACCAAGGACTGGGAAAGGACAGGAGGCAAGCTATTGGAAGGCTGGCACTGACCTAGATCTTCTATTAGGCAGGGGTTCCATGGGCAAGTTCACTTTCTGAAAAATTTTATGGTGCTCTACATTGAAGATTTGTGTCATTTATTGTATCTCGCTATTCTTTCATAGGAAAGCTTTTACAGAAATAAATGCTGGCCCTCGGGCCTCACTCTGCACTGAGTAAGAACATAGGAGGACGTACCAGGGCTTCAGTGCTGGTGGCTTTCAGCTATCCAGGTGATGGGTATGTGCAGCCATAGTGGAGAGTCCCTACTCTAGACCAAGAACCAATGTATTTCACGTAGTCATCACTCATTACTTCACCCCATGTGCATCTGGTCTGGGAGCCTCACCCAAGTCAGACCTCTGAAGGTGCGTGGACACTCTGATCCATCCTCGGGAAACCCAGGCTTTGCTTTGGTGGCCGTTTAACATGACCAGTTCTACCACTGGTGCCTATCTTCCTGGCTTACCATTTTAACAATGGCTGAATGGCTCTTGGTCATTCTAAGTGTCTTGTCTACAGCCATGCAGCTGGGAAACAGAAGAGCTAGGATTTGAACCTAGGCTCTTGACTGTTTCAAACCAAGAGCTGATAGCCCTAAAGCCTAAGCAGAGGGAGAAATGAAAAATTCTTGAATAGGTAATTTGTAGGAGGGGGAGCAATGGATAAGAAGTGAATCATACTTGCCTTTCTAATTGGTACCTGATGCAAGATCTTCTTCCCACCTTGCCTTTTTTTTTTTTGCAGGGGGTGGGGGTGGGGAAGGAATAGAGAGATTCAAATTTATATTATAATCATTAATGCTTTTTTTTTTTTTTTGGCTTCTCACCTCAAGTAGGGTCTCAGATCAAGCCTGTCTCATAACAGTAATACACAGGAGGATGTGTTTTGTCTTGCTTCAACACTCTCTACCACTGTTCTTGATCTACAGCCCTGTAGGAGAACTCCAGACTGGGGATCTTCCTCAGAAAGGTGTTATGAGTTGAGATTAGTTAGGCAAGTGGCAGAGTGAATGCATAAGCAGTGATTTTGCATAATGAGGCGTGTGAAATCCCACTGGAGGTTGTTAAAACAGCAGACAGACTGTGGTAAACAAGGTGGAAGGTAGGCTTTGAAAACAGATGGCTTTGAAAACCTGGCAAAGCCCTGTTTCAGACTTTTAAGAATTGGTTTCGTTAGTGCAAGCTATTTTTTAAAATTCCACATGCATATTTTAAAGTTTTGTTTTAATGATAAAGTTCCGTGGGTAATTGAACATCAGTTTACATCCTGCTGTAAACACGCTAACAACCAGATGTGATGGACAGCTTGCAGAGAGACCTGGACTCTGCTTGTGTATTTGGATTCACATGTGTTATTCAGGGTTCAGGCTGGGGTAGTTTCCCTGACTTCTAGGCTGAGTACCTGTATGGCCGTGCCCTGCCCTCCTTGCTAAGTCAACCCCCTCGAAACTCTCCGCCCATAACCAGAGCTGATCCAGGGACTTTCTCCTAGAAATGCAACCATTTTTGAAGATGGTATGATCTCTTGAGTCACTCTGCCTTAGTGTAAGCTGGACCCTTGGTCTAGAGGGTCCTTCTTTTGATAGTTCTGAAATTCTTAATGAAGTCACCCATCCGAGTGCCATTTCTAGATGTTCCGACCTCTCCTAAATGATGATGAGGGTGGGCCTCGCCTCAATCTCTGTGCACAGAAATACTTACCTCTGAATTCAAGGCTGCCTCACTGTCTTCTTTTTTTTTAAATTTATTTTATTTTATTTATTTATGATAGGCACACAGTGAGAGAGAGAGAGAGAGAGACAGAGAGAGAGAGAGAGACAGAGAGGCAGAGACATAGGCAGAGGGAGAAGCAGGCTCCATGCACCGGGAGCCCGACGTGGGATTCGATCCCGGGTCTCCAGGATCGCGCCCTGGGCCAAAGGCAGGCGCTAAACCACTGCACTACCCAGGGATCCCTGTCTTCTATATATATTTCTGAACAATATAGACTTTTTTTTTCCCCACATAGAGCAGAACTCCTTCAACCAGACTCGACCAACTAAATGGTAATAGCAAAGACAGCATGGGCTACGTTCCAGGCATATTGTAAATACTTTACTTGTCCCAAGTCATTTGGTCCTCATGATAACAATATGAAGTAGATGCTATTGTAACCCCATCTCCTAGATGGGGAAACCGGTGCACAGAGAGAATTTTTTTTAAGTACTTGCCCAAGTTCATACAGTTAATAAGTGACAAAGCTAGAGCTTGAACTCAGCCACTGAGTTACTGCCTCTCACCTCTGGGAAGCACATCATGGCCTCTTATAGCTACCCGGCTGCTTACTGTGCCACATCCCACCTCCTTCAACTAAACTGAATGTCCATCAAAAGTCGGATGCATGTGCCAGTTGCACTTGCTGTTGTGATCACACAATTTGATTATTATATGAAGGATGCAGTGTGAGTGCAAAAGGAAAGAAAGCATGTATATGAGAAGCGAATTGACTATTTGAGAGAGTGTCACCGTAGATAAGATGTTAAAAATCTGGCTTTCAAATGAGGCTGGATGTAGTCACTGGAAAGGCTTGGGAGGAGTGTAGACACTTCTCTGCAGTGTCTCAAATAAATGAACTGATAACCACAAAACATGTGCCACGGCCATATTACAGGGTGACCATGTCAGTGTTTGAGGTGGCCCTCCTGAATTATTAACAGGGCTCTTTTTGCTTTCAAGTGTCCCAGTTTCCATTATAAAATATATGGTCACCCAATTGTGGGTGTCATTTAAGGCAACACAGAAAAGCAAAATACTAACCAAGTGGCTCTTCTTCAAAGAGAAGCCCTTGACTATTCATTAAAAACCCTGCCATTATCGAGAGCGAATGCCGAGCTCCAAAAGCGAAGCCTGGAACCCTCCCAGTCCATTGAGAATCTGAGCAGCAGAGAAGGTCCTTTTAAAGACTGTGTTGCATTCAGAAGGGAGCTATTTAGGAAGTTCCCTGCTGGTGCGAGAAAGGGAGTGAGATTCTTAAACTTCTCACACGTGGGAGAAAATCAGGTTCCTATACTTGAAGCAGCTTCCAGATCAAAGAACCCTGCCCCACATTCAACATGCTGCCATTATGATCACGTGTCTACACCGACACGAATTCCAGGAATGCCACCAGAGCAAACATTAATTTGGCTTTAGTGGGTATAGTCTGGTTTTGGCTCAGGTGTGATGAATAATGCATTATTATTCATTTAGGGTCTGATCAAGGCCAGGAGTATTATTTCAGCTTTTTGGTTTGATTCATTATCAAATCACTTGGTAACTCTTACTTATCTGGGTGAAATCTGGGGTTTGTCGCATTTGTTCCTTTTGCTCTTCTTTTTAGTGCTTTAATTCTACAAAGCAGTTGTTTGTTCAGGTAGCCTTTCTCTGGTCAGCAATAAGATTCTTTTTTTTATTTATTCATGAGAGACACACAGAGAGAAGCAGAGACACAGGCAGAGGGAGAAGCAGGCTCCATGCAGGGAGCCCAATGCGGGACTTGATCCCGGGACTCTGTGATCAAGACCTGAGCCAAAGACAGATGCTCAAGCACTAAGCAACCCAGGTGCCCCAGCAATAAGATTCTTAAGGGCAAATACTTGTTGAGTATATTTTCCAGGAATGGCTGAGTGTATTTTTTCCAGGGATGGTGCTAGGTCATTTGGGTCTACGATCTCATTTAATCATGGGGTGGGGATGATCCAGGAGGTGGGGGGTGTTATGTCTAATGTACTGATGAGGTGGAAGCTCAGAGATATGAAATGACTTGCCCATGGTCACATGGTTAGGAAATCAGAGGGCCACAGTTAGATCTAGGCTTTTCTACTTTCAAACCTGTATGCTTCTGATTCTTCTGTTAAATGTGTTTTTTCCCTGCCAACCTGTATGACCCTTAAAAATGCCATTGATCAATAAAAAAACATTGGTGTAATTATGCTGCCAGTCAGATCCATGGGCCTTTCTCAACATCCCAGCACACTTAGGGTTCTTCCCAACCTGATCTTGTCACCTGGCACTCTGTGGTGCACATCTTCTTACCCTGACCACACTGTAAGCTCCCTGGGAGCAGGGGCTGTCTTGGCTGCCTTCAGTGTCCTACCCTAAGTGGTGTGTCAATGGGTAATGAACATCAGAGCTTACTTTATCTTTGAATGGGCAGCAGGAGACTTTGAACAAACATTGGTGTGTGGTCAGACCAGCTTGGAGACTTGGCTACCACCACACAGATGACACCGGGATAGAGTAAGGTGTCCTGATCTTCCATAGCAAGGAACCATACCCCAGCCTGCTCTCTGGGTACCACTGCAGAGCCTTTCCCTGAGATGTGCAGGTCCTGAGGGTCTGAGGCCTAGGATCCCATTCCATGTGTCTTCCGCTTTCAATATCTGAAGCCAGAGCCAGAGTCATGGCTTCTTCCCTAATGCTGCTAGTCTTCATGGCACGATGGGGTAATGACAACATTCTTAGTCCAAAATTCATTCCCTATCCCCTCGTGTGCTTTTTCATGCTCTGATTTTCCAACCAGGTTAATAGTAGATGCTCTCACTAGATGATGTGTTTTCATAGAAACCCAATATTTTAACCCCCAACTCTAGCACAGGGACCCTGGTCACTTTCTGGAGATGATCTTTAAAAGAACCTTAGGTCCCAGGCACATAATGTTAGGCCAGCCTTCCCATCCCATAGGGGTGTGGTAAGTGTCCGTGTCTGGCACCATGATTTCTCCTTGGAAGGAGACACAGATCAGCTTGCTTTCAATAAATAGAATTTAAACCAAGATGCTTCTGTATAATTATGTTTCCTAATTATATTACTCGCCGCCTGTAGGCAAAACAAAATAATCCCCCAGTTGTACCAAAGGAAACCTGATGAGCTGAGCTCCTGGGCAAACCCATTGCAGGTGGCAGAGCAAACCCTGGGAAAAAGAGAGCCCCTGACAGGGGAACTTGGGTGAAGGGGTAAGAAAGTCTCTATGATAGTGTCCAGTTCTGAGGTCCTAGAATTCTATCATGGCACTTTTTTTTTCACGGCACTTTTCATATATATTTTTATGCTGGCATTGCCTTCTGCCTGCTATCCTCTAACCTCCTGACTTCTGATTTTGACCTTTACTCCCCCAGTTTTGGCTTTTGGCTTAGCACCCACTTTGTGGCTATGGCCTTGACCTCTCCATAAACCGTGGTTCCTCTCTTCCCTCCAGCTGGGTTGCTTTGGCCTGCTCAAGGAAGACCCTTGAAGGAGATCTGACGCAGAAGAGAAGCCTAGAGAAACTCCCACTAAGACCCTTGGAATTGCCAGTCCCAAGGGACTGTATCTGCTGGATTCATCCTAAGCAGAACTCGGGGCCTCTCCAATGAACCATGGCTTTCTTGGGAGGGCTGCTGCTTACATGGACTTTTTCTGCTCCTTTTGATTCACACTGTAATGTAAGAGAAATCACACAGAGCTGTGCTGTCAATGGTCAGGCAACGGATATTAGTAGAGATACAGTGACAGATAAAATGTCAGTACTATCATTTGGAGAACCTCAGTGTTGACTTAGGGTGGTAATGGTGGGCAAAGTTTTTTTTCTTGTAGTAGGTAAGAAAGTACATAGAAACCCCCAAACCTCCCTATTGACATATAAAGTTTAGAAGTGTGCCCAGGTATATGTAAGTCTGTAGCTTTATGTATTTTCACAAGGGGACATACCCAACTCATTAGTACCCAGGTCAAGAGAAGGAACGGTCTCAGTCCCCATCCCCTCTCGCCTATAAACCCCTTTCATCTGCCCTTTCAGTTTCTACCCTTAACCCCAGGGTGAGCACTCTTCTGATTCCTAATAGCATAGATTACTTTTGCCTGTGTTAGTGTTTTATCTTAATATAACCACACATACTGCATGTAGCAGAACCATATATATGTACTCTGGTATCTACCTTCTTTCAGGCAAACTCACGCACATGGGATCCATCCACATTGTTAAGACTAATTGTAAATGACTCACCATTGTCCAATCACATGGACAGTGAAAATTTCAAAACTATGAGAAAAAAATATCACTCAATTTGTATTGCTTATTGGTATCCAGTGGGTAATAATCTTTAGTACCTATCTGCACTTAAATATTTGAAAGCTACTGTTTTCTTGGTTGTACAAACTCTGTTGTTAGGAAACATGAGGATAGGACTTAGGTCCTAAGAGATGAAATGGCTTGTCCAGATTGCACAGAGCACTAGGATTTAACTCTTCCTATCTCTCATTTCGTCTCTCTGTAGATGATACCTCTGACCATTCCAGTATAACACAGAACTAAAGGAACCCAGGAACTCTAAGTAGGAGGCTTGAGTGTCCAATAGAATAATCAGCCAGAGAAGAGGCAGGTGTCTGGGGCCCAAGCCCAGGTTAAGCTAGCTACTATTGTGCTGGAAAGCTTCATAATCCTTTGAGTCACAATCCTCTCCTTTGAGCTACTCAGCAGATCCTGAGCTGGTGAAATCTTCCCTACATCTTCCTGGCAGGGATGCAAGTGGTCAAAGGGATAGGGAAAGGTGGCCTTGGTGAGAAATAGAACAACATGAGAAATGGAACAAGGCAGCTCTTGTGGTGACTGGGAACCAGAAGAGGGCAGGGTGAAAACGAAGAGTTAGTCCCTCATTTGTCTCAGTCAAAACTATTAATGAAGACAGTAGAGGTTGGCTTTACCACCCCCAAGACCTACTGATTTTCTTTGTAATAATTCTCTGATTATGTCTTCTCATCTTTAATTTAAACGTGGGTGTTTTTGTTTTTGTTTTGTTTTGTCTAGACTATTGTCACAGCCTGCTGCGTCTGCTTCTTGACCTCCTTCTTCCATTTACCTGCCCCTGGTAGCCCCCAGGGACAGTCAGACTTCCCCCCTCTCCTCTGTAACCCTTTGTGCTCCATTCTTTCTGCCCACGTCTTTAGTCTGGCATGCAGTGGCTCCGTGATCAGCTCTGTAATATTCCCACTTGCCGAAGCAGGCCCTGTGTTCCAATTATGCTGAATCACATTCAGTTTCCCCAGAGCACTATGCTCTTTCACACCTGGACACCGCATGTAACATGCAGGTTCTGCCTGCAATCACATTTACTTGCTTCTTCACTGGATAATTGATTTCCTCTTTGAAAGGCACTGGTTTGAGGCACCTGGGTGGCTCAGTGATTGAGCATCTGTCTCCGGCTCAGGTTGTGATCCTGGGGTCCTGGGATTTAGTCCCACACCGGGCTCCTCACAGGGAGCCTGATTCTCCCTTTGCCCGTGTCTCTGGCTCTCTCTCTGTGTCTCTCTCATGGATAAATATATAAAATCTTAAAAAAAAAAAAGAGGAAAGGCACTGCTTTGTCATCTTCCTGGAAGCCTTTCCTGCTTCCATCAGGAGTGGTCCCTGTGGTAGCTGTACTTCCTTCTATCCATCTCCCAGGCACTATGTCAGTTTGCCCCTTGGTTTCTCCCTTTAGATTATATGCTCCTTAGATCTTGGGCTTCTAGCAGGCTTATAAGCCACAGTTCAGTAAATGTTTCTCAAAATAAACAGCACAGAGATCCATCTACTTATAGCAGGTGGATGTGAGAGGTACCTCTTGCAGAGGAAAGAACCCAGACCACCTGAACAATGGAGCTCCAGAGATTCTGCTGGGCAGACAACGAATCCTGGAGGACTCTCCACACTAGCTTGCCACTCAGGGCATGTGTGAGCCCTGCATGCTATCAGGGGATTTTTCTCTATCTCTGGAGTTAATGGATACATTCCCTGTAAATGGAGCCTGGAGTCCAATGCACATTGGTGGGTGGGAGGAAAGAGCCTAGCAGGAGGGAGAAGGGTATACTATTGGGGTTGGTTAAACAGTTGACAGCTGCACTGACTGAATCGGGTTTCACTCTATTTGATCTTGAATAAAGAGGATTTTTGAGAGTCCATTTTCTCCTTCTTAAGTGTTCTTGTTAAAATAATAATAATAATAATAATAATAATAATAATAATAATAATAGAAGCATAAAAAAAACCCATCCTAATGTCTGCTCAGTTCCCAGATCCTTGCTAGCCAAGCTTGCTACACATGGGGGCAGTAGCACACCACCGACCCGCTCCGGAGCACCCACGGGAGCTGATTTATGAATCTGGAGCATTCACGGGGAATTTTAACTCTAGTTAGATATTTTCCATTTCATATACATCGGCGAGAAATATCACTTAAGACAAAGTTGGAAATAAATTAAGCAGGGAACCACATAAAGAAGTTTATATTTGCTTTTCTGACATAGTTTGTGAATTTTTATACTTTGAATGTTTTCAGACTGGATCACAAACCTCCAGTTTGAATCTGATTGTGCCAGAAGGCTGTTCCCATCAACTTGAGGGTGTTCCCAGGAATTCTAGGTCAAGATGGAAGATCTCTCCCTGTCAGCGAATGTCTTTTGAATGCCTGAATTGTCCCAGATACTCTCCCTTGAATCATCACATGTATCACTTGGTTCAGCACTTCAGGAACCTAGCATCATTATCCTGATCTACCAAAAGAGGAATCAGGCTCAGAGAGATCAAGCACACTGGTCAAGGTCACACGGCTACAAGACATGAAAGGAACTTGAACTTATGTTCCATCTTGGCAGGAAGGATGCTCATCTTGTTCACGACTGTATGCCTAACACCTAGGACAGTGCCAAGCACATGGTTAACACTTAATAAATATTTGTCACATGAGTCAATGGCTGAAGGTTTGACAACTCCAAGGGCAATTCTCTTTGTACCCTATGGTGCTTGAAGGAGGAGGTCAACAATCCTTCAGGCATTCCTAATGGATGGTCTATTGCTGTGGCAGCCTTTGGGCTCGAGAAGAAAGCCACAGCCTTTAGGTCTGCACAGTCTGCAGAACCCCCATTCCAGAATCAGAAGGCAGGGGAGAGATATCAACACATCTTAAAGAGTGATTTCTTGCTGAACAAATTTACTGTGAGGAAAAAGAAAGGAAACAGCACGGTGTGGATTTGAAGCATCAGATTTCATCCTAGGTAAATTGTGCGGAACTGGGAGATAAGGAGCTGTTAGTTACCTACGGAGAGGGTAGCATTTTTAATTCCAGTCATGCAAACCCCAGAAACATTCAGGCAGGGGCACAAAGAGGCTATGTCCCAAGATACATCCCTATGCATGTTCTTGTGCAGGGCAGAGGCCCAGAATGGGGAGTCACTAAAGAGTCCCCCGATGGCCCCTAGTTCACACATGCCTACCTCTGTGCCCTGTACCAGGATAATAAGACAATTGTGGTGATGGAGGATGGACCATTGGGTGGCCTGAGGGGGACCAGGGGTCTGAGGGGCTGGGAAGCTTGCTGGGATCTCCTTTGGGGAATGACACAGGAGCACTGAGAGCCTCGAAGATTCTGGGGACATCCCACAAAGGGAAGACTGAACCAGGGGCAGTGACTGGAAACCCTCTGCACACTTGAAAAAATTTGTCAATTCAACATGTTTGTCATTGTCTCCATCTATTGAGAGCTGCCCCGCAGTGAAGGATACCACAACGCTAGCCAGGAGGCAGGCCAGCGTGCTTGACCTGGGGGGAACTGACCACGCTGTGTCCCACTCCACAGGTACCTCGGTGCTTTGTCAGGAAGAAAGGGGGCTCAGGTACCCAGTCCAGGGTGGACAACGGGCTTCATGAGGCTCTTTGATTCCCTGATGGGCACACACAGTGACTTCAGTCCCAGAGTTGGGTCATAGGTGTCTAGGTGTCCATATTAGTCAATAGATGAGCCTTAATAAACAGGTTTCTGGATCTCTGAGTGGGTGGAGCCAGGGTGGTTCCAGGCCAGGTTCTTTTGCTTGAAAGAAAAAAGAAGGACATTTACTGAAGTGCTCTCAAAAGTGAGTTGTAGGAGGTGTCAGTGAGATCTATGGGGGCTGGCCCTGGTCCCTAAAGAGGGCAAGGGGGAATGGCTGCTCCCTTCAGCTTTCTGATTTTTTGCTATTGCTACAGGCTGGGTTAATTCATAGCCTTTCATCTCTAAAACTTTTACTTTTGATTCCAAGTTTTGTTAATTCTGTGAGGGTTAGTTTTATGTGTTAACTTCACTGGGTCATGGGATGCCCAGGTAGTTGGTCACACATTATTCTGGGTGCATCTGTGAGGGTGTTTTTCGATGAGATGAACATGTCATGGGTAGACTGAGTAAAGCAGGTTGTTCTCCCTAACGTGGATGGACTTCAGCCAATCTGTTAAAGACCTGAAAAGAACCAAACGGCAACCATCTTTCAGGTAAGAAGAAACTCCTCTTGCTTGAGTGCTTGAACTGAGATTGGTCTCTTCCTGCCTTGGGACTGAGAACTCTTGGATCCTGAGAGGATAGAACACTTGGATCAGATGGAACCACATCTTTCTTGGGTTTCCAGCTAGCCAACTGCAGATCTTGGAACTTCTCAGCTTCCATAATTGTGTGAGCCAATCCCTTTAAGTCCTTATAATAAAGTTCTTTATGTATATATCCTGTTGGTTCTGTTTCTCTGGAAAATCTTGATTAACACATCTACTTTGCTAATGCTTCTTGAATCTGCTTTGTTTCCTATCCCCATAACCGCATGCCCACCATCCTCATTTGAGCCAAACTGCTTTACTGAAGTTGGGGTGAAGAACTCACACTCTACTTACTGCTCTCCCTGCCAGTCCTTGCTCCCTGAAATGGCTAAAGGAGCTTTGAGTTCATGAAACATGGTTTGGAGCTAGTGGCCTACAATGTCAAGACCAACTCTTTGTCCTGGTATTTAGGTCAAGAAGGATCTGTCCCCTGGGGGCCTCTCCAGTATGGTTTCTGCCATGCACACCCTGTGGCAAGTGGATAAATCTTCTCTAAGCACACTACGCTCTGTCCTTTTGTACACACATTTTCCTTTATCTGGAAGGACTTCTCAGACCCACACCATATTGCATCTAGCAAACTCTTTCTTATCCTTCAAGACGAGCTCAAATGTCATTTTGTTTGTGAAATACATTCTGGTTGTGAGCAGAGCTTGTCACTCTCTTGTCTGGCTTCCACATCGCTTATCCCATGATATTGTCATTATTAGTGTGTTTTGCTTCTTATCTTCCTCCCTCTATCACCAATTCCTGGAAAGCCAGGTCTCCATTTCTCCAGTGCCTAGAAGAGTTCCCAAGCACTTAGTAAGTGCACGTTACAATTTGTGGAATGAATGAGCAATGAGTATATACTGTGTGTACCTGATTATAACTAGATTTTCAAAATATTGGTCAGTGAGACAACCACAGATCCTTTAATCCTCAAGGTTTATCCAGATTATTTGACCTAATTCTTTAATACCACATCATCAGATAATTCCGTTCGAGGAGACCACTGTAACATCAGCAAACGCAGGCTGAATTTCACCTCCGCCACAGCCTAAAGAGCTTGGAGTCCTTTTAATGAATGTACACAGAGAGATATCAGAAGATTAGCATTCTTGTAATGAGCAGGGGAGACACATTCATCAAAATTGCTCAAGTGCTATCAGTAGAGCATGTCCAAGCAAAGACTTTCAGTACGCGGTAGTGAGAGATAGCAAGTTTCTCAGGTTGGTCATGGGGAGGCTTGTTAATTTCACAGTTTATAAGAGATTAATGGTAAAGGAAATAGGATTCAGTTACAGTTACCTAATTGTAGAAAATGCTTTGTCTCAAACATACCCCAGAAGAAAATAGTAAGGAGAATAGAACACTGTCTTTAGAAAAAGGGCTTGACCTTCACATTTAACTTCAGAAGCAATGAGGATTCCTAACTGGGGAGATTCTTCCCTCAAATCTAGAATGTGGGTCAGCAAACCAATACCTTCTCATGTTAGTGGGAGCTCAAGTGGGAACCCAGATAGGGGAGATCTTGCTCTTGAGATCTCTCTGAACCAGGAGGATAGAAGTTGACTCCAAAATCTAAAATCTTGGAAGATGGATCAGGTCACCTGTGCAGATTATTTACCATCCTGAGCTCTGAGATCATGGCTCTCAGGAGTCTATGGACTTTGCTGGAGTACAATGTCCAAGGTCTAACCAGAATTTTGAGTGACATTTTCTAATGTAGAAATGCTTATTTCAGAGAGGTGAGTTGACTTCTCTGACCCTTCAAATGGAGATGCCCCCTCACATCCTGTGCCCAAGTGGCTTATAAAAGTCCAATCACACCAATTGTCCCCACTTCTAGAATTCTCCTAGTTCTTGACCGCTTAGACCTGGCTTCACTTATTAACTTCTTATTAATTGTATGACTCAGGAGAACTGTTTATTCTTTCTGTGCCTCAGTTTGCTAAAGTATACACTGAGGACACAAACAGTGCCTCCTTTTCAAATCTGTTGTGAGGGTAATATGAGACTACGTATGTCAAGTTCTTAGAACCATGCCTGGCATTAAATACAGCTGTCCTCTGGAGTTATCTCACAGGACCTGGAACACAGGAAGTGCTTGGTAAATGTTGGATGAATGACTGAATGAATCACTGGGGAGTCTGGTTGAGATTTTACGTCAGTAATAGAAGGGGACCCTAGTTCTTACAGGCGACAGATAGAGAAGCTATCCTGACACCATTGACTGTGGGTCAACCCCAGAGCAGTGGATTACTCCCAGCTTTGTGTCCCAGTGGAGCTTATGGAAGAGCTCCACCCTGGGGGCTTCCAGGGGAGGAAGGAGCTAGTGGTTCAGGGAGGCCTGGGCACCCATTTCACACCTTGACTGTGATCGAGCCCCAAGGCAGATTCCAAGCCCAGTACTTTTCCGTTTAGAATTGATACCTTTCTGAATAAGGCAGAGAATTCCAGCTACTCCCCGAAATTTTGGGGCTGAATTGTGCCACCTCAAAATTTATATATTGGAGCTCTAACCCTCAGCACCTCAGAATTTGACTGTATTTGGAGTTTGGGCATTTAAAAGGTGATTAAGTTGGGCACCTGGGTGGCTCAGTGGTTGAGCATCTGCCTTTGGCTCAAGTTGTGATCCCGGGGTCCTGGGATCGAGTCCTGCATCGGGCTCCCCACAGAAAGCCTGTTTCTCCCTCTGCCTGTGTCTCTGCCTCTCTCTGTGTCTCTCATGAATAAATAAACAAAATCTTTATTAAAAAATAAAAAATAAATAAAATGAAAAATGGAAGGTGATTAAGTTAAAATGGGGTTATTTGGGCAGGCCCTATTCTGATCAGACTGGTGTTCTTATGAAAAAAGGAAATTTGGTCACTCAAAGGGACACCAGGAATGTGTACTCACAGAGGAAAGACCATGGGAGGACACGGGGACAAGGCAGCCCTCTACATGCCATAAAGAGAGGCCTCAGAAGAAACCAACCCTGCTGACAGCTTGATCTCAGGCTTCTAGCCCCCAGAACTGAGAAAATAAATGATAGGAAATTTATGAGAAAATACATTTCTATACTGTAAGCTGCCTTGTCTTCTTTGTAGCAGTCCTGGTGGACGAATACTCCTCATGTTCAGTCTCTTGTTTGAGCATTTTGGGAGAATTTTGTGGCCTAGCAACAGAAATGGGATGCTGTCACCTCTGGTGCCTTTTCTTAATGTAAATGGTAAATATAATGGTAATATAATGGTAAATATCGAGGATGGAACTCCTGATTCTCCTTTTCTGTACTAATGGAACCTCACTGGGACATGAGGGAAAGGGTGCTGGGCTCAGGTCTGACAGATGAGGGTTTGAATATGGACCCTCCTATTGACTCTGTAAACCTCTTGCCTCTCTGAGCCTCTGTTTCTCCTTTTGTAGCACCAGGGTACAAAAGCATCCCACAGAGAAATCATCAGGGTGGAAAGGAAGGGCTGCCACCCACACGGTCAGAAGCTGACTGCTTTCTGTATGTTTAAACAGACCATAATCTGCCTTTCCTAGTGGATTGTGAACCCTTCCCGTGCAGGGGCCATGTTTTCCTTCCCTTTGCATTCTTCACACATGTGGTGCACAGACTGAATAAATACTTGCACATAAATCCACTCCTTGTTATAAGTTGAATGGTATCCTCCTCCCTCACTCCAATTCCTATGTCAAGTCCTAAAACATGTGACCCCATTTGAAAACAGGATCATCGCAGATGTCATTAGTGAATATGAAGTCATTCTGAACAATGTGATCAGTGCCCTAATGGAAAGCAGAGTTCCTGCAGCAGACATATACCCACAGAAGAAAGCCACTCGAACATGAGGATTATGTTGCCACAAAGTATGTTGAGACTACCAGAAATTCAGAGAGGCCTGGGACAAACAGTTCCTTCCCTGGGCCTTGAGAGTAGGGATGGTGGCCCTGCCAACTTCTTGATCTCAGGCTTCCGGCCTCCAGGACTATGAGACAATAAAATTTCTGTTTAAACCACTCAGCTTGTGGTAGCTTGCTATGGCAGCCCTCACAAACCAACATGTTTGCTATTACAATGGTTCCCTGGATCTAAAAAAGACTATTGGGTGAATCTCATCACTGGAAATGTTACGTCTGAGTATACAGGAAAGCTGTCCACAGTTTGTTTAGAATAAATGGTAAGTAACAAGCCATTTAATTCCCATCAAACACTGATTCCCTCTGGCAGGACACAGGTATTTTGGAAAGCCCACTTTGAATTAGGTGACCCTTTGCATTCTTTTGCTATGATCTCCTCATATGACCTTTTGCAAATCACACCTGGCTCTCAGTTTCCCCATCTACAAATGGATGGGGTCAGGCTATATGACATCCACTGTCCCTTCCAGGTCTGGGCTCTGTGGTTTCTCAATCCTCACTTATAATCTGGTGTGTTAGTGGGGCTATCTTAGCAGGAATCTTCACCATCCACCATCCACCATGTCTAAGCTGTGTCTCCAGTTCAACTTTGCCTTGAACTTTGGTGGTTATGGAACACTTTGATAAGGCTGGTTATTTGCTTCTCGTTCTCAATTCCTTGTGTCTCTTCTCCACCAATTAGACTCTGGTGGAGATGTAGGGCAAGTCTTGCACCCCACATAATCTTTGAGAGATGCTAGACTTGAGAAGATTCATGGTGATCCAAACCAGAGAGAGCACCCCTAAAGATTTCTGTGTCAATGATATTTCAGTCAAAGGGTTTATGTTACACACTATATGTGCTCCCCAAGGTATATTACACTGCATTAAAACACCAGCTTGGACTTGAAATACCATGTATTGGTACACTAACATACCAAAAAATTTTCATTTCACATTGGATTTATGGAGGATGAAGTTGTGATGTCATGTTGGGCAAGAACAGCACTTGCCAATCTAGGTCCTTAGGAAGGATCCATATGGTGAATGTTAGTTCATTCCCCTATTTGTGCAGATCCTCTTTCATAATCAACTGTAGTAAGATATGAACTTTTACCCCATTATTGTCTATCACGTGCCTCTTTCCAATTACACTGGTTATGAGTCACAGCTTAATTTAGCATCAGTTGTGAAACTTGTGGAAATATTGCACCATCTTTGAATATTAATGCAATTTTATTTCCCTGGGGCATTACACCTTCTGACATACTGGAATTTCTCTACTTGGAGAGATTTTTGATTCTGAACTCAAATGAATCATAGCTCACACGTATAATCTTCCCTTTTTGTGCTGGAAAAGGATCCCCTCATATTAGCTGCTTCCTGTCAAGGAGAAGAGAGGCTGCCACTTCTTTAAGACAGAACATTCCAGACTGCCACAAAAGCTCTTTGGTTCTTTCTCAGGTCATGCTTCCTGAGATCTCATTGAAGGTGAACTGATACATTTTAGAAACTCATCAGAGTAGGAAAGGCTTCTTAAGATGTAGCCCTTAGTTAAGTGCCTGGTACATGGCAGGGATTCAACAGTCTTATCTTTGGATGTTGAGGGAATAGTACCCCACACTTACCAGGCCAGGCACCTTCCTGTGAATCTCTGAGAAGTGCTGATATGTATGTGGCTTCAGGGCTTGCTCATTGCTGGGCAATGGGATTCCCATATCTCTACAACCTGGGGGGAACTTAAGCATCTCCAGTGTTCTGTGGTTGGAGCCTAGAGTCTCCCAGTGTACATGGGAGGAGCTATACATTTCCTAACAGACCTGACAGTTCATGCACACATAGTTTGCTCAGCAGGAAAACATCCCCCTCCAAGATAATCCCACACCCCTCAGAGCAGAAGAGGCTAACCTTTCAGCAGCGCTCCTCTGGGGAGTTGCAGGGAAACTGGCTCTCCTTCCCTCCATGGCAATTGTCATTGCTTGCCCATTGGGACCCCCAGAAACATGTCTTCTGGACATAGCCCAAGTTTGCTTAGGTTCACCCTTTTGGATTCCCCTTCCAAACAGAGCTTGAGGACTTGAGTCAAATGCAATTGGTAATTTCCATATTCCCTCAAGCTCCCCTGCCTCCATCAAACATTTCCTTCTCCTTCATCAAATATTTATGGGCCACTGGGTTCTGTGGAGCCTGAAATGAATCAGACAAAAGCCACGCCCTCAAGACTTTGAGTCCAGGGAATAAGAAAGACACATAAACTGAAAATTACGATCAGTATGATGGAACCATAAAGCATGACACCCAAGAGTCATGGAGCAGAGGAGGGGCTCTGGGCAAGGGTGCATGAAGTCCTCTAGGGAGTGTGCAGAATCTGAAATGCTGGGTGGGAGCAGGGTTCCTGATGTGTTGAGCATGGGAAACAGGGGGTGGGGAGATAATGACAAGCATGATCTAGAAGGTTTGAACTCCATGGAAGACTCTTTTGTACTCGAGGTGGTGGGAACTACTATAAAATGTCTTCTCAGGAAAACAATGGTCTGGTCTCTGGGATTGAGGCTGGATTGGAGAGGCTGAGACTGGATGGGTGTAGACTCCTGGGGATGGTGGGAGGGTAAACGGAAGCACAGCCCTGAGCAGAATGCAGGGAGGGCCTGTGGAGAGAAGGTGTTCACTGAGATGGCTTTATTGGATGGTAAGGTCCGTGAGGACAAGGAGGTCAGTGCATGTGGTGGCAGCGGAGGAGGGGCAGTGAGGATGATTCAGGCTCTTCAGAGTCTCTGAATTTGCATTAGTGCTTGGACCACAGAAGTGTGTGAGATAGCCGCAGTTACTGTCACCTCCAGTTCTTGCAGAGATTCCTTCCCTGCATGTGGGGACTCTTCTCCTCGCCCCTACCCTATAGTCAGCCCCTCCCCTAGGTAGGCCTCTCTTCTCCTCTGTCCAGCCTCAGGACTTCTCCCAACCTCCACGTGCTGGAGTGTCCTTTCTCTTAGGCTCCAAAGCTCACTTCCCGCACAAATATTGATCTTTGGCGTGATTAATATTGCTATTTATATTAACAATGAATTTGTTCACCAAAAAATAATTAGCAGAAGACTGCCTATTATTAGATGCCTCATTAATTTCAACGAGTTTACTTAAATGACAGCAGGATGTCAAGCCAATAATGAAGACTAATTAATAAATACATCTGATTATCTAAAAGCACAAAGAGGAGGGGCACATAAAGCTGTGGGAGCGGGGATGGGGGTGGAGGGTAGACCGTTTCTGGTGAATAGAGGTGCATCTTCTCTCGTAAATGGAGGGGACCAAAAGTGATGACCTCAAGGCCTGATGTGCTGGGTTGGTGGCCTTGCCAAGTGACATAAAGGGCTGACTACAACCACCAGGGAGTTTGAAAGGATATCCCAGAGTCACCAGTGGTCTGAGATGTCCCCCTCACCTCCTTCTCTGAGACCTCATCAGGAGACAGTAGGAATTAGGGTGAAAATAAAGCCTTTTGCTATGGAATCCTGGTTCTTATATATCTATGTAACTTGGGACAACCCACATAATAAGTAGAAGCCATAATACTCACCTTCTGGGATACTGTGAATTTTAAATGAAGTATGTTGGGAAGGCACGGCTGCCCAGAATGTAGAAAGACACTCGGGAAGTGACCCCATTCTTTCCTTCCTTAGAATTTCTCACCTCTGGAGAGGGATCATGTGTCCCTCTGCCTGCTTTACTCAGCAGGGGCATGGCCATCTGCCCCCCTTCCCAGGGTAGAGGTACCCAGCGTCTTCCCTTTGTGTTTCTCTGTATGTTGAAGCCGTGGGAATCGGTGATCACCTATTAGAGGTGATTATATTCCTTCAACCTCCTCCCTGTTCCCTGCCCAGAATGAGTGGAAAGCTTTGGGAGCTCATATAATCAGGGTGTTTAGAAGCAGTCTCTGGCTTCAAACAGAACAATTTGTTTCTAGCACAGAGCCCTGAGTGTTGGCTGGTGGGAGCTGGGTCTGCAAAGGAGCATCCCTCCTCTGAGCACCTCCAGAGGGGAAGCAGGCTGCGGAGCTGAGAGCGCCTCCTGAATGCTCACATGGCTTTCCAGTGGAGCTTGTGTATTTTGTTGTGTTTGGTTTTGTTTTAGGGGAAGTGGTTCTTTCACATATTTCAACTGATTGCTTGGAACTGAGAAACCCTTCAGGGTTTGTTTTGGAACAAATTAGAGCTAGATTCCACCCTCACTGAGGGTTGCTGTTAGGAACTTGCATGATTTCATACACTGGGAGCACACACCCCACTCTAGATAGGGGTAAACTGAGACAGGGGAGGTTATTGCACATGCCTAGGACTAGAAAGTGGCAGAGGAGGAGTTGGGCCGAGAAAGGACGCTGCAGGGGAAGGGGGGTTGGTGACACCTGCTTCCGTTATGGCCCCTTGTTCCACTTCCACATCTGTCTTCCGCTGCCAGAGAGTAAGCTTTCTGAGAATTAGGATTGCGTGTCACTCATTAGGACGCTGGTGCCCAAACGCTGGTGCCTGGGCACATGGCAACCCAGCCCAGCCAATGTTTCCTGACTGGATAAGGGAATGATGACCACAGGAATCCAAGATCCAGATGTGTGCTGTGAGCAGGAGCCCAGAGGGCCCTGCTGGACAGAAAGCAAGGCTAGGGCCAGCGTGGCCCCCTGCCAGTGAGTGGAGGTGGGGGTGGGGAGCACTTGTCCTGGCCCAGCGCCTGTGCACGGCAGCACCGCCCCAGGCCTGGGATGTGCATGGTCTTGTCCACTCTCCTGGCAGACATGTGGGGAGGACGGGGTTATCACAGTCTGAAACTGGAGGAAACTGAGAGTCCCAAGGGTTACCAGCTTGCTGTAAGCCACTCAGGGAGCAGGAGAGGAGAGACCTGTCCTCTCCAAGCCCCATGCTTTGTCAACTATGCTACAAGAATGGGACACGACCAGCAGAAAGGAGCCAGAGGACCCAGAGGCAGTTTGAGGACCTTATAGAAAGTCTTTCTGGAGCAAGGTAGGGAAAGGCTTTTCTGGTTAGGTTGCCCTAGTTAGTCAGGTTCAGGGTGCTGGCAGCTCTGATTTGGGGCATCAGAAAGGAAGGAATTGTTGGTTTCTAGCAGGGTTGAGAAGCAGGGTTGGGGTGGAAATGATTTGGACATGAAATTAGTGCTAGAGCAGCAGCAGAGCTGGGGGGGTGGGGTGAGCTGGGTGGTCCCTCAGGCAGCAGAACGGGACTTCCAGAGCAGGAGTGAATGTGGGCGGTTCCTTCTCCTGGCAGAGAGGGCTCTGGGGTTGTAAGGGACTATGGATGGCACTGTGGGGAGGGGCAGGGTGGCCTTGGTGGTCTGGGCAGCTCAGAGACCTTGCTGTCTGCACTGGTGCACCGTGACGTTAAGTGCTTGTGCTCTGGAGCCAGGCATGCTCTTTCTCCACATCCTCATATCGAGCAGGTACATTTGAAGAAAACACTTGAAGCCAACTCTGGGGGGTGGGCGGTAGTCAAGAACTACATCTGATGCAGAAATGGGGCCAAATCCACCTTTCTCTGGAGTCTTTCCTTAGTTTCCTTAGCAAAACTTACCACTGGAGCCTTGAAGGAGCACTTGCAAATGTTCTTTACCCATGAACTCAACAGGAGGAAATTTGCCATTGCTACAGATGCTGGCATTCCCCAGGAGACACCCTTTCTGCACAGAGGATGCTGCTTGGGCGCTGCCAACATCACCTTGCAGTGCCCTGGCAGTGAGGTGTTCTGTGCCAAGTGGGGAGCACATTCTCTTGTCCGAGTCCCACTTTTCTCCTGGGATCTCAGTAAAACAGGGTTGAACTCTTGTGTTTGGCCAAGTCCCCTGTGGAATAACAGGCTTAAAGCTGGTGGTGCATCACGGGCCGGGCAGGGGTAGGTCCACTTTTAGTGAAAGCAATAAGGAGACTTATTGTCCATAGAGAATGTAGCAACAGTAATAAAATGGGGTAAAAGTTGGTAATTTAACAACAGCAATAAAGCAGACTAAAAGTAGGTCAGCTTCCTAGCATTGCCACGCACCAGCAAGTCTAAATAATGTCAGTGACAAAACTCTCCTCCCCGAAAATCTTCTGTAGTTTAAGTTCCAACCAATTGTTTCAGTAACTTCTGAGCTGTAACCCTGTGATACATAATATATACCTATGAAGCAAGTTGGGGTGCTACTAATGCTCATCTTCAGAAGTTCATCTTCTGCGAGGAAGTCACATCAGAGAATGGCCAGCTTTACAGTTGGTCTCAAAACACATGGGCTCAGCTGCACACATGACTCCTGAGAGGGACATTTTCATGGTTGGTGATCATTTGAACCTGCTTTGGGTGAAGTTCATCCCTCCCTGTTACATATATCCACACTTCAACAGGGATTGTTGAAGTCGTTTCAATCTAAGGATTTAAGTACAAATTATTTGAAACAAGAACTATGGATTAGTTGGCCATCAAGAGAGAATGAAATCTTGCCATTTGCCATGATGTGGATGGAGCTAGAGAGTATTAGGCTCAGTGAAATAAGTCAGTGAGAGGAAGACAAATACCACATAATCTCACCCATCTGTGGAATTTAAGGAACAAAACAAAGGAGCAAAAGGAGGGAAAGAAGAGAGAGAAAGACAATCCAAGAAACAGATTCTTAACTATAGAGAACACACTGATGGTCACCAGGGGCACGGGTGAAAAGGTGATGGGGCTAAGGAGGGCACTTGCCATGATGTGTGCTGGATGTTGTATGGAAGTGTTGAATCTCTATAGGGTACACCTGAAACTAATATAACACTGTATGTTAACTACACTGGAATTAAAACAGAAGTAAAGAAGACAATTATTTAAATTGTTTAAATCTAATGAGTCAATAAATAATGATTCAATTCAAATAAAAGGTGCTGGGGATCTCTGGGTGGCACAGTGGCTTGGCGCCTGCCTTTGGCCCAGGGCGTGATCCTGGAGACCCGGGATCGAATCCCACATCGGGCTCCCGGTGCATGGAGCCTGCTTCTCCCTCTGCCTGTGTATCTGCCTCTCTCTCTCTCTGTGTGTGTGTGACTATCATAAATAAATAAAAATTTAAAAAAAATTCAAATAAAAGGTGCTGGGGTGATTAAAAAGATGAAGAACAATTTTTTTTCAGTCCGATCATTCCATGGGCAAGCCATTCTCTGGATTTAGTGGAGCTGACTCTTTTGGGAAAATGTCTTCAGGTTTTGTCCCCCTTCTTTTATTGAAAAATATGTTAATATGATTAAAACACATCACTACATTTCTCTTCCTGCTTCTCATATTGTGATATGTTTTATACATTTTACTGTTTTGATTACATATACGAGGTTCGCCAAAAGGGAATTTGTACCATCAGAATTCTTTCCCAGACATTATTCTTATCTGGTTTTGTAAATTATTGCTGAAAATAATTTTGAGCGACAGAGGAGGGCGATGGTGAGAGATGGTTGGCATGAGGAGACTGGATTATGCCCCCTGCCCCAAATTCATTGGTGGAAGCTCTAATCCCCAGGATGCCTGTGTTTAAACACGGGGCTTTTAAAGAGGTAATCAGGTTAAATGAGGTCCTAAAGGTGAAATGCCTAATCCAATTGGACTGGCGTCCTTATAAGAAGAGGAAGAGACACCAGGGAGTGTGCACACACAGAGAAAAGGCCATGTAAGGACACAATGAGAAGGTGGACACCTGCAAGCCAACGAGATGAGCGTCAGAAGAAAGCAACCCTGCCCACATCTTGACTTCACACTTCCAGCCTCCAGGACTGCGAGAAAAGAAACGTCTGTTGTTTAAGCGACCCAGTCTGTGGCATTTTGTTATGGCAGCCCTAGCAGACTAAGGCAATTTTCTAGAAGCCCTCAGAGACAGCTGCCACCACCACCTGCTCTAGCATGGGAAGCTGGCAGGGCAGGGCTGCACAGAGAATGTCAACCCTCCAGGGGAACGCTCCAGGGGCATGGTCCCAAGTGCCCATTCTTACCTAACATGGCTCTGCTGGGTCCTTGTGGGCCTTGTGGATATTTCAGTCAGTTGTAAAAACATTGTTCTGGGTCTAGACTAAGGTTTTGACAGGTTAGTAAGGAAGAGGAGAGATCACGAAAGTGAGCCCAGTGTGGAGGCAGGGAATTCAGGGACTTATTCAGAAATTGGGAAGAGCCTGGTTTAACCAGAACCCTGGCTCTCAAGATGGGTCCACTGCCCTCTAGGGGTCTTCAAGACCCTTTCCAGAGGTCCCGGGAGGGCACCTCTTTTCCCTCCACATATTCGTGTGAGGCTGGATTTTTCTACATATAATTTATATAACATTGGAATGAAGAAGCACATATGGAGATCTAGCAGGCTTTCATTAAGCCAGACATTAGGAATTTACAAAGATTCCAGTGTCAGGGGCACCTGTGTGGCTCAGTCGGTTGGGCAGCTGACTTGATTTTGGCTCAGATCATAGTCTTCGGGTCCTGGGATGGAGCCCTGCATCCAGCTCCATGCTCAGTGGGGAGTCTACTTGGGATTCTCTCTCTCCCTCTCCCTCTGCCCCCGCCCCCTGCCCCCAGTCTCTCTCTTTCTTATAAATAAATAAATAAAATAAATAAATAAATAATAAATCTTGAAAAGAAATTTCAACATCGCTAGTTGCACTGTTTGAAAAGCATTGGGTCTTGAGGCAAAAAGTTTGAGAATGTTGCAGCAAAAATATGGATTATTTGTAAAGTAGGCGACCAAGAGAAGCTCATAAGGTAAGCCAGGGACACACTGCACACTGGATAGGATGCCAAAGTGACCCTGTGTTTATTTCTGTGAGCAGAATGGAGCCGTTGGATGTTTCTGTGCAAAGAAAGTGACATAGATGGGGCTCTGTTTCAAGACAAATGGATCTAGTGGAGAGCACAGGCAGGGGAGATGAGCCAGCAACCTTTTGCGGTATCTCGAGAGGAATAAGGGAGGTGAGATTGTTCAGGCTAAGAATACAGGGAAGAATAGGGAAGGGGCCAAATCCAGCAGGAGACACATCCATTTGGGCAGATCAGGGCTTAGGCACTAACTCAGCCACAGCACTTAAACCCAAGAAGCATGTAGGTATCTAAGGGAAGGGTCTTCCCCAGTACGTGGCTCTAAGCTAAAGGTTTGGAGATTCCAAAGCAATTTCCAATATGTGGTAAATGACTCTCTGTTTAAGGACAAAACTCCAACCTAGTTTGGAAGCCCATTGGAACCAGGAAGCCCCCAGACCTGGATGGTAACTGGAGGAGTCGGGGGGTGGGGCGTGGTGGACAAGAAGAAGGAAGAGAAAGAAGCTAATATATTATTGTGTGCCAGTTTGACGTGAACTTTTGGATATCCAAAACAAGGACTTCAGAAGGATGAAATACCTGGCCCAAAGGAAATTCAAATCCCCATCTCTTTGTGTCCAGGCTGAGATCCTGTTTGTGACACCTTTCTGGCTCCTTTGAGGGAGGCTAACAGAATAGGGACACAGACACAGGGATGTCTCTCCAAGCTCCAGATGGACATCTAGCTGCCTGGTTGACATTTCAGTTGCATGCCTAGGACATCTCACACTCCACCTGTCTAAAGGAAGAGCTCTCTGCAGGAAAACCACCCACACTTTCTCGCCTCTGTCTGCACCACATCTGTGGATGACTCACTTTGTCCCTCCCATCTTAGTAGATGCCACCACCAGCCACTCAACTGCTCAAAGCCCAAATCCCTTCTTCCCTCATCCACACACCCAGTTAGCCAGGAGGTCCTGCAGGGTCTACTTCCATAACACATTTCCTCTGCAACTGCTCATCTCCCTCTTGGGTGTCATTATGCTTGCCTGAATCCCATCATGTCTGAGATATTTTACCACAGTGGCCTCCTGATGGGTTTTTCTGGCTCTAGTCTCGTCCCTGCTCCACCCATTGTTCACATGGAATGAGGCTTTTAGAATCTAAGCTGGACCCTGTCCATGTTCTGCTTACAGCCATGGGGTGGCATCTCCCTGCACTTCCAGTATTACTGCAGACTGCATGCCCACCCAGCTCAGAAGCACCTGACACATCTCCAGCCACCTCCTCCCACTCTTGCCCTTGGTCACTTCGCTCTAGCTACCCAGCCTCCTTTGTATGTTCCCATCACCCTCTCCCACACAAGGATATCTGAATCTGTGGTCATCCTAGTGTCCTGACCTTAGTTTTTTCAAGTGACTACTCCCTTTTCATGCCTTAATTCTCAGCTCCAATGTTCCTTCCTCAAGATAGCTTGCTCTGACTTCTACCATAAGGAAGGCCAACCCTCCCTCACTTGCTCCCCATCGTACTGCCATATTGATTTCTCTCTAGAAGTTTTCACTATATAGGATTATGTATTTATCTCTGTGTGGTCTAGCTTCCACCCCAACCAGAATATACATTCCTGGCAGGTGAGGATTTTTTTCACAGCCCCAGGGCTTTGGATGGCATAGAAGAGGGGCTCAATAGAGATTTGTTGAAGGATGGAATAAAGGGAGGGCAGCCACCTGGTTTTGAGTCACCCAGTGGGAAATGGGTAGGTCTCAAGATGCAGATGCACTGTGGGAAGCTGAGCTTTGAAGGCCATTCTGATGAGCTCTTCATGATTAAGTTTGATTGGGCCTGAAAACCGGAGGAGAGGACAGGAAAACTGCCATGTGGTTTCCAGTAGCTCTGCTCAGGGGGTCTCAGTTCCATTATCTTTTGAGCTCCCCTGCTTTGTACCAATTCTGGTGGACAGCCTGGTGGCTGATGTTTCTTCTCTTCTATGCTCTGTTTCTCTTTCTCTCTCACTTTCTTTTTAAAGATTTTATTTATTTATTTATGAGAGAGAGTGAGAGAGAGAGAGAGAGAGAGAGAGAGAGAGAGAGAGAGGCAGAAACACACGTAGAGGGAGGAGCAGGCTCCATGCAGGGAGCCCGATGTGAGACTTGATCCCGGGTCTCCAGGATCACGCCCTGGACTGGAGGCGGCGCTAAACCGCTGAGCCACCGGGGCTGCCCTGCTCTCTTTCTCCCTTGAGGGACACCTCCATTCCTAGATTTTATCTCACAGGCAGAGTAGAGAAGCACACCTCTTGATAATGACTCTCTTCCTCTTAGTCCCAATGGATATTTTCTTCTAGCACCCCTGCAGACATCCCCTCATCCCTTTTTATTAACCCAAAAACTTTAAAGGTACATCAGCTTGACCAAAGGGATGACTTCCTCCAAGGAGCGTTAAGCAATCCTTTCCTAGACTCCTTGAGTGCAGCAACCTCGGGTAGTCACTCCAAAGGACATGGAGATCAATATTCTGGATGCCCTTTTCAACACATTTCTTTTTTATTTTTTATTTTTTTTATTTTTTTATAAATTAATTTTTATTGGTGTTCAATTTACCAACATACAGAATAACACCCAGTGCTCATCCCGTCAAGTGTCCCCCTCCGTGCCCGTCACCCATTCACCCCCACCCCCCGCCCTCCTCCCCTTCCACCACCCCTAGTTCATTTCCCAGAGTTAGAAGTCTTTATGTTCTGTGTCCCTTTCTGATATCTCCCACACATTTCTTCTCCCTTCCCTTATATTCCCCTTCACTATTATTCATATTCCCCAAATGAGTGAGAACATACACTGTTTGTCCTTCTCCGATTGACTTACTTCACTCAGCATAATACCTGGGTGGGGGTGAGGGGTGGGGAAGGGGCAGAGGAAGAGGGAGAAGCAGACTCCCTGCTGAGCAGGGACCACCCCCCAACTCAGGGCTCCATCCCAGGACCCTGGGATCATGACCTGATCCTAAGGCAGCCACTTCACCAACTGAGCCACCCAGGCACCTGGGAGAGAGAATATTAAGCAGGCTCCAAGCTCAGCCCAGAGCCCTGCATCAGCCTCTATCTCATGACCCTGAGATCGTGATCTGAGCTGAAATCAGAAGTCAGGTGCTTAATCAACTGAGCCACCCAGGTGCTCCCTGCCCCTTTCTTTTCAAGAGAAATGGGATCGTATTCTTATTTTCAACACATTTCAAAGCAAAAGGGGTCACAGACTTTTTTTAATTAAAGAAAAATTATTTATTTAATTACACATTTTTATTCAAGTGTAATTAACATCTGGTATACACACGAGTGTACAATATAACGATTCAACAATTCTGTATGCTTTTCAGTGCTCATCTTGGTAGATGTATTCTTGGTCTCCTTCATCTATTTTTCACCACCCCCTCCCCACTCACAACTCTCTGTATTTTAGAGTCTGCTCTTGCACTTGTCTTCTTGTGTGTTTGCTTGTTCTGTTTCTTAAATTCCCAGTATGAACAAGATCATGTGGTATTTGTCTTTCCCTGACTGGCTAATTTTGCTCAGCATAATACCTTCCAGATCCATCTGCGTTGTTGCAAATGGCAAGATGCCATTCTTTTTTGTGGCCAAGTAATGTTCCCATGTGTGTGTTTACACCATATCCTCTTTATCCATTCATCTACTGAAAAGGTGGCACAGATGACCACACATCTGTGGTATGGAGGCAACTGTATTAAAAAAGATCACAGAAGGATGACATAGTTTCTTTAAAAAGACTCACCTTATTCCTTATCCCAGCTCATTGACCCCTAGAGCTTGTCTGCCCTTTCAAGCGTGAGGACCCTTGCCACTTGCTCAGCAGGAGGTGAAGTTCTGGTTTGCAGGAAGACAACACAGAGCAACCTTTGGGGCTCTAAGTTTCCTATCACAGGTTTCACTCTTGCTTGGTTCTTGCTTGTCCTTTAGAATCTGCAAAGAGCCCGGTTAATGAGCAGCGAACCTGTCCTCCCCAACCCCAGCTGAAATTTGCTTCTGCCTACAGCAATTTCATCTGTTATGCTCCCTTCACTGGGGTCCAGGTAGAACCTGGAGCATGCCGGGAAAGATTTAATTGGGCCCCAAATGTGATTAACCAGGACTGGCTCGCATATGCTCTGCTGGTGTTTAGCATGCCACAAATTCTAGCGTTACCCAGTGGGTCCTAAAAGCTGCTCTGCTTTTAATGTTCCTCACCTAGTTTACTCAAGTTGGAATTTAAATCAAAGGGTAACGTCTATATTGGGGATAACTTTATAGTTTATCTTAATATAAAGGCTAATGAATGTCATGTTTTAAAGTAGCTTTTTAAAAACAACGTTTTTAACAATGTTATATACTTTTAAGGGAATCTGGTAAGCAGTTGACTGAATCTGGTATGTTGTAATTTTTGGTATTACAAAAACAGAGCAGCAGGAATGGGAGTGACAGGCTTGAAGGTACTGAACCAGAGCCAGAGCAGATACTGGGATGTTCACAGAAATGACAGCAGATCATCCCACACCCTCCCACTGAGCCCCAAACAGGACTTCTTGACAACAGGGTCCCCTTACTGGCCTCCTTCACATTGGAAAGAAGTATTATTCAGGCTCATGGGATCTTGGAATCAACATTTTTAGTATGATCATTTAGGACAAAACCATTTACTGACTCCATCCTGGTCACATGGTGCCAAGGGAGACTGGAGCAGGTGGTTTAGGGGAAACAGCATAAGAAGTGACTCCATAGCCTGGCTGTGGCTCTGATGTTATCTGTAGCTTGAGGTGGACCACTTAACCTCATAGGGCTTCCTGTTCTTCACCTGGGAAAGGAGGGATTTAGCAAGATGGCCTCTGTGTTTCTGGCTTTGTGGTTTTCTGCCCATATCCCAAATTCCCATTGTTTTGTATTGCTTGGAATCAATGGATTGATTTGTTGAGTAGCTAGTATGTACTTAGCTCCATGTTAAATTCTACAATCAGTTCTATTCCACAGATATTGACTAATGGAATTTGGGCTAGGTGCTGCATATACAAAGAGATAAAACACAGTTACTTTCCTCTAAAAGTATATGGTTCTATTTTAAAAAGTTGTGAAGAAGAAGGAGAGCTTCTCCTTCAGGAGAGCTCTTTCAGGACACTTTGTATACTTCATTTCATGTATACTCTGGCCACTCACAGGGCTGGGATAGCTTCTTCCTCTTTTTCCACCTAGTAAATTCCAAAGTATCCATCCAGCTCCAACTAGATTACCATCACTTCTCTATCACATTTTCTGGTTTCCAGGCTTAATTTATTTACTTTGTCTTATAATATAACCCCTTATAATTGCCCTTAAACAACATTGTGTTAGCCCAATTTTTAAAATGATGAAATATGCCAAGCATTCGAGGTATAGAGAATAATTTAATATGCCTTCATGTGTTCACCATAGAGATGAAAAATTAAAGCATAATTATTGAAGCTTCTTAAAATGCTCCTGGAACATATTGTCCCCTTTCCTTATTCCCTGTGTGTGTGTGTCTATTCTGAATTTAGTGCCTACAAAATTAGTAATTAGCACAGATGATAGGCACCCCTCTGCTATTCTTTCCTAGAGACCAGTTTCATGCCTCAGACCATTCAGGTTATTAACTCTCACCTTTAGGTGTAAGGAGAGGATTTGTATGTGGAGCTAGTTATTACTTGGCATTATGGTTTACAGTGACAAGGACTCCCTCCTTGATCTCACTTTGGTCAGGCTTTTCTGAACTCTGTCTTGGACCAGACTCAGTTCTTGATCTGCTGAGGACAATTTTAGTGAGAGTTCTCTGAACCTTGACATCCAGCTAAGTGCCCCATCCCCCGACCTGTAATATTCAGTCTATCCCTCCCCTCTCCACCCTCTATACCTAGCACACTTCCTCTTGCTAACTTTTCATCCTCTTTCCCACCCCGCCTATTGGCTAGGATCCCTCAGCTCCCTGTGATGTTTTCAGAGTGGAGTTCAATCTCCCTCCCGTATTGCAATAGTCTCAGATAAAGTCTTCCTTGTTTATTTAAGAGGTTCTATGCAACTTGTCATTTATAATAGGAAATAAAAGGAGAATAAAGCCTTTCTGTCAGGTCTCTGCTACTTGATGCAACCTAGTGTTTCAAACTTACTGAACTAAAAAATGCACATTAATGAAATCTGCATCAAATCTCTGGAACCCTGGACACCTGGGTGGCTCAGCAGTTGAGCATCTGCCTTTGGCTCAGGGCGTGATCCTGGAGTCCTGGGATCAAATCCCACATCGGTCTCTCTGCACGGAGCCTGCTTCTCCCTCTGCCTATGTCTCTGCCTCTCTCTCTGTATCTCTCATGAATAAATAAAATCTTGTAAAAAAATCTCTGGAACCTGAGAATATTGCTTTATTTGGAAAGAAGAGTCTTTCCCGATGTGATTAAATTAAGGTTCTTGAGATGAGGAAATTAACTGTGGACTCTCCAGGTGGGCCCTAAACCAGCAACACCTCCAGGAAAAACCATCATGACTGTCTGTAGAGCAGAGAGGCAGAGGGAGGTCCAACACCACACATACAGGGGAGGGTGGTGTGAGGACAGAAGCAGAGATAAGAGCAAGTTGACCCCAAACTAACAAATACTGGCAGCTGCTAGAAGCTGGAAGAGGTAAGGAATATATTCTTCCTTAGAGTCTTCAGAAAGAAAAGGCTTCTACTTCTCCCTTGATTTCAGAATTCCACCCTCTAGAACTGCCAGGAAATATATTTCTGTTACTTTAAACCATCGAGTTTATGGTATCTTGTTATAGGGACAAAGTCTCTCTTGGACCAGACACTGCTCAGAATCCTTTGAGGTCAGAGTAGATCACATCCTTTCCCCACTATTGCAGTAGTCTTGAATAAAAGTCTTCCTGTTTTGATGAGTGTCAGAATAATTTCTTATTTAACAGTGATGATGTCTGTGACTTGGACAGGATCAGACTCATCACTGGACCCCCTGACCTCTTGTCCAGGACCTGAGTATGCACCTCAAGCTTTTGTCTTCACTCCTGACTGATGGATCAGGGATCCATTCATGAGTCTGATTCCTCACCCAATCCAATGCTGAGATTTTGATTCTTAAAATTCTTAGTATACTCCAGAAGCTGAATTTGGATCCCAGGGAAGAAGAGGCTGAGCTAGAGTCCCTGACCTCTCTGTTCATAAGACACTGGGGATGGATTAAGGTCTGAGGCTTCTTTGTCCACAAGACACTGTTAGTCAAGAACATGAGAGCTTCTCAGTTGAACTAAATCCCTCTTTGTGAATCTCTGATGACTGGATGCTCCATCCTCATGATGCTTTCTGCCTATTTCATTCCTTGTTGACCCAGTTTTACCAAGAATAATTTGGGAGTTCATTGGTCTTTCCTGAAAACTTAAGATCTACCCAAATTGACTGAGACCTCTCTCTTTCTATCACCTTCATTTCTCCTTTCACCTTTTACTAATCTTTCCACCAGTTACCTGAAGCCCCTTTCAACCCCTTACCTCACCCACCCCTCTGTCCACCCTGCTAGAACCCCTCTGTCCACTCCTAAAGCTCCCTTGGAACTTTAGACCCCTTACTCTTATTGGAGCTCTAAGGGACTCAAGGACCCCCTCTGAAAGCAACCACATAGCAGGGCAAACGAAAATCCTACAAGCACCCTCTACTATTGGTAAAAAGCTTTAGCTATCACATCAAGCAAGAAAGCTTAACTTGTTCTATCTGTCAGAAACACATTTTGGATAAAAATAGGAGGTGGGTAAAGACAAGAGCCAATTATTTTCTATAAAACAGTGAGTTTTGTGTTGTTGTGTTTACCCAATTCATTGAGAGTTATAAGGCCTCTGTTTGCACCCAGCTCTATGTTTACATATGTTTTTATATATGTCATACATATGTGATACTTGCCTGCCTCCACATGGCATTGACATCATTTTAACTTCATTACTTCTGTAAAGGCCTTATCGTTTTTTTAAAAAAGATTTTATTTATTTATTTATTTATTTATTTATTTATTTATTTATTTTAGAGAGACAGAGAGAGTGAGAAAGCAAGAGAGCAAGCCCAAGTGGGGAAGGGGGGCAGAGAGATAGAGAAGATCCCAGGCTGACTTCACAATGAGCGTAGAGCCTGACATGGGGCTTGATCTCATGACCCTGAGATCATGACCTGAGCCAAAACCAAGAACCTGGCACTCAACAGACTGAGCCACCCAGGCACCCCGAGACCTTGTCTTTAAATAACACCACATTCTGAGGTACTGTCTCTTTCTTTGGGGGAGGGAGGAGATAGAATTTAAGGCACATCATGCCTTGGTCATTGTGCCGACTTCCTTCTAGCTGGTTATATGATTGGTCTCCAAATGAGTTCACCTTTTGGCTTTGCCCATCATTGGCAAATGCTTTGATGACTGTATGCACCACCTTCTGCCTCACTATATACCCTGGCTTCCTCTGGCCTATGCATGGCTCCCAGACAGCTACCCATTTCAACCCTATAGTGAGGTTAACATCTAGTCTAGAACCTGATGGGAATCACTAAGGCAAGGTTTTGTTTTCTTTCTAAAGGATTTTATTTATTTACTTGAGAGAGGGAGAGCACAGAGGGAGAGGGATAAGCAGCCTCCCCACTGAGCAGGGAGCCCAGAGCAGGGCTCGATCCCAGGACCCCAGGATCATGACCTGAGCCGAAGGTATATGCTTAACCAACTGAGCCACCCAGGTGCCCCTAAGGCAAGGTTTTCAAATAGCATGCTACCACAGAGTGTTTCTTGAGTCCTGTATATGCATGCAGCCTAATATTCATGCATGAAATTATTATTTCCTACAGCTGAAGGTGCATATCATTTCTATTCTCTCTGGAATGGAATGTTGAGCAGAACACGCAGTTTGGGGTAGGGTAAATCCCACTGTAAGAAATATTCTACAAAAAGTGCTAAGGAATCTCCCATACCATGACCATGTAAAAGAGGTGGTTTTTCCCAGTCACACAGTTCTGGGGGTGGAGAGATTTGTGATAACTTTGAAAAGATTTTTTTCACCCCCCTCAAACTTGTTTCCATATAAAAATTAGTCTATACTTTCTCATCTTTCTGATGATGCTCACTAAAGCTCTGGCACTTAAGAATGCTTATGAAACCCTTAATCTCTAAAGGGCTAAGATGTTCTGCAATTTGGAATTAATCATTACGCTTTAGGGTTTTTTTTTTTTTTTTTTTTTTTTTAAGGCTTAAAGGTGACAGAGTAGGCAGGCAGGAAGTATGGTGTTGGAGCCAAGAAGAAGGACTTTGGAGCTTTTCCAAAGCCAGCACCTATTTTTATAATGGAACAAAACACTCACCAAAAAGCATGTGTCATCCGGCTGAATCTATACAACATCCTGAGCAAATAGCAAATGTGCCAGCATCTCTGCTAAATGTCATCTCAGATGAGGTGAGTTTTTGATAGGCTCACAAATATATCCTTTCTGTCTGTCTCCTCTAGAAAAATTCAGTAACTTTTAATCAATGAATCAATCAATTTATTTATTTATTTTAAAGTTTTTTTTTAATCCATGAGAGACACAGAGAGAGGCAGAGACATAGGCAGAGGGAGAAGCAGGCTCCCAGGAGCCTGATGCAGGACTCAATTCCAGGACCCCAGGATCACGACCTGAGCCAAAGGCAGATGTTCAACCACTGAGCCACCCAGGTGCCCCAATTTTTTTTTTGATAAATAAGAGAAGTCATGTAAGCTGGTTAGGCCTCCTTTAGTGCAAATGTGAACAAGGTAAAGGATGTCAGGTTCTCATCATGTTAAGAGACAAGTCTTGGCTCGGGAACAGGACATACCTCCCAAATTTGGGACAAGGTAAATAAAAGAACAGAGAACTAGGAGAAGCATGACATGAACAAGATAAAGATGGATCCATATTTTGAAAAGGGCTAAGGGTGATGCTTTGTTCAATGAAAGTTTGCTACGTTGTAGAGAGGACAGAGACAGTAGACCTTTATAGCTCACCTGCTTCTGCCATGAGGGGCCTGTCATCAGAAATGGAGATCCAGACTCTAATAACCCACAAGGATGTGCTATGACTTTCCAGTGAAACATAAAGTTTCGTTTTACAGTCATACCCCTTTTTGATCAAAGGCAACCCAAGTAAGGTTATTCTTGTTGACAGAATAGGTCTGGTCTCATTTGATTTGGCCTGATAATTTATATAAGTGCAACAAGAGTGGTAATTGGCCGCATAGACACTTTGAGTTTTGGTTTGCTGGAACTTTCCATAAGAAATTTCAGATTAGATTTCTAGAAGCCTCTTGAAGTTAGAAAGCCAAGCCAAGAACTCACCACCAGACCTTACTTGCAGGATCCATGAATTTGGGTTCATTTATTTTCTCAAGCTCTCAAAATATTCTAAATTTTCTATGCTGGCCAGGAAGTGATCTTCCTTGCTCACCCGTGAAGCTGGGGACTCTGTAAGTTCGATACCTGGTCAGTTTCCCCAGAAGAGCTTCATAAGCATTGGCTGAATTTTCAAAGTCAATCTTAGTTCTTTAAAACTGTCGGGTCCTATCTGATTCCATATACATCATTCTCAAATATAACATTGCAGTCAAAGCCTTGGTTACAAAATCATTGTTTCCAGTCATGTTCAGTTATAAAGAAGACAGGTTCTTGTTGAACTCATATAAATAACTGTATTGCCATGAAAATAAGAATACACAATAAGAGTTTCAGAATTCTGGAGGGATTAGGTAAGGAGAAAAGTGTTAAGTGTTTCATTTCTGTTTACAAAACAAGAATCAGTTAAGTTGCTGTGAGATTTAGATAGTTCCAGAGAAAAGAGAAAGGAGTTCCTTATATTCACGAAATAGAACATTAAAGGAACAAAAACAAAGTAAAGAAAAGCCATAAAAAATCATAATCATACTTTATCATTTCTTTCAATCCCATGTAATTAATTCCTTTTCTGCTTGATCTTAAGTTAGCCATTTTATGAATCACTTCTGCTCGTCCACCAGAGTTCTGGAAATCCTTCTCAATCCAGGGGTATGAACTTAGTTTTCCCAGCAATGCCTGGGTCCCAGAGTATCTTGTAGTCCTTTCCATGGGTCTCTGAGCTAATTGTTTTTTGATGAAGGTGAAGCACTCTGGCCTATAGATGATTGCAGATGCTTTTGAAGAAGAAGAGTCAGAGTAAAACACAAAACGATCTGTGGATGGAAAAAGACTTAAAATGTCCACAATTAAAGATGTGATGAGGGTTCATGATAAAAATGACACAAATGACAAGAAAATTTGGTTACTTCTGTGACAGGCCATGGTTTAAAATAATAACCAGATTTACCATCGAGGATATCATATTTATTTTTGTCTAATACCAGACAAAGCACCATCAGGACAAACAGAGAATGAGGACACTGACAAAGTTTTAGGAACTTGATACAGTTTCAGAGATTCTTATATTAATAATATTTACCCATATAAATATAATCTGGGGGAGGATAAGTGGTTCTTTTTGGACAATGTTTGTCCTATAATTGAACATATTAAATAAACCTAATTATTTTTTAACATTTCTCATTTTTCAAAGTGCAAGAAGAAAGCCGTTTAGGTTTCCCAGGGACCCTCTGGAAAATATCAACTCAGTAGAGAGCAAGAAGATTTCATTTAGGGTTGGATTTTGGCAAAGTTGTTCAAAATGTCAAAAGGTTTGAACTCTTTGCTAAATAGAATCATAGGTTACTATGAAACAATACATAGCTACTCAGTTCATCAAAGTAACAATAAAAGGTTTCCAAAGTAATTATAGGAGGTAACATGGTAATTAAAAAAAACAAAACAAAACTTAGCTTTTCTTTTCTTAAAAAAATTTATTTATTTATTTATTCATGAGAGACACACAGAGAGAGGCAGAGACAGGCAGAAGGAGAAGCACGTTCCCCATGGGGAGCCCAAAAGCTTAACTTTTTTTAAAGTGAGAAGATTGTTCTTTTCATATAATCAAGGACATGATAAAGTCAACATGAGCATAGGAGATTATTCTGATGAGACAGAAGCTTTGTTTCCAAAGCAAATTACTCAAAAGGTAAAAGAACACATCCTATAATCTCTCATTAAGAGCCGATCAGTAGTCGAAGAAAACTTGGTTGTTTTAACAGAAAACCAAACTCTAGTCTTACATCAGTACTGATACTAAAGCTCATACCAAAAAAAAGGCCTTATAAATAAATCCATCCAATCATAGCTGGGTTGGCCTTATGAGATAGAACTCCTTTTTCATGATTTTTTCATAGACCTTCTGCAACTCAATTGTAATTTACTGGAAAGGTTCTGAAAACCGTTTTATGACAGACCTCGTAAAACAGAATTATTGTTGAAAATTCCATTCTTAAAACTTTTATTCCACACATTGGCCACATACACATGGTAACTCAGAATACACAGCTGTTCTATTAAACCAATAGTATTCAATGACTTTTATTTTTCAAAGATTTACCCAAATTATGTGAATTTGCAAAGCATTTGGGTTAGTTTCTCTATTTCTGGGAGTTTTAGGAATTACTTAATTTACATAAGCATTTACTTATCTCAAATCCAATGTGTCATTAGGAAAAAGGTAAATTTCAACACAAAGAGGCACACGGGGAAGATGATGTGACTTGACATGGTCAATGGTCCTGTGGACAGAAAGCATGAAGCTACAAGCCAAAGAATACCAAGGAGTGCTGGCAAATACCAGAAACCGACAAGGTAAGGGAAGGATTCTTCCTTAGAGCCATCAGATGGATCATGGCCATGCCAACCATGATTTTGAACTTCCAGCCTCCAAGAACTGAGACTGCCACCTGGCTTGTGGCACTTGTCCCAGAAGACATAGGAAAGGAACACATGGATGAAAAGTGTAGCATGGATGGACAGAGGAGCTGGTTGGGCAGGTGGAACATGAGTAATTAGTGATGTCTGGAGAAGCAGAGTGGGTCCATCTCAGAGAAGCCAAGAGAAGGAAGGGTGATAGAAAACCATTGAGAGGGCAGCCTGGGTGGCTCAGTGGTTTAGCGCTGCCTTCAGCCCAGGGCATGATCCTGGAGACCCGGGATCGAGTCCCACGTCAGGCTCCCTGCATGGAGCCTGCTTCTCCCTCTGCCTGTCTCTCTCTCTCTCTCTCTCTCTCTCTGTGTGTGTGTGTGTGTGTGTATGTGTGTCTCTCATGAATAAATAAATAAAAACCTTTAAAGAAAAGAAAAGAAAACAATTGAGAGCGAATTCTGTGGAGGCTCTGAGAAGCTGGGGAAGGATATTTGGAATCGGACAAGAGGCCACTGTGGGCTTCTGGAAGAGCAGTTGTGGGGGAACTTGAGGAATCAGGATTGCCCGGAAAGGTCCTTGCACCAGCAGCCCTTCCCAGAGGCCCCCAGCCCCTCAGTAGCTGGACTCCCAAGGAGCTAAAACACAGGCTCAGTTTGCCTGTGAGGACCACACTGATTCATGTCTTTTTTCAGGCTCTTTTTTAAATTAAGGATATGAAAATAAAATACTTATTACAAAGGGAAAAAAAGATGTTTTATAGCAGTGTGGGGAACAGAACTGTTTATTAAGGAGAATAAAGCAAAATAGAGAATAAATGCAATGAAATGATTCTTAACAGAACAACCCTCTCAAGTCAACATATGAAAAAAAATGCCCAACATTGTTTATAATCCAAAGGCTATAAAATAAAGCAGTGAGATATTCTTTTCCTTTAATCAATTTGGCAAAGATTTAAAAATTCACAGGGTCACACCCTAAGATTGTGAGACTAGATGTATCTGAGCTGTTCAGCACAATGCTGGGAGTGTAATCTTTGTAGATGGTAGTTTGATAGGAAAATTAAAGCCTTAAAACTATACATGGATGCAGATTCAGAATTCTACTTCCAGATTTTTGCTTTAAGGAAAACTATATTAAAAACCTTTATTGGGATGCCTGGGTGGCTCAGCCTTTGGCTTGGTGTGCGACCCAGTTGGGCATCAGCCTTCAGCTCAGGTCGTGATCCTGGGGGTCCTGGGATCGAGTCCTGCATCGGGCTCCCTGCAGGAAGTCTGCTTCTTTCTCTGCCTGTGTCTCTGCCTCTCTATGTGTCTCTCATGAATAAATAAATAAAATCTTAAAAAAAAGAAAAACCTTTATTATAGGCACATACATTTCAGTGTTAATTATACTACCAAAAAAAAAAGAAAAGAAAAGAAAGAAAGTGAATGAATATTCCACAATACAGACTGATTACATAAGTTGCATTTCTATGATAAGTAAATAATGACTTAGGAAACATTTGTAGACAATGCAGATATTCAGAATATATTAATTAGGGATTGAAAGGTATCAAAACAATATTTATAGAAGGAATCAATAAAAAGTTTTAAGAAAGAAAGAAAGAAAACTATACAAAATGATTAGCAGTAGTTAATTTAGGGTAGTAGATGATCTAAAAATTTTATTTTTCTTCCTTGTTTTTTCTTTTCTGTTTTCCCAAAGTGAGCATGCATTGATTATATATTTGAGATGAAGAAGTTTTATACATAAGAATTGAGTCTATTCAACATTGGATCTGAGAGAGAAATATTTGATACACTGAAATTTTATCAAAGAGGAAGCAGTGAGGGGCCCACTTTCCCACCCATTGAATTGTGAAGAAATTCAGGCCCACTGAGTCAAGATACTTGCCAATGTGTGGATTTATTGTATGTGCTTTTTGTATGAGAAGAGCTGAAGGTGGACACTTAAACAGTGGGTAGGGTGGAAGTGGAAATCAAGCTCCTGATTCATGAACTGTCTCCTTGTCCCACCATAACACTCTCAACCATCTGTCCTGATGTACGTCTTATGTTTAGGGTTTCCATTTTGAAGATTTTCCTTCTTGGCCACATTGAACATCATCGACCACAGATGCTAAATGTCCCTTGCCATCACCAAACTTATCATCACCATTCAGGCTCAGTCAACCAGCCAGATCCCTTCAATCCAGCCAGCTGTCTTGCACTGGGGCAGTGGAGTCACAAGACGAGCCCCTAAAACATTGAGCAAAGGAGGAAATGTAGAAGTGCCCTACCAAAAGCAGTTAATTATGTTACTGATAACAACAAGATCAATAAAAACTGGAAAATAGTTGATGTAAATTTCAAGGACGAGGCAATAATTGAAAGGACTAGGTGGGCTGCATGGAAATTACCACGGTCACTGAGTGGATTGTTCAATCAGCCTGTTCTACCTTCTGTTACAAGGAAAGCCCCAAAGTGGGAAACAAACACATGGTGGAGTAATTACATAGATATTCAATTTGGTTAATATGCAATTAGCTTTGCCACACGATATATAAGTGCTTTGACTCATTTCCAACCGGCCACTTTCTCTTCTGTAAATGATTGGTTGATTTTAATTCTGCTAATATGATCTTCCCTTTAGATCGCTATCATAGAATGCGGGAGGAAAACTTCGAATTATGTGTTGTTCTTTCAGCAACTGTTTAAAAAGTCCATCCTACTCTTTCCATGCTTGGAGGTTGGACTTTGTAAGCTTTGGTGTGGTTTGTGAGTTAAATACATTGGAACAAATTAAGGAGAGATTTTCTTCTCTTTGCCTCATAAAAGAAAACAAAACACTTGATTTTTTTGTGAGCTGAAATATGTGTTGTAAATATTAGCGTGTACCAAATGATAGGCTGTCTCCCCTTGTTGAGCTGGACTGTGGGCTACCATTCCTACTTTTTTTTTTTTTGGCTAGAAATGATAAATTCTAGAGTGAGAAGAGACAGAGACCAATCAAAAGGTCTATCCTTCTCTTCTTAGTTTCTATAAATTTTAGGGCTAACTGGTGTCTAGATATTAGCTACATGCTAATATTATCCATAAGCCTGACAATGAGAGTCATTAGCGCCTTAAATGGCTCAGGGCACCAGAACTGGGCTTTGAAAGAGGATGACAGAGGGGTGCTCATCATCTGTGGCCAGGCCTCTGGCCATACAACCAGATGACCACTGGGAGTTGAGAAGGTGTTGAGCTCTGCTATTGACACCCTCGAGTCAGAAATTATCATAGGCCACCAGGCACATGCATTTACCACTCTTTTACCTAGGGCTCCATATACAGGTGTGTAGGTTGTATCCTACCTAAGGGCATTTGGCTGAGAGAGCGAGGGGCAGCTGAAATCCAATCCATGTTCAGCCATTATCTGAAGGAAGAGATTTTTTAGCTAATTTGCACAAAGGCACTGTTCACTTATAGCTAAACCATATGCCCACAGGCCTACATCTTCCCAAAGGGAACACTTCATCTAACTCATGTAAATGCAACTAATAAGAAAGTAGTGGCCTTGTCTTTATCCCATTTGAATCCTTTTTATGTTTCCATTTTTAAAAATGCAAGGAAAATTTACATACAATGAAATGCACCAATATTGAGGATACAGCTTAATGAATTTCATGATATCACCTCCAGGAAAGATTCTTATGCCTCCTTCCCATCAGTCTCCAAATCCCAGAGGCAGTCACTGCTCTGATTTTTATCACTGTAGCTTAATTTTGCCAATTTCATATATATGTGAAATTCAAGAATATTCATGGCAGTGTTTTTTCTGTAATAGCCAAAATTTATAATAACAAAAATGTTCATCTACAGGAAAGTAGTTATAATAATTGTGGTTTATTAATATATTATTCAGCAATAAAAAAGAATGAATTATATCTGTATATATATATAAAACTATATATGATACATATAAACTATTATATATTTGCATATATATCTATACATCCTATATATATAACTATTACATGTATATATATGTGTAAGTATATATATATACACACACATAATATCATATATATATATGCACACAAACATAATATCCACTACTGGATCAAAATTACCATCATGGTGAACAAAAGAAGCCAGAAACCAGAAGAGCATATTCTGATTAATAATATATATACACACACACATATAAATAATCATGTAATATATAATTTAATATATATGCATATGTATGTAATGTATTTGTATGTTTATATGATAATGTTATATAATATATATTATTATATATAACATCTATATATGATGCATGTTGTGGTAATGTTGTGTATTGCTAGTGTATATAACATTGTAACCCTGGGGGAATAGCAGAGGTGACTGCCATCATAAAAGACTTGACAGCTGCAGAATAGTGATTCTAGCTCATCTTCATTTAATTTGTCTTTGGCCTGTGCAGAAGGTTGTGTGGATATGGGATAATGACTGGGGTTTATCATATACACAACAAGGTGGAAATTCCAATCAAAGTGGATATTTCAGGGATGCCTGGGTGGCTCAGTGGTTGAGCATCTGCCTTTGGCTCAGGACATGATCCTTGGGTCCTGGGATCGAGTCCCTCATTGCTTCCTGCTTCTCCCTCTGCCTGTGTCTCTGCCTCTCTCCCTCTCTGTGTGTCTCTCTTGAATAAATAAATAAAACCTTTAAAAAAAGCCCCACAAAAAAACCAAAGTGGGTTTGTTCAGATATAGTGGCTTTGCTGAAGCAAATCAATATATCTCCCCTTCTCTTCTATTCTGCACCTAGTATACAGCTATTGACCCACAAAAGCTTTATTTTTCTATCCTTGTCAGTAAAAATAAGTTGATTGCCTTCACATGATAAGGGTAGCATCATACCCTCACACTTTTACCTTGGACCTGTGTTGATGATTCTGTTCTTTTTTTAATAAATTTATTTTTATTGGTGTTTAATTTACCAACATACAGAATAACACCCAGTGCTCATCCTGTCAAGTGTCCCCCTCAGTGCCCGTCACCCATTCACCCCCACCCCCGCCCTCCTCCCCTTCCACCACCCCTAGTTCGTTTCCCAGAGTTAGGAGTCTTTATGTTCTGTCTCCCTTTCTGATATTTCCCACTCATTTTTTCTCCTTTCCCTTTTATTCTCTTTCACTATTTTTTATATTCCCCAAATGAATGAGAACATATAATGTTTGTCCTTCTCCGATTGACTTACTTCACTCAGCATAATACCCTCCAGTTCCATCCACGTCGAAGCAAATGGTGGGTATTTGTTGTTTCTAATGGCTGAGGAATATTCCATTGTATACATAAACCACATCTTCTTTATCCATTCATCTTTCGATGGACACCGAGGCTCCTTCCACAGTTTGGCTATTGTGGACATGGCTGCTAGAAACATCGGGGTGCAGGTGTCCCGGCGTTTCATTGCATCTGAATCTTTGGGGTAAATCCCCAACAGTGCAATTGCTGGGTCATAGGGCAGGTCTATTTTTAACTCTTTGAGGAACCTCCACACAGTTTTCCAGAGTGGCTGCAACAGTTCACATTCCCATCAACAGTGTAAGAAGGTTCCCTTTTCTCCGCATCCTCTCCAACATTTGTTGTTTCCTGCCTTGTTAATTTTCCCCATTCTCACTGGTGTGAGGTGGTATCTCATTGTGGTTTGGATTTGTATTTCCCTGATGGCAAGTGATGCAGAGCATTTTCTCATGTGCGTGTTGGCCATGTCTATGTCTTCCTCTGTGAGATTTCTCTTCATGTCTTTTGCCCATTTCATGATTGGATTGTTTGTTTCTTTGGTGTTGAGTTTAAGAAATTCTTTATAGATCTTGGAAACTAGCCCTTTATCTGATAGGTCATTTGCAAATATCTTCTCCCATTCTGTAGGTTGTCTTTTAGTTTTGTTGACTGTATCCTTTGCTGTGCAAAACCTTCTTATCTTGATGAAGTCCCAATAGTTCATTTTTGCTTCTATTTCTTTTGCCTTCGTGGATGTATCTTGCAAGAAGTTACTGTGGCCAAGTTCAAAAAGGGTGTTGCCTGTGTTCTCCTCTAGGATTTTGATGGAATCTTATCTCACATTTAGATCTTTCATTCATTTTGAGTTCATCTTTGTGTATGGTGCAAGAGAGTGGTCTAGTTTCATTCTTCTGCATGTGAATGTCCAATTTTCCCAGCACCATTTATTGAAGAGACTGTCTTTCTTCCAGTGGATCGTCTTTCCTCCTTTATCGAATATTAGTTGACCTAAAGTTCAGGGTCCACTTCTGGGTTCTCTATTCTGTTCCATTGATCTATGTGTCTGTTTTTGTGCCAGTACCACACTGTCTTGATGACCACAGCTTTGTAGTACAACCTGAAATCTGGCATTGTGATGCCCCCAGCTATGGTTTTCTTCTTTAAAATTCCCCTGGCTATTCAGGGTCTTTTCTGATTCCACACAAATCTTAAAATAATTTGTTCTAAGTCTCTGAAGAAAGTCCATGGTATTTTGATAGGGATTGCATTAAACGTGTAAATTGCCCTGGGTAACATTGACATTTTCACAATATTAATTCTGCCAATCCATGAGCATGGAATATTTTTCCATCTCTTTGTGTCTTCCTCAATTTCTTTCAGAAGTGTTCTATAGTTTTCAGGGTATAGATCCTTTACCTCTTTGGTTAGGTTTATTCCTAGGTATCTCATGCTTTTGGGTGCAATTGTAAATGGGATTGACTCCTTAATTTCTCTTTCTTCGGTCTCATTGTTAGTGTATAGAAATTCCACTGATTTCTGGGCATTGATTTTGTATCCTGCCACGCTACCAAAAGCTGTATGAGTTCTAGCAATCTTGGGGTGGAGGCTTTTGGGTTTTCTATGTAGAGTATCATGTCATCGGCGAAGAGGGAGAGTTTGACTTCTTCTTTGCCAATTTGAATGCCTTTAATGTCTTTTTGTTGTCTGATTGCTGAGGCTAGGACTTCCAATACTATGTTGAATAGCAGTGGTGAGAGTGGACATCCCTGTCTTGTTCCTGATCTTAGGGGAAAGGCTCCCAGTGCTTCCCCATTGAGAATGATATTTGCTGTGCGCTTTTTGTAGATGGCTTTTAAGATGTCGAGGAATGTTCCCTCTATCCCTACACTCTGAAGAGATTTGATCAGGAATGGATGCTGTATTTTGTCAAATGCTTTCTCTGCATCTATTGAGAGGATCATATGGCTCTTGGTTTTTCTCTTGCAGATATGATGAATCACATTGATTGTTTTACAAGTGTTGAACCAGCCTTGTGTCCCAGGGATAAATCCTACTTGGTCATGGTGAATAATTTTCTTAATGTGTTGTTGGATCCTATTGGCTAGTATCTTGTTGAGAATTTTTGCATCCATGTTTATCAGGGATATTGGTCTGTAATTCTCCTTTTTGGTGGGGTCTTTGTCTGGTTTTGGAATTAAGGTGATGCTGGCCTCATAGAACGAATTTGGAAGTACTCCATCTCTTTCTATCTTTCCAAACAGCTTTAGTAGAATAGGTATGGTTTCTTCTTTAAACGTTTGATAGAATTCCCCTGGGAAGCCATCTGGCCCTGGACTCTTGTGTCTTGGGACGTTTTTGATGACTGCTTCAATTTCCTCCCTGGATATTGGCCTGTTCAGGTTTTCTATTTCTTCCTGATCCAGTTTTGGTAGTTTGTGGCTTTCCAGAAATGTGTCCATTTCTTCTAGATGGCCTAATTTATTGGCGTAGAGCTGTTCATAATATGTTTTAAAAATCGTTTGTATTTCCTAGGTGTTGGTAGTGATCTCTCCTTTCTCATTCATGATTTTATTAATTTGAGTCTTCTCTCTCTTCTTTTTAATAAGGCTGGCTAATGGTTTATCTATCTTATTAATTCTTTCAAAGAACCAACTCCTGGTTCTGTTGATCTGTTCCACAGTTCTTCTGGTCTCAATTTCTTTGAGTTCTGCTCGAATCTTTATAAACTCTCTTCTTCTGCTGGGTGTAGGATCTATTTGCTTTTTTTTTCTCTAGCTCCTTTATGTGTAAGGTTAGCTTTTGTATTTGAGTTCTTTCCAGTTTTTGAATGGATGCTTGTAGTGCGATGTATTTCCCCCCATGACTGCTTTTGCTGCATCCCAAAGATTTTGAACAGTTGTATCTTCATTCTCATTAGTTTCCATGAATCTTTTTAATTCTTCCTTAATTTCCTGGTTGACCCTTTCATCTTTTAGCAGGATGGTCCTTAACTTCCACGTGTTTGAGGTCCTTCCAAATTTCTTGTTGTGATTTAGTTCTAATTTCAAGGCATTATGGTCTGAGAATATGCAGGGGACGATCCCAATCTTTTGGTATCGGTTCAGACCCGATTTGTGACCCAGTATGTGGTCTATTCTGGAGAAAGTTCCATGTGCACTTGAGAAGAATGTGTATTTAGCTGAGTTTGGATGTAAAGTTCTGTAGATATCTGTGAAATCCATCTGGTCCAGTGTATCATTTAAAGCTCTTGTTTCTTTGGAGATGTTGTGCTTAGAAGACCTACCGAGGGTAGAAAGAGCTAGATTGAAGTCACCAAATATAAGTGTATTATTATCTAAGTATTTCTTCACTTTGGTTATTAATTGGTTTAAATATTTGGGAGCTCCCACATTCGGGGCATATATATTGAGGATTGTTAAGTCCTCTTGTTGGATAGATCCTTTAAATATGATATAGTGTCCCTCTTCATCTCTCACTACAGTCTTCTGGGTAAATTTTAGTTTGTCTGATATAAGGATGGCTACCCCTGCTTTCTTTTGAGGACCATTTGAATGGTAAATGGTTCTCCAACCTTTTATTTTCAGGCTGTAGGTGTCCTTCTGTCTAAAATCAGTCTCTTGTAGACAGCAAATAGATGGGTCCTGCTTTTTTATCCAGTCTGAAACCCTGCGCCTTTTGATGGGGTCATTAAGCCCGTTCATGTTCAGAGTTACTATTGACAGATATGAGTTTAGTGTCACCATGATATCTATTCAGTCCTTGTTTTTGTGGATTGCTCCACTGAACTTCTTCTTAAAGGGGAATTTTAAAACTCCCCCTTAAAATTTCTTGCAGAGCTGGTTTGGAGGTCACATATTCTTTCAGTTCCTGCCTGTCTTGGAAGCTCTTTATCTCTACTTCCATTTTGAATGAGAGCCTTGCTGGATAAAGTATTCTTGGTTGCATGTTCTTCTCATTTAGGACCCTGAATATATCCTGCCAGCCCTTTCTGGCCTGCCAGGTCTCTGTGGAGAGGTCTGCTGTTACCCTAATACTCCTCCCCATAAAAGTCAGGGATTTCTTGTCTCTTGCTGCTTTAAGGCTCTTCTCTTTATCTTTGGAATTTGCAAGCTTAACTATTAAATGTCGAGGTGTTGAACGGTTTTTATTGATTTTAGGGGGGGGATCTCTCTATTTCCTGGATCTGAATGCCTGTTTCCCTTCCCAGATTAGGAAAGTTTTCAGCTATGATTTGTTCAAATACATATTTTGACCCTCTGTCCCTTTCGGCGCCCTCGGGAACCCCAATTAAAGATAGGTTTTTCTTCCTCAGGCTGTCGTTTATTTCCCTTAATCTGTCTTCATGGTCTTTTAATTGTTTGTCTCTTTTTTCCTCAGTTTCCCTCTTTGCCATCAACTTGTCTTGTATGTCACTCACTTGTTCTTCCACCTCGTTAACCCTCGTCGTTAGGACTTCTAGTTTGGATTGCATCTCATTCAATTGATTTTTAATTTCTGCCTGATTGGATCTAAATTCTGCAGTCATGAAGTCTCTTGAGTCCTTTATGCTTTTATCTAAAGCCACCTGTAGCTGTATAATAGTGCTTCTGAATTGGCTTTCTGACATTGAATTGTAATCCAGATTTTGTAACTCTGTGGGAGAGAGGACTGTTTCTGATTCTTTCTTTTGAGGTGAGGTTTTCCTTCTAGTTATTTTGCTCAGTGCAGAGTGGCCAAAAACAAGTTGTATTGGGAAAAGGAGAAAAAGAGAGGAGAGAAAGAAGGAAAGAAAAGAGAAAAAGAAAAAAGAAAAAAGGAAGAAAAAAGAAAAAAAGAAGAAAAAGAGAAAGAAAAAGAAAGAAAATAGGGTGGGGGAAGCAAACAAATCAAAAAGCAAAACAAAACAAAACAAAACAAAAACAAAAACAAAAAAAAAAAACAAAACAAAACACGGGGGAGTATCTTCTGATTCTGTAGACTTTAAGTCCCTTGACTTCCCCTGGAACTGGTCCGTCCAGCTGGTCTTCTGGGGGAGGGGCCTGCTGTGCTGATTCTCAGGTGTTAGCACTTGGGGGAGCTGCTCTGCCCCTGCCTGGTGCAGGGCTCAGTGGGGGTTGTTTACCCCGTCAGGCCCCAGGAGGAACAGCCGCAGTTGCTATGGCAGCCCTGGAAGCCTGGATTCAGCCTCCGCAGGAACTTCGGGGCTCTCCGCCTGCAGGGCCTGGAGGCTCCGGGGCGGGGCCGCAGACCTGCTCAGTTCGGGGCAGGAGCGTCCTTGCTGTCCTGGGCCCTCCCGGCCTCTGCCTGTCCCGGGGGGAGGCCGGATCATGGGCTGTGTCCCGGCGCCCAGTGCTCCGGGGCCTGCGCTGTGGGATTCGAGCTCCCGGTCGCGCAGCCCCCTCCGCGCAGAGCCGCAGCCCGAGCCCCTCCGAGCTGCTCCCGGCCGCGCAGCCCCCTCCGCGGAGCCTCTTCCTCTGCCCGAGCCCCTCCGAGCTGCTCCCAGAGCCCCGCAGCCCCCTCCGCGGAGCCGCCGCCCGAGCCCCTCCGAGCTGCTCCGGCCCCGCTGTGCGCGCTGCAGCCCTTAGGGAGCTCGGCGCACTCCCCCGGGGCGCAGGTGTCTGTTAGTGTCCCCGGGAGCCCGAGGGCATCCCCGCCCTCCTGGGTCCTGCTCTAACTCCCTGCGGGCCCCTTTCCCCCCGGGAAGGTTGGTGCAGCTCCTGCTTCTCCGGGACGGGGCTCTCCTGTCCTGGGGACGCTCGCCCCCGCCTCAGCCCGGCTCCTCGCGGGGCCCCTCCCCCTCGGAGGCCTTTTGTGTCTTTATTTCTTTTTCCCCGTCTTCCTACCTTGATAGAAGCGCGAACTCTTCTCACTGTAGCGATCCAGCTGGTCTCTCTTTACGTCTCAGGCCGAATTCGTAGATTTTCAGGATGATTTGAAGGTTATCTAGGTAATTTGGTGGGGACAGGTGACTTGGGGACCCTGCTCTTCCGCCACCTTGCCCCTCCCTCCGATGCTTCTGTTCACTGACACAGAAGTCTGGAGCAATCTGGAGTGTCTTGATCTACTACAGAACATCACATTTTTGCTTTACATTTATGAGGTTGTGCTAACTGGATCTTGTGACTAAGAATCAACAGGAACTTTTGATGGGTTAGTACATTGGCTTTCCAAGTGTGGTCCTTGGTCATTAGCAGCCCCTGGACTCTTTTTAGAAAAGCAAATTATCAGACTACATCTCAGAACTATTGAATGAAAACCTCTTGGAGTAGATGCAACCAATCTGGGTTTTAAGAAGCACTCTTGGTGATTTTGATTCATGCTAAAGTTTGACCAACACGGCCTTAGTAAAATACACATATGCCAGGGGATATAAAATAAATCCCATGAAATTTCAGGGATCTGCCACATAAAGCTTTTAGATTTTAAGTGCTTGGACACTTGGATCCTATAACTCTGTCAACACCTGCTATTCTGATTATCTGGTGCATATAGGGAAGGTGTGTAGTCCTTTTGACAAACCACCATGGAGAAATCATGGTGCAGAACTCCTGGAGCTCAAGCAAGGGATTACTCTTATATGGGAGACCCATGTTTTAGATGGGCAGTTAGACAAGATGGTCTTTTGCATTTTTCATAGCTCTGAGTCCATGATGTGAGTTGGATTGCCTCCTCTGTGACATTCAAGATAGATCTACACTAGGAAGACGGGAATGGGTGTGGGGATGAGCTGGAGGTGGTGGAGAGAGATCAAATAGAACAGTGGACCTTGGGCCAATTGACCTAAATGGAGAGTGGAAAGATATACAAATATGGACACAATGAGGCTATTTAATGGTGTTTGTTTATGACATACCTTTGGAACTGGGATCTAGCCAACCAAGTGTCTGTAGGCCATTGAACATCTGGGGGGACAGGGAGATTGAGCAAAGTGAAGGTGTTAGAAAAATCTGCAGGTAAAAAAGAGGAAAAAATGTGGCAGGTCTTTTAGGTTAGATTTTATATTTAAAGTCAGGCCCGTGGTATGTTGCTGATGAGCCTCTAAACACTCTAAGGCTTTAAGACAACTCTTGAAATAGTTGGGTGTAATTGAGACACTTTGAATGAGAAGTGAAGCTGGTTCTTGGGGCAGTCAGTTCTGGTCTTCCATCTTCCATTGCCTTTGTGGCTCTTAAGTGGTCTTTGGGGTGCAGGGTGGGGTTAAGGCTGAGGCATGTAGTGAAAAGATAGAAGTGTGTTGGCTTTTCTCACTTTGCCTCCAGGTTTTTTCCCTGCCTGCCTCTGCTCGGCTCTGTGTCCCTGAGCCCTCTGGAAGGCAGGAGGATCTCTCACATGGTCTCGTGGGTCCTGAGCTGCCGGTTGTATCTGGAGAACAGAAGGCACCGGTGGAGAATGGAAGTGTGGGTAGTGAGATGCCCAGACATCCTTCTTCCTGTTCTCCTGTCTGGCTTCTGTTCAGTGACTGACTCAAGATCTCAGCTCCCCTGGCATAATGCTCTTCTTCCTCTTGCTGACTCAGGCCCAACAGTGTTACCGCCACATCCCTGGCTGGTGTCCTAACACTGCCCATACCTCCACATAGAGGCTTTTCATTAAAGTCTCTTCCAAATCCCAGCAGATTTTGCCTTCTGTCACTGTCAGGATCCTGATGGATGTAGGCAACACATTTTGACTCAAGATAGGGGAGTTAGAGCCTTCATGAAGCATATGATCTGTCGGGAAGGAGGGAGAATATAGTTTTTATATCTGTAGTATGTGGGCGATATTAGGTGTATATAGGTACCTGACGCAAACCGGTGTTTAACAAGTGCGTGTTCACTCTGTGGTTGGTTGTTTTATTTCATTTATTTGTTTATGTCTTAATTTTTTATATTAAAAAAGATTTTATTTATTTATTTAGAGAGTGAGAGAGGAGGGGCTGAGGGAGAGGGAGAGAGAATCCCAAGCAGTCTCTCCACTGAGCACAAGCCCAGTGCTGACCCTGAGATCACCCACCTGAGTCGAAACCAAGAGTCAGATGCCTCATGGACTGAGCCACCCAGATACCCCTGTGTGTTTTGTTTTAATTTTCATCTGAGGAAGATTTCTTTATGCTTTGTTCCCCTTCCTTTGTCTTAGGGGATCAACAGTTGGCCCTGATGCGAAAGAGTTGTACTCCTTCCATTTAGCATGAGTACAAGGGATTCAGGCTCTTAACTATTTAGAGTGGATGTAGCAGTCTCAGAGAGGAAGTATGCAGGTGTGCACATCTCTGGATTTATCCTGTGCCCCTCCTCTGCCCATAGCATCGCTGACCCTCCAGGGACAACTATTAGCATTATTGAGATAGGCAGATGGGAAGGCCGGAGAATGTCAGAGATCGGAGGGGACATAGGACTTCCTCACACTGAGTAACCTGAGGTCTGTGGAGGGTGTGACATGCTTGCTGTTCCTCGCTAGCCAGTGACCAAGCATGAACTGAAATTTGGTTCTGTCTCTTGCCAGTGTTCTCTGTGTCCACACATGACCTTGTGACTACTTTCGGAAGGTCGAAGATGTGTGTGCTTTGGCAAATAATCTTGTCCTCAGTACACAAAGCAGCACTTCGTGGAGAACAGGCCACGCATGTTCTGAATCCTGCTTCTTCCCCTTTCAGAGAGTTCTCACGTTTCTTCTGCTCCACAACCCAGTGGCTGGGGACCTTCTGTGATTCAATTCATTAGTTTGTGGTGGCTCCAAGCTGTAACAGAAGTCTCCAAAGGGACCCGTCTCATCTCCTCTTCATTAAAATGAAATTCTCTCTTGGCATTTCTGTTAGGCACTTTTCCAGGTAAGGATGAGAGGGACTGAGAGGCAGGAAAGGGGGCTCTGGGCTTAAATGCCAGCAATCCAATTAAAGGAATGTTTAACCTTTGTAAATAAAGCCCCTGTTTGGCCTGCTTCTCAGATGGGGGGAGAAAAATGAGCTGATTTCATGCGAAGCCCCATACTGCGAGCAGAGGACTGGTATTTATGACATCCTTCCGGGCAGAGGGAGCTCAGCTTGCTGTTAGAAATTATTCTCTCTAGAAGAGTCCAACTGGCAGCAGATGCAGGAAAACATGCAGCTCAATAAAGCCACCTCCTCGGGTGGCCTTCTTGGTGCAGGGGACTTCTCACCAAAGCATTTGGTTCAAAAGAGCCATCGCTGGGTCCTGTCCAGCTGTTTGGCTTTCATTCAGAACACCAGAAAGAAAACTAAACATGAAACAACAAACAGTGGGGAAAAGGAGCGGAAAATGAAGTTGACTACGTAATACACCCATGGATGGGCAAGATGTTCATGGTATAGAAGTGGTACAAGAACTGCAAAAGGAGAGTAAGATAGAACCTATGTACGTGCGGGTAAAAATATTTAAGGGTAAGTGAACTAGAAAACACTTGCCACAAATACGCCATCAGGAGACTGCTGTTATTACTTGAAATTAATTAATTCATTGAACATTTATTGGGCTGGATGCTAGAGACATGGGGATCGAAACTCAGCATGCTGGCAGTCACCCTTCCATGATAGATGGAACTCATCATCCTCGTTTATTCATCAATGATCGTGGTGGGTCAAGGGGACTTTTCTGTACATATTTGCACCTGTGATAAGAAAAGCACTGATATCAATAGGTAAGTGGCCAAGGGGCAAGACCTGATAGCTTACCAAAGAAGGAGATACGTTTAGTCAGAAAAAACATCTAATGTAATGAGCACTGGGTATTAGATGCAACTGATGAATCACTAAACTCTACCCCTGAAACTAATGATACACCATATATTAATTAATTGAATTTAAAGAAAAAAAAAACAGTCTGCGAACAGCCTCACAATGATTGAAGTACAAATGGAGGGCAGCTCTGGTGGCTCAGCAGTTTAGCGCCGCCTTCAGCCCAGGGGCCCAGGGCCTAATCCTGGAGACCTGGGATCAAGTCCCGCGGCGGGCTCCCTGCATGGAGCCTGCTTCTCCCTCTGCCTGTGTCTCTGCCTCCCCCCTCTCTCTGTATCTATCATTAATAAATAAATTTTTAAAAAATCTTAGAAAAACACAAATGGAAATCAGGTAGTTCTAGGCTATTAAATCATAAAAATTATTTTTTTAAATGCTAATATACAAGGGTAGCACAGATGCAGAGAAAGAAGTAATGCACATGCCTGAAAATAAATACAAGGTCTTTGGGCAGTATTTTGAGAATACTTACCAAGAGTCTTTAAAATATCCATATGATTTGATAGTAATTATACTTCTAGAAACTTACACAAAGGAAAGAATCAAAGATTCAGGCAGGGACTTATATATAAGAATATTCATAACATATATTCTGAGAAAAATACAATTTTAAGGTTCAAAAAGAGACAAGTGGACAATTAAGTTGAGACACATCCGTACAATAATTTGTTTTGAATGTCATAGTATCATGAGTTTGAAGAAAATTCATGGTATCATGAGTCATGATATCACGAGTTTAAAGAATATTTAATGGTAATAGATATGCTCATGATACAATAGCAACTAGAGAAAAGTGGGATGCAAGCTATGTTTGAGTGTTATGGTTCCAATTTGGTGAGGTGAAGTAAATATTTATTTGTGTGCTTGAAAATATTTATTTGGTTTATTCCCCAAATTCCTCTCATGATAACCATACATCGATGCGATAATGCCTGTATGGATCAATTAAACATACACATCTGAATTTTAGAGATGTTAACATCTTATGAAAACAGAAAAATGTGTATTTTAGAGTAGGAGAAATGTGGTTTTGGCACACAGTCTGCAGAGGGGACAGAGAAAAAGCAAAGAATGAAGGATGTTTGGCAGAATGTTGGTGATCTGTGGGTGGGGCGGCTGCGCTCTGTCCAACGGACACAAACTCATGGGGTACTCTCCCCTAGCGTTTGATGTCAACAAATCGCCCACACCTCCTGTTTCTCCTAGAAAATTCTGTGGCCCCGCGCTTCATTGAAGGATTCCTTTTTTTTTTTAAGATTTATTTATTTATTCATGAGAGACACACAGAGAGAGGCAGAGACATAGAGGGAGAAGCAGGCTCCCTGTGGGAAGCCTGATGTGGGACTCGATCCCAAGACCCCGGGATCATGCTCTGAGCCAAAGGCAGATACTCAACCACTGAGTCACCCAGGTGCCTCTCACTGAAGGATTCTGCTTTAAAAAGATCCCCTTTGATTCTGTGACCAGGCTTCTTCCTGAGGGTCAGGAGAAACACTAGAGAATCCAACCAATCCTTGGTTTCAAGGGTGGAGAAGGATGAGTGCTGAGAGCCATAGGGTGTGGGAACCAGAGAAGAAAGCAATGGGGTCTGTGTCCCTGCATGCCTACATTCAGGGCTCTTGGCTATGGAAAGAATCTTCTTCCTGGTGAAGCGGAAATGGTTGCTCAACAACCATGGTGGCAGTTGGTGGGGACATGAGTCTGTCCTCAGTCAGGTCCCATGCAGGGGCCACCAGCCCCAACACAGAGATATGTGCAAGAAGAGAAGGAGACAAGGCAGAGACCCCAGTACAAATTCCTCCTGAGTGCAGAAATAAAATTCTCCCATTTTTGGACAATTTGAGGGAGAAGAGAAGATTCAGGAGGAAAAATGAGATGTCCTGCCAGTTAGACATTAAGAGACTCAGTTATTCCCTGGAAAAAAATGAAAGCAATTGGACCAATCTTATGCCCTATGGTTGTGAAGTGGTCATATCTGTTACTCTACAAAGAACATAGATTATTTCACATAAAAAGAATAAACCTTAACCCACCCCACCTCCCACCCCAACTGGGAAGCACTGTGGGAGGCTGTCCTATGGAGTCTGAGCAGCAGAGCTGGGATTTAAACCTCACTGGCCATGTAGGTAACCAGGTGGGCATGTGGGCCCTTCAGAAATGCTTACAAATGTTTTATCCCTTAGAGGCCCTCCCTTTCATGATCTGAGAGTGCGAGGCAAGTCAGCCCCCTCCCCAAAGCTCCACCCTGGGCCTCGGGAGGCCCATTGGTGGCTTCTGGGGTGTTTGGCAGGCTTGTCACATGCCTGCTTCTACCTGGAGATCCAGAGCCTGAGTGTTTCCGACGTCGACAGGCTATCCCTGAGCTTCTGGATGGCTCTGAGCAGAGAAATCTTAATCCCAAAGCAGCAGACACCCTTCTGTACCCCAGGCACTGAATAAATCAGTGGAGATATCAAACTCCATAATTCTACCCGAGCCACCTCTGATGGCTGCAGCAATTTGCTCTCTCGTGGGTTAGCGGCCGGCTGTAATTGATGAGGAAACTGACAGCTCTTTGTCTTCCTTCACTACATTTGTCATTTGGCAGCTGGCTTATTCTTTATCCATTGCCTATGACATACACTCTCTCTGTCTCTCGCTCTCTGTCTCTCCCTGGGCACTTGTGGAGCAGATGGATCCCCTCTTCTCCCTACAGACAAGATCTATAAAGCCATAACATGTTTTTAATGCAACTTGGCTTTTTGAAAAATGCCTAATTGGAGAGTTCCAAAATAATTAGTTTATTATAGTGGGTCTGTAAAAATGAACTTGCATCTCATTTATGAGCCATTAGATCCCATGTTCTATGAGCCTGATTGCTATTAATGCCAGCAGCATATAATTTAGTATACTTTATTAAAACGTGTCACAATTGAGCATCTCTTGTTCCCAGCCCCCACGTCTGGGGGCAGGGCTGGGTTGTAGTGCTGAGAAATCTTCCCAGAGCCTTATTTATGAATTTTAGTGGGGTAAAATATATGTAACATAAAACTCACTGTGTTAACCATTTTAAGTGTACATTCACACTATGGTGCAGCCTCCAGCACCCTCCATCTCCAGACCTTGTCTTTTCTTCTTGCAAAACTAGAAGTCTGCACCCATTCAATGGTAACTCCCAAAGGTCTGCAGCTTTTGCTCCAACTCTCTTCTCTCCACACCCCAGGAGAGTTCTAATTGTGAGGCTCTCTTCCATGGGGCTAAGTGACATGTAATCCATTTCTTTCAGGGGTGGGTAAGCAAAGAGATAAAGCATTGAGATGAGGAGGAGGAAAGAAGGGAAAGGACTCAGAAGGTAGAAAGTATGATACCATGCATGGGTGTATGGTCATTGTTCCAGGAGGTAGGAATAGGTGGCATCTTCCTAGGCACATACCTGGATTATTGCCAGATAATATAATGAAAACCAAAATAGTTATCACGTGTCTTCTACACATCTCCTGTGCATGCCTACAGGGGGCACCAAGGGAGGAAAGAAGAGCTAACCCACATCCCCTCCTAAGGAATAGAATATCTGCTGTAAGAGAAGGGCACAACTCGATGGACATTGGTAACCTGAAAAATAAAACTGTCAGTTACGTTATCAGCAAAAATGGGTGTATTGGGGATAGCAAAGAATTGCAAGCAGGGACGAGCACACTATGGCAAAAACCAGAGGCAAGTCTATCCAACAAAGGAAAGGTCTACTTTTTTTTATAAAGGAAGAGGGGAAATTGAGAATGCTGTAATAAACAAGTTTAGGAGGGGGAACTCAGAGTCAGCTCAGAGTGCAGTGGCTTCTCATTGGCTGAGTGGTGACGGTCTCTCACTGGCTGGGCTGTTGCTGGGGGAGGAAGAAACCCTTCCTTCCTCCTGCTCGGATAATGAAGCAGCATCAGCTTGCAAGTAGTCTCCTCCCATTGGCTTTGCAGTTGACCATGAGGGGTAGTGCATGGGAGCTCTCCCTGCCAGCATCCCAGATATTTCCTTTTATTAATTTTCACAAGTATGAGAGATGAATATAAATAATTCCATAACAAAAGGGAATTGGAATCGACTGCAGTCCCAGAGTATTGGATGGCTGTGCTAAGGAGAGAGTAAAGAATATGGGTGTGGATTGGATCAGATAAGAATAGCTCTTCATTGTCCCCCTCGCCCGGCAGATGGTTGCCCTGGGTTGAGAGGGAGTGGTGTAAGAGGGAAGTCTCTCCCAGCTGGAATGCCGGAAACGGATAGTGCCTGAGACCGATGTCCCGGGGCCTGGTGCATAATATGCATTCCCTCAACCATGGCTCAGAGACACTGAAAACATCAGCATGACATGATATCCTTTCCTTTCTGCATGGATGTCATCCAGAAGCTGGCTGGAAGGTGGCTGGGAGGGTTTAGGCAGATGCCCTGGAGCCTGGCACACAGAATGAGATAGTGATGCTTTCCCATTTTGGGGGGGCTCTTTACCAAAGAAAGAGAGGGATCCCTCATCCTCTTTTCGTCTTAAGAGGGCTAGGTAAGTTGAGCTTTGTGACTTGATGCTCTGGGCTTACTCCAAGGATGAGAGAAGAGTCTTCTATGTTTCAGCTCATAGAAGAGCACAGTTGGATTGTCACAAACATGAAGTCTGAAGAGTGGGGGTATCTGAAGTCAGGAACAGAGTAGTTTCTGAGATCAGTGGAGCCTAGAGGTGGCGCTCCCATGTGGCACTTCCAGATGGGAAGGACCCTCTAAAGGGTTGCACAGGGATGCTTAGGGACTGGTCTCAAACACCAAGGTCATGGGCTCCCAAAAGGACCTGTGAAGCCTGATACGTGGGTGTATTCTTTGAGTCTTGGGGCCTCTGCATTCTGGCCTAGACAATACCACGTGTATTTGGACCAAGAGTATGTCAGAGGTGACCACAAAGGACCAGAGCATGCCCCAGAATGTATGGACGACTGGATCTGTCTACCTCACAGCACCCACAACTTCAGTATGGCCCTATGGATGAGCGGGGGCCATTAAGAGCTGACATCTGTATCTAAGCAATCCTGCCAAGAGTCTTCAAAACCTAACTTAATTTGGTAGGAAAAAAAAACCAATAACATACGAGCTTGTGGTCCTGAGCATTGTGGAGTAGATTCTGTTATGAAAACAGCAGTCTTGGAGGGGAAAATAGCTCATGAGTATCTGGTGGGAGGTGGTGTTTTACAAGACTCACCAGGGAAAAAACCTCTATGGCCTAGTGTGCTACAGCAGAATACCTATAATATTTCATTAATCAGAATTAAAAACTTTAGATTTCACCAACTGACTTTTAAAAAATATTTTGTTTACCTTTTTGAGAGAGAGAGAGCATGAGTGAGGGGGGTGCAGAGGGACAAGTAAAGTCCATGCTGAGTGTGGAGCTTGATGTAGGATTGATCCCAGGACTCTGAGATCATGACCTGAGCTGAAGTCAGATGTTTAACCAACTGAGCCACCTGGCACCACACAAATGACATTTTAAATGGCTATGTTACATCTGATTAATAACAACTGCTTTATGGAAAAGTGATTCATGAAGCAGTGTGGGGTGATAAAAGGATGCCAAAGAGGGAAGTAAGAAGGAGGAGGAGGGAGAGAAGGAGGAAGGGGAAGAGAACAGCGGTCAGCAGAATAACCCTGGCTGTGACATGGTTAGCATTATAATTCTGTGTAAACTATTTCTGGGCCTCCACTTCCTGGATCTATTAGATAAAATAATGGGATTGTAGAAAATCTTTTCTTCCAACAGAAATGTATCTAGAAACCCAGTGTATGCAACAGACAGCAGTAAAGTCTGCTTAGATTGGAGCTGGGGGGGGGGCCAGCCCTGGTGGCTTAGCAGTTTAGCGCCGCCTTCAGCCCAGGGCGTGATCCTGGAGACCTGGGATCGAGCCCCACGTTGGGCTCCCTGCGTGGAGCCTGCTTCTCCCTCTGCCTGTGTCTCTGCCTCTCTCTCTCTCTCTCTCTGTGTGTGTCTCTCATGAATGGATAAATAAAATCTTGAAAAAAAAAAAGATTGGAGCTGTGTGTGTGTGTGTGTGTGTGTGTGAGAGAGAGAGAGAGAGAGAGAGAGAGAGAGAGAGAGAATGCAAAGACATTAACTCTATTTAGAAAGTTTGGAGATTGGAGTGCTCTGTGCACCTAGGGAACCTCTCTCTGGCTGCATGGTCTCTCATGTGGGTGGAAGCTATCTGGAAGTTTTGGAGGAGAGGAGATCGGAGGCACTGGGCTCAGGGGGAGCGCCTGCATGAGCATCAGGAGTGCCCCAACTGGCCCTGAGTCAATAGGCATGATGAAGATTATATATCCAGCCCGCACTGGCATCAATCGGGGTGCCCCCCTCAGATGCAATCCAAAGGGTCTGATGTATTTGACTCGCCTGCAAGTATCACTTCCCAGAGGCTAGAAAAGGCAGTAAGAGGAAACTGCTACTCCAGGCCAACCCGAGCTGACAGACTAGACATGGTAGGTGAGACAGAGGAGACGGGGAGTCCTGAGGATAATGAGGACAGCGAGGAGGGGTTCTGCACTGAGAGAGGCAGGACGGGCCCTTCTGGGCATCAAAAGGCTCAGAAAAATCACCAATACTGTTTCGAGAATTTGAATGGCCTTAGCAGGGCACCCAAGCTCTGAATACACAGTTTTCTGAAGGCCTGAAGGGGAGACAGGGGAGAGGATTCATAAGAAAACCGTCTGCTGAGCTCAGGTGCAAAAACAGCACATCTGGAAGAAGGAAATGAGGTCGCGTGGCCCAGGGTGGATCTGCAGGAGAAGTATCATGAAAGCCAAAGCCCCACGTATCAGGAGCTGCCAGAGAAGCAGAGGAAAATGCAAGAGGGGTTTTTAGATTATAATTAGAGCAGATGAAGGGTTCCTGCCTGCCCTGCCACAGTGCCGAAGATGGATGGGAGAGAGGCAGATGTCCTGGTCCCCATTTGATTTCTGCTTCTTGCATCTAGAATAGAAATTCTGGACTGCCAAGGAAGAGCCTGAGGCCTGGAGCAGCAGAGAAGCCAGATTCTCTGAGGGACGGAGGAGGGGGTGTGGATCTCCAGGCTTGTGACAGAGTCCTGTGCTCCCTTCCCTTCCAGGACGGAGGGATGTAGACATCATATGTCTACCCATGGAGACAGCGCTCCCTATGAGAATTTGTCAGCAGCATTAGCATTGCCTGGGAACTTGTCACAAATGCAGACTCTCAGGTCCCATCCAGAGCTGAATATCTGAGCGCGGGGCCCGGGGAACTGTGGTCACTGACCCTTCAGAGGCGAGGTTGGAACTTGGTGTTCGCTGTTCACTCAGGGTGGAACCCGGTCTACACCACACAGTCGTCAGAAGGGCTGGAAACCCCCTTTGCCCACTGAAAGATGTCTTGAAACTATTAGTTTTTTGTAGATGAGTCCAAATGTCTTGGCTTGGACCAATGGCATCCCCAAATCTTGACCAGACCGCAGATGAGCTCAACAGAGTACTGGCCGCTGGCAACGGGTGCTCCGAAAAGAGCCAGTGGGTTACTTGCCAGTCCAAGCAGATGGAAAGTTTGCAGGAGGAAGGTATAGGGGGATTATACCAGAATGGTTCTCTCTTCCCCTGCGATCCCTGGAGCATCTTCCCGCCTTTATATAGTCAGCGTGATCAATATAATTGGAAGTGCACAGGGCTCCTACACTCAAAGAAGTGTAAATGATCTCTCCAGCGTCGGAACGCTAATTTGTAGCACAGGTTAAATAGGACTTCAGACTGGGGAGGGATGGCACCTTTCAGATTTGCCATATCATGTAGGGATCACTCACTTTACACATTAGGATGGATTAGAATGTGTCACTCTTAATACCGGGCATTTCCCTGTTGTCACATGTTGTTAGAAGAACAATTATTTCACGTCTGAGTAAAAACCTTACTTGGAGGCAAAGTTAATGTAGCATATGGAAGTGTGTAGAAACAGGGCTGGCGTGTCTTGTGAACACAGGCAATTGCCTGCTGCAGTGCTGGTTAACATCTTTCTTCCACTTCATCTGCTTTTCTGTATATGAGACCGTTATTGTTTTGCATGGACGTGGCCTCCACCCCTCTGAACTTGGAACAACGTAACACAGACTCACAGTTCAAAGGTTAAAAGAGAATTGATCTGAGAGCTCTCACCAATCCCTTGCTCTGTTCCCTGCTCTCGGAAGGATAAATCTCTTTTTCAGATAAATCCAGATTGCTTTTCCAATAGATTGGCTTTTGGCCTCCCTTGCTGAGCTGTATTTTGACACAACCCGGACAGCCTCCCTATAGCTATGAAGAAATCACACTGCTAACATCTGAGGTTAATTCACTAAATGAAGCGTTGGATTTTCTTCCACGGAAGCAGGAAAAATTGCTTGGATGAGGTCAGAAAAGGCTGGCGAACTCAGAGAACATTCCCTGGGGCCCCACCCCTGTGTGAAGCTATATTGGACATTTTTTTTTGCAGTGCTAAAAGAATCAGCAATGGGGAGGGGGAGAAAAACCCTTCATGTTTGCATTGCCTTTTATGTTTTGAGTGATTTCTTACTCATTATCCTAAGTGCCTGGTAAGATGAGTAGGATGGGTGGGATTAGCCCCATTTGGCAAGTGGGTACACTAAGGCCAGGGAGTCAAACGTGGCTTGCCACTCACACACCATTTTTTTTTGAAGAAAGATTTTAAGCTTTATTTTGATAAAACATCTCAGATTCCCTCATATCAGAGCATATCAAAGAGCAAAATATACATATGCTGATTTTATGCTATCACATTCCAAATCTCCAATCTTAGATAAGCAAGGTACAATACACAAGTGCTAATAATTTAACCATGAGTCGTATCTTACGAGGTGGGGTCCCTGGTCTCTCCCACAGGATTGAGGCCCTTTATCATTCAGCCATCTGACTCCAGGGTTGGCAGAAGAGAGAGGAAAAGAAAGAAATGAGCACATCACATTTTCCTGGCATGGGGCAGGGTATCCAGCTGCCAGGACTTGGTGCTACACCTCTCTGCAGGCCTCAGGATCCCTCGCATGATCGTGTTCCTTATCAACATTTTACCTGGGGAAATACCTCCTGTTCTCTTGGAAGGGCCACCCACCATCAAGGATTAGTTGATTTGATTAAACTTGTTAACCCACATGATGACTTGGTGATAGATAGATCAGGCCTCCGAAGATTGGGAGAGAGGGAAGGAAAATCAAGAGTTGGGGCATATGCAAGAGTCCTGGGGTTGGTGGGGGCTGAAGTGGGCATGATGGCGTAGCAGGTGTCTGAAGGCCCTTGCAATATAAAGGTGTTTTCTTTGTATGCAGGAGGGGGCACCCAAGAGCCAGAAGAATGAGAACTCTTACCCCTGTTGTGATCTGAAAAGGAACTACAAGATGGGGGACAGGTAATCTGTACCTCAAGACGCAGGACCAATGACAGAGAGAGTGTTAGACTTCTGATAACCACCAAGAGCCAAATTCAAGCCATCAGAGGATGAAAATCTACCAGACTTCTCTGTGCTAACAATATTTGGGAGTCTGTTTCCCCTAATCTCAAGTGGAAAAAAAAAAAAACGTGTCGTGGGTTGAATGATATCCTCCCCAAATTCATGTGTTTGAGTCCTAACCCTCAGCATCTCAGAATATATTTGCACATAGGGTCTTTAAAGGGGGAACCAAGTTAAAAGGAGGTCATTAGGGCAAGGTCTAACCCGGTGTGGGGAAATTTGAACTCAGAGAGAGAGACACACATAGAGAGAGCTGACATGAAGACCAGGAGACGATGGCCATTTACAGACCGGGGAGAGAGCCTGGAACCAGCCCTCGAAGGAAATACCCCTGCCCACACCCTGACCTCCGGCTTGCGGCTTTCCCGAGCCCTAAAACCATACACTTTGCCACTGGAGAGACCCCCTCTGCAGTGGTTAAGGCAGCCCTAGCGCACTGACACAGCGTAGCAACACACAGGCCGCTACAGCACGGATGGGCCTCCAAGCATCATGCCAAGTGAAAGGGGCCAGGTGCTAAAGGTCACCGGGTGTGTGATTCCATATATGAAATAACCCGGGTAGCTAAATCCATAGAGACAGAAAGCTGATTAGTGGTTGTCAGAGGCCAGGAGAAGGTCAGTTGAGGGTGGAAGGGGGTGAGGCGTGATCTGGGTCTCCTTTGGGGGTGATGGTTGTACCACAATGTTACAGATCAATGAATTACACACTTCAAAGTGGTTTGTTCTCTGGTGTGTGAATTTTTAAAAAGATTTTATTTATTTATTCATGAAAGAGAGAGAGAGAGGCAGAGACACAGGCAGAGGAAGAAGCAGGCCTGGTGCAGGACTCAATCCCAGGACCCCATAATCAGGACCTGAGCTGAAGGCAGACGCTCAACCGCTGAGCCACCCAGAGCCCTGGTATGTGAACTTCAGCTCCGTTTCAGCCTAAGGAGATGGCCGGTGCATATCCTCGGAAGATGAGAACCACAGTCCAGGAGGGTGTCCCGCAGCCACTGTGTCATGCACTGCAGCTTGCCTCCAGGGAGTGGGCAGGGGTCATGCTTCCTCTGAGGGGAAGCAGAAACATACGAAATCCCTGGGGCCAGTGGGAGGCGGCAGGGGCCCCCAGAAATTAGTCCCCTTACAGTGGCCATGGTGTAGGGCCGGGAACGCAGAATGAAGAGAACAGGAAGCCACCCGACCTGGCCCTGTCTTAATTGTGCTGTGCCCTTTACACCATCCACATGAGTCTCTAGTGTACACGTGCGTCCTGGGCTGCCTGGGTGTCTTTTGAGCGCCCTTGTTAGGACCTTTCCATGCTTTTGAGTCTTGCCTCCCAAGACAGAAGCCAAGATTTCCTTTCTTATTTTTTTATTATTATTTTTTTTATTTTCCAGGCTTCCTCGCAACTAGGGCATGGTGATGCAGACCAGATGTGACTGCCCGAGAACAATTGAGTAGGCAGTGACCCGAGGAAGGAGGCTTTTTGCAGAATTGATTCATGGTGAGGGTGAAAAAGGGTGTCTAGCATTCAGAAGGAGCTGTGCTGGGCAGCGGAGGAGTGGTGTGTAGGTGGCAGCATCAGTTCTAGAATGCCAATGTATGGTGATCCTGGCTGCCGAGCCTCCAGCCTTGACCCCGTGAGACCTGGTGACCTTTCTCAGGCTGCATTTTAAACCTGAAAAAAGTAGGATCTTGTCAGTGAGAACCTTGACTGGAGTAGCCAGTCCACCGATCCAGTTCAAGACCACCTGCTTGTCCCAGAGGGAGGAGCCTTGCCTATGGGAGCTCTTTGTTTTTTCCCTGCTCCTCTGCTCGTCCTCCCCAGGTGATGGGTGACCTGACACCCTTGCTCGGCAGGTTGTTTTGTGACTTTCTTTCTTTCTTCCTTTTTTAAAAAAAGATTTTATTTATTAATTCATGAGAGACACAAAGAGAGAGGCAGAGATGTAGACAGAGGGAGAAGCAGGCTCCCTGTGGGGAGCCCTACACAGGATTAGATCCCAGGACCCTGGGATCAGGACCTGAGCCCAAGGCAGATGCTCAACCACTGAGCCACTCAGGTGTCCCAGCTTTGTGATTTTCTTCCTGCTAAATTTAGGCCAGGCGTCCTCCAGACATCACTTTTGAGGTTGGAAAGGACTGACCCCTGAGTGTAGGAATGGCAAACGCAGCCATGTGTTCCATGAACTGTCACATTAACGGAACAGGGAAGGTTATCCTGCCCAGCCTGGATATGACCTCAGGCCCCTTTCACCACCATGCTCCCTGCATCAACTGATAATAGTGGGGACTTAGCACGGCAGTCAAACCTTGCCTCCTCTGCCCCCAAGGCTTACCTTAGATGCCTGGCAGGTTACGAACTGGGAAGGAGGAAAGGCTTTTATGTTCCTGTATGGAAGTCTCATGGAGACAGACCTCTACTCACCCCTCTGGGTATGATTCCAGAACATCTTGCTCTCCTCATTTTACTATTAGCAACACAGATTCTTCTGTGAACTACATTTGTAAATAATTGGGGAATTTCAAAGAAAGCACACGCCCCATGGAATCTGCGGTCCTTGTTAGGAAAGAGAAGGAGCCAGTCTGAGTGGGGTTTGCCTGGCTCTGGGAGCCCCCGGCAGCAGCCAGGCCAGGACAGGTGCGAGGGCCTAGCTCTGGGGGGCACAGTTGGGAGGAGCCCAACAGGCAGCACAAGGGACTCGTGCTGTGACACCGTGGGCCTCCTCAGACCCTTTGCTGCTCCCTGGCAAAGTCTCCGCTGCTCCAGCCTTTAAGAGGAACACAGAAGCATTGAATTTGTTTTTTTCTGGAATGGGGAACCTCAGGGACAGAACAGCCAAGTGTTTGTTTTTTAAACTTGGACACCATTAGCATTTCGGGCAGAAGAAACATCCATTTCTTATTGCCAGACAATTAACATCCTTCGTCCTGGCCCAGGAAGGATCCTCAGGTCTCCTTTCCCCTTCCCCAGGTTTGTAGGGGCAGCTCGAAGCCTCCGCTCACATCTCGCAGTGAGACTAATTCAAGGCTTGGGTTTTGAGAGGTAAACAGGAAAGAGATTTGCCCAAACTCACATCTGCGGAGACAGGGGTGGAACAGGGTTCCCACTTAGTCTAGAGCTCTTTGCACAGGAAACCTTGCCTGTGTGCACATGTGTATGCACGTGTGTGTGTGTGTGTGTGTGTGCTTGTGCGTGTCAGGGAGCATATATACATAACTCACTCCAGGCTGTCAGACTTACAAATCCAAGTGCTTTGCAAGAAGTCAGTCAGACCCTGCGCCAGGAGACTCGAGTCGCAGACAATACAAGCTCACCTACTCTCTCCAGGCCCTTTATTTACTCTTCCCTCTGCAAAATTAGTTTGAATTACAGCTAGGGGCACGTTTATTGGGAAATATCTTTGTTGGACAACTGGGTGTGTTTTCAGCTCTGTTTCCATGACAGTGACAGCTGTTTAACTCAGGGCACGTGACTCATTCAAGACGGTGTCCCCTGGCACACACACACCTACCCTGAAAATACCTTCCTGACAGCTTCCCCCATCCCACCAAGATTGTTGAGGAGACAGGAGACACAGAGCGGAAAGGGCTTTGCAGAACGCCTGTCACACGAGCGTGCGATGAATGTCAGCATGGGGCTGAATTGTCACCTGCAGATTAACACCAGGAAGGCCGCATGAGGACAGGTGACAAAAGAGAACCGCAGGAGAAGAAATTGTCATCTTCTGTGGCTGATGCCTGGCAGGGGATTTGCCCGCCTGGGTCCCTCGACCTCAGTCTCCTTGGTCTTTCTGATGGCTGCCCTTTTGAGGCTCTGAATATCTGACCCGGGGTTAAGAGGCTACGGCTCTGATGTTCACGTCCCCACTGGCCAGTTGCCACGCACTGGGCAAGGACCAGGGCTGGAGGTGGATGTTCTAGCATTGTCTCCCTGTTGAGAGCACAGGGCTCGGGAAGTCAGGCCTGCATGAAGCAGAATCCAGCTCTGCTACTTGGGAGTTTTGAGGACACAAGCTGTGTCTCTGAGCCTCAGTTTTCTTATCTGTGAAATGGGGCTAAAACCCATTATCTCATGGTTCCTTTGCAAGGATTAATTAAACCCTGTGTGCGGCGTGTCACGTGCTTACTGACACAGCCTGTAATCCAATGCACTGGATACTTCCTTGAACTTAATTTTCTCATCTTATAAGCCAAGAATGATCTTACTTGGTTTGCAGTCTCACGATGGGATTTACCTGAGACACAGCCGGCAAAGCACTTAAAACAGTGCTGGGCACATTCTCAAGTGCTCAAATGTGAGTTCTTTCCTTTTCTCCACGAGGCCGAGACCCTCCAGTTATTCTTCCCTCATTTTGGTATTTTGGCCCATCCTCTTGGCCTTGTAGTAATGTCTTCCCCCAATACCACCTTCCCTGAGAACATTCTAGATAATATCATCGGGTGGGGAGGGAGACAGTTTAGGGTTTCACTGAATAACCCTCGCAAAAAGCACCAGAAAACTTAATAAATTTAGCAAAGTGCTCAGATAATTGAAAGAATGATCTTGGAGGCAACCTGCCATGTTAAACGCACTGGACCCCCAGTCCTTGGCGATGTTGAATAGTTAATGTATCCTGAACATCTTAGCAATGCCACTAACCATTTTAACTTTATCAAGAGGAAATGTCAGTGGTGTAGCGCCCCAGGACATTTTTCCTTTTGCCACCAGGGATTTTAAGGCCAGGCTCTGCTGTAGGAAGGGTAAAGGGGGAACTTCCAGAGGTGGGCTTTTTCCTGAGTAGAGTGTCTGTGTCACAGATATGCTTGTCACTTGCTTTGTGACTGCAAATGATCTCATCAGTGTGGCCGTTACTCAAACTCTCCAATTAAAGGTACTGGATATTCTCCAAAGTGGCAAATTCCTTTCTGGCTTTGCAAAGGATGCTAATGAGTTATATTGCTAATATAGTCATAAACCGTTATTTGCATAAGTAAAACGAAGTGAATGTGCAGATAAAATTAAACTTTAAAATGAAATATTGGTAAAAGGAAATGGCTAATGAATTTAGACACGTTATTGAACAGGTAAGTATGGCGACTGATTGGAGTACATAATTTTAATTGGTCTCATTGAATCAAAATCAATATTGAAAATTGTATAGCAGACCTGGAGCGCATCTATCTCTTCCTTCTGGTAAGATTTGAGTCTTCTCAAATCATCTGCATGAGTCCCAGGCCCTGTCTCCTGGGGAGGTCGCCACTCAGAGTGGGCCAGGAGGGAGGGAGAGGGTCTGATGGTTCTCTGTTCCAATAGAGGGCAGATAATCAATCCTGAATTCTGGAGGACTTCTTCCGATCCCAAAATGAACCCTCCAGAGATGTAGTGCAAAACCCAAGTGCCAATCTTAAACCTATGCCAAGTGCAGCCTGTGGAGGGGGATTAGGAGCCCTGGTTAGAGACTGGAATTAGAGAATTAATCTTCATGAGAGGCCTCGGGTTTGTGATATTAGTGGATGGGAGGCAGAAGCACAGCAACAGAGGCACCGACTTCTATCCCTCCCACATCCTGACCTCTGGAATCCTCTGGAAGCTTAGTTCTGTAAGGTTATTCATCCCCTACGATTCTTTGGCTATGACTGGGTTCCCTTAGGTGGTGTGCCTCACCTGGCATTGCCAGGAGAACACCGTGCACCGAATAGCTTAGATGAGGGGTTGACAAACCATAGCCTGTAGGACCAAATCCAGCTTACCATCAGTAAGCTGGTCAGTGAATATGGTCAGTATGGTCAGTGAGCTAAGAGAAGTTTTTACATTTTAAATGGTTGGGAAAAAATACCCCAAAAGAATAATATTTTATGGCCTGTGGAATTATATGAAATTCAAAATCCAGTGTCTATAAATGAATTTCTATTGGAGCACAGCCACACCCATGGGTTTATGTATTGCTTGAGGCTTTCTTGACCACTGGCCGAGCTGAGAACATGCAACAGATACCACCTGGCCCACAAGCCTGAAACATTCAGTATCTACTTCTTTGCAGGAAATGCTTGTCAACCTTTGCTTAGACTAACTGATTTCTAGGCAGCTCTAGAGCTGGGAGTGGGGCCTGTGTCGATGTGGGCTGGATACTTTAACAAGATCAGGATCGTATCGGGAGGGAGAAAAGGTGGAATCAGTGCCTAGTAGGAAATCACTGGTTTTCACTACCCTTGGGCAAGTCCCCTGATTTCTCTGAGACTCCATTTTGCCATCTGTGGATGCTGGGTAAAGCAGGTGTATTTTGGGAACATTAGAGAGAACTCTGGAAAAGATGTAGATATCACTGATTGACAGGTGAATGAATGAATGAATGGAGAGTGGTCAAAGGTCAGGCTGGGAAGCTAAGCTGACCTATATCACACCAGAGAGTTCTGGCTTTATTCTGTGGCCATAGGGGGCCTTTGAAGTATTTTAAGCAGCAAATGACAAGTAAATGACACTTGCATTGGAGAGAGAGAACATGGTATTTTGTGACCCACTAGAGCGAAAAGGTCAGTTGGGCAGAGAGTAAAAATAACAGAATGCCTCCTGAGAGGGAGCAGAGAAATACTCCAGGGAAATAATCAATCTTTCGTCTAGGAGAGAGAAGGGACGAGAAGGGCCAGCTCCAGGGACTGAGATATGGGATTGCATTGTGAAGCACACTCAGAGTAAAGCACCATTAGAATGGGCATGAAAGCCGGGTGTCATACAATGGTCCTGGGGCCAGTGAGGTGATAGGGAGAGCATGATGAACAGGTGATCTCAGGAAAGAAAGCAGAGAATCCGTCTTAGAGGCATGGGTTCTGGTCCTGACCCCATCACTAACTTACTGTGTGACCTGAGGCAAATGGATCTACCTTTCTGGTTTTCTGTTTTATTGTCTAGAGAGCCACTGAGAAAGAGAGCTCTCTCCAATAATCTAATTTCTTTTTTAAATTTTTATTTATTTGACAGAGAGAGAGAGAGAGAGCGCTCACAAGCAGGGAGAGTGGTAGGCAGAGGGAGAGGGAGAAATGGGCTCTCCACGGAGCAGATCACTCAACATGGGGCTCAATCCCAGGACCCTGGGCTGATGACCCGAGCCAAAGGCAGATGCCTAACCAACTGAGGCATCCAGGCACCTGTCCAATAATCTAATTTCTTTAAAAAACATTAATGTACCAGCAGGGACAGATTTTGAGAGCCTCAAAGTTGAAACACCAAATACAAAATTAGATGTAAAAGTAAAAACTTATAAAGATACAAGAAATCTGACAAATTATACATTTCAAAGCCCTAAAAAACACTCTAAAAAATCACAAAACCTGGAAAAATATCAATATATTATCATCAGCGAATGCCTCAACAAATCTTCCAGATTTTCCTACATTTTTTGGCTGTATACTTTTTGATCACCTCTTCATAGAACAGTGCTGTCATCGTATTTTCCAAAGAGAGGAGGGAAAGATAATTCACTCTTTCAGATGGAGGCTTGTTTTTAATTATCGATAATTGATAATTGGACTGCAGGAAACACATGACTCCCACAGCTGTATGTGTTGTTGTGGTCTCATAACAGGTCTGTAACCCACAAATACACAGATTCTACTATATTCTATTTGGCATGACTCCCATCAGAAAGCATCTGGGGGAAATCATGTTGGCCTAGGAGTAGGGAAGAGTGTCTTAAATTGGATAGAAAAGGAGCAGTGATAAAATTGACTTCATCAACAGACATCATAAGAACAACTACTATTAAAGAAAAAGAACAAGTACTATTTTTCAAATACTCTCTGTTCCACGTGTTTGGCACATATTATCTCATTTAATTCTAATAACAATAATATAAGGTATATTATTCTAAAGGTGAAGACACTGAAGCACAAAGAAATCAAATTACTTTCCCAATGTCAGGTGGCTAGTTTATAAGTGACCAGACCAAGTTAAGAGATCAGGTAGTTTGACTCACAAACCTGCCCCTCTTAACCAGGTGGCTTATCTCACCTCAGCTTCTTGCCATGTTACTTCTAAGAAAGTAAAAAGACATGCCACAAACTGAGAGAAGGTCCTTGCAATTCATAAAATCATTGAGGGATAAGTAGTCAAAATATATAAAGAACTCCTACATATCAATTTGAAGAAGACAAAGAGCTCTACAGAAAATGGGCAAGGGATGAGAATGGATAATTCATAAAAGAAGATGCCAGAAACACCAAGGTACACATGAAAAAATATTGAATGTCGCTAAAAATGGGGGGGAATGTAAATTAGAACAGCAAAAAGATTGCACTGGCAGTGGGGGGTGTGTGGATGCATGCCTGGTCTACATGTGGAGGCTGAGAAGTCTGGTAACACCAAATAATGGGACAGCCATAGGGAGTCGGAGTTCTTCTGAATGTGCGAAATGATTACTTCCAGGAGTACGCTGACAGTTTCTAACAGAGTCAAAGATTTAACCGTGTCAGGATGCAGCAATTTCAAGTCCATTTGACTTCGGTAGAAATCCTTACACTGTGTGTAGGGAGGAAAGTACAACATTTTCTTTCCTGCACTGTTTCAATTACAAAACGTGAACCTGACATAACGTGTGCTTGGGTGGGAATGGAAAAATTAACTGTGGCTGATGCGTGTGACACTGGGCAGCAATTAAAAGGAATGAATTGGATTGGCGTGTGTCAAACCAGATAAAGCCTAACATCATAAATCTGAACAAAAACATGCTGCAAAATTGCATGTATAATTTAACATCATTATTGTATAGTTTTAAAACTCAAAAGGAGCAGTGTATTGTGGACACTGTTCTGAACCATACATTGAGAAAAGTGCACAAAATGCATATCTATTTATAGTTCAGTAGTTACAAAGTGAACCATCGTGTAACCAAAGAGCCAGCACCCCAGAAGCCACTGTGTCTCCCTTTCTAATAAATCCAGCCCCTTCTGCCCCTGCACAAATAATCACTAGCCTGACTTTCTGTGTACATAATCCTAAAGGGAAAAATATTAGTTTTGCTTGCTTTTGAACTTTATTTCAATGGAATTAAGCTATATGTATTTTTTCTGGCCTCGCTTTTCTTGCTTAACGTGATCCTAGGAGTTTTCTTCCAGAATCATGCATCTAGCACCCCTTGCTCATTTAGACTGGCTTTATAATATTCCCTTGCATGAATATAATAAAACAAATTCATTCATTCTGCTGAGGATGGATATCTGGGTTGTTTGCAAATTTATACAATGAAGTAAAAGTACGTGTAAAGAAATCATGCTTCATACAGAAGCTAAGGTGATTGCTACTCCGGAGGCGAGAAGGGAGGTTGGGGAGTTTTAGATGTTAATGCCATGGCTTATTTCTTTAGGGGGGGAAAAAAAAGAACTGAATCAAACATGGCAACATCTTAGCACCTGTTTAAGTTCTGTGGCCAGACAGTGCTGTTCTTCTGTCATGTTCTGTATTTTTCCCTGTGTTGAAATCACTTACAATTTTTAACAGAAAAACAAACTGTGAAGTGCTTGAGGTGTGAAGTTGCTCTCTGCCACTTTCCTAGGTCCACGGAGGCAGATTGCAAAATTCTGCCTCTGATCCCAGACAAGCAAAATGATGTGCTCTGATGTGGGGCCTACAGGGCCCTGCAGGACAGTGTACTTGTCCAGAGGCTCTTTATTCCACAGCCACTCAGGCAGGCTGGGTAAGTGAGCCCCTGTGCAGCACCAGTTGGCTCCCCACCATCACACAGCCTTTTGGATCAGGATCACCCCACATTTGAATTCTCCCTTCAGCTGTAAGGGAACAGACATGTCGCATCTTCAGGTATGCATCTGGTTGCACAAAACCAGAGCGTAATGGACCCTACCGGGACAGAATTAGCCAATTCTGTCTGGATTGCCCCCCAGGGTGGGTCTGGGCACCAAGAGGGGAAAGAAGGGAAAGATGGCACCCTATAGTGGGGTGGTACAAGGACTTACCTTGAGTCACATATTTGGGATGTGATCAGAAGAAATCTGCAACACGGTGTATCCCTTTTGCCCATAACTGCACCTCGATCTGATTCCACCATTAGAGGGGCACCTGGGTAGCTCAGCGGTTGTGTCTACCTTTGGCTCAGGTTATGATCCCGAGGTCCTGGGATCGAGTCCTGCATCGGGCTCCCCCCAGGGAGCCTGCTTCTCCTGCATATATCTCTGACCCTCTCTCTGTATCTCTCATGAGTAAATAAATAAAATCTAAAAAAAAAAAATTTCCATCATTAGAGAGGCATTCCTTTGAGTTAAGCCTTGAGAATCCTGAGCAGAAAATGATTTCTAGAAGATATGGGGGTGGAAAGGAGTGATTGCTGTTTAATACTTCATAATAACTACACACTTAGCATATAGCTTCTCATATACACTCTGTATTTTACTTCTGAGAATATCTGTGAGTTGCTCATAGTCAGATTTCTGGTAGGGCCAGAAATCCATGCCAGGCCTGTCAGCTGCTGGAACCTCCAAGCCATGCTGCCTCCCAGTTATCAAGTTCTATGGGATTCTAATCCTCTATGATGAAAGGCATCTCTCTGATGCTGCTGGCTTAAGCCCTGGTTTTAGACATGAGATCTGGAGTAGGGAGAGTGCCCAACCCAAGGTCAGAGGACAAGTGAGTGCTGGATGTGGGGCCAAGTAATCTGAAGTTACACATGTCCTGAAGCTATACCACAAAGTCTGTCACTTGACCCATCTGGGGTGGGCTGCGGTGCTTAGAGTAATTCTGTACTTACACCCTGAACAGCTAAGGGGCTGCATGTCGGGGAAGAGCTCTGGACAATAAGGCAGGGACCTGGCCCCGCTTTGCCTTAGCTACTATATGCTCCCACATCCAGGAGCCCATGACTTCATGCCCTTTGACTTGCTTGATTAGGCAAGAGTAGGACGCCCCATACATAAGATGGAGGTGATGATACTTATCCTACGGACTTGTTATGACAGTGAGGTAAGTTTGGGAAAGTATTGGAAGCATCAAAATACTGAGCAAATGCCAGTGGTCTTTCTTATGAAATAAGCCCATGGTCACTTGCCATGGTGGGTGTTTCTCAAACCTTTGCTCTAACTGCTCTAGCAACATGGTCCAGATTCAGCCTCATTGCTCCTCTGGCTGACGTGCACAGGCCTTGAAGACAAGAAATGCCTGTTAGCCTTCCTTGGGTCCCACAGCATTTGTAAACCTTTAAAAATCTTGCACACACACACACACACACACACACACACACACACTGGATGTTTAGTGAAAAGTTAGTCATTCATTCATTCATTCATTCGTTTATGAACATCACTGAGGCCTCCCTGCCATGAGATGAACTCACCCAGTCTCCCAAAGGTCTCTGATCAAATATATAGAATGCCCCATCGTGCATAAAAATTGCCACCAGGAAGGTGATCGGTAGCTCACAAAGTAATGAACTTCCTAAAAACAATCAGCACGACTGCAGTAGGATTCCAAATCTGGTCAGAAATTTGAAAGCCCACCAAGAAGTATTGTATCGATCTACTGAAAATTTAGTGTTTATAGTTCAATAAAAATGAGAGGATGTGTTCCTTTTACTGATGAAAGAAAAAAGAAGGAAAGAAAAAAAGAGCTAAAGAGGCACTTAAAGATTTTTTCATTCTTTGCTTGGTGCTGTTTACACACAAATTTTCCAGTCCCGATTTGGTGACAACCTTGGGTGATAGCTACCATTGTTCCAAGTTTGTCATGACACCCTTAAAATAGGATCAAAACAAAACGGATGCTAATTAACACACAGACCTCTTTTTTTACATTCCTCAGAGTGCTTCCTTCTTTAAAAAGTAAGAGTTAATTTTTTTCAAAGTGATGCACACGTCTGGTTTTTCAAATCGCAAATAGCACTCAAAGGGCTTCTAGAAGTCACTGTAGTCCTCTGCAGGGCTTTATTAGCTCGCAGTCTTGCTCTCTAGAGGCAATCACTGTCTATTCTTTTAGCTATTTCTTCCAGTATTTATCTCCATATTTCTGAATAATATGCGTAGCTGGACGATAAATAGATTTTTGCTTTCATCCCCAAATTGCAGCTATGGCTTTAAAGCTGAAAATAACAGGTGCTCAGAACTCCCACAGTCTAAAGAGAATTGACAGGATGGCAAGACTAATCTCCCAAGATCTTACTAACATGTGGCAGAAATACTCAGAACAGATAACACTTGTCCTAGATCCTGTTCTAAACTCCTTAGGATCATTGACTCATTTATCTATTGTAGCGACCTTATGAAATCCCAGTGTTTTACAGATGAAGTCACTAAGGATTCCACAGGATAAGTCATTCTGACCCATGGCAGAGACAGGTTTCTATCTCCCGTGGTCTGGCTCTTGACCAGGACACAGTTTTGACCTCCCAATCGCCTTACTGTTACCCTTCCACTCCAGCCTAGATGAGCAGAACACCAGAAACTCTCAAAGGCTTTTGTCTTGGTGAAATTATGGTAAAGATGCAGGATTTCTTGCAGGACAAAGGGGCACTGGGGCTCATCCAAGCTTGAGGCACATTTTGTTGGCGCACTAGTGGAAGGGGACCGTTGCAGTGAGAGGCCAGGGTGTGTGGTTAGGTGGGGTCCGAAGAGGGAAACCCGGTGTTAGGAAGGCTCCCGAGGACCCTTCAAAAAACTCCTCCGGGTTCTCTAGGAGGGAATTAGCACCAAGATTCTTACCACGAGGTCAAGCGCTAAGACCAGCCAGTGCTAACTAGGAGGTGACAATAGCAGTATCAGGTCAACATGAGATGTTTGCCCTTTTACTCTGATCCCACTTCCTGACCCAAAGGGAGTGGGCTAAAATTGTCAACAGGCTTTTTTGAGTTCCTTGGCTGAGCCTCAGCCCAAGATGGGGAAGAAGGAGAGCATTCAACAGGATCTAAGATTGCAGTTTTGAAATAAAGAAAGGTGGATTGGACATTTCACACGTTTCTCAAAATGATCAGGAAGCTGTGGGGCCTGGCCAAAAGGTTATTAAGTGAAGGGAAGATGAAATTCAATATAGCACAGTTGAAGGCAGAGATCAGAGGAGAAAAATAAAAGCATCTCGTGTTGATACTCTCATCACGGACTGAGCGCGCTATCAGCAGCAGACGGGGGTGTTCACTGAATACATGTGGTTTTACTGCTTATTGTTGATGTGTCAGTTTAAGTATGTTCTATTGTTTTTTTTATTCTTACGGTAAATGATGAATTAGCCCTTTTTCATACTACCTCCCTGCACACAAACCTTTCCTTCCCAAGCCTACTGATTCAGTTACATGTTTAGAAAAATCAATTATAAAATGTATATTTTCATGGGTGTCTAAACATTGTTCACTAGTGGGCCATACTTTTACTGTGCCTCCATTTCCTTTCTTGGAAATCTGGGAGAATAAATAATTACTTTTTTTTAAGATTTTATTTATTTATTCATGAGAGACACACGAGAGAGAGAGAGAGAGAGAGAGAGAGAGAGAGAGAGGCAGAGACACAGGCAGAGGGAGAAGCAGGCTCCAAGCAGGAAGTTCGACGTGGGACTGGATCCCAGGTCTCCAGGATCGCCCCTGGGCCGAAAACAGGCGCTAAACTGCTGCCCCCTTCCACCACCCACCACCCCCCGCCTCTTGGGCTGCCCTTATTTTTCTTTTACATTGTTTCCTATATACATCTTTGAATACTATCATAAGACCTGTCAATCTCTTCAAATGCTCACACAAATGAAATCTCTCAAATGTTTTTTCCCCTTTTGAGTTCTCTCTCCTGAAAGTTCAATCTTCAGTGCCTGTTCTCTGAATTGGCCGCATAATATTATTCTGGAAATTCCTTTGGTCAATTTTCTGCATTGGATTTAGTTTTCCCAGATCCTAAGCCTTCCTTCCTCTTGTCCTCTTTCTTGGCTGGCCAGAAGTTCTTTCTTTCTTTCTTTCTTTCTTTCTTTCTTTCTTTCTTTCTTTCTTTCTTTCTTTCTTTCTTTCTTTCTTCTTTCTTTCCTCCACCCTTCCCTTCCTCCTTTTCTTCCTTCTGTCTCCTTTCTTTCTCTTGTCATGGTATGTCTGAAAATGTCTTCGTTATAGTTTCATTTATTTTGCTCATATGGTTGCGTAAAATAGTCTGGATATATAGTAAATTGGATTTTCTCTCAAAGCAGAGGTTGAGACAAAAATATACATGTAGGTGTTTAAGACTGTTCCAGGGAACAAGAGTAAGGGACAGGGGGAGTGGAATAAGGACCCCAGGAAAGACAATATCAAGATATGCTACTGTGTTGGCTGATGCTATTAGGGGCTGTTGCTCCATCTCGCCAGAACATTGTGTGGAATTTATATGGAGGACAAAAGGCAGAACATGTATGCATCAGCTCTCATTTTCTACTGGACAAGGGTGTCCTTGTAGAATTTATTCCTCTTTATTTCCCTGTTGTGCAGACGTGAGCACTAGGGTTCTCATAGCTATTTTATGCCATGGCATCAGAGAAGCCTGAGGATAGGAAGCAAGGGGTATGTGGTGTGAGGTTGGGATGAAAGGTATCCACCAGGTACACTGTGGAAGCTCACAGTTTGGAAGTGGTTGCCACAGTAGCAGCTGGAACAAGAGTTAGGACTGAAAGGTTGACAGTAGTGCACAAGAAGTAGTGGATACAGCCTCATCTTGCACCATCCAGGTCTGTTTAAAACCTTCATTAAGTCCAGTTCATCACATGATCCTCTTTAAGCTGTCAGCTGGCCATTGCAAAAAAGACATAATCCAAATAATTTTTTATTACTGTAACTACTTATAGGTTCCACTGCTGCATGTCATCTGAGGATCTTTTAATATTTATCATCTTTCTCCTACATCATCCTTTCTAGATTTCCCTCACCATTAGTGGAAATTTCACCTGCTTTAGGTTGCTTGTTCTTAAGGTGACTTAGACCATTATTCCTGAGAAGACAGCCCTGAGCCTTTCTTTGTTCTGTTATTTATCACTAAACATGTCCTTATCAATTTACGATGCTCATTGGGCTTGACATCATGGAGGAATGCCCCAGTGATTCCCTTGAGTCCCAGATACACCTCTCCTCTCTCTATAACTCTAGATCCTCTTGGTAATTTAGGTTAATTCATACAGAGTTACTCTTTTACAGTTTACTAGGTTGTTTGACATAAGGATTCAAAAGGTTTAAGGTCAGTAAGCAAATGGTAACATTCTTTGTAAAATTTAAATGTTGATATACTTCATAAGAGATATTTCTTGCTTTCTGATTGTTCCTTTTTCATAGCTTCCTGCATGTCTTTCATGATCACTATATCTTCTTTACTTCCTCTGAAGGTAGTGGATGCATTTTGGGGACCATTTCTGTATCCGGCTTTATTCTCGTTTCCTTCAGGTTTTTAAAAAAAAATCTGTGTGCTTTGGTGTCCCTCTTTCATGTTTAATGAATAGTTAATTAATAGTTTGGAGATCCTTAGAATCCCATGCATATTTAAATGTGATTTTAAAAAGCTGAATGAAATCCTGTGATTGGGGATTCTGAATAAAGGGGATCAAGCTGTGATGATCCCTCTCAAATGTTAGTATCTTGACTTCTTATCTCTGAGGCTATTCTGTGTCTCAAGAGAAGAGTCCTCCAATCTTCAATCTTGAGTAACATTGGCTTATTTTTTTTTTAAATTTTTTTAATTTATTTATTTATGATAGTCACAGAGAGAGAGAGAGAGAGAGAGAGAGAGAGAGAGGCAGAGACACAGGCAGAGGGAGAAGCAGGCTCCATGCACCGGGAGCCCGATATGGGATTCGATCCCGGGTCTCCAGGATCGCGCCCTGAGCCAAAGGCAGGCGCCAAACCGCTGCACCACCCAGGGATCCCAACATTGGCTTCTTATAGGGTTGCAGTGATAGGCCAGGAGATAGAGGCGTGGTGACCAATATTTATTTTGTAAACTTTCACTTAATTTCCCACGTTTAGTCCAACATTTCATTTGTGTTCTCCACCCTATGTCATGCTCCTAAATTTGGTATTACTCTATTTTGATTCCTACAGAGAATAAACTTTCTGTTTTCTGTTTGGAGAAATAGTTACTTATCTACAGTATGTTTGGGAAGCTATTTGTTCTGTGCAAGGAATTTCAACCAACCTGCCTATTGGCAGCCCCACACTTGGTAGCTGCCTTCTCTTGTACCTGCTGCTGAGCCCACTTAGAGCTCAAAGGATGATCAACCAGCTCATCTTGCTCAGTATTCTCCTTGAGATCCTGAATTAATTTCATCTTGGTACTTTAGTTATTACTCTATCAGTTTCCAGTCTTCCAGAAATCTGTTGAACTCTCCTGTCTAAACATGTTTCCTCTAAATTGTTCTTGTCCTTATTTTTTTTTCACTTCTTTATTTTTTATTGTAATGAAATATGCATCACATACAACTTGCCATTTTAACGATTTTAATTGTACAATTCAGCATGATTGATGGCAACCACGATGCTGTGCAACCATTACCACCAGCTGCCTCCAAAATTTTTCATCATCTCAAACAAAACCTCTGTGCCCATGAAGCAAGAATTCCTCATGAATTTGGCCTATCCTCATAAGTTTGTCCCTATGGATTTGCCTATTTTACATATTTTGCATAAGTGCGAATCAGACAATATTTGTCATTTGGTGGCTGGGTATTTCACTTAATGTAATGTTTTCAGGGTTCATCTTTGTTGTAGTGTGCAATAGAACTTTTGTTCCTTTTTATGGTTGAATGATATTTCATTGTGGATAGACCACTTTTTTGTTCATCCAATCATCCATGTGACACTTTTTGACTACTGTGAATAATGCTGCAATGAGTATTGGCATACCATGCCTGTTTGAGTCCCTGTTTGCTATCGTTTTGGTTATTACCTGGGAATAGAATTGCTTTTGACTACTACTGATTCAGTCTCCTTACCTTTTATAGGTCTATTGAAATTCTCTATTTCTCCTTAAGTCAATTTAGATAATTTGTGTGTTTCCAGGAATCTGTCCATTTCATCTAGGGTCCCCTGCTTGTTGATATATAATTGTTGATAGCATTTTCTTTTTTCTTTTTTTTTCTTTTAGTATTTTCTATCATACTTTTTTTCCCCATAAATCAGGAGTAATGTCCTTTTTTCACTTTTGGTTTTGGATATTTGCATCTTCTCTCTCTTTTTCTTTATCAGGCTAGCTAAGGATTTGTCAGCTTTGTTAATTATTTGAAAGAATCAAGGTTTCATGGATTCTTTGTTGTTTTCCTATTCTCGATTTTACTTATCTCTGCTCTATTGATTATTTCCTTCCTTCTGCTATCATTGGGTTTATTTTGCTTTCTTTCTCTGATTCCTGAAGTTGTAAGGTTAGCTTATTGATTTTTAAATGTAACATTGATAGCTATTTCCTCTGTGTACTCACTGCCTTCCCTGCAACCCAGTAGTTTTGATATGTTGGGTTTCTTTTTGGTTTTCACTTAATTTTTAAAAGATTTTATTTATTTATTCATGAAAGACACACACACACAGAGGTGGAGACATAGGCAGAAGGAGAAGCAGGCTCTTTGTGGGGAGCCCAGTGGGAGACTCGCTCCCAGGACTCCAGGATCATGACCTGAGCTGAAGGCAGATGTTTAATCATGGAGTCGCCTAGGTGCCCCTGTTTTCATTAATTTCTAATTATTTCCCAGTTTCCCTTGTGATTTCCTCTTAGATCCATGTTTAAGAGTGTGTTATTTAGTTTCCTCATATTTATGAATTTTTAGTTCCCTTTTGCTATTAATTTCTAGTTTCATTCCATTACAAGAGAAGATACTTGGTATGCTTTCAATCTTTTTTAGTTTATTGAGACTTGTTTTGTGCCAACACATGGTTCTTCCTGGAGAATGTTCTCTGTGCACTTGAGAAGAATAACATTCTTCTGTTGGTGGGAAGAGTGGTCTGTAAATGTCTGTTAGGTATGGTTGGTTTCTCATGTGGTTCAAGTCTAGATGTTCCATCCATTATTGAAAGTGGCATCTAGAGGTCTCCTCCTATTATTATAGCATCCTTGCATTTTATAGCTTTTTCTCTCATTTAGTTTTATTTTAGAGAGATTGGAAAGAGAAATATTCCAGGTCAGAATTATTCAGGTTTAATTAGACCCCACTATTAGAATAGGGCTTTATTCTATAAAAAACAAGGTTAATTGATATTTTTAAGGATCTACCATAGAGAAAGGACTACATTAGTTTTTTCCACAATTATTTCACCAAAATCTTCATGAGACCCTTTGAAATAAGTATCATGACTAGCATTTACAGATGAAGAAATTGAAAGCCAAGTTTCTCAGGAAACTTGCCCAAGATCACACATTAGTAAATGGCAAAGCCAAAATTCAAACCCTGGTCTCATTCAAAAGCAATGCTCTTGGCACAGCATTATGTTACCTTGAACATTCTTTGGTTTACATTTTATCTCATGGGAGCCTCAAACATCCTTTGAGTTGGAAAAGTCTGGTGGTTTTTTACTATTGCTTCTTGACAAACCAGGAAGCTGAGGCCAAAGGAGTTAAATCACATTTTTGAGCATATAGTGTAGTTTCACGGTAAAGCTGGAGCTACAACTTATGAGCTCTAGTAAGCCTGAATCTCATGCTCTTTCTCTGATGATACTTAAATCCTCAGTTTGAAAAAAACCAAAACAATGGTGTTATCCAATTTTTAAAAACTTGTACAAAAATTCAAAGAGAGGCTTTCTTATCCCAAATAAACCACCAAATGTAAATATCTGTGGAATGAAATGCTAGGAGAAGTTATGTTTTCTTTTTAAAAATGAACACGTGTTAAAAAAAAATGAACACGTGTTTAGGGAGAGGTTGTATACAGCAGGAGCACCAGAGTCCAGTGGGGTACTAACACATTAATAACAAAGATCACCCTTTAAACAAACCTGCTGACCTCTTACTCTCCTCCTACCAGTCAGTGTTTTCAGATCTATGAGAGCATCTTGAAGCTTCCCAGTAAGTCTCTGTACTGGCTGGGGGCAGCACACTCTTTTCCCTCCGTTGAAACTGACTTTGGGGGAGTCCTGGTCAGCAGGTGGGAGAAGCCTCCATCCCTGCCCTTCTCTGAGTGTGTGCTGTCGCTCCTAATGGGGAAATGATCAGTGCCTGCCTTCTCTGTCTCTCCTGATTAGAATCACAGGGGTCTTCACACTGGGGACCAGACTTAGTGTGTTCTTGAGCCAACCTTGACCAGGGCAATGGTTGACAAGCAGCCTTAGGCCTGCCAGGGAGACAGGGGCCTGGAATTATTCCTGCTGCTTGCTGCTGCCTGCTGCTGGCCTGGCTGTGTTTGTTTATTCAGAAATAAGTGAGATTTCTGCCTTCCCTATTTACCCTTCAGTCCACGAGGGGCTGGAGCTCTAAAGTAAGCCCTCCGTGGTCTTAGACTGTCACTTGCTGCAGGGGCTGAAATGTCCTCCCTCTTGTTTCCAGATCATAGAGGAGTCCCATTAGGAGGGAGGGACTGCCTTTTGTTGTTGTTTGACAGCCTGACCAGCCTGCTGGCTTGAACCCCCTTGTAGAGCTCCTGCCTAAACCCCCCTGGATCTCAGCGATCCCTTTGTGCTGCTGTGCATATTGGATAATCCAGCCAGTACTAGTCTTAGACCTCAGCAAGTGGCTTCCATCCTTGCTCACACCCTTTAGAGTCTCCCACTAGGGGTCACCTCCAGCCAGAGCTCCCTCTTGGGGCAAGAAGCCACCAGTCAAGGGGATGTGCTCACCAAGAGCTCATACCTTCCCCCTTTAGACCTTGCTTCAGATACTTGAGATGAAAGAATTTTTTGCCCCACCAGGTATGAACCTGCTTCCAGGGCCTTTGAAGGCTTCTCCACTACATGCTGCCAGAGTATGCACTGCTCTGGGCTGGCAGCTTAGCCAAAGATGCTGGAGTGGCATGTTTTATTCAATCCTCATCAACCTTAAAGGACTTCTCCCCGCCATGTATCAAGCGAGGAAATTAGCCCTCGAAGAAATAAAATTATTTGCTGGCTGAGCTAGGATTTAGGTTCATATGGGGTATGGGATGAGTTTGGACATGTGTGAATGTGCAAGACCTATTGCACAGGAGGACACAACTTGAGAAGGGAAGGAGGGGGTCAGGTGGGGGTTGGGGATGAGGGGCTCCACAGAACCACATGCAGCACAGAACACAGAGAAAGCAAGGATTCTGCACTGCGGTGTGGCTCTTCAGCTTGTTGTGAAGATCTATTTGTCAAAGAAGAAATATGTGATAGAACCCATTTTATCATCGAGCAGCCTGTTAGCCAGACTTACAACTTGCTAGTATTTTTTTTCTGCGTTGCATGAAGGCCTCCATTTGTTCTCTTACCCTGGACCCCACAGACATGAGAGTGGATCTGAGCTCAGTTTTTGTCCCACCAGTCCCACTGCCTCACTGTCACTTGCTCTTGTGACCCCAGATATCTCATACCCAGGATAAGCAACCGTGTGACACAGAATAGCCCTTTGGCATTATAGGAGGCAGAGAGAAGTGAAATACATCTGGAGAAATTAGAATGTGCTAATGGAAATCACAGGGGCTTTAGAAACCAAGGAACATGTATCCTACCTCCGCCAGCAAAGAATTTGATTTCTTCAAAGCCTAATTTTCTCACTTGATACATGGGGAGAGATTCCCTTACTTTAAGGTTGATGAAGGTTGAATAAAATATGCCACTCTAGCATCTTGCCCAATGCCTGGTCTGTAGCCAACACTCAGTAAACAAGGCTGTCTCTCCTGCTGATTTTGAAAGGATTCATTCTCCTTGAACAAGATGAACCAACAATCATCTCATGGATATTTCCAGCATGTTGCATAGAAAAGACATTTGCCACTGGAACCTGACATCTATCCCAAGAATGATCCTTCCCCTCACCGTCCAGTCTGTTCTTGGACACCTGCCTCCACTCCTCCTCTCACTTCTCAAGCTATCCGCTCAGCACCTTTGGGAGGTTGCTTTCCCAGCTGCACAGGCTGTTACCATTTTGCTTCACTCTTGTGTGCAGTGACTTTCTAGGATTTTGTCTGTTCTCTTTGCCATGAGTGTTTCCCATAAGCAGTTCTGGAAGGTACATCCAGATTGACCTTTCTCCCTCTTAGGCTCTGGCTGTCGTGGCAGGTCTGGGTGTGGGCACCACCCGTGGTTGAATTAGGGCTATGGACGAGTCTGGTGTGTGCCACCTTCTCAGGAAACAGAAGGCAGAGGATGAGGTAATCTCCTAATTCCAGAAAACTGAGAGGCAGTGATAAAGTTCTTTGCTTTGCCCAGAAGAGAAAGCAAGGAGCTTCATGCCTAGCAAACTTCCAGGCAAGCTACACTATAACTCCTCCAAGTCTTCATTATAGGTTGGTGTGTTACAGGTTTCTTGGCAAAGTTGAATTTTTAAAATTCTGACTTCGGTTAGCTCAACTTAAAGAGAATAAATTTTTAGCCTATAAATAGAATTCTATAACCAAACTGTCAGAGGGAACCTGGCGGCATATATGTAGAGGATATATAAAGAGGTGAACATTTTGGCAGGGAGAGAATCTAGGATGACTGGAGTTATTAGAACCCTCTTGCTAGGAGATTCTCTCACAAATGGCACTCCACTGACCCAGCTGCCCAAGGAAGAAGAAAACCTGGACCCACTCTTGCCTTTGTCTTTCCTATGCCTTCGGCAGTCATGAGATCCTCTTCTTCCACCTCCTTGATGTTTCTCAACTCCCTTTGTCTCTCAACATTCCTACTGTCATTATCCTTTGACAGGCCTTCTGATAGTCTCCTAAGTCACCTGCTGCCTCGAATCCAGAAGAACCTCTCCTGGTTCCCAGGTGCAAGGAGAGTATGTGCATGATGGTCTCCAGGGGCTTGGTCAGAAGGATAGATCCAAGAGCTGGAGAGGAGACAGAGGGCTGTTTCAGGGAGAGGTCAGAGTGTAGCAGTCAGAGAATGGCCCTGCATCCCAGGTGTTCCCAAGAACATGGGGGGAGAGAGAGATACGTGGGCTTTGAGAACAAACAGAAGAACGAATGGGTTCTGAAATGGCTGGACCTCCTGGAAGCCTTAGAATCACACTTGTGAACTGGTGCCTTTTAGTTTAGGTATTTGCTGACTTGAGAAACAAATTTTTGAGACCAAAGCTTGAGTGTAGGCTGTTTATCTGGGCAACATTGACACAAAATAGGAGAAGGGACTCATGGAGAAGGTTAGAAAGTGAAGTCAAGGTTGAGTGACAGAGGTGGCTGCCACCGTGGAAGATGGTGCCCAAAACCCTGTCTAGGGACAGGAATAGCTTGTACCTGTGCAAATAAATCCTTTATGCAACTCTCAGATTTCCCTGTTTGAGTCTGTCACCTGTTTCCTGCCTGGATGCCAGTTATTACAGACTGGACTAGGGGCTAGGGAGCATTTAAGGAGTTCTTTTTTTTTTTAATCGAAGTTTGATCTGCCAACATATAGTATAGCACACATGCTCATCCCGTCAAGTGTCCCCCTCAGTGCCCACACCCAGTCATCCTCCCCCACCTCCCCCACCTCCCCTTCCACTACCCCTTGTTTGTTTCCCAGAGTTAGGAGTCTCTCATGGTTTGTCACCCTCTCTAATTTTTCCCACTCATTTCCCCCTCCTTTCCTTATAATCCCTTTCATTATTTCTTATATTCATAGGGAGTTTATCTTTGTGTATGGTGCAAGAGAGTGGTCTAGTTTCATTCTTCTGCATGTGGATGACCAATTTTCCCAGCACCATTTATTGAAGAGACTGTCTTTCTTCCAGTGGATCGTCTTTCCTCCTTTGTCGAATATTAGTTGACCATAAAGTTCAGGGTCCATTTCTGGGTTCTCTATTCTGTTCCATTGGTCTATGTGTCTGTTTTTGTGCCAGTACCACACTGTCTTGATGACCACAGCTTTGTAGTACAACCTGAAACTCAAAATGGATGAAAGATTTAAATGTGAGACAAGACTCCATCAAAATCCTAGAGGAGAACACAGGCAACACCCTTTTTGAACTTGGCCACAGTAACTTCTTGCAAGATACATCCATGAAAACAAAAGAAACAAAAGCAAAAATGAACTATTGGGACTTCATCAAGATAAGAAGCTTTTGCACAGCAAAGGATACAGTCAACAAAACTCAAAGACAACCTACAGAATGGGAGAAGATATTTGCAAATGACATATCAGATAAAGGGCTAGTTTCCAAAATCTATAAAGAACTTCTTAAACTCAACACCAAAGAAACAAACAATCCAATCATGAAATGGGCAAAAGACATGAAGAGAAATCTCACAGAGGAAGACATAGACATGGCCAACACGCACATGAGAAAATGCTCTGCATCACTTGCCATCAGGGAAATACAAATCAAAACCACAATGAGATACCACCTCACACCAGTGAGAATGGGGAAAATTAATAAGGCAGGAAACAACAAATGTTGGAGAGGATGCGGAGAAAAGGGAACCTTCTTACACTGTTGGTGGGAATGTGAACTGTTGCAGCCACTCTGGAAAACTGTGTGGAGGTTCCTCAAAGAGTTAAAAATAGACCTGCCCTACGACCCAGCAATTGCACTGTTAGGGATTTACCCCGAAGATTCAGATGCAATGAAACGCCGGGGCACCTGCACCCCGATGTTTCTAGCAGCCATGTCCACAATAGCCAAACTGTGGAAGGAGCCTCGGTGCCCATCGAAAGATGAATGGATAAAGAAGATGTGGTTTATATATACAATGGAATATTACTCAGCCATTAGAAACGACAAATACCCACCATTTGCTTCAACGTGGATGGAACTGGAGGGTATTATGCTGAGTGAAGTAAGTCAGTCGGAGAAGGACAAACAGTGTATGTTCTCACTCATTTGGGGAATATGAATAATAGTGAAGGGGAATATAAGGGAAGGGAGAAGAAATGTGTGGGAGATATCAGAAAGGGACACAGAACATAAAGACTTCTAACTCTGGGAAATGAACTAGGGGTGGTGGAAGGGGAGGAGGGCGGGGGGTGGGGGTGAATGGGTGACGGGCACGGAGGGGGACACTTGACGGGATGAGCACTGGGTGTTATTCTGTATGTTGGTAAATTGAACACCAATAAAAATTAATCTATAAAAAAATATTCATAGGGAGTTCTGAGCATCAGGTTTGGGTGCCTAAAATCTAGAGCAGGGGAGCAAGGAGCAATAACTGTCCTGGGGAAAGGGATTGAAAAGGATTCCTGCAGGTGTCCCATGCTGTGGCATCAGGCCAGTGTTGGCTGGGAAGTGAGGGGTACACAGTGGTAATGAGAGCAAACAGCTGTCATTGTACCAAAGTAGTCACTGAAGTCAGGCTGAGAGAACCTGTAGCAGGACCCAAGAAGGGCCCAGTTTTTCCAAGGGGTCCTGATACCCTCAGATCCAACATGGAGCTGGGACCAGTCACATTCAGCTGTGGCATGAGACTGAGTGTTGGCTGCCTTCCAGTTACTGCTGCTCCCTTTTCTGTCCTGCTCTCTCTGTGCCCCAGAGGCTGACCCGTTTGGATTGAAGTCACAGGCTTCCCCAGCCTGGGGCTTCTGTTGAGCTCAGTGCCTGGTGGCAGGAGCAGGGGGCTCAGGAGTTTAATCTCCCAGCTCCCTTCCTGCAAGGTTGCCATGGCCTGCCTGCATCACTGCACAAAATGCCACGGCCCAGTCAATTAGCCCTCTCTCTCTTTCTGGGCTCTGATAAGCCCACCCTCCTCCTGGCCCTGCAGCCCCAGGGTGGCGAAGAGCTTGCACTTTTGTCATTGGCTCCTTTCATTACACTTCCCTCCAATATCCAATTACTTTCCCTCCACATTCCCTTTGAATGTGCCATTTAGATCTAGAGCCCCTTGGATGAACTGGATTTCACACTCAGGAGAGGTCCCAGAGGGAAGGAGAGGTAGACCCAGGAGGCAGACAGGGACTGAGAGAAGGGCCAGCCAGCCTGTCCGGATGACAGGGGTGAGGAAGCTAAAATCTGATGGCACACGGGCACTAGACACTCAGTTCCCTCCAGAAATTCAGACCAGGTCTGGGGAGCAGCAGATGGCATCCAGACCCCACTTTTTAGAGGGCCAGGCCCTCCTAACACACCCCCGGGGTTGGCCACATCACTCAGGGCGACCTACTGGGTAGGGCTGAAGGAGCAGGTGCAGACACCTGTCAGGGAGCACAGAGACACCATAGAGTAGGAGAAAGCAGATGTGCACTGAGCCCGCATAATCACCTCTCAGCTGCTTTACCTGTATCCTCATTTGCTCTTTGTAGCTGCCCTTGAGGTTGCTCTGGTTATCCAGGTTCTATGGGTAAGAACCATGAGGCTTAAACGGGTTCAATAAATTCCCTTAGATGGGACACCTAGGTGGCTCAGTAGTTGAGTATCTGCCTCCAGCTCAGGTTGTGATCCTGGGGTCCTGGGATCGAGTCCCTTATCGGGCTCCCCACAGGGAGCCTGCTTCTCCCTCTGCCTGTGTCTCTGCCTCTCCCTGTGTATCTCTGGTGAATAAATAAAATCCTAAAAAAAAAAAATTACCCTAAATCACCCTAGCAGGATTCACACGGATGCTCATTCCACTATGTATCCCAACGCACTCCTCCCCAATATGGGGGGGGGGCTCAGCAGCTGGGCAGGTAACCCTGTTGCATGTTGTCCTCTCCCTCCGCCCCCAAACCCCCATCCAACCGAGTCTCACTAATGTTGATCCGAAGGGTAATTTTCTTGTCAACTGTATAATTAATGGGCCGCACACTACAGTGGCCCTCTGTTATTCTGCTTCTCGAAGATATATTTCAAAATGAATAGCTGTTTAACCAATCACTTGGCAGACGTATTACCCTTAGGTGTTCCTGTCAGTCAGCGTTTTCACACCCTGAGTCTGAAGGAGGCAGAATCAATTTGGGTATCTGCTCTGGGAACGTGAAAGCAGGCACAAATTAGAAATTCTTGGAATATCAGAACTTGTCGCCTATTAGCACTGAGCGGAGCGCAGATTGCCCTTGCAAGCTCCTTGGCCCTGCGCTCTGGCGCGCTGGCTTTGTCTGCCACTTTTAATAAAGCAGGAAGAGGTCTTTTGTCGTGGCTCTAAGATAATGTCTGTACAGCATGTGTGTTCTTTCTCGGCAATCAGAGCATTGACTTTGCGGCTTAAGCAAAGGCTTAAGGAGATAGCTTTACAAAAATCTCAAAACTTCTGCTGGCCCGGGAGTGGGAGAATGAAGGGGGTGCGCCTTTGTTCGAAAACAAAATTGTGACACATTCGAAGGGTGCTTCGGAGGCATCTTCCTGGGAAGAGAGTTTTACAAGAGGCTCACTGTTGTTGGTGAATTAATAAAGGACTTGGAAGACACAGTCATTTCAGAGAACCAGTCATCCCAATTGACCTGGTCCCTCGCCCTGCCTGCCAGTGTTTGAAGAGGCAGAGATACTCGTAGAAACATTGCTGGTGCTCAGTTCTTGGCTCACGCTGGAGGTCACTTACCTGTCAATGGCGCATCATTAACTAAGTGTCTCTCTACCCGAGAGGGTTCTCCAGCTACAAGACTGTGCTCAGCTCTTGAGTTCAGGAACACTCTGGAAGAAGAGTCAGGAGTCCCTAGAAGCAACTCTCAATCTATGTGTGACAGAGATTGGTGAATAAACAGTCCAACTTCCACATCACTCAGTGGGAAACTTATGAGGTGAATCCACATGGTTTTCCAAAGGGCTGCCATAGGATTGGGCCCAGTTGCTTGTGATAGGAAGACATTGATTGACAGCCTCATTTTGTGTAGGTGAAAGTATAGGCTCTGAGATCATTGGTTTTTCTCTTACACTCCATTTACACAGAGTAGATGTGTCTCACCTCACCCCTCTTGGCCTGCTTTTACCTCAGCCAGTGCTGCCCAAATCTGGCTTCACACATAGTGGTCTGACTACTCCTTGTCTCATCTGAACTGTGAAGCACTCTTTCTGTTTCAGATTTTCTCAGAAGCCATGGAGTAGAATACCTGTGAGAAACTTCCCACAATCTGACATGCTCAGATTCCACATGTGAGGGAATGACTGCCCTCTGGAAGCTGTCAATGGAAGCTAGAAGTCCACGGATGGGTAAAACTCCCTTCTCCTCAACTGATGTGTATGCTATGTGACCAAGAGGGTCTCAGAGGGACCAAGGTCCAGGTGCCTCCAAACCCAAGCCAAACCAAACAAAACCCTACCTGGGCAGTGGCCATGTGAGGTTGTGCTCTCTGGAGGAAGGCAGGCCAAACAGCTGAGACCAGAAATATCCCTAGAAAGCATACCAGTAGGATAGGATTCAGAAATTGGACCTCTCACTAATTGACCAGATGGCAATGTGGGCCCCACTGCAGGGGGGAAGTGGGGTGTCCATGACTCCTGGTCTGCAAAGGTTTCACAGTGGCCAAGATTCCCAGTTATGGTGGATCAAGAGGAGGTGTGCATGGCAGGTGAAATACTGGCTTACCTGGAGCTGGGGAACTTGACAGATATGGGACAATTGTCAGGACAGAGCTCCTAGAGTTTACTGTCTTCTGCCAACAGCTCTCGAAGTCTTGAAGAAACAGAATGAAAGCCTCAGGGCACATTGTGGACATCAGAAGGTCTCTGTGGAGGCTCCATGGAGGAGCTCTGCATTTCTCTTCGTTGTAGAACACTGTGTGCTGAAAATGAGGCCCAGAATCCTATTTTCAAGAGAACAGAAATAGAAAAAACCCTGGATGCATAGCCTTGAAGTCTCTCACACCAAGTAAGGGCCTTAATAATGAAATATTGGTACCCTGAGAACAAGGATGGGAATTTTTTTTAATTTTTATTTATTTATGATAGTCAGAGGGAGAGAGAGAGAGGCAGAGACACAGGCAGAGGGAGAAGCAGGCTCCATGCACCGGGAGCCCGACGCGGGACTCGATTCCGGGTCTCCAGGATCGTGCCCTGGGCCAAAGGCAGGCGCCAAACTGCTGCACCACCCAGGGATCCCAAGGATGGGAATTTTTGTCAGTGGCCTGAGAAACTTGAAGTTGGATTTTCCTAATCTGTCTCCCTTGATAGAGAAGAGCAACTTCCCTCTGCCTGGAGGTCTTCAAAAAGCTCCCATGAAGCAGTCACCTTGCAAGATGATACTTGTTCACCTTTTGACCCATCCTTCCATCCCTTCCATTGACTCCGGAACAATAACTAGGGTCAGGCTACATACAGTAGGGTGCGGCCACCTCCCACTCTGGAAGGAAATGGTATATTCACTTGAAGAATTGCAAGACCTGGTAGATACGTGCTGGGACAAATCATGGGAGGAGCTGGGCCAAGACCTCTCTTGATGAATTCTGCAGCATGACTAGGCTGTGTGGACAGATATCTTGTGGCTAAGGCCACATCTCCCAGCAGGGCTGATGCTGCTCGAGGTACCCACAAATCTCAATCGGAGAGTCAGAGCACAGACCCCTTGGACTCCAAAGCATTCTGAAGTGAGGCCATGCTTTCTGCAGCAGAGAGCTGCTTGCTGTTTGAAGATCATCTTCTGGCATGTTGTGCCTTTGGAGAGACTGAACAACCATGGGCCATCATGGGACTATGGGGACAAAGTCGCCCACCATTAGCTGAGTACCCTCAAATATACTTGAGTTGTAAGATTGAGTACGCAGAACAACAGCTTATTGTATGATGGAAATGGGACATTTAGAACTGAGTCTCAACAATTCCCAAGAGCACAAATGTGAAACACACACAGATGGTCTAGACTTGGATGTTAAGTACCTCTCTAGGACTAATGCTTCTCCTTGAACTTATGCTTATGGCTTCATGGTGTTCCATCTGATCAGCTGATAGAAGAGAAATTCAGCCATGGTTCAGGGATGGGTTAATATATTAATGTGCTAATGTTATATGTAAATATATAGTAATATGTATTATATAATATATACTTGTATGTAACTATATCATTATGATGTAACATACTATATAATGATATACCATGCATATCATATATTATATACATTATATATAATGTATTTCATATATCAATAAATTATAATCAATATAATTATCTATATTTATATATAAATATATACATACATATATACACACAGATATAAATATGTATAATTGCATATTGTGTTAGCATATACATACATTAATAGAACATATTAATATATAAGTGATTATATTTAATACATTCATGCTTATGAAAATGGACTGTCACACACCAGAGTATCTCTGAAAGAGAAAACGTAGAGAAGAAACTTCCAAGGGGCAAAGCTATGACTAATGCACTTTGTCACTGTACTTGTACTCCTGACACATGTGAAAGGTTTGTCTGGTTGGTCAGACACACAAAAAGGGACAAGACTGAATGATCAGAGGAAAGGAAGTTTAAGGCAAAGGCAGGTGGGTAAAATGAATACAAAGTGGGCTAATCTTTGTGTCTCATTTTAAAGCTCACCAGAGAGCCTATTCCTCACAGTACTCAGTGACCAGGTAGACAGAATGGCTCGCTGATGGAAGTTAGCCATTCTCTCTCCCAGGCTACTTTGCTGTCTGTACAATGTGCTAAAATGGTGGTCATGGGAGAAAGAATAGAGGTTATACATTGACCAATGACTAATCGAGCTTACTGCCATTGCTGAATACCCAGCTCACTAGCAGCAGAGATTGACTGGACAATCATCATGGTGCCATCCATGAGGAGATCAACCAGCCCTTTGGTAGCAGGCTGTTAAGTTGGTCTTCCATTCTACAGATGATAACTTTTTGTCTTTTTTTTTTAAAAAAAAGATTTTATTTATTTATTTGAGAGAGAAACAAAGATAGTGAGATCATGAGCAGGGAGGAGAGGGAGAAGCAGGCTCCCTGCTATGCAGGGAGCCTGACATGGGCTCGATCCCAGGTCTCTGGGATCATGAATTGAACTGAAGGCAGATGCATAACTGACTGAGCCACCCAGGCACCCCTAGGTTGGGATACTCACCACTATACTAACAAGGATGGCAGTGCTTTTTGTCTTTATTTGAATTGTCACTTATTCCAGATATGATCTGTTTTCCCTGTGTTTGGTTCCAGTATGGTAGCCAGGGCTACCATAAAAATGACTGATTTACTGACATGAGATATCCACAACATGGCTTCAAGCCAAGGTCTATTTTATGACCAAAGAGATGTGACTAACAGTGCAAGACCACAGGATCTTCTGGTCTCATCATAGACCACATCAACTCAAAGTAGCCACAATAGCATTAAGAAATGGTGTCTTAAAGTCTTGGTAAACATGTCAGCTCGGGGGCAAAAGCCCTGTGGGACTAGGGATTTGTCCTGCAGGATGCATTAAATGCATTGAACCGATAGCCAATATGTCCTACAAACCACAATACAATTCTTGGTCAGGAACCAAGCAGTAGAAGTAGGTCTGGTTCCTCTCACCATCACAGCTAGGAACACACCCAAAAAATGTATTCTTCTTATGCCCCAAAACTTAGGCCCTGCTGGAATAGAGATCCTAGTTTCCAAGGGAGAAAGTCTTCCACCAGGAGACATGGTAAGAATTCCATTAACCTTGGAACTATGACCTCTGCCTGGTCATATTGGGCTCCTCATTTGTGTGACCCAGTAGGCAAAGAAAGGGGTCATTATTTTAGAAGAGATAATCTTCCTGATTTCCATGAGGAATTAGAGATGTGGCTACTCAGTCAGGATAGAAAGTAATCAATAATGTTCTTCTTGATGCTTCCATGCCCAAGGGTAGCTGGAAATGGGCAAGTGCAATGATACAGTTCAGGAAATGCCAAGCAAATTAGGACCCAGACTCCTTGCAGAAGATCTGGGTCACCCATTTAGTAAGCATCCTAGACTTGCTGAGTTGTTGGCCGAAGCGAAGAAAATCTAGAGGAGTAGTAGGTAAGAAATATGAGTATCTATTTTACCTTCAAGGCCAATTGTAGTAGTAGAGATTTAAGCTTAGTCCATTAATTTGCTATAAGATGTGTTTGGCAGAGATTGCCATCGACCACCATGAATAATTCTGTGTCAAATTCAATGGTGAGTTTGGGCAGATAATAGCAATGGACTCCATTGGGAATCCCATGTACTTTACTTCACATCCCCTAAGCCCATCCTTTGTTCCAACCATTGTTATAGAAATCCAGCTTACAGAAATATGTAAACTTGTAGTACCTTGACTCAGGTGCACCACACGTGTCTTGCTTTCTGATCAAGGGCTTCTTTGATTCTGCCGTATGGGACACATGTAGGGATCCTGTAGGGATCCTATAAATATTTATGCATGTGTAGTCTGAAAGTGAGTGCATTAACATCCCTTGGAGCAATCCTTGACCACTGGGGAAGTGGACCAGTGACTCTCAGATCAACAGTTCAGAAGATCATTCTACATAGCTCCTTAGAGGGTTCCAGTAGGACTGACCTCCAATTTCCCATACCCGTGACTGGCTTAATAACCTACCGTTGTCTTGACTTCCCTTTTGTATTAGTTTTTGCTGTATAACAAATCATTCCAAACTTTGCTCATTTAAAATAAAGAACCATACATTTGGGGGGTGCCTGGGTGGCTCAGTCACTTAAGCATCTGCCTTTGGCTCAGGTCATGATCCCAGGGTCCTGGGAGTGAGCCCCACATTAGGAAGTGAGTCCCACTCAGCAGGAAGTCTACTTCTCCCTCTCCCTTTGCCTGCCGTTCCTCCTGCTTGTGTTTTCTCTCTCTCCTTCTCTTTCTCTCTCTCCCTCAAATAAGTAAATAAAATCTTAAAAAAAAAAAACCCTATTCATTTGGCTCATAAATCAATGTGTCAGCTGGGTAGTTCTCTTTAACTGGGCCAGGCTGGGCTGATCTTAGCTGGGTTTGCTCGCACATCTAGGATATTCTAGGGTGGCCTTTGCTGGGATGTCATCACAGTTTTTTGTCCTCCAGGAGGCTACTAGCCTGTGCTTCTTCACATGGAGGTAACAGAGTTTAAAGAAAACAAAAGGAAGAGTACAAAACCTGTTGGTGTCTAGGCTGGAACTGGTACAGTGTCACTTCTCACACATTCAGTTGGTCAAAGCAAATTCCAAGGTTAAATTCACCATTCCAGAGGGCATTGTCTATATTATAGACAGACACAAGACACATCAGAGGTCACTTGGCCAACCCCATAATGTTCAAGTTGGCAAAATTGAGGAAAAGAGAGGTTAAGTGACTTCCTTAGGACCTCACGTCTTAGGAGACTGGCAAAAGAGACCCCATCTCACATCTCTTGGTTGTAAGAGATGTATCCCAAAACAATTGTGTTTAGAGAAAGAGGTTTGGCAATTGATCATCCAGAGAACGTTTTCATCCATGTTTCTAGGCATAACAGTGTTATTTAATAATGGTGTTATTAAAACTGTGATGAGTACAATGATGGATGTGTATTTAATCCCATGCTGTGTGGGAAGCAAGCCTGGAAACTTCGGTGTTCCCCCTGGAGCTTTCATTCTGGAGCTCAGCAGTAGCAATCCCTCTGTGAAATGGCTGGGAGAAACCCATCTCGGCTTTGTACTTATAACTGTGTCATATTCAATATTCCCTGGCAGGTGCAGAAAACGACTCGTTCCCCCTACTCCTCTGAAAATGTCCCTTTCATGTTTCATAAACAACAGCTTTGCTATGCCATTGTCTCTGTTAGTTATTTTCATAATTCATAATTATCTTAGTTCTTAAAACGTAGACATACATTTAAAAGCATGATCCAATCGTGCTTGATTGCTGCCACATTGTGTTCAAAGTAATTACCATTCATTTGGCTTTTGAGGCTGTTGAATGAATTTTCCACATGAGATTCCTTAATTTGTACATATTTTATTGCTATAAAATAGGTATTGGCAAGCTGCCTAAACTGTAGTGAAGGCCTTTAATTCCTATCACTATGTGATAAAACAAATTGAGTGCAAACTGAGAGGCTTAAGATAGAACACTTGAAATGGATTCCACTCGATTTTTTTTTTTTTCCTAAACCAAACTCCCCCAGGTGTGAGACACAGGTAAGATTAAGGTAGTTTAGTTCAGGCTGAGAGCTCAGAACTGTTTTAGCATTTGTATAAAAATGATAATGTCCCTCCAAGATGGCAAACCTCTCTCAATCCAAGATCTATTATTCCTTGGGGAAAGGATGTTTGGAGAGAGAAGGTTATTAGCATTTTTCATGCATAGTAAGAGGAATGGAGTACTCACAAAGCAGAGCCAGGGAAGTATTGGTCAAGGGAATGAACTGGGCTGGGTGTGAGGAGACCTGGGTCCAGGGGGAGCTCTGCCAAAATCTGTTTGTTGCCTTTGGGAGTCCTCGTGAAAGCCTGCTCACTTGTAAAATTAAAGTGTTGGAGGAAGTGATTCTTTTTTTTTTTTGTATATTTTTTTATTGGTGTTTGATTTGCCAACATATAGTATAACACCCAGTGCTCATCCTGTCAAGTGCCCCCCTCAGTGCCCATCAACCAGTCACCCCGTCCCCCAACCCACCTCCCCTTCCACTATCCCTTGTTCATTTCCCAGGGCTAGGAGTCTCTCATGGTTTGTCTTCCTCTAATTTTTCCCAATCATTTTCTCTTCTTTCCCCTATAATCCCTTTCACTATTTCTTACATTCCCCATATGAGTGAAACCATATGATGATTGTTCTCTAATTGACTTACTTCACTCAGCACAATACCCTCCAGTTCCATCCACGTGGAAGGTAATGGTGGGTATTCCTCCTTTCTAATGGCTGAGGAATATTCCCTTGTATATATAAATCACATCTTCTTTATCCATTCATCTGTCGATGGGCACCGAGGCTCCTTCCACAGTTTGGCTGTTGTGGACATTGCTGCTATAAACATCGGGGTGCAGGTGTCTCTGCTTTTCACTGCATCTGTATCTTTGGGGTAAATCCCCAGCAGTGTAATTGCTGGGTCGGAGGGCAGGTCTATTTTTAACTCTTTGAGGAACCTCCACACAGTTTTCCAGAGTGGCTGCACCAGTTCACATTCCCACCAACAGTGCAAGAGGGTTCCCCTTTCTCCGCATCCTCTCCAACATTTGTTGTTTCCTGCCTTGTTAATTTCCCCCATTCTCACTGGTGTGAGGTGGTATCTCATTGTGGTTTTGATTTATATTTCCCTGATGGTCAGGGCATTTTCTTATGTGCTTGTTGGCCATGTACATGTCTTCTTTGGTGAAATTTCTGTTCATGTCTTTTGCCCATTTCATGATTGGATTGTTTGTTTCTTTGGTGTTGAGTTTAAGAAGTTTTTTATAGGGATCCCTGGGTGGCACAGTGGTTTAGCGCCTGCCTTTGGCCCAGGGCGCGATCCTGGAGACCCGGGATCGAATCCCACATCGGGCTTCCGGTGCATGGAGCCTGCTTCTTCCTCTGCCTGTGTCTCTGCCTCTCTCTCTCTCTCTGTGACTATCATAAGTAAATAAAAATTAAAAAAAAAGAAGTTCTTTATAGATCTTGGATACTAGCCCTTTATCTGATACGTCATTTGCAAATATCTTCTCCCATTCTGTAGGTTGTCTTTTAGTTTTGTTGACTGTATCCTTTGCTGTGCAAAAGCTTCTTATCTTGATGAAGTCCCAATAGATCATTTTTGCTTTTGTTTCCCTTGCCTTCATAGGTGTATCTTGCAAGAAGTTGTTGTGGCCAAGTTCAAAAAGGGTGTTGCCTGTGTCCTCTAGAATTTTGATGGATTCTTGTTTCACATTTAGATCTTTCAACCATTTTGAGTTTATTTTTGTGTCTGGTGTAAGAGAATGGTCCAGTTTCATTCTTCTGCACGTGGCTGTCCAATTTTTCCAGCACCATTTATTGAAGAGACTGTCCTTTTTCCAGTGGATAGTCTCTCCTGCTTTGTTGAATATTAGTTGACCATAGAGTTGATGGCCCATTTCTGGGTTCTCTATTCTGTTCCATTGATCTATGTGTCTGTTTTTGTGCTGTACCAGACTGTTTTGATGATCACAGCTTTGTAGTACAACCTGAAATCTGGCATTGTGATGCCCCCGGCTCTGGTTTTCTTTTTTAATATCCTTCAGGCTATTCAGGATCTCTTCTGATTCCACACAAATCTTAAGATTATTTGTTCCAACTCTCTGAAGAAAGTCCATGGTATTTTGATAGGGATTGCATTGAACATATAAATTGCCTTGGGTGGCATAGACATTTTCATAATATTTATTCTTCCAATCCATGAGTATGAAATGTTTTTCCATCTCTTTGTGTCATCCTCAATTTCTTTCAGAAGTGTGCTGTAATTTAGGGTATAGATCCTTTACTTCTTTGGTTAGGTTTATTCCTAGGTATCTTATGCTTTTGGGTGCAATTGTAAATGGGATTGACTCCTTAATTTCGCTTTCTTCAGTCTCATTGTTAGTGTATAGAAATTCCACTGATTTCTGGGCATTGATTTTGTATCCTGCCACACTGCCGAATTGCTATATGAGTGCTAGCAATCTTGGAGTGGAGTCTTTTGGGTTTTCTATGTACAGTATCATGTCATCTGTGAAGAGGGAGAATTTGACTTCTTCTTGGCCAGTTTGCCTCATTTTTTTTTTGTTGTTGTTGTTGTCTGATTGCTGAGGCTAGGACTTCTAGTACTATGTTGAATAGCAGTGGTGAGACTGGACATTTCTATCATGTTCCTGATCTTAGGGGAAAGGCTCCCAGTGTTTCCCCATTAAGAATGATATTTGCTATGATATAGATGGCTTTTAAGATGCTGAGGAATGTTCCCTCTATCCCTACACTCTGAAGAGTTTTGATCAGGAATGGATGCTATATTTTGTCAAATGCTTTCTCTGCATCTATTGAGATGATCATATGGTTCTTGCTTTTTCTCTTGTTGATATGATCTATCATGTTGATTGCTTTACCAGTGTTGAACCACCCTTGCATCCTGGGGATAAATCCCACTTGGTCATAGTGAATAATCTTCTTGATGTATTGTTGAATCCTATTGGCTAGTATCTTGGTGAGAATTTTTGCATCTGTGTTCATCAGGGATATTGGTCTATAATTCTCCTTTTTGGTGGGGTCTTTGTCTGGTTTTGGAATTAGGATGATGCTGGCCTCATAAAACGAGTTTGGAAGTATTCCCATCCCTATCTATCTTTTGGAACCGCTTTGGTAGAATAGGTATTATTTCTTCTGTAAACGTTTGATAGAATTCCCCTGGGAAGCCATCTGGCCCTGGACTTTTGTGTCTTGGGAGGTTTTTGATGACTGCTTCAATTTCCTCCCTGGTTATTGGCCTGTTCAGATTTTCTATTTCTTCCTGTTCCAGTTTTGGTAATTTGTGGCTTTCCAGAAATGCGTCCATTTCTTCTAGATTGCCTAATTTATTGGCATATAGCTACTCATAATATGTTTTTAAAATCGTTTGTATTTCCTTGGTATTGGTGGTGATCTCTCCTTTTTCATTCGTGATTTTATTAATTTGAGTCTTTTTTCTTTTTAATAAGGCTGGTTAATGGTTTATCTATCTTATTAATTCTTTCAGAGAACCAACTCCTGGTTTTGTTCATCTGTTCTATAGTTCTTCTGGTCTCTATTTCATTGAGTTCTGCTCGAATACTTATTAACTCTTTTCTGCTTGCTGTAGATTTTACTTGCTGTTATTTCTCCAATTACTTAGGTGTGAGGTTATCTTGTGCATTTGAGTTTTTTCCAATTTTTTGAGGTATGCTTGTATTGCGATGTATTTCCCTCTTAGGACCGCTTTTGCCATACAGGCAAAGATTTTGAATGGTTTTATCTTTATTTTTGTTAATTTCCATGAATCTTTTTAATTCTTCTCTAATTTCCTGATTGACCCATTCATCTTTTACAAGGACGCTCTAACCTCCACATGTTTGAGTTTCTTTCAAATTTCTTCTTGTGATTGAGTTCAAGTTTCAAAGCGTCTTGATCTGAAAATATGCAGGGACAATCCCAATCTTTTGGTATTGGTTGAGACCTGATTTGTGACCCAGTATGTGGTCTATTCTGGAGAAAGTTCCATGTGCACTTGAGAAGAATGTGTATTCAGTTGTGTTTGGATGCAAAGTTCTGTATATATCTGTGAAATCCATCTGGTCCAGTGTATCATTTAAAGCTCTTGTTTCTTTGAAGATGTTGTACTTAGAAAATTTGTCATTTGCAGAAAGTGCCATGTTGAAGTCTCCTACTATTAGTGTATTATTATCTAAGTATCTCTTTACCTTGGTTATTAATTGATATACTTGGCAGCTCCCACATTAGGACCATAAATATTCGTGATTGTTAGGTCTTCTTGTTGGATAGACCCTTTAAGTATGATATAGTGTCCCTCTTCATCTCCTACTGCAGTCTTTGGTATAAACTTTAATTTATCTGATAGGAGGATTGCTACCCCAGCTTTCTTTTGAGGAACATTTGAATGGTAAATGGTTCTCCAGCCTTTCATTTTCAGGCTGTAGGTGTCCTTAGGTATAGGTATGAGTCTCTTGTGGACAGCAAATGGAAGTGTCTCACTTTTTTATCCAGTCTGAAACCCTGCGTCTTTTGATGGGATCCTTTAGCCCTTTCATGTTCAGAGTTACTATTGAAAGATATGAAATTAGTGTCATAGTAATACCTATTCAGTCCCTGTTTTTGTGGATTATTTATTTGGACTCCCTCTTTCTTTTACAGGGTCCCCCTTAATATTTCTTGCATAGCCCATTTGGTGGTCACATATTCTTTCAGTTTCTGCCTATCTTGGAAGCTCTTTATCTCTCCTTCTATTCTGACTGAGAGCCTTGCTGGATAAAGCATTCTTGGCTGCATGTTTTTCTCATTAGGTACCCTGAATATGTCCTGTCAGCCCTTTCTGGCCTGCCAGGTCTCTGTGGAGAGGTCTGCTGTTAATCTAATATTTATCCCCATATAAGTTAGGGATCTCTTGTCTGTTGCTGCTTTAAGGATTTTCTGTTTATCTTTGGAATGTGCAAGCTTCACTATTAAATGTTGAGATGTTGAATGATTTTTATTGATTTTGGGGTGGGGGAGCCTCTCTATCTCCTGGATTTGAATGCCTGTCCCCCCCCCCAGATTAGGGAAGTTCTCAGCCATGATTTGTTCAAATGTGCTTTCTGGCCCTCTGGCCCTCTCAGCGCTCTCTGAACCCCAACTATACATAGAATTTTCCTTCTGAGGCTATCATTTATTTCCCTTGACCTTTCCTCATGGCCTTTTGTTTTTCTCTTTTTTCCTCAGCCTCCTTCCTTGTCATCAACTTGTCTTCTATGTCACTCACTCTTTCTTCTACCTCATTAACCCTCGTCATTAGGACCTCCAGTTTGAATTGCATCTCATTTAATTGATTTTTAATTTTGGCCTGATAAGATCTAAATTCTGCAGTCATGAAGTCTCTTGATTCTTTTATGCTTTTTTTCCAGAGCCATCAGCAGCTTTATAATTGTGTTTCTGAATTGGCCTTCTGACATCGAATTGTAATCCAAATTCTGTAACTCTGTGGCAGAGAGTACTGTTTCTGGTTCTTTCTTTTGTGGTGAGTTCTCTTTCTAGTCATTTTGCTCAGTGCAGAGTGGTTGTATGAGCGGGCTGAGTCAAGAATATCAACCACGACCTAAGTAAATTTAACCCTAGATGATTCTGCAGAGGTCAGATACCAGAAATTGAAAAGAATGATATAAAACAAAAGGACCACTAAAGTGGAAAACAAATATTAAAACAAAGTAGTAAAAAATAAAAGGCCAACAACCCCAAAGAAGAAGAGAAAATAAAAAGAAAAAACAAGGAGAAGAAAAAGGGGGGGGGGGCACTGGGATCTGGTAGTGGTGACAAAGTTGTAGTTGAGGGAGAATGTAGTCTACCTGAGGGGTTCAAGAGGGTGAGCCTCTGTTTCTGAATATGTGAAGTTCTGTATGTTAGAAAATGCTCAGTCCCAAATTTATATTAACCAGAAATACTTGTAGAAAGCCCCAACATTGACCACCAAAACATAAATGAGATAAAATAGGGGGGCAGAATGGGAACGAGGAATCTCACAGAATGAACCAGCATGGTATACCACTTGGTTCTGGGTGCATGCTGGTCATGTTTTAGAAGGTATTAACTTCCGCCATTGTAGAAGAAAATGAGGCAGAGAAAAAAATATATCTTGTATATCTTCCAAAATTAAGTTGAGTATGTTGAAGGGAATCTAGAAGTGGAAAATATATCTAGGAACTGTAATTGTAGAGATATGAAAAACAAAAAGGAAGAATCTTAAAAATGAAGAGGCGATAAGGAGGAAATGATTCTTAAATTTGATTTGTAATTTGTTTTCTGAGGTTATTGGTATCATGGCTCTAGTAAGGAGATCTCTCTCCTGAGGCTTTTTCTAAAGTTTTGAGATTCACATTTATCTTTTTTCTTTGGCCCACATTCTAAAAATAGTGAGATGAGAGGAGGTGAAGTCCTAGAAAGGATTCAAGTGTTAGGGTAGATGAACTTCAAGATCTCTCCTAATCCAGGCCTTCCTTGACTCCATGTGGTCAATGGAAGCTCTTCCAGCTTCTTCAGTTTGATTTGCTCCCACTGGAATTCTTCCCACCAGTTCTGCGCCTCTCTGCAGACTGTGTGTTTCTTGTCCTGGAAAGGCCTCCAACTTTTTCCTGCTTTCCCAAACTTGCTCTTTTATCCAGACTTAGGATAATTGGCATGACTTCCACGTAACCATGTCCAATGGCCCTAACCCACAGTGACAGTAGTCTTTACTAACCCTTTCTGCTTAGTTCCATAGTATCATAGATTGTTTCTGGTGTTTGTTACAGATTTCTCTTCTTGATATAACTAATTATATAGTCTTTGAGAAAAGAATTGATTTCATTTTCTCCTGTCTTTGGTGTCATACATATTGAAAGTGTAGCTGTTGTTTAATAGATAGTCACTGATAGATAGGTCCCATATTATTAGTTTGTTTACAAACATTTAATTGGCATATTTCTTCACTCCCTCTAGATCCTATGAATTGGCTTATTCTGGTCTTCTCTGTTGAAAGCATTCCTTTTTAAATCTTTGATGTTGCCTCCCCTCCAAAGTGTTATTGGTACAGGGACATAATTTACATTAACTCTAAACTAGACACATCACCCCTTTTTAGTGTTTTTTTGGGGGGGTTGTTTTGCTGTTAGTAGTCAAGAAGAAATGGATTTAAAGATATTTAGGATAATCCTAAAATTATACTTGTAAGAGACATAAGATTTCCTAGTCACTGTTGCCCGTATTGTAAAATGAACAGTTTCCTAGAGCACCTGGGTGACTCAAGTTTGTTAAGCATCTGACACTTGATTTTAGCTCAGGCCATGATCTCAGGGTCAAGAGATCAAGCCCTGAGTTTGGCTCCATGCTGGGCATGAAGCCAGTTTAAGATTCTCCCTCTGCCCCTCCTATCCCTTCCCCTCTCCCCTTCTCTAAAAAATAAATAGGTAAATAAAACCAGAGCTCCTCTGAGTCATACCTGTGTAGTTATACTAATTATGTAGTCTCTCCTCTCTTCCTTTCTCATAGAAGTTGACTGGATTATGACCATTCATTTTTTCTTTCAGCAAACATTTTTTTCCTGAACTGGATACTAAATTCCTTTTCTGTATTAAGATAGAATTGTTCTGTCCTCATAGAGGATGGTGGTGGAGACAAGCAATTCAAAGTCAATTAAACATGACAAAATTCTGATGGTTGTTATGAAAGAAATGATATAGGAATATAGAATAACAGAAGAAACAGGGATGGTCTCTTAGGGGTCACTCAGGATGATAGCCTGAAGGATGAGAAGAAGTCGGTCAAGCAAAAGGAGGTGTATCCACCCAAGTAAAGGGGGAAGCAAGTGCATAGGCCCTGATGTGGAAGAGAATTGAGTGAAAGACATGTCCTTTTCTTATTCATTTTACTTAGGAACACATTTTAATAAGGAGAAGGATGCATGAGGAGCCTTTGGACAGAGAATATACCTCTAAGTTGCATGGAAATGAGATTGATGCCACAAACATGCCTGTTAGGAGTGATGGAATGTTTGGTGGATGGAGCAAAGAGATGGGCAGGAAGAAAAACAGATGGGTTTCTTACATCCTCTGCTTTCAGACCAATGCAATGTGCATCAGGCAACTAGGGAGTGAAAATCTTTTGTCACTGGAGCAGTTTTTGTTTCCTCCATTGTGGGTTGGGCTTTAGTAAATACCTATAATAATTTTGATTCCTTTTCCAATTTTCTCTGACCCCAATTATCTTTAGTGTTTCTTTTCACTCACTTCCATAGATTTTCACATTAGTATGTATTTCTGATTTTACTGTGTCTTTAGGTAAGCCTATCCCTTCCACTAACATCTTTCAGCCCAGAACTTTCTCTCGACAAACCTACAATGCCTGCAACGTGCTATTTACTACTCAGTGTTAAGAGTTTTTTTAATTTTATTTTAATCTTTTTTAAAAAGATTTTATTTATTCATTTGACAGAGAGAGAGAGAGAGAGAGTACAAGCAGTGCGGAGGAGTAGAGAGAGAGAGAGAGAAGCAGACTCTCAGCTGACACAGGGCTTGATATCCCCCAGGACCCTGGGATCATGACCTGAGCTGAAGGTAGATACTTAACTGACTCACCTACCCAGGCACTCCTCAGTGTTACAGTTTTTTTTTTTTTTTGTAAATATATTTTTTATTGGTGTTCAATTTGCCAACATATAGAATAACACCCAGTGTTACAGTTAAATGCACTTTGCTCACTGTCATGCCCAGGACGCTGGTTTGTAGAAGTGCTATGAGTCAGGGCAGTTCTTTTGTAGCAGAATACTTTGTAGCTGTTGCTTTTTGCCTCTCAAGCTTACTTCTGCTGACATTTACATTTACAGAATGATGAGCAACTTTGTGTGCTTGATGCATACTGGAATGTGATGATATACTACCTCCTCCCATGAAGAAAATAGTATTTTAGATTTTATGTTTTATGATGATATTCATAAACACATGCCTAATAGTGAGTAATGAAGTCAAAGATGTAAAAAGTTGTTATTTTATGGGGAAGTATAGACATATGGCTAACCTAATTTTGAAAATATTATATTTTATCTTTGAGTTGTCATTTTCAAACTTACATTTCCTTGGTAAAAGTGTGAGCAAATATAGTTTATTGGAAAGAATCAAGAATAGGCCATATTTAATTTCCAAATGATATAAATTAGTAATATTTAGCATCTATTCCATTTGTACTTACTTATTACTGCAGATTGTATTTACTTTATACATGACCATCTTGGCTTTGGCAATCTTTGCTGTTCTGTCATTCCTAAGAGACATGTTTGTGGCATCAGTCTCACTTCTGTGCAACATAGAGGCAGATCCTCTCCTCAAAAGGTTCCTCATCTCTATTTGTCCTTATTAAAATTTATTCTCCAGTAGAGTGAATGAGGAAAGGAAAATGCCTATGAAATCACAACTTGTTGGCATGACAATAGCTTGTGATGGCCACAACTGTCATCTAGGTACAAGGATGACAAGGGGACAGTGGCAGAGATAAATTGAGGGCTGCGGGAGATTTAAACAAATCCAGCAAAACAATTATAAGCCTCCCCTTTCCTGTTAACCAATATGGGTATCAAAAGAAACACAAGGTATGGGGGAACACTGTTATGAATTCACTTTAATGTATAAAGTCAGACCATTCTTAAATCTCAGTAGTTAGGCTCAGTAAGAATTTACTTGTGAAATATCACAGAATCAATAATAATTGGGATGCACTGCAATCAGTTTTTATAAGTAGCTGAATCCCTTCCAAGCATAGGCCTTGGGACCTATGTTATGCCTGGACCCCTGGCACTTGCTGACTCTAGATTTTACCCCAAACCTTGGAAAGAAAACCAAATCTTTATGGACATGCCTACATGGATTTTGACAATGAATGGAAAGAGCTTTAGCCTTGACCCCTGTAAACTGCTGATCTTAGCAAAACAAAATGTTGAGAAAGCATTTCCTATAGCCCTTAAATGGAATTCAATACTAATCCATCACAGGTCATAAGTATCTCTGGCCTTATCCCAACTATAAATAATAACTCATTTGTAATTATTTATTTGTGTCTATTATTGTAATGTAAATAACATGCTAACAGGGGCATCTTTTGTGTTCACTGTTTAACTTGTTCTGCAAAAACTCAAAGATACACAAGAGTAGAAAGAATAGCAATGAACCTCAAATACCCACCACCCAGCTTCAGTGATCATTAGTTTATGGCCAATCACTTTTCATCTTCACTGCCCTTCCTAGATACCTATAAATGTGTCAGTATTATGTGTATTTTTCAAAATACATAACCATAATGCCAATGTTGCATCTTATAAAATTAGTAATTGTTTTCAAGGTTATCAAATATCCTTTCAATGAACAAATTCCTCCCATTTTCTCATAACTATGTTTTGTGTAGTTGGCTTATTGAATGAGACCTATTCAAGGGCCATACATTGTGTTTGACTGATATGTCTTTGAAGCTTTTTTCATCTGTAGGTTCCCTCTTTCTCTCTTTTTGCAATTTACTTGATGGATAAACCAAATCATTTGCCTTCTAGGGTTTCATACATTCTAGACTTTTCTGATTGCATCACAATGGTGTTGTTAAAGATGTTCTTCTGTATGCTAAATGTCTTGCAAACTAGTAGCTATTTCCAAAGCTTGATGTGATTCAAGTTGGAGTTTGGGCAAAAATTTGTCAGAGGTCGTGGTGTTACCATTTTACTTCCATCTCCTAGCATGAGTGTTGACATGGGGTGGGAGTGACTTGTGAATACTTGTTGAAATTATTCATGCCTGATCTCTTACCCCATCACATTCTTGTTTGAATCCCTTGGCAATTTCCATGTCAGAACGTTGTTCTATCTTCTCATGATGGGATAGCTGGCCTAGCCAATGCAGTGTTGGCCTTGTACTTGACTCTACTAACTGGGGGATGAAAGACTCCCCCCAGGGAATTCACTACCTGGAGGATAGGGAGAGGCACAGATGCCAATGGAATCTACAGGATGCTATGGGAATACAGTACAAGCTTACTAACTCAATCTCATGGGGGAATACAATGTCTTCCCAGGGGGGTGAATGCCAGGTTTAAAGGGATAACCAGGAATTAACCAGAGCAATGTGGTTAGAGAGACCAGTCCAAGGATGACCTGAAATTCCAGCTAGGGATTTTGATTTCTTTTTGAAGGGATGAATGAGTTTAAGTAGGGGAGTGGGAGTGATAGGGTCAGATTTGTACTTTAGCAAAATCACTCTGGCGGTGTTTTGTAAAAGGCGAAAGATTTATTCAATCTGAAGAGAAACCAGAGTATTCTGGCAGTGTTTTGGATGCGGAATTAGAACTAGGTAAGACTGGGGCAGCCCGGGGGGCTCACGCCGCCTTCAGCCCAGGGCGTGATCCTGGAGAATCCGGATGGAGTCCCACGTCAGGCTCCCTGCATGGAGCCTGCTTCTCCCTTGGTCTGTGTCTCTGCCTCTGTGTCTCTGTCTCTGTGTGTCTCCATGAATAAATAAATAAAATCTTAAAAAAAAAAGAACTAGGTAAGACTATATTTTAGCCACAGGTGAAAATGTGGAAAATGAGGACAGGCCTGAGTTCTGGCAGGGACTGGAGGGATCCAGAGGTAAGCATGCATTTCAGGCACATATTAAAAGTAGAATCCACCGGAATCTGCAATGACTTAAGTGTGGGGAGGAAGGAACAGGGCCTGAGGTAAAGTAGATCCAAGTAGAGTGCTTGTTTCCTGTCACCTATATCTTTTATCTTTATTACACAAGCATGGATATTTATTTTGGCAAATACCAGAATAATACTGGCAATTATCTTGATCTGTGAGCATCTCCAAAGTGCAGGCTGTACAGAACAAATTGAAGGAAAACAAAACAAAACAAAAATAGCCCTAAATCCTTAACTTTTGAGTCCAAGGGCTCTCACTTTAAAATTAGCACACTAGAACCACAGTGAGATTTTCCCCCAGTGAACACAACTAGAGACTGGGGTAGGGTTAGAACACTAATGGGGCTGAGGATTTTCCTGGCGGAGTTAACACAGCTCCCTGGGATGGCTGTACTTTCTGTTTGGGGACTATCTTGGGGTTAGTAAGTCTGGGTCTGTGGGACTTAAGATTTGTTACTTCACTTTCTTGGAGCAGATACAGCACCCAGCCAAGTCCACTGTCCCATGGAGAAGCCTTGGGAAAGCTGCCCGGACCTCAGTCTCTGCATGTGTAAATGGCCTTGTTAGTGACTGCCTCCCTACAGTGAGAGAATGAAGCCAGCTGTGGGAAGTCCTATAAAACCTATAACTGAGGTTGTAATTGGCTGGCCTGGGCCCTGAGACTCCCAGAGTTCTGCTTGTTGTCCAGATTCTGTTATTATCCATGTGAGCTCCTGGACAGGTAAATCCACTGGAAGGAGGCTGAGTCTTTTCTTCACCTGTCCGATAGTACTTAGGACAGATGACTCTACTGCCCCTTCATTATCTAACACTGAACGACACCAAAAGCCAAAAATTATGAAGGATTATTGCTTCAATTTCAGTACCAAATTCCCTCCTAATCGGCTACTCTCAACATTTTTCTCTAAGGTGGAAAAGTGCTATAATGTAGCTCCTGGCGGCATAGATTGAATCATAGCCCCCTCAGGGATATTGTGTCACTCCTGGGGACCATTCTCACACTGTGGTCAGTGGCAGACTCCCTGCATCTGATTTACCAACAGACCAAGTGGATCAGAATCCTGGTGCAAAGGAAGGGGAAGGAGAAGCTGCAAATGATCAGGAATCTGTAGTATTTCAAAGAATTATTTTTAAAAAATTGGAAATAACTTTAGATGCACAGAAAGTTGCAAAGGTAGTACAGCATGGTCTCATGAACTCTTCACCAGGCTTCCCTGTTAACTCTTGCCCTTAATAATTGTGATAGTTTTTAAGTAATCATTTCATATGTGAATAAGTTAAATAATTCCTAAATCAGTAAGGATAGTGCAGTACATTATCAAAATCAAATGTTTGTACAATGCATGTGGAAAGTCCTAAGTCACTTTTTCACACTTGCAGATTTGTGCAACCACCATGACAATACACGTTATGGTTAATTTAATGCATCAACTTGTTAGGGTCCTATTGCCCAGATACGCAGTCAAATGTTATTCTGGGTGTTTCCAAGGGTGCTTTTGGATGAGATTAAATCAGGAGACTTTGAGTAAAGCAGAGTGGCCTCCTTAATGTGGGCGAACATCATTCAATCTAGGGATGCCTTTATCAGAATGAAGGCTGTCCTCCTACCTCCCCTCCCCCACCAGGCAAGAGGGGATTCAACCAGCAGACGGCCTTTGAACTTGAACTACAACATCTGCTCTTACCTGGTTTTCAGCCTGATAGCCTGCCCTGCAGATTTTGGATTTACCAGCTTCCATAACTACACAAGCCTATTCCTTAAAATAAATCTCTTTCTATATATAGGTACATCCTGTTCTGTTTGGAGAATGCTGGTTCACACAATGCAGGGCTAAGGAGTCTGTACCTAACCCAGCTGCCCAGGCAATTGCCAGGCCCTCTGAAGTTTGAAGAACACTGTCCCCAGCAACATCACTCCCGGCTGGACAAGCAATTGAGCTAAGATACTGATGGTTAATGCAACACTGCCTGGGAGACCCTCTGTACAGGGAAGAGAGAAGTTTGTCCCATGTGTCAGGAAACTTTCTGCCCCCTGTCCAACTCCATCACTTGGTGCCTGTTGGCATGCTTCTCACATCAGCTGGGAATCTGAGGTTCTGCATCTCTAGCAAATTCCTACATGAGGCTGGTGCTTTCTGGTTGGTCCATGGGACCCACTTCTGGGGATCAGATGAGCTGATGCTGGACCCTAGCTCTGTGACCCTGGGAATTTTGTTTAGCCCAAATTTCTTTATTTCCAAATTGGGGGTAATAAGACCTAAATCAAAGTGTACCTGTTAGGGTAGGGGACATCGTGCCATACAGTGTCCGGCACAGTTCTGCTACGCACTTGTCTCTCATTAAACATGACTTTTCTTCTTATTCCTCCATGGAGATGGCTTTCCCATGGGATGATGACAAAGGCCAGCTTGAACATATATAAGAAGAACAGGGCTTTCAGGGCTGTCTTCCCAGTTCTGAGCTTGCCTTCTCCTCAGTTCCCTCTCTTGAACTTATTAAGAGATTAGTCCTGTCCATTGTGCATTGATTTTGGTTGGGCAATAGTCATTTTTACTTCGGAGTCTGTGTTTTGTCATTTCCCCCCCGGTCCAGACTGACCTTTGATGTATAACTGCTTGAAAAATGAGTGTTCTTAGGGAGTAATTCCCTACAAAGAGCAGCTCCACCACATTCCCCATCGTCCTGGAGACTGGGAACCCAGAGCCTGCCTCGGAATAATCCGTCTGGCCATGCACTTTTCTCCTGGGGAGAAAGGTCCTGAAATGCAATTTATTGTAAAACACACAGTGGTTACAAGCTACCACAGTCAATGATATTCCTTTTATTACCACTCAGATGAGAACAGAAAATGACATTGGAAAGCAGTGAACTCACCAGAAGGGCACAGAAAGTCATTAAATTCAACATGCATCATATTTCATAATCAGAACCCCGCAGTCAGCACTGACACCACAGAATGAGTTTGTTGCAGTCATGATAATATAAAACCCATTGCATCTGCTTCCTCTGGCTCTTTCTTTTTGGACCCTAGCTGGGGCCAGGCCATTAATCACTGGAGGCAGGGATGGTGCAGACCACCACACTCTGGACTGCATAAATTGAAAATACATCAGTTTTAGTGGGGAAGCACTGCCTTTAGTTTATCTCTGTTTGGGACAGTGGCTTCTGGAGGGCTGGGATGTTTTTTGCAGTTAAACCACTGGATCAGAGCACTCACCCTTGCTTAGAGAGGGGGAAGTGGCCCCTCAAGGTGTCTGTGGGAAGGGATTGAGAAGAAGCCTTTTTTCCAACCACTGGAGTGTACACTTGGAGGTTATGGGAGCAGATAGATGGCTTTTCCTAGCTGCTGTCCCGAAGGGCATATAAGAGCAGAGGTGGTCCCAGAGGGGCCACTGAAGATAACATATCCTTACATAGATTCCAGGCTTACATGAGAATTGTATTTTGATTTTGCATTCTTTGCCACAGTGTATGTTCATTTTAATTTAAAATTATATTTGCCTCCCACCCCCCTCTGCTTTGACACCACCAGTTTGTTCTTTTGTTTTAGAGTCTGCTTTTTTGTTTGTCTCTTTTTTTCAGTTTGCTTGTTTTGTTTCTTTTTTTTTTTTACATTTTTTAAACTTAAATTCAATTTGCCAACATATAGTATAATACCCAGTGCTCATCCCGTCAAGTGCCCGCCTCAGTACCCTTCACCCAGTTACCCCAACCCCCCACCTGCCTCCACTTCCACAACTCTGTTCATTGGCCAGAGTTAAGAGTCTCTCATGGTTTGTCTCCCTCTAATTTTTCCACTCAGTTCTCCTCCTTTCCCTTATAATCCCTTTCACTATTTCTTATATTCCATGTGAAACCATATGATTGTCCTTGTCCGATTGACTTGTTTCACTCAGCATCATACCCTCCAGTTCCATCCACATTGAAGCAAAAGGTAAGCATTCATTCGTCCTTTCTTATGACTAATATTCCCTTGTATACATAGACCACATCTTCTTTATCCATTCATCTGTCGATGGACACTGAGGCTCCTTCCACAGTTTGGCTACTGTGGACATTGCTGCTAGAAACATCGGGGTGCAGGTGTCCCGGCGTTTCATTGCATCTGAATCTTTGGGGTAAATTCCTAACAGTGCAATTGCTGGGTCGTAGGGCAGGTCTATTTTTAACTCTTTGAGGAACCTCCACACAGTTTTCCAGAGTGGCTGCACCATTTCACATTCCCACCAACAGTGCAAGAGGGTTCCCCTTTCTCCGCATCCTCTCCAACATTTGTTGTTTTCTGTCTTGTTAATTTTCCCCATTCTCACTGGTGTGAGGTGGTATCTCATTGTGGTTTTGGTTTGTACTTCCCTGAGGGCCAGTGATGCGGGGCATTTTCTCTTGTGCTTGTTGGCCATGTCTATGTCTTCTTTGGTGAAATTTCTGTTCATGTCTTCTGCATATTTCACGACTGGATATTTTGTTTCTCAGGTGTTGAGTTTGATAAGTTCGTTATAGACCTTGGATACTAGCCCTTTATCTGATAGGTAATTTGCAAATATCTTCTCCCATTCTGTAGGTTGTCTTTTAGTTTTGTTGACTGATTCTTTTGCTGTGCAGAAGCTTTTTATCTTAAGTCCCAATAGTTCATTTTTGCTTTTGTTTCCCTTCCCTTCATAGCTGTATCTTGCAAGAAGTTGCTGTGGCCAAATAAAAAAAGGTTGTTGCCTGTGTTGTTCTCTATGATTTTGATGGATTATTGTCTCACATTTAGATCTTCCAACCATTTTGACTTTATCTTTATGTATGGTGTAAGAGAATGTTCCAGTTCCATTCTTCCGCATGTGGCTGTCCAATTTTCCCAATACCATTTATTGAAGAGACTGTCCTTTTTCCAGTGGATAGTCTTTCCTGCTTTGTTGAATATTAGTTGACCATAGAGTTGAGGGCCCATTTCTGGGTTCTCTATTCTGTTCCATTGATCTATGTGTCTTTTCTCGTGCTAGTACCATACTGTCCTGAATATCACAGCTTTGTAATACAGCTTGAAATCTGGCATTGTGATGCCCCTGACATTGGTTTTCTTTTTTAAATATTCCTCAGGCTATTTGAGTTTTTTTTTTATAATTCCATACAAATCTTAAGATTATTTGTTCCAACTCTCTGAAAAAAAAAAGACATGGTATTTTGATAGGGATTGCATTGAATGTGTAAATTGCCCTGGGTAGCATAGACACTTTCACAATATTTATTCTTCTAATCCATGAGCATGAAATGTTTTTCCATCTCTTTATGTCATCCTCAATTTCTTTCAGAGATGTTCTGTAATTTAGGGTATAGATCCTTTACTTCTTTGATTAGGTTTATTCCTAGGTATCTTATGCTTTTGGGTGCAATTATAAATGGGATTGATTCCTTAATTTCACTTTCTTCAGTCTCATTGTTAGTGTATAGAGATGCCACTGATTTCTGGGCATTGATTTTGTATCCTGCCACACTGCCAAATTGCTATATGAGTTCTAGCAATCTTGGGGTGGAGTCTTTTGGGTTTTCTATGTACAGTATCATGTCATCCGCGAAGAGGGAGAATTTGACTTCTTCTTGGCCAGTTTGAATGCCTCATTTCTTTTTGTTGTCTGATTGCTGAGGCTAGGACTTTTAGTACTATGTTGAGTAACAATGGTGAGAGTGGACATTTCTGTTGTGTTCCTGATCTTAGGGGAAAGGCTCCCAGTGTTTCCCCATTGAGAATGATATTCTCTGTGGGCTTTTCATAAATGGCTTTTAAGATATTGAGGAATGTTCCCTCTATCCCTACACTCTGAAGAGTTTTAATCAGGATGCTGTATTTTGTCAAATGCTTTCTCTGCATCTATTGGGAGGATCATATGGTTCTTGTTTCTTCTCTTGTTGATGTGATCTATCACGCTGATTATTTTACAAGTGTTGAACCAGCCTTGCATCCTGGGGATAAATCTCTCTTGGTCATGGTGAATAATGGTCTTAATGTACTGTTGGATCCTATTGGCTAGTATCTTGGTGAGAATTTTTGCATCTGTGTTCATCAGGGATACTGGTTTATAATTCTCCTTTTTGGTGGGATCTTTGTCTGGTTTTGGGATCAAGGTAATGCTGGCCTTATAAAACGAATTTGGAAGTATTCCCTCCCTTTCTATCCTTGGAAACAGCTTCAATAGAATAGGCGTTATTTCTTCTTTAAACGTTTGAAGGAATTCCCCTGGGAAGCCATCTGGCCCTGGACTTTTGTGTCTTGGGAGGTTTTTGATGACTGCTTCAACTTCCTCTCTGGTTATTGGCCTGTTCTGGCTCTCTATTTCTTCCTGTTCCAGTTTTGGTAATTTGTGGGTTTCCAGAAATGCATCCATTTCTTATAGAGTGCCTAATTTGTTGGCATATAGTTCCTTATAATATGTTTTTTAAATTGTTTGTATTTCCTTGGTATTGGTTGAGTTCTCTCCTCTTTCATTCATGATTTTATTAATTTGAGTCTTTTTTCTTTTAATAAGGCTGGCTAGTGGCTTATCTATCTTATTAATTCTTTCAAAGAACAAGCTTCTGGGTTTGTTGATCTGTTCTATGGGTCGTTTGCTCTCTATTTGAATGAGTTCTTTTTTTTTTTTTATTTGAATGAGTCTGCTCAAATCTTTATTATCTCTCTTCTTCTGTTGATTTAGGCTTTATTTGCTGTTCTTTCTCCAGTTCCTTTAGGTGTGAGGTTAGCTTGCGTATTTGAATGTTTTCCAATTTTTTGAGGGAGACTTGTATTGCAATGTATTTACCTCATAAGACTGCTTTTGTTGTATCCCAAAGATTTTGAATGGTTGTATATTCATTTTCAATAGTTTTCAGGCATCTTTTTAATTCTTCTCTAATTTCCTGGTTGGCCCATTCATCTTTTAGTAGGATGCTCTTTAACCTCCACATGTTTGAGTTTCTTCCAAATTTATTCTTGTGATTGAGTTCAAGTTTCAAAGCACCTTGGTCTGAAAATATGCAGGGGGCAATCCCAGTCTTTTAGTATTGGTTGAGACCCGATTTGTGACCCAGTATGTGGTCTATTCTGGAGAAAGTTGCATGTGCACTTGAGAAGAATGTGTTTTCAGTTGCATTCAGATGGGATGTTCTGTATATATCTGTGTAATCTACTTGGTCCAGTGTATCATTCAAGGCCCTTGTTAATTTGGTGATGTTCTGCTTAGAAGATCTGTCATTTGCTGAGAGCGCCACGTTGAAGTTTCCTACTATTAGTGTATTATTATCTAGGTGTCTCTTTACTTTGGTTCTTAATTGATTGATATACTTGGAAGCCCCCACATTAGGGGCATAAATATTCATGATTGTTATGTCTTCTTGTTGGATAGACCCTTTAAGTATCATATAGTGTTCCCCTTCATTTCTTACTACAGTCTTTGGTATAAACTCTAATTTATCTGATATGTGGATTGCTACCCCTGCTTTCTTTTGAGGAACATTTGAGTGGTAAATGGTTCTCCACCCCCTCATTTTCAGGCTGGAGGTGTCCTTAGGTCTAAAATGAGTCTCTTGTAGACAGCAAATAGTTTGGTCTTGCTTTTTTATTGAGTCTGAAACCCTGTGTCTTTAATGGGATCATTTAGCCCATTCATGTTCAGAGTAACTATTGAAAGATATGAATTTAGTGTCATCATAATACATATTCAGTCCCTGTTTCTGTGGATTGTTTCTTTGGGCTCCCTCTTTCTTTTACAGGGTCCCCCTTAATATTTCTTGCAGAGCTGGTTTGGTGGTCACATATTCTTTCAGTTTCTGCCTATTCTGGAAGCTCTTTGTCTCTCCTTCTATTCTGAATGACAACCTTGCTGGATAAAGTATTCTTGGCTGCATGTTCTTCTCCTTTAGGACACTGAATATATCTTGCCAACCTTTTCTGGCTTGTTCAGGTCTCTGTGGAGACATCTACTGTTAATCTGATATTTCTCCCCATATAAGTTAAGAATCTCTTGTCTCAAGCTACTTTAAAAATTTTCCCTTTATCTTTGAAATTTTCAAGTTTCACTATTAAATGTCAAGGTGTTGAACAGTTTTCATTGATTTTTCTGGGAGTCTTCTCTATCTCTTGGATCTGAATAGCTGTTTCCTTCCCCAGATTAGGGACATTCTCAGCTATGAGAACGTTCAAATATACTTTGTGGTCCTCTCTCTCTTTCAGCCTCTTCTGGAATCCGAATTAGACGTATATTCTTCCTTCTCCAGCTATCATATTTCTCTAAGCCTTTCCTCATGGGCTCTTAATTGTTTTTCTCTTTTTTCCTCAGCTTCCTCCTTTCCATCAACTTGTCTTCAGTGTCACTCACTCTTCCACCTCATTAACCCTAGCAGTTAGAGCATCTACCTTGGGTTGCATCTTAGTTAAAATATTTTTAATTTCGCCCCGATTATATCTCAATTTTGCAGTAACAAAGTCTCTAGAGTCCTTTACGCTTTTTTCCAGAGTCACCAGTAGCTTTATCATTGTACTTCTGAATTGAATTTCTGACATCGTATTTAAATCCACATTCAGTAACTCTGTGGCAGAGAGTATTGCTTCCAGTTCTTTCTTTTGTGGTGAATTCTTCCTTATAGTCATTTTGTCCAGTACAAAGTGGCTGTATGAGTGAGCTGAGTCAAAAATATCAACCATGACCCAAGTAAAATACACCCTAGTTGATTCTGAAGAGGTCAGAGACCAGAAAATAAAAGAAAAAGAACCGGACAGAAAAAAGAAGAACAGAACAAAATAAAACAAAAGGACCACTAAAGTGAAAAACAAATTGTAAAACAAAATAGTAAAAATAAAAAAAAGAAGAAGAAAAAAAAGAAAAGAAAAAAAAGAAGGGGAATGATAGTGGTGAGGAAGTGGTGGTGGAGAGAGAATGTAGTCTCTCTGAGGGGAACTGGAGCATGATCTTCTTGGTTCTGAGTGTATTTTGTTCTGTACGTTAGAAGATGCTCAATCCTAAATTTATATGAGCCAGCAATATTTATCTAAAGATCTAACATCGATCACAAAAACATAAACAAGATAAAATAAGGGGGCAGAATGGCAAGGAAGAGATAATATAGTCTCACAGAATGAATCAACATGGTTCTGGGTGTGTTTTGGTAGTGTGTTAGAAGGTATTAACTTCCACCATTATAAAACAAAACGAGACAGAAAAAACAAAAAATGAAAATCCATGTCTCATACATCTACCAAAATTAAATTGAATATGTTGAAGGGAATCCAGAGGTGAAAAATATATATGACATGTAATTGTAGAAATATGAAAGTCAAAAATGAAAAAAAAACTTAAAGAGTTGGCAAAATATTGTAGTTGAAGTTGGAAAAGAGAAAAAAATATTAGAAATTTAAAACCCAATATAAAAATGAGTTATAATGATGTATAATAATGTATATCATCCTGTGTTCTTGTAGCTTTGCTGAATAGTTCTAGTAGCTGTTATTTAGTATTCTCTAGGATGTTCTGTGTAAGCAATTATGTTTTCTACAAATAAAGATAGTTTTGGGGCATTTGGCTGGCTCAATCTGAAGCACATGCAGCTCATGATCTTGGAGTCACGAGTTTGAACCCCACGTTGGGTGTAGAGATTACTTAAACAAATAAATGTAAAAAAATACAGTTCCATTTCTTCTTTTCCATAAAATAAAATAATAAAATTAAATACATTAGATTAGATAGTATTTTCCTTACATGAATTAATACTGACCTTCCAGGGAAATGTGGCAAGGACCCCCTGATGTTTCTTGTGCACAATGTCATAATTCTGGGAGTGTGTGCTTAGGAAGTACATATCAACAAGATAGAATCCTAGATACCTGATTCAAGCATACAAGTGTGGTTATGATCACGCTTTTTTTTTTTAAGAGGCAGAGAGAGGGATGGAGGTAGGGAGGAAAGGAGAAACTCAAGCAAGCTCCACGCTTAGTGCAGAGCCCAACTCAGGGCTCGATCCCACGACCCTGAGATCATGACCTGAACCAAAACCAAGAGTCAGATGCTTAACAGATGAAGCCACCAGGCACTCCAGGATCTAAGCCCTTTTTGACCTCATGTCTTGGTACACAAAACCCAGCCATCCCCACCTCCATCACGTCGAACCCGTATATGGTTCCCTCCACCCTGGCCTCACCTTCTCTCTGGCCCTTCAAATGCAACTTGCCAGTTTCTTTCTGCTATGATAGGTAGGACATATTCCACTGAATTCATGATTATCTGCTTTATCTTTTCCCTGTTATTTAAGGTCACACTCTCTCTAAGTGGCAGAGTTAGGATTCAAATCCAAGACATACTAACCTGTAAAATAGACCTCTCACTTATATTTCAAAAAGTGCTTTAAATGTTCGGGAAGCTACCAGAGGTGTTGCATTAATGTACAGAATCAATCTATGATGAAAAGTGCAATAACCCAAATCAGATCATTATGGAAGCAGTAAAAGAGGGAACTGATGTGGTAGAAAATCATATTAACCATATAAAAGTCAGAGGCAAGAAAAAGACATTATATAAAAAATCAACAGAAAAAGAATGGGAAGTGATGGCGGTAGCAGATAGAACAGGGAAGTCCAACCTGTCACAGAGATGTTTATAAAAAGAGAAGAAGACAAAGCAAATGGGGCAGAATTGATAATCAAGGATATAAGCAAAGAATGCTCCAAAATTCTAAAAAAAAAAGAGAGATTAAAAATAGTTACTCAACTCCAGGTAAATTTAATAAGCAGGAAACATCACCATGATAGGTTTTCAACTCCATTCTTTAATTTGCAAAAGTCATTAAAGTTTCCCTCATTGTGGAGGGGGGTGTAAAGATGAAACTGTTTCTAATCAACCATGAGCTGTCAAATCACCCATTCCTCTCCTTCAAGGGCATCTCAGGCAAATCCAATAACTTCTTAGTCAGTTTTGATTACGGAACATCCAGTCTACTTTAAAATTTCAAACTTAAACTTGATTTTAATCTAAAATCTAATTCTGAATTCTCCCCCTCGTGCCTCTGATAGTTAGGAATGGACAGAGGTTGGAGGGGAATAGTCTAGCCCCTCGATAAATTACCTCCTCCATTCTCCCTTATAACCCAGGTCCCCTGTGTGGTTAGGGGAAGGAAAAGAAGACTGAGGAAGTAATTGCTAGATTTCAGGCTTTTTCTGGTTACAACTGCTGGTGTAGACAGTGGTCTCACAAATGGGATTTTCTTGAGGCCACGTTCAAATTCACCTGAACACATCTTTCACTATGGACTCCCAAACAGGCATCTCTCTTTACCCTCCAGACACCGAAGCATCCAACTTCTTTGACAACATATTGTCTTGCTGTCCTGGCAGCCACCGGGCAGTCCTTCTGCTTCTGTCCTTTCCTCCAACCACTGGGATCCCTTGTGAGGAGCTTCAGGGGCCATGGAGGTCTGCTGAACTCTCCCAAGAATAGGACAACTGGAGTGTGGGTGAATCACTCCATCTACCCACTCTTTTCTTCCAGGTACACTGTTCTACAGTTCTCTTTTGCACATGTGAGTCTCCTGGAGAAATCTCTGGAAGAGGAATGTCTTCATTTTACATGCCCCCCCCCCCAATCTAGGGACTCATGACACACTCTCAAGTTTGCTTTTCTTTGTTCTGATGAGAGCACCTGAATGACAGGTGAATTCTCCAGCTCAACATGCATATGGCTGGAACATGAGATGCAAGATCTAACTCTAGCAGGCAGCCAGCAGTTCTGGGAGTTTCTCTATTGGAGTAATCCTGCAGAGAGTAGGAAAAGCTTCTTGGCACAACTACTGCTCCCCTCAAGATGCCAACAACTCTCTTTATCTTTCTCCACTCTCCTCCTTATTTAGACTGTATTCAAGTGGATTCTGGATGACTAGGGTGGTGGGTTGGTACTTGAGTATAGTTCTCTTTAGAATATGGGAACGCTAAAGCCACTTAGACTCTAACTTTGGGCCTTGATTAATTCTGAGGTGACAGGAAAAATTCAATTCATTACCCTGTTACACTTATAAAAATGTTAAATATTGCATAAGGGCGAGAACATGCCCATTGCAATTTCAAAAATAGGAAATCATTCTCTCCATGCTTTTCTGAAGTGTATACATTTGGCACTTTAGCAAATGATGTTGAAACTATTTCCAGATCAGCTTTTTATTTTTATCTTCTGTATGCATGGGAAGAATCCAGACCTTCTTGCATTGAGATGAGATCATGTGACTAAGCTCTTGTCAATGGAATATATGCACAAGTGATGGAGGTCACTTCTAGGCTGGCTGTAAAGGATCTCATGCCATCTTCCACGCACATAGTACAAGCAGAGGACTCTAAGATGGTAGAGCCACAACTTGGAGAGAGACTGAGTTTCTGAATTCACATCTTTACAGAGAATCACCTGTGCTGTGACCTAGAAATTAGACTTGTACTGTTCCTTTTTGGATGGGCCCCAGAAGCATTTTGAATTCTTGGCTATTTCATACAATGGAACAATGAATACCTTTGCGCACATGAGAGCATATTCCCATGTGGAAGTAGAATTGCTGGGCCAAAGGGAATGTACGGTTTTTACTTTGATAGTACTAAAGTCTCTCCCCACCCAAATTATTGTGACATATCACTTTTACTTATAGTATATGGCAGCACCTGATTTCTTATACTTGATTCATATTTTATTTCCTATGGGTTGATTGTTCATGGGCTCTGGCCATTTTTGTACTGGATTCTATGCATTTCTTGGTTACAGACTTGTAGTATATTTTAATATTATATTATATTATATTATATTATATTATATTATATTATATTATTTAAGAAATATTTATTGACATCTTGCATATGCCAGGAACTATCTTAGGCACTGGGTAACTCATGGTGAATGAAGACACATATGGTTTCAGAAGAAGACAGATAAGCATAGGTTTGATGAATAAGAGTTACCCAGACTAGGAAAATAAGAAAGAGGGTTCTGGGTAGAGGAAAATAAAGCCCAAAAGAAAGATACCTAAGAGAACCAAACAAAGACACCTTGCAATTTAGTTTGAGACTGTGGGACAAGGAAACCCGGGCTATGGCCATGCAAGAAAGCCTGAAGCAGAAGTACATCTACTTAGTAATGAGGCTTGACCTAAAAGGGTCAGGTTGAGAAAATAAATGTTAATCTCAATATCTTCTGGAACATGGGTCTAGGAACTTGAACATAGCTTTGTTTGGAACGGTGGGTGTATTAATGCAGAAACCACTACAGTAAACCCCAGTGAGCCCAGTTCTTAGAAATCTGGACTACTTGGGCATTTCAGAATACTTGAGTGGTGAAAGTGAGGGTTTACAGCTGCCCACAAATGCTTAGTAAGGATTATAATCCACTTTCCTCAAACTGAGTCCCTTCCGTCTTTAAGGATGTCATAAACAGCTTTAACTAGATTTCTCTATCAAGATGGTTGATTCAGCTCCTGCATTTATCTTCCTTTCCTTCCCCAAACCTATCTCAACTACATTAAAGACAGGCGATGCTGTGAATGTTCATTATTGGTGTATTATGTGCCTAGTATTTGTGCCTTCTCCAAATATGTTCTTTGGGTTTTGGGTGTCTTTCTTAGGGGATTTTTAGTTCTTATATAGAAAAATATATCAGGTTTTTCTTTTGTGATTTTTTAAAAATGATTTTATTTATTTATTTGACAGAGAGAGAGCGCAAGCAGGGCGAGGGACAGAGGGAGACGGATAAGCAGACTCCCTGGACGTGAGATCAAGACCTGAGCTGAAGGCAGACACTTAACTGACTGAGCCACCGAGGCACCCCTCCTTTGTGATTTTTAAAATTTATCTTTTATTTTCACACCAAGTGTTACCCATACAAGGAATATGTAGCAATATTATACTACCTATTCAGTTATTTTTAACAGTTTTGTCTTCAAGCTACCCAGAATATTTCTTTAAGTGTGTGTGGTATGTGAGGGAGGTTTAAAGACATTTTTAAAATCCCTTCCAAATCATTTTTTGAATATCCCTTTCTTTCTCCATAATGTACATTTACTTCATTCCTCCATACCCATGGGTCTGTCTGTGAACTGTCTGCCTCCGTTCACTGACCTATTTGTCTATTCTTGAAACACTATTCTCTGTTTCGTGTAGCTTTTAGGATACATTGATTGCTAGGAGGGAAATTCTTGTCTTGGTTATTCTCCATCCTTGAGCTTTTATTTACATTCACCTTTCCAGATTGACTTTAGAATGTACTTGTTCAGTTTCCAAAAATTCCCTTGTTGGCAAGTTAGTTGAAACCATGGTGAATTTATAGTAATTGATGGTAGACACAAGCAAAGCTTCTTAGCACTCAAAGAAAGAAACAAGCCTGGAAAGTTTTTAAAAGATTACTCTTTTCTAGTTAAAGTTAATAAGTGAAAACCATCAAAACATTAAACTTCTTAGGGAACAATTTTGTAAGCAGGGGGAAGGGGAAGAGGCAAATTCTCCACTCAATTGCAAAAGTCACTGGGTTGACATCTTGAGTATTCTCAAGGGATCAGGGTATGACCTCCAACTGCTGTATCCAGTCGAACTGTCATTCATTTGTGAGAGCTGCACAAAGACATTCTGAGATCTAAAAACTCTAGCATTTTTTCCACCAAGAGCCCTTTCTGCTAAAAGACCCGGAGGGCATAATTCAGAACACCATCGACTAGATAGGAGTGAGAACTCTTGAAAAGGAATGTTACTTTTGAAAAGTACATGTGACAGCAAGTAAAACTGGCGAGCCATTAGAGAGATAAGTCACTCAGAATACCAAAAGTGTGTGTGTGTGTTGGAGGGGAGAGGAATGGTGGCTGAAAAGAGAGAGAGAGAGAGAGAGAGAGAGAGAGCACATAGGTGGGTTGCAAAGTCTAACTCCCTGCTATAATTATTAGAGAAAAAAGACCCAAGAATATAAAGCAAACCAACATTGCTTTTTATTTAGGAGACAATGTCTGAATTAGACTGATGAAAACATGAGGTTCACTATTTCCTCTCTGAAAATGAGTGAATTTGGGGGCCCCTGGGTGACTCAGTTGATTGATTGTGTGAATATTAGTTTTGGCTCAGGTCATGATCTCATGGGTCTTGGAGTCTGGCTCTGAGTCAGGATGTCCTCTCAACAGGGAGTCTGCTTAGGGATTCTCTGCCTCTGCTCTCCCCCTCTCAAATAAACATAAATCTTTAAAAAAATTAGTGACTTGGCATTCTGGTTTCATACATCAGTTTCTGAATTTTGCTGGTATCCTCTCTTCAAAAAGTTAACAGAGTGATTCCTATTCAACTGCAGAGGTTGCAAAGTCTAACTTTTAGGATCCTAGAAATTGTGGTAGAAAAATTCATGATCAAATAAACATCTCCTTTCAGAAAAATAAGTATATAGGAAAGAGGACCTCAATTTACCTTTGTAAAATTTTTTCCTTTACCAAACAAAAACACATTGACCAGTTAATAACAGTGTTAATAAAAAAAAATTTCCCAATATTTAGTAATAATGAGATGCTGCATTATTAATGCCTATTTCCAACATCTCTAGAAGGCTTTCTGGAATTTTCTCTGTATCATTTCAGTGATTCACCTGAAATTCATTTATTGAATCTACACTTGGAAATAAGGCTTTTGCATAAAATAGTACAGGGGCTATAAAGAAGTCATTGGGTGAATTATATTTACATTATTAGATATTGTTTCTTTTTGATAAGTAATAAGGAAGAGGGGTGGAAAAAGAATGAGCCATCGTGGTACCTGGGCTGGGAAATTAAGACTGGCCATTGGTAGATTAACAGTGACAGAAACGTCAATCATAAAATGAATCACTTTTGTGTGTGCTGGGCACCATACTTACATACATTATTTACTTTAGTCCTTAGTAGGAAGCATGAAACTTATTTACAACTCAGGATACAGAAGCTCAAATGCTTATATAAGCACTCTAAGATTGCAACAAGTATTAAGTTAAATTTTCTTAATTTATATATTCATTAAGCACATTCAGTGACCATATCTGAGGTGCTCCTGGGGATTTATCAGTGAACAAAACAAATATACCCTGCTGTATTAGTGACAGTTCTATAGAGAAACAGAACTAATAAGCATGTGTGTTTATAAGTCTGTATCTATATTTCTCTTGAGTTCTCTAGAGAGACAGGACCAATAAGAGATCTATCTACCATCTCTCTGTATCTATCTTCTATCTAACAACTGATTAATATTTTCCCATAGATTTAATATCTCCTGTTGTAATCCCTTATTGGTTCTGTTTCTCTAGAGAACCCTAACATCTCAAGCATTAATTGATCAGCAGTAGATGATGTCGAGCATATAAAATGTGCAGGACCCAGTTCCTACCTTTAAAGGGGGTCTCCCAAGGAAAGAAACAGCCATATCCATTGGTGGTTATGATGAGAATTGCACATCAGAGTGGCATGAGAGAACCTGTATAAGCCCAGAGGGAAAGATGACTGAGGGCAGAGCAGAAGGAAGGCTTCACAGGGCTGAGATGCCTCAGTTGGGTTCAGAAGGATTAACAGCAGGTGGACAGAAGGAAGAAGCAATAGAAGATGAGATTATTTAACAATAAAGTGATGCCATGTTTCACCAAATAATAGTTACTTTTGCTCGACTCTATGCACTCAACTTATTTTTTTAAGATTTTATTTATTTATTTGAGAGAGAGAGAGAGAGAAAGAGAGAGAGAGAGAGAGAGAGAGAGAGAGAGAGAGAAGCAGGGGGAGGGGCAGAGGGAGAGGGAAAAGCAGACTCCCCCTGAGCAGGGATCCCGATGCAGGGATCCATCCCAGGATCATGACCTGAGCCAAAGGCAGCCACTTAATTGGCTGAGCCACCCAGGTGCCCCTGTGCACTCAATTTCTTAAAAAATTGTCTGTTCTATTCTTCCATTAAAAAAAAAAAGGCTGCTGGCAACACCCTGTCACCCTGTGATTTGGAGACTCACTGTTAAGTTGTGATTCACTATTTGAAAACAAAAGCTTGTCAGCAATGGGGCGCCATCAAAGTGTGTTAGGCAGAGTGAGGACACAATTGGTTGACCTTTGTGATCTTGTTCTTTGTGAAGTCTGGACCAGAGTGGTGCTTCTCCCTACTGAAATCATTTGGTGAGACCTTTGAAGAAATGCTGTTGTCCTGACCCCATACCCAGAGATCCTTATTTAATTGATTTTGAGCAGAGCCCAGATCTGGTGATTTTTTTCAAAGCTCCAAGGTGGTGGCAGAGGAGAGCCCAGTTAAGAAGCTGGAGTGTGCTTTTTAAGACTTGTCTGCAAACCTTGTTCTTCCAGATATTATAGGGTACTTTGATAAAATTTAAGTTCCCGAGCCCTACCAAAGACCCAATGAATCATATTCTCTGGTATGGGACTCAGACATCAACAGTTTCATAAGCTGCTATGAATTGAATCGTATCTCCAACCCCACCCCCAAATTCATGTTAAAGCCCTGATCTCTAAAGCAATGGTATTTGGGGGTGGAGACTTTAAGAGATCTCAGGGTTAGATGAGATCATAGGGTGGTGCCTCCTCATTAGTGCCCTAAGAAGAAGACAGTGAAAAGTGCCCTAAGAACACAGTGAAAAGATGGCTGTCTTTAAACCAGGAGGAGAGGTCCCACCAGAAACTGACCATACTGGCACTTTGTACGTGTGTACGTGTTTGATTTTGGACTTCAGCCTCCAGAACTGTAATACATCCCTGTCATCTAAGTCACCTGGCTTATGGGATTTTGTGATGGCAGCCCAAATTGACTAAGATGCAAGCTTTCCGAGTGGCTCTTCTTTACCTCATTTGAGAACTGCTTCCTTGGTGAAGGGGCAGGTGCATGAGGAGGGTAGGGTGAGGCGCCAGAGGCAGCCATGTAGGCTAGAAGGTGATGCATTACAAGGTCCAGGTAAAGGATGAAGGAAGCCAGGGGAGCTCCAGAGTCCCTGGAGTAGAGGGAAAAGATCTAAGGTATTTAGGGGGTCGGATAACAAGCTCGATTTTATAACGAGGATAAAAAAGAATGGAAAAAAAGGAACACCGCCAAATTTTGGCTCATGTGATTATGTGAGAAGGTGGAGCCATTTGGCCAAAATGGAACAACTGGACATATGTCATATGGACCCTTGCTGACCTAGAAGTCCACTCATTCTGCACAAACCCCTTCTTCACAAAATACCCCGGGCCTTACACCACTTCTCCATCAAAGCTTGAACATAAAACCAATTTTGTGCTTCATTGCACATATTTTCCCCACCACCATACTTTATCAGAATTCAGAAGGAGCCACTCACTTCCCTCTTTCATGTTAAGAGAACCTAATTAGCAGCAATCAGTCTATTTCATAGAATATTTGCAAAGATGCTTTCCTGAACTCATGCATGGCACTGAAAAATGAAACCACAGCAATAAATAATAGGTGCTTTTCTAATTAAGGGCACACTCCATAGGGCAGGTTTCTAATTCTTGAGTGCTGGTGCCTATAATACAAATTTTACTGTAGAGTTGATAAAGTCACCTGTAGACTTGGAGGCACAGGGAGTTAGACTATAGAATGGACATGGGACTGCACCTTTTGGTGTCAGGAGCAGGACAGCAAGGACCCAAGAGCTTTGTCCCTCCCCTGCCGTGCAATGCCAGGCAAGTTATTTAAATGTGTGTACCCACTGTTTCCTCGTCTGTGAAATGGGATGAAATATCCACCTTGCCTGGTGATTGTGAGGATTAGAAATAATGATAGGACTAGTGTGGATTAGGTGCTCAAATGGAAGCTATTGCTATCCTTTTCTTTCATGGTTCGTTCAAAGGATGCAGCTCGTGGACAGCGGCAGTCACCCTTGGTACGGAGCAGGTGCATTGGCCTTCTCTCTGTGTTGTCAGCCCACACACCATATATCCGCCATTCTTGCATTTAGGTGCTTGCATCCCAGGTATTGACATTGGATTTATCTATCTACCATGTATGTATGTATGTATGTACGTATTATTATTATTATCTATCCATCTATCTTATTGTTATCATTCAACTATTAGTCTTCATACTTCCTTCTGCCTGTCTATGGATAATATTGTTGGCCAATTTCATAGATTTGCACTTGCATATTTCAGCCTTACTTTTAAGTATCTAAAAAGTCTAATCTGTTCCAAATAAAAACTTTCATATGTCAGATTTCAAATCCTCACGACATGAACGTAACAAAATTGTCTCCCTCTCCCAACACAGACCTGAGCTTGGCTTAAAAGGCGGCAGGATGGGGTGATGGAGGAGTTGCCTGTTGCTTGTCCTCTTCTCTGACTCTGTTGTCTCTACGTTGTTAAAGATTATGGCCTATCCGGGCTTGGCCCCCAAGGGGAATGTATTAGTTTCCCGTGGCTGCTGTAACAAATTACAACAGCCTTACTGGTTTAAAACAATGCATATTTATTCCTTCATAGTTCCGGGGACCTGATGTCTGAAATCAAAGTGTCAGCGGGGCCACATTTCCTGCAAAGGTCCAGGGTGGAATCTGAACCTTGTCTCTATCAGCTTCTGAGGCAGCAGGCTGTGTTCCTTGGCTTCTGGCCGCCTCTGTGGTCATACCTCTTCTGTGTGTAATGATCCCTCTGTCCCTGTCCCCTTTTTATAAGGACATATGTGATGGCATTTAGTGCTATCATCCAGGATAGTCTCCCATTTCATCTCAAAATTCTTAACTTAATCACATCAACAAAGACTCTTTTCCCAAATGCAGTGTTGGTATATTTTTAGACTACCTTGGGTGAGGGAGGCAGAAGAAAGAGTAGTCCTAAGTGATTCCGTTGCTGGTACTTCTCCATAGAGTGAATTCCTGAACTCTGCTTCTTTCTCAGAAAGAATTTATTTGAGGACCTGTAGCACTGGACTCCCTCCTTATTCAGGCCATACACTCTGGGGGCATTGAGTGCATGTCTCTGAATCCTGATCTCATGTTATACTCCCATGGTCTCTCTCTGAGGGGGCCCCACTTCCTCTACCATGCAGACCTCCTGGGATGCTCAGAGTCTCCAGCCTGGCTATTTTTTAAATTTCCCCAGACCTGATTGGGGCTGAAGGGTCTACTTTCAAAGTGGCTCACTCACATGACTGACAAGTTAGTGATGGCCATAGGCAGGTAGACTTGATTTTTTCTATGTGGGCTTCTCCACAGAGCTACTTGACCCTCCTTGCAACAGGGTGGATGGCTTTCCCTGGGGTGAGTGGTCAATAGGCCAGGTTAGAAGCCACATTTCCTCTAATGACCTAACCTTAGAAGTCACATACTGTCATTCTTTATACTCTATTGATCACACAAACTATAAGTCAATGAAAAAGGGACTACGCCAGGGCACAAATACCAGCAGGCAGATTCACTGGGTCCATCTTAGTAGCTGGTCACTACACATGGCAGTGTATCCGTTTCCAAATGGAAAAACAGGACCCAAAATAGTATTTTTGCATCACTTTCAATAAAATAAGCAAACGTTCACTGATAAAACCTGGAAGGACATTAAGAGGTTTGAAAAGTTGTAGTAGGGGCACCTGGGTGGTTCATTCTGTTGAGCTTCTGCCTTAGGCTCTGGTCATGATCTCAGGGTCCTGGGATGGAGCCCCATAGCTGGCTCCCTGCTCAGTGGGGAGTCTGCTTCTCCCTCTTCCTCTCTGCAACCCCCTCTCCTATTCTCTCTTTTACTCGCTCACTCTCTCTCTTAAATAAATAAATAAATAAATAAATAAATAAATAAATAAATAAATAAAATCTTTTAAAAAAGTTCCAGTAAATGGTCTTCAGGTTCCCCTCCCCAATAATACCATTCAAACCCGCAAATGCCAAATTCAGATGAATTCTGGTCCTCAGTGAGAATATAATCTTTTTGGAAGTCATCTAAATAGCTCAAAGGAAGTAATTTAGGTAAAACATTTTACACACTTCTTGGCACATACTAAATACTAATAAACAGTAGCTGTTATGTTAAGGCATTGCAAGGGGTAGATTTCTGGTGGCAGATGTATAAAGATGGTTATGACAGATGGAACAAAATAATAAGATTTGACCTATAGTTACAAGTCCAAATATAAAGATAAGGGTTTGTATACATCCCTAAATAATTTTGTGAAAACTTTTTTGTTCTCCCAAAAGAAACAAAATCCACTGACAAACAAAATCCATTGACTCCCTGGCACATGTAAGACATTCTTCTTGACACAGAGTGGAACAGGGAGCGGAAACAAAGGGAAGAGGGGGTGACATACAGATGATTTTTTTAATAAATTAATTTTTTATTGGTGTTCAATTTACCAACATACAGAATAACACCCAGTGCTCATCCCGTCAAGTGCCCCCCTCAGTGCCCGTCACCCATTAACCCCCACCCCCCGCCCTCCTCCCCTTCCACCACCCCTAGTTCGTTTCCCACAGTTAGGAGTCTTTATGTTCTGTCTCCCTTTCTGATATTTCCCACACATTTCTTCTCCCTTCCCTTATATTCCCATAGAGATGATTTTTAAAAAGATTTTATTTATTTATTCATGAGAGACAGAGAGAGAGACAGACAGACAGACAGAGGCAGAGACACAGGCAGAGGGAGAAGCAGGCTCCATGCAGGGAACCTGACATGGGACTTGATCCCAGGTCTCCAGGATCACGCTCTGGGCTGAAGGCGGTGCTAAATCGCTGAGCCACCCAGGCTGCCCAGATGATTTTTTGTAAAAAAAGCAAAGGTCTTTATCTTCACAAAGCTAATAGGAAAAATTGGAAATATTTTCAGATACCTCTATGATGGATCACTTTTTCCAAAGATGGCAATGATATTTCCTTTTTCACATGTTCTTCTGTAATGTGGATTTGCCATTTTCTCAGCAATAAGTGGAGTCTAATTCTTCTCCCCTTAAATTTAGGCTGGTTTTTGTGACTTGCTTGACCAATGACATGCAACTAATATGGTATTCTAGGACTTCAATGGCTTGGAGAGTTTGCCTGGGTCTCTTGGAAAATTTGCTCTTCAGATGCTTCTTTTGGGACCTCTTTCCAATTTTGTATTAAGCTCAAGCCACATAGAGTGGCTTTAACTGAGCTGCCGGTCGATGGCCAGCACTGACGGCAAGCCATGTGAGGTGCCATTTTGGATATTCATCCCAGTTGAGCCTTCAGATGACGATAGCCTCAACTTGAGAAAATCAGGAGAGAATCCCCTACTCAGCCCAGTCAATGCACAGAACCACGAGAAATAATAATAAATAATTTCAAGTCACTACATTTTGGGGAGGTTGTTAGGTTTTGGAGAGCAATAGAGAATCAGAGCAATATATAGACAAGGTGCAACATGCTAAGTGCATGATGATTTTTAACTTTATGGATATTGTAATTAAGACAGAATGAATTCCTAGGATATCAGGTCTGAGAATCAGCCCCTTTATCTTACTCTACCAAATGACTGAACCTAGAGCAATGATGGTCAAGGTCAAAGAGGTAAGCAATGGTACCACTAGAGCAAACACTGAATCTCCTTGCCCCCAATTCACAGATCTTACAGTGACCCACAGACAGGGAGATGAGCTAATATGGCCATCATTCAATGGAGGTAGTCCATGTCTTCTCATTCCTCCTGCCAGTCAATTTTTCCTCCTCATTACTCATATCTGTCACTTCCTCTCTAAATCCTTTCTGCCCCTTTTCCAATTAAAACCTTTATCATTTCTTGCCATGGACTTGTGCATAGCTTCCTCACTTCTCTGTCTTATTTTATTTGGCGTTTCTTCAATCCCAAACTTCCGTTTACCAGGCAGTCAGAGTGAGGGATCTAAAATGTAAATTGGGTCACATCCCACTCCAAAAATATCCCTCAAAAGCACCCCTTGGAAAGTGACTGCATCTCCTAACTTAGCACAAAGAACTTCCCATGGTCTAGCATCTGCCTCCTTCCCAGCCTCATTCCCATTCTAGACATAGCTGGCCACACTGCCCACATTTTTACCTTTGCCCAGATTTCTCTTCCCAGAATGTCCTTCTCCCATTCATCTTATTATCTTCTAATCAGTTCTTAGAGCTCCTCTCAACTGTTTCCTTCCTGAGGATGCTTGATTTCACATTTGTTTCAAAATAAACACTTTTGCTTTCTGAAAAAATTTCCCCTTTATTTTTTTAAAAATTTATTTATTCATAGAGACATAGAGAGAGAGAGAGAGAGAGAGACAGAGACACAGGCAGAGGGAGAAGCGGGCTCCATGCAGGGACTTGATCCCAGGTCTGGAGGATCACACCCCGGGCCGCAGGCCGCACTAAACCGCTGCGCCACTGGGGCTGCCCAAATTTCCCCTTTAAAACAGAGAGAGTGATTAATTCTGTAACTGAATTTGAAAACTCTTATGTAGTTCACTGAAAGGGGCTTCCCCAAATGTAAAGTTATATGATTGAGATGCACTTGAGAGAGAAAATATATGCAATTCTAATGTTAAGAACATCATATGTCTTCAGCATGAGTATTAAGGCTTTGGTGAAGGTTTCTGCTCTGCTGTTTATGGGAGCACTTTTACTTCTGGCATAATTTGGTGCAGAGTCACTGTGCAAGAAACAGTTTATTAAAAAAAAAAAAAAGCAACCCCCATTAGCTCTTCCTCAGATTCTCAAGGTTGGAAATAAGGTTAATTGGATTTGTTCACAAATTCATGAATCGGCCTATAACAGTGTTTCCCGAAGGGTATTCCACAAGACACTGGTTCTAAGAGGTGATAAGTATCATTTGAAAAAAAAAAAAAGAATTCTGTGATACAAATAAATTGAGGAAATATAGAATTAAACAAATCAGGTGATTTTTTTTCCTTTGCAGGGAGTCTCAGAGGCTTCTCTATGCTAATGCACCTTGACTATCTCCTACAAGAGTCTATGATATGCAAAGTGTCTAGCTTATTTGACCACAAATCCTTTCTGTGATAGACCACCTTGTATCTATCATGGTTTGTGGATACATTTTGGGAAAAGATACGTTGAAGGACTAGGTGTATGTCTTACTGAGATGGCAGGGATTGCTCCAAATACCTGTGGGTAGAAACTAAGACTTAAGAAAAGAATCGCTTTCACAAGTGAGGAGGAAACACACACCCCCTTCATCACCCTTTGTCAAAATCTTTGTCTTCTCCGAGAGCTATCGTGGCTGAAATCCTACTGGGTGGCTGGATATAATTTACTGTGTACCATGCTTATCCCTGAATCAAGATAAGTTACATCAAGGATGAATCTTGTGTTCAGGTACTCACATTCTCTTGCTCTCCTTTGCCAGATTTGCTAGAGGGGTGAAGAGAGAAAGGTGCATGGATGCTATGGAGATACTTAGTGTATGAAGTATAGTCAGTGGACTGGGATAGAGGCTTGGGTGGATTGATGGTTCAACAGGGCCCAAAGGATATGGCAAAAACCACATCCAAAATGTCTAGTTGGGTATACAAGTTTACTGGAAAGTTCTGGAAAATTCTAAGGTCAGAGTAAAAATTTTAAAACAAAAGAAAGCATCTTTCCTTTAATTTTTTCTCAGCCTCCCCCCTGAGTTAGCCTATTAAAAGAGGAGATTTTCTTAAAATTAGAAATCAAAGGAAAAAGCCACATAGAATCATACTTTATACTATGCACATGTATTTTCTCTTCTCCAAACCTTGGAGCCCCAGGCAAAAATTTTGAACTAAGATAATTTCTCATTGCATTTGACATTGGAATATGTAGTTATAGGGCTCCTGGGAAGTTGGTCAGCACACCTTGGGGACCAGTGTCAAAACAGAGGAAGCTAACAGTTCCATTTTGTAGGCGCTCCCCCATACAAAGTGTTTTATATACACTTTGACATTTGTAGTTCACACAATAAGGCCAAAGCAACCATTGCCCTTCATCTTGAGTGCCCACATACATTCTTGTCATTTTGTGAGATTGCCTTGGCTAGGAAAATGCTACGAACAAGGGTCCTGCTTTTTCAGGAAAGCACTCATTTTAGGAAACTTTCAATACTTAATAAAAACACCTCCTTCTATTCAAATAATGTTTCATAGCTTACAGAGTACTTTTTAACGTGTTATTGTATCATGTCCTTCTCACGAGAACACCATAAGGTTTAAGAAAATCACCAAGTACACATTATTATACTGATTATAGCATTCTTGGGCAAAAGAGGGCCTTAAAGATCATTCATTTGACAATTCAATAAATTTTCATTGATGTCCACCATATGGTGGGCCCTGTGCTAGGCTCTGGGCATTTCACAGTCTAGGAGGTGCACATATGTTTAGAGGAATGAAGAAGAAAACCAACACATAAACATACATGATTTTTACATGGTGATAAGAAATATGAAGGTAATAATACATTTTAATGGCCAAAGAAGTTGGGGGAGGAGTCAGGGCAACCTTAGATGGGTGGGCCAATGGAGAATTCTCTAAAGAGATCTGAGACCAAAATAATGAGGCAGAAGTAACCATGTTGGCCAGAGGGACACTGTGAATGGGACTTTCTTTTTTCTTTTTTGCAAGAGCATTTTTGTACACTGATGACTGCACCAGAGTAGTGGGAATTGGTCATTCTGAATGTATTTTGAAGGTAGATACGAGAAGATATACTAATGGATTAGTTTCAGCTTAGGAGAGACTGCAGAGCCAAAGATGATGTTATGGTTTTTTAGTCCAAGCATCTGAAATGGATTTGCCACTTACTGAAATAGGGAAAATGAAGTTTGGCTTGAGAAGTCAATGAGAGACCTAAATGGGAGTGTTGAGAAGGTAGATACAGGTAACTGGAATTCCAGGCTGGAGCTGGAAATTATATATCACCATGTAGATGGTATATGCAACACAAGACTGGATAAGACCAGTGTAATTGGGAATAAGTGTAACTGGAGAAGAAAAGAACTTGAAGGATTGAGCCCCGGGGCTCTCCAATGTCTAGAAGCTATACATGGAAAAGTGTTTTGAGGAAGAAGGGGTGGCCAATTCTGTTAAATCCTGCTGATAGTCAAGTCAGAAGATGACTGAAACTTGGTCCATGTGGTTAGCAACATGGAGGTCATTGGTGATGTTGGTAAAAGAAGGGTCTGTGAGATGGTGGGAGTGAGCACCTGGTTGGCAGGTAGGGTTTAGAATGAGAATAATTGGAGACTGTGAGTAGGGACCACTATTTCCAGGTGTCTTAATCTAAGAGGAATGTTGATACATTTATTCTTCCAATAACCATTGGGCATGGAATGGTGGTGAAGTCATTTCTTGCCCAGATTTCAAGCAGTAGAGAAAACCTGAGTGGACTGTTTGCTTCTGTGATGATCCTGGTCTCATGAACAGTATGGGAAAGTCATAGTGAGATGAAGTTCCAAATATAAACCAAGAGCCAAAAACAAGATTAAGGGAGTGATAGAGCTAATGAGACACTCAGAGTAGCAATACTGAGAAGCTAAGCGTTCTCCCAGACCTGAGGGACAAAAGGAGAAAGTCTAGTGAAATTTGGAGCTGGCACTTTTTTGTCCAGGATCCAGGCAGGAACAACCTCTACCGACATCTAAAGAACATTTAATGAGGTGATTATTTACAGAGTCAAGAGGAGAGTTAGGAGAACCAGTAAGGGTTGCTAAAGCATTCTAGAACTAACTTCTTGGTGAAGTTGGTGCTCAACATCCTTTGAGAGAATTCCAGAAAACCTAAGCTGGAATCTGTGATTTTTAGATAGAGACCCAAGTAGGGTCTCTCCCAGTGCCTTGATTCCTATTCTAACCTTCAGGCTAATGACATACACTACAGTAGATATGAGAGTAAGAATCAGAATTACTTTGTTGGGGGATGGCTTGGAACTTGTTAACGCTTGTAGTAACTCTGAACTTTGTTTCATGGAAGAAAAGAGAAATCAGAGAAAGTACGCATAAGGGCAGAAGAAAGATGGATGACTGAGTTTACTTGGGGCAAGGTGGGGGGCGGTGGTTAGGGGAAAGTCCAGGCATAACTTCTGTATCTCTTGGATTATAAACATAGCAATTCTTCCTGATAAACATGATCCAGCAGAGTTCTGGAACTTGGCCTTGGGCTTAGGGTTGAACAGGATTTCACCATTTTCTTACATTTACATACCATGGTAAGATTTTATTTTGTTTTATTTAATTATTTTTAAAGGTTTTATTTATTTATTTGAGGTGGGGGCAGGAGCAGAGGGAGAGGGACGAGCAGGCTCCGCATTGAGCATGGAGACGGAGTCAGGGTTCGAGACTATGATTTTGAGATCATGACCTGAGCCAAAATCAAGAGTCAAATGCTTAACTCACAGAGCCACTCAGATGTCCCCATCCTTGTGTTGAGATTTTAAAGAGACAATTGCAGTGATTATATTTGATGACCCCCCATAACTGTACAGCAGTGAGAAAAGGATATGTCCTTTTCACATAAAAAAATGACCCATTTCACATATAAAGACTCATTAATTCATTCAACAGAAATCCACTGAGCTCCTATTAAGTGCCTGATATTCTCTTAGCTACTGTAGATATAGTAAAAAACAGACAAAAATCACTGCCCTGAATGGATTAAAACTATGATTCTACTATATACTATCTTTAAGAAACATGCTTTATTATTTTTTTAAATTTCAGCTTTATTGTAAGGTATAATTGACAAATAAACTTGTAAGATATTTAAAGTGTACATGGTTCACTGCTATTCAACATAGTACTAGAAGTCTTAGCCTCAGCAATCAGACAACAAAAAGACATTAAAGGCATTCAAATTGGCAAAGAAGAAGTCAAACTCTCCCTCTTTGCCGATGACATGATACTCTACGTAGAAAACCCAAAAGCCTCCACCCCAAGATTGCTAGAACTCATACAGCAATTTGGCAGTGTGGCGGCAGGATACAAAATCAATGCCCAGAAGTCAGTGGCATTTCTATACACTAACAATGAGACTGAAGAAAGAGAAATTAAGGAGTCAATCCCATTTACAATTGCACCCAAAAGCATAAGATACCTAGGAACAAACCTAACCAAAGAGGTAAAGGATCTATACCCTAAAAACTATAGAACACTTCTGAAAGAAATTGAGGAAGACACAAAGAGATGGAAAAATATTCCATGCTCATGGATTGGCAGAATTAATATTGTGAAAATGTCAATGTTACCCAGGGCAATTTACACGTTTAATGCAATCCCTATCAAAATACCATGGACTTTCTTCAGAGAGTTAGAACAAATTATTTTAAGATTTGTGTGGAATCAGAAAAGACCCCGAATAGCCAGGGGAATTTTAAAGGAGAAAACCATAGCTGGGGGCATCACAATGCCAGATTTCAGGTTGTACTATAAAGCTGTGGTCATCAAGACAGTGTGGTACTGGCACAAAAACAGACACATAGATCAATGGAACGGAATAGAGAACCCAGAAGTGGACCCTGAACTTTATGGTCAACTAATATTCAATAAAGAAGGAAAGACGATCCACTGGAAGAAAGACAGTCTCTTCAATAAATGGTGCTGGGAAAATTGGACATCCACATGCAGAAGAATGAAACTAGGCCACTCTCTTTCACCATAAACAAAGATGAACTCAAAATGGATGAAAGATCTAAATGTGAGACAAGATTCCATCAAAATCCTAGAGGGGAACACAGACAACACCCTTTTTGAACTCGGCCACAGTAACTTCTTGCAAGATACATCCGAAGGCAAAAGAAACAGAAGCAAAAATGAACTATTGGGACTTCATCAAGATAAGAAGCTTTTGCACAGCTTTTGCACAGCACATCAAATCAACAGTTCACATTCCCACCAACAGTGTAAGAAGGTTCCCTTTTCTCCGCATCCTCTCCAACATTTGTGGTTTCCTGCCTTGTTAATTTTCCCCATTCTCACTGGTGTGAGGTGGGATCTCATTGTGGTTTGGATTTGTATTTCCCTGATGGCAAGTGATGCAGAGCATTTTCTCATGTGCGTGTTGGCCATGTCTATGTCTTCCTCTGTGAGATTTCTGTTCATGTCTTTTGCCCATTTCATGATTGGATTGTTTGTTTCTTTGGTGTTGAGTTTAATAAGTTCTTTATAGATTTTGGAAACTAGCCCTTTATCTGATATGTTATTTGCAAATATCTTCTCCCATTCTGTAGGTTGTCTTTTAGTTTTGTGGACTGTATCCTTTGCTGTGCAAAAGCTTCTTATCTTGATGAAGTCCCAATAGTTCATTTTTGCTTTTGTTTCTTTTGCTTTCGTGGATGTATCTTGCAAGAAGTCACTGTGGCCAAGTTCAAAAAGGGTGTTGCCTGTGTTCTCCTCTAGGATTTTGATGGAGTCTTGTCTCACATTTAAATCTTTCATCCATTTTGAGTTTATCTTTGTGTATGGTGAAAGAGAGTGGTCTAGTTTCATTCTTCTGCATGTGGATGACCAATTTTCCCAGCACCATTTATTGAAGAGACTGTCTTTCTTCCAGTGGATCGTCTTTCCTCCTTTGTCGAATATTAGTTGACCATAAAGTTCAGGACCCATTTCTGGGTTCTCTATTCTGTTCCATTGGTCTATGTGTCTGTTTTTGTGCCAGTGAACAGGCCAATAACCAGGGAGGAAATTGAAGAAGTCATCAAAAACCTCCCAAGACACAAGAGTCCAGGGCCAGATGGCTTCCCAGGGGAGTTCTATCAAACGTTTAAAGAAGAAACCATACCTATTCTACTAAAGCTGTTTGGAAAGATAGAAAGAGATGGAGTACTTCCAAATTCATTCTATGAGGCCAGCATCACCTTAATTCCAAAACCAGACAAAGACCCCACCAAAAAGGAGAATTACAGACCAATATCCCTGATGAACATGGATGCAAAAATTCTCAACAAGATACTAGCCAATAGGATCCAACAACACATTAAGAAAATTATTCACCATGACCAAGTAGGATTTATCCCCGGGACACAAGGCTGGTTCAACACTCGTAAAACAATCAATGTGATTCATCATATCAGCAAGAGAAAAACCAAGAACCATATGATCCTCTCATTAGATGCAGAGAAAGCATTTGACAAAATACAGCATCCATTCCTGGTCAAATCTCTTCAGAGTGTAGGGATAGAGGGAACTTTCCTCGATATCTTAAAAGCCATCTACGAAAAGCCCACAGCAAATATCATTCTCAATGGGGAAGCACTGGGAGCCTTTCCCCTAAGATCAGGAACCAGACAGGGATGTCCACTCTCACCACTGCTATTCAACATAGTATTGGAAGTCCTAGCCTCAGCAATCAGACAACAAAAAGACATTAAAGGCATTCAAATTGGCAAAGAAGAAGTCAAACTCTCCCTCTTCGTCCATGACATGATACTCTACATAGAAAACCCAAAAGCCTCCACCCCAAGATTGCTAGAACTCATACAGCAATTTGGTAGCGTGGCAGGATACAAAATCAATGCCCAGAAATCAAGGAAATTTTATAATTATTAAAAGTTCAACCCATCAAGAAGATATAGCACTTATAAACATTCATGGACCTAACAATAGAACTCCAAATACATGAAGCCAGAACTGAGAATTAGAGGGAAAAATAGACACTTTCATGATAAGAATGGGAGATCTGAATACTCCACTTTCAATAATGGATAAAACAACTAGACAGAAAAACAATAAAGAAATAGAAAACTTGAGCAATCATCTCAGCTATCTAGAACTTTCTACCTAACAATGCCAGAATACTCATTCTTCTTAAGTGAATAGAGAACATTTTCTGGATAGGCCATATGGTTTTCATAGTGTTTAGGAGTGGAAGTAGGGTGAGTATTCCTGCGCATGGTTTGAGCTTTCCACCAGTGCTAAAGGGAATATACAGGCCTTCCCATCAGCTTTATCAGATGGGAGAGAGGGCAGCATAAGTTTTATAAGCTGTCAATGGTCAAACATCAAAAAAAATGGAGTCAGATTCTTTATTATGGAGGTGCAATACGTGATGTTCACTGAAAATAACAGAACATAGTTGGAAGAAATTTAAAAAGACCTAAGTAAATACAAAAAAAAATCCCATGTCCATGGATTGAAAGATGTGTTATTAAGATGACAGTACTCCCCAAATTGATCTATGGATTCAATATAATTCCTATAAAAATTCCAGCTTTCATTTCTGTATAAATTAATAGCCTGAACCTAAAATTTATATGGAAATGCAAAGGACCTATTATAGAACAAAACAAAACAGAACTCCAAGAAGAAGATCAAAGTTGGAGGGCTCACTTCCTTATTTCAAAACTACTACAAATGTATATCAACAAGAGATGTAGTATTGGCATAAAAACCTAAGAAAAGAAATATAGATGAATGGAGTAGAATTGAACATTCGAAAATAAACTCGTGTATCTCTGGTCAGCTGAGTTTTGACAAGCATGCCAAGACCATTCAATAGGGTAAATAATAATCTTTTCAACAAATGCTGGTGGGAAAATTGTATAGACCCCTCCTTTACACCATGCACAAAAATTAGTCAGAAGGAATATAGACTTAAATATGAGATTACACTAAAAACTCTCAAAGAAAACATAGGACTAAATTTTTGTAACACTGGGTTAGGCAATGGTTTCTTAGATATGACACCAAAAACAACAAAAGAAAACATTTGTGCTTCAAAGGACACTATCAGGAAAGTGAAGAGACAGCCACACAATTGAAAAAATAATTGCAAGTTATATATCTGAAAAAGAATTTATATTCAAAATACATAAATAACTCTTATAATTCCACAATAAAGACAAATAATACAATTAAAATATGGACAAAGAAGTTGAATGGAGATTTCTCCAAAGAAGATCTATGTTGGCCAATAAGCCCATGAAAAGATGCTCAATATCATTAGCCATTTGAGAAAGGAAAATCAAGACCACAAGGAGATGGCTGTACTAACAATTTTATTTTATTTTTATTTTTATTTTTTTTGTACTAACAATTTTAAAAAGCAGAAAATAACAAGTGTTGGAAGGATGTGGAGAGTTTAAAACTCTTATACATTGCTGGTAGGAATGTGAAATGGTGCAGCTGCTATGGAAAACAGCTTGGCAGTTCCTCAGAAACCTACACATAGAATTAACATATGACCAGCAAGTCTACTCCTGAGTCTGTACCCAAGAGAAATGAAAACATATGTTCACACAAAAATTTGTTCATGAATGTTCAGAGCAGCATTATTCATAATAGCTCAAAAGTGAAAACAACACAACTGTCCATCAATTGATTAACGGATAAACAAAATGTGGTCTGTCCATAGAGTAGATTAATTCAGCCATTAAAAAAAATTGAAGTGCTGATATGTGCTACAGCGTGGATGAATCTTGAAAACATTATGCAAGTGAAAGAGGCCAGACACAAAAGACTACTTACTGTACAATTCCATTTTTCTGAAATGTTCGATATGGGCAAATCCGTAGAGACAGGAAGGCAATTACAGATTATCAGACTTTGGAGAGGGGTGGGGAGGGACAGCTAATGGGTATGGGGTTTCTTTTAGGGTAAATTGATCTACAATGAGACAGTGGTGATGGTCACACTATTCTGTTCACATACTAAAAACCGCTGAATTGCATACTCTAAAAGGATGGATATTATGGTATATGAAATACCATGCAATAAAATTGTGTTAAAAAACCACTGCCTTCAGAGGGGACCTTTGTAGTTGCAGAGGAGAACAGACTGATCAAGGGCAAGTGTAGAAGCAGAGAGGCCAAACAGGAGCCTATGGCTATGGCCAAGCTCAGAGAAGTATAGCCAGAGGGAATCTGTGGCACCCAGTCTGCAAAGATGGTGGCTCCTGGTGGCCACACCCTTGTGAGGTTCCCTCCAGGACTGAATTGACAATGGCTCATGCCTTGTTTCCCCAACTGAAGGCAGAAGTCATGTTCTGTGATATCTAAGCTCAGGCAAATTCCATATCTGCAATTTTGGGGATCTCTGAACCACCATGTTGGAGTTTAGCTACCCTACAAGAGCTCAGACCATTAGGAGAGGCCCCAGGGAGAGGAGAGGCTATCCACTCAAGCCTCCAGATGATTCCAAGCCTAGTGACCATCTGGCTGCAATCATATAAGAGAGTACAAGCAAGACCAGCAGAAGAACTTCCCAGTGAATCTACACAATGGAAAGATATTAAGTGATTATTAATGCTTTAAGCCCTAAGTTTTGGGATGGTTTATTTGTAGGCATAGGCAACTGAAACAGAAATATAAACACATTACATCAGATGATCAAATGATTGACTTTAGTGATAGTGCTCATAAATTGGCCAACTAGGAATCACATACAGTCACAGAGGGCCCCTTATTTTCTGATAGGAAAACTGAGATTTGCAGTGCTTTTACTGGGCAATTTTCCCAAATATGTGATACCAGAATGACGATAAACATTATTTGCCCCTTATGCATTGTTTAAAAAACTGGTTCTACTAACATGATTTATGGGCAAACTTCCTTTTTCATCTTGTATACCATATTTCCTGCCTTCTGCTGGGTGTTCATTAAACAGATGCTCTCTTCTATATAAAGGATAAAGTGAACTGGGCTTAAAAGCCATTTTAAAGGGGCTTATTATATTTTTATTTGTTGTTTTGAAACCACAGGCACGTGGGCACAGAGTTCATAATGCTGAAAAACAAACCAGTGGGCTCCTCAAAAAAAAAATGGTACATGGAACGCATACATGTTATTTTACTCCATTGTGAATCTCCATTTAAACATACAGGAAAAATAAGTAAATAAACATATACATGGATGAATTGTATGCCCCTCAAATTCATACATTGAAGCCCTAACACCCAGTACATCAGAATGTAATCATGTTTGGAGAGAAGGACTAATAAAGAGGTAAGTTAAATAAAACCATTAGAGGTGGGTTCTTATCTAATCCTATTGATGTGCTTATAAGGAGATGGAATTTGGACACACAGAAAGATATCAGGGGTGGGCTGCCTGAGTGGCTTGGTCGTTTGAGCATTCAACTCTTGGTCTCTGGTTATGATCTCATATTTGTGGTTTTGAGTTCTGCATCAGGCTCTATGTTCAGCATGGAGTCTGCTTCAGGTTCTCTCTCCCTCTCTCTCTCTGCCCCTCCCCACTCACAATTTATTTTTTTCTTTTTTTTTTAATTTTTATTTTTTTTATTATTATTATTTTTTTTAATTTATGATAGTCAGAGAGAGAGAGAGAGAGAGAGAGAGGCAGAGACACAGGCAGAGGGAGAAGCAGGCTCCATACACCGGGAGCCTGACGTGGGATTCGATCCCGGGTCTCCAGGATCGCGCCCTGGGCCAAAGGCAGGCGCCAAACCACTGCGCCACCCAGGGATCCCAATTTATTTTTTTCTAAGATGAATAAAATAAAATCTTAAAAAAAAAAAAAGAAAGAGGCACCTGGGTGGCTCAGTGGTTGAACATCTGCCTCTCACTCAGGGTGTGATCCCAGGGTCCTGGGATCGAGTCCCTCCCTGGGCTCCCTGCAGGGAGCCTGCTTCTCCCTCTGCCTATGTCTCTTTTTCTGTGTGTCTCTCATGAATAAATGAATAAAAAAATCTTAAAAAAATAAAGAAAAAAGAAAGATACCAAAGGTATACACAGAGAAAAAGATCGAGTGAGGATATGTCAAGAAGGTGGCCATCTACAAGCCAAAGAGGGAAACCTCTGGAGAAACCAAACCCACCAACACCTTGACATTGGCCTTTTAGCCTCCAGAATTGTAAGAAAGAAATTTTTGTGTTTAAACCACCCAGTCTGTGGTGTTTTATTATGGCAGCCATAGCAAACTAATTTATTTATTCATAAGAGACATAGGCAGAGGGAGAAGCAAGCTCCCTGAGGGGAGTCTGATGTGGGACTCGATCTCAGGACCCTAGGATCATGCTCTGAGCTAAAGACAGATGCTCAACCACTAAGCCACCAAGGCGTCCCTGTCTAGTTTTTCTAAATATGTTTCTATTGTGATTCTTGGGAGGGGATAGAATCTTATTTCTCTTTACAAGATGCCAAAGATGGTGGATCAGACCGTCCTCTGACTCCCCTGCCAGAAGCCAGGGCAAGACATGTGACTGTCACGGGAAAATGAACAGCCCTTGCTTATCCTGTTTTGGTGACAAAAATTCTATCAGCCTAAACAGTCTTATCTTGATCCCCTCTGCAACTCTTCACTTTACAGCTCACTGCTACTCCCTCTCTCCTCATCAAAGGAGGAGGCATGTTTACCTTAAGAGCTTTATCAATAAAATAAATAAATAGTCTATTTTAAGATTTGTGTGGAATCAGAAAAGACCCCGAATAGCCAGGGGAATTTTAAAAAAGAAAACCATAGCTGGGGGCATCACAATACCAGATTTCAGGTTGTACTACAAAGCTGTGGTCATCAAGACAGTGTGGTACTGGCACAAAAACAGACACATAGACCAATGGAACAGAATAGAGAATCCAGAAATGGACCCTGAACTTTATGGTCAACTAATATTCGACAAAGGAGGAAAGACGATCCACTGGAAGAAAGACAGTCTCTTCAATAAATGGTGCTGGGAAAATTGGTCATCCACATGCAGAAGAATGAAACTAGACCACTCTCTTGCACCATACACAAAGATAAACTCAAAATGGATGAAAGATTTAAATGTGAGACAAGACTCCATCAAAATCCTAGAGGAGAACACAGGCAACACCCTTTTTGAACTTGGCCACAGTAACTTCTTGCAAGATACATCCACGAAAACAAAAGAAACAAAAGCAAAAATGAACTATTGGGACTTCATCAAGATAAGAAGCTTTTGCACAGCAAAGGATACAGTCAACAAAACTCAAAGACAACCTACAGAATGGGAGAAGATATTTGCAAATAACATATCAGATAAAGGGCTAGTTTCCAAAATCTATAAAGAACTTATTAAACTCAACACCAAAGAAACAAATAATCCAATCATGAAATGGGCAAAAGACATGAAGAGAAATCTCACAGAGGAAGACATAGACATGGCCAACATGCACATGAGAAAATGCTCTGCATCACTTGCCATCAGGGAAATACAAATCAAAACCACAATGAGATACCACCTCACACCAGTGAGAATGGGGAAAATTAACAAGGCAGGAAACAACAAATGTTGGAGAGGATGCGGAGAAAAGGGAACCCTCTTACACTGTTGGTGGGAATGTGAAATGGTGCAGCCACTCTGGAAAACTGTGTGGAGGTTCCTCAAAGAATTAAAAATAGACCTGCCCTACGACCCAGCAATTGCACTGTTAGGGATTTACCCCGAAGATTCAGATGCAATAAAACGCCGGGGCACCTGCACCCCGATGTTTCTAGCAGCCATGTCCACAATAGCCAAACTGTGGAAGGAGCCTCGGTGCCCATCGAAAGATGAATGGATAAAGAAGATGTGGTTTATGTATACAATGGAATATTACTCAGCCATTAGAAACAACAAATACCCACGATTTGCTTCAACGTGGATGGAACTGGAGGGTATTATGCTGAGTGAAGTAAGTCAATCGGAGAAGGACAAACAGTGTATGTTCTCACTTATTTGGGGAATATGAATAATAGTGAAGGGGAATATAAGGGAAGGGAGAAGAAATGTGTGGGAGATATCAGAAAGGGACACAGAACATAAAGACTTCTAACTCTGGGAAATGAACTAGGGGTGGTGGAAGGGGAGGAGGGCGGGGGGTGGGGGTGAATGGGTGACGGGCACGGAGGGGGACACTTGACGGGATGAGCACTGGGTGTTATTCTGTATTTTGGTAAATTGAACACCAATAAAAATTAATTTATTAAAAAAAAATAAAAAAAAATAAATAAATAAATGAATAAATAAATAAATAAATAAAGAGCTTTATCAGTAATAATGAAAATATTTTGATCTTTAGCTGCCTTATTCTTGGGTTTGGCTCTCAACTGGTTCTAGAATCTAGGAGGGGAAAAAAAAGCAAAGAAAAACCCCCTCTAAAATAGTACTGATCATGGGCTTTCAAAAAAACCCAATATCCTACATCATGGGGCTAAGACACTTGTGAAATAAATAGGTATCAAACCTATTTCCAAATAGCATATGGAAAGCCAAGTGAGTATTCAGCTTGACTAGAGTTGAGGGCTTTCCACCTTGGTCTTGAGCAAGCAGGGCTACTGTGGGTGGAATTGACCCATGGGGCTCATTGCAGGGTGTGTCCAGAGGAAAATGATTGATGTTATTAGATGGGCAGAGCAGACCTTAAGAAATGCAGACCTCTTAGACTCCACAAAGCTGATCCTTGCAGGCCATGACTTGCATGTTGATGCACTTGGACTTTGATCTACTGCAGACAAGGCCAGGGCAAGAGATGGATCATTTTAGAAGCTGGCCAGTTGGAAATATCTGGTGGTTATTATTTGTCTCAGATAGGACTTTAAACTCTTGATTGCATTGTGAATTAGTGAGCTTCATTCCAACCCAAGAAGAGAGTACCATTTCCCCTGTACCAAATTCCATCTTTTAGGTATTTTGAGTGGCATTTATGGTGAAGAGAGAATTCCCACTGTGGAAGGGCTAATCTCTGTGTCTTAGCTTGAGCTGCTATAACAAAATACCATAGACTGGATGGTTTAAATAACAAAAATTTATTTCTTGCTGTCTGGAGGCAAGATGTCCAAGATCAGGGTGCTAGCAAGGTCAGATTCTGGTGAGAGTTCTTCCTGCTTATAGAATGCTGCCTTCCTTCTGTGTCTTCACATGGAGAAGAGAGAAAGGAACTTGGTGTCTCTTCCTCTTCTCAGAGGGTACTAATCTCATCATGAGATATATGCTATCCAAGATATCAAAGAAGATCTAAATAAGTAGAGACATATACTTCCTATATGACACAGCGGTCTATTCCTAGGTACTGACCCTAGAGAAATCCAAGTGTGTGTTTCTATAAAACCTGTACTCGGATGTTTTTAGCAGCTATATTCATAATCACCAGAAACAACACAAATAGGCTTCCGTGGAGAAACAAACTGTGACAAATCCATACATTGGAGTATTACTCAGTAATAAAAATTACTGAACTATTGATAAATGCAACAATGTAGATAAATCTCAAAGGCCTTATGCTGACCCAAAGAAGCCAATCTCAAATTTACATACTGTATGATTTCATTGAAATGACAGCTTAATGAAGGCAAACTATAGCAACAGAGAGCAGATCAATCATTAGGGGGTGGGGGTAATGGTGGTAAGTAGATGTGATGTAGATGTGATTATGAAGGGAAAGCACGAGGGTGGACTCGACTTTTTTGGGTGTTGGAATTGTTCTATACCCTGGATGTGGTAGTGGTTACACAGATACAGACACGAAAAAACTCAAAGCACTGAATGAGTTTTGCTACACAGTGTCAGTTTTACTACAAATTTAAAACACACACACACACACACACACACACACACACACACACACGTCCAGGATGAAGAGCAAAGGTAAAGAAGGAATGAAAAGACATTTGGATTCATTAAACAAACTCACACTATGTACATTAGAAGGAGAAAAAGCAAGTTTTAGAAAAGTCAAATTGTTAGAAACTCAACTGAGCTTTCTAAGAATTAATGAGAATAGTGACGCCTGGGTGGCTCAGTGGTTGAGCATCTGCCTTGGGCTCAGGGCCTGATCCCGGGATCCTGGGATCGAGTCCCGCATCGGGCTCTCTGCATGGAGCCTGCTTTTCCCTCTGCCTGTGTCTCTGCCTTTCTGTGTGTCTCCCATGAATGAATAAATAAAATATTTGAAAGAAAAAAAAAGAATTAATGAGAATAGCCGGAAAAGAATCTCTAGATTTTTTACAAGACGAGGAAATATTACTCAAGGTCTGTGATGCTCTGTTTCTTCCCTCTGTTCCTTCCTTCTTTCTTTCTTTCCTTCCTTCCTTCCTTCCTTCCTTCCTTCCTTCCTTCCTTCCTTCCCTCCTTCCTCCTCTCTCCTCTTAAAGACTTCAGGAAATAGAAATGGCATTCACTTGGCCCCTAGTGGCACAGACTTCAGCTCAAGTTCAAAGACCACTTAGAGGGATTTTATAGCTAAGAAATGTAGGAACAAGGGTAGATATTTCTGAAGAGGCAGGTTCACTTGTCCCAAGCAATTCCATATTAAGAGGCAGTGACAATGGCTAGCGTAGCACGGGACAGAAAAAGTCCTGCTCACAAGAAACCACTAGGCAAAGCCTATGCTAATTTTAGTACTGAGATGCTTGAGCACAAGTCTTAGCAAAGAGATTGAAATCAAGAGGTTTTGAATATAAACCTGGAGAATAAAGCCATTTTCACTGAGATCTGGTGATATGGTTGCCAATGCCAATTTTTAAAACTTGCAAGAAGCCTGTGATATTATTGTCAATGCCAGTGTCTGAGAAAGTAGACAGCAAACATAAGGAATGTACTCCCAGGTATGTTGAAACATAGAGTAGTAACTAACCTCTTAAAGAGAAATCTTTGCCCACTTGAGAATTCAGAATATGAACTCTGGAAAACTGACACAGATTGTGGTAAAATGAGACCCCAAAAAAGACTTTTACTATCTCTTTTCCTCTCTTCATAAACCACCTACTCTCTGTCTTGTCCCCCCATCTAAAAGAAAATCATTATATTCCTGGAGATTAGTTATATTTTATAATTTTTGCAGGACTGGAGCTATATTCATCTTGAATTGTTAATTATTAAATTCTTTGTTGGCAGGAATACTTGGGAATGTTCACATTCTGCTGGGCAGGCTGGGGGTGGGAATGTAAAATGGAACAGCCTTCGTGGCAAGTAGGTAGGTAGTTCCTTGTAAATTTAAACATTTATTTAACACTTTTGGGGATAATGGGCATATTCATTATCTGGATTGTAGTGATGGTTCTATTATATTTCAAAGCTTATCAAATTGTACACTTTGGATATGTGCAGTTTGTCATATGTCAACTCTATATCAATGAATCTGATAAAAATATTGCGTATGGCTACCTGAAAGCAAATGTCCATCAAGCGTCAGGATTTAGGGGGTGGGGTAGTGAATTGTTCAAATGAAATATAGGAAGCATGAAGGATTCAAAGGTTTCAAGGTAGTGGCTGCTTCTAATATCATAAAATAAAAGAAGAATAGTGATATCAGAGTCCTGAATTCTCTACTCAAATTGTGAGCTGAACACCTGGTTTTTGTGATTATCATGGTCAAGGAATCTCTTTCTTTTTCAGTCATCAGGTTAGATTCTTAACTTGACACTCATGCTTGATCCTAAATGTCTGCCCTCTTTAGGGCTCTCATGGGGCCCCCATCAGGAGCAGTAGGCAATTTCCCCATGATGACTCATTTCAGGAAGGCAAGTTTCCTATACCCTACCTTCCCAGAGAGCCCCTAGGGGTCCACTACAAAGTCAAAATCAGGAAGACAAGGCTTACACATCAAATAGAACTTTGCTAATTAACAGTGTCAAAATATGAAAAATATGTGAACTCTGAGGGCCAACCAAAGTGGGGTCCTATTTTCACGTTAGGCTGAATTTATGTAAATGTCCTTAGTGATTCCGTATTCAATGTAACAGCTTAAGCATCTGGGAGTAAGTCTAGTACTTTGCTTATCTAATTTAAACTTAGCCTATCCTAGATAGTTAAGACACTGGGAGTGACTTGGTACAGTGCAGAAGTATATTTCTTTGGGAGAAAGATGTGCTGGAAGGTATTGATGGTGTGAGAGTTAGTCTTTCACTTCTGGCCATATTCTTTAAGAAGACTCACAGTAAAGCCTCCTCACTAAGATCTTTTGACATACATTGGTAAGGGGAATCCTAAGAGTCTTGAAAAACAGTTTATTTATTATTTATTTATTTATTTTTATTTTTTTTATGATAGTCATACAGAGAGAGAGAAAGAGGCAGAGACACAGGCAGAGGGAGAAGCAGGCTCCATGCACCGGGAGCCCGACGTGGGATTCAATCCCGGGTCTCCAGGATTGCGCCCTGGGCCAAAGGCAGGCGCCAAACCGCTGCGCCACCCAGGGATCCCGAAAAACAGTTTAGTAGGTTGAGGATGCTGGGGTGAAATGCTACATTTAAAATGAACTTCCTGGCTCCAATAGGGAATGGGGGAATGGAGAATCCAGGGTTAGTGTAGACCAGCAACAACACTTAATATCCAGGGTAAAATGGTGGTGGTTATTGCACTAGATGATAGAACTTTGCAGTATTCAGAAAGGTCTGATGGCAGAGATATTCATCAGTGGCCAGCTGAAGAGAAAACCAGCTAAGTGGCTTAACTCATATTAGCCAAAAGACCAAAAACAAAAACAAAAACCTCCTCCAGATTTCTTGAGCAGAAGCTTGACTTAAGTCACCACATTGGGATACAATAAAATCTCCTTCTCACTTCTCACACAGGGGTCAGTCCAGAGAGGCAGAACCCTTTCAAAGAGCCATTTGAAAGAGGCATCTGTCCTTGAAACCTATGGGATAACAAAACAAATAAATGCTATGCATTTGAAACCAACTCAGGTGCTTAAATCACTGCACCACCCAGGCACCCAAAGTCTCATGATTTTAAATACTCTCTACATGCTAACCATCCCAAATCTAACTGAGCATTCTTCCCAAAATCTAGTCTGATACATCCAACTGTCCACTTGGTATCTCTACTTGGATGTCCTATAGGGATCTCAAATTTCACACATTTAGAAGTAAGTTTTTGGTCTCCCTTCCTTCCCCAACTTAGCCTTATTATTCTAATTGTACAAGACCAAAAAAGAATAAAAATAAAACAAACAGAAAAACCTCCCCAAACAAAACCATCATATTTCATTATGTTGATGAATGGGACCAGAACATGGGAAAGACAAATGCAGTAGCTACTTTAGGTTAAGAGTGAAGTAGACTGAATGTTCAGTTTGAATGCCACCACCCACATTGGAACCTTGGTTACTTTAAGCTCACTGGTGCTCAGTTTCCTCATATGTAAAATGGCAATAACCACAGCCAGGTCCTCATAGGGCTGTTGTGATGTTTAAAGGAGTTAATATACATAGTTAGTACGGCGTCTGACACATAAACAGGATATAATAAATTATTGTGTCTGGGTTAAGACATGTATTTCACAAGATGTGAGATAGATCTATGGAAATATTGGAGCTTGCCACCAGCAAGAAATTTGAGGTGGTTTATGGTGAGCCACTTACTGCTAAGAGAAAGAATGCAATATTTGAGTGTGCTGCTCCCACCCTTTACTACCCAGCTCCCAAAGTCACAGGGTTTAAAATGGAATTCAGAACAAGAGAATGTTTTCTTGGATGAAATACGAACAGCTGTCTTTGTCCCCTTATAACCTTGAAGGTCCTTATACAGTCTGTGGCAATTAGATAAGAGAAACCAGAGGAGGCTGTGTTCTTTCTATCAATTAACATTTGGAGAAAACAGTTCTTAACTTGTTAATGGTTCTTGAGTGGACACTGAATTCTTGCCCATGAGGCTTTGAGCGATGATGTGACCTCAATTGCCCATAATGAACTGGGTATTAACTAATCCACTTAGCCACAAATTAGGCATGTTCAGGAGCGCTGTGACAAGCCTGCCCAGATGCTTCTCTCTTCTGCTTCTTCTTCTCCTTTTTTTTTTTTTTTAGCATCAAGTAGATTATATTCGGCAGTCTTTTTTAGTTAGGTTGAAGCCATGTGGTAGGTTGAAGCAATGTGTGCAGTAAGATATAACACATCACATTCTGTGTGTGTATTTCCCTGGTCCATAGGTCTGGCAGTAAAGGAATCCAGCATGGTTGTGCTGTAGTTGGAAGATGCCCAGATCAGAGTGACACTATTGAGAAGAGAGATATTCAACCTACTTCAGACTGGAATGTGTATGAGAAATACACTTTTATTGCATAAAACTACTAAGGTTTGGGGGCTGTTTGCAGTAGCAGCTAGCAATGATTATCTTGATTAATAAAGAGCACTCATCGTCCAGTGGTATTTGAGACCAAGCCCAAGTAGGTCCTAAAGGCAAAGGTCAGCTGCATGAGTGCATTTAGTTCACACTCCTGGGGCACCTGCTCCTGTCCCACCATTAGTCCCTCCTCCCTCACACTGGAGGCTTCATAGGGTCTTCATTGTAGGATTACTAAATAACTTTCTAAATAATTCCTTTTCTGCTTAAATTAGCATGTGTCCTGGAACCAAAATACACTCATGTTCAAATTTTGGAGGGAGACAGGAGGTTCTGCAAACCACAGGCTAAACCTAAGGAATCTAAATTCTACCTAGAAAATCAACTTGGTTCTCTGCCCATTCTGAAAACAGGAATCACAAGGAATTATATATATATATATATATATATATATATATATATATATATATATATATATTTCATTGTGTGTGTGTGTGTGTATACACTACTGAGGAGGGTATACAGAGAGACAAAGAGAATAAGCACAGATTCAACATGTTAGAAAAGGAGTCTATGTGCTCTAATCTGATTGTAGAGAGGGAAACGGGTACAGATATAGATATTGTCAGTCAGCCTCTCAAGGTCACATAACTGGACAATGGCAAATCCGAGACAAAAATCAGCCTTTTTTTTTTTAAAAAAGATATTTATTTATTTATTCATGAGAGACAGACAGAGAGAGAGAGAAGCAGAGACACAGGCAGAGGGAGAAGCAGGCTCCATGCAAGGATCACAGTGCGGGACTCCATCCCGGGACTCCAGGATCATGCCCTGGGCCAAAGGCAGACTTTAAACTGCTGAGCCACCCAGGGATCCCAAATTTCAGGCTCTCTTGAGTCTCATATCATTGCAGCATTTACTGCCAAGGGCCTCTGGAGAAGAGGTGGGCTCGTGGAGGGCATCTTGTGAAGCCAGACTGTCTCCAAGACAACACACTAGTGATGCTTCCAGGAGGCACCCTTTGAAATAGCAAGACTGAAATGATAAGGAAGGAGAGAGATTGTAAAAAGAAGCTCTGTGGGGACAATCATATCCTTAATCGAGCTATAATATTTGAATGTTATCACTTTTATTTGAAAGTGTGCCTGCAAGTAAAGCACATTATGTTGAAAAGTCCATTATGTTTCTTGTTCCAGAAAGCCACCTGTGGCTCTATGAAAACTACATAGAGTATGCCCAGCTACAATTAGAAAAAAATGCCTCCCAACCAGCATGTGTGCCAGTGGGCGAATAGGCTGGTACATCTGACTGCCCTAAACTGAAAATGGTGAAACAGTATATACACACATGGAATACAGGGCAGCTGAGTAATTTAATAAGATCCTATAATTTCAGGGGTACACGAGGCATTAGATGAGATCTTGCCCGATCTCATCATTTAACATGTCAGAAACTGAGGCTCAAGGAAGGTCAATGAATTGGTCAAACCTCCATAACTGATTAGCATCAGATTCACTGCTAGGTTTCAGTTATTCATGCTCAGTTGAGATTCTGCATTGGGGCAAAGTTCAGTGCTCCTCAAAACTTTATGTGCTTAAGAACCACCTGGGGGGCACCTGGAGGGCTCAGTCAGTTAAGCATCTGACTCTTGATTTTGGGTCAGGTCATGATCTCAGGGTCATAGGATCGAGCCCCATGTTGGGCTCCACACTCAGTTCCTTCCCCTGCTCATGGTCTCTCTCTCTTTCTCTTTAAAATAAATAAATAAAATCTTACAAAAAGAAGAAGAAGAAGAAGAAGAAGAAGAAGAAGAAGAAGAAGAAGAAAAGAAGAAGAAGAAGAAGAAGAAGAAGAAGGGAAGAAGGAGAAGAAGAAGAAGAAGAAGAAGAAGAAGAAGAAGCACCTGGGGATGTGATTAAATGCAGATTCTGTTTGGTAGAATCAAGGTGTGGGCCAGGATTCTGTATCTCACATGCTCCCAGGCAATTACTGATGTTCACATACCACTCAAACTTGGTGCACTTTGAATCACCTGGGGAGCTTTACTGTTATTAATACCTGATTAATTTTTTACTGTTACTTTACTGTTATTAATACTGTTATTAATACCTCACCCAAAGATTCTGATAACTTGCTCTGGGCTGTGACCTGGACTTTGTTTTCTTTCCTTTAAAATTTTATTTATTTATTTGAGAGAGAGAGTGTGTATGTGAGCAAGCATGAGCAGGAGGAGGGTAGAGGGACAAGCAGACTCCCTGCTGAGTGTGGAGCCAGACGTGGGGCTCGATCCCAGGATCCTGAGCCATAGTCAGATGCTTAACCAACTGAACCACCCAGGTGCCGTGGGCTTTGCTTTCTTAAATACTCCCCAGATAATTTTAACATGCAACAGAATCTGAGCACTATTATTCTAGAGTCACTTTATTTTACATGTGAAATAATTATTTGCAAGGATGATGACCCTTTGCCATTCTCTAATTTTTAGAAAATTTGCACCATTGTTCTTACTGGTGGAGTTAATTAGAGCTAGGTCAGTGAGGTCATGGTTGAGAAATTAATTATCACAAGGCTGATAAGCAGATTGACCCCTTATGGTAAATACAGTTTACAACTTTGAAAGAACAAACACAATGATCTCAACAAATGGAGTTGCCTACAACAAACATTCATAGGCTGATAAAGGCCATAAATCAGAAGTCTTTGGGAATATTAAAACCAACATTTTAATATTGCAAGAAAATCCTACTCTTCTTAACCAACAGGTACATGTTCACCTTTATAGTGACAAGATAGAGAATAGGTAGAAATTTAAGGTAAACTTTATGGTGACTGTTATGTAAATACACACTAAATCACTGTAATGTATCTAACAAGTTATTAATTTAGTACTTTGATTTCTCAAAAGTGCTCACATTCCAGAGCTTATTAAATTTCACTAAAATGTTTGCCAAAAAATTCTCATAGCTTCTGATTTCAAGTTGCATTATAATTAAAGCTGAATCCAAGTTAATCAGAGATTTATTTCCATCCTCCTGATGTCCTCTTTTTTTTTTTTTAACATCATCACACAATCTCCCCACACATAAGCTTTCCCTTAACTTCAAGTGTGTGGAACTATTCTGCATTTATTATTTTTTAAAAAATTTATTTATATATTCATAAGACACACACACACACACACACACCTCAGAGGCAGAGACACAGGCAGAAGGAGAAATAGGCTCTCCACAGGGAGCCCGATGAGAGACTTGATGCCAGGATCCCAGGATCATGCCCTGAGCCATAGGCAGACGCTCAACCACAGAGCTACCCAGGCATCCCTCTCCATGTATTTTTTTTAAAAAAAGATTTATTTGTTTATTTGAGAGAGAGAGAGAGAGCACACACACAGGTGTGACTTGGGGGAGGGGCAGAGGCAGAAGGGGAGAGAATCTTCAAGCAGACTCCCCACTGAGCACAGACGCTGATGTGGTGTTCGATCTCACAACCCAGAGATCATGACCGCAACCACGATCAAGAGTTGGATGCTTTACCCCAAGTCACTCAGATACCCACTAAGTTCTGCATTTAAAGGCCATCTCTTCTCTTTGTCAAGTTGCCTTGCCTGGCTGGGCATCTCTGCCTGCCAGGACCACCTGCCAGCCAACTGGCATCCATCCTAGAGAAGAAAGAGAAATCCAAATTTCTAATTCCAATATTAGTATCACTAACACGTTTTCTGGTATCTTAGTAAAGATTAAATTACAAGTCTTTCTCCTGGAATTCACTGGGACTGTTAAAGTGAATTGATAGCGAGATGGAAAGGAAATCATCCAGTGAGTCAAATGCAGTGTTGTTTTGGATTAGAAGTGAAGGCATCTGCTGATAAGCAAGAACCTTTGGGAGGTCATTTTCTCCATTCTTCTGCCTTGGCTGGAGAACATTGACCTTGGTGGGCAAATCAAGATTGAAATCCCGATCCCATAAAACCTCATCTCTTTGGAGCCATCTCTTTGAAGTTACAGATGGCTAGTGTTTGGGATGGCTTTGTACACTGAAATAAATGGTTTGTTCAGCAAAACTGGTAGGACTGAATTTGCAGCTAACCAGTTATCGTGTCCCTGGTTTATAGCACGTAAAAAGAGCTGCCTTAGAAATTCCTTTTAAGGACCTTTTCCCAAGAAAAACACACTGCCATGCAGATTTTTTTAAGGCCTTGGCAATAATTAGCCAACTAACAACTTTAGAGGCAAAACATGTGCCCCATGAAAGGCAAAATGCTTGATTTCCCTAGGACTGGAGGCTCTCTGGAACATGACTCAAAGAGAAAAAATTTCCTTTTCTGGATATAGCAGGTGTAGTATGCAGAATAATGCCCTCTCTTGCCCTGTATCCCAAAGATGTCTATATCCGAATTCCCAAAACCTGCGGCTGTGTTAGATTGCATGGCAAAGGATGCAGATGGAATGAAGGTTGCCAATCAGTTGATCTTGAGCTGCAGAGATTCTCTTGGGTTATTTGGGTGGGTCCAATGTAATCACAGGGTCCTTAAATGTAGAAAAGGGAAGCAGAGTGAGGGAACCAGAGGTGAAAATAGGGGCAGGACTTGGCCTGATGTTGCTTTCTTTGACAATGGGAGGAGGGGCTAGAAGCCAAAGAATATGAACAGCCTCTAGAACTGGAAAAGACAAGGGGATGTGTTCTCCCCAAAAGCCTCGAGAAGGGAACATAACCCTGAGGACACCGTGACTCTAGCCCAGGGAGACCCACATTGGACTCCTGACCTCAAGATTGGTCAGATAATAAATTCATATTGTTTTATGCCACTAAGTTGGTGATGATTTGTTACAGCAGCAGGTACAGAGAATTAGAAGGAAAATCATCCTCAGAAATGTTTAGGCAGCTGTATGTCATAGCAAACCCTTCTTGGAATGACCCTGCCTGCCTTCTGTTTGCATCTCCTGCCCTACCTGAGCTCCTCCTACCTCTGCCTACCATCAGGTGTCCCATACTTGCTGTATTTCTTCTCTCTCCATGCGTCTTCGTATTCTCTCCCCTCCTCCTCGACTGTGCCACCTCCCAAAAGCTCACAGGTGAACACCTGCTCATCTTCCAAACTCAGGTTCCTTTAGTAGTTTCAATGGGTCATCCTCTCCTTTGAGACACTTTGTTCTTAGCACACGCATTTATGGATGTATTCCACCCACTGCAGCCAAATGACTTCCTTCCTGTCTTTCTTTCTTACTCCGCTGGGGAAGAGTACTCATTCATTTACGACCTGAGACCCAGGGTCCAGCACACTCGTGATCATTCTGCCTTTTACATTTGACACATTTTATTGAATACCTGCAATTCACCAAACACATGGCAAACACATATGCTATAGGTAAATCAAGGGGAAATATGTGTGCATTTTAGGTTAGGACTGTGATTGGCTTTTTTGTTGATGGTATTCTATGTCCCTTATATAAGGACTCATGGCCCATTTAACTCAGGGTCAAGTTAGGAGCATCTTGTCTTGCCCGTGGAAGTGGCATAATAGCATGATTAAGGGGACTGTCCTGCCATTTCCCTGGAGTTAGCTTGAGTAGTCTAGGAGCCACCACTATATTTTTTATATATATATGTATATACATATATATGTATATATATATATATGTATATACATATATATATCATCTAATTCTCAGTGTCCTTATTTGTAAAATGGGGATCTTAATAACATGGAGTGCAAAGGTCTTTTGTGAGAAGTAAGTAAGATAAACCAAAAAGAGCTAAGGGGTACCTGGGTGGACTCAGTTGGTTCAGCATCTGACTCTTGATTTCGGCTCAGGTTGTGATCTCAGGGTTGAGAGATTGAGACCCATGTTGGGCTGCCTCTCTCCCTCCCTCTGCCCCTCCTTCCACACTTGCATGTGCTCAGCTCTCTCTCTCTCTCTCAAATAAATATACCTTCAAAAAGAGCTGAAATAGTACTTTGGGTAATAGTTATTATTATAACATTGTTCTTTCCTCTTGGTCTTAATTCCTGGAACTGAAATCTGTCACTTGAGATCAGTTCTTGTGACCTTTCTGATGCTATATATCTGTCCTTGTGATTGATTTAAACCCTACCCCATTTCTTTAGTGAAGTTAGGTTTTCCTTTTGTTTAAGAATTATTTTGTGTTTTATTTGTATTAAAACTTTTATTTTGTCTCCTCCAAATATGTTGTGCAGGCAGCGGAATATAAATGATTCATATGAGAAATATCTATAAAACTGGAATGTTAGTACTATTTACCTCATAGGCATCTTGTGAAGATAAAATGAGAGGAAGGGTATTGAAATTTGTTTTGGAGATAAACCTTTTCAAAACACTCCAAGTGTAATGAACATTTATATCAAGTTCATGCATTAAAGAACATGGTGTTTATATTAATTTGCGAAGGTTGCTATAACAAAGTACCACCAACTGAGTGGCTCAGAAGAGAGACATTTGTAGTCTTATAGTTCTGCAGGCCGGAAGTCTGAGATCAAAGTGTCCACAGGGTTGTTTCTTTCTGAGGTCAGTGAGGAAGAATCTGTACCATGCCTCTCTCCTAGCTTCTGATGGTTTTCTGAAAATCTTTGGCATTCTTTAACTCATTGACCCATCACCCCATCTCTGCCTTCACATTCCCATGGCCCTCTCTATGCCTGTGTGCCTATCTCTGTGACCAACTTCCCATTTGCATAAGGACAACAGTCATTGAGACTAGGGCCCATCCTAATGACCTCATCTAACTTGATCACTTCTGTAACGACCCTGTTTCCAGGTAACATCACATCCTAAGGGACTGAGGTTAAGGACTCCAACGTATCTTCTTTGGGGAGACAGTATTGAGCTCAAAACACCGTTCCTGGATTAGAAATATTAGTAAAGGATGAATATTTGACTTCTGGTAAGTTAGCTTTGTGCTCATTTCTGTTGTGGAAAGAGGAGTAGGATAGTCTTTTGACCCTTGTACTCTCAAACAAGTCACTGCCACCCTGGGCTCAATTTCCTGCAGTGTAACCACCATGTTCTGGATGAGATGGTCTCTGTGCACCTTTCCTGCTCTCACATATGATGTCTGTATGAACAGCTTCAACAGTAACTCACATTTATGAAGCACTCTACAGCTTACTAAGCACTCTTGGGTTATTTCATTCCTAGGAGAACCATGTGAGTGGATATTATTATCCACTTTATTTTGGAGGTACAGAAAAATAAGTCACTTGTCCATGCTTTCACTGCTGTGGACGGTCATCTCCTGACACGAATGTTGAGGTCCTTCTTCTTCTATAATGCAGCTCCAAATTCTGTGAAGCGAAAAACTTAAACTGTTTCAGGAAATTAACATCTACATCTTGTTATAATAATTAATGCTGTGATCTAAATTTTATTTGGAGTGCCAGAATATGGCATTTGACCCACGGCTTGACACAAGAAGAACACTTGAAAAAATAAAACCATTCTGTGATCTTAGTCCTGGATTTGCAAAAAATTAAAATATCGCATACTACCACCTTTCAGACATTGTAAAGAACTGAATCACTTAGGGTTATCAGCAATTATCTCCACTATGAATGTCACTCCTTGGAAAAAAAAGAAATTTTTTAGGGTCAACAGATTTAAGCCTCCAGCGAATTTATTTTCAAAGGGCTCAGGAACCCACTGGTTTATTTCAATTAAAAAAAAAAAGGTATAGAAAGCTCATGCAACTGTGAGGGTTTGAGAAGCCCATGGAGAGGGAAAGGGGAACGCCTGTCTAATTTTTGATTTTATGAAATCTGTTCTTATTGGTTTTAATGGATTCTATGTAGGATAAAAGTAGTAAACTGCTTCTGAATGCATGACTCAAGGCATTGCATTTGGTTCTAAAATTAACAACAGTATCCGCCATAAAATGACTAGCGTCTCTGAGATGCAGGATCTGTGTCAGGCACAATTTGAAGTGCAAACATGAGTAAACAGGATCTTGAGTCAAGGGGTTAGCAGTCATGGTGGAGGTCAGATCCCCAGAGAATGAGATGGGCCATGGGAGCCATGCACTCAAGAAGGGAGAGTTTCATGCGCACTTTTGGGGTAGAGGTGGAGGTTTCATTTCATGAGATGCCAGTTGAATGGCTCTTAAAAGGTGGTGGGATTTTTGGATGAGGAAGAGTAACAACATTTATTGAGCTCCTACTACCTGCTAGGTGTTGTGCTAAGGATTGGTATAATACAGGAATGGGTGTCATGTAGCTCAGAACCTAGGGTGTGCTGGGAGGGGCTACGCCAGGGAAACTGGCTTCTGCTTCACTCACCTTCAATAATTACTCAGGATCTGGGGAGGGGAGGTTGTTGTGCTTCAATTACTTGCACATGGTGGATAGACAGGCTAACAGGAGCGTATTTACTGCCTTTAAGTGATCAGGTGGGAAGGAGTCCAGAAGGGTATAAACTCAAGGCATAGAAAGCTCTTCCCATCTGGGAATAGTCTCACAGAGCAAGTGGTATGATCTACAGGTCTGATTCTCATGGGAATGCTGGGGTATGGGACACTGTACCTTGATCTGGGAACAAGCGGTGGGCATATCTCTGTACATCCCCATACCTTTGTCACTAAAGAAATTTTAAGTCTATAACTGACTGTGTCAATGGACTCCTAATCAATAACATTACCATTCCACTGTGGCAATCACTCCTCTTTCTGATTTATTTTATTCCATCTGAGCAAGAATAACCCTCCCTACTGCTGTTGGCCAACAGCCAAAGACAACCAGGAATGTCCCTGTAGGGAACAAAGCTAGATTTATCACTTGCCACAGCAAGGGAGCCAGTACATGGTGGCGGGGAGGCTTCTCAAAGGGAGATGGTTATGAAGGGATGGCCAACCATCTCATCTTTGGAAGCCACCAGCCCACCTGGAACTGTCTGCAGCCCTATTCTGGAACATGGAGATCTGAGTGAGCAGGTGTTCAAGGAATTTAAGTTTGTGACAAACACCCTGGCTTGGAGTTGATAGTTTTACTCACCTACTTACTCAGATACTCAGGCATGGAGAGGTTAAGCGCTAACTGGGGGCCTATTGACCATCTAACAAGAGAGTAGCAAATAATGTGAGGTTGGTGGGAAGATCAGAAGGGAAGTGAGCCCAGCAAGGTGATGGGTCACAACGGAGGGTAGTTTTGAGTATCATGCTTGAGAGACTTCATCATATTCCACAGGCAATGCCCAGCCACTGAGGGTGTTTGAGCAGGGCTGAGGCGGATGTCAGAGCCATCGGTGTGCTCCCAGGAGACCAGAGGGTGCAGGGAGCAGGCATACAGGCTATTAGAAAACCAATAATCGCACTTGTAAGACATTCGATGAGACAGTTCAAATCTAGCCTAAGGAATGAAAGGGACAAGCCAATAGAGAAGCTGATAATGCAAGAAACATTATCCCGTCTTCTACATTATTGTTTCTGGATAAAGGATAAATTCTTATCCTTTTCAGCAAAAGTAGTCTGAGATTCTGAATGCTGGTGTAGTGGTTCTCAAAGTGGCTTCCCTAGACCAGCAGCCGCAGCGTCATCTGGAAATCTGTAAGAAATGCAGCTTCTTAGGCCCAAACCAGACCTCCTAAATCAGATGTTCTAGGGGCAGGGCCCAGAGATCTGTGCTCTCAAAGGTTCTCCAGGTGTTCTTATGCACACAAGCTCGGAGAACCTGAGGTCCAGCAGATGTTGGGTATGCACAGATCTTAGCAAGTGTTAAGCTATTTAAATAAAATAAAATCCCATCATATCCTAAAAACTCAGTAGCAGTCATGGCTGGGATGCTAGTACTATCCTTGCAATCTAACTTGGGCCTTGTTTGGGATTAAAATATCTCTTCCTGTGTCTTTGGAAATATTGAAAGGCCCTATGGATAATTAGAAAATATCGTTTTATGAAATTACAAATCACAGTAAGTTTCTTTCTTTCTTTCTTTCTTTCTTTCTTTCTTTCTTTCTTTCTTTCCTTTCTTTTCTTTCTTCGAGACATAAGGGACGGAGAAGGAAGGCATCTGGGGAAATTTTGTGCATGTTAATTGCAGCCTGTAGGTTTCCACTGACAATGTTTTATTTTGCAACCCTTTCCGACTCTTATTAGAAACAGGACATTTTTGTTACTGTTTGCTGCCCCGGGAGTTTTAAAAGAACTGATTTTCTGTCACGAAAGATTGGAATCAATTGCAGTCTTTCTTTCTAGATAGTGCTAAAACATTTATTTAAGAGTTTAGCGGCTCGCCTGGCCTTATCTGTATTCCGAACTGCTTGTCCAACGAAATAAAATTCATTCATGCCTTTGCTCCTTGTGTTATTGACAAAGCACACACTTTATGTGACTCAAAGCCAGGATCCTGTCTTCTGGGAAAGCTTCTCTCTAAACTTGTCTCAAAGAATTATTACGCTTTTTATTTTCATGCCAACTCTAGAACACCTGAGTGAGGATACAGAAGGATCTGCACCGGTGATTTTGAAAAGCCAAAGGGCAAAGATAAGGGGGGCTCCTTTGGATTCTTCATCAGAATATTGGGGTTGATGTCTGTGTTTTGCCACTGCTAGAACACTTAGCTGCTCATTTGCATTTATAGATACAATGGCATTTTAAGTAGATCAATATAAAAGGGTAGAGCTTTTTTCTTCAAGACATTTGTTCCTCATCAGATGAGAATAATCTTAGCTTCATTTGTTGTATATTTTACTCTGAGTCAAGAACTTAACCATTTCAAATCTGGAAAGCCCCGTCACACAGGAAATACTCCCATTTTACAGATTAGGAAATGGAGGGATGCTTGTTCTAAGAGGGGTGCAGGGTTTGACTCCAGCTCTGCCTGGCTCCCAGTGAGTTCTGACAACTACCACCCTGGTAAGATACCATCTCCTGGTCTATAAAGGGAAAGCTGGTCCCTGCTCTCTTGCAGGTGCCTGGAGCATGCTCCTCCCTTAATCATCGTGCAGAAGGATCTCAGGGCTCCCTGCAGGTGAGGGAGTGGAAGACTCACAGCTTTTGTGTAAAGTCCCTGACTCCTCACTGTGGACATTCTTAGCATGGGGCAGAAGAGAATCTTAGTGACCTTAGAATTTTTTGTTAGAAAACAAATTTTTAGGGGCACCTGGGTGGCTCAGTTGGCTAAGTGTCTGTCTTTGGCTCAGGTCATAATCTCAGGGTCCTGGGATCAAGCCCCAAGTAAGGCTCCCTGCTCAGCGGGGAGCCTGTTTCTCACTCTGCACCTGCCTCCACTTATGTTTTCTTTCTTTCAAATAAATAAATAAATAAATAAATAAATAAATAAATAAATAAATAAATATCTTTTTGTAAAAGAGAAAGCAGGGATCCCTGGGTGGTTCAGCAGTTGAGCACCTGCCTTCAGCCCAGGGCATGATCCTGGAGTCCCAGAATGGAGTCCCACATCAGGCTCCCTGCATGGAGCCTGCTTCTCCCTCTGCCTGTGACTCTACCTCTCTCTGTGTGTCTCTCATGAATAAATAAATAAAATATTTGAAAAAAAAAGAGAAAACATTTTTTTAAAAAAAATTGAATTAAACAATGTATTTGAAACTAAATTCCTGGACAAAAATATTTTCTCTCATTTTGGATGAAAATATCCTGCTCCTTTATGAGTATTTTTTGAACCAGAGAATGGGGCCTGAAGTACTGATGACTAGTGTGTACTGATGAGTGTGAACATGTGTGTCAGGGATTGAATATTTGTGTCCCCCCATCATTTCATATGTTGAAGCTCCAACCCCCAAAATGATGGTATCTGGAGGGGAGGCCTCTGGAAAGTAATTGGATCACAAGGGTGGAGTGCTCCTGAATGAGAGTAGTGCCCTTAAGAGAGAAGACAGGAGAGTGATGATCTCTCTCTCTCTCTCTCTCTCTCTCTCTCTCTCTGCCAGATGAAGACAAAGCAAGAAGACTGCCATCTGCAGACCAGGACAAGGCTCCTTATCAAACACCAAATTTGCCAGCACCTCAATCTTAGACTTGTCAGCTTCCAGAGCCATGATAAGTAAACACATCCATTTAAGCAGCTTAGTCTGCTATTTGTTACAGCAGCACAAACTGATGAAGGTGGTGCTCTTGGGACAAAGGATTTAGGATCCTGGGTGACCTAAAGGATATGCATTTGTCACATATATTGAGGAAATCAGGGTTTCTGATGACCTGTCCAACTGAAGACAATGATAAATGCAATGGGCTACCTACCACACATAGCTACCCCAAATTATCAGCAGTCTGCTTGTTAAGTAATTAAGTGTTGTTCAGAAATTAAGTTAAGCAAGGAATATCTAGCTAAAGATCTAAATGAGTAGATGAAATTTACCTTCCCATGACTAAGAAGAAAACAGGTGGGTCCATCCCTGTAAAGCATGCTGGGGTGATCCTACCAGAGCTCGGGGCCCATGGCTTATACTGAACCATTTACTTCTCTCTGGCATCCAGAGCGATGTTGGCCTTCACCAGCATCTTGGCCTTTTTCTCTGCCTAGCAGACACCAGGAATTTTTATTCTCTGCTCAAATGTCCAGGGCTATTCTTCAGGCTTCCTTATTGGTGCCGTAGACTTCCTGATTGAGGAGAACGGGAATGGCCTGGCATCCCAGTTTGCACTGGGATGGATGAGGTCACCTTCATCCTGTTCTGTCTTTACAGGAAGCCCTTGCAGGGTGTGATCCAGCCTTGTTTGTCCCTGACCCACAGCCGGCCCTGGTGAGATCCACGGGGACCTCAGGACCAGGGCCCCAGGAGGACCTCACCCTGAAGTTTCAGGGACTCTCACATCAGGAAGAGTTGAGGGATTGAGTCTAGCAGGCTGATAAATTAGAAAGGGGAGGCTGAGCAGATCCCTAAAAGGAAGGGGCCCAGCCAGATCTCAGGTGGTAGGAAACAGAAGACTGAGAAGAGGAAAGCCAGCTAACAGGAAGCAGGATGGGTCTGGAGCTTGCCTGCAGTGAGAGGTGCTTTCTCCCCAGCAGTGATATGCCAACTACCTGGGCTACAACACACCAGGTGTGTGGCCCACAGTCTCAACCCATGGACACTTCATACAACAACAATGTCCCTCCTTCTTCACACCTTGTGATAGGGTAAGACAAACCAACAAACACACCAGAACAGAAAGGGGAAACATAATTCTGTGGTTTCCCTGGTGCAGTTCTGTGCCAGCAAAGACATTGAAGACAGCCCCCACCTCTGCTTTAGCTGGTGGCTCAGAAGTATCTGGAGACATTTTCATGTCAAAATAACCCAAAGATGAGAGAGAAAGGGAGAGAGAGAGAGAAAGAAAGGGAGAGACCTTTTGAATGCATGCTAAGGCAAGACAGTTGATTTTAAAATGAAGGATGAACTCTTGCCATTTGTGACAACGTGGATGGACCTAGAAGGTATGATGCTAAGTGAAAAATAGATCAGATAATGAAAGACAAAGGCCATGGGATTTCACTTATCTGTAGAATCTTAAAAACAAAACAAATGAGTCAACAAAACTAACTCAAAGATACAGAGAACAAACAGGTGGTAGCCAGAGGGGAGAGGGTGGGAGGATGGGCAAAATAGGGGAAGGGGATTAAGAGGTACAAACTTAAAGTTATAAAATAAATAAGTCACAGGAATGAAGGGGACGGCACAGGGAATGGAGTCAATGGTATTACAACAATGTCATATGCTCACATGGGGGGGCCTGTGCTTGTCATTTATTGTGGTGAACTCTGAGTGGTGCACAGAATTGTGGAAGCGTTATGCTGTACACCTGACACTAATATAATGCCGTATGTTAATTACACTTCAATTAAAAAAAAACAAATGTTCCATTCCAGGGCTATGTTTAAGGTTATATTTTATTTTATTTTATTTTATTTTATTTTATTTTATTTTATTTTATTTTATTTTATTTTATTATTTATTCGTGAGAGACAGAGAGAGAGAGGCAGAGACACAAGCAGAGAAATAAGCAGGCTCCCTACAAGGAGCCCGATGTGGAACTCGATCCAGGACCCTGGGATTATGACCTGAGCCAAAGGCAGACACTCAACCACTGAGCCACCCAGGTGCCCCAAGGTTATGTTTTAGATAAATGAAGAAGTGAAAAGTTTGTGCAAAAAGCCACAAAAGACGACTTGGATTTAGCCTACGTCAAAGATTATTCTAAAGGAAAATTTTATCCATTGTAACAATTATAAATAAAAAAAAAGTTTTTACAAATTAGGCAACGTCATCAGCGTTATCAGACATAGTTTAAATCTTGTTTTTGTCACTTGCTAAATAGGTGATTTGGGGTAAGTCCTTCTGTACGGTAATCCTCATTTCTTTTTCCAGAGAAAATATTTATTTTCTATATTCCAGATAACAAAGGTGAAATGAAATAATATAAAGACGCATCTGGTTTGGCACATCATTTAGAGTAAGTGCTGGTTCTTCTGATTGTAGCCTCCAAGTGAAACTTGTTTTATCTTTTTTTTTCAAATTTTTATTTTAATTCCAGTTAGCTCACATAGAGTGTAATATTAGTTGCAGATGTACGGTATAGTGATTTAACACTTCCATGCATCACTGGATGCTCATCATGACAAGTGAGCTCCTTAATCCTCAAATACCTTATCTTGTTAGCTGAGGGGTGGGGTGCTTGGGGTGGTAAATATGCCAGTATTCTCAAGCAGGAAATCTGGGTCTTGCCATGGGTTGAGCTTATCCTGCTGCAGCATCAGACAGCAGATGACAAAGAGGGAGTGTCGTTGTTGACCTGCATGCCTTATCTGGCACATTTGTCAAAGTTGTCTGACTCCTTCGCTGTGTATCAGCAAATATCTTGTGTAGTGAATACATGAAAAGTTTTAAGAAAACATCACATTTGTAAATGGCTGGACTGATTATGAGCAGAGAAACTTGTTGAAATCTATAGTCAAGAAGCACATCTTGTAGCTTGATGTCAAGGCATTCCTGATTGGCAGCATGTACTGAAATCATCAGAGTCCTTTTATTTTATTATTTTATTTTATTTCTTTTATTTTATTTTTGAGAGAGAGAGCGCGCATGAGAGAGAGAGCGAGCGCATGAACAGGATGGAGGGTGGTGGCAGAGGGAGAGGAAGAAAAAGAATCTTGAGCAGACTCCACACTCAGCAAGAGCCCAACACGGGGCTTGATCTCATGACCAAAATCAAGAGTTGGACCCGTAACCAGCTGAACCACCCAGGAGTTCCTGAAATCATCAAATCCCTTTTAAAAAGGTAAAACTTGCATTTTAAAGTTTCAAAAATGTCATCTCTGTTACCTTTAGTGACACCGTGGAGTTATTCCTACTCCCATTTCTTGGGTGAGGAAGTTAAATTCAGGGGATGCGAGGGACTTGCCCAGAGTTGTGCAGCTCACAAGTGGCCAAATTCTGATAAATCTTCAGCTGCTTTTGGTCCACTGCCTTTTTGGAGAACAGCATGCACATCTTGGGGAAGAGGTGAGTACCCAGACGAAGGGAAGTGCAAGGCTATAATGCTGATACAGCTAGACCTTAGGAGAAGTATCTGATTCCAGAGCTGGAGCAAGAAAAGTACAGGAGGATCTCACAATACCTTGCACAAGATAGTAAGTAAGTTCTCAAAAAGTGATGAGGACACAAAAGAGGACATAGGTGCCAGCCAGAAGGATTCCCTGGCTGAATCTGAGGCAGTATGAGCATTGAATTGAATAAAATAAGAATTCATGAACCTACAAGGACAATAAACAAACAAGATAAAGCTCTTCCTTACAGTATGAAGCCAACTAATCCATAGAGAAAAAATAAAAAAGAAAGTCATTGGAATAATAACGGATTTAGTTAAAAATTAATAGAGGCTAAAAGGAAGCTGACAGTTTGATGGGGAAACGAGAAATTTACAAAGTCTCACAGGATCCCTTTACACCTATGTATTTGTGCAGCAGGAAAAAGAATTGACTTTCTAGAAATGGGAGAAACCTGCTGGGTACCGTCTTAAACCACATGCTCAACGTTAATAGCAGTAGTAAAGGAAAAACTGACCTTACCAGTGGGATTAGGAGGCACAAATCTATGAGGGGAACTAGACTCTTCCTTTAGGGGACACTTATAATTGCCAAAGGTAGTAAGGCTAGAAGGTAGTAATGTAAGAGTTATTTTTGTTTTAAGATTCTATTTATTCGGGATCCCTGGGTGGCGCAGCGGTTTGGCGCCTGCCTTTGGCCCAGGGCGCGATCCTGGAGACCTGGGATCGAATCCCATGTCGGGCTCCCTGCATGGAGCCTGCTTCTCCCTCTGCCTATGTCTCTGCCTCTCTCTCTCTCTCTCTCTGTGTAACTATCATGAATAAATAAATAAAATCTTTAAAAAAAATAAAGATTCTATTTATTCATGAGAGACACAGAGAGGAGAGAGAGAGAGGCAGAGACACAGGCAGAGGGAGAAGCAGGCTCCCTGCAGGGAGCCCAATGTGAGACTCAAACCCAGGACCCTAGGGTCACAACCTGAGCCAAAGGCAGATGCTTAACCACTGAGCCACCCAGGTGCCCCATAACATAAGATTTAAATTCAGATCTGATTTCAAGCCCTTATTATGTCTCCCACATCCTGGGTCTGAAGGGTGTCTCTGGTCCATAACTGGTGCTGACAGGAGGTGGTTGGGCAGGACAAGACAGTGAAACAGGAAGAGATTGGTGGAGGTCATTGAAATGCCTGGCAGAGAAAGGACCTTCCATATGGAATGAAAGATGGCATGGTGGAATGACTCCCCGAGAGATGGAGTTGCTCTTTGCCACTCTAGCCATTTCCTGATGATTTTCTGATTTTGGAGGACACGCAAAAGGAGCATCCCGAGAACTCCTCGCCTACTGTACAATGCACTGAGTTATAATGAGGCTTTACCAGAAGACACCTTTAGTAACAAACCAGACGCAGCAAAAAGGATGGGTAGTTAATTACATGGTCAATTGCTCATCCATATTTACACGGCGCTATTATGGGATTATTTTCACCTTGCAAAACAAATCCATTTGGATAAATCAATATTATTTCCCAATACAGTTCCTAATCTCCACTCAGGGAAAAAAAAAGTACCGAGAGGCAAATCTAATACTCTTCTCAAGATAATTGGACAAAATCATATCCAGGAATAGCCCTGAAAGAAAAAGTCTAGTTAATAAGTATTTGACAGCAATCAGAAGATGCTGCTAAAAAGATTTTTAGAGGGTCCCTGGAGGGGGTAGATTAATATCCTTAAGAGAATTTGATTTTTGCTACATGGAGAGTTCTTTTTGATAACAATTTTTATGTTTTTTAAGATACAAATTAAGTCATTCTTTGGACTTGGGATAAACTCGGCAGAAATATCTAGAGAAAATAAATGTCTCTGTATGGGGCAAAGCCAACAACTTTACACTTCTTTCAAAAGCTTGGTGCTTGTGTTTTGATTTGTTTTGTTTTCTCTTCCACTCACGGAAACAACTCATTTACTTCAGGTGGCCATGGAAAGAGGTATTCCACATGAGTGAAATAGATAAAGTCCGAATTAAAAAAGAAAATCCTTTTAAATATAAATCTTCCTAAAATGTGTTATGTATTCCCTTCACATTCTTCAGTGGAGCTTGCCGATCAAGATTTGACTTTTGTCTGTCTTTCTTTTTTTGATGACTCTGGGTTCAACGCCTGGTGTTATATAACAGACTATCTTTGTGGAGAAGACTTGGATCAGAGATGGGGTTTCAGGCCAGGGTATGTGCCTGAGTCAAGCCAAAGCCTGAGTATGAGCAGAGAAATATTGGAACGAGGCCATGGACAGATGGGACGCAAGGCACAGTGGAGTAAGGAGGAAAAGCAGGATGGCCAAGTGGCTCAGCAGGAGGTTGGGCCATTACCTGCATTGTGCTCACATGCAGAACCCAGGCAGCTCCCAGCACATGAATGCCCCGATTTCTGCTCTGTTCTCCCAGCAGAGGGGGCATTTCACTTCACCTCCATCATCTTGCTTATCTAGACTCCAGGATCATCACGGGTAAATAGGGGCATGTAGGAGACAGGTCAGGTACAACTAGAGACACACACTTCAATGTCAGATGGGCATTGCAGGGACACTGTTCTTGAGGTTCCTGCTGCATGGTTAGTTTCTTTGCATTCTAGAATAAGTTCTTGCTTTAATCTTTTCCATGTACCTGGCTTTTTAGGACTTGGATAACTCACTTGCAGGCTCTGTCAGGCCCTGAATATACCTCACAATGCAGATTCTTGCCACCTCCACCTTACCCTGAGGACCAGCATTTATCCCTGTCCTCCACCTCGTCCCACTCCTCAGGCACCTTTTTCTGAGCCTGGCCTCAGGCCTATCCCAGTGCCCCTGGTCTTAGCTTATTTCCTTGATCTACAATCTGCTGCCTCCCATTTTTCCTGATTCTAACAGCATTGATGTAGGAAGCTAGCCTTAGATACCACTATCATGGGATGATAAGTTTTGAAATACTGTCTTGGGGGTAAATCTGGTCTTATTCTTTTCAACTTGACACCATTAACACTAGACCATAAAGCCGGAGAAAAAGAGGGGTGGGGGAAGGATGTAAGGGAAGTCCCAGCTGGATAGGAAGGGAAAGCAGAAAATGATTCTACCAAGAAAGAGAAAGAGGAAAGAGGAAGGAAAAGGCAAGCATGTGTTACCCACTCTCCCACCCCTAGAATTACCTCATCTCCTCTTGGAGTTGAAACACTGGCGAGAAGGGAGACAGGAGGTAGAAACAATCAGAGAAGCTTGTGGAAGTTCTTAGGTAAGGACATTTGCTCCTTGCTTCCTTGAAGGTAGACTGACAGAATTTTAAGGCCTTAGAGAAGCCCTCTTTCCCCAACTACCATTAATCCCTATCCATCAACTACCAATTTATGGTGCTAGAATCACGTGTCATGACTGAAGGGGTTCATATGAAATGCAAGATGGTTTCTAGAGGGTCAAGTCTGAGGACAGGCTCTTGGAACACCTCATACACCCTCAATGGGGTATCTAGAAGTCACTAGGGCCTGAAGAGGGAAGTGAAATTGCATAGAGAACCAGTAGACAAGTAGAAACCAAGACGAGGAGGCTCCAACATGAAAGGACATGGAGGCAGAGCCCAAGACTATTGTAGGGGCCATGAATGTCTCCTGACCAGCAGAGAATGGCCAAGATAACAAGGGAGAAGGATATGAGCTGAGGAGGAGTCACAGGATGTCATGTAAGGCATGCATGGCCAACATCAGGGAGCTGTGCATTGTGAGGAGTGCATAGGGCCTTCCAATGAAACCACACCAGTACTCTGTGAGAAAGCCAATGATTGGACTCCTGCTCCATGGACAACATCTCAAACTAGTCACCAATGGTCAAGTAAGAACTAGAGCTAGGCATAGAGACGTTTGCTCCTTTTCCACATATCTCCACCCACACCACCTACAATCCCACCCAGACCATAGAAGAACTTGAAGACAGAGCGAGAGAAGGAGAGGAAGAGAGAACTAGCAGATCATTCTGTGGGGGAAGGTGAGAAGCTTTCAAGTGGATATGAACTTGAAATTTTAAATAGAACTCAACTGAGTTTTTTTGAAGATTGTATGTATGAATGTATGAAAGAGAGAGTGTGTGTGAAGAGGGAGGGGCAGAAGGAGAGGGAGAGAGAGAATCCCAAGAAGACTCTCACTTAGCTCAGGGCTCAATCCCACAACTCTGACCATGACCTAAGCCGAAATCAAGAGTTGGTGGCCTAATCAAGCAAGCCACCCATGTTTCCCTAGCCTGCCAAATTGACAGTGGTTGTAGAAAGGAGAGTCTGGTTATGTACAGGGACAATAGTTGGAAAAAATAATAAAGTCATTTTGGGGGTAATTTCTTGAGTTCAAACTGTCCCATAAACTGGTCTATTTTGTGCCTCTCTGCTCACACTGGCTAATACCAGTCACTGGCTGGATTATCAATAAGAAGCATGTGAAACTAGAATAACTTGCTATATCCCTAAGCAAATTCCCAGGTGGCCATAGACTACCATATGAGGACTTTTGAGCCAATCATCTTAGGTTCAAATTTGAATTCCTTCACTTGCCAGATATGTGGTGATGGGCAAATCCCTTAAGTTAGGTTTGCCTTAGTTTCCTCATTTGTCAGAAGAAAGCAATAATAGAATCATAGATGCCATATGATATACACAGACATACACTGTGTGAACACACACGGTATCCATACCTGCTAATTTATCTTCCTCCCCATCACCAGTAATTCAGCTAATAATTCTTGCTTATGACAAACTGGAGAACACTATGGCTTGCTTATCTCTTTACTTGAATTTGTTAGATCTGTAGTTTTTTAAGAGAGAGAGAGAGAGAGACAGAGAGAGAGCATGAGTGGGGGTTGGGGGAGAGAGGCAGAGGAAGAAGGAAAGAGAGAATCCCAAGCCGACTCTCTGCTGAGCACAGAGCCTGATGTAGAGCTCGATCTCACGACATGAGCCAAAATCAAGAGCTGCACACTCAACTGACTGAGTCATCCATGAGCCCTGTTAGATCTGTATTTATTTACTTATTTTTAACCGAAGTATAACATAAATTTATAGTGTCTAATATATGTATGTATATATCTGTTCTGGTTATCTGGTTATCTATTGCTAAGTAATGGACTACCTCAAAACCCAGTGGTTTAAAAACAACTTCTTATCATCTTCCGTGACTTTGTGGGTTGACTGAACACAGCCAGATGGAGTCATCTGGAGGCTTCTTTGCTTACATATCTCTTGCCTGGGTTGGAATGGCGGAACAACCAGGCACTGTTATGTCTCTCCTTCAGAGCTCTACATGTGACTAGTTTGGGCTTCCTCCCAGCATGGCAGCCTCAGAGTTGTCAGAACGTTTGAGGCATTGGCTTGCTTCATAATGGACATCATGAGAGAACAAGGTGGAGGTTGCAAGCTCTCAAAAGTCTCAGAAAGTCAATTCCATCAAATTCCACTGTGTAAGTAAATCATGAGCCATGACTTTCATACCAGTTTGGGTTTACGCACAATGTATTTGGCATCCCTCTTTCAGTGAGAGGAAGACCAAAGCATTTGTGACCATGTATAATCTAGAATAATACCAATTTAATCACCTTTCACATCAAGACTGAGAGTCTTTCCAACACCCGGAACATTTTCTTGTGCCCTTTTCCAGCCAATTTTTCTATTGACGATCACTCTTCTGTATATTTATTTTTAACATTTATAACTAAATGTAATATAGTAAATATAATCTTTAATGTTTCTGAATCAAAGTTTTTAAAAGATTTTATTTAGTTATTTGAGAGAGAGAAAGAGAGACAGTGTGCATGTGTTAGTGTGGGGAGGAGCAGAGGGAGAGAGAGAATCCTTAAGCAGATTCCCAGCTCAATGTGGAGCCTGACCCAGAGCTTGATCCCAGGACCCTGAGATCATGACCTGAGCTGAAACCAAGAGTCAGCGCTCAACTGACTGAGCCACCTAAGCATTCCTCTAACAGGGAGTTTTTAAAAATATTACTTTCCTCCTTCTGATATGATGTCAAACACCTTGTGCATAAACCCAAATTGGTAGGCATAAAGTACCATTTTGCCATGCCACTCAAAGCTCAAAACTGCATGCAGATTCCTAAGGATGATGAATCAAATCCAAATAATTCCTTAGCATTGTTCTCACAGCCTTCCACGTGCATAAAGAAAATATTTTGAGTATAAACTGATGTACTTTCCATTTGCACTTACATACCTCCCTCTCATACAGTAAGAGCTATCCTGTTGCTTAAAACAAGAGCTGTCAAAAAAAAAAAAAAAGAGCTGTCAAACTTGGCCTGTGAAAGGCTACATGGTACATATGTTAGGCTCTGGAGGCCCTGTGGCCTCTATTGCTAGTACTTAGCTGTATCATCATAATGTGAAGACAGACGTAGATGATATGTAAATGAGTGAGTGGCTGTGTTCACACAGAATTTTACAGACACTGAAATTTCAATTCATATAATTTTCATGTGTCACAAAATATTATCCTTCTTTAATTTTTTACAGCCATTTAAAAAAATACAAAAAACATTTTTGGCTCACGGGCCATGCAAAAACAGGCTGAGCAGGAGTTGGCCTGCCAACTCTTGCCCTTGAAGACGGACAGGGGCTGGGGAGGAAAGCCAGACATCCAGCTCTTGGCTTTCTCCGGTCACATATAGAGGAGGAGGCAGTGTAAGACATGGCCCAGTTTTGGAGGAAGGAGCATAGTACCTGTGCACTGGTGATCCTGTAGGGGCCCAGCCACCATCATCTGCTTCAGTGAACTCTAACCATTGAGCAACCTTAGCTGCCCTTCTCATTGACTTTTAGCCACTGACAGCTGCACGTCACTCACAGATTGGCCAGCAGGAACAATAACTCTTTATACCTCTGGACGTTGCTCAGCCCACGCCAACAGCCCAGGGTGGACAACGTGCTCTGTAACAGCCTCGGACACTCATCAGCCCCCAAGCCAACACTGTTGGCAGAGCCGCCATGAGCAACTCCAGGGCCTATGTTTGGATTGCACTTGGTAGAAGCAAACTTTCTTCTCCTAGCTGGGGCGACGTGGAAAATCGGCTCCATTTACCTTCCCCTTCCCTCCTGCTTTGAGGCTGCATTCTTGGCAAACGTGCTCACTCACCATCCCCTCTGTGTACCACTTTGCACTTCTGCTCAGGCCTGGAATCCATCTGTCTATCCTCCCAAGCCATTCCAACCCTCATCCACGCCCTCGCTCACATCTGCCATGAAAGCATCCTTGGAATCCTCAGGGTTTGGTAGCGGACAGCTCTTACTGCAGTCACTGTGCAGGTGCAAATCAATTATCCAGTATCTACATGCAACATTTGCCTTGTCATCTTGAACTCACATAAATCTCTGGATAACTGCCTCATGTATGCGTGGGTTCTTCCTGAAACTTGTTCTCGAAGAAACCTTGAATTTACTTTGATTTCTCGTGTCCTCCTCCCCTCCCCGTGCTGCCCATGGGCAAGTTCAGTTGTTTCCAAATCTTTCTTTAATTCATCCATTTCTCTCCAGCTCCACTGTAATCCAAGCTGCTAAAATCTCTTTTATGGCCCAGTCTCCTTGCTGATCTCTCTGCCTCTACCATCTGTTCTCCAGCAGCCTGCCTGTAATCGCCTTAATACATAAAGCACCACAGATTGAGCTGGGTCCTACCTTCCTCTCCAGCTTATCCTCATTCTCCTCTCTCATCTTGCTCATGATGCCCTGACCATATGGCCTCCTTTGGGTCCTCAAACAGGCCAACTATTAGTACGCTCTGGCCTCTTATGTGTGTTGCTTGCTCTGTCTGGAACAGTCTTCCATTCTTTTCCCCTCCTCACCCTCTACCTGGCAGGTGTCCAGATTAAGTAGCTGCTCCCAATGAGACCTTCCCTGTGGGTTTTATCTAAAGCAACCCTCCACCCTAGCATATTTCCCTCCATTTGTTTTCTTATCACCAGTTATCAGAATTTCCCATTAGTGATTAATTTATTTGTATATGTATTTCCTTGCAGTGTATTTCCCATGTCTCTCCTACTAGTCATAAGCTCTAGGAAGACAGAACACTGTCAGCCCTGCTTATGTCCTCTCAGCCTAAATCAGTTCCTAAGTAGGGCAGGGTCTCAAAAAACATTTGTTCAATGAGCAAGTGAGCTCAAAAGTCCTTTAGACCAAAAATTGTGTCTTTGACTCCCCTGCCTGTCTAGCACACTGGAGGTCCTCTACAGATACTGCTTTATTGGATTTGTGGTACAATGATTAAATGTAGCAATGTGGATTCCTCTCTTCACATCCCCTAATTGCCTCCTTCCCCTAAAGATTAAGCAGTTTCACAGAAGCCCTGAAATCTCTAGGAGCCTCTCTACTGTCATAAAAAAGGGTTCACTATATTTCTTAATATTGTCTACCTTTTGATATCAGGTCCAGGCACTGCTGAGAGAAATCCCTCCTGGTCCCTGTCTGCATGTCGACAGGTTTCATGGAATATTTATACCTCCTGGAAGAAAGAATGGAAACTTCAGAGAACCACACAGACCTGCCAGTTACTTTCTAGTGCAGGTGCCAGGGGACAGAGAAAGGGAGTTATAAATTGTTAGTGCTAAAACGACTCATTTGGCTAACGTCTTCATTTGATGGGGGAAGGAACCAGGGCCCAGAGTAGATATGGTCTGAGACCTTAGTCCAAGGTGTCTGTTCTGATCCTCTGCCTAGATCAGCTCAGGTGTCTATTTGCCAGGAGCAGGGAGCCTCCCTTCCCCACTCCCACCAGCCTGTTCATGGCCATGGTCTTGTGCCCTGATGCTCTGTTCCTGCCTAAGTCTGGTTGTGAGCCCTTTGACCTCGTTTTTTTTTTTTTTCTAGTTCTCTGCTCATCTGTTCAACTTGGCAAAGTTCATCATCTCTGGTTTCATCTTTCGTGTTCCCTAGAGGTAAATGGTCTTTTGGTTTTCTCATCCCAGAAAACTTTGAGAAGCCTTCTGGTAAGATGGCTGCCAAGGTTGGGAACTACCTGCTGCCCAGCAGCTGTGTCTCAGCAATAGACTCTACCTTTGAAACTCTGCTCTGTGATGCTCTCCGTGAAGCACTGATCATGAGGTGCTCTAGAGAGAGAAGATAGGGCTGCAGGAGGAAGGAGGAAGTAGCTACTTCACACTTGGGTCCTGTTGGCTTCCTTCCTTCCTTCCTTCCTTCCTTCCTTCCTTCCTTCCTTCCTTCCTTCCTTCCTTCCTTCCTTCCTTCCTTCCTTCCCTCCTGTTGCCATGAGTGTGGCTCCAGGAAGGCTTCTTCACCTGGTGGCAGCAATTCCTTTCTGTAGCAGTGGCTACATCCAGTTTCCCCAACATTTGTGGCCCTAGCTTCATCCCTGCCCCCCAGCCCCCCCGCCACCCAGCCACCAAGGTCCCAGCACCAGCCAATAAAGCACCCTTTCTCCAGAGGCTGAGACTCAACTCCACTGGTTTTTCTCCTCAAGATTCTAAGTCTGAACAATTTCAGCCTCCTCTTCGTGCTCCCCCAGCCTGAGTGGTGGCGATATTTATGTACTTATTGGCATTGCTCAACCCTGAAATGTTTTTCTTGCTCTTTTCTTGCCTAGTTAAAGGCCTGTATTCAGATCTCCATCAGATGACTGGCATGGTTCTTTCTTCTGACTGGATCAGGAATAATATACCAGTAGATCCAAGTTAGGCAGTTGGACATGAGATGGGGCTGCAGGGGTGTATGGAGCTGGGGTTCAGGGGTGCGGGGGTGAGTGTGACAGTAAAGCTCATGTTTCTGTTCTGGAAATAGAATCAAATGCTCATAACCTGCCTTGTCTTCTGTGGCATTCACAGCAAGTTCTCAGCATTCTATAAACAATTCCTCACAAGATTGAGTGGGGTGGTGCTCAGGGTCCTGTCAGGAGCCAGTCAAGTCACTAAGACAGGAACATCATCTCACTGAGAGAAAGGAGTTTTCCCCACATTGCAGACAAGGCCTAATGGCCTAGAATGCTTGTTATTTATATTATCCACCTATTCACCTATCTATTTACATATCTATCTGCCTATCTATATATCCACCCATCCATCAATTTGTAACCCTTCTGTCTATCTGCCTATCTACCTATCAATTTATTTATTATGTATGTATGTATCTATCTACTTACCTACCTATTCATCCATCTATAGGTCTATTTATCCGTTTGGTGCACAGAGAAGGTGAAGCAGCCTCAAACAGGAGGGAGAGGAGGGACACTGCCACTGGGAAGGGTGGGGTCTCACAGACCATTTCCTCTGCTGACCCTCCTTGCCCATGTATTAGCATATGAACTATGAGAGAGAGAGCAAGAAAGAGAGAGTGCATGAGTTGGGGAAGGAACAGAGGGGGGAGGACAAGAGGGGAAAGAATCTCATGCAGATTCAGCACTGAGCATGGAGACTGATGCAAGGCTTGATCTAATCACCCTGAGATAATGACCTGAATGGAAACCAAGAGTTGAGCACTCAACCAACAGAGCCACCCAGGTACCCTCCACTGGTGATGATTGAGTAAGAGCTGGGAAATGTGGTCTGTAGCTGAGCAGCCACAAGTCCACTGCAACTTCAAGTTTTTGTTAGCAGCAGCAGAAGGGGAGAATGCATTTGGATCCCAGTTGTCTCTGTTCCAGCTCAGTCCTGCTTGTCCTGCTCTTGATAGCTGATAAAGTCAGGAGTGACCTTGGGCAGACATTTATTCGTAAACTGGATATCTACCTATAGTGAGCATGCACTCGTGTAAGAACGTGTGCCATCACAAAACTTTATGCAAGTCTATCCTATATTTATTGCCTCATATGTGCAAGGCACTAGCTGGGAGCTTTATATAAGTATTTTATTTATTTTTCATTAAAATGTAATTATACCATAGTCAATAATATTGTAATAACTTTGTATGGTGACAGATGGTAACTAGACTTACTGTGGGGATCATTTCATAATGTATAAAAATATCGAGTCACTGTGATATACACCTGAAGCTAATGGAATATTATATGTCAATTATATCTTAATAAAAAAAATCACATTCTTATTGTCATAACTGGGGCTCAGAAACATGGTCCTTCCTTGCATTACAGAACTCAGTGGTCCAGAGCCTATGTAGGACTGGGTTGTACAAGGTGGTGGGTAGAGAAGTCCTGCCCATAATCTAGCTTCACCACCTACAACAGCCCTATGAGCTAGGAACTGGTAGCATTTCTATTTTACATCAGCAAAGTAAGACCAAGTGGCAGAGGTGGGATTTGCACCTGGCTCCCAGGTGTACAGCCCACCCTCTTATTACCCCCTGGGCAGCTCCACTGTGGTCACTCACCAAGATGTGGGTGGTTGGGGGCAGCGCCCTGCATCCCACATAGAGTGTGGCAAGTGTTAGGAATAGGGTGGCTCCACCCCTTGCTGAAGGGGTTCACAGGTGGGAGCATGCAGGGCCAATTTCAGACAGCAACTAATTCCAATTTGTTATTAATAAAAACAGTTCAAGAATCATTTGGCGAAAGACTGCGGGATCCAGTGCTATTGATGAGAAGGGTTTAATGGGAAAACACACAGCTGCAGCAGATGGATGTCGACGGGGCCTCTCCAGAGTGTTCCACTCTGTTTTCCTTTGTCTTTGAATAAATTCGGAGGGTGCCACGTGAGAGCCTGGATGGATGGTTTTGAACCACAGCTAATTAAAAACAGGCGCTTCCCTGAGGGTTAATGATGAAGGAAAGTGAAATCACCCAGACAAACAGTCCTCTGGTCTGGGCTGTTACTTCCTGGAACAGAAGGGCCTTTGGCCAGGGTGCAAATGTAGCTACTAAGCCCTTAGGTATTAAGCCAGCAGTGGAAATGAGACACAAGGCATCCTGATCCCTCCATCCCCACCTTGGTCTGCTGAAGAACCCCGACTCACTTGGTACAGGTGTTCAGGTGGCTCCTCTGAGGGCCATGAACATTAGCAGCCCCAGGGAAAGGTTAGCTCATGGCCAGAGGAGCCCCCATGGAGCCAGTGAACCTCCAGATCCAGATCACAGGGGTCTGCACCTGATCCAGCTTGGATGGCCCCCGGCCTCCAGGGACATGTAGCCCTCTAGTGACCAGCCTTTCAGAACCTAAGGAAGCCTCTGTTAACTTGGCACGAAACACATCCTTTTTTCTCCTAGATGAAGCCAGCCCAATCCTCAGCACCTTACTTTTGCATATGAAAGCCCTGGTAATTACTACTTTCATCCTTAAAGCATGCAAGTGACATACAAAATTAGCACTTGAGAGGATCCACTTTTAGACCTTGTTGTAAAGCAAAACTTATTATTTGAAGATAAATCAATTTCTGTTGCCTGTATTTGCGGTTTCCCCCAGATGGCTAATTACTAAAGATAAATGTGTATAAACACAAGCCTTATCCCTCTCCATCCATCTTCCCTGCCTGCCTGTTTATCCAGAGGTTAATAATTGCAATCCTGTAGTGTATTGCCATAGTAATGGCTTTGATGGGCCCGACAAGTTTACGACCTTTTATTACAAACAGAAGGACACGCGTTTCAAGAAAGGAAGGTCATTTTAGAGATAAATGTACAGATAACTAGGCTCAATGAAACAGAGCCAAAAGGAAAAAGAAAACAGAAAACAAAATCTAAAGGGAGGGGGGGAAGCCCCACACAACTGCACAAAACAAACAGAATAAATGTCACGGAAATCGGCTTACAGCAAAATTGAATAAGGTTCCCACAAGCATTAATTTTCATATTTTCTGTTTATGCACCGTTAGAATTATTCCCCAGCTTTGATTTACGAGAGAGTAAGACCCGGCGCTATCATTCAGACACTCGCCAAATTCATTTAAGGGCTAGATCTCCCATTCAGATGGGACCAACTTCCTCCCTGGTCGAGAGGCCAGGTGGAAAGTGATATGTCTTCATAGAGTAGCTGAGGATTGACGTTCAAATGTGTTTTGTCCTTCCTCTCTCCCTCTCTCCTTTCCTCTCTTCCTTATCATAATGCATACTCATTATAATAATCATACAATACAGAATAATAAAGTCTGCCCCTTCCCCATCGCCCATCCCACTTTTGGGAAAAGACCAGCACTAAGAGATGGTTAATTATAAAAATATAACTCTGATATGTGCAAGACAATGTTCTAAGCCATTTATAAAGGTAAACTCATCTTCTCATAAAAACCCTACAGAGTTACTATCATTGTATCTGTTTTACAGGTAAAAAAACAGAAACCCGGAGAGATAAGTGACATGCTGAAAGCCAGAGGGGCAGTAACAGGAAGAGAAGCTTATTTGCCCATTTGGGATGTCCCAGCAAAACGCCATGGCCTGGGTTCCTCATAAACAATGGAAATTTATTTCCCATGGTTCTGGAGGTTAGAAGTTCAAGGTCAAGGTACCAGCAGATTCAGTGTCTGCTGAGAACCGCCCCCCCCCCATCCTGGTTTGTAGATGGCTGTCTTCTCATTGGAAAAAAAAAGAGTCAAGAGAGTTCCCTGGGGTCTGTTTTATATAAGAGAACTTTATATAATGCCATTCACGAGGACTGCACCCTCATGACCTAATCACCTTCCAAGCTCCCCACCTCCTAATGCCATCATGGTGGGAACTAGGACTTCAACATATGAATTCGGGGGAGACAGGATGTTCAGACAATAGCAAGGAGGGAATCAGATCACCATTTGCATATCTCCAAGGCCTCAGCTTATCTCTTTGCCAAAATGCCAACCTGTATCTCAAGCCAACTACCCTCTTGTACTGATGAGTTGTTGAGACACCCACGCTGACACTGAACATGTAGGATTTCCTGGCCAATGTTCTGCCCAATACTCTGGGTTGCATCAAAGAAAAACTATACTAGCCGGAGTTACATAGGAAAGGAAGACTTTATTCAAGACTATTGCAATAGGGAGAGAGAGAGAAGGGTCTCAACACCAAATACAGTAGGGGCAGCTGGGGACTTACAATAGGCAGTCAGTGGAATGACTGGGAGGAAGTTGGTTAGTAACCAGGGCGTGGGGGGTCTAGATGAACTGGGCTCAGTGGGCCAAGGAGGGTGGACTAAGGAAAAGAGACTTAAGGAGCTCCCCAAAAATTTGGTCAAGAGGGAAATCCTCAGTTGCCTCCTTGAATCTCAGAAATACACAAAGAAATATATTTGGGCACATGGCTCTATGCCATGCTTTCTGTGAATGGCCTCTTGTATACACCATGTCTGCCTGAGTACATTTCAGTCTTGTTCTCATTCAGAACATTCTCAAAACCTCTGAGTTTCAGCAACCAATATGAATCTGCTCTGAGCATTTAATCCAATGGTACAGAATCATTTAACTCATGTTATTCTGATTTCTTTTTTCTTCCTCTGTGAATGCTCCTTAGTGAGCTATATCCCAATTCAACTCAAACCCCAAACTAACCTTCAAATTAAATTCCATTTCTGTGAGACTTAAAGATTAAACTAGAACCACACTATACATGATTAGAAGTTTGATTTGTGTTCATTCATTCATTCCTTTATTCGTCTTTTTTTTTGTTTGTTTAAGAAAATCCTAATTTCTTCTTGTATTAGAGTTTTCAGGAGAAACAGAATCTATCTTATCCAATAGGATAGATAGATAGATAGATGATAGATAGATAGATAGATAGATAGATAGATAGATAGATAGATAGAATTGGCTCATATGATTATGGAGACTGACAAGTCCCAAGATCTGTGGCTAGCCAACTGGAATCCCAAGAGTACAGATGGTGTAGTTTTAGTCTGTCCTGATCTTGAGCCAGTATCTGCCCTAGGTCAAGACCCAGGAAGAACCCATATTTCAGTTTGAGTCTAACTGAAGAACCAGTCTGTTTGAAGACATTGAAGAACCAATGTCCCCTCTCAAGGCAGTCAAGCAAGGAGGAGCTCTTTCTTTCTTGTGGAGTGTCATTCTTTTTGCTCCTTTAAGCCCTCAACTGATGAGGCCTACCCACATCCGGGAGGCCTGTCTGCTTTTCTCAAAATCCCCTGATTCCGGTGTTATTCTCAACTAGAAACACTCTCATGGACACACCCAGAATAATGATGACCAAATGTCTAGGCATCCTGAAGCCCAGGCAAGTTGATGCCTAAAATTAACTATTACACCTGTCTATGTATATTTCTGCTGGGATCTGTGCTAGGAGCAGGGGACATGATGCAGACAAGCCATCAACCTCCACTGTGGAGGAACCCATAGTCTGGCCAACACAAGTTTGCAAACAATGTGCCAATTACTCCAGATGGGTCAAGGGCAAGCTTTCAAGTCTTGATGGAAGGGAAGAATATTATGAAAGAATCACTCATGGACACAGAGGCATGATTGAGAATTATACATCCTTCATGTTTACATTATGGAAGGTTTTCTGCTTCTTTTCCACTGGGCCTCAGGCTCCAGGAAGTCTCCACCTTTTTACAACTTTCTGTTTGTAAGGACTGCTTTCTTTCCAGGACTGCTGAGGGCTTTTGAATTACTAAGACTCCTTCCCTCTCTCTTGAGCACTGACTGGTGCCAGCCTGCCTTCTCCTCTTGTCCTGCCTCTGAAAAGCCTGAAAGTCCGCAGAAGAGGGTTAATCACAGATGTTAAGAAGCACAGGGCATAGAAGCCTACCCTGCCTGCACCCCCCCCCCCTTTCTTTCTTTTCCTTCTTTCCTAGTAATGAACCCTGCCTCCTTTAAGAGCTAAGTTTAAGTCTGGGCAACAGAGTGTACTTGAGAACCCCTCAGAGGGTTCTCAAGTATAGAGGGTTCTCTGTTGAGAACCCTCTGTTCTGTCCTAACTTAAAAAGAAGATGGCCTAGAGAGAGCCTCCATTTCTAGAAAGTTTGCTTGTGTATTTGCTTTTTCATTTATAACACCTTATAATTAGGACCTAGTTAAAGAGTAACCCCCTTCTCTATTTGAGAAGAAAGATTTGTGTGACTTAGACATTTCTTTTATTTGCACACATACATGCTATTCATGAAGGGGAGAAGATATATGGCTTTATTATTTTTTTTTATTTTTTTTAAGATTTTATTTATTTATTCATGAAAGACACACAGAGAGAGACAGAGGCAGAGACAGAGGCAGAGGGAGAAGCAGGCTCCATGCAGGAAGCCCGATGTGGGACTCAATCCCGGGTCTCCAGGATCAGGCCCTGGACTGAAGGCGGCGCTAAACACCTGAGCCACCAGGGCTGGCCCATATATGGTTTTAAAGTGGCACAATCGTTTGGAGCTTAGGTTATGTTACAGATGATAAGATCCCAAAGATCATAGGGCAGGATGAGATCCTTGGAGAGAAACATCAAGGCTTCTCCTGCCATTGTATTCTGCTTCCCTCACTAGCACCCCACTTTATTATAAGATGGGGCTTCCAGGGTGACCTGCATACAAAATAAGAATGAAGCATTTTCCAATTATCTATTGTTTTGCAACCAACCATCCCAAGACTCAGTGACTAAAACAATAACAACATTTGTTTTGCTCTTGAATCTGCTGTGTATGCCAGGCTTGGCAGGGACAGCCTGTGTCTGCTCCACTTGGCATTCCCCCGGGGCGGCAGGAGGGTTGGGGCTGGGATCATCAAGAGGCTGCTCACTCACCAACTGGTGGCTGGTGACGGCTGTGGGCTGAACACCTACATGTGGCCTCTGCATATGGCCCAAGCTTCCTCAAAACATGGTGGCTGGGTTTCAAGGATAAATATCCTGAAAGAAAGCAAGAAAGACAGGTGGAAACTATATCAGTTTTTTGAATCTAGCCTGGGAACTTCTTAGTGTCAATTGCATTTTCGATGCTGCACATATACAGCCTGGATTCAGGGGGAGGGAAATCAGGAGACCATCAAAGCCTGTAGACTTATTTTTAAAAACACCACAAGCATCGTCCATAGGAACTTGGTCAACATTTCCTCCTCTGATCTGAATCAGGGTAAAGATGTCACACCGTCTGTTCCTATGCTTCCAAATGGCACCAGGTGATCTGAATGATTCCACAGAGAGTACAAGCTGGGCTGGTCGTGGTCTTTATTAGGTGACCTTGATGTGCTAAGGAGGCTCCAAATATTAAGGGAGGGAGCCCTGGTAGCTGTATGCTTATCCCTTGAGGCTCCTTCTCTCCAAACATGCGCCCAGAGGGGAATCCAGCTTCTCCGGCCTGCCTTCTTTTTGGGACCTAAAAACAGACTCTTTTTGATTCCATGGTTTATTTTATTTTTTTATATTTTATTTAAATTCAATTTGCCAACATATATATATAACACTCAGTGCTCATCTCTTGATGGTTTTGCAGTCAATAACTATGAGAATCGGAGGAGACATAAATGATACGTAGGCTCTAGACTATCCATGCACCCAGGCTTCTCCAGGCCCAGTCTCTCTGAGTCTCACCAGTTGCCTTTCAGAAACTAGTCTGCATTCAAATATGCTTGCTTGGAGCCTGAGCCATTTATCTGGCTCTTTTCTTTCCATTCACTCCAGAGTTTTTAGTCTTTGTCTCCTGTCACTGCCAGGCATTCGGCTTCAGAATCTGACTCCCCCGCCTTTGCAACTCTTTGTAGTGTCAATGCCTTAGAACTCCATTGTCGGCCCACTTGCTAAATTGGTGCCCCTTGGATCCCTGTGTGAGCTGAATGGTATTTGAATTCATTTGGATCCCTCCGTTTACACATCTGTAAAATGGGGAAATGATATATCTGCCTTATCAAATTGTGATAGGGATGAAATGACTTCATTCATGGAAAGTAGTTAAGACAGAAACAGACCATTTAGTCAGTATTCAATATTTTTATTACAATTATTGCTTAGATTGCTCACTCTCTCCGGATTCCTGCCCGACACTGCCAGCTCTCTGGAACCCAAGCCTACAATCCAAACTGATTCCCTGTTTCCAGCTTTGCCCTGTCTTGAGCTCCTCTTCCTCTTTCCTGGGTTCCTGTTATTGGCTGGGTGGCTGTAGGTCTCAAGGCCATGCAGGCTTGCATTTCAACTAAACACGGGTTCTGTGTCTCCATGCTGTCTCCTCCTATCTCCTCTCCCTGCCACGAAGCTGGGGATGCTCTTGGAAGGGCTGCCCTGAGCTCATGTGAGGATGACAGACGACGCGAGATGATGGAAGTGACATCGCTAATGACTGAAATCAACTCCTCCAGCCAGAGCCAGAATCTGAAGGAGGAATTCAACAGTGAGGCCCCTGAATATATGGTCCTGCCCAAAGTCCTGCCAGAAATCAGTCTCCGCCAGAAAATTGAGCTGTGATTATTACAAAGAGTCAGAATGATGGCTCTAGGCATGACACTTCGGGAGCTCCATAAAAAGCAGCCCCAACAATTTCGACATTAATTGTTTGGAGAAAAAGGATGGTTTGTGAAGGAGGATCTTGTTATTCCCTGAAAAGCTCCTATGAAGACGTCAGGCGTATGGAAATAACAGATGGGAAGGGCGTGCCGGGATCATTACTCTGAACTCGGAGCGCCGTTATTGACAAGCACAACCCACGTCACCAGGCAGATAGATGTGCCAGGACTGGGAGGGAGATGCACAGAGAAGGGAAAGCAGAAACCAAATATTTCCAAACATCAGGAGGTGGAGAGAATTGCATTCGGAGTATGGCATTCTTCAAAGTAAAATAAAGAAAAAGCATAAAGGTTTGGGAAAGAATGTGAGCAAGGAAGATCTCATCGAAGGTTAATTCACTGACAAATTTGTTTTCATTTGCCTGGAATGTGGTAGTTCCCAATGTTGGGGGGATCATGCTGAAATTCTGATGATAACGGTGGCCTCTCTTTCTCAAAAATTCCCTTATGATGCACAGTTGTGACAAACAACATGAGAAGCATCGATGGGGTGGGAGATATAAGGGGTTCCCAAAAGGTGATTCAAGCAGTAGTCTTTCCTCCCATGGAAAGAGATGTAGAGGTGACCAGAATTCAGGGCCTGGGCTTGCTGCCCAGCAGATTTCCAGGGAGGACATCGACACAGGGCCCTCTGCTGTGGCCGCCATGCTACCACACCATACTCTGATAAGGTGCTCTCATGGGGTCAGAGGCTTCCTTGCATCCATCCGGCTTGAGCACTTGACTAGAATCAGGCTAAGTGGCCTCTTTAGCTCTTGTTCTGTCTCTGTGAATCAATGGGGGTACTATTAGAATTTAGGGAGGCATATTTTCTTGGGGTGAGACTGTCGCACACATTGTGTGATGCTTTGCCCTTCACCTCTGAGTACTAACAATAGTAGACACCCTTTTATGGTCATGGTGACTACCTCTCACCCATTTTTATTTTAATTTTTTAAATTTTTATTTTCTTTCTTTTTTTAAATTTAAATTTAATTTGCCAACATATAGTATAACACCAAGTGCTCATCCCATCACATGCTCTCCCTAGTGCCCGTCACACATTTACTCCATCCCTCCACCCACCTCCCCTTCTGCAACCCTTTGTTCGTTTCCCAGAGTTAGGAGTCTCTCATGGTATGTCTCCCTCTCTAATTTTTCCCATCCAGTTCCCCTCCTTTCCCTTATAATCCCTTTCACTATTTTTTATATTCCTCATGTGAATGAAACCATATGATGATTGTCTTTCTCCAATTGACTTATTCAGCATAATACCCTCCAGTTCCATACATGTCAAAGCAAATGGTAAGTATTCATCCTTTCTGATGGTTGAGTAATATTCCCTTGTATATATAGACCACATCTTCTTTCCACCCATTTTAAAAGGCAATTTTAGAGTCTGTAGAATATGTAGTTGGTATGAAACCTCTGTTCTACAATCTTCCCCTTCCACTCTGTTTGTCAGGAGTTGACCATTGTAGCAGTAAGAATGGTCATGGGAAGAAGGGCCAAAGGACTCAGGACAAGCCTGAAGGTGAAAATAGCAGGTCAACACCTTCTCCCTCACTCTCATGTCCTTGGCCTTTGTCCCACAGTCTGGTGCAGGCCCTGCTGGGCCTTCCAAGCTGGGAACCACCCCAGTGGCTCCAACAAAAGGCCACCTCTGGCTTTTGAATAATAGGAGCAAGAGAGTTTTAGGAGAAAGAAGCATGAAAAGGATACATAGTCCAAACAAGGCAGACCTCAGAGGAAACTCCTGTCACGGCCCCAAGACTTTCCAACTTCTCTGTTTCTCCTTCCAGAGTCTGTATTTCCTGATGCCAGCACTTAGTTGAGGGTTACAAGCCTATGTCCATATTGCCTTTCTCAAGTAGGAGATGAGAAAGGGAGTCCCAAGTTCTAACCTGCCAAACACAACCCCCACTTTACCCTGCAGAGACGGGTGTCTGCACCTCAGTAAGTCCCAGGGGGACCCACAAAACTGGAGCATGCTTCTTTGAACAAGATCATGCAGATTTCTTTGCTGAAGGCCTTCTTGAAGCTGATAATCATTCAGGGCCAGGTGCCTTGTTGAGAACTTCACATCAGTGAGTATATTTGCCCGTCCAGCCTGCTCTAAGAGGCACTGACTATAAATACCAGGAGTTTTCAGATGAGAAGACTAAAGTTTGGATATATAACTGCCCAAAGATGAACAGCTAGTTGGGGTCAGTGTCCAAGTTCAAAGCTAGTTCCACCTGTTGCTGGAGCTCACATGCTTTGTCAACAACACATCCTTCTACTAAGCTAATATATGTTAGGGAGATGCATCAGACTGTATATCCCACATTTATTTGACCACATGTAACAGATAAAGCTCTTCTAGAAGCAGCCTCTGATGCTCTCAGATGTGTGTACATAAAATTCATTAGCGTTAAGGCTCTCTGGATCAATGCCTGTTGAGCAAAATAAGACTGGTTGCTGAAATTGAATTTGGCCAATCCTACAGGGAGCTCTGGAGGTGGAAATGCCCTTCAGATCTGTCTCAGAGTAGGACAAGGCAGCTGGGCCTTTATTAACACCACTTCCACCCACCAGAGCCACCCCATATTGCATATTAGTAGATACAGGATGCTTTCAATGGGAAGCATAGCCATGAGTGGGGCTTCTGTCGTCAGCTGAGGGCAAGTTCTGCAGAGGGTAAAGATGAGGGAGAAGCAATTCAGTTCATGAGTGGGGCATGTGGGCAGCTCATGAGAGCATCCACTACACCGCAGAGTCCTGCTTTGACATGTGGGGCATCCTCTCAGGCAGCTCACGACACCCCAGAACTTTGCTTGGGAGGACCTGCCTGCAAACCTAGTGCCCCAGGGAACAAATGCACTTAGGGAAAGCTGTTCTAGAGACTGGAGCTGTAGAGATGAGCAATCACTGTTTGGAAGCCACAAGATCTTAGCACATTTCTTCACTCAGAGCTTTGAATAGGAACCCATGACTCTACATGAGTCTACTCAGTCTAGACACTTTCAGGTATGTTGCAGAGCAGGTGGGCATGGTCTCTGTAAGATCAGTAAGAAAATCTATGTATAGGATCTAAAGTAAATGATGTTGAGTGTATTACTACTGACATAAGCTAGTTGGTGGCAGAACTGAGACTAGTAGAGGCCTCCCTGCTCATAGTTAAGTATTCTTGCACTCATACCTGCCAGTCCTTGGTTCTGAGGACAGAGAGGTAAAGAAATTACATTCCAAAATTCCTTGGCCAAATGGGCAGAGAACCTTATTATCTGAAAGTTTTATTTGGAGACCAATTAAACGAGAGAAATTTCAGTTCATTGCTCATTTGTCATTCACCGGGACTGGGATGTCCCTGGACGATGCTAAGGTAACATTCAGCAGCATCTCCAAGATGACACACAAACCACTGAAAGGTAGCCTTTGACGACATTAGAAGAGGGTAAGAGCCTCCCAGGAGTGATAAGAGCAGAAACAAATGTGAACTGAAGATCAAACATCAGCCAGCTACACAAGACAAGACCGAGACGGGACACAGGGCAGCCTCAGAGGGGAAGAGACAGTGCGCGGAATCAGTGCTCTGAAGCGGGAACATGAGTGATCTCCTAAATAAACAGATGGACAGATCAGAGCCTCATTTAGATGCTACTTTGAGATGACTGCCCCTGGGGTTTTGGTTTCTCTGCTATAAGCGGTTCATCGGTTTGCCAGAATATAAATAGACTACATTGAGACTTACAGCTTGAAGGGGCCTAAAAGACTCTATTGCCCAATTTCATTTCTTTCTTTAGCAGAACACCAAAACCCAGAGAAGTCCATTCATTTGCCTGAGGTGACACAGGTAGTTAGTCACAGAATAGATGGGATGTCAGATTTTTTTTTCACTCTATTATTCATTTATTTTCTAGACATGGAAAACTATGTGTGCACTGTCCTTGGGCTTGAACCCAATGGTATAGAGTTGAGTAGGGGCACATTGCTTGTTTTCAAGAGGTTCTCAGTCAACCGGGCAGAGAGGCCCATGAACAATTAATGAGGGAACACAATAGTAAGAACATTATGGAAGCATTTCCACAATGCTAAATGACATGTACAAAATGCTGAGAGCCCCTCGCTACTTCTGGGGTGGGCACATTGTCCTGTATGCCTGTATGCTGGTCCCACTCTGTACCAGACCATCCTTGAAGGAGAGGCAGTATCTTTAATTTTCAGCATCAACCCTGTCCAGGTCCAGAGCCAGTCCTCATCGGGGCAGTGGGTGTATTAACTATTTTAGATCCAAAGCAATTAAAGTTCGGAATTGCTTATGTCAACATGGGCCCTATGTTCTGTGTACCTGAGTACCCACCTTTGGCACGATTTTAAATGACCCAAGTGCAAAGGAATATATTAGAAGAAGAGAAAGGAATCTCTCAGCACTCTCTGCAGGAAGTATTCCCAGATTTTGTCCTATGCCTCTGCTTTCTCCTTGTGTGCATTTCAGGCTATGATATGGGCTTGTCTTGGTGTATCTACTTCATTCTTTTGCTTTCTTTGGCTCTCTTCTTCTTCTTCTTCTTCTTCTTCTTCTTCTTCTTCTTCTTCTTCTTCTTTTTAGCTTATTTGTCATCATGCATATGTTCTAGTTAAATCAGCATCTCTTCCTGAGACTATATGACCATAGAACTTTAGTGTGTACTGCTGTTTGGTTTGCCTATAGATTCTGTGCTCAAGAGAGAGTAAATCCAATGGGCTCAACTTGGACCAGCTGCCTACCACTCTTCCAGTCATCTGTGGTCAAGAGAATGTGTTCAATTCTAGTAGCCAAGACCCTTAGGCTTTATCCATCATTAACAGTTGTAGATCATCAATTAGCACTGAAGTGGCATGCTCTGGGTAGGCACTCCAAACATGTCTACTCGTCATTAACAGTACATCGTGGCCTTCTAGTGACACCTTCCAGATTGAGAAAACTTCTGCCTCAGATTTTTGTTTTCACTCAAGTGCTCTAATTGACTTCAGCTCCATTGATCATTCAATGTGATAGTCTGCTCGAGCTGCCATGACAGTACCACTTGGTGGATCAAATGGCATTAATTTACATTATCATACTTCTGAAGGCTAAAAGTCTAAGATCAAGGTGCCAACAGGGTTGGTATCTGGCGAGAGCTCTCTTCTTGACTTAGAGATGTCTGTCTTGTCATGTGCCCATGCATGGCCTTTCCTCCATACATGTTCCCCAGGTGTCTTCCTCTTCTTATAAGAATTCTAGTCCTTTTGGATTAGGTATCCAACTCCCGCATGACCTCCTGTAGCCTTAGCTAGCCTGAAGGCCCTACCTTCAATTCTAAATACAGTCACCCTGGGGGTTAAGGCTTCAACATATGAATTAGGGGGTGGAGTGGAGGGTGGGACAGGACATGATTGCATCCATATCACCCAGCAGTCCCCTTCTAACTGGGATTCCTTCCTGTAGCTGGGTTTCCCTTTCCTGGAGTCTCAATTCATGTCCTATCTCACTTGCTCTTAATAGGTCACAAAAGTCATGTGAAAATCAACCAATCCTAAACAGGCAAAAATTAATCCAAGCTGTAGGGATGGTGGTTATCTTTGGGAATTAGAGACCAGAAGAAGCAATGAAAAGGCATTTTGAGAAGGTGTTTCTTGATCTGGGTGCTGGCTACATGGCTGTGTTCAGACTGAAAATTCATCAGCCTGTGTACTTTGGCATTGTATTTTTTCTCTGTTTTTGTTATAGGTATCTAGTGTTTTATAACAAACCACCCCAAAATGTGGGGTTTTAAAGCAATTAGCAGCATTATTTTTTTTGTCACATATCTGTAATTTAGCAGAGTTTGATAAGGATAATATAACTTTGTCACAGTTGGTGTCAGCTGTGGCAGATCCAAGGCTGGGCATTAGCATCACCTGAAGCCTCACTCACTCCCATGTCTTACAATTCCTGCTAGTTGTTGGATGAAACCTTTATGGGGACTTGGCTGGAACATCCACATGGGGCCTCCCTAGGTCACAATATGGCGATCATGTTCCAAGGGTGAGCAGAGGCAGGTGGAAGCCACATTACCTTTCATAACCTGGTAATGTCACTCACTCTGTGTTTTGATAATCAAAGCAGCTACAAAGGCTCAACCAGTTAAGGCATGGAGAAATAGACTCCATCTCTGGATGGGGAATGGCAATGTTCTGAAAGAGTATTCAGACCAGTTATTATGGCAAATTTTGAAGGAAAAAAATGCATCCCACTACAATGTTATTATACTTTAACAAAAAGTTAAAAGAAAAACTTTAAGTACAATTAAAATTAGGAAAAAATAAATAGTTTGGGAGAAACAGGTGGAGCCTGAGTCACCATCAGGAAGTCTAAAGTAAAACAAAAAACAAAAAACAAAAGGAGAAGTCTAAAGTTATGTCCCACATCTCAGCCCACTTTTGATCTTCTAAGAGCCTCTGTTGTTACAAAAACCTTTCACATGTAACCATTGTACATGAAGAAAAGGAATAAACAAAAAAATCAGCGGCAACCCACATTGTAAAGGTAGGCAGGTTATTACACAGGGTTGGTTGAGGCTTGTGTATTTTTTTCCCAGTCATTTGTAATCATAATGGAAAAAAACATTACAAAATAGGAGGTTGCAGTGTGCAGGAAATGGAGCATGAAAGAGATTTGTGCTGTGATGTAGAGATTAGGAAGAACAACCCGTGTGAATTAATAAATGGGATGCAAATATAGCACATTCAAGTGTAACTTCAGTGCAACTCGAAGGTTTTGTTATGTGAGGAAATACAAATTCTCTGAAGCAATATTAAGTACGGATCCCCTTCCCCGCCCCCAAGAATGGAGCACGATTGCATTGGGATGATTTCAAAAGCTTTTCAATTCCACGGTGATGTCAGAGTTCATGCCCATTGAAACTCTCTGATGTTCTTTCTGCAGCTATTACTTCCTCTTTGCCCTATCATGGGCCATACCCAAACATACATATTCCTTCCTTACCGCGTGGTGTCACCCCAAACCAATCCATCTACCTATGTGTTTTAGCTTAAAACCTCTGGCCACTCCATCCCTGTTCTCAGAAATTTTCTCAGACCTTCCCTGTTCCATTTCCAGCATACTTATGCTCCGGACATACATCACCTTATCTCCCGACGTTTATCCCATTGCTCATGTTCTGCTTCACCCATGCCCTTGGACTTGAGGGCAGGTTTCATTTCCTCCATTTTGTCTGAGAAATGGGTCTTTTTTGCCCTTGGCTTCCTGATCCCTGGGTATTTTAAATAACGCTTCCATGTATTCTAGGACTGGTATTTGGATCCCATCCTGACATTAGGCTGAGAATATAGGAGATCAGGCACCATTTGGGATTACAGCTGCCAAGACTGATCATGGTGGGGGTGTGGGGCCTGGCTCAAACAGCATGGAAGCCACTCAAGATAAAAGCACCATGGGTACCTACAAAGGCGCTGCAGGACACTATTAAAGATAGAAATTTTGAAATTGAATTGTAATGATTTTCATAAAAGAGTAGGGTGCAGATTCCCAAGGGCATTGCATGATCCCTCAAGCTTCTTACCTAGTTGCTCTCTCAGGAGATAAAACTTCTTCTAACTCAACATAAGTGTTAAGTCAGATCTACCTTACTCAACATCCCAAGGCACAGTGTCTGGATTCTCAATTAATACTTATTAAGTTAATGAAAAATTGTCTATTTATCCCATTTATCATGAACTTACTCAGGCCATAAAATTGGATACTCTCAGAAAAGTGTCCAAACGAATTTGTAGATTGAGTGTATTTCCTTTCTAGCGACGGCTCAAGACACCATTTGGCATTGTCAGCATGAATGAAAGTAGGGCAGGGTTCTAATGGGCAGAATGATAAGGCACAGGAGCATGTTGTCCAGGATTATTCCATCTGGGTCTTTCACCCTCGCCCTCTCCATAGCACCTCCTATTCTTAACCCCCTGCAAAAGGAGGCAGAAATAATTATGGTTGAGGGAATGAAAGATATTTTCTCTTTTTGAAGCCAGCTGGTTCCTTAAGATTCAGAGACTGGTGAATTCTCATTGTGTCCTCATCCCAAGGCAAGTGGACTCAAGCTCAGGACTGTTTTTTGTTTTTTTTCCTAGAGAAAAGCAAGCATTTGCCGCTTGACTTTCTCCTTTCTTCTCTTGGAGGAGGTCAAAATTGTCCATCAGTTGCTACCTGGCCAGCATTTCTCATTACTGTGTTGACCTCTCTTTAACAGTTTTTCCACTCCAAAAAACAGAGATATATTTGAGAAGGAAGTTATGAAAGGTCCTTCAATGGATAGATAATAAAGCATCGTTAATAAATGTCAGCAGAAAATCCATCACTAAACATTTTTTTATCTTTGAGTCCTTGGGGGAACTTTGAGGAGCCTATCTGTCCAAAACCTTTGGAAATGATACAGTTTAATTAATTCCTCAGATATTTATTGAAATCATGGGAAAAGTAAGACACTTGGGGTCTTGATCCCATCTCACTCAGTTGCAAAAGGTGCATAATGACAGGTCTAAACAGATGGAAGGAGAAAAGATCTGGAACAGGATAGGTGCTTAGTAATAGCCCAGGTTTTCCTTTCCTGGAGGTTCAAGAAGATTCTAATCTAGCAAGGAGACTAAAAATCAACCTGTGGCATACGATAAACATGGAAACTTCTGTGATAGGGGGCTAAATGCTGCATTATGGGAGGTCAAAGATAAGGGGGAGCTCTCTGGGCATCAGAGACCCCTTCGTGGCTATGGTAGTATTTGATCTGAGAGTTGAAGAAAGGACAGAGTTTCCATACTCAGGCAGGTACTTGGATCACATATGCAGGTTTCCAGACTGCACCCATGAAGCAGGGCTTTCCCCAGGAGCCCACTGATACCCCAAATGGCCTGGGCATGCCAGGATGTTGGAATCCAATGGACTTTAGGGACTGAGGAGTTCCTGGGTGATCTTTTATCCCATGAGTGGGAGGGTGGGGCATAGCAAGCCCTAACCACCCAAGTGGAACAATGATGGGGTCACAATGTATGGTAAGAAAAATGAATCCGCAGCACTTGAAAGATGTATGGTGGAGGTTGTAGATTGAGGGTTGTGAAGGCAATATAGAAGCAACTGAGGAAGTCCAGGTGAGGGGTAATGAGGACTTCAATTAGGGCTGTAGTTGAGGGACACTGAGGGAGAACATGAGTGGCTGCAGAAGTTTCAGATAGGAGGCATCTGGGTCTGGTAGTCAGCTCAGAGGGAAGGTCTAGGAGACTTAGCTGGAAATGATTTTGCATAGGTAGCTCAGAACTCTACCTCAGATAGTATCTTGTCTATTTCCAGCAGTTGGGTGAGTGTTGGGGGCACTGATGGAGAGTGAGGGGGGCATAAAGCATCCCGAAGTACACTTTAGCACTTTCACTAAAAGAGAGGATGGCTGTGTTTGAAACCAAAATTGTTATCACCTACAATCTGTCCTAATTAGGTATTAGGCTTCTCTTTCTTCCTCTTTAAATGACAAGAATTGACCAGATGTTACCTAGGGTCATTTTCAACATTGTGATTCTATCAATCTTATGTTCCTTTGAAGAATCTTGCCAAGTTTTATGGTCTGTGTGGTTACTGCCAGAAGCTCCATATGGCACCTTTAAAGAAGAAGAAGAAGGAGAAGAAGAAGAAGAAGAAGAAGAAGAAGAAGAAGAAGAAGAAGAAGAGAAGATGAAGAAGAAGAAGAAGAAGAAGAAGAAGAAGAAGAAGAAGAAAGAAGAAGAAGGAAGAAGAAGAAGAAGAAGATGAAGAAGAAGATGAAGAAGAAGAAGAAGAAGAGAAGAAGAAGAAGAAGAAGAAGAAGAAGAAGAAGAAGAAGAAGAAGAAGAAGAAGAAGAAGAAACAGCTGCTGTTTCAGGAAGCCAAAGGATGACTGTAGCTGTGGTCTTGAGATGGACTTTCCTGAGCATGCTTCACTGGCTGCAGTGCCATAACCTCTGCTCACTCAGAATTTCTCGTATTTCCCTAAAATTTCTTCTATCTTCATGATACATACAATCTGTCAGGTATTCCGAGTTGAATTAGTGTTGTTTTGTCTTGGAATACCCATGGCCCATTGCAATTGTATTTAGCCCAAATTTTCCCCTAATTAATAGTGTACAAAAGACAAAGGAGGCATGTACTTTATGCTGACCCTCTAAAAATACCCAGTGACAAATTCTCCATACTGGTTCCTGTTGCTTTAGACATCTGCTTCTTTCCTCACCTGTCAAATAGTACCCTATTTGCCAAGGCAAGCAGCCCTTAAGCATCAGATGGAAGTTAAGAGGGGCTGTTGTAAGATTTCTTAATTCTTATTAGGAAACTGTTCAAGGCAAGTGCCAAGTTTTAGTCTTCTGTATGTCTGGTGGAGGTAGGGGAAAATGCCGAAATTTACTAATTTCCCCCAATATTTTATTATGAAAACACTCAAACATGTGGCCAATTGAAATCATTGTATAGTGAATACTCATATGCCTACCAGCTAGTCTGCTGTTAACCTTTTACTATATTTGCTTTATCATATCTCTATCCATTTGTCCATCATTCTATAAGGTTTTTTGATATAATATATAGTAAGCCACAGGTATCCATAAACTGACCCTTAAATACTTCAAACTTTCTTGTTTACATAATTTAATAATAACAATTAGTAGCATTTATTGAACATTTCCTGTATGTTAGGCACTCAAGTAAACATGTAATCCATTCCCTATTCACAATGATCCATGAAGGTAGGATCATCTTCACTTACCTACTATCTGCACTTAACAGATAAGGCTTGAACTCAGATGTGTATGACTCAAAAGCACTTCAAGAAACAAACAAAAAAAATCATGCCAAAATATTGGACAGCATCACATGGCATAGTTAGATCATGAAACCCCAAATCAGGTATAAGATTATGCTTGATTCCAGGCTGGTAATAGGCTGATCACTAAGGTCTGGGATGGATACAGCCAAGACCTCAGTTGGAAATGAGATAATGAAGAAAGGGAGTGAAGGCAGAGTAAGAGCCAGAGTCCCAGGGAAACTGAGGCTGTGGTAAGCAGACACTGAGGCAATTACATTGTATGTCTGAAGTATAGGTGAGGGACAGGCTCTTTCTGCTCTCTCCTCCACTCATCTCCAAGTTGCAATAATCTATGCCATAATTCTAAAACTGACATTCTTAAGTGGGACAAGTGACGCCATCATTATGATCAATAGACATGTACCGAGTTCAAAATGCCAGATTAGAGAGGCATAGGCAAGCTATCTGCCCTTTGACACTAAATCTTCTATGGAAAGATAATTTCACATGGTCAGGAACTGTAACAGTTATTTGCATAACCATAAGCTGCCACCAGAACCCCCTACATTTTCCTATTCTCCCTGTATTTTGGTGAATTTGTGCAGAACTGGTTTTGGGAAAATGGGCCATGAGTGGAAGTGATGTTGTCATTTGCAGGCTAAAGTGTTTAAGAGTTAGCACAAGACTAGCCATCAGACTCTACCCAGCCACGTCTCTCATAGAAGTCCTGAGATGGCAGGCCATGGAAAGGAAAGAGCCAGAATCTCTGAGTCACTGTTTAAAACTGATTACCTAAATAATAATATAAATTAAAAAATGAACCCTTACCTTAAAGCACTGTGATTTGGAAGGTTTGCTTGTTACTGCATCAAAGATGAGCTCATCCTAACTAATGCACTCTAACAAAACAATACACCTTGAAAGCCAAGAGGTGAGAGAGAGCTCTGGAGTAGAGAGGGAAAATTTATAATCAGCTAGGGAATTGAAAGGTAAGAAGGGTTTAGATAAATAGGTGGAAAGGAGAACATTTTGGCTCGGAGGATGGTGGGAGAAAAGGCCTAGGGGCTATAACATTACTTGGTGTTTGCTGTGGGCCACCAAGCTGAAACTATAGTTGAGTATCGTGAGTAGTTATCTACTTGATAATAGTTCTTCTTTACAATGAAAAATCCAGAGAGTAACCCTGAGATCTGCCTAGGTACTGATCGGCTTGTCCTCAAACTTCAGCATCCAGAATTCTTACTTTAAATTCAATCCGTCTTGTTGCAACATAAGGTCTTCTTGTTCTTGGAATAAAAAACACAGTTGCTCGCTATCACCCATAAAATATTGCTTCATTAACTTGAAGACTGTAATTAACTACATATCAGCCTTCTGGCTCCAGGCAAATATCCATAATTCCTTTAGTCTTCCCTCACAGTCTGCTTCTAACCTGTTAATCATTTTCCCTGCCCTTTTGCCATCATCAGTAGAAGGGAAAAAAGCCCTTTAAACAGAAGCTGATCACCCACAGCACTCTGTTAGGCACTTTACAGATGCCCTCACATTAAACTACGCCAGATATGCACACAAACACATACACACTCTCTCTGTGTGTGTATGTGTGTGCACTTGAGTATATGAACAGATTATTTTTTAAAAATAGATTAATGGTCTAGAAGAGCAGGAAGAAGAGAAGATTATTTCACAAAAGATTTAATATGTGATCATTTTAAATAACAAACTCCCCTAGGTGCCTTTAAAAATGAGAGTTCATTTTTCCCCCTCTAAAAATGCTTACAGTTGTTTATTTTATCAAGGTGCTGGCTGCAAATGCAAGTCCATTTGTACATAGAGTTCTCTGCCTTCTCAAAGCACTTGTATGGAATATAATTATAGCCAAATGAACAAATACCAACACTGGAGAAGGTAAAAAGGAAGCCTAGGCTTCATTTTTCTCTGTGATGAGATTTGTCTAAGGACAGGAGGTGAAAGCCACCTCCAGAGAAAGGGTGGTGACCTGATGACTGCAGGGTGGAGGTTTACTCCTCTTAAGGAGAGGGGGATGAAGAAATAACTGAGATGGAGGCAGGTGGAGGGGAGAAAAGCACTCTATACCAGCATATGGCCATCACTATATATTGCCAGGTAGAGTGTGTTAGTCAGTACAAGCTAGTCAATGCTGCACTAACAAGCTCCTAGCAGAGAAGAGTCCACGTGCTGGATCCAGGGATTCTCAATTCTTAAAAATCAACTGGTTGACCTTCCGATAAGCAAGAATTGGAACCAACAATGGGACTGGGCTCATGGCTGCAGTATTTTTCCTGAGGATGAATGAAGGGCCTTCGTATCACTGGGAGCAATTGTACCTGGGAGGGCCATGGTGGTTCTAGCAGCGACAGTAATAAAGGAATGAAGTTTTAGGAGGCAGATGGAAGTAAAGCTTCCTGGAAATGGTACCCATATGGGGCAATGGCTCCCTTACAGATTGTAAACTTCAGAGAAGTGAAAGATGAGACAGGCTTGGGTCACGATGATTTCTTAACATCTATCACACAGTAGATGCTCAATAAACATTGCTGAACTTCAATTCAAAGTAGAAAATGACTTACAGACCCGGAGGCTTGAGGCAAACGTGGGAACATAAGGGAAATGGTAGAAGGAATTTGCACGGGATTGATGTTCCAACAATTTTGTGAGTAGAACAAGCTGTTCTTTTGTTTTGTCTCTGCTTCTGTTAGTAAGCCTAGAATGGCCAAGAGAAACATTATTTCAAAAGGGCAAGATGGACCAGGTCATGTGCTGACTTCAGGGGAAAAGTTGAGAAGGTATGTTTTGCCATATTGCTTGGATGAATAATTCATCTGGCATAGACTTGATGTCAAGTACCTTAACTCTCCTGGGTCCCAATCAACCCTGGGCTCTAAGGAAACTCACTCTCCAGGTAATCAGCAATTTGGCTCTACACTGGCCTTTTCTAATGGTTACTTGCACCAAAGAACTTGGCTGCCCATACCCCAAATGCTTGATGAGAAAGTGGGTAAATTGTAGTCCCCTATTGGCCAATACATAATTCCATTAGATTGGAACCAAAGAAACTCCAGAGCATGCCTGTTTAACCCAAACATTCCACTAGTGGTTTATTTTATTTTATTTTATTTTATTTTATTTTATTTATTTAAGATAGAGAATGAAAAAGAGAGCACAAGCTGCAGGGAGCAGCAAAGGGAGAAGCAGGCTCCCTGCTTAGCAGGGAGCCCCACATGGGGCTTGAGCCTAGGCCCTGAAATCATGACCTGAGCCCAAGGCAGACGTTAGCCAACTGAGCCAACTAGGTGCCCCTAAACATTCCACTTGTTATCTGGTGCATTGCTCTATGTACATGCAAGCCTGAGTATGTAGTGCTGAGCTTCTGTGACTGTCTTTGTTGAGACAATTTTTGCTTTTACGGCCCTGACATTTGTGAAAGTGGAGGTCATCCATTTTGCTGAATACATAATGTGTAGAAAATAGTAAGGTTGAATGCAAAAAGGCAAGGCCATCCACTCTTAAACCACACATAAATCTCAGCCTTAGGCTCACATGATTACTTATTCCTCTCATTTGAGCTTGTTAAGTAATTACTACGTAAATTATTAGGATAATGTAATATGCATGACTTTAAGGAATGACAAATTGTAGCTAACTTTCTTAATTTGTTGCCATAGCTACATTTCTAGAAATTCTAAATTGTTCCTCTTCTCATGTATAAATTACTGCCACCCCGCTATTTGTTTAGCTTTGACTAGCTAGACCACAAGTCCGTGCCAGTAAAATGACCCCATGTCCAGTCTTGAAAGTCTTGCCCTGGGTCCGAGTGGCCTCCTTCAGAGGGTGAGGACACCTTGAAATACGATCCAGGATTGATATATGCGCTGCTGAAGCAAGCATATGACCCAGGATTGGGCAGCCCAACACTACCTTCTTCCTTTTTGACCTCTCAGTCAACATTTACTAACCAGAAGCGAGAGGCTAAAGTGGAAGCTAGTCATTATTTGTGCTCATAATAACTAAGGAAAGGCACATTCTGACACACTGGCTTAGGTCTTAAGAAAAAGTGTAACTATCCTTTCTCATTTTCAATAAAATGTTAAAAGACACATTAGTCACATTTGTGCCTAGAAGGTAAAGGGGATGTTCTAGAATGGGGGTTTTCTGACTCTCCCACTGGGTGGCAAGACTAATTTTTGTCACCACACCTCTTTTAAAGGATGAGCAAAGACACATTGGGTGTTATGGGTCAAATGCCAACTAAATAAAAACAAAAGTGAGGAAAGTAATTGGAGATAGCAGAACTCAAAGAAAAAAGGCCCTGGAAACTGTAGCATTTAAGACAAAATACATTAAATAATACAAATGTTAAAATAAATAATATAAACAATAAAAATACACTAAATAATATAAACCATTTTATTTTGGTAATAGGTATAAAATGTATAAAGTTTCACGAAAAAGTATAAAATGTATACAAAATGTAGAAAAAAGACAACTATTAGAAATAGAAAAGAATGAACCACGGAAAACAATTTGTGTGAAAGAAAATACAATTCCTTAAGCATCTGTGTGTTTTAATGGTTAAGCATTTGAATAGGAAAATAATTAAGATTGGATTCATGAATATCTATTCATCTATCTACTTCTATCACATCTCTGTGTATCTATAAAGCTCTTCAATCTACAGAGAATCTACCTCCTTATTAAACATTTATGAAAGAATTGGCCATATACCAGGTCTTGAGGAAAACTTAATAAATTTCAAAAAGCAGAAATTACAGGGTTTATATTTTCTGATCACAAAGCAAATAATAATAATGATAATTATAAATGCTTAAAATACCCACTTACTTGGAAACTAAAACAAAAACTGTAATAAGTTGTTGAGTCAAAGAGGAAATCACAACCATAATTACAGCTCATTTTAAAAATAATGACAACAGAATAATGCCTATCAACTTTGACGGAAGGCAGTTAAAGTAGAAGTGAGAGATAAATGGGCACTTGCACATACTTCCATTTTTATACCAGGAAGGATGTACATAAACAAACTCATGTTTCAACTCAAGAAACGTTCAAACGTTCGAATCAAGAAATCAGAAACACCCCTCTAGGCAAAGAGGCTCGCAGGGGGTTTAGGGTGGGGAGAAACAAGGAAAGAGGTGGAGTGCTGAGCTATAATTCACCTGCTTCCCGTCATTAGCCTGCAGTGGCCACAAAGATGGGGGGTCAGGGGTAGAGTGGGGAATCACAAATCATTTACATAAATGATTTGTCTTTTATGTTTGCCCAACAGAACCATTGCTTTTCCTCTCTTCTTTGTTCATCTGGAACTTTCTACCTTTTTGCCTCCCTTCCTGCACACATTTGCACGTGACATGCCTGTCTAAGGTATGGTTATTCAGATGGAGCTCCCAATCTGACTTGCCGACCGGTGGGTGTGCACTTGCGTTCTATAACAACCTATAAGTACGTTTTATAGCAGACACCAGTTCGAAGCACAATTAATTCAAACGAAGCGGCGCATCTAGCCGATGAGGCTTTATTAGGATGACAAATGGATTTAAATGAAATAATGCTTGTAGAGTGCACTGCCTAGCTGGCACATTCCAAATGCTCAATAAATATTAACTATTAGACCATTTTATTTCACTGTCTATATTTGTGTATATAGAAAAACTGTAAAGCTATTACTCTACTAATAATAGAGTTCAGAAAAGCAACTGAATAAAAGGCAAATAAAAATAAATATATTTACTATATTCTATCAACATGCTTAAAAATATACAGAGAAAATCCTTTTTTTAAAAAAAGATTTTATTTATTTTATTCATGAGAGACACGGGGTGGGGGGCGGTGGCAGGCAGAGACACAGGCAGAGGGAGAAGCAAGCTCCATGCAGGGAGCCTGACCTAGGACTCGATCCTGGGTCTCCAGGATCACGCCCTGGGCTGAAGACGGCACTAAACCGCTGAGCCACCAGAGCTGCCCAGAGAAAGTCCTATCTGGGAAAGTTGCAAAATGAAAACAGAACAGATCGAACAAAGCAAAAGAAGGAAAATATACAATTTCACTGAGAAAAAATATCAATGAATAATGGAGAGAGATACCATATCCCTTGATTGGAAGACTGCATACTTGTAAAATGTAAATTATTCTTGATTTAAGGTACATTTAAACATAATCCAAGAAACATATTAATGGAATTGGAGGGGGGGGAACTTTTGGCTCATGATTTTAAAGTTCATCTGGAAAAATGAAAAGGGTATTCAATGTTAGGAAGTGCAAATTAAAATCACAATGAATGATCTCTATACACCTATTAGAATAGCTAAAATAAAACGTAATCACAGTTAACTGCAGAGGTACTGGATGTCTCATACATTGCTGGTGGTTATGCAAAGTGGAATAGCCACAGTGGGAAACTGGCGATTTTTAAATAAAACTTAATGTACACTTATCATATGACCTAGAAATTACACTCTGGGGCTTTATCCTAGATAAATGAAAGCGTCTGTTCACACAAAAGCCCAAACACAAATGTTTATAGCAGCTTTATTTGAAACAACCCTAAACTGGAAATAATCCAAATGTCCTTCAATGGGTAAATGGTTAAACCAGCCCTGGCACAATGAAATACTACTCAGCAATAAAAAAAAGAATGAATTGTTGATATACACAAAATCCTGGATAGATCGCAAGGGCTTTGTGCTTAGTGAAAAAAATGCCAGCCTTAAAAGGTTATATACTGTATGCTTCCATTTATATAAAATTCTTCAAATGTCAAAACTATAGAGATGGAGAAAAGATTGGTGGTTGCTAAGGACAAGGATGCAGTTATAAAGAAAGGGAGGATGTGAAGTGGGGGGGGGTACCATGTAGGAGCCCCCTGTTGGTGATGGAGCTGCCTCGTGTCTTGACTGCACTGCTGTTTGCACGAATCTATGCATGGGATAAAATTAGAGCTGTGTGTTGTATGTAAAAATGTTTTTTTTTACATCCATGATGCAAAAAATGTTGATAGTCTAGTTAACAGTACAAATGGTACAAATGTCAACTTACTGGTTTCAACATTGTACTATAGTTATGTAAAATGTCGCTGGTATGGAAACATGGGTGAAGTGTTCTTGGAACTCTATGTACTATATTTTGTAACTTTCTGGAAGTCTACAATTATTTCAAATAAAATGCTTTAAAACAATCGGGAAGAGGGGCACCTGGGTGGCTCTGTTGGTTAAGCGTCCGACTCTTGATTTTGGCTCCAGTCATGATCTCAGGGTGGTGGGACCTAGCCCCCTGTCCCGCTCTGTGCTGAACGTGGAGACTGCTTGAGATTTTTCTCTCTCCCTTTCTCTCTTCTCTCTCTTAAAAAAAGAAAAGAAAAGAACAGAACAGAAGAGAAAAAAGAAACACAAGAAGAAAACAGGTTAATAAATAATAAGAACTATGGAATTCATAAAAACTACAAAATTTTAAGTAAGAAGACTAGTGTGATGTGATTGCCCTGGCACATGCAGAACATACCATGAACCCTAAATAATGAAAATGTGTTAGGACTCATGAGTCAACAGATCCATGAAACAGAAAACATAGCACTGAATCAGGAGCTGAAACGTGATAAAGAAAGAGCTGCGGTCAAAGTCAAGGGCTCACGACTCAACAACTCATGTTAAAAATTGAATGTACTTCCTTTGAAACAAAATTGTGTTAACACCTCATCTTATATTACACTCAAAAATAAATTCCAGATGTATTAAAAAGCACCAAGGAAGAAAATAAGTTAATTGTTTAATATATAGGGAAAAAACTTGCTAATCATAAAAACCTATGGGTTAAATAAATCATAAATATCTCAAGCTTCTAGTCATCCAAAACATCATAAACCATGATAACAAGCAAAGAAATGTAAGGGGAAATGATCATTATCATTACTTTACTGAAAACGATCATTTGAACGTATAAAAACAGAGCATCTCAATGGAGAAATGTAAAAAGGACAGTAATAGACATTAACAAACACAAAAATATTAAAACTTTTTCAACCTAATGAATAATCAAAGGTAAGAAAAATTAAAGCCATAGTACAATTTGGCAGTTTCTTAAAAAACTACACACTCAAATGCCATATGATCTGGCAATTGTACTCCTGAGAATTTATCCCAGAGAAATGAAAACTTCTGTTCACAGAAAAACCTGTACACAAATGTTTGTAGCAGCTCTATCCAAAGAGCTGAAACTGGAAACAACCCATGTATCCTTCAATGGGTGGACAGTTTCACAAACTGTGGTATATCCATACCACAGACTACTACTCAGCAGTGAAAGGGAGAAAACTATTGATACAAACAATTTGAATAAATGTCTAGAGAATTAGGTTGAATGGAAAAGCCAAACCCCAAAAGGTTACATACTCTAGGCTTCCACTTACATAAAACATTTGAAATGACAAAATTAATGAAATAGAGAACATGTTAGTAGTTTCCAGGAATTAAGGACACAGAGGTGGAAGGGGTAGGCAGTGAGTGTGGTAATACAAGGCCACATTAGCGATCTTTGTGGTGATGAAAACGTTGTGTGCCTTGACTATATCAATAGCAATGGTGATATTGAATTATAGTTTTTTTTTATTTATTTATTTATGATAGGCACACAGAGAGAGAGAGAGAGAGAGAGGCAGAGACACAGGCAGAGGGAGAAGCAGGCTCCATGCACCGGGAGCCCAACGTGGGATTCGATCCCGGGTCTCCAGGATCGCGCCCTGGGCCAAAGGCAGGCGCCAAACTGCTGCGCCACCCAGGGATCCCTGAATTATAGTTTTATAAGATGTTACCACTGGCTAGCATGGTGGGGAGGGGTACAAGGGATCTCTTTACTTTGTCTTTCAACTGCATGTGAATCTACAGTGATTTTAAAATTAAAAAGTTAATGAAAAAAGAAAATAATAAAGCAACACAAAAGATCGTTCTCTTTGCCTATCAAACGAATGAGGAAATAAATTATAGGTAAAAATGCTGGGCTGTATATGGTAAGATCAGGATTCTCCAAACAGCTGATGGGAATATAAATTGATAGTGATTCTGAAAAAAACTTCCTGACAATACATATGATGATCTTTTAAATTGTTTATGTCCTTGACACAGTGATTTAATATCGAGGGATCAGTCTTGAGAAAATAATCAGAGAGGTGGACAAAGATGTATGAGTAAGACTATTCACATTTCTGTATTATTAATAAACTAGTAGAGAAAATTCAAGGGAAACTAAATGTTCAACTGTAGAATAGTTGGTTAAATGGAGGCATGTTCGTATGCTAAAAATGAGATTTTTTAATGACTATTGGATGACATGGGAAGATGTTCACAATGAAAATGCATGATAGAAATAAGATAAAATAGCAAATGAAGACACATACAGACATATGAACCCACACACAGTTATACAGCATACCTGTGCATCATTACACACACACACACACACACACACACACACACACACACACAAAGCTTGGAAAGGAAGACACCAGAATATTTAGAGTGGGTGATGGCTCTGTGGCAGTGATTTTCCATTTCTTCTTTGCACTTTTAGTACTTTGCTAGTATCATATGCTTGAGAAGTGGCCAAGCGGATTGCAAGACTGAGAGGTCAGATTTAACATAAAATTAATTAAAAACAGATTCAAGCTGCATTTATTGATCACTTCCTGCATGTCAGCTTCTTAGCTAGGGATTCTTTTCTAAAGTGTCCATTTAACATTCTGACCTCAAGGAGGGCATTTTCCCCATTTTAGGTCAGATAAGAACAGTTCAGAGAGGTTGAGTGGAGAACTCAAAGACACCCAGCACACAGGCAGCAGAGCAGGAACCCCACCCTTCCATTCTGTTGCTCCTCCTGTTCTGGCAACACTCTTGACTTGGGTGTTTGTTCAGGTAGGTATGGTCAGGTTACAGTGCGTGTGACTCGGCTCAGAGGACAGGAGTGAAATTATTAGCTCAATTAAAAAGAAAAGATGGTTTGATGGAAACTTTATTACTAGAGATAAACAAAGTGTTTGGAGCCCAGTCGCACACGCATACATGAACTTGGAGCTACCAGTGGCATCGATCCACTGCTGATTTGTGAAGGCAGCATCAGCTTAAGCCTCTACTGGACAGCTGCTTCGACCTGTGAAAACAAAGCCAAAGTTCTGAGCACGGCTTCCCAGGTGCCTGGAAGTGCGGTAGAGTCAGGCATAGCTACCAGACCCTGCCTTCCTCACCCTTTGGCAACTGGGAAACGCTGGTGCAGAGAGAGGAAAGAATGGAGGGGGGAAAGAGAGCATTTGCCATTTCTTCTTGTGCCCCATCAATCATCATTCTCTCCTGTTTTCTACCTCTACCCCAAACCCCAATGCCTTCCAGCTGCATTTCTTCCTCTTCCACTCTGTCCTAAACCTGTCTCTTGTTGGCCTCCAAGGAGAGAGAGATGCACCCTAGTAAGAGCTTGGCTAATAGAATAACAAAGGTGCAACAAAGCATCAACAGGAACTTCTCCCAGGTATTAACACTTGGAGGGGATAAACCAGCAGAAAATCTTGATTTGTGGGATCAAAAGCTCTGGTGTGGTGATTTGAAAACACATTTGCGAATTCTGTGATATGCTCCCAATCAGGAGGGGGAGTTTGAATGCCCACCCCTTGAAACTAGGCCGGCTTTTGTGATTCTCTCTGGATAGAACATGGCAGAAAAGTTGTACTTAATTTAAAAGGCTGAGTTAGAGAAGGTCAAGATGGGGCTGCTTCTGCCCCTTCTCCTATGATACTTGCTTTGAAAGCCTGAGCTGCTATGCAAGGGCTGGGCTACTCAGAAGCTTCCATGGTGGAGACACCATGCAAAATGACATGAGAAAAAGAGAGAGAGAGAGAGAGAGAGAGAGAAACTCTGTCTTTTCCCAGCTCTGCATCTTTCCAAGCTTGTGCACCAGACATGTGAATGGGGCAGCCTTCAGCCCAGTCACAGTCTGATTGCAACCTTGGGAGAGACCCTGAGTGAGGACCACTTGGTTGAGACCGGCCAATCCCCAGAACCAGGAGAGACAATGATAAACTAATTACCATTGCTTTATTTGGCTAAGGTTTGGGGCCACTTGTTAGGCAGCAAGAGATAATGGAAAACATCTGCATTTTGCCACCAACAGACACCAGGATGCCTGAGTCAGGCGGCCTCTTTGCCAGCTCATTTTCTTCATCTGCAAGATGCACGTTGTGATGTTAGTTCTCACCAAACATTTTTTGGGGCTCGCATAGGAGATAACGTGCGTAAAATGTTCGGTACACTGTCAGAACATCTGCTAATGTTGACAGTTATCAGAGGCCACATCTGCACTTGTGGAAACAGACCCCCAGTGATGGAGTCCCATTGCCTCCCAAGGAACATAAACATTTGTGGACATTATTTGACATAGAGAACACTAAACGTATTCCAAGACTTTATAGAACAATAAAGTTTGTTCTTCTTTGCTTAGGACAGTGCTTGACCTAATATGGTTGCTCAAGTAAATATGTTGAACCCCTAAGGGACAGGAATTGGAGGTCAGACATGCTGGTTCTATCACCTACTAGCTGTGTGATCCTCAGCAAATTTCTTAACCCCTTTGTGCTTCAGTTGTCTTATAAGTGAAAAGTGGGAAATAATAAATACATTAAAAGGTGTCATGAAAGTTAAAGGGATTCATATACATAAATGATGAAGGAAGTACAAACCCTACACATAAGGTAGTCCATTCAGTGGCTTCACCATGTCCTTGTCCACTCCCCCCGTAGGCCCTAGGTGTCCTTCCGGAGCTGAGCTGACTGTCTTCCCTGCTCTTTCCTGAAAATCTCAGTTGTCAGAACAAACCCATTATGACTCACTGGGATTGATGTCTTAATCCCCAGCACCTCAGAACGTGACCTTACTTGGACACATGGTCATTGCTGCTGTACTGAGTTAAGATGATGCTGCAATAGTCGGGCCCTTGATCCAATGACCGGTTTCCTTACAGGAGACAGGCGACAATGTTGTAGACACACCAGGACAAGGCCATGTCACGTGAAGGTGAGTGCAGAGACGAGTGATGCCTTCAGGATCTGAGGATCATCTGGAGAAGGGGAGCCTCTGGAGGGAGCCCGGCCCCACTGACACTTTAATTTTGGACTTTCAGCCTCTCGAACTGCGACAGAATAAATTCTTGTTGTTCAAAACCAGGTGGTTCACGGTGCTTTTGTTAACAGCAGCCCCAGGAAATGAATCCACCCAGTCTGGTCGTCCCAACCATTATTTTCAGGGTGCTCTGAAACCCATCAGTGGGTGGAGGGTGTCTCCCAGCCAAGACGTGGGGATGGGAAAGGGCTGCAGAATGGGACCACGTGGCCATCCCAGCCTGGACCATTGGCCTGATTAGACAGTCCCACAGAAGAATGTCCGAGGGCATGGCTCTGTGTTTCCTGGGTTCTGGGAAAATCACAAGGGCATGAGTGTGGCCTCAAGGACATGTGCTTTCTCAGCCCTGCCAGTTTCAGTGTCGCAGTGTGGCCACCGGAGGTCATCCCTTATTTCCTCCTGCAGCCCGTGAGCCTTAGGAAGGGGAATCACAGCCGCTTCTTGGCCCCAGCAGGTGCTGTGAGGTCAGGGCTACAAGAACCGCTCTAACACCCGGCTCATTAGCGGGCTTAGAAGTCAGATCCAGCCTACTCGGAAGGCTGCTCCGTGGTCCACTTCTCACAGCGCTTTAGAAGCCAGAAATCAATAAATACCTTTCTATGGGGGGCAGACTGGCCGTGAAAATGATCTCCAAAGAGGTGGCTATGAAAGAGCTTGCTGCTTGGTCTGATGCTCTGTGAATAAGTGATCTTTGAACCTTCCAGCTCCTGCACCAATCAAAGGCAGGCTCATCCAGGGAGGAGGTGGGGGAAGAAGGCACAGCCTGCTGGGCAGGGGGACGACCGAAGATCCCAGCCTTGGAATCGCTTGGGAGTTTGAAAGGACCTTGCTCGTTTCAAAGTAGCTGGGCTGGAGCTCCATGGTGCAGTTCATCCAGACAGCAAACCCAGCAAGTGCTGCTCCTCCTTCCTGCAGTACAACTGTGCGCCCTCCATCAGAGTATCTTGGGGGCAGGGGGTTCCTGGCCTCTCTATGTTTAGTAATCATCGCAAGTGATAGTTCTGAGGCCACACCAGCATAACTCTGCAGTTATTTTTAAAAATGTGTCTGATAGGGTGTTTTCCTAAAAATGATCTGTTCCGAGAACATAAGGGAGGCATATGCACTGCATGGTATTCTTTAGAGGTGGGTTTTCTGGGGGCAGGTTAGGTCTGTGAGGAAGTGATGATGAGGAGATTTGGGGAAGGGGGAGAGGGAGAGGGGTGCTGGGCAGAGGTGGTATAAACGCAAAGAAACTGAGCTGAGGACAGGATTGAGTGGCAGGTCATGGTCCAGTCACTGGAATCGCTTCAGCTCTGCTACTGGCACACTGGGTCCCCTTGAGCATATCCCCAAGCCACCTATGGCTGGCACACATACAGGGAGGCACTTCTGGATTGTTCTAGCATTGCCAGCTGAGGTCTGCCAGCAGGGCCGTGCTGGGTAGCATCCTTCTGGGTGGGCTCTGCTTCAGACTGCAATGTCCATGTTTAATTCATCCTTCTTAACTGTTTTACTTTTATAATTCACAAAGCCGCTCCCAACCAAGTCTTCTGCGGGGTTAGTAGGTTTGCTGAATATTTGCACTCAAAAGGAAGGATCTCATCCTATACACATGGGCTCTTGATGGCTTCCTGGCTCTATGCAGCAAGAGCAAGGGGAAATCTCTCCTGGTCTTAACCTAGGACAGTTTTGCCTCTTTTCCTGAAATCTGGGAGCTGGGTTGCATCCTCATCCTCCTGGGGATCCTAACTTTTACCCAAAGTGGGCATGTGTTCTGAGATACAACTTCCAGACCCTGGTGTGAAGGACGTGGGAAGGAGACCAGCAGAGGCATGGTGCATTATTGGAGGATGGTCAGGGGTAAAGATGGGAAGAGAATTGGGAGCAATTCCAGCTGGAGATTGTCATTCTTATGGGGGAACACAGGGCTAACTGAGGACAAGGCACAAGCCTGGGCAGCACATTGACAACACCTTGAAACAGGAAGAGGGACATTCCTCTACAGACTTAACTGCCTCAATGTCAATACTTTGCTAAAGGTAAAGACAATCTTAGCCCCATCCCCAGGATCCTATAAGTCTACTTTAACACATAAAAACTCCTTTAGAAATTCCCGTTATCTCTAAACCCCCATGATAAGTTTGGCAATCATCCTCCAAGTATATGGCCCATTGATATACATTGGAAGGGTCTCATGACTAAGGGTTTATTAGACCATAATAAGTGACCTTTTCCTAACAATAGCTAGTCCCCTCAAGGTCCTGGAATCCTTGCTTCCAAACTTCCTTAGAGTAGGCTATCCTCAAACCCCTCCCAACTCCCAGGTATATAATCAGCCACCCCTCATAGGACTGGGGCAGGAGCTCATCTTGCCCATGGGTCCTGTCCCTGTGCTTTAATAAAACTATCATTTTGCACCAAAGACATCTCAAGAATTCTTTCTTGGTCGTCGGCTCCAGACCTCACCTATATTCCAAAACTTCATCAATTTGACTTTATTTTTTTATTCTTCAAAAGATTTTATTTGTTCAGAAGAGACACACAGAGAGACACAGAGACACAGGCAGAGGGAGAAGCAGGTTCCATGCATGGAGCCGGATATAGGACTCCAGACTCTACCCAGGATCCTGGGATCACAACCTGAGCCAAAGGCAGATGCTCAACCACTGAGCCACTCAGGTGCCCCTTGTCATTTGACTTTATTATTACTACTAATATTATTATTTTTAGCACTCTTCTGTTTAAAGAAGGACCACAGGACGCCCAACTGTACCATCGCCAGAGATGAAACACAGAGATTAGGACCGGAGTGTTACAGCTGTGATGAAAAAGAAACAAGCTCCAAAAGGAGTCATTTGCCTGCCATGATTTATTTCAGGAATGTGACCTTTTAAAAGTCAGTCTGAAATTTTCTGATCAGCACAAGTGAGGTCATTTACATGATAAAAAATCAAAACAAACTCTGCTGCTCCCTCCCTCCTGCCACCCCAAAGATATCCTGGCCAGAAAGGATTCTTTCTTTTGCTGGTGACTTTCTTGCCTCCTCCTCCTGCCTGTAATTTCCCTGTTGTGCACTCTTGGGAGCATCTCTCTACTTGTTAGATGGGGTGCTGTCTGATTGGGGAACCATTTAATAAAAAATTAAGTCTTTACTCTTTTGAATTTTGTAGTTTTTTTGTGTTTTTTTGTGTTGTTGTTTTTTTTTAACAGCTGTTAGGAAGAGATGTCTGAAGTCCAAGGCTAAAGTATTTGCTTCCCTGTCCCTATTAGTTTTCTATGACTGCTGTAGCGGGATTGCCATCTTACTGAATTACAGCAACACAAATGTATTCTCTGACATTTCTGGAGGTCAGAAGTCAGCAGTAGGTCTCACTAAATACCAAGGTGTGGGAAGGGCTGTGGTCCTTGTGAAGACTCTGCAGAGGATTCTGTTTTCTTAGGCTTTCCAGCTTCTAGAGACCACCCACATTCCTGGGCTAGTCATCCCTGCCTCCATCTTTACAGCCAGCCATGGATGGTTGAGTCTTCTCACACTTGGGCACTCTGACACTGACCCTTCTGCCTCTCTCTTCCACATCCACTTGGATACTTCAGGATACTCTGAATTAGAAGCTATAACTCTATCTGCTTCCTTATTTCCCTTTGCCATCTAATATACCATATTCACAGGTTCCAGGGATCAGGATGTGGGTATCTTTGGAAGAGGGGACATTATCCTGCCTCCCATGTGCCCTGTGCAGTAAGCTTCCTTCCGTTCCTCTAGAGTGCCTGGTCCAATATGGTGGCCACTAGTTACATGAAGTGTTGAATCCTAGAAATGGGGCTGGTCCAAATTGAGATGTCTCATCAATGCAAAATACACACTGGATTTTAAAAGTTTAAGATTAACATGGAATGCATGTATCTCATTAATCATTTTTTTTTAATTTTTTATTTATTTATGATAGGCACACAGTGAGAGAGAGAGAGGCAGAGACACAGGCAGAGGGAGAAGCAGGCTCCATGCACCGGGAGCCCGACGTGGGACTCGATCCCGGGTCTCCAGGATCGCGCCCTGGGCCAAAGGCAGGCGCCAAATCGCTGCGCCACCCAGGGATCCCTCATTAATCATTTTTTAATAGTTGGTTACATGTTGCAATGATAGTGTCACTAGCTGGACCCCAAGACCTGACGTTCATTGACCCACCTGCTTGGACTCACCAACCTTCGACCTTCATCCCACATTTTCCCTTAAACTCTTCTTCCCAATTTGTCTCTTAAGTCAAGCAAATGGAAGCAAAACTATCCCTCAGGTGTTGGTGACTGCCCTGACAAGACTTGCAGCTGGCCCAGAGCACCCAGACCAGATTGAGATTAACCCTTGACTTGTACCTGCACAGATGGACCATGAGGTGACCTTTGGAATGACCTACAATCATCCTTTATCTCATTACAATACTAAAATCTACACCCAGGGAGGAGCCTTGGCCTCATTTACATGACTTACCGTCTATATCTATATCTATATCTATATCTATATCTATATCTATGTGTTTCCTTAAGGCACATGTGCCACCTTACCACTTGTCTTACATAAGATGACAAGATAGGATTCCCTACCTAAATATTCATCCTAACCCTAACAAAAGGAACCCATGCACCCTCACACTGGGAGTCATGGCTTTGAAGCCATTCCCCATGATCTTTTTATTTGATGCAAAGAAAAGTTTTCTTGACCCAACAACTCAACCTGATGCAGTTTCTGACTCCCCAACAAGCAATTCAGGCTGGTTTGGTTACAGAACCATCCCAGAGGTCACCTCTGAGTCTTCAAATCTGTTTCACCTTGACTGCTGCCCAGGCAAGCCTGGAATCCCACAGCCTGTCTCTTTTGACTCTAGTCAAATGCTGGTTTTGGCAAACACTTCCTGTGATCCTGAAGCCTTGGGCCAGGCCTATCAGGTTTTCCTTCAAGCCTATGACCAGGCCTTTGTCCAAGAACCTGCTTCTAACTTTCAGGGTCAATCCTCACCTGCCTTAGTTGTATGGACACTCTAGTGACTGGGTCCCTGCTCTGCTCCATTTCACATATCAATGGATCCTGACATGTCCACAGGAGACTCTGGGGGGCCAATGTGGCTTGACTTAAACTTAGGCCTTGGCAAACTCTTAGCTTTGAAAGGTAAGACCCCAACCCATGGTTGTGGTGACAGGCCCAAGACTTTACAACCAACCTCTTTACAAATCTTTATCTTTACAAATCAGTGTGATATAAGGGCCTTATCACTCTGCATGGCTCCCCCATCCAGGCCCTGTCCTAAAAACCTGGCTGGCTTCAGATCAACTGGCTAATTACTTGTGGTGTAATGATCAACCTGCCTAATTTATCACTTCTTTGAACATTTAATTAGCCAGCAGTGCAAGACAATTAGGTTCTGAATTAGGATAAATTAAACTGCTAGCTTAGCAGCTCTAAGGACATGGAAACTATAACCAATTACATCTACAAAAAAGATTTGACAGGACCATCAAAGAGCACGAGCCTGTCATGGACTAACAGCCCGATGTGCCAAACATTCTGGAGAATCTAGGGGGGCCAGTTTTAGCTTGGAAAACAGAGCAGGGAGGTGTACACCTTTGAGAGAGCGAAACATTTGCCTGGCATTGGAGTCTTTACCCCCAGCTAGAAAATGCTGATAGCATCTGTGACAATGGACCATAGGATTATTTTAAAGATTTCATTTTTAAGTAATCTCTACACCCCCCCATGGGGCTCAAACTCACAACCCCAAGATTAAGAGTCATATGCTCTATCGATTGAGCCATCCAGGTGCCTCTGTTTTAAAAGGTAAAGTAGAATTAGAAATTTGCATAGTTAGCAAGCTCAATGGTCATGCTTAGGATCATTGTTTTGCTAGTCCAAAAATTATGGATGGTACTCCAGTATAGCATATACAGTATAGATTCTTTACAGAAAGAAAGTCATCTCTTATCTATTTAAGCCTGGTTACTCTTGAATATTCACACTGTGATGCTGTTTGCACTCCCCAGGCAGATACTGAGCTTCATTATAGATGCCCTTCAAGCCTGAGGTTCATTCAACTTCTGCTTTCACTGTGAGGAAAAGTGATTGACATATATGGGGCTTCCCCTCCAGACAGGGTGATGAGAACCAAAGAGAAGGGTGTAGAAGAAGGCAAGAGGGCAGGAACCTTCTTGATCTTATTCTCTTTCTGGGATTTTTCAAGAATGCAGGAGGACATCTCAGGCTCAGGGAGCAAATCATTTCACAAGGCAGGCTTTTAGGTTCATGTGATTCCATTCTATTCCTTATTTTTTAAAAAAAATTATTTATTCATTCACGAGAGACACACAGAGAGAATGAAGCAGAGACACAGGCAGAGGGAGAAGCAGGCTCCATGCAGGGAACCCGACACAGGACTTGATCCCGGGTCCCCAGGATCACACCTTGGGCTAAAGGTGGCGCTAAACCACTGAGCCACCCGGGCTGCTCCTATTCCTTCTTTGTGACTTAACACTTCCCGTGAAGCCTTGTATGCATGGTTTGAGTCTGGTTCACAGCTGTGCTATGGATTATTACTTACAGGGACTTTGTGCATGGGGTTGGATTTTGTATTCCAGGAGGTGCCTGCTTCCTCACTTTCCAAGCATGGTGCCACCAGCGGTAACATGCAAGAGATCCACAGGGAAAAAGCGAACTTCAGCATAAAAAGAATCACCAAGTTCCATGGCTTGACTTGCAACCTCCCGCTCTTACCACCTTTCTTATCCAGAACTCGTGTCTACAGCCCAGTTATGAGTGTGACCACGGTAGACACCCAAGCCACACAGGCACACTGTGGCCAGCAGAAGGGGGGAAATGTACTGCATGGATGTGTGCATGATCAAAGGCAGCTTCCAGAGCCGTGAGCCAAGTCATGGGCTGCAGGAAGGCATTGCCATGCTTCCGAACGCCTAAGAAGAGGAGCGAGGCAGACACCAGAGGAAAATGTTTTCAGCATGATCAAAGGGCAGCTTGACCACTTCAGGAAGAGAAGTGGTTGGCACGCTGTGGATGTTTGGAGGTATGTAGTAAGTGCAAACACAGGAAAGCACCCAGTGGGGAAGAACTTCCTTTTAATCGAGAAACCTCTGAGCAGAGGCAGCTGACAACCGAGTCAGGATTAAGTGGCCCAGCTGACCAGTTCCCCAGGCCAGCTCTCCATATTTTCCCAGCTCTTAAGGTTTTGTTCGTTTGGCTTAATTAACAACAAGGAAATCAGCAAGGCTCGTTCGGGAACAGGCTTCGGCATCCCAGTTTCTAGACTAAGGGTGTTTACTTCTCCTACCTCTCTCAAATCCCATCTCAGACATTAAGCTAACTGCAGTCAAGCAACTTCCTAGATCCTTATTGTAAAAGAGGATCATAGTCATTTGAAATGTCTGGGAAATTAGGAGCAAATAGCAGATTTAGCCTTAGAAATTTTGCAGGGAGCATAGGTTCATACTAAAGCTCTGAAGCAAATATCACAAACCCTCCATATCATCTTAGAGCATGTTTGCAGGTATGCATTTCATTGACATATTTAGAGCAAATTAGTCTATTTTGCATTGTTTCTCCAAATTGCATCATATCATCGCTTCATTAAAAATGCTCCAATTAAGGGAAAGAATGAAGTTCCTGTAGGGTAGCTCTCTGTACATATTAGTCTGAAGCTTTCAAATTAGAGACGAAATCACAGGTCTCTGTTACCATGAGAACCACAGCATTTCTCTGGCTGTTAAAATTATTAACTCAAAGAACATGCATCTTCTTAAACTCTGCCTGTTATTTATCTACTGTTCCATGGGTTTGTCTGTGCCTAGAGTGAACTCTATTAATCACCAGTGCAAGAGAGAACAGCCGCGACTTTCTTCCTGTCGGGAGTGGCAAGCAGTGGCAATTCATTTCCCCATGTCGCCCCATCCCTCTTGGAGGGTAGAGAAGAGGAAGGATGGAGGCACTCTGGAGTGAAGGCAGTCTTAGGGAGCCTGAAATGATGCACAGGGATGAGACAGACTGGCTGTCAATGGCTTTCAAAGAGGCTTTGAGGGTGACCAGAAGACTAGAGGCTTCCTTGCCAGGTGACTGGGGCCTGGACCAACAGCCCATTTAAAAGCAAAGACTAGTAATTGTGAAGTACAGTACATACATCACTTTCTGCCGTACAGAATGCTTTCCAAGCCATTCACTCTTTTCATATCTATTTTACAGAGAAAGAAACAGCTGCTAAGAGAAATTCCAAAACTTGCTCAAAAAAAAAAAAAAAAAAAAAAAAACAAAGCCAGTGGAGTAGGTAGTGAGATACTCCATTTTTAAATCCCACGTCTCCCACACAAAAATCTGCACAAGGGTGTTTACAGCAGCTGTATTTGTAATTGCTCAAACTTGGAAACAACCAAGATGTTCTGCAGCAGGTGAATGGATAAGCAAAACTGTGGCACATCCAGATAATGGAATATCATTCAGCACTAAAAACAAATGAGCTGTTAAGGCACAAAGAGATATAGAGGAAGCTTAAATCCTTATTACTAAGCGAAAGTAGCCAATCTGAAAAAGCTACCTACTGTATGATTGCAACTATATGACATTCTAGAAAAGTCAAAACAGTGCAGATAGTAAGAAGATCAGTGGTTCCCAGGAATTCACAGGGAGGGAGGGATAACTGCGCAGGACACTGAGGATTTTTAGGGCAGTGAATATACTCTGTATGACACGATTGTGGTGGATACATGTCATTACACATTTATCCAAATCCATAGAATGCACAACTCCAAGAATGAGGTGTAATATGAACTGCGGACTCTGGGTGATGACAGCGTGTCAGTGTAGGCTCATTGAGTGTACAGATATATCACTCTGGCGGGGGAGGTTCATATTGGGGAAGGCTCCACATGCGTAACGACCACAGATACACAGGAGATCTCTATGCCTTCCTCTCAATTTTGCTGTGAACCTAAAACTGCTCTAAAAAAGAGAGGCTAAAAAAATTTCATGCCTTTTCCTTGTTATTCAGCAGGCAGGAGAAGGGAACTCTTGGCCATTTAAGAAATCAATAGAAGATGGACACTGATTGGACACCGATCGGACACTGTGATGAGAAAATGGGTCAGGAGAAATGAGTGTTGGCAATCGATGGGGCTCTACAGGAACCTGGGTCCAAAGCTGTAGGGGCACAGAGCCTCTTCAGCAAAGCCTTCTGGCTGAATTGCCACCCCCCTACTCAATGTGGCGACAATCATTCATTTCTCAAGTGCCACAGTGCCTAGTCACACACTCTGCCTGTGGCTGACTTGCTCTCTTAAGGAATTTGTTTACTGTAGAGAGATGAGCATGTGCAGTGTGATGTGATCTCACAAAGAAAACACACCAAGCTCCCCAATCAGAAAATCTTAATCCACATCCTCCAGGCTCTGTTGTATCTTTTCTTTGTCACTACTTTTACTCTCACTACTTTTACTCTCATTTCTCTTTATTTTTTTGAATATTTTATTTATTTATTTGACAGACACAAAGAGACAGAGAGAGAAAGAGAGAGAGAGCACGAGCAGGGGGAGCTGCAGGCAAGCAAGAAGCAGGCTTCCTGCCAAGTGGAGAGCCCAACATGGGGATCCATCCCAGGACCCCGGGATCATGACCTGAGCCAAATGCAGGCGCAAAACCGACACAGCCACCCAGACATCCCTACTCTAATTTCTTTTTTTTTTTAAGATTTTAAAATTTATATTTCATGAGAGAGAGAGAGAGAGAGAGGCAGAGACACAGGCAGAGGGAGAAGCAGGCTCCATGCAGACAGCCCGATCCCAGGACTCCAAGATCATGCCCTGGGCCAAAGGCAGGCACTAAACTGCTGAGCCACTCAGGGATCCCCTTTCTTTCTTTTTAAAAAAGATTTTGTCTTTTCTAAAAAAAATCTTCTAAATTCAATTTCAAATCTTCTAAAAAAGATTTGAGAGAGAGAGAACAGAGTGAGAGAGAGAGAAAGCATGAGCAATGGGGAAAGGGCAGAGCTTGATCCCAGGATACTGGGATAGTGACCTGAGCCAGTCAGATGTTTAACAGACTGAGCCACCCAGGCATCTCCCCACATTCTCTGATTTCTAATACTATATATGAGTATTCCCTGTTCTGGGGCTTTATATAGATGAAATCCCGTCATTTATCCTTCTTTTGTTAAGCATTTTGCTTGTTATCTTCATCCATCTTGGATGTGGGTAATAGTTTGTCCATTTTCTCTGCTATATTGTACTCCTGTGGATTAATCAACCAGGATGCACTTTTTTCTTCTGCTTTTGTTTATCTGAGTAGTTTCCAGTTTGGAACTATCATGAACTGTGTAGGTACATGCATTCTTCTGTGTGTTTTGGAGGAATATGTGCGTATTTCTTTGGAGTATATCCCAGGAGGGGAATTGCAGGATCATGGAAATGTATATGTTTAGTTTTAGTAGTTTATTGTTGAGTACTTGGGGCTGTGCCTTATATTTGTGTAAATTAGTAGACATTTGTAAATACTGGGCAGCCTGGGTGGCTCAGCGGTTTAGCGCCACCTTCAGCCCAGGGCCTGATCCTGGAGTCACAGGATCGAGTCCCACGTCGGGCTCCCTGCATGGAGCCTGCTTCTCCCTCTGCCTGTGTCTCTGCCTCTCTCTCTCTGTGTGTCTCTCTTGAATAAATAAATAAAATCTTAAAAAAAAACATTTGTAAATATTTTTGTGCTTTTGTAAATTATTCTGCGGTTTTATGTGTCACTGAGTATTAAAATGGGACTGTTTTAATTTTAGATGAAGGCCCAAAGATAGAAAGCATAACTATAGATGGCCAGCACTTTACATTCTCAAATGAGGGTTTATACCATTTGGGAAAGGTTTAGAATTCCAAAGGTGGCAAACAACAGGCCCTGTGCCTCTTAGCGCCATGAAAGTGGGAGAGTTCAGGACAGAGTTGATGTGTGTCTTGCTCCCAGTTTCAAAGGGGGCACCCAGGATGCTTCTATGGGTCTCCTGGAATGCAGTTTCTCAGATGGCTGAGTGTGGAGAGCAGTGAGCATGCTGGGAGCTGGCATACTGCTCTTATTGTGGGCAAGAATGCTCATTTCCCTGGAATAGTGGGAGCACCATAGGAAGCAGAACTTCCTAAGGAAAGGGGGAATTTCAGAAGAAAGAAGCCAGAGTTGGGGTGGCTGTAATAGCCTGCCAAAAGGGGCCTTGCCTTGCTAAGGGAACAGAGTGAGGTGGCTTGCCAGTGGGGAGCTCCAAAGGACCCACAAAACAAGAGGCGGCAGTAAATTCCTGCTTATGGGCAAAGGAGACCACCAGGCCACCCAGGGGTTTCGGAGCAGTCCTGCCCCTTCCTCCTCCTGGTGTCTGACTCCTTTTCCCAAGAAGGAGGAGCCAAAGGCAGCCTTCACAAGGCAGATAGAGGATAGCAGCTCTTGTCAGGGAAGTGGAGAATTCACCAGATGGTGCTTTGGTCCAGCCTTACTGCCTTTCCATCCTGCAGCAAGTACAGCTGACCTGGGAATGGTTTAACTTCATATGCAATTTGGAGTTTGGAGTTGATGTCCTTCAATCGTATTAGCTATTGAGATGAAATTACTCTGGGACTATCCTATCCTAGCTACAGGATCTTTAGTTTACAAGAGTGAGCTGAGCAGTTTGGGGCATCTTGCTCGGTGCGGCCGCTGAGATTGCACTTGGAGCTACGGATGAGCTAGGGATAGGCGTGTCGAGGCAGCTATGTCATGATGCAGGCAATGTCAGAGGCTTTGGATGGAAAAGTGATTAGGAGTCATCAGTGGCCACAGACAGCCCTCACCCTCAAGTCAGGCGTAAAGTCTGGTTCACTCCAACGCTCTCATTCTCAACTTGGGAGGGAAGCATCTTTCCACACTGTGCAGGGCAAGCATGCCCTCACCAGTGGGGTTCTCAATACATCAGGACCCCTCGATTTAAATGTTCTAGGGCTTTAGGGGAGAAAGTATAAATGACCCAGGAAGATCAGTTGTAGGCAAGAAGAAACTGACTCCCTGGCAATGAGGCATACTCAGGAAGCCCACTGTGGCTGAATTCCTCAGGCTGTACCCAAAAGGGACACTAAGTTATGAATCCTGAACTTCACAAAGATGATCAAGAGTAATGATTCCCAACCCATGGTCCACAAACCCCTGGGATGGGGGAGAGAGCTGGGGTAGGGCCGTGCTTAGAATTAGAGCAAGAAGTTCAACTATTTCTTACCATCTTGAGACCATGCACTGCTGGTAAACCAGCGTAGTAAAATATGGTATCATGGATGGTATTCAACAAGTGTGTAATAAGGCACATATTCTTTAAATGCACTACTGGATTTTTCATGACACTGGGCCATTTTGCAATTCTTCATCACAAATGTTATCATGGGAGGACCTGCCGCTTTCTTATTTTTTGTTCCCTTAAAGAGATGTCCTTACACCAGATGAGAGGAAAGAGATACACAGGACCGTGATGCCATTGCATTAACACTAAAATGCCATTTAGCCAGCATGCGGGCTGCCAGATAACACTGTGAGGTACTAGAGGGATGAATTGAAAATTGTCATTCCGTCAAACTTAGTGACAACATTATCTGCAGATCTTAGAAAAATCAGCTCAGAAAAATCCCTGGTTGGTAGTGATCCTCTCAGATAGATTGAAATCTTTCTAGGCTATTCCTCAGGGCTCATCAATCAAAGGTAGTTGTCATGGTGAACAGTTGAATGGATGGTTTCCATTTAATTATCTTCAGCCCTCTGGATATTGAAAACACTTGGGGACAGCAGGCTCTGCCGGCCCCTGTCTCTGTCTCGTCAGCTCAAATAACTGTTGCTCTTTCCTCACCCACCTCACCTGGAGGCATTCATTCATTCATTTGTTCAATAATATGTACCAAGTGCCTACTATGTGTTAGGCAAGTGCTCCTGCCAAGGATTCCTCTGTGAAAATATCAGGTGCCATCTATGACTTTGCAAACTTCAAGCTGGATCCAGACAATCATGACAGTTGGGAATCAGAGGAAGGTACCGATGCCTGGGAAGGTACTACTAGGTATTGGCCAAATGGCCAGGAGCTAGGAGTTGGGTTCCAAACAATCAATAGCGCAGATGAGAGTATTGACTGAGAGAGGAGGTCCAGGTACAATTCTTTCCAGAGAATGGGAGGTAAAAGGGGTAACAACAACATAGGGGAACTAAACAAAGCAAGAGGGAACCCATTGCCACCAAGAGGAAACTGATGATGAGGAATCAAAGGGTAAAAGGTGGGAACCAGAGAAGAATTAATAAGAAATTAAGAAGGGTCCTGGGCATTTCCTTGAAAAGCGTCATGATTTCTGTGTCTCCCATTCATTAGATGTGAAGTTTATGATATCAGAGACAAGGCTTATATTAAGGAAGCAAAGTTAAGTGAGACCACTCAGACAATCAACATGGCCATATATCCATCGATCCACCCATCCCCCACACATCCATCCATCCATCCATCCACCCATCCATCCATTTACTCATCTGGCAAATGTTTTCTGAACGTCTACCATGCACCTGTCTTCTGGGAGTGAAAAACATAAAATAGATTATTACACATGTGTTTATTTAGTCACAAGTATAAGTCATGCTGTAAAGTCCACAATCAGAGAGATGATCAGGGAGAGAACTGCAGGGTGAGGAGGAACTAGTAAGAAGAGGCCAGATATGGGGTAAATTTTCCAGGCAGGGGGAAAGCACAGTTGGGGACTTTACAGACATACAAGCACACAGTAAACAAAGGTGGATGCTGGCCATGTCACAGAGGGCCACTGAGACTTGGCCCTATAAGCAACAGCATTTAAAGAGGTGGAGAGATATGAATGGGGCTGCCTTTTTCAAGACCCACTCTGTGCTGTGGGAAGAAGGTGTAGATGAGGGCGAAAGTGGAGGGATGTAAAGCTGTAAGGAAATGGATATGGCAGTCCAGGCAAGAGATGTCAGAGGCTGGGCCTTGAGTGGCATCAATGGAAATGGAGAGCAGTGGTCATCCCCACTCTGGTGTCAAGGTTTATAGCTCATCTATACATACCTCCTGCACGTGACGGTATGTACCTTCACTGGACATGCACACTTAGCAGAGGAGCTGGCTCCAAACCACAGTAGACTCCTTTGCAAATCTTCACACCACCCATAAAGCTAATCGGTTCCATTGGGGAACACAGTTTGGCCTTAAATGAATGGAGTCTCCCTGAATTGGTGGCCTGACAATCACCTCAAATCCAGGACTAGGCTAGGGGGCTCAGGCTCCGTGCTGTATCAGAAGGAAATAGTACTGACACCGAAAAAGAAATGTTTGAGTTATCTCAACATTTGAGGAACCAGCCCAGTGGTAGGGGCCTGAGCAACGTCTGCTGCTGACCGGCTTTGTACCATATCAATGCTGCTTTCTTGGTTGATGAGAAAGAAAAAAACAAAATAAGCCTTTAAACATTCTTCCCTCCAAAGTGGTGGGGAAGTGCTGTCTGGCCTGTCATTAGAGAGGAACAGGGAAGAGAGGAAGGAAAGAGAAGGGAGAGATTCGACTTTGTTCATTTTTGAAGGAAGATTTTTTTAAAGATTTTTATTTATTTTTTTGAAAGAGAGAGAAAGCAGAGCAGGGGAAGCGGTGGAGGGAGAAGCAGGGTCCCCGCTGAGCAGGGAGCTTGACATAGGGCTCCATCCCAGGACTCTGGGACATGACCTGAGCCGAAGGCAGATGCTTAACCAACTGAGCCATCTAGGTTCCCCAAATTTTGTTCATTTTTGAAGTTTATCTTTGATTTTTTCCCTTCTAGCAACAGGGCCAGTTTTCTATAATCTGTACAGGTGTAGAAACATATCAGGTGCTATATTGGCACCCAAGAGATGTAATGTTGGTGCGAATGGATGGCAGTGTAAGCGCATCAAGTAGGGTGTTGACATCGACAGTGATGTGTCAATGTCAAAAGTAGGGTCTTTGGAAAACATATAATGAAGTTCTCAATTTTTACATTTAGTGTGTTATCACCCAACTGAACTGACATTTGGAGATCAAGTGATGACCACTTCACCCTGGATTGCTCTTTTAGTTGAAAGTGGACATCTCCTCCTGTCCCTCCCAGGCTTGGTTTCAGGACTCTCAGGGGCTGTGTCATGTGTATATCTTGAGAAGCAGCATCTTGGGTCCCTTGTGTGGTTGGCATTTTACTCCTTGCTTGCTCTTGCTCGGAGCTTGCATGCTGCAAGGCAGGTTCATTCTTGTCAGTGTCTGCTATGTCACCAATGCCCAGTGTCAATGGCACACTGTTGTCCCAACTAGTTACCAGCACATCACCACCAATGTCAATACCTCCCACACACACTGCTGTGCCTCCATGATTGGTACCATCCATCAGCACCAACACTACATCTTTTGACAACCAGCATGGCAGCTACGAGGTCTTTTATCATCTTGGGAAGTCACACACTATCAGTTCTGTGGACCCCTGGCTGTAAGATCAGCCTGTTGATGGGAGGAGTCTGCACGGGGTGGGAAGACCCTGTATTTCTTGAGGGCTCAGTGGGGCTGCCTTGGAGCCTGGCTACCACACCTCACAAGCAATGATGATCTGTTAGAGGAGCCCTTGGAGGGAAGAAATAGCCTGGTTCTAGAACACTTGCTGGGCTCAGCCATAGGATGGGAGCAGCAGGGAGCAAAATGTGACTTTCATGTGAATGCTGTGGAGACCCCATGGAGGATTCATGAAAGATGGGGAAGGGGGAGCTTCTGGGGGCTGACCGCTCACTACACTTCTCATGGTAAGTTTCCTCCAGGGGAGATCTGAGGGGTACACCCCCCATGGGTGCCCCATCCCCATTCCTTTATGAAACCGATCCTGAGAGCATCCATTTATCAGCCTCCTTGTTCCAGGATTTTCTGAGTTCAAGGTGTTCAATACACCTTCAGGTTGAGCTGGGAACACTGCCCCCCCCCCATTAAGAAAAGGAAGCATAGAGAAAGAGATACAATAACCCGAGGTCTTCCCCAAGATGACAGAAGCAAGACTCTAATGAAGGAGTCTCAATTCCAAGCCCAGTGCTCTTTGCTTGGTGCCATGAAATGCCCATAAATTCTGCCCTCTGTGTGAGGGATGGGCTTACAAGGACACTCCTGGCTGCTGAAGATGCCATTAGCTCTGAGGCACATTCCTATTTTTACTCTTCGTGCTGCTACGGCAACAGATTTGACTCCCTAATTATGTTTTGCTTGGGCTAATGTAAAAATTAATTTTTGTTCCCTGAACAGCCATCAACCGCTGGTAAGAGGAGATAACTGAGAAGATTATAAATTCACTCGACACCAGCACGATCCACCAGCAGGGGAAGGAACTGTCACTTGTTACACGTGCGTTCTGTGCTCTACTCTGTACATGATGCCTCCTTTCTCCCGAACCTGTCAGGTAGATTTTAATATTCCCATTTTAAAGTTGAAAAAATAGAGGGTAAGCATGTTATTCAGAATTATATGCAGAATAAGTGGCAAGATGGAATTTAAGGAGTATCTGTCAGAGTCCAAATTTAGTTCTCTTTCACCTAGGTGGGACTGCTTCTGGTTTTAATATTCACTTAGATGCCTAGTGTCAAGTAGGAGATGGGAACAAGAAGGGAAAGGCACACAACTGTTCAGAAAGGTCTGGGCAATGGTAGCATTTGTTGGGGTTACTGCTGTTCAGAGTATAGTTTTGAGTTTTGGTTCTGATTATTTCAGGTCACAGGAGGATTTGTGAATCTTGGGGGGAATATATTCCTATTGATTAAATTCACAAGAGATTGATGTATAAATCTGAATGAAAATCTATTTCCTTGGAAGGGAATGACCAGAATTTCCATGTCCATCCTCCAGGACTTCCTCTTCCCAGAAGCTTCATAGGTTGGCTTACTGAGCATAAGGCTACTTGGGAAGTATAGAATCAGAACCACACTAACTGGGAGGTAGCTTTGAAGACCTCTATGGACATCTTGTGGATGACTCCTTCTTAGCCTCCTCTCTTATATGATGGGAATATTCTGGTGTCTCTCTCCTGTAAACACTCCTAAGGAAGTACTGTCATGTCTTGCTCATCACTTTTGGTTTACTAGACTTTCCTATCTTCCCTTTGGTATAGGAAATATATATATATTCAAATATTTTATTATAATTATTATTAATTATACTACAACTATCTTTGCTACGCAGCCATGTTTAATTTCAGGGCCTCTTCCTACTATTTTGGCTTGGAGATTCTCTGTCCTTTGCTAGATGGCTTCACAAATGTTTAACATTATACATTTTATCTTATTTTCCTTAAGATGGTACAAGATATGTCAATCTAGTGCCTAAGGGCCTGACTCTCCTCCAGAGTTATAGACTCAGCTTGAAACCCACTCTCAGCTAAAGGGATGTGCACTGTTTTAAATCAGAGCTGATGGAGCCAGGTGTGGGGCCCTTACCTGAAAGAGGCCCATCTGTAGACTCATCAGATATGAAAGAAAGACCTATACCAAATAGATCCTTTCCCTAAAAAGTCTGAAGGGAGAAATAGAATTTTTAAAAAGGTTGTTAGCAGAGAGAGCTTGCCAGTGAGAGGTCATGAAGCAGAAGGATGCCTCTTGCGTCACCTCCGAGGGCTACCGAGTAAAATACCACACGCTGGGCCACTTAAATGATAGGGATTTATGGCCTCACAGCTCTGGAGGCTGGAAATCTGAAGTCAAGGTGCCATTAGGGTTGGTTCCTCTGAGGGCTGTGAGGGACGATCTGTCCAGGCTTCGCTCCCAGCATCTGGTAGCTCTAAGGTGTTTCCCGGCTTGTAGATGGCATCCTCTGTGTGTCTCTGCATCCTCTCTTTCTGCCCGTGGCTTTTTCTCTTTCCAAATCATCCTTCTTTGTATTGGATTACAACACACCCTAATGCCCTCATTTTAACTTGCTTACCTTTGCAGAGACCCTTTTTCCAAATATGGTTACATTCTTTTGGTATGAGGGTTAGGATGTCAATATATCTTTTTTTTTTAAAGATTTTATTTATTTACTCATGAGAGACACACAGAGAGAGAGGCAGAGACATAGGCAGAGGGAGAAGCAGGCTCCTTGCAGGGAGCCTGATATGGGACTTGATCCCAGGATCCTGGGATCTTGACCTGAGCCAAAGACAGACAGACGCTCAATTGCTGAGCCACCCTGGCAGCCCCTAAGTACCTTTTTTAGGGGAATACAATACAACCCGTAGAGCCATGCCCAGAAACAAGGCCAGGATGGAGCCAAGTGAAGTTCTTGTTAGAGCCATGTGCTTCAGTGAGGAGGGGTAAGTCTTGGGCTCAGGACTGGGCCACAGCCGATGCCATGGGAGGTGCCTCAGCAGAGCCAACAGAAAGGACAGCAAGGTACAGCAGGGAGAGAGGACCTCTGGGGTCACCACAATGACCTCTAATGGTTTCCAAACACACTGTCCAGGCATCAAGGCGAGGAATATACATCCTGGGCAGGGAATCAGATTTCTGTCCCAGTATACCCACAGCTGCACCCTGGCTGTGGGACTCTGGGCTTTCATCCTTTTGTCACACCAAGGCTCTTCCTAGCTATAAAAATCTATGATTTTTATCATGATCAATCTATTAAACCCAAAGAGTCCTTCCAACAGAAAGCCTTAAAGATGCATTTTAGAAAATGCCCCGCATAGGTAAATCACTGGTCCGTAAGTGAGAGTTTATCACCCGACTTTTGGGAAGCAGACCAGAATTTCTTCCCAAATGTGAGCTCTCCTTGAAGCTTAAGTTATTTTTAAAAGATAGGCAAAACCTATGATATCATCCCTCTGTTAATTTGTGGATGTGGAAGATTTCTACTACTTCTGAGTCTTAGATAAATACACAAGAATAATAACAACCCTTGTAAAAAGGTATTGAACGTCAGACAGTTACAGAAGGCAAATACCATTTGTTCCAAGGAACGCGTGCAATTGGGGCTTTTGATTCTGTGTGTAAGCTGCCAGGAGAGGCAATTACTGTTCTTTTTCTATTTTGGGTCTTGAAATACCTTAGAATTCTTTCCATTGTGGTCCAGCCGTCAAGAGGAGCAACTCGGCACCATTGTAGGAAAGGCTTCATATCAGACTTCTTCAAAGAAATAAAAACTCGAGGCCTGTGTAAGGCGGCCCCTGGGAAGCAGAAGGAAACCGTGCACGCTTGCACCCTGCAGACCATTAGCAGGTGCCTACTGTGCTGGGGGGCCTGGGATCCACCACCCCTCCCCTCCAAGCCTTCACAGACTGAAGTCGGGACCCCCAGGTAGTCAAATATTCTGGTGCAGTTTATGGTTTCTGTGAAGTGCCCGTCCAACAACAGAGGAATGCCTGAGTCCATTACAGCACGACGGTAGAAGTGAGTGTTATGCAGCCATAGAACATTGCATTTAGGAAGAGTATTTAAAAGGGCTTGCTTTTTTATTCACCACTGAATAGGAAGTGGAAAGGGCAAGATACAAAGTTCTATAGGGTATGAACCCACTTCATTTTTTTGTTTTGTTTTTCTCACTTCATTTTCTTAAAGATTTATTTATTTATTTGAGAGAGAGAGAGAGAGAGTGTGTGTGTGTGTGTGCACATAAGCAGGGGAAGGGTAGAGGAAGAGGGAGAGAATCTCAAGCAGACTCCCTGCTGAGCCTGGAGCCCAACTTGGGGCTCAATCCCATATTCCTGAGATCAGGACCTGAGCTGAAATCAGGAGTCAGAGCACATAACCGACTGTGCCACCCAGGCACCCCTGAATCCATTTTATATAAATGATGTGGCTTGTATGATATGCTTTATTTGTGTTATATACTATATATTACATACATATTGAAATATATATGTAGTATACACTTATACATAGTTTGTATATGTGCTATATATTACACATGTAATATATCATACATAAAGCCATAGAAAGAAATTAAAGTTACTGAGGAGTGGTTGTTGAATTATTACTATGCAACTTAACACATTCTAGGTCCTGTGCTAAATTTGCCATTTATCATATGTCACTTAGATCTTAGATTTGTTGTTGTTGTTGTTTTTTAAAGACTTATTTATTTGAGAGAGAGAGTGGGGGTGGATTCAGGAGAGGGAGAGAAAGAGGGAATCTCAAGCAGACTCCCCACTGAGCATGGAGCTGGCAGTGGGACTTGATCCTGAGATTCTGAAATCAAGAGTTGGATGCTTAGCTGACCGTGCCATCCAAGTGCCCCAGATCTTAAATTTGCTTTATGTGAAATAGATAACATATAAAAGAGTAGCTATATCATGTGCACAGTGTTAGCAATAAAAATGAACCTAATTTCTGTGAGCCCACCTCCCAGCTTATGCTGTAACACAGTGGGGATCTTTATGTTTTCCTCGATGGCAGGTCCTGCCCTACTCCTTAGAAGTAACTACTATCCTGACGTTAGTATTAATAATTCTCTTGCTTATCTTTATTATTATTTTTTATGTTAGTTTAAAAAAACGCAAAACAGGAGCTCTATCCTCTTAAAAATTTTTTAAATGTATAGGACAATACTGTTAACTAAAAGGACAATGTTGTATAGCAAATCTCTAAGTTAACAATTTTTATATATATTTTAATAATTATTTGATATGTATTTATATTGTTTATTTTAAAAACATGAATAACAATATTCTTTAGTTATTCAGTACTTATTTATATTACATATATAATATAAGAATTTATACAATATGCATAATATATATAAAGATATATAATAATTATCAATATAATTTTGCTTCCACATCTTGGCTTTTGTGAATAATGTGATGAACATGGTATACAAGTAACTCTTTGAGATGCTGGTTTCAATTCTTTAGAATAATTACTCAGAAGTGGGATCGCTGGGTGATATAGTCATTTTATTTTGATTTTTGGAGGCACTTTCATACTCTTTTCCACAGCAGCTACACCATTTTACACTCCCATTACCAGTACACAGCTTTCAATTTGTATTTCTCCATGTGATGTTGAATATCTTTTCATACACTTGTTGGCCATTTGAATATTTTTGGAGAAATTATTTAACTATATTGCCCATTTTTAGAAAAGATTTGTTTATTTTATTTTAGAGAGGGAGAGAGAGAGACAGAGCATGCAAGCTGAGCTGGGGAGTCACAGCAAGAATCCTTAAGCAGAGCCCCCACTGAATGGGGTGCCCCACATGATGCTCAATCCCAAGACCCTGAGATCATGACCTGAGCCAAAATCTAGAGTTGGCTACTTAACTGACTGAATCACCCAAGTGCCTCAATACTTTGCCCATTTTTAAATTCAGTTATTTGGAAGTTTTTTTTTTGTTTTTGTTTTTTGTGGGTTTTTGGCTATTGAGTTGTAAAAGTTCCTTATATGTTTTGCATATTAAGCACTTATCGGATATGTGCTTTGCAAATATTTTTTTCCCATTCCATAAGTTGCTTTTCACTCCGTTGATTGCTTCCTTTGCTGTGCAGAAGCTTTTTAGTTTGATGCCATCCCATCTGTCTATTTTTGCTTTTGTTGCCTGGGCTTTTGGTATCATACACAAGAAATCATTGCCCAGAACAATGTCTTGAAGCTTTGCCCCAATATTTTCTTCTAGGAGTTTTACAGTTTCTGGTATGTGTTTAAATCTTTAACTTTATTCTTTCTCAGGGAGGGTGTGTATCCCTAAATAATGCATGCTAGGGTCTGAATGTTTATGTCTCCCTCAAAATTCCCACATTGGAATCCTAACTTCTAAAGATGATGGTATTAGGAAGGTAGGACCTTTGAGATGTGCCTAAGTCATGAGGGTGAGGCCCTCATGAATGGGACTGGTGCCTGACAAATGAAGCTCCAGGGAGATCCCGTGTCCCTTCTACCATGTGAGGACACAGAGGCCTCCTGCTATGAGGCAGGGAGAGAGACTTTACCAAAATACGACCATGCTGATACCCCAATCTTGGACTTCCCAGTCTAGGACTGTGAGCATTACATTTCTTTTGCTTATAAGCCACTGAACCTGTGCTATGTGGTTATAGTAGCCTGACCAGACTGAGACAATGCATTTCTTCTAGTTTTTTGTCTGTTTATGAACTTCTCATAAATGCCATCACATTGTGTATGTTCTATGATTCACTCTGTCTTGTTCATTGTTATATTTCTGATATTCATCCATGTTGATTGTGTGTAGCTGCGGTTAATTTATTATTTTGGCGCTGAAATATTCATTTGCACTCTTAGCCCACAATTTACGTGCCTGTCCTACTCTGACTGTTCCTCATTAAGAACTGTTTGACATTTATGTTCTGCTAGTATGGATATTACTGTACATGACTGTACTGTACCTGACTTCTGGGACACTCAAGCAAGAGTTTCTCTGGGAGAAATAGTTACAAGTGGACATACTTGCTCTTAGGATAGGCACATGCTTACTCTTTTCTGATTACATTAGTTATGTTTATCTAAAGTAAGAACTAGAAACAAAAGTACCTATGGACTCCTCTCCTTAATCATAGAATACCTTAACTGCATTCTGGATCAGTGGAAGGTTATCCTCTAGAATGTAATTCAGAGACCAAGACCTCTTCCATCTCTTGGCGGCCATCCCTTTCATCTTGAGCAGTGGAGAAAGAAAGGGAATGTGCAAGAAGCTCAGTCACTTTTTAAAAGCCTGGAAATGATCCACAGCTCCTGTTCACACCCTGTTGTCAACGGTCAGGCAGTACCTACCTGCAAAGAGGCAAAGAAATATGATCCTGACTCCAAGATCCCATGTTCATCAGGCTCTTCTCAGAAACAATCCAACAATACTTAACAAAAGGGCGAATGAATTTTGGAGGACAGCCAGCTGGTGGTGTGCTAAAGAAGGTCAAGCCACGTCTCTTCCAAAGTAACCATGACCATTTAAATGGTCACAAGTAGTGCTTCAAAATGCCTACCACTATAGTCCCTTGCCAATGGGTGGTATTGCTCAACTTCAAATGTCTTGATGATGTGACATGTGTTTGATTATTATTTGGAATCATTTCATGGTGTCATGAGCTCTTTATGCTTCTTTTCCTTTGAAATGACGGTGTATGTTTTTTGCCTTTTTTCTTTTAACTACTTTTTTCCTCTTTTGATTTTTAAAAGTTCTGTATTCACACTGAATATGAATTCTTTTTTAGTTATATGGGTAGAAGGTAACATCTCCAAGTCTGTGTTTTTGCTTTACATTCTCTTTATGTTGTGTTTGGGTGAAGAACTTAGGTATAAGACTGTCCACTTTGGCAATTTTTTACCTTATTACTTGTGCATTTGTGTCTTGAAAGATGATTTCCTGTTCTGAGATCCTCCATACAGTCTCCTATATCTTCTCCTAAAAGTTTTAAGGTTTTGCCTTTTTGCATATGAATTTTTAATACGCTATCTATCTATCTATCTATCTATCTATCTATCTATCTATCATCTACCTATCCATCTATATACCTACCTTCCTATCTATCCATCCACCCATCCATCCATCTACCTGTCTGTCTATCTATCTTTTTAAATGGTATATGGTAGGGATCCAAATCTATTTTTATTCTTCATTGATAAATAATTGTTTCTGCTTCACATAATGAGCAGTCTACTTTTTCTCACTGTTCTGTAATTCTAGCCCTGATATGTAAGTTTTTCTATATATGTATGGGTCCTTTTCTGGGCTTTCCATTATCTTCATGAATCTAAACATCTATCTCTGTGCTAGCATGATTGTCTTGATTATTATATAGCCTTAAAATAAATATTGATTTTGGTAAAGCAAGTCACTCCTCTTTTGCATCTTTTTTTTTTTCCCAGGAGTCTCCTATATTCTTTCTGCCTCTACTTACTTTTTGGAAACTGCTTATCAAATCACAGTATTGGCATTGCATTGAATATATGGATCAACTTTGTGGAGAATTAAAATCTTTACAATATCCTGTCCTCCCCTCCCTAACGTGGTGATGCTTCCTTACTTATGCCTCTTTAAATGCTTTTAAGTCTTGCCATTTTTTGTTGGATTTATTCTTAGATACTGCATAATCTATATCGTTATTGTAAGTGATATCTTTTTTGACTTTATTTTCTAATTGTTTCTTGCTAGTATTTAGAAATTCAGGGGACCTCTGTATGTTTACATATGCAAACAGTGCTAAATTACCTACTTGAAACTAATAATTTGTTTGTGAATTCTTTAGCAGTTTCTGCATAGATGATTTTATACATTGAGACCATTGAATACTGTGTATCTTACTTTTCAATGTTTATATATTTTTCTTGTTTTGCTGCATTGCCTTGGATCCTTAATGTGATGTTGACTGAATTGCCAGCAGACATCCTTGTTTTGTTCCTATCTTATTTTATTTATTTATTTATTTATTTATTTATTTATTTATTTATTTATTTATTGTTGTTCCTATTTTATAAAGAATACTTTGCATAGAATGAGTGAGATATTTACTGTGTGTTTGTGCATTTTCCACACAAAGAGGTGCTCTTCTTTTCCTAATTTGTTAAAAGATTCAGTTGTATTCTAATAAATAATTTAAATTTTTAAAAATACGTTTTTTTTGCTTTCCTGGGTCTTGTTCTCCTATCACCTATTATCATTATACATTTCATTAATAGAATTTTTATTATTAACTGCATTTATAAAGTAAACCTGACTTAGTCATGATGTACAGTCTTTTTACACATTGTTGGTATCACTTTGCTAATATTCTGATTAAAATTTTTGCATTTATGTTAACAAATTCTTTTCTCATTTAATTCCTGCATTGTTAAGGTTATGTTAGCTTCCAATGAATTGTAGCATGCTTATTTTTTCTTATTCTCTAAAATAATTTGCATAAGATTAGAATTCTTTCCTCCTTGCATATTTTGTAAAGCTCATCAATAAAAGTTTCTGAGGCTAGAGCTACCTTTGTGAAAGATTTTAAACTGTAATTTCAGTTTATTTGAATAATTATAGGATCATTTTGATTTTATATTTCTCTTTGAAAAAGATCTTTCAAAACTTTGTTTTAGATATTTGCTCATTTCACTCAAAAATCCATTTCTTTTTCAATTTTTTTTCCCACAATGCTTTGTCTTCCTCTGGGACTCCATGGACACAAATGTTAGATCTTTTGTTACTGCTCCATGTGTTCTTGAGGCTCTGTAAGTTTTTTCCTCAATCATCTTTGTTTTTATTCTCTGTCATCCAGATCAGGTGATCTCATAGCCTTTCCCCACTTTCACTGCTATTTTTCTGTTTTTTTCCATTCTGCCTCTGAGTTTCTCCAATTATTTTTTAAAATTGTGATTATTATATAAAATTGCAATTTGGTTCTTTTTAAAGATCTTTTATTCTCTGCTGAGGCTTTCCACATTATGCTCTGTTTCAAAAAGTGTCTTTGTCTGATAATCTCAACATCTGTGTAATTTCATTGTTAGTATCCTTTGGTTGTCTTTTTTCATTGTGAGATGTTCAGATTTTCCTATTTCTTAATATGTAGAATTATTTTGAATTGTGTTCTAGACATCTTGGAATGAGTTATGTGACTCTGAGTCTTATTTAATTCCTATCACATTAGTTCTTTTAAAGCAGATAAATACCTAGTTAGATTCAGGCCACAAATTCCTACCCATCTTCTGAGTGCATTAATTCTTTCTAATGTCGGTTCAGTATACAAAGCCCTTGCAAATGTGATTCATATCTCTTCCACCCATGCATTACTCAGGGATCCGTTTGGGATCTGGGTGGTATTCTAACACATAATTCAGTTCTCAAAGACTGTGTTATTTGTTTTAGCATCCAATCCATATATATACTTCATGAGTTTGAGTCCACAAGTTGTACATAATTTTATAGGATTGCTTCCTTGAACTCTCTCCTCTCCATGATCTCCCTGACACTTTCTGATTTTCTTGCTAGAAATATGGAGCTTTATTGTTGCCACTTTACTGCATATTTCCCATGATTGTGTCTGCTTCCAGATCCGAGTAGTAAGAGAATATTTGAGAAAAAGAAACTTGAAACTTAGAGATTCCCTTCTCCCACCTCAATATTGGTCAGAGGGAAGAATAATCCTCTTTCAGAATTTTAATCTTCCTATCTACTTATTTCAATGCTGTCAATGACATTGGAGAATTGCCTGGATACTATAGTAGGAGAGAGAATAAACAAACAAAACAAAAGGGATCAGGGATCTTGGAGAAATGGTTGACTCTGGGGATGGAGCAGGGAATATACAAGATAAGTCTAGAACATCTTGTAGTATCAGAAATGAAGGAAGTGCTCACAAGGCAAATGATGGGGTGTATATGTCAAAGGGGTATAGAGATAACTGAAATATGGGGCAATTTGGGAAAAAGAAATAAATTTCATGTACTGGATTACAGTCCAAATGATAAAATAAATATCCATGAATAGTTACCAATATACATGATTGAATGCATAAATAAATATATCAGAAATAGAGGCCTTTGTCTTGGAGCCTTTTGTATTTGTATCTTGTGTGCAGTTTTAAATTTGGAATTACCTTTGAGTCCAAACTGGTAGATAAAGAGGGGAAAAATGGAAAATGAAAAAATCATGATTAATTTGATCATATTTCACATTTTAGTGCCATCATTTAATGAAATTATGTATCATAATATTTATTTCATGAACTTTTTTTCTAATTATAAAAATAGCAAATGCCTCTCTGTACATGTTTTTAATTTTTTTTGAAAGATTTTTATTTATCTGAGAGTGAGAGAATGAGAGAGAGAGAGCAGGAGCAGGGGGAGAGCAGGCAGGAGGAGAGGGAGAAGCAGGGTCACAATTGAGCAAGGAGCCTGATGTGGGGCTTGATCCCAGAACCCCACGATTATGACCTGAACGGAAGGCAGATGCTTAACTGACTGAGCACTCCAGGCACCCCTGTTCACATTTTTAAAATATAAATAAGCACTAAGAAAAAAAATACTAGCACTGGAAAGTAGCAAAAATTAAATCATTATTAATATTTGGTGTACTTATTAGTATTACTTTAGTGGTTTTGAGAAAAATTAAAATTATTGGGATGACTAACTTGAAACCATTCAGGAGAATAAAAATGCTGAAGAATAAGTTTCAAACATTTCAAGAATACAGAGCTCAAATGCAAGTTGGAGGTGAGAAACAATAATGCACCATGGTTTGAAAAGAGTAATTAGTTTTTGAAGCTGGTTTCTTTCTTAATGACAAATGTTAATCCATGAAGTGTTTTAGTGAAACACCAAAATCTAGATCCCCAAAACAATGTATAGATGGGTCAGAAACGTTGTCATAGAGCTAGGGCTCTGTGATATAAGACACCCTCAAAGGAGGGATCTCTGGGGGGCGCAGCGGTTTGGCGCCTGCCTTTGGCCCAGGGCGCGATCCTGGAGACCCGGAATCGAATCCCACGTCGGGCTCCCGGTGCATGGAGCCTGCTTCTCCCTCTGCCTGTGTCTCTGCCTCTCTCTCTCTCTCTCTCTCTCTCTCTCTCTCTCTCTCTCTCTGTGTGACTATCATTTAAAAAAAAAGACACCCTCAGAGGATACAGTCAATACAATTATTGTTCTAGAGAAGGAAGATCTTGGAAAAAATTGCTGGTGTTTTTCCTAGCATCAGGTTGAATGACTGAAGAAAGAAAAGGTCTTTTGAGAATCCTAATTAAAAATATATAACAGGGACGCCTGGGTGGCTCAGCCGTTAAGCGCCTGCCTTCAGCCCAGGGCATGATCATGGAGACCCAGGATCAAGTCCCACATCAGGCTCCCTGCATGGAACCTGCTTCTCCCTCTGCCTGTGTCTCTGCCTCTCTCTCTCTCTCTCTCTGTCTCTCATGAATAAATAAATAAAATATTACAAAAAAAATATATATGTACATATATAACAAGAATTTGGGTCAGAATTCATTCCATGTACATGTCCTGGAAAAATCCAGCTTGAAATCTTAGATTAGGGCAGCCTGGGTGGCTCAGCGGTTTAGCTTCTGCCTTCAGCCCGGGGCATGATTCTGGAGACCACGGATGGAGTCCCACGTTGGGCTCCCTGCATGGAGTCTGCTTCTCCCTCTGCCTATGTCTCTGCCTGTCTCTCTCTCTCTCTTTGTCTCTCATGAACAAATAAATAAAATCTTAAAAAAGAAGAAGAAAAAAAAAGAAGAAATCTTACATTAGGGCAGACTCACATAGATGAACTTCTCTGGGACCTGAAATAGTGACCACAGTGTCTGGAGTAAACAAGTCACCACTGGAATAAGAGTTGACAGAAAGAGCAAACTATAGAATCAGATCCACAAAGACTGCACAGTGCAATTACTGACAATGCTATGGAAAGGAAGTGAGTTTCATACATTTAAATGAATACAATGGATCAAAAATGATGAAGGAACAAAGGAATGCAGAACATTCAGGAAGATTTCAAAAAGATCTCAAAAAGCCATTGGATTGGAGAATATTGAAGTTGGAAAAAAATGGACAAGTTGTACAGCATGTTGATGCAGATAATGAAAGAATTAGAGCACTGGAGGATAGATCTGAAAATGTTGCCATAAAATCGGCACAGAGAAAAGGGATGGAAAATATGAGAAGTGAAGCGGTATGGAGAAAAGAAAGAAAAGGTCCAATTTATGTAACTGGTGGTACAGAAAAAGAAAACAGAATGAATTGGTGAATTTCAGTATCCAAAGAAGTGATAGTTGTGAATACTATAGATTGGTAAAATACATGAATATTTAACCTCAGAACACCCAGTGAATCCCAGGAACTACAAAATATCTAGGGATCACAGAGCTTCACTTGGATTTTTACTTATTTTCATATTCCCCATAATAATTATTTGAAGCTCAAGAGGAAATACGTATATGATCTTTGCCTATATTACTGCAATGCCCGGCACATACCAAGTGCTTGACAAATGCTTATTGACACTGAGGATGGTTATCTCCGGTTTAGTAGACTGCCATATATTGAAATATTTTCTGCACCTGAATTTGAAATAAAAATATCTATTGTTTGACCCTACTGTAATCACCATTTGAACAACTAGATAGGGGACAACTGGGTGGCTCAGCGGTTGAGCATCTGCCTCCAGCTCAGGGCATGATCCTGGGTCCAGGGATCGAGTCCTGCATCGGGCTCCCTGCAAGGAACTTGTTTCTCTCTCTGTCTATGTCTCTACCTCTCTCTGTGTATCTTTCATGAATAATAAATACAATTTTTTAAAAAAGAACAACTAGATGTTATTTCAACCCAGTTAACCAAGATGATAATCTCATTGCCATAATGTGAAGCTATTAATGGTACTGAAAAATATGCCTCATATGAGCTGAAGATTTTTTCAAACTTTGATTTAATGTTTATACACAAAATCCCATGAAGTTAAATTTAGTAAAGGTTATTTTGAGTACAAGTAACAAGAGTATGCTTCAAATTACATCGAATGCAAAATTTAACATAGGATTTATGGTCATTGACAGAATATTATTCATGTATTTAACAGAATTCAAGTAAGAATTTTACAAAAGCTTCAAGAATCCCTTCCTTTTTAAAGAGCTCTCTCATCCCTTCCCTGCATTGCATAAAATTGCACTACACATGCTAAATCTACCTTAGAATGCTTATTTCTGATCCAAATTGAGGAAAGAGAACTAAATCCCAAGTAGCAAATGATACTTAAGAGATCTAAACACCCAAGGAACATGTCTCTTCTGCAATTTTTTATTTTTTTGAAAGCAAGATTTACTACTTCACAGTTGATGAAAAAAATTTAGACACAATAAAAGTATTTATGATAATGGGTGAGAAACCCATTAAGAATTTTATTAGGTAAGGATGACAAAATTAACTTTCCCTGTTTTCATTTTGGAATCACTGAACATTTGTGTTTCCATAATAAAAATAGCAATGAAAAGAAAATTGGACACAGAGCATTACCCCCTTTCCCTCTGCAGGGTGGAGGAGGATAATTCCTTCTCCGTTGAAAGAGGAGGGAGACCTACCATGGGTTTAATTAAAGAGGGCATTGCATGTAGAAAAAGAGGAAGGTTTAAGAGACTTCAACGTAAGGCTTAACAGCCTACAACGTAATTCCCTGTGTTGCCTAGTAGTTACATGCTCGGGCTTGGGTTCACAGCACTAGGTGATTTTCAATACTGTCTCTGCCAGTTGCTCGAGATACCGGGCAAGGAACTTTATATCTGCATCCTTCCTTTTTCCCTTCGGTGAAGTGGTTGATGGAGAGTGTCTCACCATCTAAGAGTATAAAATGAGCTCATTTATTCCGTAGAACAGTGTTTGGCACAGAGTGTGTGGGGGGTGTCACTGAATGCCCCCTGATAGTATCTGCCCTTAGTGCAAAATGGTATGAGTCCAACCATGATGTGGGAGAGTGATCCACATGTTTGAAAGGATTCTGTTTGTGAATTGATTTGTTGATTAGGTCTCTCACCCAAAATTCTGTGCCAGGCAGTCTGCATTTATCTCATCTTGTGACATGACGGAAAAGATCCAGACACCTGCCACGACCTCTGTAGTTGATGATTACTGGGTGCAGAAACTGTACCTGTGGGAGGATATGGGATAATGTGTTCGATGGAAAAACCAACAAAAGGATAGAGAGTAAGTTTAGAGGGGAGATGTACAAAGAAAGAGAAGATGACCACTGAAAGAAAAGACAAAGTATAATTTTTTTTCCCTTACCAAAACTAGGACTAAGGATTTTGGTTTGTAGTGGGTCAAGCCCAGATGAACCTAAGTGGAGACTGGTTGCACGGGGCCCCTGATACTCTATATTTATTATTGCTGATCTGTAGGATGAACTGCTAGTTATTTGTTAATTCTGTTTGACTAAAGGCAGGGAGAAGGTTCTGTACCCAGCTTTCTGGGAGGTTGCTGTTGGAAGTGGAGAACTGGAGGCTCTGCTCGCACCAGGTCCTTAGCCTGGCCCCAGAAACCAAGGTGGACACACTAGAGAGATGGAGAATGCAGTCAGAATCCAAAGGACCGTCAGATACAGGACCTTGTGGGACTTAAGGTGGAAGCAGTGGTGCTGTAGGCACAAGGCTTCATGATATACAGGCCACAGAGAACTGCAGCCCCCAGCCAAGGAGGGTTCTGTGTCTTAGTGGGGCATGTTCAGGAGCTCATGCACTTAGCAGAGCTTTTTACATTTCTGTTCTATTATTATTTTTATTTTTATTTTTATTTTTTTAAATTTTTTTTAATTTTTTTAAATTTATTTATGATAGTCACACACAGAGAGAGAGAGAGGCAGAGACACAAGCAGAGGGAGAAGCAGGCTGCATGCACCAGGAGCCTGATGTGGGATTCGATCCCGGGTCTCCAGGATCGGGCCCTGGGCCAAAGGCAGGCGCCAAACCGCTGCGCCACCCAGGGATCCCTCTATTATTATTTTTAATAATAATGTTCTTAGAACTCTGTTCCATTATTATTATTTTTCAGTGACTCACAAAAAACAAAAACCACATTTACTCCAGGTCAGTATTGTCTTTTAGTCTATTTCTAGAATATTCTATCATGGTTGTTCCCAGAAAGAAGCAAAGAATTTTTACCTCCGAAACTAAAAAACATACTGCCATTCTACATTTTCTGTATAAGCAAGTCAAGAACATGAGGTAAGCCGCTCTCAAACTCGAGCAAGCTTACAAGGTAATGAAAAAGAAAAGAAAAGCTAAGGTCGATGATGGGTTCTTGGCTGCCAGTACCTTTGGAATGGTCTTCCAACCTCTAGACAGCTCTTCTGTCTCATTTGAACCAGTTTCTTTCTTTTTTCCTTCCTTCCTTCCTTCCTTCCTTCCTTCCTTCCTTCCTTCCTTCCTTCCTTCTTTCTTTCTTTCTTTCTTCTTTCTTCTTTCTTTTTCTTTCTTTCCAAATATTTTATTTATTTTATCATGAGAGACACACAGAGAGACACAGGCAGAGGAAGAAGCAGATTCTGTGGGGAGCCTGATGTGGGACTCAATCCCAGGACTCTGGAATCACAACCTGAGCCAAAGGCAGACACTCAATCACTGAGTCACCAAGGCACCCCTGGACCAGTTTCTTAAGATTCCTTCTTAGAAAATTCCAGTTGGGCTCTAATAATAACTCAAGTCTTTGAGCACTTATTATGAGCCAGGTGCTAGTCTCAGTGCTTTGTATGTAGTCACATATTAGACCTATTGGTGAAGTATAGTTTCTAAGCACTGACAATTGGAGTGACTAAGTAGCTTGCCCAGAGTCTCAGTCACTAAGGAGTAGAACCAGGATTTGCATCAGGATGCTGAGTATGGCATCTTGTTTTGAACCACCCAAGAATTCTGACCAATGGATGGTGTAACATGTGTGTGTTATGGCTCTCCCCTGCTCATACATATTCAGTTGTTCCCCATTACTTATGGTTGGTCCTTTCCAAAATCCTTAGCCAATTATTTTCCTCAGAGTTTAAAAGTAATCTCCTGGCACAATCAGCCTGGTTTCCTCTGCCCAAAATCACTTAGTAAATCCATGGCATGAAAATGTTAAGATGGGAGAAAATAATTAGAAACTCCCAGAAAGCAAAGGGTTATTTTTAGTTGAGATTTTCTGGGTGCGGACAATCCCTTGGAGTGAAGTAAATGTCCATGAATCCATACTGATGAATGAGTGAATGAATGAATGAATCCAATCAAACAGATAAACAATAAGTGGAAATATATTCTTCTAGCAAAATTCCAATCAACAAATAAGTGGAGCTGAGCTAAGCTCTTTTAGGGCAGTTCCCGGCCATGGCAGGTGTGTTATGAGATGGGGGCCCCCTTCCGTGACCAGTGCTTGCTCTGGGTTTCCACCTTGGCTTTGCGAAGACTTTATCAACAAAAAGGGTTATTCCAATTGTCAGAATAGATTATTATCAATTATTTTGTTGCTAAAATTATCCCAGATTTGGTCATTAAAGTCTTCTTCAGGCTGACATGCTCATGTAATATCTTCTGGAATCATGAATCATATTGGGCTCATCTTGTTTTCCATGTCCCAGGCCTGGAATGGACCATTTCTCCAAAGATCTCTGATTCCTTATTTTGGACAACTGTATACAGAAAACAAGATCTAAATACCAGGTATGGAAAAAGCATTTTGTAAAATGTCACAGAAAAATAGAGGCAAAACAAAAAAAAACCAAACAGATTAGGGTAGTGTGATCTCAAAGATTAGCACAGTGCGCTCACTGGACACCCAGTAAGTGTTGCTAATGTGACCAAATTTTTAAACGAAACATAATCAAGTGACAGATGCTTAGTTCAGGTAGTACGAGTAGAATGGCAACTATTTGAAAGATATTTGAAAGGTTTCCCAGAGGTGGCTCTGTGGTGCAATGGATAGCGCATTGGACTTAACAGAGGCTGAAGGTTTCCCAGGACACTGGATTTGCAGTGAGAAACTAGGGAAAGCCCAGGGAAAATGGGATGAGTTGGTCACTTGAATGTAGAATAGGGTTGGCTTGATGTTGTTACTTCTTTATATCAGCTTGACTCGCCAAGGGGTGCCCAAACTAAACATTGTTAATCATTATGTTTGGGGTGTCCTTGAGGGTGTTTCGGGACAACATTAGCATCTGAATCCATGAACTCAGTAAATCAGATGGCCATCGCCAATGAGTGGGCCTCCTCCACTCTGTTGGGGATCTAAATAGAACAAAAGGCAGAGGAACAGAGGAATTCAACCACTTTTTATTCTGCCTCAGTATTGGGCTGGAACATTTCATCTCCTCTCTTGCCCTTGGACTGGGATTTAAACCATTGGCTTCCCTGGTTCTCAGGCATTTGGATTTGGATTGAACTACACTGGATTTCCCTGGGACTCTAGCTTTCAGATGGCAGATTGTGGGGCTTCTCAACCTCTATAATCATGTGAGCCAATTCCTCATAATCAATCAATCAATCAATCACTGTTTTGGTCAGGATTCTAACAGATAGATGATGGATGGATAGAAAGGTAGATAGGTAGATGATAGATAAATAGGGTCAGAGTTCATAGGTAGCCTACTGATTCTGTTTCTCTGGAAGTTCTCCAGAGAACACTGACCAGCACAGCTGGTTAGGGTAGGGGGTGACCACTGGTGGCTTCTGGGGGGAGGGGAGGAGGCAGATCTCTGAGGCTTTAAGAGATCCTAAAACTCCCTTGCCCCTCCTTATGCAGCTCAAACCCTGTCACTCCCTGTGAGTGGTTTTTGGCGCATGGGTCTCAATCATAGCTCCTGATTTCCTCCTCTCTCCTCAACTGAGCCGTAAATAATAGCTTTGGACTTTAAACACTGCTCAGATAAGCTGTGATTGGAAACACGGTCTGTGCCAATGGAGCATGTGTCTCTGCCAGTGACTGCCTGTTGGAGCAGGAGGTGGGACGTCCAGATGCACAATTACTACTGGGCTTCCAACAGCCTCCTATTCCAGGTTTACGGAAACACAGCGGCAACAACAGAGGTTCTGTTTCAGGCATCACTGACCACAGCTGCCAAGGTGTCTCAGCTTTTCCAATGCAGTATTTTGTCCAAGGGCTGGGTGGGCAGAGGTTGTAGGTCAAGGCGTGAGACATTTGGATATAACGAAGTCATAGGCTGGAGCAGCTCAGGTAAATACCCGATGTCAAGCTCCCTGTCTTTTTATGCGGGAACTCTTATTGTCCCCATAGTAAGGATTCAGAAACAGGCTTCAGAAGGATGATCCGTCACATCAAGTTGCAACATTAATATGCACTGGAGAGGAGATGAAAGAACTTTCTGAAAGAGTGCTCATTTTGCCACAGCAGTGTTTGCTCCATACTATGTATACCTTTTTTTTTTTTTAGATTTTATTTATTTATTCATGAGAGACGCAGAGAGGCAGAGACACAGGCAGAGAGAGAAGCAGGCTCCCTGCAGGGAGCCTGATGCGGGACTCAATCCCATGACCCCAGGATCATGCCCTGAGCCGCAGGTAGACACTCAACCACTGAGCCACCCAGGTCTCCCTATGTATGACTTTTTGAAGTCTGCAATGGGCATAATGAGATACTCTGTTAAAAAAAAATAATAATAAAGGTGCTTTGCTTAATCCAGTTTTCTCCACCTTATTTGAGCATTAAGTTCTCTCTTCACTGGATCCCTATTATGAGATCACGGAATGCAGAGTCCAGGAACCTTGTCACGGGTAGGAAATTTATAGCAAAAGAAAGGAAAGAATTGGTGGAAATCAGTGACACTGATGGAGGGACCCAAATCCTACAACTGCCAATGAGGAATTGCTTTCGTTGGGAAGTCTAAATGATTGATACCACTTAAGGACATTTTGGTTGGCTGAGTTACGGTTTGCTTGAGACAACAGAGTATCTCCGCCTCCAGTTCTGCCACTCTCGGCAAGATTTGCACGCAACCCTATTTATTGTTCAGTGGGGGTGTGAGGACTGCAGCCATAGCAGGTGTTCTTCATGAAGAGGATTTAGAGAGTCTGGGCGCAGGCGCTGCTACTTTAGGGTGCAGGTGACAGCCTGTGAGGCAGTCAGGAGGAGAATCAGTCTCCCTGCTTTGACTCAGAGTTCAGCACATGGCTGGCACTTGGCGGATTCATGGTCTGGGAAGCATGAGGAGATGGCGCCCCTGACCACACACACACTGACGTTCTCACGCAGGGACGTCCTATGTATTGGTGATAAAAAGACAGAAAGCCCACTAGGACAGTGAGAAGAGCTTCGAGAAGGATGTTTATAGAAAGGGAAGGCACCAAAGTTTTAAGCATAAGATGAGAGCCCAGGCTAGGTGGCAGGTTAGGAACTGGACAAATGCCATTTCAAACAATGGGGGCTACTCCTTCATGCTTAGGCACTGGTGAAAATCAGAGCTGGGTGGCACCAGCATGGGCAGGATGTGAAACAATGGTGGGGGGGCAGACACTCCTCGGGTGGGAGGGTGGACTGATGCTGCCATTATGGAGAACCACATGGCACCACCCACCCAATCTACACATGTGCACACGTGTGACTCAACAATTCTTTGGTGTGTATAGCAGGAAAATGATCTCGCCATCCATAACGGACAAGAAAGCCTGTTACACTATAGTTGAGATCAAGGCAGTTTGGAGGCAAGCTGGTAATTCATCACTTGAAGAGGGGACAGGCAGGGGTGATACTCAGCTGCCATAGTACAGCCATGCTGGTTGTTGAAAACCAGTGTTCTGCTGGTTGATAACTGGCCTGCTTCTCCTAACCCACTCAATGTCTCTTTATCTCCTTTTGAGATCTACCCAATCCTTATATATGCAGCAATTAAAGACTAAATTCCTGCATTTCAAGGACTTATAGGACCCAGTTATAGCACTGACGCAGCTTCCTGATTGGGCCATGCCTGTGTTCTACAAAAGTTAAATGTTTGGGACATTAACTCTGTGGACAGGTCAGATGAGATGGATTTATACCATGGAGTACTAGCGGTTGGAAGGAATGGATATAGGGGTGTCTGGGTGGCTCAGTCTGTTAAGAGTCCGACTCTTGATTTTGGCCCAGGTCAGGATCTTGGGGTGGTGAGAATGAGCCTTGTATCGGGCTCCACTCTCAGTGTGGTGTCTGCTTGAGTTTCCCCCTCATCTCTCTGCTCACCCCGCTTGCCAGGCACTGTTGAAAGCACTTTGCCTATATGAACTCATTTTATCTGGATGATAACTCTAAGTCCAGCCAGGCCGTATTTGCCCTCTGGATCCAGTCCTGGCCACTTGCCTGTCTTTGCTGTATCCTAGCAATGCTGAAGTTGTTCTAGTGGCTTCCCGAGAAGCCAACATTGATGAGTTTGAGCAAGCCAGAGCAGTAGCAGAACAGCGCAGAACAAAGAACCATCCTGCATATAGGTCCAAGGTGGTTGGTAAGGTGTTTGAAGACACCCACTGGGGACATCGTGGCTTCCTATCAGTGCAGTAACAGATACCACAGATTTAGTGGCTTAAAATGATTCATATTGATCATTTTATGGTTCTGTGAGAGTCAGAAGTCTGACTCAACTCATTGGGCTAAAATCAAGGTGTCGAGTGGGTCATGTTCCTTTGTGAAGGCTCCAGGAGAGACTGTTTCCTTGCCTCTTCCAGCCTCTAGGGGCCACAGGCATGCTCTGGCTCATGGCTCTCTTCCTCCCTCCTCAGAGCCAGCAACGTCTCACCTCTCTGACAACATTCTTCCATAGTCATACCTCTGTTTCTTTCTTTTTCTTTTTTTGAATATTTTATTTATTTATGTAAGAGAGAGAGGGAGAGAAGGAGGGAGGTAGAGACAGAGGGAGAAGTAGGTCCCCTGCAAAGCAGGGAGTCCGATGCAGGATTTGATCCTAGGACCCTGAGATCACAACCTGAGCCAAATGCAGCCACCTAAGTGACTGAGCCATCCAGGAGCCCCTCTTTTTTTTTCTTTCTTTTTTTCTTTTTAGATTTTATTTATTTATTTAGAGAGAGCATGAGTGAGGGGTGAGGGAAGGGGCAAAGGGAGAGGGAGTGAGAACCTCAAGCAGACATTGCGCTGAGTGTGGAGCCCAATGCAGGGCTCAATGTCAGAACCTTGAGGTCATCACCTGAGCTGAAATCAAGGGTAAGATGCTTAGCTGGCTGAGCCACCCAGGGGACCTTCCAGACCACCGTTTCTGACTCTGACTTCAGTTGGGACCGATTCTTTAAAGGACTCAGGTGGTTAGACTGAGCCACTTGGATATTGCAGAATAACTTCCTCATTTTAAGGTCCTTACCCTGAATGATAGCTGCAAAATCTCTTTTTCCACTTAAAATAACATATTCCCAGGTTCTGAGGATTACGAAGGACTTGAGCATCTTCAGGGGGCCATGATTCCGCCTAGCCAAGAGATTAAAAGAAATTCTTCGGGATGGAATAACAGCTGAAAAGGGAGACACGATATTTTTTTTTAATTTATTTTTTTAAATTTTTTTTCTCTGTAATTTTTTTTTTTAAGTTTACTCAGTTCACATACCCTGCATTATTTTTTTTCTGGAGTAGAATTCAGTGAATCATCATGTACATACGACTCTCGGTGCTCATCACAAGAAGCCTGCACCCTTTGTGAAAATTCTAACGAGAAAGGAGAAGGCAGTGAGGACGGTTGGCCGGGACCCTGCCAGCCCCTGGAGCGGTATTTCCTGCAGGGTCTGTCTCCCATCAGGAGTCACAGATCATCGTGACCAAGGTCATTTCAGAAAGGGACAGGTCGCCTCCTGGTCTTGGCACATGCAAGGCTGCGTGATGCAACCCAGTGGGGACTTGGGGCGGCCTTCCCCTTATCTTGGTGTCTGCACTGTTTCCCTCAGGTCATCCACAGCTGGAGCAGATGGACAGCGTGTGCTGGGGGCGGCGATACAGCCCCTGCTCTGAGGTCTGGTCGCGTCCCTGTGACCTTGGTAACAGTTGAAGTAGAGCCTTCCTGGGAGCTCAGGAATGGCCTTAAAGCTGAAAATCTCCTTTACCAGCGTGGGGCCGGGGTTCCTGAGACCGTGTGTGCCTGTGTGTGAGCGCTGTGTGGGGCTGCGGCGTGGCCTCCCCCAGTTCTTAGACCCTGCCCTGGCTTCCTTCTGTTTAAACCAAATCCTCCGAGGCTGGAAGGAGCCCCCCAACCACCCGATCCTGGGTGTTCTCCCCCAGTGGGAGGCCAGTAGCCCAGGTGTGACCTCCACAGGCTGCAGGCCAGCAGTCACTCACTTCCATTCAGATCTGTGTGACATGAGCCAGGGATGGGGCCTGTCTCAGAGGGCCACTGGCACGCGTGCTGGGGAGACACAATCTTTGAGGGGCAAGTTGGGGGAGGAAGGACAATTTACTAATAATCCTGGTGCCCTGGGACCTCATTTACAATTCAATTGTTGATGAGGTCTGCCAACATTTGAGTTGCACTTAAACTGGAGCCCTTTGCAGCAGATCTAAAAAAGACCTGGAGAAAAGAATTAAATGGAAAGATTTGAGCAAAGCAGTTTGCAGGCTCCCAGATGAACCTTGTGGTGGTCTGGTGGCAGAGTGGCAGGGCCGGAGGGTGGGAGGGGTGTAGGGGAGGGCATTTGCAGGCTTTCAGATTTACTGTGCTGGAGCAGAGAGAAAAAGAAAAAAGCCAAAAACACACATCTCCTTGTCTTTCTTTCGAGGGAGTTGAACCCTAGCATTTTTAATTAGGTAGCTTAGTGACACAAAACATTGACATTAAGAATAGTTGAAATATATATGTGTGTGTGTGTGTGTGTGTGTGTGTGTGTGTGTGTGTGTATAGATCACATCTTCTTTATCCATTTATCTATCGATGGACATCTGGTCTACTTCCAAAGGCTTGAATAAAAAAGAAAAAGAAAAAAAAACTAAAGTAATTTCCAGTAGAATGAAAAAACTGCATGTTTTTCTTCCAAATCACTGACCAAGACGAAAACCAGCATTCCCCATACATCAGAGGGTAACATTTAAAAAGGCTCACCCAGAGAACACAAAGAGAAAACATAAAATAGGACAGAGGTTGAGTAAAGTGAAGCTGTTTTAGCAAACATAAAACTAACAGTGTAAATTCCACTGCCAAACAGCCAATTCTCTTAGACTACTGGAATATCTTTGTTTAAAGAATTGCCGCAGGAATGCCTGGTGGCTCAGTGGTTGAACATCTGCCTTTGGCTCAGGAGGTGATCTCAGGTCCTGGGATGGAGTCCTGCATCAGGCTCCCTGCTCAGCGGGGAGTCTGTTAGTCCCTCTGCCTGTGTCTCTGTGTCTCTTATGAATAAATAAATAAAATCTTAAAAAAAAAAAGAACTGCTGCTTATAAAACATACAGCTCAAGAGAGCCAAATTCCAAAGTCTAAAAAACAAAGTTGAGGACGGTAATCTTGATTAAAACACAACAGGTGACTGAGAGTGGTGGGGATAGTAACAGCATTTAAGGCAGAACTTGTTGGCCATGGTAAACAGGAAAATCAGTTATATGAAAACTATAATCAATACTAAGGTCCTAAATTTATCAAGGATTTATTCTTTGAATCAATATAATCAACAAAGTACAATCTCTTAGAAATACATAAAATTGTGGGTAACTGTAAAGGGAGGTTTTAATTATTAGAAATTAAATATGGGTATAAATGACATGATATAATGCAAATAAATTAGGTGGAATGGATAGGATCAAATGGTTTGCTTTACCAAAGTGTGCTTTCTTTTCATATTCTCATGATTACTTATATAAATTGATTGTATGATGCACACCAAAGCTTACGAAAATTCAAGAAAGCTGTTCGGGAAATTAGAAAACTAATAGTACATTTATAGCCACTCGATTTTGAAGAACATTTCATGGAATAACAATCCTTTCAGAAGCTCAAGACTGAAGCAACAGGTTATTCAGAAGATAATGAAACTTCTTTTTTTAATTTTAATTATATTATTTAGGTATAATTGACATATTAGTTTCAGGTGACAGTATAATGATTTTATACTTATTTGTATATAATGCGAACATGGCCAGCTAAGTCTGGTTGACATCTGTCATCATACATAGCTACAAAGTATCCTTTTCTTGTGTGGAGAACTTTTAAGATTTGCTCTCTTAGCAAGTTTCAAATATGTAGTATAATTAACAGTATTATTAGTTGCACTTGTCGTGTTGTACATTATATCCCACAGTTTATTTTATAACTGGAAGTTTGTACCTTTTGACTCCCTCCACCCATTTTATCTGTTCTCCACCCATTTTACCCACCCTCCACTCTGATAACCATCAATGTGTTTTCTGTATCAATGAGCTTGTTTTTTGGTGTTGTTTTGTTTGTTTGTTTTGTTTTGTTTTAGGTCTCACAAATAAGTGAGATCCTACAGTATTTGTGTTTTCTGTCTGACCTATTCCACTTAGCAAAACCCCCTCAAGGTCCAACCATTTGGTAGCAAATGGCAAGATTCCATTCTTTTCTGGACTATATCAAACTAAAAGTCACTGCAAAGAGTATCATAAATAATATGAAAATCTAGTGAAATGAAAATGAAAATCTGGGAGAAAATATTTGCAAACCATACATCCTGTAAAGGATTAATGTCCAAAATATATAAAGAAATACAACTCACCACAAGAAAAACAATTGGATTAAAAAACTGAGCAGAGCACTACATAGAGATTTGTCCAAAGAAGACATACAAACAGCCAGCAGGCACATGAAAGGATGCTCAACATTACTGATCATCAGGGAAATGCATCAAAACCACGAGATACCACCTTCAACCTGTTAGAATGGCTATTACCGAAAACACAAGAAACTTCTTTGTAATTTAATACATTATGGAAACATATAAAACAAAGTGGGACTCCAAAATTAAATCCTTCACTTGAAGTATTTTATAATAAAATAAAAAGGTAAAAATAAAACCAGTTGAGCTAAACAGAAAAAGACGGAGAAATCTAGCAAAGAAATAAATGAATTTGAAAAGCATGAAGAGGAGCCAGAAGTCTAAGATTTGGTCTTTTGAATAAGCAAAACACTGGCAAGTCTCCCAAACTGAGAAAAAAAACACAAATACTTGCGATGAGAAGAGGGGATTTGGCAATAGACAAAAGAGAGTATATAATTATAAATGAATATGCGTTTATAAGTACATAACCCATTCCTATTAGTAATAGAAAATCTTGCCGAAATAATTTTTTACAGAAATATACAATTGCAAATTGACCAAAGAGCAAAAAAGAAGGTGAAGTTATACCAAGTAACAAAAATAAGGAGAACCATCTAGAAGGCTCCATGCCCAAACGTTCTCTACTGACTGAGCCAGCCAGGTGCCCCAACACTGAGAGACATTTAGTGTGGGTGTTCTCTGCTTGCCTCTCCTGCCCTCTACTCTTCCCCACACTACTTTGAGTCCTAGGAATCTGACACACATGGACAACGTCAGTGGATGTTTTTGACCTCTTTCCAGTTGGGTTTGGCCGATGTCAGTTGGGTTTGGAGGTGTCATTTATAAGTCAGAAGGCAGAAGGGGCGTGGGCGTGTTTATTAAACACTCTTTACTTACTCTGTTGAATGTGCTAATTCCCATGTGAACAACCACTATTTGCTTGAGCATCTGCCGCTTGCTCCTCAAACAGCCCCTTTGAAAAACACGTAGCCCAGGAGTCTGAGGTCTGAGACATACAGGTGGCCAGAGGTTGAGTAAAGGGGGGCAGAGGCAGGCACAAAGACACAACACCCAGGACAAGCTTGTACGTTTTGATCCTTATCACATTTTATAAAGTCTCCTCCTTTTAAGTATTTGTCCAACATGTATTTAATGAGGGTAGAATTGGGGTGCCATCTTCTGTGGCGAGGGCAAACCATCAAAGCAGAAGCCCAAAGCGGGGATTGCATTTCTGATAGTCGGACAGGTTGGCACACCTCCGGGCCCTGTCTATTCGCCTTGTTTTGGGACAGGTTTTCAGCCTGAAATCGAAACGTGCTGGTTCCTTAGGCAGAGTTCTGTGCCAGGCACTCAGACCTCCTGGGCCTCAGGCAAGAGCACTTTGCTTGGGTACCAATGTCTGAAAATCAAAACCGAACACCACATTGCTCTTCCTCTCCCAGATCGTTCCAGCAACAGTTCATACCCATCTGCTTTGTGCCAAGTAGTGAGCGAGGGCCCAGGCAGCCTGGAGGATGAGCCCCTCTGAAACACACAACCGCTCTTGCCAGCTCCATCATTTCTGGCAATTCCAGCCAGGTGGGGCTGGCCTTGGTGGTCATGGGGACTGTCCTTTCTGACAGCTGGCACAGAGTTTTTCTGAAACCCTTTCCATTCTGGTTCTTGCCTCTGATCTCCTGCTGGAGAGTATCTGCCAAAATCCTCCCTTTGGGCTCTGGCCTGGCTGCTTTAGTCTGATTTCAGCTGCAGTACCTTCCTACAGGAGACCGTTTCCTCCGCACAGCTCCTGGAAGCAATGGCCCTGGGCATTCTCTGCCCCCATTCTCTGGTCCCCTCTGCTACAATGCTGCCAGCACTCCACTGGAGACATTTCCTGAATGTGCCACTTCATCTCACCAGCTGGGTCCACGCCTGGTTGAGGCCACCTATGGGTCTCAAGGTCAGCTCCCAGCAGCACTAGCACAATCTCTAGAAGAGGTGCTGGTGAACTTGGAAATAGTGCAACTCAGATATCTCCACTGTTATTCCTTGACACTTAATTAGTGGCAATAACCATAAGGCGTTATTGCTAAATATTTGTTGAAGACTTTCACCAGAAGCCCTGTGGTATGGACCAGGACCCTCTAGCTCACTGCCTCTACTTACCAGCTAGAGTCATCAAAGTGGTGCCTTAAGCTTTCTGGGCTCTATTTGCTTCCCAGGTAAAATGAAAACCAGGACTCCCTGCCTGCCTGTACCCTCACATTTAAGCTCCCTCATGGGGTGTGCTTAGATGCTTCTAGTTCTCTTAGCTGCTATATTTTCTGCTCCAGCCAAACAGGACTTGCTGCTCATCAGCCCCATGCACAGCATGCATTTCCACTCTGCTGCACTGGAAATGCCTTTCCCACAGATCTATGCCCTCCTATATTCCATACATGCTTCAACATACTTTCAAAGTGACAAACGTCTCCTGGTGGGCTGTGGATCCGTGTGGGCTGAGGAGCTTGTTAAAAATTTAGGCAGTTTTCATATCTGCTTTGACTTGTGCTGCTGCTAGGGCTCCCTGAGTCTCAGTCACTCAGGATTGCATGGAGAGTTTACACACACACACACACATATACACACACACGTATGTGTCTATAAATGCACATATACATATATATAAATGCATATATATCACATATCTATCTCTCCATCAGTTCTTTTTAAAAGATTTTATTTATTTGTTTGAGAGAGAGAGAGATAGCACCAGCAGAGGAAGGGGCAGAGGGAGAGGGAGAAGCAGACTCCCAACCGAGCAGGGAGCCTGACATGGGCCTCGATCCGGGACCTGGAGATCATGACCTGAGCTGAAGGCAGACGCTTAACCAACTGAGCTATCCAGGTGCCCCTCTCCATCACTTATTCTTTAGAGGAAGTCTTCGTACCATTTTTCTCTTATTGCCCCCAGCAGCACTCCGAGGAGTGAGAAATTATTACCCTTACCTTCCAGAAGAGACTCTTGAGATCCAGAGAGCCTATACAGGTCGTTCGATTTTCCTTCTCAGAGTCTAACCTACTGGAGCCCCAGGAGCACATCTCCTCTAAATATCTTCTCCTGTGCCTAGCACAATGCTTGTTTGTTCAATGAATGGGCACCCATGTTAAATAAATAAGCAAGTGCCTATGATGGCTACTTTCAATCTCTTAGGCCTATTGCCCAGTTTCTTTGGGGACCATGCATGCAATATCAGGGTTGCATTTAGGGCTCCTGCCACATATTCCATTTGAGGAATAATTTAGAAGTATCACTGGAGGATAAGATATTAGTCTGACTCCAGGTTAACCAGTGTTCCTAATTAAGCCACAAGGTAGAGTGCTTACAGCTAAAGACAGTGCGGCTTCAGTGATAACTCAAAATAGTCTGTGGCCTCTGCTATCCCCTTCCCTGGCATTTCCCTGATGAGTGCAGAAATCCCTATGGAATCATGGCCTCCATCTCTTTAATGAGGCTTTAAAATACCCAGGGAAATTATATGGACTGATAAAGTTAGCTTTCTTGTATATGTACCTCCCAAAGGTTTCTCCTCCCTGAAGTGAGGTAATATCATCTGATAGACCTTGGAGTTGAGTTTCATGTGAGTTGACTGTGCTACATGGCTGAGTTAATTTCCCAAGTAACAAAGGAATATTAAAAGCAGATTCTTTTATTGGTTGTCTTCCCTGATCTGATGGGAAACAGAAATGCAAATATTCTTTTTTTTTTTCTAGTAAAGAATGGAGTGCAATGGGAGAGCTTGGCCTTCATAGTCATGGACCCAGGTAACAATCCTCTCATGGTCAATGATTACTAAGCCTCTACTATGTTGGGGATAATGGCAATGACAAAGGAGCTTTGAGAAAATTCTACCACTATGTAGAAAGCGCTGAGGTGGATGAATGTGTAGGAGGATTTCCAACCCTGATGGGCCGGACACTTGCCTGTCAGTACTTGGCATCATTTCCAACACCTTCCATGCTCTGCTTGATATTGCAGATGCCAGAAGCATGGAAACTTGTGTCCTCCAGTCTCTTGCCAATGGGATTCTGATGTACAGTCTGTTCTGAGAGCTCACATGCAAGATTTGGAAGAAGGAAGAGAAGTAGAAGCCATTTTCACAGCGGCAGGTAGAACCACTGATTTAGGTCGACATGCAAATTCACACAGAAACACCTGTAGGTGATACCTCAGACAGTTTGGCAGTAGCTGTGGGTCCTGACCTAAGAGATAGTTAGCGCTATCATTTTTCTTCGAAAGGGAATGGTGGGCCTTACAGGTCAAAGTGGTCTTTCAATGCTTTAGTTCCTTTAGTGCTAGACAGTGTTGCTTGGGGGAAGACTAAGGCTCTGAGTTTTGGAGATTCCAATAAATATCAGTAGATTGTGCTCCCTGCCTCCACTGCCCACCTAATTCTACTGAAAGCAGAAGTATCCCCCACCTCCTGCGAGGAGGCTGCTCTTCCCCCCCTTTTTTTTACACATTTTTAAAAAATTCAATTTGCCAACATATAGTATAACACCCAGTGCTCATCCCAGCAAGTGCCCTCCACAGTGTCCATGACCCAGTTACCTCATCCCCCCACCCACCGCCCCTTCCACAACCCTTTGTTTGGTTCCCAGAGTTAGGAGTCTCTCGTGGTTTGTCTCCCTCTCTAATTTTTCCCATTCAGCTCCTCTCTTTGCTCTTAAAATCCCTTTCACTATTTCTTATATTCCCCTTGTTTAAGGACCTTGCAATGACTTTACCTGAGATGGTTACCATGTAAAGAACTATTCTCAAGAAGACCCTCAAGAGCCACCCTGGCTACTCCTCATTATCTCTAGACCCATAACTGGATGAGATCTCAGCATAGCCTACAGAGATCTCTACAAAGGTCTCACCTGCGGGGAGCCCATTTACATACCAAAACAATAATAATATTTTGTTAGCATTGGTAGAAGCCCAAGGAATATGTGTGGAGATGGATTCTGAGAAGTGTAGATCAGGAAAGTTACCTATCTGAAACCTGGCAATATTTTTCTTTTGGAGGAGACTTCTAGTAATTCCATTCTAAATGGTGGATGTGAACGGTGACGACAGTAAATACAGGCCGAATCATATGACAGGAGGTAAAGTTTGTCACCCCATCAGAGAGAAACCATAGTTGCAAAGGGATCATAGAGTAGATGGTTGAAGAAGGAAGTTCTGGACACCAACTCTGGTCTCAGGGACTGTCACAAACAAGCAAAGAAACACGTGTAAAATACATGCACAAGTTTTTCCTTGCTTTGCTATTTAAATATTTGCTTATAATAATTGCTGTGTAATTTCTTTTTTCTTTACCATCTTATTAAGAAATATTGGTGGTAAACTAAATATTTATTCTCCGGGGTAAAAGATGTTGAAAAATGAATAGAAGAAGAACCAGCATCAGCCAGAGATGGATACAGTGTCTGATGGGACCAGAGCCTTCCCTTTTGAGCATAAAGTGGGTATGTCTTGGTTTGCACAATGTAGAGCCATATCATGTTATATTGTTAAGTATTAGAAACGTATATACAGATAAGAAGAAGTTGAAGGGGCTGACATCCAGATGATGCTCTACTGGAATTTTGCACCTTTCTGGCTCCTTTCTATGTTCTCCCTATAGAACAGATGAGGAAACCAGAAAGTTCATCTTCCAGAATCCTTGGTCAGCACCTGGTTTACACTCTAATAAGGACAGAAGTGAAGCAGAAGCCACTTTTGCTCCTCTGGCAGTAGTGAGAAGATGTTTGGGCTTTGGTAGGCATGATGTAAAGTTTTGTACCAGCATCTGGGCAGATTCTCATGATATATCTGTCCCTGTGCCACAGACAACTGTGAACAACAATTTTGGCATATTTATGTACCTGACTTGGGTGGTCAGATTCCCTAAAAACTAGTGGTAACCTTGAGATCTGATAGTGGACGTCCTGACTTTTCTCCTCTCATCTTCCTACAGCATCATAAGCCCTGCTTTATTACGTCTCTTTATTTTATAAATACCTTTTAATTCCTTAACATTGTTTGATACACCAGTTTAGGAGATCCAGCAAAGTGATGAGAAATTCAGGTGGAACATGGAATGATAGATTCTATAAAGCCTGAACATAAGAATATGGGGGAAGTAGAAGGTAGCAGTGGGCACTATGATTTTCCAGGCATCCCATAAATAATTCTAACTCATCCCTATAGTAAGAGCTTGGGCTCTAGAGGATAGCTTTTAGCTTGGGTTCTAGCTCTTATTCTTATTCTTATTCTTAACCCTGTGGGATGATGGATAAGAAAAGTCTCTTTACAGAGGCCCCAGTATGCTAATAATGTGTGAATAATAAATTCCTAGGCCATAGCTCTATTGAGAATACAAAAGACCATTTACATAAAGGCTCAATGCTGAGGACAAAGTAAATCGTGAGTGTAGATAGCTTCTGTTATTTCATTTTAACGTACCTCAGGAAATGGAGCCTCAGAAAGAGAAAATGTACCTGTAATTATAACAGTTAATATCTGATAGAGCCAGAACTCCAAAATCTGTGCTCATTCTTCTATATAAGGCAACCATCCACATAGCTAATATGTGATAATTAACAGGCTCAGAGAGACTATATGTTTTGCTGAGATATCAAGCAACTCCGAAATCTCATGGCTTTTAAGGGTAAATATTTGTCAGGGGTTTGTAGGTTGTCTGTGACTCTGTTGACTGGGTGCCATGTTTTTTTTGTTTTGTTTTGTTTTGTTCTGTTTTTGTTTTTTAAATCTGGCACATCCAGGCTAAAGGAGCAGTAGCTTTCTTTTGAATGCAGAATCTCAAGATTCCTGGAAGAAACAGGAAATGCTTCTTAAAACCTCTTTTTGGAACCCCTACTTCTGCCTATATTCCTTTGGTCAAAGCAAGACATAGACCCAAGCCCACATGGGTGGGATGAGAAAGTAAACTTCTTCCATAGAGCTGGAGAAAATTGGAGGATGAATATTTGGTGAGCAGTAATTAAATCCACCACCATATTACAAACCAGAGTTTTGTAATGCTTCTTGCCTTCTCCTTACTTTTCTTTGGTTTTCTCATTGTGCTGGATTATCTGTTTTAATTTGATAAAATTAAAAATGTGGGGTGATCACCACACCCATGTTTTACAGTCTTTTTTGCATTGCCAGAAATAAACCTGGGGATATATTTCTCAGAATCTTTATCTCTATGTGGTTCCAGGTTAGAGTCTCCCAAAGACAGGGTCAACAAGTGAAATTTGGAAAGCAAAAAAGAGAATCCATTATTATTATTATTATTATTATTATTGGTGGCAGTTTCACACAGTTACATGAGCATATGGCCAATATGAAGTTAATAGTATCTTCTGGGCAAGGTCCTAGAAGTCACCTGTCTTGATATCATAGACAGCTGATGTTGGCAGTGTTGACACCATTTAGCTTCCTAAGATTTGCTGTGGGTTCCGGGTGACCTCTCTTGTTAATTACCTTCTTCTCGAAGCTTCACTAACAATTATTCTTAAGCCCTTCCAATGATTATGTAGGCTTTTAATGCCCTCTGTTAAAGCACTTTCTACTTGGAATGCCTAGAGTGGCTTCTCTTTTCTCAATGGAATTCTGATTTACATATTTCATATTCTATAAAAATTTTGGATATCTTCCTTTGTAATAAAAATGACCAGCTTTTGCCACCTCTGGGTTCTGAAGATCAACGCAATAATCATCAGGTAGGGTCTGCTTGGTGCATTTTTAAACTGAGAAAAAACGTGAAGGAGATCCTAATTTGGGTCCCTAAGAAATCAATGGCAAAGCAATGTTTTGAGAAATACTAAACTTGTACTTGGTATGTATATTTTTCTCTCAGTATTTACATGGAATGAACCACAAAGGAAGAACCACAGAGCTCCAGTTCATCCTCCATGAGAATGGCTGGTGACCCAACTTGTATGGCTAGAGATCTAATTCTTGTTCAGAGCTCACTGGTTCTGAGAGATCTCATGGACCCAGCAGTTGACTCACCCACTCTGTACATCAGCTCCAGACCCTGCTTTATGTATCTCAGAAGGTTCTAGCAAATGTGTATAGTGAGGTTGCAGTCTTTAACCACTGAAGTTTCTGCTTTGTTTTGTGTTGAAGGGAGCTCAGGTGCACAGAATGGATTAGTCATAATCCTTGATTCATGGCATATTCATCCTCAGTCCATGCCCAGGGCCTCTTGTCATTTAAGTATTTATTTGCCAATTAGTACATCTTAATGCAATCAGCATCCATGAACCCATCACTCCTAGATCTTGTGGAGGCTTTCCATTCTTCAATGTGCTCTGCAAAATGCTGGCAGAATTTTAGCAAATATAGCTATGTGATTTTTCCAGGGTCTCTTTAACTTCATCGCCAGATTTATACCATGGGTTGCATTTTCTGTCTTGTCTGTGAAAATAAGGAAAAGACATTTTAAACCCCCTTTGGCAGAAGAATAATATCCTTCTGGTAGTCCAAACTATAATGGACCTATCTTGGGCAAAAATACAAATGCCGTCACATTTCTGCTTGCCACTATTAAAGCATCCCCTTGGCAATACCAGATTAGGGCATTTCTACATGATCAGTGTGGTACAGATTAAAGCCTTGGGAACTCTGTTTTGGATTAATAGCGGAAGAAATATTTGCTTTTCAATAGTAGATACTCACCCAAGTAATAAATGAATTAAAAACTAAGTAGTATTTAAATATTTTTTAAATGAGAGTACATTTGTTAAACTTTAATCAAAAGAAATTTTATATCAGAGGGCCTAACAAAATATAAATTTAAAAGCCAAGCAAACAATTATCTCACTACTTAGTTGCAAAATTTCAACTTTTTTAAAGCATGAATTTGAACCAATCATTAAATATAGAAATCTACATTTAAATATGTCAATTTGCTTACAAGCAAATTTAACAAAAAGTATATTATGTAAACAACAGAATGAAACAAAACAAAATCTGAGAATTCTAAAGTAAGTGGAAAGAAAAGCAAATGAAAGAATGGGATCAATTGAAATCTGCATTAAAAAGTACATTTTCTGAAATGATTGCCATGTAACCAAGAGGTATTCTGTAAAATGAATGGGGACCAAAATGCTCATTCATTAAGATTTATTTAGTCGTTTCTAAAAGAGTTGATTGTTTTATATTACAGAGGGTCAGTTAATGTGAGAAGTCTCATAATTTACTTTCACTTGAATTCAACATAAGATGGATGGATAGATAGATAGATAGATAGATAGATAGATAGATAGATAAAGATAGATTCTCCAAAGGGTCTTGAGCAGCTGGAAAGGAGTCTGAGAAATTTTGGAAAAATTTTCTACTCTGTGACTTTTCCTCCAGATTCAGGAGATCTGTCCCACCCTCCAGGAAGAAATAGCTAACCACATTTTGTCACATCTACGGTAGAGCAGAAATTTCTCCTGTGGTGGACTGAACACAATGAGGACCTTGAAGAAAACCATGCATTTGCAACTAGTACCACAAACCAAACACATTAACGGTTCAGTGATCTTTGTTCTTACAGCCACACCTACACCTTCTCCAGCCACAGCTCATACTCAGAGATTTACACCTCTCTATATCCATGAGGTAACTTGGTCTTCACCTCATCTAACCTTCTAGGCAGCGAAGGAAACCTCACATTCACAACCACCTTTACTAAACAAAGTATCAACCCTTTTCCTTTTATTTTCACTTGCATTCATGTCTGCAAAGGAAGTACTGTTGTTGTTTGGCTTTTATAGATGTAAAACTGAGGACTGGAGATTGTGTGATGTATCTACAGCTAGCTTTGCAGTGACTAAAGGATGGCGCCAGGGAGGTAAATATGAATCTTTCTCTAAACCTCATATTTTGTGTGTGTGTGTGTGTGTGTGTGTGTGTGTGTGCTACACTTGAGAACCAATCACATTATCCTCCCAGATACTCAACTCTTCCATGGATGGACGGTGGTCAACCTCAGAAGGCAGCCTGACTCTTCTCCAGCCAAGTGAAATTATTAGAAGAATCTTTCTGTCATTTTCACCCATTGGTTTTGCCCTTTGGAAGCAAAAGAGAAAAAAATAGTGTACCTTTCCTTTACACGACAATCTTCAAGTACCTGAAGACCCCTATAGGGCATTCTAGGTCTGATGTCACCATAGACCCACAAGTGGCCATGGTTGCCACCACAAAAGATCTCCTATGACAGCTGAACAAACACAGTCTCTGGGGTTGAATCAATCATAACTCTGTAGTGTGACTTCCAGAAACACTATGTTTTTTTCTCTAGATGTTGGTCACTGATCAAAGAGGGTGAAATAAATCCATCTTCAAGTCTCTTTGTAGACTTGAATACTGCAGAGGCAATGGGGGGGACTTTTCTTATTTTTAATAGTGAGTCTATAGAGATGATTGTTGCTTTGAAGACAAGCTACTGCCTAACCCATTTCCTAGGAAAAGAAGCCCAAATCAGTGAAATAGGATCTCTGGATCAATCAATTGATCCTCTGGATAAATATGCATTTGCAGCACATTCAGTACATATTTATTAATCATGTACTATTTGATGACTGCTATTCCAGACACTGAACTCAACAAAATTCCTGTCCTGGTGGACCCTTCATCCTAAACAAAAAGAAAGAAAAAAAGAAAAGATTCCGAGGAAATGTAGGAAGTGTGTAAAATTCAAAATGGGTGGTCAGAGAAGGTGTCACTGCAGTTACCTTTAAGCAGACCCACAGGTGACAAAGGAGTGAACTGTAGGTCCATGTAGGGAAGAAAGAAGACTCAGCTGAGGCACCAGGGATGGGGGTGTCTGTGAGGCTAAAGTTCAACCAGCAAGGAGGCATATGGTCCAGATGAGTTCAGGGTGGTGTTGGGGGCCAGATGGTGTGGAGAAGTGGTTCCCAAAGTGTAGTCCACAGATTCGGGGCATCCTCAAACACTTTAAGAAGATCCAAGAAAGCAAAGCAAGTTTTATAATACTACTGAGGTATTATTTGCTTCTTTTTTTTCCTATTCTTTTCTCACTAACATATGATAGAACTTTCCAGATATTACACAGTGGGCAACATTGCAACAGAGTGAATACAGAAGCACATAAGAGAATCCAGCCCTCTTCCACAAGCCAGGCATTAAAGCATTTTGCAATACTATAGTGTTACTTTTACTGCAGGGGAGTTTTTCCATCAGAAAACCAGGTTAAATTTTTATACCACCTTAAGGTAATTCTTCCCCCTTCCCCTCCTCCTCCCTCTCCTCTTCCACCTGCCACCCGCTCCTCCCCCTTCTCCTCCTTCACCTTCCTCCTCTTCCTTATTCTCCTCCTTCACCCTCCTCCTCCCTCTCCACATCCACCTCTTCCTCTTCTTCCCTCCACCTCTACCTTCTCCTCCCCCCATCCTTCTCTTTCCCCTTCTCTTCTCCACCTGCCTTCCCCTCCTCCTCTCCTCCTCATTCACCTTCATCCTCTTCCTTCTCCTACTCATTCACCATCCTTTTCCTCCTCCCCCTCCTCCACCTCTTACTCTCCCCTCCTCCTTCTCTTCCCCCTCCCTCCTCCTCCTCCACCCCTTCCTCCTCCTCTGCTCCTTCTCTTTCTTTCTACTATTATCATTTTTTTCCCATTAAACTGGAACCTAAGGCAACCAAACACCTTTGCTCATCACCATCATCTTGCCTGAGTTGGGTTTGAGACATGTGCCAGTCAGTCAGGCTTCTCCAAAGGCACAGAATACACAAACTTGAGCCTTGAACAACATTGGAGTTTGAGATACTAACCTCCTGCAGAGCTGAAAATTTGTGCATAACTTTTGATTCCCCCAAAACTTAGCAGAAGCCTTAATTATAGCATAAGCAGGCAGTGAATGTGTATTTGGTATGTTACACGTATTATATGTCATGTTCTTACAAAAAAGTAAGCTAGAGAAAAGGAAATGTCATTAAGAAAATAATGAGGAAGAGAATACACATGTACAGTACCATACTGTATTTATTGAAAACCATCTGCATACAAGTGGACCCACGCAGTTCTAACAATTGGGTACCATAGCCAGTTGGCATGGAGAATTAACCGTCACACAACAACAAAATGGCCTAGTCCTGGGGAAGAAGATCAGGTTTTACTTCCAACAAAGCAACAACAGGAGGTAGCTGGCAAAGAAGGCCTCTGACTTAAATGGGTTTGGGGGCAGAAATGGAAAGAAAGGCCATCCCCATAATATATTCCACTGGAAAGGTTATCTGCATTCTGAAGTAGACACATGAGTTCATAGGACCAATTCCCTCCACAGGTGCAAAATCATTTCATAGATGAGCCACCATGCAATCTGGGTGCATTTCAATGTGTAGGCAGTCTACCAGAAAAACATCTTGCAAAGTTGCTAGATGGCACCAGTTGAGGTTGCACAAAGAAAGAGATAGAGTTCCAGCCACCTCATTCCCCATCCCATGGACCAATATATTTTACCAGCCAGTTACTAAGAAAGTGAGCTGAGCTTTCATAGGTTGGTTCCTAACAGACCCTCTTACCCTGCCTCTAACGTGTCCCTAATCACCACTCTTGTTGCTTATTTCATGTTTAACATCCCTAGTCTTACTCAAACACCTATACAAGCAACTGGGTCAGAGTCACAGTAGATCTCCTTCTCCCCTTCCTTCTCCTTCTATGGAATCAGGGTGTATCTTCACTGTATCCCAGGAAGCAACATCCTCACTTCAACCCACAGCTTTGTATAATATCCTACCCACCCAAGCTCCCCACCTTACAGCAGAGTTTTGTGCTCTCAATGGTATATAGGACATGGAAAATAGACACTTGATGTTATCATGACAGTTGCCTGGGTATTGGTATGATATGGGGCTGGAAATCAGACGAATCCAGGACTTAAGAAAATTTAGGATCCCAAATCACCAAATGAGAGGGAAGATTAGCTGATGACCCCAGAGGTCAGGCCAGGAAACCAAATCCTAAGTACCAAGAACCTATAAACACAACCAAGTGAATGGAAAAGAAGATGATGTTCAGGCAGGCACAGGTTTTCAAAGAAATAATCCTGAGTGTGAACCACAGGTCAAGGACAAAGAAATCCTGGCAAGGTAGTGGAAGCAGAAAACAAAGTGACATGAAGACATCTGCTTTAGTCTGGATTGCTTCCTAGAGGCACTCCGTGTCACTTCTTATTTCTTAATGTCTTAAAAGGAACACCTGGTACCTGACAGGCAGAAATGATTCCTCAAAAGGGCACAAGATGGAGGAAGTTTATTGGACTTGTAATCAAGACAAAAGCTTACCTCAAAGGTTTCCCAGTGCCCCTTTCACAGACACTTCAATTACTGGAAAGTGAAGGGCAGGTTCCTTCCACAAAATAGCCCTTTCTGGCCACTTCAGAGTTCTGAAAACACTACCTCCAAATCACACACAAATTAACTGTGGCCACTGGCTATTAATTGTGATAATGGTGCCTCTCCCTCTAGGGACCTGTGAGTACTTCACGCTGAAGTGAGCAAACGGTCCTGTCTGGAACATTGTCATGGGCAACTGTGAGAAGAACCTGCAGGAATTGAGAAGCCCTAAAGGTCAAGAAAGGGACATTCACTAGAAGTGGCTCTGGAGAATTCTCAGACATTCTGTGGGCATCTGGAAGGAGGTGGATTTCTCCCGAGTAAGGGGGGAGTTGAATCAGAACAATATTTTTGTACCAATGTTGGGTTTTTTAGAATTTTATTTTAGAAGACTTTTATACTTCAAGAAACATGGAGAAGATAGTACAGTGTTCCCATATATCTTCTCTATGTATCCCCCTATTATTAACACTTTATTTTAGCGTAATACGTTAGTTATAACGTTATAATGGAGTTTTTAACCATCTTCTATTTGGGATACCATCCAAGGTGCCACATTACATTCAGTTGTCATGTCTCCTTAGGTTCTTTATGGCTATGGTAGTTTCTCAAACCCTGCTTGTCTTTGATGACCTTGATGACTTTGAGGAATCTTGTAAAATATATTGCAGGATGGCCCTTTATTGGAATTTGTCTGATGGTCTTCTTATGATTACACTGGGGTTATGAGGTTTGGTGGAGGAAAATCACAGAGATAAAGTGCCATTTCCTTCACATTAAATCAAGGGTGCATGCTATCAACATGATTTATGACTATTGATGATGACCACGATCACCTGACCAAAGTAGTGTTTGTCAGGTTTCTCTACTATAAAGTTACTTTTCTTTTTTATTCCTTTCCACACTGTACTCTATGGAAAGAAGTCACAATGCACAGCCCACACTTCAGGAATAGAGAATCATGCTCCACTTCCTTGAAGGTGGAATAGCTACATATATTATTTGCAATATTTCTGCATGGAAAATTTGTCTCTTCCTCCTCATTTATCTGCTTATTCAATTACTTATGTTTGCTTGGGCTCATGGATATTTATTTTATACTCTGGGTTATACTATTGGAAATAGTACTGGGGAATACTGTTTTATCTATTTTCTGGCTTCGATTATTCCAGTGTGAGCCACTGGGAGACTTTTCATTTGATCTCTGTGTTTTTCTGAAATGTCCCCACCATTGAGCATTTTTGGTTTTGTTTGTTTTAGGGGGGTGGTATTTCCTTACTATCTCTCATTACAAGATGCTTGGGTTCATTTTCTGTATTTTCTGCCCTAGTCCTAGAATCAGCCACTTTTCCAAAGAGCTTCATTCTTTTTATCGGAGAATGGTATTAATAACCAAGATTTGGGTGATAGGTGTGCTCACTGCTATTGGGGTGTTGTTGCTTCATAAACTTCTTCCTGACCTTTGTGCTGCCACAGCAAGGAAATATATGTGTGTATTCCAACTGATGAACATAGACATACTGTGACATATTTCTATGTATAACCATCTTTATATTCATGTAAACATGAATTTTTACTACTAACTCTAACACTAATTCATTACCACATTGATTATTCTAGCCTCCTCCCCTTGTTGATCTGTAAATTTCCACTCCAACAGTGAGAAACCTGACTCACACCAGCCTCTAACCATTTACTTGTTCATTTCAGACATCAGTGGACAGCAACATCAGAATTGGTAACTCATACCTCTGTGGTAGGCATTTGTGGATATACACTGATCATCTCTAGTATAGAGCTTAGGTACAGTTTCTTTTGGCTTTAATTTTACATACTTCACTGATTTCTAAAGTTATTTGGGTCAGCATATTTTCTCTTGACCCACTTCACTGAGGTTGTTTTATGCATTTATAATACATTTAGATTATTTGTTACATTCTACATTCTATCTGGGATCCTCTGTACTCTTAAATTATTTGTTTTGATGTATATAGTTTCAGGTTCATATTTTATGCAGTAAAGTTCTATGAGTTTTGAAAAATGCCTAGTGTCTTGCATTTGGTAATAACAGTAGCATACTGAATGGTTCACAACCCTAAAAAAAATCCCCTATGTTTCAATTCCCTATGCTGAGTCAACCCTCCTCTCTTTCTTCTGGAACTCCTGTCCCTGGGAACCACTGTTCTGTTTCTAATCTCTATAGTTTTGTCTTTTCCAGAGCATCATGCAATTGCAATCACTCACTATGTAATTTTTAACAGATTAGCTTCCTTCACTTAGCAATACACAGTTAATATTTATCCATGGTTTCCTTGTGTCTTGATAGCTCATTTCGTTTTATCATGGAAAAATATAGCAGTGTATGTATACACCAGTTTATTTATCCATTCATCTGTTGAAGGACATGCACATATAATTTGTATGTATTTTGTTAGATTTATACTTATTGTACCTAAGTATTTCACTTTTGGGGGCGCTATTGCAAATAGTAATTTTATATCCAAATTCCTTTGTTCATGCTGGAAAATAGAAACACAATTGACTTTGTGTATTAACCTTGTCTCCTGAAAACTTGAAACACTCATTTGCTAGTTTCAGAGGTTTTTGTGGAATCTTTTGTACTTTCTACATAGACAATCACATCAGCTGTGAATAAAGGCAGTTTTTATTTCTTCCTAATATATCTGTCTTTCTGTATATATTATTTATATATATTAGGTTTTATGCAATAATATATAAGATATACATATCATACCCTGTTCTTATTTTATTGCACTGGCTACAACTTCCAGTACAATGTTGACTAGGAGTGGTGAGAAGGGACATTCTTGCTTTGTTCCCAATCTTAGGGAGGAAGCACTCAGTTTGACACCATTAATTATGATGTCAGCCCTAAGTTCTTTGTAGATTTTATTTATCAAATTGAAATTATCTCTATTTCTATTTTGGTAAGACTTTTCTTTTAAATATTTCATTTATTTATTCACGAGAGATAGATAGATAGAGAGAGAGAGAGAGAGAGAGAGAGAGAGAGACAGGCAGAGGGAGAAGCAGGCAGGGAGCCTGATGTGGGACTCGATCCCTGGTCTCCAGGGTCAGGCTCTGGGCCGAAGGCAGGTGCTCAACCGCTGAGCCACCCAGGCTGCCTCTATTTTGCTAAGACTTTTTAACATAAATGTGTGTTATATTTTGTCAAAAACATCTAAAAGCTTTTCTGAATCAATTGATATGATCATATGACTTTTCTCCTTGAACTTGTTGATGTGGTATGTTATACTGATTGATTTTCAAATATCTAGCCAGCCTTGCATGCCTGGAATAAATCCTGCTTAGTCATGGGTATAATTCTTTTTATACATTATTGAATTTGCTACGATTTTGTGGGTTATTTTAACAATTGCATTCATTAGAGATATAAGTCTGTGGTTCACCTTTCTTGTAATGTTATTATCTTGTGTTATTATTAGGGGAGTGCTGGTCTCATAGAATGAATTAGCAAGTATTTATTCTTCTATTTCTGCAAGAGATTGTGAAATATTGGCTTCATCCATTCTTTAAATATTTATGAGAAATTATTTGTGAAGCCATCTGGACCTTGATTTCTTTTTTTCTTTTTTTTGGAAGGTTTTTAATACTGACTCAATTTATTGAACAGATATTAGCCTATTGAGATTATCTACTTCTTCTTGTATGAGTTTTGGTAGCTTGCATCTTTGAAGGAATTGGTTTATCTATGTTATCAAATCTGTAGGCATAGAATTATTCATAGTATTCTTTTATTATCCTTTTAGCATCTACAGGACCAGCAATGATGACCCTTCTTCATTTCAGATGCTGCTAATTTGTGTCTTCTCTCTTTTCTTTTTGGTCAGACTGACTAGAGGTTTGCCAGTTTTATTGACTTTTTCAAAGAATCACTTTATGATTTTATTGACTTTATTGCTTTCCTCTTTTCAGTTTCATTAATCCTTGCTCTAATTTCTTTTCTTCTGCTTGCTGTAGGCTTACACAGCCTTCTCTATTTTACTAAGGTGGAAAGCTTAGTTTCAGATCTTTCTTATTTTCTAATGTATGCATGTAATGCTATAAATATCCCTTTAAAGTACTGCTTTTGATACAACTCAGAGAGGTTAATTATTTGTATTTTCATTTAGCTCAAAATATTTTCACGTTTGGCTTGTGGCTTCTTCTATGACCAATGTGCTATTCACAAGTGTGTTGTTAAATTTTAAATATTTGGAGATTTCCCATCTCTTTTTCTCTTGTTGAATTCTAGTTTAATTTCATTGTGGTCTGAGAATATGTTTTGTACGGGTTTTATTTTTAAAAATGTGTTGATGTGTTTATGGCCCAGAATATGCCCTATCTTGAGGAATGTTTCATGTTAGCTTCAAAGCAGTGTGCATTTTCCTCTTTTTGGATGGAGTGTTCTATAAAAAAACTAGATTAATTGATTGACAATTCAGGGTAACTACATTTTTCTTCCTACTTGATCTATCAGTTCCTGAAGAGGTATGTTGAAGTTTACAACTATAATATTTCATTTTTCTATTTCTCCTTGAAGGTCTGTCAATTTTTGCCTTACCAATTTTGGTGCTTGGTTGTTTGGTGCATATACATTTAGAATTATGTCTTTTGGAGAATGAAGTGTCTTATTATTATGTAGTGCCCCTTGTTACCCCTGATAATTTCTCTTGTTCTAACATCTGCTTTGTCTGAATTTAATATAGCTACTCTGGCTTTCTTTTGATTAGTATTAACATGATCTATTTTTCTTCACTACTTTTCTTTTAATCCATTTGAGTCTTTGTGTTTTAAATGCATTTCTTACAGATAAACTATAGTTGGCTTTTTAAAAAAGGTTTTATTTATTTCCTCATGAGAGATGGCGAGAGAGAGGCAGAGACATAGGTAGAGGGAGATGCAGGCTCCCTGCAGGGAGCCCGATGTGGGATTCAGTCCCATGACCCTGGGATCACACCAGAGCCAAAAGCAGACGGTTCAACCCCTGAGCCACCCAGGTCTCCTTCTTTTCTTTATTGAGTACTGTTTTGACCATACTTTTACCTCTACACTGGTACAATTCAATATAAATATGCTAACTCACAAAATTGTGTAAGATAATGTTATTATTCCCATCTTATACATAAGAAAATGGGGACTTTCAGCATTCCAACATGCCTAACAAGGATGGCACATAGCCCAGTGGGTAATAGTACTTGTCTTTGCCATTTGCTGTATGTGTGATCCTCTTCTCAATATCAATATCATTTTCCTCAGCCATAAAATGAGAATGATGGTAACAAGCCTACCTTAAATTATGTTAAATGCACTTAAAGTAGTAAAGCATCTAGAACAGCATGTTGCACTGGGTATTAAAAGAAGAGAAAGAAAAATAAAGCCCTAAGCTTTTCCTGGATCAACATCTGCCTTTGATTCTGACTTTATCTGAGCCTGAAGAATATTAATAGAATAAACTTCTGAAATTTGTTGAGTAGATTAAATGAAATATTACCTTTGAAACACATGCTAAGGAGATGAGCACCAGGTGAGTGTTCAGCAAATATTGTCTATGGCTATAAAAATGCTTATCAATGTGCTTTCCCACATTTCACTCTTATGAATATTCCTGGAATGACCATCCTTTCACACACGAACATACCATTATGTGAGAATGGTTTGTTTGTAGACTAAAATTATAGAAGTGCCATTGCTGGGTCAAAGGTAGGGATGTTTAAATTTTGAATAGAAATTTTACACAAGCCCGTTCACGTTCAGAGTTACTATTGAAAGATATGAGTTTAGTGTCATCATGATATCTATTCAGTCCTTGTTTTTGTGGATTGTTCCACTGGACTTCTTCTTAAAGGGGAATTTTAAGAGTCCCCCTTAAAATTTCTTGCAGAGCTGGTTTGGAGGTCACATATTCTTTCAGTTCCTGCCTGTCTTGGAAGCTCTTTATCTCTCCTTCCATTTTGAATGAGAGCCTTGCTGGATAAAGTATTCTTGGTTGCATGTTCTTCTCATTTAGGACCCTGAATATATCCTGCCAGCCCTTTCTGGCCTGCCAGGTCTCTGTGGAGAGGTCTGCTGTTACCCTAATACTCCTCCCCATAAAAGTCAGGGATTTCTTGTCTCTTGCTGCTTTAAGGATCTTCTCTTTATCTTTGGAATTTGCAAGCTTCACTATTAAATGTCGAGGTGTTGAACGGTTTTTTATTGATTTTAGGGGGGGATCTCTCTATTTCCTGGATCTGAATGCCTGTTTCCCTTCCCAGATTGGGAAAGTTTTCAGCTATGATTTGTTCAAATACATACTCTGGCCCTCTGGCCCTTTCGGCACTCTCGGGAACCCCAATTAAATGTAGGTTTTTCTTCCTCAAGCTGTCATTTATTTCCCTTAATCTATCCTCATGGTCTTTTAATTGTTTGTCTCTTTTTTCCTCAGTTTCCCTCTTTGCCAACAACTTGTCTTCTAGGTCACTCACTCGTTCTTCCACCTCGTTAACCCTTGTTGTTAGGACTTCTAGTTTGGATTACATCTCATTCAATTGATGTTTAATTTCTGCCTGTAAATTAGATCTAAATTCTGCAGTCATGAAGTCTCTAGAGTCCTTTACGCTTTTTTCTAGAGCCACCACTAGCTGTATAATAGTGCTTCTGAATTGGCTTTCTGACATTGAATTGTAATCCAGATTTTGTAACTCTGTGGGAGAGAGGGCTGTTTCTGATTCTTTCTTTTGAGGTGAGGTTTTCCTTCTAGTCATTTTGCTCAGTGCAGAGTGGCCAAAAACAAGTTGTATTGGGAAAAGGAGAAAAAGAGAGGAGAGAAAGAAGGAAAGAAAAGAGAAAAAGAAAAAAGGAAGAAAAAAAAAGAGAAGAAACAGAGAAAGAAAAAAAGGGTGGGGGAAGCAAACAGAAATCAAAAAGCAAAACAAAACAAAACAAAACACGGGGGAGTATCTTCTGATTCTGTACACTTTAAGTCTCTTTACTTCCCCTGGAACTTGTCCATCTAGCTGGTCTTCTGGGGGAGGGGCCTGTTGTGCTGATTTTCAGGTGTTAGCACTTGGGGGAGCTGCTCTGCCCCCTGCCTGGTGCAGGGCTCAGTGGGGGTCGTTTACCCTGTGAGGCCCCAGGAGGAACAACCACAGTGGTGGCCGCCAGCTCTGGAGCCCTGGAGTCAGCTCCCGCAGTAACTACAGAGCTCTCCGTCTGCAGGGGCCTGGAGGCTCCGGGGGCCGCTGATCTGCTCAGCTCGGGGCAGGAGCATCCTTGCTGTCTTGGGCCCTCCTGGCCTCTGCCTAGAAATGACAAATACCCACCATTTGCTTCAACGTGGATAGAACTGGAGGGTATTATGCTGAATGAAATAAGTCAATCGGAAGGACAAACATTATATGGTCTCATTCATTTGGGAAATATAAATAATAGTGAAAAGGAATAGAAGAGAAGGGAGAAGAAATGGATAGGAAATATCAGAAAGGGAGACAGAACATAAAGACTCCTAATTCTGGGAAACGAACTAGAGGTGGTGGAAGGGGAGGAGGGCGGGGGGGGGGCATGAATGGGTGACGGGCACTGAGGGGGACACTTGACAGGATGAGCACTGGGTGTTATTCTGTATGTTGGCAAATTGAACACCAATAAAAAATAAATTTATTTTAAAAAAAGAAATTTTACACAAATGTCCCCCTAAGAATTTCACCATTTTAAACCCCTCACAGACAATGTTTGAGGATGCCTGTTTTCTGTACACCTTCACCAACACAGAGTGTTAACCCTTTGCATTTTTCTGTCAATATACAAGTTGTATTTTATTTTAATTTGTGTATCTTTATTTATTGGTGAGATTAATCATATTTATATGTCCTTCACCTTATTCATGTTGTGTACCCATTTTTTTCTTTAGATTTCTTTGAATAACTGTTATATGCTGGGCATGATCTCTGGGCAGCAGGAATATGCTGGTTATCAGAACAGATGAGATTTCTGCTCTTGCCAACTGAGGTTGTTTCCTGATTTTTGTTTGTATTGATTTTTAAAGGTTCCCTGTGTATTTAGGAAACATCTTTGTCTATGATGTGTTACAAATTTGGGGGAGAAATGACATTTTTAAGGCATAGGCTGATACAGGACATCTTTTCAAAGTATAATAAAGTATAAATTCTCAGGAGGAGCAGAAGTAGTTATTTCCAGATTGGAGGCAGCAGTTACAATTGACTGTTAATGATTTTCCTGATTCACCAGAAAAAAATCAGATGTTAAGTTCCTTAATACATTCTTAATAAGAGCTGGTCAGGGACAAGAGAGGCGAGGTCATCCTAGAGTTTTGAATTAATGCCCTAGTTCATAGCAATTCTTTCTTTTCTTCTCTTTTTCCTTTTCTTTTTTCATTAATTAAACAACTTTTAATGGTATGGCCTGGCAATAGACTCTCAGGCCTAAATCCAAAAGTCAAAATTGAAGGACATTACCTAATGTGCCCTAATGATAGAGTCATTTGGGTAGTAGGTTAGTAATCAGTAGCTCTCATCGAAGTATGGAGCTCTTTTAAAATTCAGGACAATAATTTGTATCTAATCTGTGCCAATGAACCAAACATTTAGGGCATCAAGATGTTCTAATGTAGTTACTGCTACTAAGGTCAGAAGAGACAGAGTTGAGCACCCAGCCCTGGATGGCTCCTGGCAGTCTACCTGGGAAGTCACAGTTGAGCTGAAGTCTCTGGGGACACCAGCAAGTGCCTCTTGGGTCTTCTCTGTGAGATGTGATTTCAAGGGGCATCAGTACTACTGTGAGACATCAGGTAAGGATCCAGAAAACCAGAGCACAGACCATGGTACTCGGCAGGAGAGGGTGTTAGGGAAGGCTCCCCCAACTATACTTCTGGCAAAAACTGGAGGATTAGAGAAAACAAAAGAAGAATAAAGTTTCTACAGTCTCAACCCCCTAGAATCATCCACAAAGGGCATTTTGTTATATTCCTCTGAAGTCTTTACTTTTTAAAAGTTTTTTGTAATCTTATTTGTTTTTCTCTATGCTCAATGTGAGGCTTGAACTCACAACCTTGGATCAAGAGCCACGCACCCTTCAGACTGAGCTAGCCAGGCCCCTCTGTCCGATTTTTTTTAATCCCACAGTTTTTATTAATGCACATTTTTATATTGGTGGAATCTGTTTTTACTGACTGCAAAATTTTCAATTTTCTGAACGCTCCAGATTTATTTCTTCATCTCTCTCATGATGTTCATTTCACTTTCTATTTATATTTGAATGCATTCTCTAGAATAAATTTCTTGAGATAGAATTAAAGGTTCAAGACAATCACATGTTTTGTTTGTTTGTTTGTTTGTTTTAGATTTTATTCATTTATCCATGAGAGACACAGACAGGGGGGCAGAGACATAGGCATAGGGAGAAGCAGACTCCCAGTAGGGAGCCTGATACAGGATTGGATCCCAGGACCCTGGGATCACGCATTGAGCCAAAGGCAGTCACTCAACCACTGAGCCACCCAGGAGTCTTGACAATCACGTTTTACCTTTTTCAAACATTGCAAAAGTGCTTTCTTAGCAGATGATTCATATTTACCCACCTATCAGTAATGTATGTGATTGCTCATTTCAGCAAACTCTTATCATAGTTTCACATTTTTCCAAAGTCATTCTAGCTACTTTGGAAGACATAATAGAGTATGATGTTAAAACTTAGTGAGTTTGCATGTTTTTCACATGTTTAGTAGATGTTTAGGATCTATTACTAGTAGATATTTTTTTTGTTGCTGTTGGGGGAGGTAGTTGTCTTGAAAGACCTTTAACACCCTGAGGACTGATGTGGTTGAGAGATGTGGAACCTCCTGTCTTGGTCCTGTTGACTTTGTATGTTTCTAGCTACCTTCCTAACCCCAAATGCCCTGGACTGATTTTAGATCTATATGTTTTAGTTATTTTTTTTTACCACTTTCTCTGATGGATCTTGTCCTACTGAATCCATTTAATCCTGGGGGAAGGAAAGGAGAAGCCCTCTTAAAGCTGTAGGTCTAAATCTCTTCTCTTCACCACTGTAAGCCAGTTTTTCTGCTTTCTTGTAGGACTCATAGAGGAAAAAAGATCCATTCCTAGGACTATGAAGATGAAAGCCAAGTGCTAAGCTCTACTAGCATTTCCTTAATGGAGGACCCAGTGGGTCCCACATCATTCTCCAGAGAAGGGGCAGCATGGAACAGTTAAATCCAGTTAAAGTTAAGTTTTGGAATCAGACCTTGATTTGAGACTGGACTCAATCACTCATAGCTGAAGTAATGTGGAGAAATGTTCAGAAGGATTTAACACAGAGGTGGCACATAATGTGTGTTCAATAAATGATAGCTATCATCATCATCAATAGTAGTAGTAGTGTAGATTAATAGTGGGGATGTATGGGAAAAAAGTCAAGAGAAAAAAAAATGTTGAGAGAAAGAGGGCTAGGAGTGGTTCCTTAGGAGACTTAATATCCCAACTTTACAAGTTTGCTAGGAAGAATATTACTAAAGCTATCCTCCCTCCAATTTTAGTCATTTAGCTTCCTAATCACATGCCCCTTCTGGTTATAGTTTTCAACTGAATGACCTAACTTCCATCTGTCTATAAGCAGTGCAATTGACAGAAACCACAAATATCCTTTGGCTAATTGGACCACTCATCAAATGGACTGTAGCTGATCTGTTCAATCAGAAGGCACAGTAGGAAAATGTCAGACTTGGAGTCATTTCCATAACTGGCAAAGACATTGCTAAAGGATCAGAACACTGAAAACATTGAGCCATCCTTCCTTGTAAGATTTTCATGAGAACTTCATTTTCTAAACTTGCCTCTCAGCCTCTTAAAGATTTATAAAGATGATTTAGTGCTTTGATGTGAAGATAAATATGCCTGTGGTTTCAGAAATGTCAAAGATATTGCTTGAAAATGAAAATTTCAGGCTGCCAACTTCATGGTCTACATGGGGCCATGGAACTTGTTAAGTTGCTTCTTATCCCATTATCTCCAGCAAACCCTTACTCCACTTTCCATATATAAACAAAATTAGCCTAGCCCTTCTTCACACACATATTTATTTATTCAGTGACCATCTTTGTTGACATTCCTGATCAGTTTAGTCATACAACTGATCAACATAGCGATAAAGCTTATTTTTCTCCAACTCTACATTTCAAATCTACTGCCTCTCTCCCATCCCCAAGGCCCCTGTAGTTTTATATAGTCTCGTGTATATCTCGTGTATATAATCTCGTGCATGTTATTTTTTCTTATTCATCTCCAAGTTATCTTCCTGCAAAGCTATTTCTCTAAAATGCAAATATTAACATAGCATACCCCCACTCAAATCATTTCATACGCTCCCAAATATCCATGACAGTGCTGAGCCATAATTAACAATGATGGAAGTGCTCTGTATCAGAGCTGTTCAAGATGGTGCCCACTAGCCACATGGAGCTGTTGAGCCCCTCAGGAGTGGTAAGAATGAGAAACTGAATTAACCTTTTAAAATTTTAACTAAGTGAAGTTGAATTTGAAATAGCCATATATGGCTTGGGTTGTCTACCCTGATGCTGCGGATCTCTGAGATGAGATCCAGGTTGCTTAGCATGGTACACAAGGACCTCCATCATTTGGTTCCTGACTACTTCTCCAGTCCCAGCTACCAGTGTCCATGCCTTTAATGTTTATTAGTAAGGTCAAACACTTGTAGCTCACCAACTATACTTTTCCAGACAATGCAATTATGTCTGTGCATACCTGACCTTGTACAATTGCCATATTCTCTAGGATCCTTAAAACTGGAGTTTTATCCCTCCAATGACTCCTTCTTGCCTAACCCTGAAGCCCAATGACTTCTTTAGTTAGGTTGTTTTTATCTCCTGCATGTGGTTTTGTTATTGCACTGCTAACACTAAATTTTAATTACTTACCCAGCTGTCAGTTTCTTGAAAACAAATTTATAATTTAATCTGTTGGTTGGTTGGTTGGTTGGTTTCTCTAGCACCTACCACATTACCTGGGATAGACTGGTCACTTAATGGATGGTTATTTAATTATATGTCATTGGATTATTTAATTGACATTATGTAAACAAAACCATTCATTATTTAACAATTATTTTTTTCTGGTTCAGGGGTTATCCTTTGGAATCAGGTGGTTTCTTTTTAAGATTTATTTGTTTGTTTGTTTATTTATTTATTTATTTGAGAGAGAGAAAAAGCAAGTGTGGAGAGGAGGGGTAGAGGGAGAGGGAGAGTTCCAAGAAGACTCCATGCTGATCACAGAGTCCAAAGTGGGGCTTGATCTCACAATCCTGAGATCATGACCTGAGCCTAAGCTAAGAGTTGGAGGCTCAACTGACTGAGCTGCCCAGGCACCCCTGGAATCAGTTTTAAGTGAAACACTGAGACATTTCATTTCCTTAGCAATAGAAGAAGAGTTGGGATGGAGTGAGCTTGCTGAATTCTAAAAAAAGCAGCTACAAATGTCTGATATCCAGTTTTACCTGTTCGTTCAACGCAGAGTCTGAGAATCGAAAGCCCTTAAAAGTACAGACTCTTTTCAAAAAAAGACCCTATTCTGTTGTAAGATTGTTCCTCCTACAATCACTTGCCAAATATGAGCTGTATTTAAAATATATGCGGTGCCTGTGTTTTCATAAAACATATATAAATTAGATCTGTCCTTTGCATAGTTTAAAATATTATAGCAATTTCTCTATGTGGAGGGAAGTAACTTCTAGCAAGTTCTTTCATTTAACAGTTGTTCATATAATGGATAGACTTTGAGTGGGTTATCTCTGATTTTTGATCTGGAAAACACCATGAATCGCTCTGTCATTTTTTTTTCCTGGCTCTCTTAAGCCTTGTATTTGTATAGCACTTCAGAGTTTACAAAGCACATTTATCTCTATTATCCCACTTGATTGTTATGAGAATCTTGCCAAGCAGGCAGAGCAAAAACTGTTATTCTGTATTCATAAGAAAGGAAGAAAGGAGCCAATACTCCTATTGCCCAGCCTCTGACTTGCCCAAGTTCTTTGGGGAGCAGGATGGGGCCAGAATTCTTCCTCAGGCTGACCACAACTCCAGAGCTATTCTCTCTGCTCGGATTATGCTCAGATTATGGGCGGGCCATACTCTGCTGGGACCAGGAGCTTGCAGCCAACAATAGAAGTCTTCCCAAAATTGCAGTCTTAAAGTGAAAGTGTGTTCTCACTATGTCATCTTGCTATTTCCTTTCTGGAATGTTGCTTCTAGTAAATGAGGGGGAAGATTGCCAGTGACAGCTTGATAACTATCCCCAACCACAGTCAACAGGGGTTACCTTCAGCCACAAGTTGGCAAGGGTCTCCATGGTAACCCAGAAGCAAAGCTATTTCTCGGATACATCTCAACAGCAAGAGCACGATTATAAACTTTGTCAAGAGACTGGAGTTACACCTCTGGATAGGGGAGAAAGGGCTCCAAATACTTAAAATATATATTTGTAAGTTTGCCTTCTGGTCATTGACATATGCCATATCATATAACTTTTGAATCTCATTCAATGTGATAATATTTCCTGTATACTGTCTTCTGAATTCAGAATTTTGGCAATACCATATAGGTGAGAGCACATTATAATATGAATTTTTGAAAAATTCTGTAACCAAGCTTTCTTGTTGGAATTCAAATTCAAATGGGATCTACTTCAGAATAAATACAGCATTGCACCAAATCTAATTCATTATGAGGTTTGTTGGTATTTCACATTGATAGGTTGGAGGGTCTACCAAATACTCCAATGGAGTAATGTGCTTTATTTCCAGGTGCCTTTCATAAACAAGAGAATTAAGATACTCTCTATTTTCTGCCAAGTTGCTGGAATGTTAAAAAATCTGGTGGTTTTTTCAGTCTGTCTCCAAATGCCACTAGCTTGCTCTACAAATGTGGACTTCCTACCGCATCTCTCGGGACCTTCTACTCCTTATGAGGAACCTGCTTTCAACTGTTCCTTAGCTCTAAGACTTCCAAAGATTAGTATTTTGTTCCACACAGAGTAAGGTGCAGATAATGGGTTCAGTGTTCCCACTTTAATTCAGATATCCTGACAGAACAGAAATCCAGAATAAGAGAGCTAAGTAAGGGTAGAAAATGAAATACAGTTAACTCTTAGTCAACTTCTTAGTTGTAGAAATTATCTACAACTTGTGTGTTTAGTACCAAGCAGAAAACCTGTCTCCTTTCTACTTCTGGACTCCTCACCTAAACCAGTTGCTTTGAATCTGAGCAGATAATGTATTTTTAATTAGACATAATCAGTTATTAGTGTGTGCCAGTAATTTATTGCTGTGTAACAAAAGGGCCCCAATGTTTAACGGCCTAAGCCAACAATATTCTATTATTTCTCACAATTTGGTGGGTCAGTTGGATATTGCATCTGCCCCGTGCACTGTCGCTTGAAGTTACATATGCATTTGCATTAAGTTAAGAAACCGATTGGGGCTAGAATGTCCATAGTAACTTCACTTGCCTGTCTGGGAGCTCATGTATGAAGGCTGGAATGTCTGTTGGTTGGTTGGCCCTCTCTCTCCATCAAGGTAGCTAAGATCTTTCATGGTGACTCAAGAGTGACAGGTGAAGCTACTAAAACTCTAAAGGGTTAGAGTCAGAATCAGCACAGTGTTATTTCTACTGTATTCTGTTGGTCAAAGTAAGTCAAAGTCTAGCCAAACCCCAAGAGGCAGAATCAATCCACTTCTCAATGGGAAAAGTTACATCTGTGTACAAAAATGGAACATAAGAGGAGTTATTTTTGGCCATAGCTGGAGACAACTTCCCAGCCTGCCCTATAGCCACAGCAATTTATGAGCCTCCCACATGCAAATGTTATCCACCCACCCCAAAGATCTTTAGTCTCAAAGATCTTGGGCCCAAAGCCAGGATTTAAAGTCAGGTCTGCTGTGGCTAGATGTGGATGAAACTACTCGGGTAAAGTTCCTCTTGATCGGGGACTTTGGAAACCAAAGCAATAACACCACCACCAAAAGCAAACCTAGTCAGTGTCCCATCTCATAAAAAGACACCCAACATAAATGGTGAGATAAGAACAGAATAATCACAATAGACACACCTGTTCAAGAAGTCAGACACAGGGATCCCTGGGTGGCACAGAGGTTTAGCGCCTGCCTTTGGCCCAGGGTGCTATCCTGGAGACCTGGGATCGAATCCCACGTCGGGCTCCCGGTGCATGGAGCCTGCTTCTCCCTCTGCCTATGTCTCTGCCTCTCTCTCTCTCTCTCTCTCTGTGACTATCATAAATAAATAAAAATTTAAAAAAATCTTAAAAAAGAAAAAAAAGAGGTCAGACACATACCATGAGCTTTGCATCCATGGGGATGGGAAATGTTGCTTTGTTAGAGCTCAGCTCTGCATTTGAGAATGGTTCCCTAAACCACATCTTTCCTCTGCTCCAGACTCTACCTTCAGAGTCATTCTCTCTTTTGCATAAGAAAGGGCTAATGCTAATATCTGAGTAGCTTCCTCATCCTGTTTCTGACCAGTATGAAAGGTTGGATACCCACAGGACTCTTGTTATTTGGCACTTTTTTTTTCTTCAGCCAAGTTGGGAGTATTTTGCTAGTACAATTATTTTAAAGTCTTTTGGATTCCTATGAATCTTACAGTGGCCCAGAAGCCCCATCCAATATTCTCTCTGACACAGCTTCTCCCTATTTTGTGCTTCTCGGGCTGATATGGGACAGCAAGATTGTTGGATAACCTTACAGTCTATCTGTGAAGATCTACTAACACTACCTTAAATCTTGCAGGGGTCTTAGAAAGAGTTCTAGCAGCCCTTATTCAAGAAGAAGAGAACATACTCACACTTTTATTGGGAGCAGCACTAGCTGGGCATGGATGGGTGCCACTATTGGTGGCTGTCTTTGGGAATAATTCAGCACAGACCTGAGAGGGGTCTCAGAGATCATCTGATCCTACTACCCATTTGGTACCAAAATCAACCCACCTTGAGATTAAGAAACTAAAGCCAAAAGAGAAGGACTTGGCCACAACCATAAGCCAAATGGTTAACAAAGCAAGAAAGAAAAATTTCATCTTGTATATTCACATTCAGGAGTGCTTTCTGCTACATTTATCCCCTAAGTGAAGCTGGAAAGAAACATGGCTTTAAACTACAGGCTGAGGAATATCAAAGGTAATTATCTTGGAAGTATCTTTTTTATTATTATTCATAGCATTGTTAGCTTCCTTTAGTATACACAGCAGAGTCAACTATCTTAGAAAGATCTAAAGTCAGAGAACAACAATCAGTGTGAAATTGGAAACTGAGCTCCAGTTTCTGTGTTTCTAGAACATCTGGAAGAAAAATAAAATGCCATTTGTTTTGGTGTTTTAAGGATCTTTTACTTCCCATTAATTTTTCACCAAGTCATATAACAAATGCCTTTTTTAAAAACAAATGCTTTTTATTTGATTTTTATTTTTTAAGGATTTTATTTATTTATTTGAGAAAGAGACAGAGACAGAGAGCAAGAAAGAGCAGGAGAGGGAGAGGAGCATATGGAGAAGCAGGATCCCTGAGTTGGGGCTCGATCCCAGGACCTGGAGATCATGACCTGAGCCAACGTCAGATACTTAACCAACTGAGCCATCCGGGCTCCCCTAAAAGGTGCCTTTTAAACACCTTCTACATATCAGATTCTATCCTCTGCATTGGAGGTCGGCCTTGGAGATGCTCACTAGGTAAGAGTTTAGACAGCTGATGGTGGGAAATTTAAGTGTGTAGTAGAGCAGAGAAGGCAGCTCCATTTGGAACAGCTAAACAGTACCTTGGATAAAGAAGAAAGAACAGAAACTCACCAGGACTTAATAACTGGAAGGAGCCCTAAAAGAGCAAAGAAAGTCCACAGTTGGATGGTGTTAGGGTATAGTATGCATGACGAACAATGGTGGAAAGAGAGGTTCTGGGGAGGTCAAAGACTTGTGGAATCCTTTGACTTGGACAAGGAAGCTGCAGAAAGAAAGAATCAGAAGGTGTTCTGGGCCAACCTCAAATCAGAGGCCATTCATCCTGGATTAGAATGGGGGTTTCCAGGGGCACCTGAGTGGCTCAGTCAGTTAAGCATCTGACTTTTTAAAAAAGATTTTATTTTATTTATTTATTTATTCATGAGAGACAGAGAAAGAGAGTCACAGACATAGGCAAAGTGAGAAGCAGGCTCCATGCAGGACCCCAGGATCCTGACCTGAGCCAAAGGCAGACACTCAACTGCCGAGCCATCCAGGTGTCCCAGCATCTGACTCTTGATCTCAGCTCAGGACTTGATTTTAGGGTTTTAGGGTTGTGAGTTCAAACCCCATGCTGGGCTCCACACTGGGCAAGGAGCCTAATTTAAAAAAATAAAAATAAAGTAAAATAAAAAGAATTGGAGTTTCCAATCTATCAGTCAGTTTTCCTTTCACTTTTCTGTTGTCATAGTTGTTGCTCTGTATGGTAACAAACCCTGGTGAGAGCATGGCTTTCTCAGGGAGGTAGCACATGGAAAAGACACATGGTCATAAAATCAGGAAATGTTCACAAAGACACATGAGTGCTGAGTAAGCCATACTGACCATACTGAATGCACCTACATTTTCTGTTTCGGGTCATGCCTTGTACTCTGAAAGGCATTGCAAATTTGCTTGCAGATCGTGTACCCCTGATTCAGGACCATTGCCATGAGGCAGTCAGAAGAGAAGTTATACAACATGCTTTAGGCAAAGTGAGTATACATTATTTGAAAACATCATTCATTTTTAGAGCCTGCAGCATTTCACCAAAATGAACATTAGAGATCATATAGTCGAAAATCTGCTACTAGTTTAAAAAGAGAAAGAGAGAGAGAGAGAAAGAGCTGGAGTGCCTAATTCTTCTGTGTCTGGATAAACCTGGGCAGGGTGGCTATTCAGACTTGTGTCCAACCTTCGAAGGCTGGCTACCTGTTAAACTTCAACCATGGCTCAAACACAAGGCCCAGGGCCAGACCAGTCATACTCTCAAAGAGACAATCAAGTCACCGCCTAGCAAAGAAAACAGAGGCAGCAGAAGGCGTGATGCCATGAAATAAATTAGAATGAACATCCCATTTTTATCTCCATGGCAGGCGGCCCATTCCATTCTTTGTATGCTATTTTCATATGTTCCCAGCAGTTTGAGAGCTGAATAGGAAGAGAGGAGGAATGGTATAGAGGAATCAGAAGGGAAGTGAGAGAGAGAAAACCACTGGCTATTAATCCTGACCCAGTAAAACCCAGTTGTGTCTATTGTAACCAGACAGAACCAGACGTCCATTCAAGGACTTGGCATTGAAATGAGTGAGAAACGGCCCTCACCCAGCCTGGGCCTCTCTGCCTCTCTCCCTAACCTTGTTTCCACTGCCTTCGTAAGCCTGGTTTGAAGAGAGTGACATTTCCCTGATTCTTCCCCCGTGGCTTGTCCAGCTGGGTCTATGAAACTTGAAGAGGGGCTTGGGAAGCTCCCTGATGGAGAGAGGAGAGTCTTCTCCAAGCTCAGCAGTACTTCTGTGCACACATCCCTCCTGTTTCCCAAACTGGCCCAGCCCTGAGGAACGCATGATGCTGTATGATGGGCTGGGTGCCAAGCACTGAGATCGTGCTAGAAAATGGCCAGTTTCGATGGCAGATTTTATCCATTAAAACCTATTACTAGTTCCCTCCCAGAGCCCAGCTGGTTCCATTATAGAAAATTGGAGTGAAATGATGTCAGGTTTGTGCCATAAAAATGAATAGGAATCTTGCTTTCCATTATTTTAAATTGCAGATTGTTGCACTGATATGTATTTATTTTTGTCATTTCTCTCTGGCCCCAGTTGAGGGTCTGACCCTTGAATAATGAATAAACAGAAAGACACATGTTGGCACTTGAGCCTTGCCTGTGTCACCCTGGTTTTTCCTTCCATTTGTGACAAATTCAAAAAAAATGCAACACTCTTAAATGGGTTTATAATCTGTACTCTTTTAAGCTGTCACTCAATCTCTGTCTCAGAAAATAGGCTATTGAAACTCAGGAGGAAATATTTCATAGAGACCTCAACACTGCAAACTTGTTTCCAGTTTTAGAGGCAGCCCTTTGGTAGCTTTAGAATTAAAATAAGAATTTGGAGTAATTGTTGCTTATTGAGATAAAGGAGGTTCATTTGGAAATGCCAAGTACACTTTAGCAGCCTTAAAAATGATGGCTTCTTTGTTTGGGCATAATCGAGTTTTCTAGATGTTTCTTTCAGACCCAGGATTTTTATAGGATGAATCTTGGGAGTGGGCAAAAAAGGGCAAAGCAACAGTGAGTATAATGGTAATGACTATGTGTTCATTTTAAAGTATTTTATTGTTAAAGGAGGGTTTATATCTTGTTGCTCTAGTGCTTAAGTGGCTACCGGGGTATAAAGACCAAAAAATATAATAAGTCCTAAAGTTTTTAGGGATATGAGAAGCAGTTGAAGTACCGTAGAGATAAGAGAATTTATATTTCTGGGGATCCTTGAGTTTTGGGAAAATGTACAACTCACAATGGCCATTAAGATCACATGACCATACAAATAAAAAAGCCAGCAAACAGATAATAATTGCTTCCATTTTTAAAAAAATCCAAATGCAATTGTTTTCAGAGATGCAGAAAACATCCTAGCATGTATTTCTTTGCCATTTCATTAATTACAAAGTGTGACAAGTGGATTTCAGAGCAGATGGCGGCATGAGAGTCAAACACACAAATGGTCTCTACTAAGTTCTATTCTTCTAGCTAAGTCCAAGTCCTAGTCCACCCTCATTGAGAGTGGCCACAGTAAACATGGGATCTGGCCTCTCTGCAATGTTACCACCTTGACTTTCAGCCCTATGGACAGCTGTTAAGAGTCTGGGTTTCAAGGTGAGAGAGAACATGAGGGCCACGATTTTCCCACTGCCGCTTTTGAATGTGAGAAATAGAGAAATGTCAATGCCTTCTTTCCTCTCCAAATCAATCTTATCCTGAGCTCTTGGCAGGCAAGATGCTGAGAAATTTGATCTCAGTCATCATCAGAACTCTAAATTCATGACTGCATAAGAGAAATTTGGGGTTTCACAAAGCCTAGAACATTTGGAAGGTTTCCAGAATATAGGTCTATGTTGGTCATCTATGATGCAGACCTCTCCTAAACACAGAGAGTCCCCTGCACAAGTACGTGTCCATCACTAGGATCACTGTTATACCTGCAACAGGCTCCTTGATGAGTCTGGGAGCTCCCATGCCTGGGTCTCATGACCTACACATGACTCGGTGTTATTCATCTCTGACATCCTCCAACTTGCCAGGCAGGAGTGTAGCAGTTCTCCTCCCAGTTTTAGAGAAGTTTTTCCTGCCTCAGTTTGTTCAACTGTGTCTTCTTTTACATGCTCTTCCCTCCAGCCTTTCTTTCCCTTCCAGGAAGGTCTCCTGCCTCCAGTCTTTAGAAACATAATGTTGACTCCCCACCCCTACTCCTTATTGGAGGGAGAAGCTGAAAACTGACAGCTCTTGTGACTTACTAAAGCATGTGTTAGGGATGCTTGAATGGCTCAGTGGTTGAGCATCTGCCTTTGGCTCAGGAGTGATCCTGGGGTCCTGGAATCGAGTCCCACATCAGGCTCCCCACAGGGAGCCTGCTTCTCCCTCTGTCTATGTCTGTGTCTTTCTCTGTGTCTCTCATGAATAAATAAATAAAATCTTTTTAAAAATAAATAAATAAATCATGTCTTAAATCTAGATTCAAGTTCTGACTCTATCACTTTAGAAAAGCTAACTATGCTCTCTATGCCTTGGTTTTTGTACAAGTGGAATTATGATCATGCCAATTTCATAAGGTTATTGTCAAGATTAAACAAGGAAAAAAAAGCACATTTATACCGAGCTCAATGCACATGAAAAACACTGATAAAATAATACTCGTTAAGATGGAATTGTGACTTATCTTTTCATTAGATCTTGTGCCTCAGTTCTTAATAGGAGTAGTTCACTTGGACCAATGTCATTTCTGAAGCCAGTTGATCACCATTCGAAAGTGCCAATGCCGGGGATCCCTGGGTGGTGCAGCGGTTTGGCACCTGCCTTTGGCCCAGGGCGTGATCCTGGAGACCCAGGATCGAATACCACGTCAGGCTCCTGGTGCATGGAGCCTGCTTCTCCATCTGTCTGTGTCTCTGCCTCTCTCTCTCTCTCTCTCTCTCTCTCTCTCTGTATGACTATCATAAATAAATAAAAAAAAAAAAAGAAAGTGCCAATGCCAAGATGAAGGCCCCTGAGAAAGAAACAAGGGAAACCTCCTCTCTGTGCCTTGTTCTCCCACTAGAACTCAGGCAGGATAAGTAACATGGTTGATTCATGACCCCTCTTGAAGCTCCAGACACAAGTATTTATCTTTAGGTTCAATGATACCGTGCTTAAGCCCTCAGCAACCTACACCTACACCCAGACTGCCCTCTGGCCTCAGCTCAACTAAAATTCCCCAACACAACTCAAGAATGATTGCTTCTCAAACAAAGCCAGTATGATAAAGGATCCAGATATTTCAGGGGAGAAATAGAGAAATAGTCAGCCAGAGCTGGGTAGTGAGTCTTGGTGGAGTGGTTCTTAATATGTCACATAGAACAATCATCGGCCATGAATATTGGCTATTGGATCCCAATCCCTAGAACCTGCAAATGTTTCCTGGTTTGGAAAATGTTTTGTTTTGTTTTGTTTGCCTATGTGATTAAGTTAAAAGTTGTGAGATGAAGAGGCCCTGGATTACCTACCCTATGGGCTCTAAGTGCCAACACAAGCATCCTTATAAGAAAGAGGCAGAGGGAGATTCAACACACAAAAGGAGAAGACCATGTGAAGACAGAGCAGAGAGGTTTGATGATGCTGGCCTCGAAAGCTGGAGGGATGTGACCATAGGCCAAGGAAGACTGGCAGCCACCAGGAGCTAGAAGGGGCAAGGAAGGGGTCCTGCTGAGTCTCCACGAGAAGAGTGGCCCTGCCAACACCATGATTTCTGCCCAGTGATATTATTTTGGGATTTTTGGTCTCTAGAACTGTGAGAAAATAGATTTCCATCGTTTTAAGTCACCAGGCTTTTAATTTGTCCTGGTAGCCCCAGGAAGTTGATAGAGCAGGAGAAAGGAAAGTTGATGAGAAGAAAACAGGAAAATGTGAAGGCAGTAGAGGGACAATAACAACGCTTCTTCCCTTATAAAATTGAGGCTTCACCTCCTTATGAAATTAAACAGGGTTCTGCATGCAGAATCTGTGTGGTTCTCAGAATATACAGGCATGTTATTGAAACGACCATGAAATACGTATGGACATGGAGTAAATCACTCCATAAGCACAAGAAAGTCTGGCATAGCAGTTTATAAGCCAAAATAAAAGGACATCCATCACAGTAAACTGTCTCCAGTGTGGCATCAGTGAGCAAGGCCAAGGACACAGTGGCATGGAGAGTAGAATGGGGTCTTCCAGTTCCCTGTACAGCCATTGAAATAATGTCAAGTTTTGTGTGTTGCCTGAACAATAGGACTCTCTGCCAGTAGTACTTGCAAGATCTGTTCATGGTATATTGACTGCCACCTGCTTTATTGTAATAGGAAAACACAGAGAAAACAAAGTTGAATATTCATAAAGTTTTTCAACTGGGTCCTTTGGGTCAACAACGAACAGTGGTAAATGATACACCAACAAACTGAGATTATTATAAAAGTCTGCATACACGCAAAAAGACCATAGAAGTCACATTTTCTCCCTCCAGTTAGAACTTAATTCACACACGAGAACAAAATTCGATATTAGAGATTCTCTATTCCTTTAGAGAAAAAAGGATACACTATCTTCTTAAGCAGAGCCCGTGTATTCAAAAATAAAGAAATGAAGCAGATAAAAACCAAGTAAACATTTTGCAGAATCAGCTGTCAGGCAGATTCTCAGATTTATATTTGAGAGTTACCTCCAGAATATAGAAGACAACTTTAAAAAATAATCAAAAAGAATGTGCAGAGATATCAAAATATTTTAAGAATTCAGTACTTTTGTTATAATTGCTTTTTTTACTTCAAAAATAAAGATGATAGACATGGACATTAGAATAAAAAGATCCAATCTGTTAATAAGAAGATTCCCTTCCTCCCCAAAGGTAATCACTACTCCTCTAAAAATAAAGCAACTAATTCAAAATTTTATCTTCAGAACTAATATGGAAAAGAAAAATCACGAACTTATAAAAGATCCAAAGATTAGAAATCAAGAAGACAAAATAAGTTCAATAAACAAGACAAACCCATTGTGAAGATTTTAAATTCAAAGGATAAAAGATAACCGTGTGAGCTTCAGGAAGGCAATAATTTGGTTTCAGAGGAGTTAAAGGCAAGTTAGTTTCAGATTTTCTTTCAGCATAGTCAATATCTAAACATCTAGTTGAGGCCCAGAGAGTCATTCTGAGGTCTTCAGAGTCTCAGATATATGTTGCCCCAAATGTCTTTTGGAAATAAATAATAAATAAAACTGAAAATATTTTGAACAATGCAGAGATTGTAATTTTTAAAGAACAAGAGATTGTCATTGAAATACAGTTCCTAGGGATCCCTGGGTGGCGCAGCGGTTTGGCGCCTGCCTTTGGCCCAGGGCGCGATCCTGGAGACCTGGGATCGAGTCCCACATCGGGTTCCCGGTGCATGGAGCCTGCTTCTCCCTCTGCCTGTGTCTCTGCCTCTGTCTCTCTCTCTCCCTCTCTCTCTCTCTCTCTCTCTCTCTCTCTGTGACTATCATAAATAAATAAAAATTAAAAAAAAAGAAATACAGTTCCTATATGGAAAGGGGAGTTAAGAAAATACGGTATTTATGGTAGCATCAAAAAATGTCCTTAGGAATACACTTAACAAAGGAGATAAAAAGTCTTTACAGTGACAACTACAAAACATTGCTGAAGAAAATTAAACAAGACATGAATTAATGGGAGGTTGTCCTGTGTTCATGGGTTGGAAAACTTAATAGTCTTAAAATGTCTGTACTACCCAAAGCAATCTACAGATTCAATGCAATCCCTATCAAAATCTGATGACATTTTTTCAAAAGTTGAAAAAAATGCTAAAATGCATATGGAATCTCAAAGGATCCTGAATGGCCAAAATAATCTTGATAAAGAAAAAGAAAGCTGGATGACTCACACTTTTTGATATTATGCAATATATATTATATTATATTGCAAAATGACAGTAAACAAAACAGTATGGCACTGGCATACTGACACACATGTGGACTGATGGGACAGAATGGAAAGCCAGAAATAAATTGTTGTGTGAATGGTCAAATGATCTTCAGCAAGGATGACAAGGCTGCACAATGGGGAAATAACTGTCTGCTCAACAAAAGATGCTAGGAAAACGGTATATCCACCTGCAAAAGAATGAATTTAGACCCTTATCTTACATCACACACAAAAATCAACTCAAGACAGATCAAAGGCCTAAATGTAATACCTGAAACTATAAAACCCTTAGAATAAAACATAGGGTAAAATCTTCAGGACATGAGATTTGGCCATGATTTCTTGTAAGTGACACCAAAGTCATATGCAACAAAAGCAACACAAGACATATGGAGATATATCAAATTTTAAAACTTTTGTGCAGTGGAGCAATCCATAAATAAAGTGAAATTGCACCCCAAGCAATGGGAAAAATATCTGCAAGCCACACATTTGATAAGGAGTTAATATCCAGAAGATAAAAAGGACTTGCACAACTCATCACTAAAAAACAAAGAACCCAATGAAAAACCAGACAAATGAGTTGAGTAGCTATTTCAACAAAGAAGATACACCAACTGCCAATAAGTATTATGAAAAGATGCCCAAGTGTCACTGGTCATCAGAGAAGTGCAAGTCACAATCAGAATGGGACATCACCTCATGCTTGCTAGGAAGGCCACTATCAAAAAAACAAAATGAAATCATAAATGTTTGCAATGATGTAGAAAGATTGGAACATTTGGGCATGTAACATGGTAAAATGACTATGAAAAACAGAACAGAGATTCCTCAAAAGACTAAAAATAAAATTACCATATGATCCAGCAATCCCACTTTGGGATATGAATCCCAAATAATTGAAAACAAGATCTTGAAAAGATATTTGCACACTCGTGTTCATTGTAGCATTGCTCAGGGTAGCCAAGACATGAAAGCAACTTCAATATCTATGAATAGACAGGGAAAGAAAATGTGGTGTATGCATATAATGAAATAGTATTCAGCATTAAAAAGGAAGGAAATCCTACAAAATGTGACAACATGGATGGACCCGGAGGACACACAATAAATGAAATAAGCCAGTCCCAAAAGGACAGATACTGCATATTCTACTTCATGAAGCATGTAAAGTAGTCACACTCTTAGAAAGTAAAAGAGTCTTTACCAGGGGCTGGCGGGGAGGAAGGAAAGGGGGAATTGTTCCCTTGGCATAGGATTTCAGTTTTGCAAGAGGAAAAAAATTCTAGAGATCTGTTACACAACAATGTATATATAGTTAACACTACTGTATGCTGAGAAATGGTTAAGAGAAAATTTTATATTTTTTACAGTAATAAAAAATGGTCTTGACTTGTCTGATATGATTATGATTATGTAAAAATATCAACTGTGAGAACATGTCATGGTGAGAAATGATTGCCGTAGAATTGTAAATCATTTAATTTTCACATCTTCGTAACATTTTACGGCAAATAGTCATGTATATAGTAAGTGCTCACTAAATGCCTCTTGAATAAATGAATATCATGGTTCATTCAACACAGGACAAAATATATGTAATAAAGGAACACAGAATATGATTAAAGATTCCATAGCAAGAACAAAAGTTATAATCAAGAAGTGAAAAGTACAGAGCAGAAAATGTAGTCAATAATATTAACACTGTCATACAGTGACAGGTGCAACTACACTTACCGTGCGTGCTGTGCACCAAATAATGTATAGAATTGTCAAGTCCCTAAGTAGTACACCTGAAATAACATAATATTGTGTGTAAACTATACTTCAATAAAAAACAAAAATTAAAAACTGTAAACAACATAAATTCCCATTTTAAAAGGGGGCTAAGTCTCCGATTGAGGTGTTTTTTGTTTGTTTCCCCTTCGCGTATTTGCTACTTTTGAGAGAAACACTAAAACAAAATGAGAGGAGAAAACCGAAATTACAATGTTTGGTCTATTACATAAATGAAAATGAGAAGATCAGGGCTAGCAGTATTAAAATCAAACCAGAGATTAAATTTAATATGCTCTATCAAATTTAAACACAGTATTCAAGATAAAGTGTAACAAAAGATCTAATAAAGCGAAAAATGTTGGAAATTAAAAAAAGTGCAAGAAGCACAACGTGGGACATGCTCTCAGCTTGTTCTCAGCAGCTTGTGACTAATTAAGTGAGCAGCGGTGGGTGAAGGTTAATGACTGACATCATGGGAAAGAGCCTGTAAGTATAGTCATAACTTAAACCCCCTATGAACTAAACATTTCTTTTTTTAAAAAAATAAATTATTTATTGATTGATTGATTGATTTTAGAGAGAGAGTGCAAGGAGCTGGAGGAGCCTAGGGTGAGAGATAAGCACACTAGGCTCTGAGCGTGGAGCCCACCATGGTGCTCGATCTCATGACCCTGAGATCATGACCTGAGCCAAAATCACCAGCTGGTCGCTCAACGGACTGAGCCACCCAGGTGCCCCACAGACTAAATATTTCTGATGACTTTTGTTCACAGTTGTACATTTTTTTTCCTCATGACAAAAAGTAAAAAATGCTGAAGAAATTTTCAGAAAATATGGGGGAAAGATCAGGTATTTATTGGCAGGGAGGAAACCCAAAACCATAATTACTTTTTCTTTAAAGATTTTATTTATTCATGAGCGACACAGAGAGAGAAGCAGAGACACAGGCTGAGGGAGAAGCAGGCTCCCTGCAGGGAGCTTGATGGGGGACTCCGGAATCATGGCCTGAGTCGAAGGCAGACACTCAACCACTGAGCCACCCAGGCACCCTCAAAACCATAATTAATGAAAAAGTAAGTTGCAGAAGAATTATTACAGTATACCACCATTTATGTGAAGAAATGGGAGACAATGATACATGTATTATATATTATATATACTATATATTTAAATACATTACTGTATTTTATATACTAATTATAATATATAACATCAATACTTATTAGTTACTATATTATAATGTTATTGTATTTTATTGTTACATATACTTCCTCTATGTAATTACATATGAATTTTACTATATAAATAAATAAATAAATACACACACACACACACACACACACACACACACTATAAGGAAAAGCACGGATGTGAGGAATACTTCATTCAGGATGTCATTAAGTATAATAGTGTCATGATAGGGTCATGATAAGAAAGAGAAGAGATGGAGCTGCTCATTCCCCACATGGCAGCCAATTTCCCTTAGAGGATATGTAGCCATATAACCCACTTGATCTGACTCCTGCCACCCTTATGGTGTCACTTCCTGCCATCTGCTCCCATGCTCCGCTATAGTTGATTTCAGTTATTGGATGGTGTCATGATTTCTTCTGCTTCTGAGGCTTTTTGATATGCCCTGTGCCCTTACCCGATCCAGATCTCGTTTGTCAGGGGTTAGTTAATTTTTTTAAAAGGTTTTATTTATTCATGAGACACACACAGAGATAGAGGCAGAGACACAAGGCAGAGAGAGAAGCAGGCTCCCTGTGGGGAGCCCAATGTGGGACACAATCCCAGGACCCTGAGATCACGACCTGAGCCAAAGGCAGATGCTCAACCACTGAGCCACCCAGGTCTCCCAGGTATCTTCTAAATGTCAATCCCCCTACTTTTCCCTCCTGAAGCTGGGATAGACACCCTTACTCTCTTTATGCACAGCTCTTTCCATCCTTCACTTTATTGTAACTGTTTATAGAATTGTCTAATCTCCCATTTACACTATACATTTTGGAAGATCTTGTCTCTCTTATCTGCCTTGTATCCTGGGGAATAGCGAGGAGGGATACAATAAGTGTTTGTGGGATGAATGGATGAATGCACATGATGAGCTCCATGCCTCACCCTCAGGGCAGGCAATCTCTCTTCTCCACTGATGACTGGCACCTTCACATTTCTGTCTCCTCTTCCTGCAGGAATGCCCATTTCACTGCAATTAGAGTTTTGCCCTGGTACTGCCTACAGCCCACTGCATCCACTGTGATGTGGATCAATATTCTACTGAACTGAACAGCAGCCTAAGCTAATCAGCTCATAATCCTAATAGCAGCCAAGGCGGAGTATAAAATATAAGCCCGGTGAAAGGAGGTACCCCAGGGAAGTATTGTGTTATCCATGTGAGAACTGAACAGAAGAGCTTAAAGATGCATTGACTTTCCAAGGAAACATTGGGTTTTTAACACAAGAGTTCTGACTCCCATGTATATCCCATGTGGCCCCAGGAGAAAGGAAATTGTCAATTTCCTACCTCTATGCCTGTGTCTATTTCTATCACCTCTGTATTAAGATATTATTAAATTCAAACTTCCTGGTAAAAAGAAGAACCACAAGCTCAGACTATTGAGCAGGATCAACAGATCCCAAGGGACAGACAAGAAGGATGATAAGTTAAGGTCAACACACACAGTTTAACACTCTTGATGGAGTTGGTTGGTGAGTTGGATGGGTTGGTTTAATTATATTAGCTTCTTTAACCTGTAGAAAGATGATGCGCTATACTGGAGAAAGCTCTGGATGAGGGGCAGGACACCCTGGTTCCCTCCCCACTTGCCCTTTTTACAAGCTGGTTTACTTTAGACAAGTAACCTACTCCTCCAGACCGCAGTTTCAATGATCTGTGAACACCCTTGGTCATTGGTACCCAAACATTGTTTCACGTAGCAGTGGATGTACTGGGTTCTATCCCCGAAAGATTCCACTTGACTACTCCAGTAGGCTAATGTGAAAATATGACAACTTATACATCTCTTCTGTTATTAATGGGTAGAATTTGTTTCCAACTATTTGCTATTATGAGCAGTGCTGCTATGAGCATTCCTTCCTGTGTGCATGGGACGCTATAGGGTAAATCCCTAACAGAGAAATCACTGGATTATAGGGTGTGTGCATCTTCACATTTTCTATTACCAAATTGTTCCCCCAAAGTGGTCACATCAACCTACATTTCAACTCGCAGTTCTTGCTCTGTATCCATGCTTACACTTGAAGTTGTCTGACATTTTTGTTTTAAATTTTGAGTAAATGCTCTGAATAAAATTCTTCAAGGGTGAACATTACCCAAGGATGTTCCTAGTGTCTGGTGTTCCTCTGCCGATGCCCTTCCTATGTGCTTAGTCTGCCTGTTGGGTAAGTTTATAGAGAAACTATCTGTCTTACTATTTTGTGTGCTCTCTACACATAAGATTTAAGATGAGGGGTGCCTGGGGGACTCAGTCGGCAAAGTCTCTGACTCGATTTTAGCTCAGGTCATGATCCCAGGGTGGTGGGATCAAGCCCCATGTCAGGCTCCACAATCAGCATGAAGTCTGCTTGAGATTCTCTTCCACTCCCCCTCCCTCCTGCTCACATGTGTGTGCTCTCACTCTCTCTCTCAAATAAATAAATAAAATCTTTTTTAAGATTTAAGCTGAATTTGAGAAGGAGGACTCCTATTCTGGTGTTTCTTGCTCAGATTCATTTGTGTAAAGGTGTCAGGTCTGCAGTTGTCTGCATTGATGTGAATTACAGCTTACAATGAAACTAATTGAAATTGATAACGTTATATTAGTGAGGTTTAGATCAATTTTAATTGCATAGGGAAGTGTCATAGTGATTTAGAAAGTGACTTTCTGTTACTATATCAATGAAAAAGGGATCTCCTCTAAATGGATGAATGGAATGTGCATGGAGAAGTTACCAGAGAACATGAATGGCCAAAGAATTCTTCATACCAGGACATATGTCTCTGTAGTTCCCTAATGCAACCCTTCAATGAAAAATTCCTTGAAAATTCTTTCCTTCAGTTTTGGAGACCTTGATATGTCTTAGGTAAAATCAGGTGAGAAAATGACAGGCAGTGACACTTTGGCCATGTGAAGTTAGACTTATAGAGCTTCTAGAATAAGAAGTGGTCCTGAAATGAATAGCTAAATGTCATTAAAATGGGAAAAGATGCATCTCATGGAGCTATAAGATTCTTTTCTGTTCTCCTCAATCATAGAATATTGAAGGAATTATAGATTTTGAGAATGTGTTGTGACACCACCCCCATGACAAATCAAAAGGACCCTGGTTCTCAGTATGGGATGCCAGTCTGCCTCTCATGTTAGAAGTGGAATTATCTGGTAATCTGCCTCTCTGGGAGCCATGAGACATAACGGTTGAGTTCAGAGGAGATAGTTCTGATGGCCTAGAAGCTAAGTTGTGTTGTCTTTCCCTTCTCACTGCAGCTTGTCGGGCTCTGAGCAGCAGTGGTAATGTAGGAGGGGGCCCCCCTCCAAGTCTCCAGAGTTGGCTCCACCTTGCAGTGGAGGGACGTTCAGTGGAAATGTCAAGTGGCAATGTGGCTGAGGATACTGACAAGAACTTTAGTTGGACTGAATTCTGGGAGAGCCTCTGATTTTTATAGCCACATTGGACTGCAGAAGTCATTGGACTGGACTCAAATTTAAGTAGGAAAGAGATGGAAAATGTGATGTTTGTTCTAGTGGTTCAGGTTTCAGAACAAAACGTGCTGCTGTGAGGATAAAGCTAGCTCTGGGTTTAGCTATGGCTGAGATGAGATTCTTTGCACAGGCTGATGATTTTTATGGTTTTCTTATCATAAAAGCAGCACATATTTCCTGCAGGAAATATACTTTATCATTACACTCGATTTTTCTATATTCTCGGTTGTTAGCTTCAGTCCATCTGGGGAGTTATCTAGAGAAGGTAGGGTCTAGGTCACCAAAGATAAGATGACTTTCACTTCTAGATAGAACTTTCATGCACCATTAACATTCCTTGACTTTTGGTGATTAAGAAAATCCAGGAGGGTTTTTGTTTTTGTTTTTTTTTTTTTTTGAGAGTTTTGTTTTGTTTTGTTTTTTGTTTTTTTTTAGGAAATTCATTAGGGTGAAATATCCATGTGGAAAAGTAGAGAAGGAACGGGCAGTCACAGTCTATGATGGAAAGGCAAAGCTACATTCCTTTATAATTTCCTTTAGATACATGCCCCCATGGAGCCCTTCTGAATTCCTGTGGGGAGAAGACATAGTAAGTTTTTTTTTTTTTTTTTGCCCAAATTCATGTATTTTGAGCTTTATAGCTAGTGATGATGAAGACTGTTTAGGAATGTTTGAACTAATTCCTCCAACTCAACTCAGTCACATAAGTGGATCACATCACCTAAGAAATAATAGTTCAGAAGCCCCACCAGTCTCTGAAAGATTGCTGATAATATATTGGAGCCCCAAGGTATTAAATTGCCCCATAGGCATAGATGTGCATTCAGTGGTGTTTCAAGCCCATATTACACTCAAGGAAAACACATTGACCTTCTTGTGATGACCTTATTGGTCTCATTCTATAGATGAGTGTATCAAGGCTTCAAGATATTTTATATCTTCCTTAAAGTCTCCAAACAAGTGAGTAGCAAATCCAGCCCAAAATCCTTGCTCTTAAGTTTTTCAATATTTGGTTGTGCTATATATAGTCTGGAATATGGCTTTGCTGCCAGACCATATTTTAATCCAGAAGCACAATTATACTCTCCAGAGATACAAAGCATTATAAATGAAGACTTAACAAATCCAGTCTCAAGAGGAGAGGTTCCTATTGCAAACTTTGGTGTAAAGCACAGAAAAGATAGTTTCCTTTTTTGCCATGTATCTAGCTATTAGTGATGCAGGAATGTTAACGGATGTATTGGCTTAAGATAGCCCACTGAAGTACCTAGCTTTTTGTGCCTAGCTTCTTCAATTTAGCATAAAGCTTTAGAGATCTAACCATATGACTGTGTGTTTCAGTCAGTCTGTTTCTATTTGTCACATGTCCCAGATGGATAGACCATAATTTGTTTATCCATTTATCAGGTCACGGACATTTGGGTTAACTCCAGTGTTCTGCTCTTACAAATAACTCATCTATGAACTAGTGTATGTACCAGTCTTTATATGAACTTATGTTTTCATTTTTCATAGATAACATGTAAAAGCGAAATTTCTGGGTCATAACAAAAGTGTCAATTTAACTTGGTAAGAAACTCCTAAATTGGTTTTCAAAATGGCTACAGCATTTCAAATTTCCCACAGCAATGTGTGAGAGCTACAGTTGTTCCACAATCTCACCAGCATTTGATACTGTCAGCCTTTTTAAATTTAGGTCCTTGTAATAGGTATGTGGTGGCATCTCACTGAGGCTTTAATCCAGATTTCTCGAATAACTAATGATGCTGGGAAATGCTCATGTCCTTATTGGCTATTTGTATCTCTTCTTTGGTGAAGTGTCTGTTCAACTATTTTGTACAATTTTTTGGAAAAAAAAAAAGATTGTCTTTTGGGGCACCTGGGTAGCACAGCCAGTGGTGTCTGACTGTTGATTTCAGTTTGGGTCGTGATCTCAGGGCTGTGGGATTACGCCTGTGTCGGGGCTCCACGTTCAGCACAGGGTCTCCCTCAGTTTCTCTCTCCCTCTCTCTGTGCCCCTACTCTCCCTCTCTCTGTGCCCCTACTCTCTCTCTCTCTCAGATTAATAAATCTTTATTTTTTAAAAAAGATTTTATTTATTCATGAGAGAGAGAGAGAGAGAGAGAGGGGGGGGGGCAGAGGGAGAAGCAGGCTCCATGCAGGGAGCCAGACATGCGACTCGATCCGGGTCTCCAGGACCACGCCCTGGGCTGAAGGCGACGGTAAATCGCTGAGCCACCCGGGCTGTCCAATAAATAAATCTTTAAAAAGATCTTTTTACTATAGAATTGTAAATGTTCTTTATATATTCTGGATATAAGGCTTTTGTAAGATACATATTTTTAAAAATATTGGTTCTAGTTTATGATTCACCTTTAATTTTTGCCAACTATTCTTTTTTTAATAAATTAATTTTATTGGTGTTCAATTTACCAACATACAGAATAAGACCCAGTGCTCATCCCGTCAAGTGTCCCCCTCAGTGCCCGTCACCCATTCACCCCCACCCCCCGCCCTCCTCCCCTTCCACCACCCCCAGTTCGTTTCCCAGAGTTAGGAGTCTTTATGTTCTGTCTCCCTTTCTGATATTTCCCACACATTTCTTCTCCCTTCCCTTATATTCCCTTTCACTATTATTCATATTCCCCAAATGAATGAGAACATACACTGTTTGTCCTTCTCCGATTGACTTACTTCACTCAGCATAATACCCTCCAGTTCCATCCACGTTGAAGCAAATGGTGGGTATTTGTCTTTTCTAATGGCTGAGTAATATTCCATTGTATACATAAACCACATCTTCTTTATCCATTCATCTTTCGATGGGCACCGAGGCTCCTTCCACAGTTTGGCTATTGTGGACATTGCTGCTAGAAACATCGGGGTGCAGGTGTCCCGGCGTTTCATTGCATCTGAATCTTTGGGGTAAATCCCCAGCAGTGCAATTGCTGGGTCGTAGGGCAGGTCTATTTTTAACTCTTTGAGGAACCTCCACACAGTTTTCCAGAGTGGCTGCACCAGTTCACATTCCCACCAACAGTGTAAGAGTGTTCCCTTTCTCCACATCCTCTCCAACATTTGTGGTTTCCTGTCTTGTTAATTTTCCCCATTCTCACTGGTGTGAGGTGGTATCTCATTGTGGTTTTGATTTGTATTTCCCTGATGGCAAGTGATGCGGAGCATTTTCTCATGTGCGTGTTGGCCATGTCTATGTCTTCCTCTGTGAAATTTCTCTTCATGTCTTTTGCCCATTTCATGATTGCATTGTTTGTTTCTTTGGTGTTGAGTTTAATAAGTTCTTTATAGATTTTGGAAACTAGCCCTTTATCTGATATGTTATTTGCAAATATCTTCTCCCATTCTGTAGGTTGTCTTTGAGTTTTGTTGACTGTATCCTTTGCTGTGCAAAAGCTTCTTATCTTGATGAAGTCCCAATAGTTCATTTTTGCTTTTGTTTCTTTTGCTTTCGTGGATGTATTTTGCAAGAAGTTACTGTGGCCAAGTTCAAAAGTTGCCTGTGTTCTCCTCTAGGATTTTGATGGAATCTTGTCTCACATTTAGATCTTTCATCCATTTTGAGTTCATCTTTGTGTATGGTGAAAGAGAGTGGTCTAGTTTCATTCTTCTGCATGTGGATGTCCAATTTCCCCAGCACCATTTATTGAAGAGACTGTCTCTCTTCCAGTGGATAGTCTTTCCTCCTTTATCGAATATTAGTTGACCTAAAGTTCAGGGTCCACTTCTGGGTTCTCTATTCTGTTCCATTGATCTATGTGTCTGTTTTTGTGCCAGTACCACACTGTCTTGATGACCACAGCTTTGTAGTACAACCTGAAATCTGGCATTGTGATGCCCCCAGATATGGTTTTCTTTTTTAAAATTCCCCTGGCTATTCGGGGTCTTTTCTGATTCCACACAAATCTTAAAATAATTTGTTCTAAGTCTCTGAAGAAAGTCCATGGTATTTTGATAGGGATTGCATTAAACGTGTAAATTGCCCTGGGTAACACTGACATTTTCACAATATTAATTCTGCCAATCCATGAGCATGGAATATTTTTCCATCTCTTTGTGTCTTCCTCAATTTCTTTCAGAAGTGTTCTATAGTTTTTAGCGTATAGATCCTTTACCTCTTTGGTTAGGTTTATTCCTAGGTATCTGATGCTTTTGGGTGCAATTGTAAATGGGATTGACTCCTTAATTTCTCTTTCTTCAGTCTCATTGTTAGTGTATAGAAATGCCATTGATTACTGGGCATTGATTTTGTATCCTGCCATGCTACCAAATTGCTGTATGAGTTCTAGCAATCTTGGGGTGGAGTCTTTTGGGTTTTCTATGTAGAGTATCATGTCATCGGCGAAGAGGGAGAGTTTGACTTCTTCTTTGCCAATTTGAATGCCTTTAATGTCTTTTTGTTGTCTGATTGCTGAGGCTAGGACTTCCAATACTATGTTGAATAGCAGTGGTGAGAGTGGACATCCCTGTCTTGTTCCTGATCTTAGGGGAAAGGCTCCCAGTGCTTCCCCATTGAGAATGATATTTGCTGTGCGCTTTTTGTAGATGGCTTTTAAGATGTCGAGGAATGTTCCCTCTATCCCTACACTCTGAAGAGATTTGATCAGGAATGGATGCTGTATTTTGTCAAATGCTTTCTCTGCATCTAATGAGAGGATCATATGGCTCTTGGTTTTTCTCTTGCAGATATGATGAATCACATTGATTGTTTTACGAGTGTTGAACCAGCCTTGTGTCCCGGGGATAAATCCTACTTGGTCATGGTGAATAATTTTCTTAATGTGCTGTTGGATCCTATTGGCTAGTATCTTGTTGAGAATTTTTGCATCCATGTTTATCAGGGATATTGGTCTGTAATTCTCCTTTTTGGTGGGGTCTTTGTCTGGTTTTGGAATTAAGGTGATGCTGGCCTCATAGAATGAATTTGGAAGTACTCCATCTCTTTCTATCTTTCCAAACAGCTTTAGTAGAATAGGTATGATTTCTTCTTTAAACATTTGATAGAATTCCCCTGGGAAGCCATTTGGCTCTGGACTCTTGTGTTTTGGGAGGTTTTTGATGACTTCTTCAATTTCCTCCCTGGTTATTGGCCTGTTCAGGTTTTCTATTTCTTCCTGTTCCAGTTTTGGTAGTTTGTGGCTTTCCAGGAATGCATCAATTTCTTCTAGATTGCCTAATTTATTGGCGTATAGCTGTTCATATGTTTTTAAAATCATTTGTATTTCCTTGGTGTTGGTAGTGATCTCTCCTTTCTCATTCATGATTTTATTAATTTGAGTCTTCTCTCTCTTCTTTTTTAATAAGGTTGGCTAATGGTTTATCTATCTTATTAATTCTTTCAAAGAACCAACTCCTGGTTCTATTGATCTGTTCCACAGTTCTTCTGGTCTCAATTTCGTTGAGTTCTGCTCGAATTTTAATTAACTCTCTTCTTCTGCTGGGTGTCCGGTCTATTTGCTGTTTTTTCTCTAGTTCCTTTATATGTAAGGTTATCTTTTGTATTTGAGTTCTTTCCCGTTTTTGAATGGATGCTTGTAGTGCGATGTATTTCCCCCTCAGGACTGCTTTTGCTGCATCCCAAAGATTTTGAACAGTTGTATCTTCATTCTCATTAGTTTCCATGAATCTTTTTAATTCTTCCTTAATTTCCTGGTTGACCCTTTTATCTTTTAGCAGGATGGTCCTTAATCTCCACGTGTTTGATGTCCTTCCAAACTTCTTGTTGTGATTTAGTTCTAATTTCAAGGCATTATGGTCTGAGAATATGCAGGGGACGATCCCAATCTTTTGGTATCGGTTCAGACCTGATTTGTGACCCAGTATGTGGTCTATTCTGGAGAAAGTTCCATGTGCACTTGAGAAGAATGTGTATTCAGTTGAGTTTGGCTGTAAAGTTCTGTAGATATCTGTGAAATCCATCTGGTCCAGTGTATCATTTAAAGCTCTTGTTTCTTTGGAGATGTTGTGCTTAGAAGACCTATCGAGGGTAGAAAGAGCTAGATTGAAGTCACAAAGTATAAGTGTATTATTATCTAAGTATTTCTTCACTTTGGTTAATAATTGGTTTAAGTATTTGGCAGCTCCCACATTCGGGGCATATATATTGAGGATTGTTAAGTCCTCTTGCTGGATAGATCCTTTAAGTATGATATAGTGTCCCTCTTCATCTCTCACTACAGTCTTCGGGGTAAATTTTAGTTTATCTGATATAAGGATGGCTACCCCTGCTTTCTTTTGAGGACCATTTGAATGGTAAATGGTTCTCCAACCTTTCATTTTCAGGTTGTAGGTGTCCTTCTGTCTAAAATGAGTCTCTTGTAGACAGCAAATAGATGGGTCCTGCTTTTTTATCCAGTCTGCGCCTTTTGATGGGGTCATTGAGCCCTTTCACGTTCAGAGTTACTATTGACAGATATGAGTTTAGTGTCATCATGATATCTATTCAGTCCTTGTTTTTGTGGATTGTTCCACTGGACTTCTTCTTAAAGGGGAATTTTAAGAGTCCCCCTTAAAATTTCTTGCAGAGCTGGTTTGGAGGTCACATATTCTTTCAGTTCCTGCCTGTCTTGGAAGCTCTTTATCTCTCCTTCCATTTTGAATGAGAGCCTTGCTGGATAAAGTATTCTTGGTTGCATGTTCTTCTCATTTAGGACCCTGAATATATCCTGCCAGCCCTTTCTGGCCTGCCAGGTCTCTGTGGAGACGTCTGCTGTTACCCTAATACTCCTCCCCATAAAAGTCAGGGATTTCTTGTCTCTTGCTGCTTTAAGGATCTTCTCTTTCTCTTTGGAATTTGCAAGCTTCACTATTAAATGTCGAGGTGTTGAACGGTTTTCATTGATTTTAGGGGGGGATCTCTCTATATCCTGGATCTGAATGCCTGTTTCCCTTCCCAGATTGGGAAAGTTTTCAGCTAGGATTTGTTCAAATACATATTCTGGCCCTCTGGCCCTTTCGGCGCCCTCGGGAACCCCAATTAAATGTAGGTTTTTCTTCCTTAGGCTGTCATTTATTTCCCTTAATCTGTCTTCATGGTCTTTTAATTGTCTGTCTCTTTTTTCCTCAGTTTCCCTCTTTGCTATCAACTTGTCTTCTAGGTCACTCACTCGTTCTTCCACCTCGTTAACCCTCGTCGTTAGGACCTCTAGTTTGGATTGCATCTCATTCAATTGATGTTTAATTTCTGCCTGATTGGATCTAAATTCTGCAGTCATGAAGTCTTGTGAGTCCTTAATGCTTTTTTCTAGAGCCCCCAGTAGCTGTATAATAGTGCTTCTGAATTGGCTTTCTGACATTGAATTGTAATCCAGATTTTGTAACTCTGTGGGAGAGAGGACTGTTTCTGATTCTTTCTTTTGAGTGAGGTTTTCCTTCTAGTCATTTTGCTCAGTGCAGAGTGGCCAAAAACAAGTTGTATTGGGAAAAGGAGAAAAAGAGAGAGAAGGAAAGAAAAGAGAAAAAGAAAAAAGGTAAAGAAGAAAAAAAAGGGAAAGAAGAGAAGGAAAAGAGAAAGAAAAAGAAAGGTAAAAAAAGGGTGTGTGTGTGGGGGAAGCAATCAGAAATCAAAAAGAAAAAAAAAGAAAACAAAAAACAAAAAACACGGGGGAGTATCTTCTGATTCTGTAGACTTTAAGTCCCTTGACTTCCCCTGGAACTGGTCCGTCCACCTGGTCTTCTGGGGGAGGGGCCTGCTGTGCTGGTTCTCAGGTGTTAGCACTTGGGGGAGCTGCTCTGCCCCCTGCCTGGTGCAGGGCTCAGTGGGGGTTGTTTACCCCGTGAGGCCCCAGGAGAAACAGCCACAGTGGCTATGGCAGCTCTGGAAGCCTGGAGTCAGCCCCCGCAGTAACTCCGGAGCTCTCCATCTTCAGGGCCTGGAGGCTCCGGGGCGGGGCTGCAGATCTGCTCAGCTCCAGGCAGGAGCGTCCTTGCAGTCCTGGGCCCTACCGGCCTCTGCCTGTCCCGGGGGAGGCCGGATCCTGGGCTGTGTCCCGGCGCCCAGTGCTCCGGGGCCTGCGCTGTGGGATTCGAGCTCCCGGTCGCGCAGCCCCCTCCGCGCAGAGCCGCAGCCCGAGCCCCTCCGAGCTGCTCCCAGAGCCGCGCAGCCCCCTCCGCGGAGCCGCCGCCCGAGCCCCTCCGAGCTGCTCCGGCCCCGCCGTGCGCGCTGCAGCCCTTAGGGAGCTCGGCACACTCTCCCGGGGCGCAGGTGTCTGTTAGTGTCCCAGGGAGCCCGAGGGCATCCCCGCCCTCCTGGGTCCTGCTCCAACTCCCTGCGGGCCCCTTTCCGCCTGGGAAGGTTGGTGCAGCTCCTGCTTCTCCGGGACGGGGCTCTCCTGTCCTGGGGACACTCGCCCCGGCCTCAGCCCGGCTCCTCGCGGGGCCCCTCCCCCTTGGAGGCCTTTTGTGTCTTTCTTTCTTTTTCCCCGTCTTCCTACCTGGATAGAAGCGCGAACTCTTCTCACTGTAGCGTTCCAGCTGTTCTCTCTTTAAATCTCAGGCCGAATTCGTAGATTTTCAGGATGATTTGAAGGTTATCTAGGTAATTTGGTGGGGACAGGTGATTTGGGGACCCTACTCTTCCACCATCTTGCCCCTCCTCTTTGCCAACTATTCTTATCTTAACATTCTGTTTTGAAACAGTTTGACTTACACAAAAGTTAGAAAAATTGTATGGAAAGTGTTGTATACCCTTCACTGCACTTCCTTTAAGGCTAAACTCTTATATACCCGTAGAGGAGTATTTTTTGAAAAACAAAAGCTTAATCTTGATTACATCCAATTTATCATATTTTCTCTTCAATAGTTCATGAATTTTGTCTCCTATAAAGAAGTTTTCACCTAATTCAAGTCATTAAGATTTTCCACATGCTTTCTTTTATATAGGTCTATAGTTGATTTTCAGTTCATTTCTCTAGGTGTGAGGCAGTGGTTGAAATTTAATTTTTTAGTGCATATTTACATAATGGTTTCAGAAACATGAGTCAAATTGTCCTGATACCTTTGTAAAAATAAATGGTCATACACGTGGGCACTGTATTCTGGCCCATTAATCTATATGTCTCTATGCCAATAACAGCCTTAATTACTCTGGTTTTACAACAAGTGTCAAAATCCAGTATGACATTCTTCAATGTTGTTCTTCTATTGCAAAAGTTTTGGAGCCATGGTAGGTCCTTTGCCTTTACATATACATTTTAGGATCAGTTTCTAACATCCTACTGGGAATTTGATTGATGTTAAATCCATAGATCATTCAAAGAGCACTGACATCTTAACAATATCGGGCTGCCCAGTCCATGAATAAGACCTACCTCTATATTTATTTAGGTTTTCTTTGCTTTATTTTATTAGTGTTTTATTGTTTTCAGAAACCACGCATGTTTGGTTAGAGGTAGACCCGACACATCTCTCTTTTTGTTCCTGCTATTGTAAATTGTACTCCTTTAAAATGGCATTTCCAATTGTTCATTGCTAGTTATAGAAGTGTAATTGATTTTTTATTTTATTTCCTACAAATCTGCTAAACTTAGTCCTAGAACTTTTTTTCATATCCCCTGGGATCTTGTACTTAGAGAATCATATAATTTGTAAATAGAAACAGTTTTGGTGCTTCCTTTCCAAACTTTTTTGCATTGTCTTCCCTTGATGGGTTAGGACTTGTTGATCTATGTTGTATGAGCAGGACCCTTTGCCATCCATGTTCCCAGCCTCAGGGTGAAAGCGTTTGGTTTTTAGAAGCCCTTTATCAGGTTGAGAAAGTTCCCTGCTAAAAGTTTTTAATAACATTAATGAATGTTGAATTATCAAATACTTTTATAATTTACATAATCATATAGTTTTTTGTTTTTCTATTTTTTCTGTTGCTATGTTGGGCTACATTTACTGGCATTTGAATACTGAACAAGACTGCATTCCCAGGGCTTTTCTTTAAATATTTTGTGCTTTGGTCTGGGACAAAATTAAGTTACTTGTACTCATATATAACTTTTAAGGAATACACCATCTAAGACAAGTCCTAGAATGACCTTTAGTCTAGGATACTTTTGCCCCATGTCTTAGTCTATTTGGTAATAGACTGTAATAAAAATACCATACACTGGGGAGCCTAAATAACAACTATTTATTTCCTACTATTATGGAGGCTGGGAAATCTCAGACCAAGGTGCTAGCAGATTCAGCGTCTGTTGAGAATCTACTTCTTGGTTCTTAAAAGGCCATGTTCTCATTGTTGAGATTCAATGTATCTTCACATGGTGGAAGGTTAAGGAACTCTCTGGGCCTCTTTTATAGGAGCACTAATTCTACTCATTAGGTCACCTTTGTGACCTAATCACCTCCCAAAGGCTCCACCTCCAAATACCATCGTATTAGGGATCAGATTCTGGGGAGACATGTATATTTCATCTAGCACAGTATTCGTGAGTTATCATAATCCTGAGGACTACACTCTATGCTTGCTGTGTTAGGAGATCTTTTTGCTCTGCATGGTGGGGCTATGAATTATATCCAGCCCTGGTGATTTGGAGGAGTTATTCTTCCTACTTTCCAGGGGTTCTTTTCCAGCCTGACCTGCTTCTTCACGTACACACACAGATCAGTATTTAGCCAAAGACAGAAGAACAGCCTTCTGTCGATCACTAGATCTATCTCCCTATTTGCTTTTTCCTCTCCCCTACTCTTCTTTTTTTTTAATTTTTATTTATTTATGATAGTCACACACACACACACACAGAGAGAGAGAGAGAGAGAGAGGCAGAGACACAGGCAGAGGGAGAAGCAGGCTCCATGCACCGGGAGCCCGACGTGGGATTCGATCCTGGGTCTCCAGGATTGCGCCCTGGGCCAAAGGCAGGCGCCAAACGCCTGCGCCACCCAGGGATCTCTCCCCTACTCTTCTATGCTAATCCTGGTTTCCTGGTTCCAGCCCAGACTCCATGAACCCATGTCCTCAGCTCTGTGAGGCCACCTGGCTTTGTGCTGCTAACCCCTCCACATGCTTAGCCAGTAAGTCATGTTGTGCCCAAGACTGCGAATCCAAGAAACCACCAAGGAGCCGACACCGATGCAAACACACGAGGGTTTATTACAAGCTCGAGCTTGGGTCCAAGTATACCCGACACAGTGGAGCAGGGACTTGGACCCCGAGGCTAAGAGACGTAGCAGCTTTATAGGGGCCAGTGGCCAATGGGATTGTAACATACACAGAAAGTTGCATAGTCATGTCGGTCCACATGCAGGTGGCCAATTGAATTACATTTTACCCTAAAGTATCCATTTGAACTGGCCTATCACTCTGGTCGGAATTGGCGCGCAGTTTTGGTGGGCACAAGGCGGGGTTATATTTTTATGAGCCGATTCTGGTAAGGGTGTGCCCAGTGGCTTGACTAGGGTGGGGCAGCGCCTTAAGCAATAGGCAGGTCACGTGGGGGGTGATACAGGAGGTGGCAGGTGCAGCACAAAATGGAGTTAGTCCTGCTCTGCTTCTCCAGGGGTAGGGGATTTTTGTTAAATTTCCTGGGACCCACAGTCCTTCTGCAGACAGCAAGTTGGGGTACCCTAGGGCTCACCTTGTTTGTTTCCCTTCTTGGCAGAGGTCACTGTCCTGTGCTGTCTAGTGTTCAATTTCTGAAAATTCCTGGATCATTTTATCCAATGTGCTAGACTAGATCAGAACTCTCATCCTTGTTATTTTCTCAGAGCTGGAAGTAGGAATCTCTTAAGATTTTATTTTATTCATGAGAGACACACAGAGGGAGGCAGAGACACAGGCAGAGGGAGAAGCAGGCTCCCTGCAGGGAGCCCAATGCGGGACTCAATCCCAGGACCCTGGAATTATGCCCTGAGCCGAAGATAGACATTCAACAACTGAGTCATCCAGGTAACCTGTTACAAAAACTTTAGCAACAATTTTAACTGAAATTCTCATGCAAGAAATGGAGCTTGCCCTAGAAAAGCCCTGATACTTAAACAGATTAGAAGAAACCAAGTCGGTACTTTCACGAAATTAACATCTCTCTGCGATCAGTTCACTACATCTGCTAATTCTCTAGATTTTATCTTGTGTGTAACTGGCTTCTTCCCCACCTGGTTCCCACCCTTTCTTTTTGAGCCACTGCTCTTCTTTAAGTAGGATGTGAAGCATAAACAAATGGTAATTGTCTTTCATCTCATCTTCATTTCTCTTTCCTCCCCCACTAGACTCTTCGTACGCATTAAGTATCATAACATTCACAGGATGGGCCTGTGAACCATTTGCCATTAGATAGAGCATTTGAGAAGAAATCATGTATGAATTAGAGGCTGCCTCCTTCTGCCCCTGAAACAAGCACATCTTGGAATCTTACTGTAGCATAAATGAGAGAGGTAAGCTAAATGGCCAGAATATTTAAGTTGCATGAAATTAGTATTGTGTGGTTGGACAAGTCCCCCAAAGGGATCATGAGGAGCATCTTTCCTTGGATAGCATGGGGGGATCCGCTCTATGGAATGAGAAGAAGAGCAGATGATATTAGTTAAGCCAGGCAGGAAGCTAGAGATAGGGATGTAAAATATTTGTGCAAAATTTATTTTTTTAAAGATTTACTCATTTATTTTAGAAAGAGAGGGAGAGCTTGTGTGAGCAGGGGAGGGAATAGAAGGACAGAAGCAGACCTTGAGCTGAGCAAGCTCAACTCAGGGCTTGATCCCAAGACCCTGAGATCATGACCTGAGTTGAAATTAAGAGTCAGAGACTTAACTGACTGAGCCACCCAGGTGCCCCCCAAATCTATTTTGGGTGGCTATATCCCTGCCATGTAAAAAAGCCATTCATTCATTCATTCATTCATTTACTCACTCACTCTTATTCAGCACACGTGCATGGCATGTTCTGTGCAGATGGTGTGTGTGTGTGTGTGTGTGTGTGTATGCAAAGTAGTGGTTTCTACAGAATCCCACAGTTTAATGAAGAAGCAGACAAGTAAATAAAGAGTGGAGCATGATAACTGTAACCATGACCTTTGTAACTGACACATCTCAATTAGAATCCCAGCCTAGGAAACAAACTAACTATGTGAGCGTGGGCTTACAGTTCCAGAGGCTTAAAGCCATTATTTGTAATATATGGATAACAACATCCATCACTAAGAAGTTTCTCAGGGTTCAACACATAATAGAAACCTCAGGTCTGTATTTAATAGGCATTTAATAGACAATTTAAAATAAATGTATGTCCAAAATACAATGGTAATTTGGAAGAAGATATTTAACAAGAAGGGTCATCCCAAAGGGCAAAGAGAATATTTGAACTGCATTTTGAAGGAAATGTCAGAGTTCACCAAGTAGCTAAGGCAGACTGATTTCAGGCAGATAGATAAGCATGCACAAAGTCTGAAAACCATGAAACTATAACCAATTTGGGTTGATGTTTGAAAGAAGGTATGTGGTAAAGGTGGAAGGTCACCAGGGAAGTGTGACAGATTAGGTGTCATGAGGCTTCACATGGAGTCATGGTCTGTAAAAGGAGCCTTTAGCCTGAGCAAGCCAAGAAACTTGATATATGTCAGTGTACTGAGAGGGATTCAGTGTTCAGAGCGACTCACATTAGCTCAACTCTTGATAGGCTGATAAACGCCTATGTTACTTCCCATTGACAAATCTAATGAATAGTAAGGCTGGAGTGTTTCCATCAGCATATCAGCACTTTGTGCCTCTATACAGATTCACAGAAGGTGGATTCTCAGCTAAGGTAGCTTGAGGTACAGTATTCTCTAACAAGAGGCAAAGGGGTTCTAGTGGTCCATCTCTCCTGGACAGGGGTATCACCAAGGCCAAATATGCCTCCCTGAATCTCTGCCATACTGACAAACAATTGCACCTTCTGGTTGAAAATAGAATTTCAATTTTTGGAAGTTGCTAACCATTCATTTAGATTATGATTGTATCTTGCTCCCACTGGAGCCCGTCAGTGCCCTGAAGATCAACCTCTATCATCTGAGCCTTCAGCTATCTTATTCACCACTGTACCTACACTTCTTAGAACAGTGCCTATCCATTATTGACACACAGCAAAGATCCTTTAGAGAGCAAATGAGGTATTGAGTTCGCTATATTCTGATTTTATATCCAAACTTTCAGAATGCTATTTTTGAACCAGTTGAGGTGACCTCACCTTTGGTCTCTTTCTTCCATGAACCTCCTACAACATGGTGGGCCTAGAATTCAGAGAGGACGGGGCAGGAGTGCTGATGGGAGACCTGGCGGTAGAAGGTTTGGGTATGCAGACTCTCATATTTGAAGCCAAGGAATAAAAATTAGAGGCTTGAACTTACTGTACCTTCCTCTTCTTCATGGAGACAACTACCTTTTAGTTTGTGTTAAGTGATTCTAGCTTCTATAACAGATAAACCCTGACTGTCAGAGTTTCACACTATGAGGCTGGTTTCTAATACATGATCCAGGGTGGGTTCTTGGTGGGTATTCTCCATGTGGTGATCTGGACATCCACACTCCTTCTATCTAGCGCTCTATCCTCTTTTATCCTGACAGCAGTAGTGCTTGACGTGTGGTCCCCAGCCTGGCAGCAGCAGCAGCAGCATCACCCTAGAACCAGTAAGAAATGCAGGTTCCTGGGGCCCACCACAGACCTACAGACTCAGCAACTCCAAAGGTGGATTTAACAAACCCTTCAGGTGATTCTGAAAGACACGAATGATGTAGAACCACATTTCTACGAGGGAGGTGTAATTTTGGTGACTTCAGTCAGAATTCATAAAAAAAAATGTTATTATAATTAGATGCAGTAGGAATGGTGATTGAATCATTATTCAATACATATTTGTTGAAATCCTTCTATGTGCCAGACTTCAGGATAGATAGGTACTGTGTATATTGATGACAAAGAGGGTGACCCATGACTACTCTACTGCCAATATTTTAGGTTATATAGGCTCTTGTTGGCTTACCTGGGTACTTAGACTGATACCCAAGTAATGGATATTTAGGCCATTAATAAGTGTTTATTAAAAGAAAATGTAGGGCAGCACCAGGGTAACTCAGTTGGTTGTGTCTGACTCTTGATTTAGGCTCAGGTCATGATCTCAGGGTCATGAAATCGAGCCCTATGTTGGCCTCTATGCTGGGTGTGGAGTGAGCTTGGGATTCTCTTTCTCCCTCTGTCCCTACCCCCACCCACGTTTTCTCTCTCTCTCTCTCTCTCTCTCTAAAATAAAGAAAATGAAAAAGAAAAAGGATGAGTGAATCATTTCCTGAGACTCAGATTGCTAACCTTCAGAAAGACAGAACTGAATTTCTAAAGTGGGCCCCTTCAGATTCATTCTAGCAAAATACACCTCTAATATGGGGAGAAACATCCCTTGGTGGGTGACCATGCAAAACTCCATCCACAGAAGAAGATTCTCTTGGTTGGGCTACTAACGATGAGGATGATCATGGAAATGCCTTTCAAAGTTAACAATGCCTGACTAAAGCAGGCATTATCCATGTCTTATTTTACACGACCCTCACAACCTCTGATATAGCTACTATTGTGTATTTCCCATTTTAGAGATGAAGGCAGAAAGACAGAAGAGCTCAGAAAGGTTGCGTGTGAAGTAAGCGGCCAGACTGGGATTCAACTCACACTCTGTGTGGCTTTACATCTCTGGGCTAGTTTATAGATTATATAGGTTGTGGAACCAACTTCAGGCTTATAAAAATAGAAGCAAACCATAAAATTTGGTAGGAAGGAACTGGATTGGAAGGGCAAGAGCACCCTTTAGGAAAGCTTCTGCAGGATCCTGACAGCAGGTGCATGGAGCTGGTGAGAGAGGCCCTCTGGAAAGATTCCCAAGACAAAGGCAATGTCTCTACTGGATAGAGCAAGGCCTGGGAGCTTGGGTGCCCGGGTCCTGGTAGAGGCCCTACCTTCAGCCTATAAGGCCTTGGACAAATCAGTGAAACTTTATGAGCCTTACAAGCATATGGCCTATAAAAACAAGGATGATGCCTTTAATGATTGTCTTGCATGGCCATTATAAAGATCCAATAAGCAAAATTATAGTGTACATAAAAATAGTACCCACAAAAGCTGTCCTTAGAAAGTAGAGTGGCGTTCTATGCCTTAAGACAAAGGCATCAACATCGTCAAGGTGGATCGGGAAAGGATATCCTTGAGCTGGGGTTGAGAATGTGTACACATTTCCCACGGACGGATGACAGGACGCTCACCGCAGAAACAGATCAGTCTGTACAGAGCCAGGGAGGAAGATGTATCTGGGAAATAGTAAGTGACTTTCTTGAGTATGAGTGGCAAAGAGGAGAGGAGCAGATGAGAAGAGAGAGACAAAGTCTGGTGGCCCTTCCCAAATCTTCCACGATAATGAAAAATCAGCATACCAATCCTAAAATGAAAACAAAAGTATCGCTAGGGCAGAAACTAAAGGGACTGGCTCAGTTGGTCACACGTCTAACTCTTGATTTTGGCTCAGATCGTGATCTCAGTGTCCTGAGATCGAGACCACATTGGGCTCTCAGCGGGGAGTCTGCTTGATTCTGTCTCTCCTTCTCCCTCTGTCCCCTCCTCGCTCATGCTTACTGTCTCTCTCCAAAAAATAAATAATTAAAAATTTTAAAAAATTGGGCAGAAAGGAGGAAATATTTCATGGGAGCCCTCTGCAAGCTCCAGAGCACCAATTCAAACATTAGGTTGTTGCCTTGGCTACTGGCATGGGTAAGTAACAGCAAGCCAGGCATGGCCATCCTTAAAAGACAGCATGTAATTTTAAATAGTCACAGAAAATGTCAAAAAGAGAGAGAAATAAACAAAACTCCAAGCAACAACCACATACACACACACACATACACACACACACACACACACACACACACACCCAACCAATGGAAGGAGGAAAGTCCATCCAAATTGTAGCTGATTTATTACCGTGCATAATCAATAGTAGTAGGTCCACATCAATTTTATATCTAATTTAAAAATTTGAGGTCTCAATGTGCTCATTAAAGAATATAATGGATTTACATATTTTAATTATGTTTTATGGATTGTGAACATAATGTAATTAAGAGACTTTTCAGGAGGCATGATGAATGAACAGGGTGGCCCAACATATGGCAGGAGACACCACAGCAAGTGGCCGGGGCAGAGCGGCCCAGTCCCACGGCTGCTGGCCCACGCTGGAGCGTCAGGGCCATGGTCACGGTTGCGGCAGCCTTGTGATGTCACCAGGCAGGGAGGCGCAGGTTCAGTGGCCACGCAAGAGGGGGTGGGAGTGCGGTATCTGCAGGAGAGGGCGGCCCGCCTGCTGCCCAGCCAGGCCTTGTCTTGTCCCGCTCTCCATATTCCTCTCTGTTGCAGCCTTGGTGGAAAAGCAACCCTGTCAGCTTTTTCTATTTCATTTTTAACTATAGTGAGAAAAACAGCACGTGTGCACACACACATGCACACACACACACAACCATGTAACAGAAACACATGCACACAATAGAATTGGCCATATTAACCATTTTTTAAATTAATTAATTAATTCATTTATTTTTAAAGATTTTATTTATTTATACAGGAGAGACACAGAGAGGCAGAGACACAGGCAGAGGGAGGAGAAGCAGGCTCCCTGCAGGGAGCCCAATGCAGGACTCGATCCTAGGACCCCGGGATCATGACCTGAGCCAAAGGCAGACGCTCAACCGCTGAGCCACCCAAGCACCCCTGATCACCCCTATTTTTAATATGAACTGGGACCTTGATATTCTCCCCGCAACATGAGGAGAATAACACCTGGACTTCAGGTTTACTGTGGGCATTAAAAGCAGCAAACGTTTAAATTAGGATTTAGGAGTCAAAAACATACTGCACACAAGGGCAGGAAGCAGACACTCGGAAGAGGGTAGTTTCTTTTCTCCTTTCCTCCAGTGTGTCCTGAGATTGAAATCCGCAATTCCCAGCTCTAGAGGCTTGCTTTGCTAGATATCTGCATGACACAATGAATTGTTAACAGGCCTCCTGGGCTGATGCCCCTGGGAGCACTCCCATCACTTCTCAAGTGTCCTTGTACATCTCATCTTTCCTCCTCTCAGGGAATGATGTAATAATTGGCCTGCATATTGGCCTGCAGTCTCACGGCTTTTCCTTCCTCACAACTACTACTGGCCTCTAGGGGGAGCTCAAGACTTCATCATCCTTGGCTTGGGTCAGAGGCAGGGTATCATCCCAGACTTAGTCAACCAATAGATAAATAGTAACTATTTGCTGAATGAAGGGACACAGGCAAAGAAGGATGGATGTCAGGGATAAGGTGAAGCTTGACTTTAGAAGGCTTTTTCTCATTTAAAGCTTTACATCTGGATGCCCTCTTCTTTGTTCCCTGTTGGGCTCTAGGGACCTCAAGATACCTTCCATTGAGTGTAAGCAAGTCTACTCTTCAACCCACCACCATCTCTCTTTAAGAAACTAGGTACCAACTCAGGTGCAAAGAAGAAAGGCAAAGCACAGCCTAATGTGGTTGCCTAGGCCAGCCACTCCAGGCCCTGTGCTGCACCCAACCTGGAAGCATTTCCTTCATTTGTCTTTGCTTCAGCTCATGCTTAGCATGTGAGGCTTTGAAAGCCAGAACTGGAGTTCTAGAAGCAGGAAAATATACTGGTCATTGAGCCTTGGGTCTTTGTTTTGAGCAAAAATATCCTGTGACATAGAAATTGATCTAGTTTGGTGGCTTTGCTGGTGTTTGAGACTTCATGGTTGGTCAAGTGTTTCAATTACTGATTCTCAGTACTGATAAGTGTTCACTTCTGGAAGTGAACGGAAGGCTGGTTCCATGGATGAAAGATTAACTCATTGTCAGGAGGGCAACCAAGGAAACTTTCTCATAGGTGGCAGAGTCAGAATTGCGTTTTGCGCATGAGTGAAGGAGGAGTATGCCAAGTGGATTGTATGGGAAATACATCCCATGTGGGAGGAGCATGTGTAAGAGTAGAGAGTTGTGATAAGGACCAGGACATGATGTGTGGATGTCAGAGATGGCTGAGCCTTGGGGTCTAAGGAAGGAGTGGTGGGAGATGAAGAGAGAATTAGATGGGTTTCACAAAATGGCAGGACTGGTATTCTTTCTTTCAACAAGTATTTTTTGAGCATCAACCATATATACTGTTCTGGGGACTAGGAGGCTGTGAATAGCAGACTTATTCCTTGCCTTCAGGGAGTGTAAATTCTACTACACAATCCAGGTGTGACTGCATTCATCCAAGGTTACTAGGGAGTCATCAGGGAAAAGAGTAAGCAAAATGGCCCATATGATCAGAGCTGTGTTTCTGAAGCATTACTGATGTTGGCATGGAGGGTGCACCAAGGATTGGAGACAACAGAGGTGGGAAGCCCTGCAGGAAGAGATTACTGAGGGTAGATTGGGAGGGATAAAAGCAAGGGAAAGATTTGGAAGTTATTTTAGAGGTCAGTTTCAGAAGTATATTTGGAAGAACTTGGCACTATTTTATAATTCATTGAATGTTGAGCATGAGGGTTAACAAGGAAGAGTCAAGAAGACAGAAGTCCTAAGTTGTAAGGAACAGGCATATGATACAATACACTGGGTACAACATACCAAGGTATATGGTACCATACACCAGAGTAGGCAAGGGAGCTGGGAAATTGGCTTTCTGGGAGAAGGAGGGCTTTGGACTCCGTGGGTTTGCTGTGTGTGAGTACTTACAGAGATTTGTCTGGTAGACAGCTGGTTGTTGCCAAATACTCAAGGACCTCTCCCAGGTGGGAGTTAGAGACTCAGATTTGGGAGTCATGACAGACTTGCTCCAGTAGTTGTGAGGGGGAGGAACAAGAAAAGGCACTGTGGGAAATGACACGGAGAGAGAAAGGAAAGGACAGAGTCTATGGTAGGGAAAAATGAGTGATTAAAGATCAACATGTTCCCATGTGATCCCATGGGAAGATCCAAAGGTAGAAAGGACACTGGTGGCTGAGGACAGACACACCATTGTTCTGGAGGGGGTGAACACCATATTGGCACAGCCTGAGAAATAAGGAATTGGAGAGGAAAACAGGAACTTAAGAGAACCATATCTTCAGACCGTTGAGTGATGAGGGATGGAAGTCTGGGATAGTGACTTAAGTGACAGCAAGGGTTAGAGTAGGGACTTTTTTTTTTTTAAATGGATAGTAGCTTGCCTTCCTGTTGAAGCCTTTCTGGTGCTACCAGATGAGAACGTAGCCCAAAACATTTGTTTCCTTGAGTATGTTTGCTCCAAGGCTGCCGACAATAGGTGGGGTAAGATTCTCAATGGGCATCTTCCCCTTCTGTCTGTCTCAAGTGTTATGTTATGTGGCAGGAATATCTGTGAGCACTGAAATATCTGCAGTGCTGAGAACCTTCTGGAAAAAAAATTAATTTTGCCGAGGGATGACCTTTCTCCCTTGTGGAAATCAGCCCAGATGGAAACCCTGCTTTTTGACTTTTGTGGGCATCTAAGACTGCCACTTACTAGCTATGTGACAGTGGGCCAGCTACTTACTCCCTCTGCATCTCAGTTTCCTTATTTATAAAACGGGGACAATATGTCATTACAGGAATGTTTTTGGAGACTTACATTCTGCACCATTAATTTCCTGGAGCCTGGCAGAGTTAGGCTCTCAGTAAATGTTTGCCCTCTCTTCCCCACATCTTACCAGCATTTGATTGCCATGCATTTGATTACTTTGGCCTGAGCCAACTCCCTTAACAAATGTTTCCACCTTAGATTAAAATTAATTCAAAGACAGGGACCAGCAACACATCCTGTAAGGGACTAAGAAAATGACATTAATTTTGTAAATTAATAAATATGCAAATGGAAGCTTTGTATGGAATAGGCTATATAAGCAGGAAGTAAATTGTGTTGTAAATTATGCATTGCCATATGGAGCAGATACCCTTGACTTAGCATGCAAGGCAGGGAAAGCTGGAGCAGACTCTGCCGTAATGGCTTCTGAGAATGAGTGGCATGCTCGTCCAACAGCAACCCCGGGTGCTGAGTCATGTGGCTGGTCCTGGAGTGGCAGCGGAAGCCCCATGGTGAGCAGGCTGTTACCCAGCCATTGATGGGAATAATCTAGGGAAGACCATCCTATGGCTGCCAAGAGAATGGGCAAGCATGAGCTCAGATGGGACAGTCTGTGCGCACTGAGCACCATGCCCAGGGTCTGGAGGGGGCTTGGTGGGGGTTGTTCACTGGATGGGGAGAGCTGTCCTGGGCTTTCAGAGCCTTGCCAGCCAGTACTACAATCCCAACTCCAAGGCAGGTGTGACTGGCCTGGGGAAATGTGCATTACTGCTGGATTGATCCATCAATCATTAGAAAACAAATAGTGTAAGAACAGGCCAGGTGTTCCACATTGTGCTAAATAGATGCTGGAGGGCAGTGGTTCCCCCTTATGACTATTCAGCAGAATCATCCAGGGAACTTTTTAAAAATAGATTCCTGGCTCCTACCTCTGGGATTCTGGTGCGGCAGGTCTGGGCTGAGAATGAGAGTCTGTTTCCAAACTCCCGGCTAATTCCTCTGATCAGCTAGATTTAGGGGTCATGGCAGCAGAAACAGTTTCTCCTTGGTCCTGAGCTTTAAGGGTCTCAAAATATAATTGGGAAGGCTAAGGTCAGGCTCCCAGACCCAATCCTAGTGTGTGTTCTTATTGCCTACGAGCTTAGTGACGGGGCAGACAGTGAGTCCAAGGGAGAAATTTCTCATTGAGAGGCAGATCAGAGAAGGCTTTCGGGGAGGGACGAGCCGTGGCTGCATCTGAGAAGCAAGGAGAAGGTGGGGAAACATTTGAAGATGAAGCTAGCTGCCATGGGAGACAGGGTTTGAGCGTTATCCTCTGGCGTGGGGAAAAGCAGCTTCGAGCTGGCCCCTACCCTGACTGGTCTGGAATGCCAGGTGAAGATGAGCTTTGTGCCTTTCGGGGTTCTTCTTGGTGCTTTGCCTCTGGGTATGCTGAGCAGTGGTACCTATCCAGGTGTGGCTCAAGGCCTCAGCACCTGGGGCCCGAGGTACAAAGTTGTGTCAGGGTGCTACAGCAACCATCCACATTGTTTAGACTCAGTTCACATAACCAAGAATGTAGAAGAAACCCATGTCTCTTCCAAGATGATGGAAGACCTATGGTTCTAGCACAATGCTTTTCTCCCTCTCTCTTCAGCCTTCTTGAAATTATACCTTGATCACATTTCCACTTCCTCACCTCTTACAGCCTAACATTCTCCTGCTTTCTCCAGGATGAGAGTCAAAGGCTGGTCTGACAAGGACAAGGAAGATGTGAGACTGGCCAAGCCAATGTCCTTTTCAAAGAGCAGGGGACCCTTGGAACTCAATCACAGCCAGCCTGTCCCGCGAAATGGAAACTACCACCAGCTTTGCCCACTCAGCCTTGGCAGACTCTAGGCATTGCCCTGTGGCTGTGGTCCTCAGTGAGGCGCTGGTCAGCTCCTACGGCTGCTCCCTGGATCTACAGAATGTGGGGCTCCAGAGCAGGCCCGGAGGATCTGCATTCTTGACCACTGGTGCTTTTGATGTGGTATACCCCCTTATACCTCTGCAACATTCCCATACTGGGCTGGTCTGGCCCAGCTTACCACATCCTGTTTGTGACACTGAGGGGAAAGTCTCAGCTATGTTGGCTCGGTGTTAGAGATCAGCCTGACATCACTGTAAAATGATTCCCATCATTGTGGGCTTTGCAGTTGTGGGCATGGGCCAACACCTCCTGTTTGCTTCACGTTCAAAGCAGTGTGATCTTGAACATAAGCCCCTAAGACTCTGTTTCCTCGTCTGTGAAATGGGAATGGTAAGAAAACTGATCTTGCAGGACGGCAATGCATTCAGAGGCCAGCAGGGGGGTTTGCAGAGGTAATTAGGTGTTAGCAAGTGCTGCCCTGAGCCAAATCTGCCTCCATAAGACTTGGCTGACCAGGTACTGGTTCTGTCCTCGAGCCTGCCTCTTCCTCTGGCAGATCTTCAGATCATCTCTGGAGCCTGTGACCCTGCCCCTCCACATCTCCTCTCCAAGCGAAACATCCCCATGGACCCACAAGAGCTGGCTGTGTTTGCCATCCCCGGAGGTATCTCATTTTACAGCTGGGCAAACCCCAGCATGCCAAGTTCCCGTCCTTGCAAAGTCATGCAGTTACAGAAATGTCTGGGCAGCAGGTGGCAAAATGGTGTTGTTATCGGAACCACACAGATAATCATGCTTTGCTTCTAATCATCCTCCATCTAGTCTGTGTTTTGTCATTTACAAGGGGCTTGCACATTCCTTACCTCGTTTGGTCCTCCATCGCCCCGTGCAGGGGGATTTAGATGGTAATACTGATGCTGTGCTCTCAGGTAGCACGCTGCCCTTTCTGAAACATTTCTACATCTCTTACTGCACTGGCTCTCTGTCACACCCTCGGGAAATAAAAGAGCAGGAATTATCAGATGAAGAAATTACAAAACAGAGAAGGCAAGTGCTGGTCCAGATCCCACAGAGCCATTGACACATTCAGGCGTTGGACAGGCCTTGGACTGGGACTCAAAGTCCCTTCAACACTTGCGCTGGTCCTTGGCCTTTCTGCTACTTTTCTGAACAGGTGAGCTTCTCCCCTGCCTCCTGGGGTGTTAGTATAAAAGTAGCAAATAATGTCTGAAAATTGTGTTCTAGTCAATAAGAATTACATATACATCCAGAGCTTCTGCTTCTTCTTCTTCTGAGCTGAGTCATTACATCCTTTGCTCAAGGGCAAGGTCTAGTTACCACCACCACACTTGTGTGCACCTGCCAGCTAGCAGAAAGCCCTGGAACATGCACTTCCAGGGCTTTCAGGGCAGACAGGATGGTGACCATGGCCCAAGCTCAAGTCCAGGCTGAGCACTCCTCCACCAAGTGGGAGTCAAGAGACTTGGCCATCTGTGGGCTTTCTTCCTTTTGCCTTCTGTTCACTGGCAGACCCTAGGTTTGGAGCTGTGGCTTGAGCCTGCCAGCCTCCCCAATGACTCCTGCTCAGGCCTTGGCTGGCCTGCAATTGCCCGAGGGAAAGAAGAGATACAAAGTCCACCCAGCCTCATGGAGGGGATTGCTTAAGTTGGGGACATGGTCCGCCTTCTTGGATATGGTCTGTTGGCTCAGGAGATGAGACAGAGGGATGGGAAGCCAGGCTGCCCACAGAAGCTCTGCACAGGAGGATCAGCAGGGGGGCATCCTACCACCACTCCCCGGTGGGAAGAAGGGGAGGTGGAAGCTTTTGAGACGGAATCACAGCATGGATGGGAGACCAAATGTGGGTTGGGCAGGGTTGGGCAGATTCGGAGTGTATCTGTGGGGATTGCTTCAAGGAAGTGAAGCAGGGAAGGAAAAGGAGCAGGAGGGCTCTGCCTCTGGCTCTTTGCTTTCTCTTCCCCGTCCCTATTTCAGGCTTCTATCTTTTGGTTATTGTGGGTACCATTCTCTCCCTATTGTATTTTTTGTAAGCCACTGTCTTCACTAAAGTTTACCTCCTGAATTCTGTGTATGAGGTGATGGATCAAGAGGTGAATTCAGGAATCCTAAGTGACTCTAGGAAGGCAAGTTCAGATTGAAGCCAAGGCAGGGGAGGAAATCATACCTCGTGGTCCCCAGGATCCAACGGGGAATAGGAACAGGCAGGGGGCAGGCATGAGGAAGGACCGTTATACCCGTGCCCAGGACACCTGCCCCTGGTGCTTTCATGTTTTCATGAAGCTTGTAAGCCGAGATTGACTTTTCATTTTTCTCCTTACTCTCAACGAGGCTTCCCTACCCTTAATACATTGTTCTCTCCAAGATACATCCTTCAAGGGCTAGAATCTTGAGTGAGCATGTAATGAGAGCTGGCAGATTGGCTTCCCAAGATCGAAAATGCTTTGGAAGATGTTCAATCTTGGGCAACATTGCAGGAAGGAAGCTATCTGGATTTAGCAGAGCTGGATTCAAGTCTTGGTCCTACTTCGTCTGAAAAATTAACATACTTTATTTTTTACAGTAGTTTCAAGTTCACAGCAACAGTGGGCAGAAGGGACAGAGATCACCGTGTACTCTGTGCACGAACAGCTTCCTCCACTGTGGACATCCCCCACCAGCGTGGTGCACTTGTAGTGACTGGTGAACCTACATCAACACGGCATTATCACTCAAGTCCATAAAAGACTGAAGAATTCACTGTTGTTGTTGCACATTGTTCAGGTTTGGACAAATGGATAACGTCTTGTATCCATCACTGACAGAGCATAAACGGCAATTTCACTGCCCTAAAAATCCTCTACAGTCCACCTGTTCATCCCTAAGTCTTCTCCAACCTCTGGCAAGTACTGACCTTATTGTTGCCTCCACACTCTTTGCCTTTTCCAGAATGTCCTATGTTCGAATGGCCTTACGTTTTTATGATGAGGCCGAACCATGTGCAATTGGCATTTAATATAGGTCAATGTTGGCGATTTCGTGCGGCTTCATCTAATAGCTGGGGGGATGCTGGATGTGTCACTGGGCATGTCCGGTGCCCTCCTGCCTGTGTCCGTGGGTCCCGCTGTGGAATCAAGCCCCTCCTGCCACCCCAGCACCCCTACTCGGTCCCCAGGTCCGGTGGTGTTCACCTCTGAAATCTCTGGAGCCGTGCTTGCTTTCTCCACGGTCTTCCTCGTGTTGTCTCTGTCCAGACCCTCATCCTGTTCTGGTTGAGCTCTTGCAAACACCCGTGAGTGGCTTCCATGCCTCCTGCCACAAGCCGCGGTAATGTTTAAGACCTAGCTCCAGACCAAGGTAGATCCCCGACGGATTATTCTGTGCTTGACAACTTCATCGCCTTGCCGCCTTGCCCCTGCCCGAGACTCGAGGCTTCAGGGCGCGGCGGCGGGGCCACCAGCAGGGTCTTTTGCTCAGGACCCTCCTTACACCTGCTGCTCTGCCCCCTGCTGTCCGTCTGCAGATCTGGGCACTCAGACCTCACACCCTCCCCGCCTCCCCCATGCTCAGCGCCCTTAGGCACCTTCTGCCATCCCTGTCCTAAGGCCCGGCCATTTCTTCCCTTCAGCCTGAAAACAACCCTCTTCATCACCCAGGACCCAGCTCATCCCTCCTTGCCCTCCGCGCCCGGGGCTCTCAGCATCTCTGCTGTCTGGGGGACTCCACCCTGTGCTGGGCCCTGAGCCAGGAGGGGGCTACTGCCTCGTTCACCTCCGCGCTCCCAGGGCCAACACTCGGCAAACACCGGTGATGCCTCCCTAAGCAAGCCCCCACGGGGACACGGGGAGCGCGCGGGTACCTGAGCACGGAGGCAGGGGCCGCTTCCTCCTGAAGCGGAATTGCAATGCCCGGACATCTCCGCTTCTCAAAGCCCCACAGTTTCAGACAACAGTCTTGGGGTTGGATTTCAGGCGCGATTCTGAGAGTGTCACGTTAGATCAGGTCCGGTTAGCGAGCTGGGCGCCTCAGGATGCCACGCGCCATCGCTCCCAGCGGCGGAAGTGCGTGCCCGCGCGTGCCCGCGTGCGCATGCGTGTGCGTGCCCGTGCGTACCCGCGTGCGCATGCGTGCGCGTGCCCGTGCGCGCGGATGCGCGTGTGCGGGGCGTGGCTGACGGGTAACCAGAGCTCCCGCTGGGCGGGTCAGCAGAGGCCCGGCGCTGATGCCGTGATCGCTGTTCGGTCGGCGCCATTCGGTGCTGCCTCGGATCCACTGTGGACCCCGGGCCCTCGGACCCAAAGCTGGCGGAGGAGTGAAAATGAGAAAGACATCAGATGGTCTGATTCGTCTGGTGACGGTGCAGTGGAGTGGAGTGGAGATCTCGAGTGTCCTGCCGTCTTTCTCCCTGACTACAGTTTCTTCTGTTCTCCTAGGACATTTGGGAGCTGTCTCTAGAAACTACCGACCTCTGCGCCTCCGTCCTATTTCCCCGGTCGTCGGGGCCTTAAGGGCTACGGGTCACCACACGGGCCAAAAGAGCCTCCCTCTGCTTTTGCTCGGAGGTGAGTGCCGCGGACAAATGGGCTGACCTAAGCGCATGCGCGGTCGGCATCTCCCGCAGCAGCGGGACAGCGCCCCGTCCGGTGGGTTCACAGCGAGCGTAGATTCCGCCGGGGCTGAGGCCCTCGTGCACCTGCACCTCGTGCACCTCGTGCACCTCGTGCACCTCGTGCACCTCGTGCACCTCGTGCACCTCGTGCACCTCGTGCACCTCGTGCACCTCGTGCACCTCGTGCACCTCGTGCACAGTGATCTGGTGGAGGCCCGGCGGGATCTGGTCGGCAAGGCTTCCCAGGCAGCGTGGGCTGGGGGGCATCTGAGGAAGACGGGATCTAGACTCTGCCAGCGAGCGGGGCTGTTCCCAGCACGCCGGGCGCAGAGCCCTCAGCAGGCCGCGACCCTGCGACGGGATTCCAATTGTCGTTAACATGGGGGACTCGGAGATTGTTACTTTTTATTTTTTTAAGAGGTTTTATTTATTCATGAGAGACACACACAGAGATCTTTTTTTTTTAATGTGTTGAAAATGTTATTAACATTTAGTTTAAAAAGCTTTACACCCGTGCCAAGCCAACTCATAGAAGGTTCTCAAAGAAGTTACCCATTAGGGTTTGGTCCTTTGTTTAGAAGTCGTGGGGCCCTGGTGTATTTTTGTTAAGCGGTTTAAGAATTCATTATCTTGGTCCAGGGCTGGTAATATTGCACCACTTTCTTCTCCCTCACAAAAATGGTTCTCGATAATGTTCAAAGCAGTCAGGGCAACCTGAGGATTCTCATGAAGTTGCAAAGCCTCGATTTTATCAATGCCACCAATTTCTTCTACCGGAAGACACAGATTTTCCTTCTCTGAAAGCTTCTCTGCTGCCTGGAGGATAAAAGAGATGACATCAAGGATGATGATAGCAATTCTGGTGTCTTGGATGGTAAGCAGATTCACCAGTGGCTCCAGGACTCCAGAGTGGACAAGGTGGATCAACTGGTCTATGGTGCCTCCAGTTGTGAAGGTAGCCACGGTCCAAACAGCCTCTTTCTGGACTTTAAATTCTCCATTTTTTAGCAGAGCCACCAAGGGAGGCAGCATGCTGCAAGCGATCAGCCGCTGGATGTGTTGTCAGGCAGAGGGAGACGCAGACTCCATGCAGGGAGCCCGACGTGGGACTCGATCCCAGGACCCCGCCTGTGATCACGCCCTGGACCAAAGGCAGGCGCTCAACCCCTGAGCCGCCCAGGTGCCCCAGATTATTACTTTTTAAAATTTTGTCTTCACATGTTTGTAGGCTGTGTACAAGCTTATTTTTGGAGTCTTCACCCTATAATAAGTAAAAACGTACCTATCTCCCACAGTAAAACACAACGCCCAGCACATCCTCACTCTTTCCTTCCCAACACGCAAATGAAAAGTTTTGTTTTATAGAATTCCATTTCTGGTGTTGTATTTCATGTACATTTTTGTTAGAGCAGTCTAAGTTGTTTCAAGGCAACCTAGCTGAGGTAGGTTGAGTCTTGCAAGGCATGTATAGCTAACAGTGGAGAAGAAAAGCACAAAAGTGGGTATTAGGGACTGAATTGCGGCCCCATGACCTTTAGGTGTTGAAGCTCTAGCCCCCAGTATGACTATCTCTGGGGATGGGGCTTTTCAGGAGAAAATTAGAGTTAAATGAGGTGGTGAGGGTGAAGCCCTAATCCAACAGGACTGTGTCCTTCTAAGAAGAGGAAGAGACACCGGTGTGCTTTCTCTTTATGCGCAAAGGAAAGGCTGTGTGAGAAGATGGCCACCTGCTTGCCAGGCAGAGAGGCCTCAGGAGAAACCAAACCTGTTAGCACCTTGATCTTGGCCTTCCAGCCAAAAGACCCTACAATGTAAGCCCTCCTGTATGCAATGTTTTGTGACAATAGCCCTGGCAGCCTGATACAGTTGAGTATTTTATGATCTTCTCTTGCTCTCTGTTGATGGAAAGTGCTCTATGAACATTTTCTTATCTGATCCTGGGAGAAGTTCATTGAAATGGCAAAACTTTTTAAAGGGACCAAATGGAGAGAACTATTTCCAAGGATGCTTAAGACTTGCTGACTCGGCTAAACCTAGCAGACATGTCACTTGGAAGCAGCCTCCTCTGCTGTGAGCTCTTGCCTCCCGGGGAGCAGCCACTTGGAGTTTTCTAGGGGGGAGGGTTCCCAGGTGTGCCTGATTTACCTGTATGCCAATGTATCTGTGCACCGATGTACCTGCAGAGTGTTACTTTGTGCTGGTGGACCGGCCACATATGTATCTTCTGCTCTGATGGAGTGATTGCGGAGCTTCCCCAGCTACTTAATTCCTGCCTGTCATTGGTTTGGCATTTGAAAGTGAAATCACAGACCTGGATGCTGGCCAGGCTTTGGAGCTTGCTCTCCCCATGTCTACCTTTCAGTTTATGTACCTGTTTGCTTACTCGTAAGTTGAAGTGCACCCTGCTGCATTTCACAAATAATCCAGCAAATCCTTGAGATTTATTTTAAGGATTGATTGGAAAAGTCAATGTTGTACACGAAGGATTAAAACAAGAAATATTTGGAATCCGCTTATGTATCTGTTATCTCAAAGCCAAGTCTTGATTCCTCCAAAAATATACTGCCACAAGCAAAAAGACTATACACATTGTATAGTCTATATCATGGGAAGAACGCGGGGCTGGCCCTCAGAAGACTTAGATCCTGATCTGAATCTTGCTGCTCACCGATGGTGTCACCTCGAGTTAGAGAACCTTCTCAGGCCTTGGGTTGTGCTTTCTTTCTTTCTTTCTTTCTTTCTTTCTTTCTTTCTTTCTTTCTTTCTTTCTTTCTTTCTTTCTTTTCTTTCTTTTAAGTAACTTTTGGTGAAAACCATATAAAATAAATGTGCCATCTTAACCATTTTAAAGTGTATAAGGTAGTAGTATCGCCTATATGTATATTGTTGTGCAACAAATCTCTAGACCTTTCCATCTTGCAAAACTGAAGCTCTGTTCCCGTTGAACACAAATCTCTACCCCCACTTCCCACCAGCCTCTGACAGACACTGTTCTACTTTTTTTTTTTTTTAAAGAGAGCTGGTGGCAGGAGTAGAGAGATGGGGGAGATAGAGAATATCAAGCAGGCTCCACACCCAGTGCAGAGCCTAATGTGGGGCTCCATCTCTTCACTCAGGTATCATGACCTGAGCTGAAACCAAGAGTTGGATGCTTAACTGACTGAGCCACCCAGGCACCCCTCTACTTTTTCTGTTTCTAAGATTTTGACTGTTTGATGTTTTTTGGGTTTTGTTTCTGTTCGTTTTCACACTCTTAACAATACCCATCCACAAAAAAGAAAACCTCATTTTAACCTTTTCAGCTTCCAATCTATGAGGCTATGTTGTGTCAAGCCCTGAGAAACTGCTTTGGAAACTGGATAGCACTTGGAATGCCAGGTATTATAGCAAATCAATAATCTTGATGTAAATCTGGCATTTGGCTTAATAAGTGTAACCATCTGGTTATTTTCAAATGTCCAGAATTTTGATGGTGTGCATACCGTAACAATTATGAGGAGAGCTACAAAAACTCATTGAAAAGCTATATTGTTCAGAAACCTTTTGGGTTTAAATACAGATGAGTTAATGCTGAGTGGGTAGTTATTACCTGGGTTAGTTCCTTATCTCAGAGTATCCAAGTTCTGCCCTCAGGACGGTGTGGTTGAATCCTGCCATCCCTTCCCACAGCCAACTGGTTCCCAAGGACAAATGAGGATGTGCCTGTGTGGATGCAGGGAGAAAATGGGACAACTTTGAGAAATGGTACAACTTCCAGGTCTTTTTATAGTTCATTCTTTAAAATTCTGTTTTTTGTGTTTTGTAAACTACACAGTATATTGATACTTGGGTCCATGTAAGTAATTTATAAACAAATAAATACACATGCATTGAAGTGCGTGTTCTTTTTGTTTGCTTGGTTAGTTTGCTTTAAATTAAGGGCAGGCAGGTATAAAATGTATCAATCAGTAACTTACCTCTAATGTCAATCATTCAGGATTCTCTAGAAACAATAGAAGAGATACTCATTTATATATTTATAATTATTATATATTTATATAATTATATAAATAGTATATACATACATACACATATATAGGAAGAGATTTACTTTTTATTTTAAGAAATTGGCTTATGCAATTGTGAGGGCTGGCAAGTTTGAAATCTGTAGGGCAGGTTGAAAATTCAGGCAGGATTTCTTTCTTTTTTTTCAGAGATAGAGGGAGAGAGTGCCCAAGTGAGGGGGGAGGGGCAGAAAGAGAGGGAGAGAGAAAGAATCGTAAGCAGGCTCCCCACCTACTGTGGAGCTCCGCGTGGGGCTCCATCTCTCTGCCCTGAGCCCAAGTCAAGAATCGGACACTAACCAACTGAACTACCCAGACACTCCAACAGGCAGGATTTCTATGTTAACAGTCCTGAAGCAGAATTTCTTCTCCAGGAAACCTCAGTTTTGCCCCAAGGCCTTCAACTGATTAGATGAGGCCCACCCACGATATCCAAGGTAATCCCCCTTACTTTAAGTCACCTTAATGTAGAGGCTAACCACATGGACATGCTACCCTTACAGCAAAACCTAGGTTAGTGTCTGATTATAGAACTGGATACTGCAGCCTAGCCCAGCTGACCCATCACACTATCCTAATGCCAGGTTTCTTGTGATCTGGCACCAGTCTGTCCCTGCTCTAAATCCCCTCTGTGCCATTTCCAGATTCAGTTTACTACAGCACATCTCTCCTCTGCTTGATGTCCGTTATTGCTAGATGAAGGCCACATCCTTGGACTGGCAGCATTTGCTGTTCTGTAGACTATTGCACGGCCAACCCCTGCCTCCACTCCTAGCTTTTTGTTATAATGAACTATCTCATTCATATAATTCCTGCTCCCTAATACCTCTCACCCCATCCACCATCACACCTGGGTTTTGCTGACAATGAGCCCTCTTGCGCATGGCTAGGGGCATATCTCCCCCTTCCAGGTCAGCCTATCAAAATCCTGCTCCTTGGTCAACATGTCCAGTGTCCAACTCATTACCTTACTTCAAAATGTGTGTCTTTTATGCTATTTCTGGGGCCCAGTTAATGTATTCCTTCCCCGTGCATGGGCTAGGAATTTCAAATAAAAATTTAATAGATGGCAGACTGAGGGAAGATATTTCCAAAGCCAAAACAGTCAAGGGAATAATTTCTAGAATATACAAAGAAATCCATCAAACCAACACACAAAGATAAGGAAAGCCAATAGAAAAATGGTCCAAAGATATCCCAAGGCAATTCACAGAAGAGGAAGCCCTTGTAGGCATCAAGTCTATGAACAAACGCTCATCAAGCTCACCACTAATCAAATAAGCAAAAATTAGAACAACACTGCAATACCACTTTATAACCATCCAGATGGCAAAAGTCAGAAAGGTAGGTCATACCTAATGTTAGGTAGGATATGAGTAATTTTGTGTCTTTCCTTGTCTCCAACCATCCCTCTGTGGGCTTGGGATTCATGAGACAACTTCACTGAGGCTTGTCTCTGAGCTCATACCTGCAAATCTAATGCATTGTTAGACATCGTTACTTTAAAATTCCATTGGTTTATTAAACACATGTTCAAAGCAGGACTTGAGCTGTGCTTCTCCAAACGTGATTCTTCTCCTCTGTTTGCAAAGGGCCACCTGTCACCCACACATTTACCTAAATAATTCCAATTCCTAATTCCTTCCTCCCCATTGCCCCTCATCTGTCACAAACTCCTTTATGTGAAGTTCACCACTTCAGTATATTTGACATCTGTCTCCCACGTCCCATCCTTTCCAAATGCTACCCTAGCTCATCGTCATCTCTCACCTGGATTACTAAAATTGTTTCTGGTTTATTTCCCCTGCCTACACTCTTGCTAACTGATGTCATAATGAGTGCTTTGTAGTTGACAACCACTTGGACATAGGACTGAGTAAGATGGACTCTCTGACCTCAAGGAATTCGAGGGAGGGAAGGACAGGAAGGACAAATACGCAAATCATTGCAATCCCCTTCCCGCCTCTGAGAAGCTTATGGTGACAGAGAGGGTGACCTGTGTTTACTATGGGAGCAAAGAGGAAGTGGACCCAGTGCTAGGGACAGCCCATCCTTTATAAGCCAGGCATCTGATCTTCCTGAAATGCAAGTCTGATTGTATGCCTCTGGTGTTAACCCTCTCTCAGAAAGACAATTACCATATGGTTTCACTCATATGTGGAATACAAGAAACAGCACAGAGGATAAGACGGGAAGGCAGGGAAAACTGAATAGAAAGTAGGAGACAAACAATGAAAGACTTAACTCTAGGAAACAAACTGAGGGTTGCTGGAGGACAGGTGTGGTGGGAGGGTAACTGGGTGATGGGCATTAAAGAGAGCACAGGATGTGACGAGCACTGGGTGTTTTGTTGTTAAGATTTTATTTATTTATTCATGAGAGAGACGCACACACACAGAGGCAGAGGCAGAGACACAAGTAGAGGGAGAAGCAGGCTCCCTGCAGGGACCCCAATGCCGGACTCAATCCTGGGGCTCCAGGATCATACCCTGGGCCAAAGGCAGATGCCCAACCACTGAGCCATCCAGGCGTCCCAGCACTGGGTGTTGTATGCAACTGATGAATTATTGAACTCTACATCTGAAACTAAGGATGTACTATAGGTTGACTAATTGAATTCAAATTAACAAAAGAAAACAAAACAAAACACTCTCCCAAGGCTTTCTGCTGCTTCTAGGATGAAATCCTCAACGTGGTGTAAACCCATGCATGGGCAATCTTTGCCTACTTTCCAGCTCCTTTATGAACTCTCTGGCTGTGACAAACTATTCACATCACACATACAAACCATCCTTTCTTTTGCTACTTGGTGGGCCAACCTGTAGCTCCCACCATAATTTGAGTAGTAATTTGGGTTGGTGAAAATTAGCTACGGTTCTGAAGAAGTTGCATATCAAATATCCATAGTCTCCCCCATCACTCCCGTGCTTAAAGATGAACAGCAATCATCCAACGGACATTATGTTCATCATATACAGGCAACGTGCGATGCATTCTGCTCAGCATTGTCGGGAGGCAAAGAGGAGTGACCATACTTAACCAGCTGCTCTCCTGCATCCTTAACTCTACATGCCATCCTTCCTACGTACACAGCCAACCCCTGTAGTACCCACCCCAATGCTGATGTCCTAATGCAGACATACCCCCTGATTTAGCTTGGCATGATGTGTGGCATGGCTCAGGTACTCAATAAGTGTGCTAAGTTAATGAGAAATAGTTCTTGTTTCCTAGAAACCCATAATTCTCTATGGATTATGAAGTCAAGTCCAAATTTTCCAGCAAAAATTTAAAACCCCAGGATGCCTGGATGGCTCAGTGGTTGAGCTTCTGCCTCCAGCTCAGGTCATAGTCCCAGGGTCCTGGGATCGAGTCCTGCATCAGGCTTCCCGCAGGGAGCCTGCTTCTCCCTCTGCCTGTGTCTCTGCCTCTCTTCTCTCTCTGTGTCTCTCTTGGATAAATAAATAAAATCTTTTAAAAATAATTCAAACGCTTCTAGACATAGTCCCCACCTTACCTCATCATCTTCTCTGCTTTGCTAACACAGATCTGTGTCAGCCAGCCCGATTCTTGATTATACATCAAATAGACCATGCTTATTCATTTATTTCAAAAGTGCTCATTGAGATGAATATTGAAGATGTATGTTGAGAACCTACCACATGCCAGGCCCAGGTCTAGATGCTCAGGATAAAATAATGAGAAAATCAGACACGATTCTTGCCCTACTGGCATGCATAGAACGAGAAGGAAGCTAACCTTAAGTAAATAATAATTCACATTGGGAAAGCTCTATGAGAGAAGCAGACAGCCCTATGAGAGAGCGTAATGGGGTTGTTCAGGCCGATCCCCTCTCTGGGATATTTACTGCCTCCTCTCTGCCGCCCTTAATACCACATCTGTTTTATCCATTTAAGCCCACAGCTCACTTAGGGGAAGTCTTCCCAGATTCCAACACCCCCCTTGACATTTAACATGTGCATCCCCAGACAAGGGCAGGCCCTTCTGACCAGCAAAGCTGCACCGAGCACCTGCCCTGGTGTCTGAGCCACAGTCATGGTAGAGTGTGGGCACTGGGCCTACAGTAATCCCATCATACAGGTGTTTCCCCAGTGTCAGAACCAGGCTCATAGGCCTACGGTGCAATTTCTGGGATCTAATGCACTTTCATATACTAAGGCAGCCCAACCGAGCTGATTGCACAGCTCCTGCCCCCTTTCACCCCTGCTGACTTGTCCCTACCCAACCCACCTGTGTGTTGTCATGACTAATCTTTCTCTTCCCACCAATCTCAGCCTGAAGGGTTCCAGTTAACTTATATTTTACTCATTTGTAATCGTTTAAGTGTTCCTTGCCGATACTTAGGACGGGTCTCTCAATCTCCAAAGCCTAGCAGACCCCACCTGGGAATAGATCTGTTGGTTGGGTCTCTTTGGTGAGGCAGTGGGAAATTTTTCCATAACAACCAGTGTGCTAGGCCATCACAAACAAATATTTGGGAGCTGTGGGTGGAGGGGTCAGGAGGAAATTCGTGTTTGGGATACTATATATCACACTGCACATTGATCATTTCTAATTTTTATTTTTACTTTTTGACAGAGAGAGAGAGAGAGAGAGAGAGAGAGCGAGCATGAGCAGGGTCAGGGCCAGAGGGAGAGGTAGAGAGAATCTTAAGTAGGTCCCACATCCAGCATGGAGCCCAATGTGGAGCTTGATTTCATGACCCTGAGATCATGACTTGAGCTGAAATCAAGGGTAGGACGCTTAACCGACTCAGCCACCCAGGCACCCCTAATTATTTCTATTTTTAAGAATTCCTACAAGATAATATAATTATGCCCATTTTTACAGATGAGGGAAATTAGGACAGAGAAAAGAACAATAGTTTGGCTAAGTGCTAATTCTTGGAGGACGGTCATATATTTAGGTAAGTGATTTTGACACAGTAAAGGTTTGCGCAGAGTGAGAGTGCCCTGATTTGAGATTCCATCAGAAGCATTTGGAAGACTTATTCAACCACAGGATACTGGGCCCCACCCCAAGAGGTTCTGATTCAGTAGCCTAAGAATTTACATTTCCAGCAAGTTCTCTGCTGCTGCAGCTCCAGGGACCACACTTTGAGAACCACTGCTAAGAAACATGCTGTGAGTGCAGAGGAGACAGAAACTGCACTGCTTTGGGGGCATTTCAGGAGAGGCCTTGGCTTGGGCGGTGAAGGGTGTATGGGAGGCCACCAACCCACCCACACATCATCAAGCCCAACAGATGCAAGGCAAGCTCAGGTGCAGCGAGCAGTCCAACGGGCCATGCGTTAACTGGGACAGCTCTGCAGAGCTTGCCCTGGCAGATGAGGAGCCTGGCCAGCCAGCTTGGGGCCAGACAGGGAGCCGTGCTAAGTTTGGACTTCATCCTCTGGGTACTGGGTTTTTAATCAGAAGAGTAATGCAATTCCCTTTGCCTAATTGTGTTCTAATTGTTCATTTATTAAAGATAAAAAGGCATTAATCATTAAGTGTGCCAAGTAATGCTAAGGGTAGAAAAATCTCACAGTCTGTAAGAGTCATGCCCGTACGTGGAACCTTCCCGGCCCTTTGCAACAGCAGTGCATGCATGATCTCGCAGGCCTGATCTCACTCCCAGCAAACAGTTCTTGCAATGGATGCTCCCGCTATCCCATTTGAGGGATGGGGAAATCGAGGTTTACGGAGGCAAAGGCACACTACCTGAAGTGGCTGAGTAGGGATGCAGGTTTAAGTTTAAAGGATTGGTTTTGCCATTTCAACTCCAGTTTTCCATCCAGCATCCTTGAGGCTAAGGACTGTGTCTCTAAGTTCCCTTTCATCCCCAAACTTGTTGCACCTGATCCAGAGCTGCCCCCGCAGTGCTCGGGAAGGGTAGCCCTAGCTGGCCAGACAATCCTGCCCCCCACCGCCGCCCCCCCACCGCAGGTGCCCTGACCTCCTCTCACAAAGGCACCAGGCAGGCAGGAGCTACAGCTTGTTATCTGGAGGATCTGTGGTCTTCAGAGTGCGGGAATGTCATCCCGAGGGGACAGGCAGGATCTATCACTGTCAAACCCGAAGGCCCTTTTTTATTCTTGCAAACTCAGGGCTTTTCAGATCTTTGAGGCTGATCAGAGATAGAGCACTACAATAGCGGACTTAAATCTCGGCAAGCGGGGAGGCGAGGCAAAGAGAGGTACCACGCTTAAAATAAAGTACACTGACTCTTTTTGGGAAGATAAAACATAACTCCTGGTGCACGCCGCACAATAAAAGCCCTTGGAGAACAGAGAAGATCTTTGTCAGGGATTGTATCTCATTTAGCACCATTGTTTCACCGTGTTCCTTTCGGAGTGGAAGCGATTCATCTTGCTTTTGTTTCACGCTGCCTTTTATTTTTCCCTTTCACAGAAATCTCTCTTCCATTAGCCGGCGAGCGCCTTTCCTTTCCCTGCTCTCCACAAACAGGACTTTCATCCTCAACGTGTTTATGCTCTGCTCTCGCAGGCCAATTCAATGATTTTCCTCCCCCATTTTGTCAAGGAGAGACTCAGACAATACAGACAAACCTGCTGTGAAGTGGGTTTGAAAAAATATTGTAATAATTCCATTCTTTGGTGTGTGTGTGTGTGTGTGCTCGCGCACACGCGTGCGTGAAGCTACAAATACCAGAATCATTTATTCACTCAGGAGGCAATTGCAAGGATCTGCTAGCTGCTTTGCATGCATGAGGACAGCAAGTAACTGCTACACAAGGTAGTGACCGCACCAGGTGTACAGCCAAAGAAGAGGCTACACAAAAAGAGGTTAATTGAAGGTGCAGGAGCTGAGGAGCAAACCAACCCCATGAGAGATGTCTCCGGGGCAAATGCAGATGCTCTGTTTTCTGCATTTGGAGACAGAAGGATACAATTCGTAGAAACATGTATATACATCATTGTGCACTTTAGCAGAAGGCTTTCTGATACAACGGACTGAAATAACATGCACCTTATCACGTTATCTCCTTTGTCTCCAAGTAGCGTTGAGTAGGTAGGGTATGGGGAACCGAGGTTCATGGCCATTGAATGATGTTCAGAAATCTGCATTGCTCAGAAGTGCCAGAGCATGATTTCAATCTCAGATCTTTAGACAACGAAGGAGACTAGCCGGACTATGGACCTAGGCTGGCAGGTCAGTCTAGATTATCTCAGTGAAAAGTGAATGACATTTCCTGTATTTGAACTCTTCTAGAAGTTCCTTCCTAGTCCCTGACTCCTTGCCAGCCATCCACAGGGAATGCCTGGGCATCTGAGGGCCTCCTGGCCCGGACTCCGTGTTAAAGCAGCTTGGCAAGCCATGGCCTCCCACCCTCGGGGCATTGGGACAAAGCTGTTTGCTGCATTATTCTGAAAGATGGGGTGCTGCCAGCATGCTGGGGAAGTGTGGGGCCACGTCCGCAATCAGAGGTGTCCAGGAAGCTCATCTGGCTCTCTCTGTTCAGGTCTCTCAGGCTGCCGACTTCCAGAACCTCAGGTAGAAAGTAGAGGGAAGCTATGTATCCTAGCAATGGTCTCCCCAAACCCGCCACACCTTCCCTTCCTCCTCTGGGCTTCCGGGTGCCACGCTCATCTGGTCTTCCTCCTTTCCTCCTGTACCTGTGTGTGCCTGATGTGTTCTTTCCTTTACCTCTGGACCTGCAGATCTCATTCCCCTGTGTTTTTGTCTAAGAATTTTACAGTTTTAGCTCTTACATCTATGCCTTTGATCCAGTTTGAATTAAGTCTTGTACATGGTGTAAGGCAAGGGTCTAACATCCTTCTTTGACTTGTGAGCATTCCATCTTCCCAGCACCATGAGTTACATAAACGTTTTCCCATTGGATGGTCTTGGTATCATGTTGAAAACCATTTGCCCATCATGAGGGTTGATTTCTGGGCTTTCTATTCGTTTCCATTGGTCTCTATGTCTGTCTTTACCACCCATAGATGTTTTTCACCCCTAGAAGATAAATTTCTTGAGGGCAGGTGTTAGGCCAGGCTTCCTGCAGCCCAGTCCCTGGCTCAGCGGGGGCTCAGCGAATTTCTGGCTGTGGTATGTGCCCTTTCTTCCATAGCCTACATGCATGGCTCCTACTTGGCCTATACTAAGCACACAACCCTCCCTGGGCAGACACCTTTTCCTTTGACCTTGGGTCAGAGGGGCTCCCTCCTCTTGGTTTCTCCCAAAGTGATTCCCATATCTGCTGGGCTCACTTAACTGTGTCTTGTCCCATTCTGATTCTACTTATAATTGGTGATTTCTTTATTTGTTGTTCTTTTTTCCAGGTGTCATCTGCAGCCAACGTGTGTGGCCACTGACATACCACTGCACGTGTGTTCCTGTCCTCCTCAGAGCCAGGTACTGCAGTCCCTCCTGGACCCCTGTAGGGGAGGCACACCCACCTGCCTTCTGGAGTAGCCCTGCCTAACTTGAACCCCTGCATCTCAAATGCAAGTGAAGACCAAGGACAGCTAAGTTTTGCTCTGCTCCGGCCTTGTGCGAGCTGCATCTAAAGGCCATCCTGGTTTTTGTTTTTGTTTCCAGTCTCATAAATAAGGCCTCGGTAATGGCAGGAAGGGAATCCAGAGGGCAGGAACACAGCATTACATCATCACATTACCTCCAGTGATGCATTTTCAAGGCCAACAAACTCAATTAGCTTGTTGGTAATAGCTGTACCAGCAGTGGGACTCCTGCAGCCATTTGCTGGGTTCTGCGGCAGGGCACAGGACACAAACGACAGTGTGGCTCACCCTGCAGCACCACCAGCAAAGCTCTGCCTCGGTACCAAATGCAGATCATGTTAAATCATCCTTAACCGCTACTTGCAGATGTCTTTGGATTCATTTATATTTTGAGAAATAAAAGGCTGTTTGTTAACTGTGTCCTCATGATCTGGTACAGCCCTAATTCTTGGTCAACTTTGCTTTCTTCCTGTAAACCACCAGCCCTGAGACCCAGGGAGATTCTACAAGTCACTATGGAAATTGAGCAAGTGCCCTTACTCTGTCACTACGTCCATAGATTCATCATTCTCCGACACGTCAAAGACTCAGCCAAGCTTGCCTCTTGAGTAAGTTAGAGAAGGCAGAGAATTCTCACTCAGGAAGAGCAAGGAGGAAGGGCCCTTAGGATTCCTGAGGAGTCAAAATAATGTGATATTTTAGCCACAGCATCCTGAGGATGTGAATGTTTCGGTGGAACAGTCCTGAGGCTCTAACTGGTCTAACACTGTAATTGTACAGATGGGAAACCAGCAAAGGAGGCTAAGTGATGCCCTTAGGCCACATGGCTGGTTAGCAGCCATGCAGAATTACTATAAATAGGACCACCACGCATGTGCTCACAGAAGGAATGGGCTTGCAAAGCCCCTTCAGGGGGAACTCTGTCCCCCTGAGATGAGTTGGATTTCAAAGCTGTGCACAGTGGGTCTGCAGGAGCTCTTGACGTGATGCTTGGCTTTGGTCTGTAAATTCAAAAAACCCTATGGTTGGTGAACCTTACACTTTTAATGCTGAGCTCCTTGTGTGTGGTGACAAGTTGCAGCATAGCTATCTCACATTAAATTGGAGGCATCAAACTTTCGCTGCAGGAAGGTGAAAACTGTACTTCTCTCAAAGCGGTCTTGGATCTCCGGGGCATCTTTCGCCCTAGGATTGGTTTCCCACCCCTCTTTTAGAAACAAGAAGAGCTGATCCAAGGCCCCACCTTCCAACCACAGCCGCTTCCGTGGAGAACTCATTTAGAACACACGGGGGGGCCGGGGGGGGGGGCTCAGCACTATGTTCTCAATGCCTCATAAATCATGCATTTCCTTAAGAAGGATTTTAAGGGGGAGGAGGAATCGGCTGGGTAGAGCTTTCTCCTTCTCCCCTCGGGCGGACTAGCAATTGCTGTGTGTCTTGCACATCTTTTATCTATTTACGGCTCAGAGAAGCCACCAGAATGGGGATGCTGGTGACGTGTAACTCCCAAGGAGAAATCAGTCCAATTCATGAAGATTCCCCTTGTGCCCCCAGGATGTAGACATATTGTAGGATGCACTTTTGGGGGGGCTTGACTAAAATGTTGGCCAGGTTAGCAGACATGCCAAACAACAAAAGCAGTCATAATGCTTTTGCAGCCCTAGAACTCAGAATATTCCCCTGGATGTAGTGGAGCTCACATGGGTGTTGTGTCCTCCTTTATGCCTCCCTCCCTTCTTCCCTCTCTCTTTATCTTCACGACGAGGCCCCACGTGGTCCCCAGCAACACAGCAAATCAGGAGGCAGGCATGGGATCACATCTGGGCCATCACTTGAAAGTTGAGTGACCTCACATACATTATAGGACCGCTCTGCCTTTCACAGATGAGGGATAACAACAGGGTGGAGAAAAGATGGAATAAGATAATAGAGACAGAGTTCCTGAGGCAGCACATAACAGATTGTCGGCTTTCTTTCATGCTTTATTCAATAACAATTCTCTGGGCACCTCCTTGGCCAGCCCCGCTTCTAGATGACAGGGACACAGCACCAAATAAAACAGACATAACCCTGCTATTGTGGCACTGATGTCCTGGCCGAATGACAACTAATAAGTACTATTCATAGGATGGGCCGCAGTGACAGTTGCCACTGGAATGGGTCAGGGATCATGGGCCTGGGGGCCTTTGAAATATGCCTTGGGGGAAGGCCTCCCAAGAGGATGGTGTCACAGATATTGGGGAAAGGGTATCCCCAGCAGGGAGTGTGGTGCAATAGATGGTGATAATTTGTACACAAAGAAGAGCTGTGCCCATCTCATTGTCACACTCAGTATCACTAGGAACTCAAAGCCACATGGATCTAGATCAGGAGAACATAGAAGATGGATTTTGCCAGTTGGCAAGGAGAGACAAGGAAGGCAGGCCGATGAGTGTCCATTGTTGAGTAGCATATGGTACTAGGAGGTCATACTGTGTTCCCAGTATTTGGCACATTGTATAATGCCTCAGGGGTCGATGGAGGGTTGGACACAGATTCCAAGGCAGCAGTGATCAGAGAGGTAGAGGCAGGCAATTGTACATCAGGCTCAAAACCCTTCTGTGCAGAATTCAAGCCCCAGGAGACAGAATTCTAGCAGAGGGGGGAATCAGGTAAAGCCTGATTTCAGGATGTCTGGGGAAATAGATAAGGGAGCAAGAAGTGATCTGAGGCATAGGAAAATAAGACAATACACCTGCTATTGGAGTTGAGGTTCAAAGACAATCTGGTACTGGTAGAAAGTAGATCGGATGCTTCATAGGAAATGCATTGAGCAGTCCTTCCCAGAGGAAGCCCTGTCCCCCAGGCTTTGAGATGGACATCTGTCATTGTGTCAAGCACATGGGAAGTGCTCTGTAAACTCAGCTTCAACCACCTCATGCAGTATTCAGGCCTGATGCCCTTCCTGTGTAGAAATTGTGGAACCTAAAAGAAGAAGGAAAGAAGAAAGAAAGAAAGAAAGAAAGAAAGAAAGAAAGAAAGAAAGAAAGAAAGAAAGAAAGAAAGAAAAAGAAATAAATTTTGGAACTCTAACCCCAGTGCGAATGAGCTCTGTGCCTCCATGGGCTTTTCTCTTTCTCCAGCCAAGGGAGGGCTTTTATGTGGAGATGGTGGCTGTGCCTGTCCACATGGGCTGGACACCTTAGGTATGTTGCTTTATCCCTACTTCTTCTGTGAACTGACTCTTAGGCCAGCCACATGCCTCCTTTCCAAGTTTCCTGGATTAAGAGCAATGAAAATGTAACCAGGAGAAATGTGAGGGGACAGTTAAGCAAATATGAGGCAAGGTGGGAAGGACCTAGAGACTGCACTGCCTCTTTCCCCCCGTTCCTGACAGCAGGCAGCCATGCAGGTCCTCCTGGCCATCTCGAGCCCACACAGAACATAGTGCCCATTGGTACTGAGATGCATCCATGGCCACCAATGCCAGGCCAGTGTTCAATGACAAAGGAGGCCAAGTTCCATGAAAATTCACCCCCAAAGTGTCTTCACAATATGTGAACACAGGAGATGCTGGGAACATTCTTCACAAGACAAAGTACGGCTGGAGAAGGCTCTGGAAAGGAAACCAGTGAATATCCAGATAGAGCAGTGGCTCGTAGGAGGAAAAACCAGCTAAATGGGGACTTTGGGTAAAGAGGATAGATAACAGATGTAGATAGGTTAAAAGGAACCAACTTTGCATCTGAGAATGAGATAAAAGATCTAGGGATTTGAGTCATTTATGTCCCCAAGATCCTGGAGAACAAAGATAAGCAGGTCTGGATTGGTGATAAAGGAAATGAAGCATAGATGCTACAGATAATGGTAGGAGATGGTCATGGATGTCACTTTAGCAGAGGAAAGACAAAGGAGAAGGGGGTCTCCCCATGACTCTAGAGCAGGTGCCCCAGAGGGACAGAGCACATTGATGGGAGGAGGCTGAAATGCTGGGGGGACCAAAGGTCTTTCTCTTGCAGGTCAACTACAAGGGTTGGCTGGGGACCATGCATTTTTTTTTTCCTGGAAAGCTGAGGGTGCTCAGCTGAGCTCAGCAGAGGATCACTGGGAACTGGTGACTCATCACATACTCTTGGCTCATGGAGATGAGGGCAGAAACTTCTGACTTATTCTTGTCGTTGTTGTTGAGACCCATCGGACATATACTCTATCTCTTAAGAAGGACTTTGGGCAATGGTGGTGCTTTGTTGATAAATCCAAGGTCTCTGCAGAGGAGATGGTCCTGCATTGGTCCCAAAAGCTGAGGCATTGCCACTTCTGGAAACTACTGGCTGCAGCCAGAACTGCCCAGTGCTGATTGCCTGCCTTCTTGGACATGTTTCTGCATGCTGCCTGTCGCTGGGGGGCCCAACACTCTGCCTGCCTCTAGGTAATATTGTCTTCTCAGGGGTCCCAAGGCAAAGAAAATTCTAGGAGTCAGGGTCCTGCTCTGCTAACTACCGCCAGTCAGATACAACTCCAGTGGAATAATTGCTTAGTAGAAGAGTTCAATGTAGACTCCAAGAGGTCATACTGGAATCAGGCATTCCAACAAATTTATATTTTATGTCTGCTATGTGTGGGCCCTGGTCTAGGCACTGAATAGGTCAGTGAACAAAACTGAACAAATAGGTCAGTGAACAAAACTCAGCAAGAGCCACTACCTTGCAGAGCTTACATTCTAATAGACAATAAATGGTAAAGACATTATGTGGTGAAGATAGTAAGCTGAAAGGGAATAAGTTCCAGGGGTAGGTAAACAAGAGGTAAGGGAATTCTGGGGGGATTGCAATTTTAAATCAGGGTAGCCCTTGTGAGAAGGTGAGATTTGAGCAAAGACGTAAAAATAGGTAGGAAGTTAGCTATGGGAGTGCCAGGGAAAGCCCTCTAGGCAGAGGGAATAGCCAGTGCAAAGGCCCTGTGGCTGGAGCATGTCTGGCGTGGAACAACAAGGAAGGCAGTGTAGCTGGAGGAAGCATGAGGAGGGTAAAGAGATGAGGCAGAGAAGTTATGGGGACCAGAGTCCAGCACGCTTTGGAGGACCTTGTAGGCCGCCGTATAAATTTGCTTTTGCTGTAAGCAGGATAAGTGATTTTGAGCAGAGTGATCTTAAAAGAGTCACTCTGGCGGGCAGCCCCGGTGGCGGTGTGGTTTGGCGCCGTCTGCAGCCTGGGGTGTGATCCTGGTGACCCGGGATCGAGTCCCACATCGGGCTCCCTGCATGGAGCCTGCTTCTCCCTCTCCCTCTGCCTGTGTCTCTGCCCCTCTCTCTCTGAGTCTATGAATAAATAAATAAAATCTTAAAAAAAAAAAAGAGTCACTCTGGCTAATGGGATGAGCATAGAATTGCATGTACAGGGGGTGGGGCAAAGGCCAAATAAGAGAAACAATCAGAGAGGTTCTCAGGGGACATGACCACAGAAGGATTGCAGTAAATCTTGCTGCAGTGCCTGCTTGCTCATTTCTTGAGCAAGCAGAGGCAAAGATGGTCCATGGGCCAAGGCAGTCAGAGCTGAGGCACGTGGCCAGCCAGTGGATCAGTGGTCCTGGTCACAGCTTGTCACAGTCGGGAGATGCCGTGTGAAGCCAGGAGCTGAGACCTCAGAAGCGGATCAGGATGTGGAGTCCAAGGTGGGGCGGATGCTCAGAATCCACGACAGGTCTTCAGCAATGCCGGGGTGCCTGGGGGCGAGGGGCACTCACAGGTACGAAGCAGAGTCCTTTCTTTTAAAGGAGCAAGGCCAGGACCTTCCGTGTGGTCTTGGGGAAGTCATTTCCTCTCCGATTGATTTCTCAAGAGTGGAATTGGGCAAGTTGTAGGTATTACCTGTGAAAGCACCTGCAGATAGGCTTCACAGGGTGTAAAGTTGTGGTTCTCAAGCTTGCACGTGGAAATCACCAGGAGCCACTTAAAAGTACTGGTGCTGAGGCTTCCTCTCCAGAAGTTCTGGTTTAATTGGCCTGGGTGGGGCCTGGGCACTTTGTAAAGCTCCCCAGGTGCTCATCCACATTTTGCATCATCAGTCCCTTTAAACAATCCTTGTACCTGTTCCTAGACCCCTTGCCAGCACGGCTCCTGTGCATTCTGTCAGGGAGAGGCACTTAGCTACGACTGGGAAGGCCGAAGAGAAAGGAGGGGGCTATTCTAAGCAGCAGGGGCGGCAGGTTCATGGGCATCCGCAAACAGCAGATCCGGATTCTGCCCTAGGGCTTCAGGTGCCTTCCTAAGATCACCTGGTGCAGTTTTACCATCGGCCAACATCACTGGGGGCTACTCCCCTGCTTGCCAATTTCCAAAGCAGTCTTCTGACTTGTACGTGGATCCTGCAGCCCTTCGAGTGGTTCAGCCCCTAACTTCATTTCAGCAGTGACTTTACATGGAAAAGACACAGTGGCTTTTGTTCCCTGGCTGGGGCTCCAGAGGATTCTGTTGTGCAGCCTGGCCTGAGCACCATTATTGTCAACCTTTGGTTAAACCTTTATGGCCAGGAGCTTTATCCTCCTGACCCTAACCTGCCCTGATGGGCAAGAGCGGCCCCATCACCTGTCACTTGTTAGAAGCCACCTTTGGTGGATTGTTTGGGGGTCACAGAATCTTCCCCTTCACAAGGCAAGCCACTGACCCCCCCACCCAGAGGGAAGACAGTGTCTCTGCCTTCTTGAATATGGGCTGGCCTGGTGACTAACGTTGGCTTGTAAAACATGGCAGAAGTGTCATCGTGTGAACCCCAGAGCCTGAGTCCGCAGAGAGCTTGAAGCTCCTGCCTTTGCCTCTTGGGACTCCGGATAAGAAACCCCCAGGTAGGAAGCCAGTCTAGCTTTCTGGCAAGAAACCTAATGGCCATGTATGAGCTTCCATGGCTGCTGTCACAAGTTACCACAAGCTCTGTGGCTTAAAACAACACAGATTAATTTATAGGCATGGAAGCCAGAATCCCAAAATCAGTCTCCTTAGGATAAAATCAAGGTGTTGGCAGACCTGCCAATATTCCTTCTGGAAGCTCTAGGGGAGAACACTGTCCTTGATTTTTTCCAGGTTCTAGAAGCTGCCTTGTTCCTTGGGTCATGGCCCCACACCACTCCATCCTATACATAGATCATCATATGTCCTTCACTGACTCTGACCTGCCTGCCTCCCCCTTATAAGGACCCTTATGATCACTTTGGACCCACCTGGATAATCTGGGATAATCTCCCTATCTCTTAGTCTCATCTGCAGGAGCCTTTGTCGCCATGTAAGGTAACATATTCCCAGGTTCTGGGGATGAGGACATGGATGTTTTTAGGGGACCATTATTCTGCCAACCATGGGTGACCATGAAAATTTGCATTTGGACTAGAGAGAGCAAATGGACCAATGGCCCTATGTGCCATGCTCTGGAATCTACAGCCGTGTTAGTACAGAGGTCATGCTTCCCTGGCTGTTCCCAGTGATTGAGTGTGGCAGGATACTAAGGCAGACTTATTCCTGAGAGACATGAGACTCCTCTGATGGGACTTTCCATGAGCTTCGTGGAAGCTTCCCTAGACTCTTGCTCTAAGTCCTGGCCTGCCCTACCTCCCCTTTCTCCTTTCTCTCCCATAGGCATTGACCAGCATCACAGGCTGATGGCTCTCCAGGCTTCTCTGCTTTCCTTCCCATTTCCCCCTCACATAATTTTTCTCTAATAAACTTCTTGTATGTCAAATCCTGATTTGCTATCTTTTTGGAGGACCTGGACAGGAACACATCTCGCCGAGAGGTTCAAAATGCCTAGCCGACAGCTGGTGCTCCCTGTCCAGCCTCTGAGTGAGGCCAGCACGGACCTTCTAGTCTTTCTGACACACCTATAGATCACAGCCCCACTGAGGCATGAGGAGCCAGCCAAGTAACATCCCATCAATTGGACAGAAGTGCAATAGTTTTAAGTCACTATCTTTTGGGGATGCACAGAAGATTTATTTTTTATTTTTTTTTAAGTTTTTTTTTAATATATTTTTTAAATTTTTATTTATTTATGATAGTCACAGAGAGAGAGAGGCAGAGACACAGGCAGAGGGAGAAGCAGGCTCCATGCACCGGGAGCCCGACGTGGGATTCGATCCCAGGTCTCCAGGATCGCGTCCTGGGCCAAAGGCAGGCGCTAAACTGCTGCGCCACCCAGGGATCCCTGCACAGAAGATTTAAAGAAAATAAGAACCAAAGTGAAACTGGCAGAAAGCAGGATTTTGTGGGATAAAGAGTAGTACAATGAGGCCACCTCATGCCAAGGTGGCTCTCAGCCAGTGTTCCCTGGGCCAAGCTGTCTTTCTGTGACCTACTTCTGTCTACTTGACCTTGCACTACGGATCCATCATATGGCCATGTTCACACTTTGATTCTGGCCTCCCTAAGTCCTACCTCTGGATTCTGGCCCTGCCTCTACCTGGGGTCTTTGGTGCCCACTCATTCCCACCTTATCAATTACTCTCAGACTTGGGCTTTATGATGAAATTCTCACATTCTTGCTCCATCCTTTGCTGCCCATTTATCTGCTGCATCCAACCTGGCTCACCATCTCTCTGGTCTGGTGCTGGGCTTTCACCCTCTGGCTCCATCCTCTATCAGATGCCTAGGAAAATCTTAACATCAAGGAGTTGGCATCACGGCTGAGCTTTGGGGCTGGAACCTGGCTCAGCAGACTGTGGTCCTTTCCTTGTCAACATTGCACTGTCTTCTGCAATCTGAAGTCTGGCTTCTGATGCCCTCCTGGATCCCACTGTTCTTCCATGTGTTCTCTCCTGCTGACCTGTTTTCCAGCACATGAGGATATCACTGAGAATTTCAGCTTCTGCCAGCCAGTAAAGTGCAACCTGACTCAGACGCCTCTCTCTGCCTGACCCCACCGCATTGCAGCCTTCCCCAAGTCAGCAGCTACTTCTTCCAAGGGATTAGTCTGGTCTTTCCACTCCAGGGTGGATTATACCTACAACAGAAGTTATTAACTTGAGAATCCTTTGTATAGGAGGTTGTGCCTGAAACTGTTTTCAGGTGGCAGGAATGCACTTGATTTGTGGAGAGGCATTTTCTATTTGAGAAAATAAATTTAAATCCCTTTCTGCACTGTAGTAAGTAAACGGACTGTAGTATTGAAAAGCACTAGGAAAAACTAACTCTTAGGGGAAAAATGAATACTTTCCAATCATGGAAAAACAAAGGCACACAATGTCATGAATACAAGATACTCTTTTTTTGTTTTGCTTTTGGGAAATAAGATGTCCTAGGGATGCCAAGTAATGGGAAATCTATTAGTACCTGTCTTGACAGAAAGTGTTTTTTGACCTTAAGCTTCCTTTACATATCTTTAGGGTATTTAAAGAGATGGTGTTGGGCAGCCCCAGTGGCTCAGCAGTTTAGCGCTGCTTTCAGCCGGGGGCAGGGTCCTGGAGTCCTGGGATCGAGTCCCACATCAGGCTCCCTGCATGGAGCCTGCTTCTCCCTCTGCCTGTGTCTCTGCCTCTCTCTCTCTCTCTCTCTCTCTCTCTCTCTCTCTGTGTGTGTGTGTGTCTCTCATGAATAAATAAATAAAATCTTTTTAAAAAAGAGAGAGATGGCGTTAAACAGGTCAGGTACTAAAATGTCTGCAGGACTCCCCTTTAAACTTTCCCAGTGCTCTTTAAGGAAAGTCTGTTATTGGCCAAGAGCCTTGTGCTGGGAGTGCTGCCTCCATGGCCAGGTGAGTGGGCAAGAGGCATTTGAACTCTTCATGAACAGTCACTGACATGGGAACTCTTGGGTCTTTGCACATGAGCTAGACAATTGCGCATGTAATGTAGAATACGTGCGTTCCAGATGTGGTTGGTCATGTACATTTCAGAGCAGTCCCATACCCAATTATATTTCTTTGTATACCTCCACTCTCATGGAAACGCTGAATTTCTAGAAACAATGGTTGAATGAATCCAGTCTAAAAAAGCAAGTAACTGAGCAAGCTGAGATTTTCTGATAATATCCAATACGACCCCCTTGATCCTCAGTACATGTGAATGATAAAAGGGGCCATGCATGTTCTTTATCTACACACATAGCTGATTATTTTTCTGTGATGTAATTTTTAAGTGAAAAGTAATTAATTTAATATATGACCACAAAGAAATTTCAGGTTTTCACCTTTGCAAGACTGTACCATTTAGAAATGCTTTTGATTACGGGTAACGTAGATCAGATTATGGTAGGCTAAGCAAGAATGCCATTACATTTTTCATGTAACAGAAAGTTGCAGATAGTGCTTCCAGGGCAAGTTCATTGGCTCAGTGGTGTCAGGGTGCTGGGCTGACATCTCTGGATTCTCTTGGTTTTTCCTCATGGTTGGGAGATGGCTGCTGCAGTTCCAGGCATCAGGACCACACACGAGAATCTTAAGTAGCAAGAAGCATCAAAAAAAAAAATTAAAAATAATAAAAATAATAAAAAAATAAAAAGAAAGAAGTATCAAAAGCAAAAGTAAATTTTCCTCAAAAATTTCTTTTCTGCCTTTATCCTCTCCTTCTAAATCAGAGAAGAAAAATTTCTGAGAAGTCTTCCTTTTCTCTTTTATTAAACAGATCTGTGTCACATGCTCATCTCTATAAGGGAAAGTTAGTAGGTTAAAATCTAGCAAAAAGAAAGGAAATCCCACTGATCCTAGCTGACCAAAGCCGAACTGCATTAAAAAGGACTCCAAAATAATGTAACCTCAAAAGTCTAGTAGTTGCCCTACTCAGTACATAGAAACATTGTCTTCTTTCTCAAGTACAGATTCCCAGTTGAGCATTTCAGGATGACAGCCAGTTTTGTTCCACACAGTGACTGAGGAATCCAGGATGATAGCTTCCAAAGTTGCTCTGCACATCCCCTTCCCTGCCAGTGGGAAGGTAGAAAGATTAGAAACTCCAAGCCTGGGATTCTGTCTTCAGCTAGTGAGGTAGAAGTGGTATATATAACTTAAACTTGAGTTGAACTGGCAGGAGCATCATCACATAGGGGCAATGCAGACAAACAGAGCCGGAAAATGCATTCCCAAGTTGGACTTGGGTCGGCCACAGCTGCAGAAATAGATGAGCAGAATGGATTTGGGCTGCAATTTGCATCTCTATCATGCCAAGCCTGGCTTAGACAAATTGTGATCTGTTCCTTGTTCTGGCTGAGGGACATTCCTTCTTGAGATCAAAGGATGTAGTGCTGTTACCTACACTTAAAATGGAGGTTTTATTAAGGGGAGGGAAAGAAAAAGAGTGAGAATCATCTATAGGTGAGGTGATAAATACTGCCCATCACAGACTCTTCATGTAAGTAAAGGTCCACCTCAGGGGGGGAAAATGTTTGTGTTACCATTTGAGGGTTTGTTACTCTGAGTGTGACACATTTAATTCCTTGTCGATCTCCAGGACCAGATTGCGATCTCTGGGGCAAGGACTTTGTTGGTGACATCACCTTATCCTGCCCACTGCTGGTGTTCAGAGTTTGCTAATGACCAGCAGTGATGAAGTTAAGGTTTTCCTACCATAACTCTCTGCTCTTGAACTACCCATATCTTTGGGAAACAAGATTCAGGGGCCAGAGCACTCCACGGCTTTAGGTATTGCTCACACTGATGGTTGAGGGCAGGGATAGAGAGGTAGCCTGATGAGCACACCTGATCATGCTAATTACAACATCAAGTTGGTATCAACATCCTCAGCCCGAATTACAAGAGCACCTCAGTGTACCAGGTTGGTTCCATGTCTATATGTTGGAATTTTCTCTGCCTCCCACTCTCACAGCACTTGGTACATTGCTCTGTGTAATTCAGTCATGTGACAAAAATAAGTGTCCAAATACATCTCCCTTCTTCTTATTTGAGAATTTAGGAACTACAGGACAAGAAACATTTCTTAATCACATTATTCCCCAGCATCTTCCATATTGCCTGGCAAGATAGGATTAATTTATATAAACGTTGAGAAAATTGAATGAAAGACTATTTTTCTCATACTGACTTAATATGTTTCGAATCTCCCCACAAAACTGGTCAGTTATATTTAAATGACCCACGGTGACTTCAGGGCAATAAGCAATACTACTGAGTCTATGGATTAGTGTATATTTATTGTGTGTCTTTTATGTGCAAAACGTCATCTAGTACACAGCCGAGAGTGTTTGAATGTGAATTTACTGTTTTGAACTCAGGTACTGTCTAATGCTCTTAATTGTGGGAATACATTCAAACAAACCCTTTTTCTATTTAAAGTTGAGCTCCCTAAGGGCTGCAGCGCGCACGGCGGGGACCGACCGGAGCAGCTCGGAGGGGCTCGGGAGCGGCTCCAGGGAGGGAGCTGCAGGGCGGGAGCGCGAATCCCACAGCGCAGGCCCCGGAGCACAGGGCGCCGGGACACAGCCCAGGACCCGGCCTCCCCCGGACAGGCAGAGGCCGGGAGGGCCCAGGACAGCAAGGACGCTCCTGCCCCGAGCTGAGCAGATCAGCGGCCCCGCCCCGGAGCCTCCAGGCCCTGCGGACGGAGAGACCGAGAGCCCCGAGCCCCGTAGTTCCTGCGGAGGCTGAATCCAGGCTTCCAGAGTTGCCATAGCAACTGCGACTGTTCCTCCTGGGGCCCCACCGGGTAAACAACCCCCGCTGAGCCCTGCAGCAGGCAGGGGCAGAGCAGCTCCCCCAAGTGCTAACACCTGAAAATCAGCACAGCAGGCCCCTCCCCCAGAAGACCAGCTGGACGGACCAGTGATACTCCCCCGTGTTCCAATACAACTTGTTTCTGGCCACTCTGCACTGAGCAAAATGACTAGAAGGAAAACCTCACTTCAAAAGAAAGAATCAGAAACAGCCCTCTCTCCCACAGAGTTACAAAATCTGGATTACACTTCAATGTCAGAAAGCCAATTCAGAAGCACTATTCTACAGCTACTGGTGGCTCTAGAAAAAAGCATTAAGGCCTCACGAGACTTCATGACTGCAGAATTTAGATCCAATCAGGCAGAAATTAAAAATCAATTGAATGAGATGCAATCCAAACTAGAAGTCCTAACGACGAGGGTTAACGAGGTGGAAGAACGAGTGAGTGACATAGAAGACAAGTTAATGGCAAAGAGGGAAACTGAGGAAAAAAGAGATAAACAATTAAAGAACCATGAAGACAGATTAAGGCAAATAAATGACACTCTAAGGAAGAAAAACCTACGTTTAATTGGGGTTCCCGAGGGCGCCGAAAGGGACAGAGGGCCAGAATATGTATTTGAACAAATCCTAGCTGAAAACTTTCCCAATCTGGGAAGGGAAACAGGCATTCAGATCCAGGAAATAGAGAGATCCCCCCCTAAAATCAATAAAAACCGTTCAACACCTCGACATCTAATAGTGAAGCTTGCAAATTCCAAAGATAAAGAGAAGATCCTTAAAGCAGCAAGAGACAAGAAGTCCCTGACTTTCATGGGGAGGAATATTAGGGTAACAGCAGACCTCTCCACAGAGACCTGGCAGGCCAGAAAGGGCTGGCAGGATATATTCAGGGTCCTAAATGAGAAGAACATGCAACCAAGAATACTTTATCCAGCAAGGCTCTCATTCAAAATGGAAGGAGAGATAAAGAGCTTCCAAGACAGGCAGGAACTGAAAGAATATGTGACCTCCAAACCAGCTCTGCAAGAAATTTTAAGGGGGACTCTTAAAACTCCCCTTTAAGAAGAAGTTCAAGTAACTCTGAACGTGAATGGGCTTAATGACCCCATCAAAAGGCGCAGAGTTTCAGACTGGATAAAAAAACAGGACCCATCTATTTGCTGTCTACAAGAGACTCATTTTAGACAGAAGGACACCTACAACCTGAAAATAAAAGGTTGGAGAACCATTTACCATTCAAATGGTTCTCAAAATATACCCTAAAAACTACAGAACACTTCTGAAAGAAATTGAGGAAGACACAAAGAGATGGAAAAATATTCCATGCTCATGGATTGGCAGAATTAATATTGTGAAAATGTCAATGTTACCCAGGGCAATTTACACGTATAATGCAATCCCTATCAAAATACCATGGACTTTCTTCAGAGACTTAGAACAAATTATTTTAAGATTTGTGTGGAATCAGAAAAGACCCCAAACAGCCAGGGGAATTTTAAAAAAAGAAAACCATATCTGGGGGCATCACAATGCCAGATTTCAGGTTGTACTACAAAGCTGTGTTCATCAAGACAGTGTGGTACTGGCACAAAAACAGACATATAGATCAATGGAACAGAACAGAGAACCCAGAAGTGGACCCTGAACTTTATGCTCAACTAATATACGATAAAGGAGGAAAGACGATCCACTAGAAGAAAGACAGTCTCTTCAATAAATGGTGCTGGGAAAATTGGACATCCACATGCAGAAGAATGAAACTGGACCACTCTCTTGCACCATACACAAAGATAAACTCAAAATAGATGAAAGATCTAAATGTGAGACAAGATTCCATCAAAATCCCAGAGAAGAACTCAGGCAACACCCTTTTTGAACTTGGCCACAGTAACCGGAGAAGGACAAACAGTGTATGTTCTCATTCATTTGGGGAATATGAATAATAGCGAAAGGGAATATAAGGGAAGGGAGAAGAAATGTGTGAGAAATATCAGAAAGGGAGACAAAACATAAAGAATTTAGGGATTAGTGGGGTATTGAGGAGATTTCTACCAAGTAGCGAGCTTCCTATAATTAGACACATCAGAGTAGATGGCGATGAGCACCTGGACAGATGAGGGAGGTGAAAACCAATTGAAGGAAAAATCTATTCCACAACAAAGTTTCCATGATTGTAAGGAGTAAGGAGTAATCCTTTAGCTACTACCTTCCACAGGGCTTAAAGTTATCCTATCTTATTCTCTGGTAAAGAATCTTTGGTAAAGACTTTGACCATCATCCTTGACTTGGAATTTCAGGAGATTTTGATGATGTTGATGTAGTGTCATGATTTGCCAGTGCTTTAGACACTCATCATGATGACTTTCTGAGGAGACGTCCTGTCTGGGGCAAAACAAATGAAAGTGATGAATATTATCTGGGCTTGGACACTGGACCCCGAGACAGAGTTCTGGTAAGCTCTCCTGGATCACATGAAAAAGCATTTATCCTGGGGTGCCTGGGTGGCTCATAGGTTAAGCGTCTGTGTTTGGCTCTGGTCGTGATCCCAGGGTCCTGGGATTGAGCCCTTCATCGGGCTTCCTGCTCAGCGGGGAGTCTGCTTCTCTCTCTCCCTCTGCCTTTCCTCCTGCTTGTGCTTGTGCTTGTGCTGTCTCGCTCTCTGTCAAATAAATAAATAAAATATTTTTAAAAAAGCAGTTATCCTAAGTTCTTAGGCACAAGGGTCTTCAAATTAGAGCCCAGTGCCCTACACAGCTCAGTCCAAGTGAAGCATCAGTTCCGGGACATGGTCACTACATTTGCCAGTGCCTTCCCTACCTGGCTGCCACCTAGGAGAATAACAGGGTACACAGACTACCTGGGCTTGCTTTCAGCTGGACTCTTACCTAAAGGAAGAGTCTACCTTTCTTTCTAGGCTTAAGATTTGCAGAGCAGAGATAGAAGACAGTTGATACAGGAGAACGTGAGAGAAAGAAAGTCATAGCCAGGGAAATACATTTGCAAGGACCATCAGCAAATGTGGTCAGTCAATACCCTGGAATAAGATTCATCCAGATTCCCTCCTCCACCCTGGATGGGGAACTGGAGGGAGGGGAGAGGGTATGACTTAGGCTCAAATCACGGGCCACATCTAATGAAGTAGAATGAAGTAGGAATAAATGTAAACTTCTCCACATAAGCTCCGAATACAGTTGCATAAATATCAAATTGGAGGCTTTGCCAAATTCAGGGGTTTTGATGGGCTCACAGGGCTATCATTCTGATGGCTCCATAGTGTACAGACCATTTTCACTTGCACTGTGCTGAATGGTACAGACCATTCAGTTTTGAATGATGTGTTTTAAAAGGAACCCAGACAACCTATAGATTGTTTAGAGGAAATTAAATGGTAGAGGAAATTAAATTAGAGAGTGGCTTTTTTTTTTAATAGCTCCATTCTAGGATTTCAAGGGTCTGAAAATCTCATCTAAAGGCAGTTGGGTTTGTTGAAGTCCTACCATGTGCACGGTGGTGGATGGACGCTGTGTGTGCATTATCCACTTTGACCACTGTGGCCATTATCCCTATTGTATAGATAAGAACACCAGGACTTTGAGTCACTAGCTCTAGGTGGTTTTCCTGCAGTGCCACAGCTAATGAGCACCAGATCAGGATTTGCATCTCCATTCTGCCCAACTCAGAAGTGCATGCCACTTCCACTACATCAAGCATTTAATATTCTGTGATTTTAAGATTCTGTGCTTTGGTGCTCCTTAAGAATGATTCCAAGGTACAGAGTTCCAAGACCCCATGCACCGGCTGGGAAAGTGCTATGGGTGGGAGGGCAGGAGGAAATATGAGGTGGTGGGAAGCACAGAGAAAATACAAAGGTGATCATTCACCAAACAAAGCTTTCCTGTTTATTTCTCTGCCTCTCTACCAGGCAGGCATGTGACCTGAGAACAATTCCCTTGTGAGCCAGGGTTTTTCTCATTTCCTGGCTCCTAATCTAATAGAAATGTCTAAACTAGTTGGCTGGCTCTGCCAGAGAGAGGGAAAAACAATCTAGGATCAATCACTGCATTTGAAACCGCATCTGCAGAAAAGATGTCAGGAAGGGGCAGGGCAGGGACAAAGCTCTGTTTAGCCCAGTGCTTCTCCTGGCAACCACTGGCCTATCTCTTGGTCTCTGGGCTATACCTCCAAAAAGGTGTGGGGCAGAGTCTTCCAGAGGGGAGTCTGGCGAGGCTTTGCACCTCTGCTAGTTACCAGCTAATTTTCTGCCTTTCTCAAATGAATTTTTTTAAGCCTTATTTATTTATTTGAGAGAGATGGGGAGGGGCAGAGAGAGAAGCGGAGGGAGTCTTAAGCAGACTCCGTGCTGAGCTCAGAGCCTGACAGGGGACTCAATCTCATGACCCCAAGATCATGACCTGGGTTGAAACCAAGAGTCAAATGCTTAACCGACTGAGCCACCCAGGCACCCCGCCTTTCTTTATAACTTGTTTAAGTGCCAGTTTGCTTGTTGCCAACCATAGGGCTAGAGCTTCAGTGTCTGGGCTGCAGTCTAAAAGACTCTTTAAGGCATTAAAAAACCAATAATATACTAGTCAGAGTTTCCAGGGGCTTTCTGAAGCTTCAGTTATCCTTATTGGACAGTCAATGCAAACCCTTCCCCATTTGAGATCCATATGGTAGAGTCCTTAAAACACATGGGCAAAGCAGTTTGTTTCCTTTTGTAATTTAAGGGACAGTATTGAGAACCAACTGGCATGTGGGTGGAACCTTACCCTGTCCCAGTTACAAATGAAAGCCACAGAAACTATTAGTGGCTAGCCACCTAACATGCTGGCCCAGTAGAAGCCGCTATGTCCACAGACAAGCCTGCCCTGTCCTTAGATGTTTAAGACTATCACATGCAATTATTAGCCAAACTATAAACTCTACTTAGGTTTCACCAGATTTCTCATAAATATCCTTCTTCTGTTCCAAGATCCAACCCCAGATTGCATTTAGCTAGTTTCATTAATTTAATTTTTCCCGCAGCTTTCTTGAAGTATATATGGTTATATAAGATGGTAACATTAGGGGAAACTTGGTGATGGGTCTACAGAAACTCTCGCCTAGGGCTGGGATTGGGGTGAGGATGGGAACATTGACTACAAAGAAACATGAAGGAACACTCTGGGACGATAGGAACATTATACATTTTTATTATGATGCTGGCTACATAGATGTATACATTTGTCAAAACTCACCAAACTGTATATTTAAAATACGCATATTTAATTTATGTAGATTATACCTAAAAAATTTGATATTTAAAAATTTGGTATTTTAAATTTTTTAAATCCTATACTTTTTGAAACATAAGATCACATCACTCCCATACATAAAATCTTCCAATGGCTTCCCATTACACATGAAATAAAATCCAAACTTGGAAAGAAATTTAAAGTACAATAAATCAAATAGCTCTAATAAAATGGTGGTTAAAATCCTTAATATACAAAGAGTTGTCATCAATAAGAAAATGGGTCTCGGTCATGAATGGACAATTTATCAGGAAATAAAAATGAGTAATAACATTTGAAAAGAAGCTTAACCCTATTATTAATAAAATAATTTGTAGCAAAAGATTATCATGAAATGGTTTGTTGAAGGCTTGAAACAAATAGTAAGATTTCCTCAACATCCCTGCATTTTAGGAGCTTGCTGAGTCCCTTTCTATTAGGATTTTCTTTTTCTTGCTTCCTAGTCAATATCTCCAGTGAAATGAAGTGTCAAAGAAAAATTATGTTTAAGTAGATGTTACCGTGTTGCTCAGACTTTTTGGCAGAGACCACAAAGGCTGAGAACAGCATGAGAGGTGCCAAGTACATGAGTGTCTTTAATTAAGGTCCCAGACCACATGTAGGACATGGCAAGAGATTGTGAAACTGCTGCAGCTCATGATGGTCCCACAGTACAGGCTATGTAGGAATCGATTCAGGACAAAGTTGAGTGACTTCTTTGGAGAGAGTCATCAGTGTGTCCCATCTCCCATCCCCATGGGGGCCTCAGGACCCTACCTGCAGTCATGCCTTATGGCTTTGGAGATGGGAACACAGGGAAGTAGATACTTGATCCACTGGGGCCCGAGAGGCTATGGGGCTGGGCTTGAACTCACATCGCCTCCCCAAAGGCAAAAACAGGACTGGACTGGAATGGTCTCTGTGTACAGGGTGGGCAGGGCAAAGCCTGGGGAGGTCTCTCTGTGCCAGATGCAGATGTGCCAGGTGGACAGTAGAGACAGGTGACCCCAACAGAGGGCAGACTGCACCAGTGCATGAGGGAGCTGTGAGTAGCCAGGGGGAGGAGGCTTTGCCATTAAGGGATGTGCAGACAAGAGGGCTTCCTGGTGATGGGAAAGGTCTTAAGGGACCCCATGAAAAAGAATTGCCATATCCAGAAGGCTCAATGACAATCACAGTGGTATTCTTTTTTTTTTCTTTTTAAAGATTTATTTACTTATTTATTATTTATGATAGACACAGAGAAAGAGAGAGAGGCAGAGACACAGGAGGAGGGAGAAGCAGGCTCCATGCCGGGAGCCCGACGCGGACCTCGATCCCGGGACTCAGGATCGCGCCCTAGGCCAAAGGCAGGTGCCAAACCGCTGAGCCACCCAGGGGTCCCCCACAGTGGTATTCTTTAAATAAGAACTTCCCTGCCCCTTGCCTCTCCTCCCTAATCGTTTGTAATCCTGGAGGGACCCAAAGTACAGCCAGAAAGTGGTGGGTTGAACAAGAGGGAAAGAGACAATCATCCACCGTGCCCCTGCCAGGTAAGGACTGATCTGGGGGAAGGAAGAAATTGTAAGTGAATGATAGTGTAGATAGGACTCCAGACTGGCGTTTTAAAAAATACCTAGAAAACAACATTCTTTGTTATCATGGATTTTTCTGGTTTGTTTATTTGGCTCGAAAATGATTGAAGGATGTCTGATTACCCCCGACTGACCTGAAAAGCTGAGATTTAACTAAAATTTCATATACCATGAGTGGAGACAGAAGACAAGGGTCAGAGTTGAAACTTGAAGTTCAGTGGCAGGTAGAATAATGTTGCTTTCTGTCAGCACTGCGTCTAGTTTAATGATGAAACCTAAAACGTAGGAGGCTTTAGAATGAAAAATAAAATAGAAAATAAGTGCATTATAAATCAAGAAACTACATTAATCATATAATTGGGGCATAAGACATGCAGCTTTTATATATGAGAAAAACTGTTAGTACAGGCTCATGCCTCCCTCCTGCTTCCTGAGTCGTTGTGTGGATGAAATATTCTAAATGAACATTTAGGCCACCTTAGGCAGAATCTCATAATGTCCCTATTATACTCTCATAATGCCGAACACCACTGGAAATGTTCTGTTCACGGTGTTACATTCAATACCCTATCATTGATTTCTGTAAGAAATATAATAAGGTTTTTCACAGAACACAGCTATCAAAGCTTTGGTGTGTGCAAAAACACACCACAGCCATATTTTTTCTCCTTGTTGCCTAGAATTTCTAGAAAACTGTAGTCTTCCTATTTAATAAGAAATGCAGAATTCACCCCCCTGGTTGAAAGAAGCCATTTTGTCATGTCAAGCAATTTTGGGTGTCCTGGGTGTCATTATACAAATGGCAGAGAGATACTCCCATAGCCCACCCACCAAACTCTATCCTGTAACAGATGAGATTCATCTCACCTTTTTTTCTTGAGCATACAGAGTTGGCCAGGGACAGTTTATGATCCCTGTATCTGTCAGGTGTCTCCCCTGTGTGGTCAGCCCCTTCCTCCTCTTTCCCTTGCTATACGTGGTGTCTTTCAAAACTGTTTTCATGTGTGTCGACACTCTACCCATCAAGTTTAATTGCCTTCCCCTTGAATATGAGCTGGTCCTAGCAAGTCACTTTTCACAACAGAATGTGACAGAAGTGATGAAATGTGACTTCCAGGACTAGGTCATAAAAGGTGATACAGTGCCAGCCTAGACTGTCTCTTGGGACATTTGCTCTTGGAATCCAGCTACCATGGTGGATCCCAGGCCACATAGGAAAGCCACATGTGGATGTTCCAGCCAACAGCATGACTGAGGCCCCAGCTCAAAATCAGCATCAAGCACCACACATGTGAATGAAGAAGCCTTCAACATCAATACAGCCCAGCCATGGTCTTAAGGCAACCACATGAAAAACCTTAGGTGGGAACCACCTATTAAAATCCAGTTCCAAGGGATCCCTGGGTGGCACAGCGGTTTGGCGCCTGCCTTTGGCCCAGGGCGCGATCCTGGAGACCTGGGATCGGATCCCACGTCGGGCTCCCGGTGCATGGAGCCTGCTTCTCCTCTGCCTATGTCTCTGCCTCTCTCTCTCTCTCACTGTGTGCCTATCATAAAAAATAAAAAATAATAATAAAAAAAATTAAAATACAGTTCCAGGGATCCCTGGGCGACTCAGTGGTTTAGCGCCTGCCTTTGGCCCAGGGCGTGATCCTGGAATCCCGGTATCGAGTCCCACGTGAGGCTTCCTGCATTGGAGCCTGCTTCTCCCTCTGCCTGTGTCTCTGCCTCTCTCTCTCTCTCTCTCTCTCTCTCATGAATAAATAAATAAATAAACTTTAAAAAATAAAATAAAATAAAATACAGTTCCATTAGAGATACCAATATGTGATTGCTATTGTTTTATGCCACAAGGTGTAGTGTGGAATATGATACAACTATAGATAATCAGAACATGATCAAAGCACTACTAAGGAAACGTTTAAAATATATGTTCTCTGTGAAATACTATTTCCATTCTGGGTTATATATTTTTTCATTTGTTTGTTTTTATTTTTATTTTAATTCCGGTTAGTTAACATATAGCGTTATATTAGTTTCATGTCATGCCCTGTGATTTAGAATCCAAATGGAAATAACTTTACGCAAAGAGTGATTTCTTTTTTAATAGAAAAACATTGGGAAGAACCATTTCCATATTACTGAACACTTGGGCTATACAATACTATCCCAAAGTCATATAATGTAATACTATGAAATGCAATGAAATACTATGAAGCCATTAGAATGTCTAGGATTTCCAGTCTAGACAAATACCATACTTGTAGCTCCCTGTGCTTCCATGCCAAATACAACAATAAATTCTGGAAATAATGCAAGAGTCAACCAACCACAAGAAAACTCTGAAAGTTGGTAAGAGGATGGCCTACGGGTTTGGGACCCCAGCACTGGAGGGACAACACATTAGCAGGCTGTTGTATGTCCCACATCCACCCAACAGAAGGTAACCCAGACCTGCATTTCCCAACCTCCAACCTCGCATCATCTTCCCCCACATTGAATGGGAAGCCTATCTATCACACCAGGACAGAGGGGCATAACTACAATAAAATGAGTAAGTGGCCAAGGAAAGACCTCTCCCTTATTTTGGCCAGAGACTCCCCTCCCCAATATCTGGGGCAGGGAGATGAACCTGGCAAGAGGAATCCACTATAACACACAGCCTGGTCCAGGAAGCCCCGCTGTCCCATAGGCGTGAGTCTGTGTTTCACCCTCCAGAGAGAACATGGCACCAGGAGGGGATTCTACCCAAATGCCTCTGGTCCAGGAATCTTTCTCTGGACCTCCATGAGAAGGAGAGGGTCCCACCACAAATGCTGGGCCATAGAAGGCTCTGAAGTAGATAATCTCAACAGCTTTATAATCATTAAAGAAGTTGAATTTTTAAATTTAAAAGTCCCCCCCGCCCCAATTTAAACCACAATGAAAAAAAAACTACAATGAGATATCACTACCCATCTCTCAGAATGATCAAAATAAAAAACAGTGCTGTTAAGAATGCTGTTAAGAATGTGGAGAGACTGTGTCACCCGGTCATTGTTGGTGGGCATGTAAAATGATAGAGCCACTGTAGAAAACAATTTTGTGCTTTCTTATAAAGTTAAACATGCAAGTATTGCATGATCCTACAATTGTGCTCTTTGGCATTTACTGGAGAGAAATGAAAACTTAGATCCACACACACACACAAAACTGTACAGAGCAGGTTTATTAGGAATAGCCCCAAACGGGATATAGCTCAGATGTTCTTCAACAGGTGCATGATTAAATGAACTGAGATAAAGATGATATAGATATAGATGATATAGATATATACAATGCCATTTGTATAATGAACTTTGAAACGACAAAATTGAGAAATAGAGAACAGATTAGTGGATGGCAGGAGTTAGGGATTGGGTGAGATAAGGAGGGAGCATGGTGTGGTTACCACAGGGCAACACAGGGGATCCTTGTGGTGATGGAAATACTCAGTTATCAATTGTATTGGATACAGGAATCTACACATCTGATAAAATTGCATAAGACTAAATACATACACACAAATGAGCTATAACTAAAACTGGGGAAGTCTGAGTAAGATCAGGGGGATTATGTCAATGTCAATGTCAATGTTATCTTGGTTGTGATATTGTACTACCAGCTTCTATGTTTTGCCAGCTTCTATCATTGGGGGAAACTGGGCTGAGTACTCTATATTTTTCCTTACAACTATATGTGAATCTATAATTATCTCAGTAAAACTTTTAATTAAAAAGTATGTTTATGAAGAGGCTGCGATAGTATGCAATAAATTGTTTATAACATAAACTACAGGCTGTACAAAATTAAAATAGTCATAAAATTTATATACAGCCCAGTTCTGGCAAGTAGATTCAAATAAAGCAAAAATCAAGAGTGTATAAAATTTAAAATTAAAAGAGAAATGGGAAATCCAAAGGAAAACAAAAAACACTGTGTTCAAATTTTATTTCCCAAATTTTCTATAATGAGCACATGATACTTGTATGATAGAAGAAATAAACTTCCTTAAAATAGACATTTTTTGTCCACTCATAGATTTTTAGTATTTATCAACACCATTAAAGACCTACATTTCTCAATAAACGCTGCTGGAATCTCAATCTGAATGGTACATCTGTATTTTGACAGAAGCAGCAGAAGTCTTCAAAAGCTGAGTTTCAATGAAAAATAATTAGACATCAGCAAAGGAGTTTAGGAGAAGAACAAATGGAAGTGGTGGGCAGATTCCTACCCCGTTCTGGGTCCTTTAAACTTGTGGCATATTGAGATCACCCACTCTGCTGTTGCTTGGGGCTGCTCACATGCCTCAACGGTGGATTCCTCTCCTCTTCCACTGCTAATGGACTGCAGGCTTGGCTTGAAATTATTCAACTGTAAAGACACAATTTCAAATTGGGCTGCCTGTTTCAGTATGCACAAATTTCTCCACAACAGGGAGATTTCTCTGGGGAAATTTTGGAAGCAAGTAGAGATGCTGAAAGAGTTTGGAGAAGATTGTTTTCTGCATGGACAGTTCTGAGGGCAATTAAGTTGTACCCCAAATTCAGCAGCCTAGAAAATATTTGGGGAGAGATTAGGATCCCTTGTGCAACAGGAAGAAGAGTGTTTCATTTCCAAATGAAGGAAAACTATCACTGAATTACAAAAGCAGAAGGCATCTGAGAGACCACCCCCACCATGTTGAACAACATCAGGTGGCCCCATTTACATTTAGCATATAGATATGGTAACCCCAAGAGTTATGCAGTGTACAATTTGCACTACTGTATTCATTGATTCCACTAAATCCAGTCATTACTATCACTATCCTTCCACCAGCTTGCACTGAGATATAGTCCCTTAGAGAGAAGGAAGTGAGGCCTACAGAAGGAAAAGAGGTTATCCAAGGTCCTCTTTCCTAGGCTACACAACTAACCACAGAACCTGGATGCTTGAATTTTAGACCAATACTCTTTCCTCTCTACAATACTTCCTGGAAGAAATGTTTTTACTCAAAAAATTTTTTTCCTAAAAGTATGTTTCAAATCTACATGGCTGGAACCTAAAGTGGGTTTTCATAATGTTGAAACAAGAGTCAAGTTGAGTGCAGATTGTAAGTACAGTTTTCTCATATGAAATGAGGATACCAATAATACCTGCCTTTTAGGATTGTCTGGGGGAATAAATGAGTTAATGTACGTAGAACACTTAGATCACTGCCTGTCATAAAGAAGGTACTATATAAGTTTTAGATGTTATTATTATCAGCAAGTGTTTCCATATGCTATTAATAAATAAAATGTAGGCCCCTCAGAAAATATGTACTCTTCATTTTTGCTTCCATAGGACCTGGCATGGCTTTGAGGATGTGTTCCATTAATGTTGTTTGATAATCGCTGGATGGGTGGATGGATGAATGGATGAAAGGATGGATAAAGGGATAGAATGGGTGGATGCAAAGATGGATGGATGGATGGATGGATGGATGAATGGATGGGTGGAAGGATGAAGAAAAGGGTAGATTGATGAATAGAAAGATGGGTGGGGCAGCTCAGATGGCTCAGTGGGTTAGCATTGCCTTCAGCCCAAGGGCCTGATCCTAGAGACCTGGGATCGAGTCCCTCGTCAGGCTCCCTGCATGGAGCCTGATTCTCCCTCTGCCTATGTCTCTGCCTCTCTCTCTCTCTCTCTCTGTGTGTGTGTGTCTCATGAATAAATAAATAAAATCTTTTAAAAAAAGAAAGATGGAATAAATAAATAAATAAATAAATAAATAAATAAATAAACAGATGAATAAATTCAAGTTCATATAATTAAGCAACCCGTTAACTCCATAGAATGAGGCTTTCTCATCAGATACTTTTTGCATGGATTATAAAGACATGAAATTGGTCCCAGATGATGTATTAGAGTTTTGGAGTCATTGAATTCTAGAACTGTTAGGTCTTCAACAACTCTTTTTGAGCTTTTTCTGACCCAGTACAAGAAATCATATGAGCAGTTCCCTGAGCAGACAGCTCTAGTTTGAAAGCTGTAAGGGAGAGAGAGCTCATTCCCTGGCAGGCTAACAATTCTGTGACTATATCCTAAGTCCACCTTGTTACTTCTGTGCATCTGGACCTCATAGTGACACCAAGATTTGTAATCTCCCTACTACAATTTTCTTTTATTCATTCATTTGACAAATATTGAGAGAGCATAAGATGATTAAAATGTAGATATGGTTCCTACTGCCCTGGAGATCACTTCATGGAAGAGACAGAAGAGAAAATAATTAGCTGAACATAGAAGGACACACTATGGAAAGTGCTCTAGAGGAAAGGCACCCGGTGGGGCCCCTGGGTCTGCCCTGAGCTGCATGAGAAGGAAACTTCTAGAAGGGGCTGCTGCTCTTCAGTGCTGAAGAGTCTGCTAATAGTGTAGAAAGAGAACTGTCAGGGCCACACACAAATTCAATGATAGCTGAATTGTCACCTCAGGGAGATGAGAAAGACAGTATCAGCCAAGTTTCTGCTCCCAGATCCTGAGATATTCTATAAAGAAGTATCGAAAAATGAAGCAGGCAGACCAGGTCACAGATCATCCAAGTTGGAACAGACCTTGTAGATCACCTGGACCACACTACTTCTCCTCTAGCACACACCCACACATCTATACCCTAAAACCAGCCTCAGCAAGAGAAAGTGGGCAAGCGTCATGTGTCCTGACTTTCAGCTCTTGGATTCCAGGACACAGCTCTTTTTCATGCCAACCTGCCTCAGAGGCTGTTCCCTCTTTAACCACTGTTGCTAGATCCTTCTAATTTTCCTGACTTCAGAACATAGTGCTTGGGGCTCAGTCCTCTCCTCTCTTCTTTCCTATCCTCATTCCCTAATATATATTATATATTATACCTGAAGTCTTTATGTACCTTATATGAATTGGTCGATTCAAAATTCGTGACTTCAACGCAACCCCTCCCCTAAACTCCATGTGCACTCAACATTACCAAGTACATTTAAAAAGATCTAATGCCAAAAATAAGCTCCTGCTGAATTTTGTTCCTAAACTTAATTCCTGCTTCAGTCTATGCAATCTTAGGCAATGGCGCTCCAGCCCTACAGTTGTCCAGGTCAATAACCCTGAGAAAGCCCTTGGTTTCTGTCTTTCACTCTGTATAATTAATAGATTAGCAAATCCTGCCTATTTTATGTGCAGATATATTTAGAATCCCAATCTCTACCATCCAAGACCAAGTTATCAGTACCTCTCTCAACTGACCCTCCTGCTTTGACTCTTGTCTTCCTGTGGTCTATGCCCTTGTAGCATGATCTAGCTACTGCTACTCCCTAACCTCATCTCTCACCACTCTCTGGCTTTTCTCACTCTAATCAACCACATCAACAACCTTTTAACTCCTCCCAGGACCCATGGGTCATGCTCCCATCCCAGGACCTTGTCACTGACCTCTTTCTCTCTAAAATGCTGTTCTCACCTTCAGTAGATCTCTTTTACTTTCAGGATTCCATCTTGCACTTTTCCCTGCCTTCCCTCTGCTTGTGTGGTTGAGATAAAGAAGCCAATGGGGTAGGTAATGCCAGGGCTTTCTCCCCTCCGGAGATCAGGAAGTTGGCCATGAAAGGGCAATCTTCCGTCATGAGAAAGAATACTACATTATCCTCAGGTTGTGTCTGGGAACCAGAATGTTCCATAAGACTGTTTTGTCACAAGGAGCTCTGAGATACAGTCCATAAGGGGTATATAAACTTACCAGAACTTTTTATCTCCTGTGTATCCATGGTTCATATCTTTTGAGCTCTGAAACCCAAGCTGGAGAGGCATTTCTTGTTTTTATGCTTTGTTATGGTTGTGAATAAACTTTATCTCACATTTTGGATTCCTGAGCATCTTAAAGCTGGGGCTTCACAGCTTTATAATCTCTCACATTTCTTTTTTCCTTTTATTTTTATTATTTTTTTCCAATCTCTCCAATTTCTACCACCAAACATGATATAGAAGAGGCTCATGCTAACAGTTAATATTTATGGGGCACTTATGATGTGCTAATTGTATAGGCTGTTGGCAAAAATGGCTGGGATAATTTCCTTCCTGTGTGTGTTCCCCCTCTGCAGTGTGAATCTGCAGCTCTCCCATCAAGTGGTAGAGCCACTTTCCTTGACCATTGAATCTGAGCTGGCCTTGTGGCTTACTTTGACCAACAGAGAGTGGCAGAAGTACCGACATCATGCCAGCAGCATGCATAGGCCTCAAGAGGCCTTGCACGTATTTGCCGAGTCCCTTGGAGCTCTGCCCAATTGCCAGTGGAACAAGCCCAGGCTGGCCTGCTGGAGGGAGAGAGACCAGATAGAGCAGCTGAGGCCATTCCAGACCAGCCAGCCCCAGCCGGCCTGGCAGCTGGCTGCAGATACATGAGAAAGCCTCGCCAAGGCCAAGAAAATGACACAGTAGATCCTCATCCAAATTGTCAACTCACAGAACTGTGAAGCAAATCATTGGTTGTTGTTTGAAGTCAGGGGTTGGCAAACTATGGCCCATCGGCCAAATCTGGCCTGCCTCCTGGTTTTGTAAATATAGTTTTATTGGAGCACAGCCTCACTCAGTTGTTTATGCATTGTCTATAGCTATTGTCACATTATGAAAGCAGAACTGGGTAGGTACAACAGCCCTTGAAATATTTACTATCTGTCCCTTTACAAAACTAGTTTGCAAACCTGTTTTAAGTCACGAAGTTTAGGGGTGGTTTGTTATATCCAGAGACTAAGCCATGCATTTTAAATTATTATATGTTTTCATTGCAACTCAGGGAGGGTTAACCATGCCCATTTTACAGATGAGGAAACAGAGGCACTGTGAGAGAGAGTATTTGTACATGACGGAGTCAGGAAAATAACACAGTCTGGCTTCACAGATGTGTGACCTTAGCATATAACTGAATAAGTATTGTTAGGTAGATGGATGAGTGTCTGAGGCAATATATAGCTGAATAAACATGCCAGGTCAGTTCCTTCAAGGAGGGATTGGAGATGATAATGAGCTTGGTGTCATTGCTGTGCTACTAGTGGGCTAATTTGAACTCCTCACAGAAAGGATTAGGGATGCCCACATCTAGACCTTTAGAGTTCCTGATAAGTCTTGCACATGTGCCCCTAATGGATATCTCAGAAGCATCACTGAAATACATTGGCAGGGGCAGGGGTGGGAAAGAAGGGGTGAGAGGATGGAAAGAAAGGCTTAGAAAAGGAAGAGAAAGCCATCCAAATCCTATTGAGAAAAGAGCTCTTCATTATGGTTCTGGTATCCATCTGATGTTTGTATTTGATATCTGATATCCATAAGTCAATCACTAATATCTGAATTGATGGTAGAATCAGTCTAGAATTAATCTGTTCTCAGGAAGATTCGAAGGCTCACCAGGGGTCATTTTTCAACAGGGCAAGGAGACCCCCAACCTATCTTAGATCGAAGTTGAGATCTTTACTGGCCCAGGATCCTCCGGAGCAGATGAGGCAGCTTATTGATTGGTACCCTTCACAGGAGCGTTGAGCAGCCTCCCCAGTTCACTTCTTTCTTAAGAACAGGAGCATGCAGGCAGCACAACTCCCCATCTCTGATGGAACAGAGATCTCCCCTGACTTTCTCAGCATCCTCCCCCACCCCCAAACACGTTGATACTCTTCAATAACCCACATTGACTTTGGGAGGAGAAAAAAAATGTAATTGTTAAAGCATAAATCCTTTTAAATGCTAAGATCAAAAGGAAGGTTTCCATCCAATGACACATAATTAAACATGCAGACGTTCCCAACTTTGATTCATGAATGCTTATGCACTTCTAAATTGTTGCCAGGGAGATCAGAGCCTGAGAAAATTAAAACCATTATGCCTCAAAACGATACATGATTTTCACAGCTTTCTAACGTGATTTCCTGTTGTGCGGAACTTTGTGTTTTCCCATTCTCTCCTCCCCACCTCTGTAACGATGTTCAGGGCTAAACACAAGCAGCTTTGCAAATGCCCTTTGCTTGAGAATTCCCACCGACCCAGCATGATGTGAACACAGAGCCTGGCCACAACGCCAGGCATTTTCCTATTGCTTTATGTTTGACCAGAGGGGTGAATTCCTGTCTTATAGTCCATGAGGCTGGTCTCAGACTCTAGGATGATGGGAATGGCAACATGGTATAAAGTCCTCAGACATGGTATATTAGTCAGGGTTCTATAGAGGAACAGAACCAAAAGGATCCATATCCATATCTGTATCCTTATTGTTTATCTATATAAAGAGAACTGTGATGAGAATTGGCTCATGCCATTATAAAGACCGAGACATCCCAAGATCTGCCGTTTGCAAGCTGGATACCCAGATCAGCCAAGAGTGTAGTTCAGTCTGAGTCCAAAGGCTCTAGATCCGAGGAAGCAGATGATGTAGATTCCAGTCTGGGTCTGAAAGCCTATGAATAAGGAAAGCTAAAGGCAGAGAATTTAATACCCAGCCTGACAACCAGGCAGGAAGAGCCAAACTCTTCCTTTCTCCACCTCTTTGTTCTATCCAGGCCCTCAAAGGACAGGATGATGCCATCCACACTGGGGAAGGCAAATTACTTCACTGAGTCTAACGATTCAAGGGCCAATTTCATCCAGAAGCACCTTCACAGAAACACTAAAAAATAATGGTTAGTCAAATATCTGGGCACCCTATGACCCAGTCAGGTTGACACATAAAATTAACTACCGCATGGAGTGTCTCAGTTTATATCAGGGTTGTCTGAACAATTGAATTTTCTCTGCTTCAATGTCTTCTGTTGGGTTCCCCCAGAAGTAGACCCTGAGACAAGTATTTGAGTGCAGAAAAGTACAGGAAACACTACCGGGGTTTGAAGAATTGAAACAGGAAAGGGAAAATGGCTGTAATAAAGGTGTATCATCAAGCTAGAGAATGCCTCCTGGATGCGGTGATTACGTGTCTGTTTCAAGGAACAAGTAAAATGGTGGGAAGTTGCCAAGATTGAAAGAGCCCCAGGGGAGAAAGAACCAGGAAGCCTCAAAGCATTTTTTGCTTACTCATGACTTTCAACTGTCCTTCAAGCAGGCAGACACACTATTCAGGCCAAGCAAAGTAGAGAGGCATAGAGGACCTGCTGGCTCTTACAGGAAGCGTGCTGGGGCCCTGGCGGCTCAGGCTGGTGTCATGGAAGGAGGAAAAGTCTAAGTGACCCCTTTATTGCTTGGCCCTTACATGGTCAGCAGGCAGCTGGTCCATAATCAACAAGGTCAACAGGTGCAGTTCAGGGAAGCATCCATGACCAGGAGATAGATGATACTCAGAATCAGAAGGCAGCAGGATCCTGATTGTCACAGGTGGTTTGGGAACAGAATCCAGGTCCCTGGGGAAGAGGTTGGACCGTGAATAGCAAATATCACAGAGAAGGCTGCCATGCAGGCAGAACACACATTGCTGGCAGATGCCTGTGGGGCTGAGCAGGGAAGCTGAGCAAGAAGCTTGTGTGCATGGCTGAACTGGTGAGTTCCAGTGAGTACAGGATACCTGAGGCTCACTCCAGTGCTCCAGGCACCTGGCAACGGCAGCTTGGTTCATTCCCTTCTCTCGCTGCAGGGCTCAGGTGTTGGATACTCTGCCTGCTTCACTTGGGATCATCACAGGGACCAATCAAGCATGAGACTCTAGGGAAGGGACCAAAGGCTCCAGGTGGGAGGTTGAAGACTATGAGATTATACCATCCTTTTTATGGAATTGTGAAAAAATTAGGTCATCCTCTGGCAGGGCACATTTCTGCCAAATACTGGCAGCAAAGCCAGCAACACCAACCAACCCAACATGCTCTCTTCGAGAGGTGACTGTGGTTACTTTCTATCCTGGGCCTGGGAGATGAGGTATTAAATAAACACGTTGCCAAATAATGATTTTGTTGTAGCATTTTATTGATAACTAGAAAAGACTAGCTCTCGTACCCTCTGTTCGATCCAGCAGGCTGCCCAACTCCCCACTTCCCACAGGTAATTACCTGCTCCTAATTGGGTCTGAAAGCTGTGGGTTTGTATTTAAAGGTAGGAGTACATCACACTTTGTATTTTTCCAGGGACCACGTGGATTGGATTTTAGTGCTCCATGGAGCCCTGTCTTAAAGAGCCAGCTGACAGAGCCAGATGACTTCTTCATGAGACCCAGGACCTTTGCTTAAGCTGCGTTCTTGGACAAACACATCACTTCTCAGAGCCTGTGTCTCTTCATTTATAAATGGAAAGGAATGATGTGATGTTTAAATGAGGTTGGGGACATAAAAGCAGCTGTCCCAGCGTGTGACACACATGAGGTGCTCACTGAATTGGAATCTTTCAATCTTTTCAACCACGTGGAAAGATATGGTTCTAAATCTCTATTTCTTATAGCTCTGGTGTGTGTTATAAATAGTCTCATCATGATTACTACATCTACACATAGGTTTAATAGTTTAGTTGTTTTATTTTTTGCATTTGATTTTTTATTTAAGTATAATTAACATACAGTATTATATTAGTTTCAGGTGTACAATACAGGGATTCAATGATTCTGTACATTACTCAATGCGCATCATGATAAGTGAACTCCCCTTTATTTCACCCATCCCTCCTACCAGCTTGTTCTCCATATTTGAGTCTGTTTTTTTTTTGTTTGTTTGTGTCTTTTTTTCCCTTGTTTGTGTGTTTTGTTTCTTAAATTCCATTGTTGGTGGAAATGCAAACGTTATGCAGTATAGAGTTTCCTCAAAAAATTAAAAATGGAATTACCATATGATATAGTCATTCTAGTACTATGTATTTACCCAAAGAAAATGAAACTCTATTTTGAAAAGATGTATGCATCCCTATGTATTGTAGCATTGTTTATAATAGCCAAATTATAGGAGAAGCCCAAGTGTCCACCAGTGGATAAAGAAGATGCAGTATATAGATGATGGAATATTACTCAACCATAAAAAAGGGAATGAGAATTTACCATTTGCAACAATATGGATGGGCCTAGACGGTAGGAGGCTAAGTGAAACAACATGTGTGATTTTTCACTTCAGCTCTGTCAGGTCATCAGGATGGGTGAAATCATTCTCAGTTTACAAATGGGGAAGTTGAGGTCAACAAAGGGGATGTGGCCTGTCAAAGGTCATGTCCCTTAACTAGATGGCAGTGTCGGGGTTTGTTGCAACTGAGACTAAAAAGATATTGAGGCTTGGGGCAGAGAAAGTCAGGGAAAGCTGGCAAGGACATTCAGGTGGACCGACAGGTATAGTTCTCAGCCATTCCTTGAGCAGGCAAGGAGGAGCACAAGCATATTCTGGCTCTCAGGAAGTGAAGTGAAAGATACATAGGTTGGCTGGGGTACTGCACGGAGCTGACCTTCCCAAGATATGTGCTCTGGAGAAACCCAGCAAACTGAGGGCCTAGCTACAGTGAGGTGGGTACAGAGATGCATCACCATCTAACTTCAGTGAGAGCACCCTGGACATAGTAATTTCGAGAAGAGGTAGGATGGGCCAGCTGATTGCTGCATGCTCATTGAGATAGCAGAGTTGGGACTAACATGAAGCAAAGACTAACACGACCTCTCACTGAGGTTGGCTCTGTTTGAGGACGTCGTCTCATTCACCTGACACATCCATGAAAGTTTTCTCAAAGACAGTGTAAGAAAGAGGCTTCTGACGGTGCCTGCCTGGATCCGATGCATTTTGCTAGTTGGCCTCCCTTCTCCTGTGGCTTCCCTGCTCTGCTGGCCCACTTTGGTAGTAGATCTTACTTCCTACTCTCTGGTGTGTTCTTATGTAATGCAGGAGATAGATTTAGAGTAAGCATGGCTTTGGTCCCAACCTCAAAATAGAGGAATGGAGGTGTGTTTATTGCCAATACCTGACTTTCCTGCTGACATTTCATGCTTCCAAGACACTTGCTCATCTTGGAACCCCAGTACCTGCCATTGCACCTGTAACATGGCAGCTCCTTGTTTGAATGAACTGTATTTTAGCAAACAGAGAAATGTGTAAAGAAAGTCAGGGTGACAGAAAATAGAATATGCAATAAATTATGAGAACAAGGAAAGCTTCTCCAGTTACATAGTTAATAAGGTTGAATGTGGATCTAATTCTGCTTTCCTGGTGAAATCACAGCATGAGTACATGGATGGATGATGAATGGATGGATGAATGAATGAATGAATGAATGAACGAATGAGTAATCAAGTGAATAGATGAATCTGGCATCTCACAAATCACTAGACTTTAAGTTTCACGAGGACAAGGAATGGGATTCATGTTGCTTATTGCTGAATTCCACACCCGGTACATGATGGACTTTCGATACCTTTTGCTGAATGAATGAAAGATTCATCTCTGTCTTAGCAATGTTGACCTTCTCCCTTTCTATTGATTCCCACAATGTTTGATCCTGGAGAGACTTCAGAGATGCATAGGTCCCAGGTCATTATCTTAGAGACAGGAAAATGATCCAGTGAAGGCAATGACCTCACGAACACAATGCTGAGTATGGACCAGAATGCAGGGATTCTGGCTTCCAATTCGGCCTCTTGACTCATTACCTGCCCCATCTTCATGAAGCTTAACCTAGCAGTGGATCAGACATCCAGAATCACATTCACTCAGAGACCTGCCGGTGCCAGAGCAGTGAAACTCCCAGAGCACTAAACTCAAGCTAATCTGTTTCTGCTTCTCAGCCAGTGGGACACTCAGGCCCTGGAGCAGGTGCAGAGCAAGGCGATGGCAGGAGCAGGGATTCGAGCTTGGATGGCCTTTGTCCCTGGGCAGTCCTACCCGGAAGACTGACGGCTCACACTCCTAGGGGCCCCCAGGAGCCTTTGTTTCACCTGTTCTGCCCTTCAGAGGCTTTTCCTCATTTTGAGCTTCCTGGGCACACATCCTTCGCCCTTCCCACAGGCAGCTGCAGCGGAAGGGAATGCAAACACCACTTGGCTGCCTCCCTGAGGGGGAGAGGATAGTAACAGCAGTGCGGGTGTTAGAATACCTGTGTTTGAAATCAGCTCTGCCACTTCCTGGCAACAAAACCAGGCCAAGTCACAGATCTTCTCAGGCCTCAGTTTCTCTTCTATAATAAGGGTTACAGGAATAAAAAAAAAACACAAAACATTTGAACGTATGAAGCATAGTGCCTGGCATGTGGTAAGTGTCAGAAAGTGTCAGAAACTACAGGTGATACTCAGATGGAGGGATGACTCAGGCCAGAGCTTAGAGTCCCTGCAATGAGATTTCCAGCTTCAGATCCTGCCTTGGCTCCCTATCAGCTGTGTGCCCTGGAGCTAGCTATTCAATCTCTCTGTGTCTCAATATCCTTATCAATAGATGAGGATGATAATGGGGTTATTTCATTGGGTTTGTGGCAGATCCAAATGCATTAATTCACAGAAAGCACTTAAAACAGTTTCTGGCATAGGGGAAGTGCTAAACAAACATCCCACTCTTTCCATTATCTAGTTTTAAAAGTGACTTTAGGAGAGCCAGATTCTTTCAACTGAAAGCCTTAAATTAAGATGCGGAGATTCATGCAGGCACTGAGACGCTGGTGCTAACACTGAGTTCATTGGCTGGTAATCTCATTGGTTTGTCCTTGCTGTTTCCAAGCAGAGCCCACAGCCAGCAGAGCACAGTGCTTGTACGATGCTCACGAGCCAGGCTTGCTGGGCAGTGACTTCTCCACTGTATGCTCTAAATGGCTTCCAGCAGCGAAATTACATTTGTATTGATCTAAAGAACGTTTTATTGATCAAAAGCAGAGAAAGAAACCTTTGAAACATAAACCCATTATTTTAACAATTTGTTGCCCAGAAAGAGGCAAAGGCTGTTTTTATTTTCCATTATGGCCAGTTGGCCTTCCCAGGGCATGTTTCAGTACATGTAGAGGGTCCAGAGACCTACCCTCCATGGCAATCTCATCACTGACCACCTCTCTGGTCTCCAGCTTCTGATCCCCATCTTTCTCTTCCATATCTGTGTCCCCTCTCTCCTTGATTTTACTGGCTGAGCCAAAACACAGCTATCCTCCTCAGTACCCCTGGATCATTCTGAGTGGCTGGGGGTGATAATGAAGGCTCCCGATTGCCAGAGCCTCCATCAGAAGCACTCACAGACTGTCCTGTCAGGTGTGGAGCACAAATTCATCTGAAGTTACTATTCTCCACTGTCCCTGTTATGGAAACCCAAGTCCAGCTGCCAATAGGTCAAAAAGCCAATACTCAAGAGATGAGTTTGATTGGAAAGGCATATGAGCTTTATTTAGGAGGCTGGCCATCTGGGGAGAAGACAGACTCTTGTCCAAAGGCCAACTCTACATCTTCAGCCAGTTTGAGGAGTTTTTAAAGGATTGTAGGATAATTAATCAGAAAGTAAGTACAGAGGTCCCTAATGTTTCTTGGTTATATGCAGACTCAATGGTACCAACTACAGACATTATCTCAGTGCTTGAAGGTTGTACAAGAGGGTCTGATGATGCACAAAAAGGCTCTGTTCTTTTTTTTTTTTTTGGAAAGAATGCATGATCTATAGATATTTAAACAAAGGCTTAGTTAACCAACAACATAGGCTGAGGGAGCCTGCTAAAGCTTAAAGACTACCAGGTTGGCCAGAAGGGCCAAGGTAGCTTCACCCCCATGCCTGTTCCTGGATCTGACTTCATTAACCTTCATTAAACTAAATTAACATTGGTGTAAGCTATGCAGGAAACTCAGGGCCAGTAGGTAGAAAATACTCAGAAAGGAGTAGTCACTAAGGCAATTTCCAGAATGATTTATTAAACTCAAAGGGTTTGAACCCTGTGTCTGACCTCCTAGAGTATCCAAAGGTTTACTCCCACTTCCTGCCCTAAGTGGGCTGATCATGTAGCCTGAGAGTGGAGAAGCCCACACTGAGGGTTGAATCACAGAAGGCAGGATTTATTAGGATTTATAAAACTGGCATAAGAATTCAATGAGGAAAGAATAGTCCCTTCAACAAATGGTGCTGGGACAACATGATATTCACATGCCAAAGAATGAAGTTGGGTCCCCATCCTCACACCATATACAAAAAAAATTACCTTGTAAAGGATCAAAGACCTAAATGTAAGAGCTAAAACTACAGAACTCTTAGAAGAAAATAAAGGTGCAAATTTTCATGACCTTGGAAGAGCAATGGTTTCTTAAATATAACACCCACAGCACAAACAACCAAAGGGAAAAAAAAATGGACTTCATCAAAATTAAAGACATTTGTACTTCAGAGGATACCTACAGAATGGAAGAAAATGTACTCAAATCATACATCTGATAAGAGTCTGGTACACAGGATTTAATAGAACTCTTAAAACTCAAAAATAAAAAGACAAATAACTCAATTTACAAATAGGTCAAGGACCTGAATAGACATTTCTCCAAAGCAGATATGCAATTGGATAATAAACACATGAAAGGATGCCCAACATCATTAGTCATTAGGGAAATGTAAGCCAAAACCACAATGAGATATCATTTCACAAAAAGGCAGAAACTACAAGTGTTGGTGAGAATATGGAAAAACTAGAATTCTCATACATTGTTGAATGTATTACATTGTGAATGTATAATGGTGCAGCCACTTTTGGAAAAAAGTTTAGCTGTTTCTTAAAAAGTTAAACATGGTGTTAATCACATAGAATGGCAATTCTGCTCTGACTTAAAATATGTTCACACAAAACCTTGTCACACAAATGGTCCAATCAGCATACACAAAAGGTGAAACCAACCTAAATGTCCATCAACTGAAGAATAGATAAATGTAACATGACATTTCATATAAGACAGTATTATTTAGGGGATCCCTGGGTGGCGCAGCGGTTTGGCGCCTGCCTTTGGCCCAGGGCGCGATCCTGGAGACCCGGGATCGAATCCCACATCGGGGTCCTGGTGCATGGAGTCTGCTTCTCCCTCTGCCTGTGTCTCTGCCTCTCTCTCTCTCTCTCTCTCTCTCTCTCTCTCTGACTATCATAAATAAAATTTTAAAAAAGACAGTATTATTTAATAATATTTATTTATTGAATATTTATTTAATAAAAAAAATTCTGATACCATAACATAGATAAACTTTGAAAACGTAATGCTAAATGAAAGAAGTCAGACATAACAGGCTACATAGTCTATGATTTCATTTGTATGAAATGTACAGAATATGGCAATTCTTAGAGACAGAAAGTAGATCAGTGATTGCAAGGGGATGGGGCAGGTAAGGATAGTGAGCAACAGCTCTATGAGGACATGTTTCCTTTTGGTGTGATGAATCAAAAAGGATGAATTTTACAGCATGTGAATGATATTAGAGTTTTTAAAAATTGAGCAACATAGACCCGGGATGCTTTGGGTGATAGGTTGAAGGAGGAAGCAGTTTGGCCAGGACACGGCTGACAGTGGAGTCATTCCCTGTGATCTCACCCTAAGGGCAGCAGACTCCAAGATGACTCTTGTGACCTGTGACCGAGAGCACAGGGAGGCCATCACTCATGGCCAAAAGGGGTTCTCACAGCCCAAAGCTGCTGAGTCCTCTATGCACTTTTTACCTTCTGTTTTCGCGTTTCCATTCCTCTTGGAGAAGAGAGGCAGAAACTGTTGACAAGTCTGGAAATTGGAAATGTAAATGAAAAAGGGATCCTCCCGGGAGAGTCTGGATACGCTGCCTCCCCAGCTCAATCACATTGTGCCACAGAGGCTCCCAGCTCAGGGACTCGGCAGCAAAAGCAGCTGAAATGGTTCACCATCCATCTCTCAGACAAGGCTAGTGGCCCTCGGTGCTATGCCAGAAGGAAGCAATAGTGGCTGTCTCTTAAGGTACAATGGCCAGCAAGTTAATCGAAAGGCCCCTGTCTCTAACTACCTGTATGTGGAACAGAGAGCAAGGTTAGCACAATGTTTTTGAGCCTGATTGGTAGGTTGTTGTGGTTTAGGGTGGACCACCTCTCAAGAATCAATGGAATAGGCTGGCTCCATTTATGCAGGCATAGGGTGAGTCCTGCAGGTACCCTCTGGGTGGCGGGGTGCAGATTGGACATGTTCCTGGAGACCATGTGGGCAGGCATCTTCATCTTGCAGATGTTCAGAGAGGCTGTGTGACTTGGCTAAAGTGCCAAAGCTTATTGCTAGCAGATCTCAGGCAGGAAGCCAGATGGCCTGTTCCCACATTTATTGTTAAACAACTTGGTCCACTCTTCCTCTCAAATGACAGATTTAATGACACTTGGTCTTTTGGCTATGTCACCCTGGAACTCCAGAGAATCTCTCTCCTTCCTCCTCTTCCTCCTTTCCCTCGGTTCCCTTCCTCTCTCCTTCTTCTTTCTCCTCTCCACCACTTCTTCTTTTCCTCCTCCTGTCTTTCTTCCCTTCCCTCACTTCCTTTCACTTCTGACAGAATTAAGTAAAATATATGTAGAGGCACCACATCAAGTTCCAGAAATGAAGATTTTCCACCATTCTATACCACTGAACATTTTTCACTTGTTTTCATAAATTTCTAGAAAATTTGATAGACAAATCCATATAGAATTTCTCCATGAAACTCCATAGACAAATCAGTATTACTACAATCACCATCTGGGATTTACTAAACCCCTACTGAATGTCAGGTGAGCAAAAATTTCCATAGCCAGGGGGTCTTAGGTAATCCCGAATCACTGCATTTGAGTTAAATTCCGGAGGAGGGGCAAGATGGCGGAAAGGTAGGGTCCCCAAATCACCTGTCCCCACCAAATTACCTAGATAACCTTCAAATCATCCTGAAAATCTATGAATTCGGCCTGAGATTTAAAAAGAGAACAGCTGAAACGCTACAGTGAGAAGAGTTCATTTGAGTTAAATTCAACAATGATTAAGGAAAATACTCTCACTGCTTCTCACTAGAGGACTAGAGCTAGAGTAGGACTCAGGTAGGACAGAGACTGGAACTATTGAGTGAGGAATATGAATCATTGTCACCTGCAGACCTCAGACGCACATAGTTCTGGGAAGATGCTGTTAAAGATGTTTGCTTGTTTTCATGTGTCCATGGAAACCCAGAGTCCTGGGCTTGATGTCTGGATAAGATTCTAGATAACCTCAAGTGTTCTTCCCTCATTTCCTAACCTCTTGCTTTTCTCTCAATTTCCCGCTGCAGAGCCATTTCCTTTGCCCCGTCCAAAGTGCCTTATAAAGTCTTCCTGATTCTCTAAGGGAAATGGGGTCATTCCTTCTTCTGCAACTTCATTGCATTGTGCCCTCTTCTTTGGGAAGTCTACAGAGGAAAAAATATGGGCAAATCCCAGAGCTTGAAGGATTCTTACAGACTTAGCACAATCTGCTCATTTGCCAGGATGGGAAGCTGAGGCACAGGAAGGCTCAGAGTGTGCAGAGAATTTGGCTTTCATTGAAAAGAAGCCTTAGTGAAAAGCCATTGAGCAGTGAGAGGACCCCCTTGTGGGGCTTGTAGATGGCCACACGTCAAGAAGAGGCTTGTAGGTAGCCACACGGGGCTTGGAAAGGGCAGGCGGGACGAGTAGAGACATGATAGAAGCAGCTCTGTCTACCCCATCAGTGTTTTCCAATAGCGACATGGAGTTGTTTCAGGACCCAGGCTAGCTGTGAGTCCCAGGTGGAGTGAGGTGGATATGGCCAGTTGTCAGGTCAGGACCCTGGGCTCCAGAGAGTGCCCGGCACCTGTTCCCTCCTCTTGGCCCTTCCTAGGCTGGAAGCCCTTGTGTAGGGGCTCTGAATCCTATCAGACCTGCATGGACTGAGTCTTGGTCTGTGCTACCCCAGGATTTGTGCGAGCTCTTTCTCCAAACCCTTTTCCAGAAATTTGGGAGCCCTACACTCCTCTCTTTCTTCTGTCTTATACCCAAGCAACCAGGACAATAGAATAAGAACCATTCAGGATACATAACAAGGCACAGAAGAACCCTATGGTCTCAATCCTGTCTACCCACTCATCCCTCTGGCTTCAAATATTTTTCAGTTCTTTTGCTCTCAACACACCATGCTCTCAGAAGTCCCCATACTTTTGTCTGGCTGACAATGGCTTGCCCCTTCTGGTGTCCCATCTATGACCTGCAGACCTTAAACGTGTTAGTGTGTCCCATAGCCTTGCAACTGCCAGGATTTGCGTCTGTGCCTGAAGACTTTCACTGTGCCAGGCCACTCTGTCCATGCACAGTAGGCTGAAATGCTGATCACTTCCCCATCAGAACAAGAATTCAATTTTGACTCGGGTGCATATGTACTCCAACTCTGGTGAGATAATTCTGAGACATGAGTTTGGCACCTGTTCCCTGAGTTTCTGCCTTAATAATACATCCTTATGGGTTGTTTATTCTTCCTTTTATCTATCCCCTGCTCTCTTTCTGGTATTCATGCATCTTCCAAATAAACTTCTTGCCCTAGGGTTGCCTGGGTGGCTCAGTCTGTCAAGCATCTGCCTTCAGCTTAGATCATGATCCTGGGGTCCTGAGACTCAGCTCTGAGTCCAGCTCCCTGCTCAGCAGGAAGCCTGCTTCTCCCTCTGCCCTTCCCCCTGCCCCTGTGTGCCCTCTCTCCCTCTTTCTCAAATAAATAAAATCTGTAAGTAAATAATAAACAAAGAAAACTAAACTTCTCCCCCCAAGTCTTTGTTTCAATTCTATTTGTAGGGTGACTCCAGCCTCAGATACAAACTAAGGATCTCATACTTTAAGTCTCTACCAAAATATAGTCTTCTTCAAAGATTTTTCCAGGCAGTAAAGGGTTCTGTCCTCCCTATGCCAGGCCCCTGTATGCATAGCTCCTTCAGGGTACTCATTATATTGTTTTCTAGATGACTGTTTACCCGACCATGTCACCCCACTATACTTCACCCCTGGAAGACAAGGACTGTGAGTGACCCTTCTTTCTATCCATAGCATCCTTCCACCACCTCCTGTAAAGTGGGTAGCAGTGATGAGTTTGTGGTCATTACCAAATAGTTGGCAGGCATCATGGGTCCGAGGAAAGAGCAACGAACATGGAGTCAAGAGACTGGGTTGGGGTCACTCTCTATCAAGATATTGCTTGTGTGACCAGAGGCAAGCTCCATAAACTTCCAGGGACTCTGATTCCTTAGTGTGGGAGATGTAGGTTAGAGGCAAAGTTTCTATGGTGGCCTTCTCCCTACTTTTTTCCCCCAAGATTTTATTTATTTATTCATGAGAGACACACAGAGAGGCAGAGATGTAGGCAGAGGGAGAAGCAGGCTCCTTGCAGGGAGCCTGATGGGGGACTCGATCCCAGGACCCCGGAATCATGCCCTGAGCCAAAGTCAGATGCTCAACCACTGAGCCTCCTCCATACTTAATAGAAGGTACAAAGAGCTTTCTATTTGACACACCACCAAAGACACCACTAACCTCCAGCTAGGTGTCCACCCTGAGGACCGGCTGACCACACACTACCACCCATATTTGCTCTTCTTCCCCTCGGGTGTTGAAAGGAAGTACCTAAAATCCCCAGAGCTGGGTCCAAAAGTCTCCCAACGGTAACGGCTTCATGCTCCAATGAAGTCACAAAATGTGGTGTAACTTCCCTCTCATGTAACTCTCAGCAGCAATGGAAGGAGAGCTACTCTCTCCCATCCTCCTCCTCCTTCTTTAGTCATGACTCATTAATCGCCACTAGTGAATGAGTTTTATTCTAATTTTCACAATCTAATTCAGAGCTGTTTTGAGCTAAAGATCAGGATATAGGTTTTTGGCTTAGCTAATGAAATATCTAATGAATTTGCATTAGTGACAATTACAGACAGGACACTTAGGAGGGAAGGGCCAATCGCAGTGCTCAGCTGATGCCACTTGCTAAGGACTCCTTTATAGGGAAAAGCATGGTCTTGGTGCTCGCATCTCTAATTGACGATGCTGTTCTGGAGACTTCCACCAGAAGAAGGGGATTGAACAAGAAGCATTTGCCTTTCTCTTCCTTTCTTTCCTGCTGTGGTTCTGCCTTCAAACCAAACCATGATGTGAAAGTGTGCTTTGTACATGTGAAAGTTCCCTCCTTGGGACACCTGGATGGCTCAGTTGATGAGTGTCCGCCTTGGGCTCAGGTCATGATGCCAGGGTCCTGGGATCGAGTTCCACATGGGGCTCCCTGCAGGGAGCCTGCTTTTCCCTCTGCTTGTGTCTTTGCCTCTCTTTCTGTGTCTCTTGTGAATAAATAAATAAAATCTTTAAAAAAGTTCCTCCTCAAAAGAGGATGAATTTATACACTTGCATGACAGTGAGAGGATCTTAATAACCAAAAACAAAAAAAAACCACAAACCATTCTGGATCTAGAATAATTACCCACCAGAGAGGGAAGATTCCTTCCCTATTCCTCCTTTAACCAGACAGGAATCTAAGGCAAACAACGACCCCAGGAAGCCAGTGAACATTTGAAATACAGTCTCAGAATCCTTGCTCCCCCTCTGTGAGGCAGGGTGTGTGACTGCGTATGGCTCTTCTATGGCCCCCACAGTCTCCTATCCTTGCCTCATATGGCCAAAACATCAATTGAAGCTGGCAAAACCTGGAAGAGAAAAGTTTTTTAAAACCAGTGAGCTTAATCATTTGGTGTTGACAGTTTTTATGGCCTCTGTTGCAATGCAAGCTAGCTGGTCAAGCAGAGTCTAAGGCAGCAGGTCTAAACAAGTTAAGGCACAGGCTTCCCCCAATTCCACTGAATGCACACCAACACCCCTGCTCCTCTGTGGCTCCCATCTCCCTGCTATTGCCCCAAAGAGCTGGTGGTAGAAAGAGGGGCATCTTCTGTAGTCCCCGAGAGAGATGCAGTCACCCCTTTTGGGTATGTGAGTTGTGCTTTAAATCTATTTTCTCTTCTTCCTTCTTCCTCCCCTTCCATAATTTATTTTGACTTGGTTTTCAGGTCATCTCAATTGACCTCCTTGGGTCTTTTTCTGGCTTTGTGACTGGGCAATCTTCCACACTGGAAGGTGAAAAATGCTTCCTTTAATCTTCTGTGGGTTCCTCAATCTTTGTCTTTCGGAGTGTCTGGTTTGGGCCAGTTCTTTCTAGGAGTTTGACAGCTTTATGCACCAGCTAATGTTTCTCATGTAACCTCGGGTGCTTTTTCATGGTCAGAGGGAAGCTCTCTTGAATTTAAGAGGTCGAGATGGTGGAGCGAGGGATCTGGTACAAGGGTGAAAGTAAAAATTATTACTCCCTTCAAGAAGCTGTCGTATATTTTTCAGCCCCTGGTGACCATGGCAGTGAGGAGGACTATGCCTTATACATCTCTGCTGCCCCAGCACTTAGCATAGCACTTGGGATACACAGTTGGGGCCAGAAATGTGTGTGAAATGAATAAATGGGTGAATGAATGAATTTCAGGCTGTCTTCTCCATGGTAAGAAAGCTAAAGAAAGGACACTCTCAAAACTGAAGTCTTAGGGGACCTAGGGACCTCAGTTGGTTAAGTGTCCAACTCTTAATTTCACCCCTCAGGTCATGATCTCAGGGTCATAGGATCAGCATGGAGTCTGTTGGTCCCTCTCCCTCTGCTTCTCTCCACTCACACACTCTTTCTCTCTCTCTCTCTTAAATTAAAAAATAAAATCTTAAAAAAAAAAAAAAACCCTGAGGTCCCATCCCTAGGGAAACACAGTTTTAGAGTCTGGGATATGGAGACCAAATTTGGGATTGATATTGTGACCTTAGGCCATTCTGTGCAAGAAGGATGTTGACTGCCAAGGCAAATGCCATACCCTAAAAACATGCCAAAGCTTTGCCTGCAGAATGCCCCTTGCTCTTTCAAATGTACACTTCATTTCAAAGGAATAGAATGGGCATTAGAAAACAGGAGTCATCATGGAATGTCCCACTGGAAGGGGACACACTGGTCTAGGCACTGAGAGATAGGAGGTACCACATCAGCCAACCTGAATCCAATGATAAGTTTGATCAAACTGTGGAGTGGCCTGAGGCAGCTCTGAGTGTGTGTCCAGCCAGGCCGAGCCTTGGAAAAGAAAGAGAAAAACTGAGGGATAGGGCAGAGAAATAGAAGTACCTCTTCTTGCTCAGGAACAGTCAGGGAGAGGGGTGAGATATGGTGTGCCTTCAGACCAGGCAGGGGTGCCAACTCAGATGTGTAAGGCACTGACTAGGGCAGTAGTCAAAGAGTGCTGGCTATAAAATCAAACAGGCCTGGCTTCTCAGCTGACCAGCAGCACAGTCTACTCAAAGAACCTCTTGGAGCCTTCCTTACCTCGTCTGTAAAATGAGGCTAATAATAATAATTAGCTCATGGGACTGTACGGAGGAATAAATTAGATACTTGACAAGTTCCTTAAATCTGGAAGGACTGCCGGGAAGCAGTCTAAGCACAGGGGATTGACAATAAGACAGACAAGCCTCTGCTCTCCTGACATTCCCATTTCAGGGGGAGCTCACACAAAGGGACAAGCAGGGGGAGCTCACACAAAGGGACAAGCAGACTGCAAGTTAAAACAAATGCTGTGATAAAATTTGAAAGGGCTGATGTGGTAAGGACTCCTGACTCCAGGGTGGAAGGAAGAGGCTGTGTCAGCCAGACAAGGTCTCTCTGAGAATGTGACAGATGAGCTGTCACCTACTTGAGAAAAAGGAGCCTGCCAGGTGAAGCTCTGAGGGCAGAACGTTCCAGGACAAGGGAACAGCACGTGCAACCCACTGAGGTAGAGCAGAGCTCAGCGCATTTCCTCCTGGATACACAGAATGCCCAAGTGCGGCCCTGGCATGGTGAGAGAGCTGGAGAGAGGGTTGGGGAGACAACGGTGTGATCTGGTTTATGTTTTTAAAAGATCACTCCAGATTGCAAGTGTATGGGTGTGCAATAGCTCACATCCCGTGTCACTCTCACATTCTTCATGGAGACTACAGAAGTGTTCGTAAGGTTTAGCAACGTCTGACACATAATACATGTTATAAAAGGCTTTTATAAAGTATGTAGTATGTGTTTGGCTACTTCTTAAAGATAACAATCCAAAGATAATTAAGATAAGAGACTGCCTTTAGCAGTTCAACGTCTAGCAAGGACACACCAATAGATGATTCTAAACCACAGACCTGTGTGTACTCAAGAGCGTGGGTTGGAGCAGGGTGGGAAGGAGCTGACCAGAGGGTGAGGGAGAAAGGTGGTTCCAGCAGGAAGGGGAACAGTGTGATGTATGCAGGTGGTAGGTGGTGCTGAGGGTGGCTGGAAACCAGGTAGGACTCACCTAATGAAACATTTTTGTGAGCCCAGAGAATGAGCAGAACTATGTCCTATTGGTGACAGGGGGTCGCTGTAGAGATTTTGATCAATGGGTACCTTGCCAATGACTGTCATTTTGGGGTACATTCCCCCTGCCCCTGGAGGGGCTGGAGGGTGATTCAAGGAAGGGGGAAAAGAAGCAGAGCAACCTTGCAAGTTAGTTGGTTCATACCATTCCTGATGATGGAAGGGAGGAGGGGGTCAGATCAGATCATGGGAAAGAGATGATAAGCAGGCAATAATAAATATAATATATAAATAATAATATAAATAATAATAAATATTTTGGAGGGGAAAAAATAAACCGCACTTGACACAGAGTAAACAATAAACATTTTTAAAATAAATAGGTTGGGTTGCAAGGAGGGAGTGGCAGTAACATCTTTGTTGCTTGTCACCAGCAGTGAGCCTAGCTGGACAGCACTCACGTTCAAAGCCACGGGGACTGGCTAAGGGGTCATTGGGAAATGTCCGCCACCAAGGTCCCCTTATGCTGCCAGTAGGTCGTTGGTTGTGGCTGTAGTCTATCTTCTCCTCTGGAGAGCATGCAGCCTCATCCTGGCCTCCAGAAAGGATTGTGACCTTTCCTGGCACAGATAATGACCAGGTGGGGACCAGGTGATTGCTAAGGCCCCATCGCAACCTTGGCACTGCAGCAAGTTTGCCACAAATGGATATGGACCATGAAATGATGACCGATGGCTCTTTCAGCAGTTCCCGGCTCTGCTGGCCATTGGCCACCTGAGTTCCAGCTGAGTTCAGCTGTCTTAATGACACTCCATCTCCCACACATGTATCTGAGAAGTGTCCTCTATACTCGCTCCTCTCTGTCCAGCACAGACATCTGAGCTGAAGTAATCTAGATGGGGAGGGGGCATCCCCCACCCGCTCGGCTGTGTGTGAGGAAGATGGGGTGTGTCTCAGGAAGACAGCGACACATTGCGGACGCTCTCCCTGGGTCTCTGAGTCCTTTGACCTTTTTTGGGTTATCAGATGGCTGAAAAGCCGCATTTTTCTCTGCATTGAAAAATATAGTTATATCCTTGGCTAGATTCCCATTAGCTCAGGGCCTGGGAGGAGCAGCCTGAGGTCTGGGTCATCCCTCCAGGTGTTGGGGAGATGATCCCAACTGCACTCCTCACTTCCCACCCCTACCATGGCCTTGGCCCCTTCTTCACATTCTGCAGGTATGCTCAACAACCCACCTTGACGATTCCTCGAGGATAGCAAACTGAAGCTGGCACTCTTTCATTTTGCCTTTATTTTTTTCCCCTTTCTTTCCGAAACAAATGACTTTATAACGGCAAAGAAGATGAGAAAGGCCTTATCTCAGAATAAAGAATACTAATTGCGACAGAAAATATTAAGCAATGCTTCACCAAAGCGTATATCATAATGGCTAAATATTCCATTTTCCTTATAACCAGTGAAGACTCCATCACAGATGCTGAGCATTCAGGGTCCTTTTCCCACTGTTGCTGAAAGACCCTAGCGTCCCATGGAAGAGAGTCAGGGCTGGGCGAGAGGCTCAGTGCAGTGGGTGGGGACCACACAGAATCATAAAGAAGTTTAAGATTCCCCAACTGTTACATCTAACACAACCACAGTACAATGATCAAAATTCAGGATGTTCACATTGCTCCGATGCCCTTTATAGACCTTATTCTCATTTTCCCAGGTGTTCCTTTTCTGGTCCTCCATCTAGAGCCACACATCTAGGACCTCATCTAGGGCCACCCATTCTCTTTAGTGGTCTACTTATTCTCATTCCATTGTTCAGGCTCTTTTATTATTCTGTTACTATTGTTATTACTGTTCTCCTGAAATCTTCAGTCTCCTTTATTATCAAATAAACTAGATTGTTTTACAGAATTTTCCTTCTAGCCTTTATATGCTATGAATTCAATCTTTCTTGCTGTTTGCCTAGGTGATAATTATGCAGTATTTTGTCAGCGTTTGTATGGGGTACACTGATCTGAGCTTCTGAAACGTGAGCTCCTGATAAAGTCTCCCCTGCCTGGTAGAGCCTTTGACTCTAAGTGCAGGAGTTAGCTAAAAGCGATGGTATGGGAATGAACATCTGGCCTTAGCTGGCTGAACTCCAGCTGAGCTAATGATCCCCAAATATCACTAGTTTTTGCCCAGATAAATAGGTGCCAGGGAGGAGCTACACCCTGCAGGGGTAGCATTGGGAGAGCAACTCGGAAGGGGAGAGAGTCAGGGGAGAGAGTGTGGAGTTTCAGCCGGGATCTGCTCCCCACACCCACCGCCTGGCTCCAGGCTGTATCTGCTGCCAAAGGGTGCCTTTTCAGAATTAGTACAAAGGTGTGAGTGGCAGCTCCGCTCAGGCAGGTGCACTCATCCCAGAGCAACGCATCAGCAGGCCCGCCAGTTTCACACAGAAGCCACAGAGGCAGTGTGAATGATTCAGAGGAAATGTGCCGCCACTGCTAAGAAGACTCTGGAAGCAGGGAGGCAGGTGCGGCCACCTGGAATGCTCTCATCACCCAGAAGGGGGGGTGGGCGAACATGGCAGTGGTCACACAGGCATTTCCTCAATCAGGAGGGACACACACACACACACACACCCATCCCTCTCACTGTAGAGAATGCTTTATTTGGTGCTTTTACTTGGTTAATGTTTAGTTTTCACTGTAAAAGCCCTAACTTCTCATTAAAGACAAATTTGAAGGTAAGTAAGGTGAAGGTCAAAACAAAAATAAATAATTTTTGCTGTACCCACCACAGGTGAGGACTACTGATATCTGTTTGTATTTCGTGCTCAGCTTTTTAATAGAACCCGTCAATATTACAGACAGTTTTCTTATCACTATGAATGTGGGGCACCTGGGTGGCTCAGCGGTTGAGGATCTGCCTTCGGCTCAGGTTGTGATCCCAGGGTCCTGGGATTGAGTCTTGCATCGGGCTCCCTGCAGGGAGCCTGCTTCTCCCTCTGCCTGTGTCTCTGCATCTTTCTCTGTGTCTCTCATTAATAAATAAATAGAATCTTTAAAAGATCCCAAACTTTGCTATGATTGTATATCATCCTGCTTTTAAACTTTCATTAAATGATAGATGTTTGATATTATTACATCAATCAATGTATTACATCAGCTATATATTATTTCCTTGATTTAAATATCTGTGTAATGTTTCGCTGAATCATTTTACTACAGGTTGTGTAACCTTTGCATAGCTGGGCATTCATGGGATCTTTAACTCGTATCATTAAAAATTATAGCTTCCCTCTAATTTAGGATTATTCTCTTAGAATTCTAGAAATGTGACAACTTTATTAGAGGCCATGAAGAACTACACTTTGCCTTTTTACTGTTCCATTCACTCCGTTCATTCATAAGTTCATTCTTTTTTGCATATCTGAATTTTTACTGGGTTCCAACCATGTTCCAGATGTTGTGTTGGGAACCGGGTATTAATTAGGGAAAGAAAAAAAATCACAATTCCATTTTTTATGGCTAACTAATATTCCATTGTGTGTATATGTGTACATGTGCGTGTATGTATGCATGTATAGTATGTGTGTGCTATATATATCAGATCTGGTCATTTTCAAAAACATGGGTGGACCTAGAGGGTATGATGCTAAGTGAAATAAGTTGGTCAGAGAAAGACAAATACCATATGATATCACTCATAAGTGGAATTCAAGAAACAGAAGAACAAAGAAAAACAAATAAATACACAAAAAACAGAGTTTAAATGCAGAGAACAAACAGGTGGTTGCTAGAGGGGAGGGGGGTGGGGAGTGGGTGAAACAGATAAAGGGGATTAAGAGTACACTTATCTTGATAAGCACTGAAAAATGTATAGAATTGTTGAGTCACTACATTGTACCCTTGATACTAATGTAACATCATATGTTCATTATACTTCAATAAAAAGGGTCACAATCTCTCTATGAACATTGTAAATCCAATAAAGCAGAAACTGCAGTCAAGTAATCAAACACACACATGTATAGCTTAAAATGGTGATAAGTGCTATGCATTAAAAAAAAGCAGGATGCTCTGAGAAAGCACAGTAGAGGAGTTCAAATGAGATGGGAAGTAGAGCAGGGAAAGCTTCTCTATGGACCTCAGCTAAAACCCAGGAGTGAAGTAGGACTTCGATCCACTAAGAATGCAGCAAGGCATTGTCCACATAGAGGACACAGCATGTGCAAAGGCCCAGAGCACAAACAGAGGATGGATGGTATGTCAAGAACTGAAAGGAAACCATTGTTCCCAGAGAACAATGAGCGAGAATAGTGACCCCAAGATGAGGACGGACAGAAAAATTTGTAATAAATAACTTAGGGACATGTAGTTTTATCATAAATGTGGTGGGACGCTGGAAAACCATCAGAAGGAAAATAACATGATAGGGTATGCTTTTTTTCTTCAAGGGTTGGGTGGCAGGTTGGGAGGATTGGAGATAATCACTACATGGTGTGGGGTTTCCTTTCAGAGGAGTGAAACAACGTTCTGGAATGGATGGTAGCACAATTCTGCGAAGTTACTAAAAATCTTAGGATCGTACACTTTAAATGGGTGAACGGTATCGCATGTGAGCTCCACCTCAGTAAAGCTGGTATGTGAGGCTGATCTCAGTGTGGATGACACATTGTGGGCAACAAGAGTGGAGCAAGTAAGCAGTCTGTAAGAAGCCAGGACATGGTGGATGGGTTCTTCCAGGCTCATGGCCACTCAGAAGGCAGCTATGGACAGATTCCGGACATGCATTGGACTTACATTTACTTCTTAGATAGACTATAAGCTTCTCAAGCTTAGAGATTCTTTTGCTAAATACACTCTTTCCCCCAGCTTTATTGAGGTGCATTTGACAAGTAAAATTGTAACATATTTATTTTATTTTTTTAAAGATTTTATTTATTTGTTCATGAGAGACACACAGAGAGAGAGGCAGAGACACATGCAGAGGGAGAAGCAGGCTCCATGCAGGGAGCCCAATGTGGGACTCGATCCCACGATCCTGGGATCACGCCCTAAGCCAAAGGCAGATGTTCAACCGCTGAGCCTCCCAGGTGCCCCCAAATTGTAACATGTTTGAAGGGTACAACCTGATGATCAGATACACATACACACTGTGGAAGGATTCCCATGATCGTGTTAATTAACACAACCATCGACTTACATAATTACTTTTTTTGTGAGAATACTTAAGATCTATTAACAAATTTCAATTTTACAATTCAGTGTCATTAACCATAGTTATCATGCTGTGCATTAGATCCTCATTCATCTTAAAACTGAAAGTTTGTATCCACTTACCAACCTCTTCCTACCTCTCCTACCCTACCAGGGCCTGGCAACAACCATTCTGTTCTATTTCTACGAGTTCAACTTTTTGTGGGGAGGTGGTGATTCCACACACAAGGGATATCAGGATATCATGCACTACTGGTCTTTCTTTGTCTGGATTATTTCACTTAGCATAATTTCCACTAGCTTCACCCACATTGTCATAAAGGGCAGAATTTTCTTCCTTTATAGGGCTGAATAATATTCCATTGTATATAGGTATACCACATTTTCTTCATCCATTCACCTGCTGATGGACACTCAGATTGTTTCCATATCTTGGCTATTGTGAATTGTGCTGCAGTGAACAGGGGGGTATAAATACCTCTTCCATGTTGTGAATTCATTCCCTTTGGATATATACCCAGTAGTGGAACTGCTTAGATCATAGGGTGGTTCTATTTTTAATTTTTTGAGGAATCTCTGTGCTGTTTTCCACAGTGATTCCACCAGTTTGCATTCCCACCAGCAGTGAACAAGGGTTCCCTCTCTCTGTATCATTGCCAACATTTATTATCTCTTATTTTTTTGATAACAGCTATTCTTAAATGCAACATGATATCTCCTTGTGGTTTTGATTTGCATTTCCCTGATGACAAGTGATGAATATCTTTTCACATACCTACCTGTTGGCCATCTAGGTTTGTTCTTTGGGGAAAAAAAAATGTCTACTCAGGCCCTTGCTCCATTTTTTTGTAACTGGGTTGTTTAGCCAAAATGCTAAGTGAGATAGAATAATTGCTTAGACAATGAGAGGGCAAAGGAGAGAGAAGAAAGTATTTGGAGGGGTTGGGGGAGCCAGTGAGTAGCTGGGAGAGAGTGGGATGATGCCAAGGGATGGAGAGTATGGAGAGTACTGTGAAAAGCTGAGGAAACAACACTACCCACACTTCAACCAGGACGCTTTGGAAAGTATTTTTTTTGGTTGTGAGATAGACAGCCATCAACAAAAGTGACTATCTACCCAAGTCCTCTAGCTATTTATTAAAAACTGTGCTTTTACCATGTTCTTCTGGGACACTCAGGAACACTGTATTTTTTTATCCACCTGTTCTGGGCTGATTGCAGGCACAGCCCTATATGTTCATATCTTCCTTGATCCATGCCCTGTGATGTCCCTCTCACACTGACTCTGGGCCTGCTCAGGAGGCTTGCTCTATTGGCTTCTAATTGCCACTGTCACAATCACCTGAGGTTAGTGGCTTAAAGGGACATAAATTATCATCTTGCAGTTCTGGAGGCTAGAACCAGGGCTGAGATCAAGTTCTTGGCAGAGCTGTACTCCTTTCTGCAGGCTCTGGGGTATAATCCATTTTCTTGACTTTTCCAGTTCCTGGATGCTTGTCTGGATCCCTTGGCTCATGTCCCCTTCCATCAACAAAGCCACCAATGGTAGGTCTGATCTTTCTCATGACATCATCCCCCCATTTCTCACTGTTCTCCCCCTCTCTTTCCCAATTAAAGACCTACGTGATTACACAGGGCCCACTTGGATACGCCATGATAATCTCCTTATGTTAAGACCAGCTGATTAACACCCTCAATTCCCCCTTGCCATGTAGCACACCATTTTAACACATTTCAGAAATTAAGACATGGACTACTTTAGGGAGCCATTATCCTACCTACTTCCAGCCTCCAAAGATTCAACTCCCACATATAAAACACATTCGCCCTTCCCCAAAGCTTTGAACCCATTACAGTTGCTTTGGCTAACGAGCCAGTAGGAAATGTGATCCAACAGAGATACTGAGACGCATCTGCACAAGGTTGCAGCAACTTGTTCTCTTGCTATGCTGAGAAGTCTGAGCTGCCTGCTAGCTGATGAGAGAGTCATGGCCAAGTCATCCAGAAGCAGAATCTGAACCAAGTATGTGAGTCAGGCCAGTGAAATCCAGAGTTAATTGCCAATTCACAGAACTGTGAACTAAGCCTTGGGGTGGTTTGCTATGTAGCAACACATAACTGAGATATTCCCTCATGGGTAGGTGGACTCATGTGATTAATTTTGATCAAGGGACAAAAGTGATATACGTCATTTCTAGGCCTGACCCCTAAAATCTTTTGCAAGAGAATCTACTTGCTTCCTCTTGGCCATAAGCCCAGATAGCAGAAGGCTGTAAGGAGGCTCTAGGAGACAGTAGGCAATCCAAATGGAAGGCGCATGAGTCAGTCACTACCTAGAGGGTAGCTGTTCAGAGAGCTACCAACTAGGAATATCCTCACTGGACTTTGAGGGAATGAACGGATCAGTGCTTAGGTAAATTTTTACATTGAGTCGCTGAGATATTTGTGGGGTTTTCTTGTTTTTGATTTGTTTTCATTTTTGTCATAGCAACCAGCATTAATGAATCTACTGTTTGGTATTGCTACCTAATATTTGGAACTAGATAAATAGATATGTATCGTGCATGTCCTGATACATCAAACCCATTGACTAGATAGTGGGAAAGGCAATATGTTGATAAATGGATGAACTGGGGAGAGAATATGAACACATTTTAATGCCTGCTAAGGCATTTAGTTATTGTGTTTTAAGCAATAAAATGCTAATAGCCTTTTTTTTTTTTCCAGCAGGACAGTGACAAGATGAACAAGGACTGCCAAATACTTTTCTCTCTCTGCCCACACTTTGCTACCTAACATGATGCTGTGATCACCGGTGGTGTTTCATAAATAACTCCGTACAGAAAGGCAGGATGGAGCTGTGTGGAATGGTGCTGTCAGTACCTTCATCGTTCTGCTGTTCTTAGCAGCTGTGTGATTTTCAATCTTTATTAATTACGTGTGTTGCTTTGAGCCATGGTGTTGGAAATTCTTACCTGAATTTGGTTCACTGTCTGTAGCTTTACTCTGCCCCCTTTTAACCCTCTTCAAGGGATGCACCTGTTCTCTGCTTGTCTTTGGAAGGACTCCCTGAAATAGCTCCAGACTCTGAAATGCATCTCTATTGATTCCTGGAGAATTCAATCAGCAGAAAGTCAGCCTAGATCTGATGTGAAGTTTGCATGGTCTCTTCTCCCTTCTGGAATCAGGGACACATCATCTCTTAAGGATTACTTATTAAAATCTAAGGTTCAGGGGTGCCTGGTGGCTCAGTGGGTTAAGTATCAGATTCTTGGTTTCGGCTCAAGTCATGACCTTGGGGGCTTGAGACAGAGCCCCAAGTTGGGCTCCATGCTTAGTGCAGTCTGCTTGTTCCTCTCCCTCTTCTCCTCACTCCCCTCCCCAGAATAAGTAAATAAATAAAATCTTAAAATAAATTAAAATGTAAGAAGAAGGTCTGTGAAGTGCCAGTAATCTTTGTTTTCTCTTTTTTCTTTTTCTTACTATAAGTCTCTGTGCCTACTTTATCCCATTGGATGAGAATCAGGCTACCCTCCCATCCATTCCCCCTCTTCATGATCCCTCCTCCCTTCTTCATGAACATTGAGTCTTGCTGAAGTTGCCAGGTCCAGGTTGTTTAAGATATATTTATTCTGCCATTTAGCTAAAGAGAAGGTACTCAAGGTAAGCACTTTTATTTTATAGGGTTCCGCTCATGTTGTCTCTGATCAAGAAATTAGTAGACTGACCCTTTGTTAAGATTAGCTCTCATGTTAATGGCTTGTCCACTTAACTAACCAGTGGCCACCAACTTGATTTAAGGATGCTAATGAATTAAAAATATTATCAGAAAACAATAATTAACCTTGAGTATAAAAGTATTAACCAGAGACAATCAATCACTCTCCTAGCCTTAGTAAACACTTAGAACGTATTAACTGTCCCTAAAGGAGTAATTAAAGAACTTACCTCTTCTGTTGCAAACATGAAGAGGAAAGGGTCAAGCACAATATGCACATCTGGTGGTTGCAGATGAACGTTAGCAAAATGGTTGACATTGGATGTTGCACTCACAGAGCCAGATGCTCCCTGATAAGTGAATCTATAGCACGTCAGGGTCCCGGGATTGAGCCCCACATCAGGCTCCCTGCTCAGGGGTGGGGAGTCTGCTTCTCCCTCTCTCTCTGCCTGCCTCTCCCCCTCCTTGTGCATATCTCTCCCTCTCTCTGTCAAATAAGTATATGAAATCTTTTAAAAAAATAGTTTGTTCCCATTTATTGCAAAGCAGTATTCCATTGTAAGGATAAATCACAGCTTGTTTCATCCATTCACCTGTTGTTGGATTCAAGTTATTGGCTATTGTAAATAAAGCTGTTATAAACATTTGCATACAAATCTTCATATGGTTTTACTTCCCTTGGATAAATATCTATCAGTCATATGGCATGTGAATTTTTCACTTTTTAAAGAAACTGCCCAACTGCCTTCCAAAGTGGTTCTGCCATTTTGCATCCCAAGCGGAAGTTTATGAAAGTCTCAGAATCTTTGAAATTGAATTTAATATTCAATTTTATTCAATTCAATTAATATTCAATTAATATTTTGTTTATTTGGAAGTACTCATTTCTCTTGGGAAGGGTCCATTGCCTAAATATTTGCAGCCAATGTATTTCCAACATGATGTTTACATTTTAGTTATTGTCTGTGTTTTTATTTTTTTACCATTGCTTATAATTATCCATTTGGTCATAATTTAAGAAAAATAACAGCTATTTATTTCTAGTTTTTTCCACTTGGTAAAATAAATCTATTAAATAAATAAATCCGTGTGAAAGGTTTTCCTCCTCTCCTTATATCTTTTATCCTCAATTTTCATGATGCAAATGTCTTCCAAAGCTTCACCTAAATTTTCTGTCTCTGTATTTATTATGGAGCTTCACTTTTATTTCTGCTGTCCTAGTGCTTTTTGAGGCTGCCTGGAAAACCTACCTCCCCAACCCCCACTGACCCTACAGCTAGCCATGCTTACCTCAGGCCAAGAGCAAGTCTGGCAGAGAGATGATTTCAAATCTCTGAGTGTTTGGTCTGGGTGGCCAAGTGCATCTCTACCTGCTATATAAATAAAATGCATGAGCCAACTATTACCTTGAATGAACCTAAGGATGCCTCCTCTGGGTTTGGGGTAGGGAACAACCTTGGTTTGCTAAAATTTTTTGTGGTTTCCTGACATTGGTTAGGGATGGGCATTGGAGGAGGGGTAGTATTCCATAGGACCTCATTTGAACTTTCTCATATTTTTTTAAAGAATTTATTTATTTATTCATGAGAGACACAGAGAAAGAGAGAGAGGCAGAGACACAGGCAGAGGGAGAAGCAGGCTCCATGCAGGGAACTCGACGCGGGACTCAATCCCGGGACTCCAGGATCACGCCCTGGGCCAAAGGCATGCACTAAACTGCTGAGCCACCCAGGCATTCCTTTCTCATAATATTAATGTGAGAAAAACCTAGCCTGACAATAGCATATATATCTTTGTGTGTGTACACACAGACACACACACATGTTCATAAAAGGCCAGTGATTGTATTATTTGGTATAATAACGTACATTAGACAATATGTATGTAATATCTATTATTATTTGGTATAATAATAGTGTTTACTATATTTGCTTATTTTTTAAAAAGATTTTATTTATTTATTTATTTGAGAGAGAGACAGGTAGTGAGAGAGAGCTCAGGTGAGTAGGAGAGAGAGAGAAGCAGGCTCCCCACTGATCAGGGAGCCCAATGCAGGGCTTGATCCCAGGACTCTGGGGACCTGAGCTGGAGACAGATGCTTAACTGACTGAGCCACCTAGAGGCCCCTATATTTGCTTCTTTTATTTGACACATATATATTGGTGTACAAAGAATATATGTTTGCATCCAACACTTTGGTAAGTCCACTAAAATGAATAGTATGGGGTGCATCAGGTCAAAAAACTTGTTTCTCCTGGAGGTTTGAAGGAAACTTAAGATATTTTTGGAAGAATAGTCTGGAAGAACCATTGAAACCAGTTATTCCATGGTCCTACCATTCTACCACTTTGGAAAAGAGTTGGGCATTATCTACTGATCATGAATATATTCACACCCTATGAACCAGCAGTTTCACTCCTGGATAACAAATGTACACACTCAGGCACACATGTGTGTGGGGGTTGATGTACATGCTCAATAGAGATGCGTTTGCATGCACCAACAGATGAATGTAAGAATGTTCATAGCAGCATTTGGGGTTATAAACCCAAACTGTAAACAATCCAAATGTCTATCAACATTAGAATGAACAAATTCATCACAGAATATTTATACAGTAGAATTCCACACAGCAATGAAATAAATGATGGGTTGCTACATAATTGAATCTTCCAGACGTCATGTTGGGCAAAATAAACCAGATACAGAAAATACATGTGTGAATCTATATTAAGTTTAAGAAATAGGCAAACTAATTCATTATGTTTGAATATGCATGCTTGAGTAGTAAGGCTATAAAAAAAAAGGCAAGAAAGTTATTAGGATATTGGATATCCTAGTTAGGATATTGGTTACTCTTCTGGAGAAAGGAAGGGGTGGTAGTTACACAAAGGAACATGGGAAATTTCTGAGGTGCTGGCTGTTAGATCATGCTTTTGAGGAGTTTGCATTTTGACAAGTCATTGTTATATAGATTTCTTCTGTGTAGTTTCCCACATAAAATGTACATTTAATAAATTTATTAAAAGAGAGATTAAAAAAAATAACAAGCTCTTCAGCCATTGTCCATGGCAGTTGGCCCATGCACTGGCAAGAGATGCCATTTCTTTCTCTTGCTGGCTGCGGCCCATGCTGACACCTGCTGGTCTAGTCACTTCTGATTCCTCTACAAGCTCCCCTCAGTATTGAGTAGCCCCAGATCTCTATCTTAGATTTCCTTTTAAGGAAAGGAAATGTTGGGATCCCTGGGTGGCGCAGCGATTTGGCGCCTGCCTTTGGCCCGGGGCGCGATCCTGGAGACTCGGGATCGAGTCCCACGTCGGGCTCCCGGTGCATGGAGCCTGCTTCTCCCTCTGCCTGTGTCTCTGCCCCTCTCTCTCTCTGTGACTATCATAAATAAATAAATAAAATAAAAAAATTAAAAAAAAAAAGGAAAGGAAATGTTCTGACATCTCACTCATAATCACCTGTCTTTCTAGGTGCTTCGTCCTTGGTTTACTTCCTTTCATACCAGTGCCAATGGTTTCCCGCAGCTGTCACTACTACAGCAGGAGAAGTTTCTACAGAAATTCCTGGAGCTGGGGTGCCTGGGTGGCTCCGTGGTTGAGCATCTGCCTTCGGCTCAGGTCGTGATCCTGGGATCCTGGGATTGAGTCCCGCATAAGGTCCCTGAAGGGAGCCTGCTTCTCCTTCTGCCTGTGTCTCTGCCTCTCTCTCTGTGTGTGTCTCTCATGAATAAATAAATAAAATCTTAAAAAAAAGAGAAATTTCTGGAGCCATGGTCTCACCCTCCCCATGTTCTTTATTCCCAGAGACTAGACACTCAACTATCATCCATTGGCCTGATGTCCCCCTGGGAGCCAGCCTGAGAGACAGTATGCACCCTGTTATCCCAAACAGTCCTTTCCTTTATGCCAGCCTTCCAGTATCTCTTCTTGATGTGCCCTCAGGGCAAGAGACTTTGGAGAGGGATCAGAAAGGGAAGAAAACCACACTACACTGATTAATTGGCTTTAAATTAAAAACAAGCCACCATCTTCCAAGTGAACTTACCCAGATATGTCCTGGTTCTTAAACAAATGATTGACCGTGTCCCCAGAAGAGTGTACTCATTGACAGTGGTTTGAGGATAGAATGGGAATAAACGATTATTGATTTCTTACTCTGTGTCAAATATGGTGCTAAACTCTCATGCAGTCCCACCCTACAGGGTACATGTCCTTACCTCCAGTTCTCAGGTGAGAAAACAGACCCAGAAAAGGTCACTGGCTTGTCCTTGTTCACTCATATAGAGAATGAGAGACTCAGGATTGAAACTCTCCTGCCCTTAGCTTCAAAACAAAGCCTCTTTCCCTGCCATGAGGTTAGAGCTCCTGGACAGGATGATATATAGGGCAGACCTGGCAAAATGAATATGTTACATGGTAAACATCAGGCGAGTCAGATATTTGTCAAAGCAAATGAATTCTAATGTGAGGTGAGAGAGGAGAGAGCTTCCTGCATGTTACCTTCATACTACCCTTGAGTGAACAAACTAATTATTGGTCGAGGCAAAATCATGGTGCCTGGATAACTCATTAGCTCTTATTTGTTTAAAGTCTGATGGTGTATGACAAAAGGATCTGTTCCAGATGTCAAAGCAGCACAATAGGGTTTAACAGCCTGTGAGTTAGGAAGGGGAGGAAATCGCAAGAGGTCACTGAGGCAGAGAGAGGGTGGTGGGAGCTGGGTCAACATGGCAGCAAGTCCCCACCTGTCCTCCAGGGAAGTCTCCACTCTCTGACCCACCTAATCCATAAAGTCTTTGTCTACAATTCTGAATGTTAATGACTTTTCCAATTTCTGAACTTAAGCTATTTGAAAGGATTATTGAGATAAATTCCTTTTGGGGTTTGGTGCTGGAAAAACATTTAATCTGAAAAAATATATATATATGTATAATCACATGATATACTTAATTTGACACATTTTGCTTTTTCCGCTGGTTGTCAGGAAGCTCAGACTTTAATTTCCTACTCAAGCACAGAGCTCTATGGAGCCTAACTTCCTCATAAAATTAATTGCCCACTCTGTTCCATACCTTGTTTTATCACTATTTAAATGACCCTCTATTTGTTGCATGAATCTTTATCCGCTTTACCTTTGTTTCATTTTTTCCACTTAGGTTAAAGAACAAAAACTTAACTGAGTAAATTCAAAGATCTAACTGGCTTTATTTTATTTTATTTTATTTTTAAATGAAGCAGCAGACTAAATGATCCTTCCGGATTTTATTTATTTATTTATTTTTATTTATTTATGATAGTCACAGAGAGAGAGAGAGAGAGAGAGAGAGGCAGAGACACAGGCAGAGGGAGAAGCAGGCTCCATGCACCGGGAGCCCGACGTGGGATTCGATCCCGGATCTCCAGGATTGCGCCCTGGGCCAAAGGCAGACGCCAAACCGCTGTGCCACCCAGGGATCCCCTAACTGGCTTTATTAAAAGATTCATGAATCAAGAATCAGCTTACAAATAGAAGAGAGCTCCAAGGACTTGTATAAAATGGAAAGTTTTTATAGGAAGGAAGGGGGGCAAGAAATTATTAGCAAAAGAAGAGTTTGTTTCAGGGGCACCTGGGTGGCTCACTGCTTGAGTGTCTGCCTTCAACTCAGGGTGTATCCCGGGGTCCTGGGATCAGGGTCCCTGCAGGGAGCCTGCTTCTCCCTCTGCCTGTGTCTCTGTCTCTCCCTCTGTGTCCCTCATGAATAAATAAATAAAATCTAAAAAGGAAAAGTTTGTTTTAGGCAAGACCACCAGCTCTGGGGGAAGGGGAGGGGGACTTGTTAGATGAATTATTTTATCTTCCTTTAGAGGGGGGATCCCACCTGATGGATGACCTCGCTGGTGCAGACCAGAAAATTCCTGACCGACCAGTTCAGACAACATTTGGGGGGAAGGTTGCAATTGCACTCAGGTTAGGCATTTAGCCCCAGTTTGGTGATTTGTCCTCGCATAAGTGACTCCATTTTAGGCCTATGGATTTTCTTTGTAACATTTGGCAATGATTACTTTCTGGAGTATCATTTATTTATAAATTAGTTTATTGCCTGTCTACCAATAGGAAGAATATAAACTCTACAACACGCACACCTCATCTCTTCTGTTCATCATTTTATCCTTGGAGTCTAGGACAGTGCCTTGTAGACTCTAAGTGCTCAGGAAATATGTGGGGAGTTGCATAATAAGGATTCCTGTCAAACGTTTGGGAGGTGGACATGATTATCAATCTCACTTTTACATACTTTAGAGGAAGGAAGCAAAGACATGAGTTTTGAGATATTTGAGTAATAGTGATCCTTACTTTTCCAGTAACCTTCTTTGGGAGATTAGAAAATATATCCATTCATCATTAATTCCTTTCAACCTGCCCACACAACCTGTCTGTCGTCATGGAGTGAAGGCCAATCTAGCGTTTTGATGTCACCACTGCTCAGGGTGCTGCTGCTTTTGTCTCCCTTACCCACACCCCATCTCAAGTGCTTCCCCACTTCCTTATAAATGGACCCATTCTGGGGCACATCGGTGACTCAGAGGCAGTTGAGCATCTGCCTTCAGCTCAGGGCATGATCCTGGGGTCCTGGAATCAAGTCCTACATTAGGCTCCCCGCAGGGAGCCTGCTTCTCCCTCTGCCTGTGTCTCTGCCTCTCTGTGTGTCTCCCATGAATAAATAAATAAAACATTTAAAAATAACTAAAAATAAACAAACTAACAAACCCATTCTTTGCTATCTCACCCCTTGGCTGTCCTTTGGACTTTGCATCTTTTCCACTTGTTGATTTGGTTTCCTGCTTGGCACTCTAGTGTCTGTGAAGACTTTGGGAATGGATATAACCCTGCCTACTCCTGAATGCTAGTTGTAAACCCCAAGACTTCCAGCCTCCTATGAGGGACAGTAACTGTATGTGCAATAATCACAAACTCTTGGACATGGAGAACCACCTGTAAAGTCCCTGGGAGCCTAAACCCTCATATCCCCTCCCTTTCTGTACCTGGGTCCAGGGTGATTGGGGAAGACTTTTGGGCATCTGTTAAAGTCTTCCTGACACGACTTCTGGCACTACTGCTGTCCCTCACCAGATTTATGACTTGTTTGCACAACTTCTGACTTTTAATTCTCTTGCTGTCACCATCCTTTCCTTAAGTTTGTCAAAATGGGGAGGCATATTCTATTAACTATGTCCTCAACTGATTAATAACTCCCAAGGAAAGCCTGACTTTGTCCATAACTAAACAGTTACCTATATTAAAGAAATTGGGACAAGTTCTTAATACTGGACTGAGCAACCATCTAGTGACCTATCTTTATTCACTACTTTCTGCCTCTGATATGGATCAGAACCTCCTCTCCTCTGGGTCAGGCACATGGACCACTCATCATTTCCAAAACCCTTCCCAGCTACTTATCTGGGAAGATTTAGCAGATCCTCCTAAAATAGGAGTGAAAACAGCCTGTTCTAACCTCCCATGATTTTGTGGTGGGCATGATCAGTAGGGTCCCTCACTAATAATAAATACAAAATATTGCCCTTTACTGTGTGACACAAGCAAGCATCACCAAAAATATTTCTTATACCTTTCTTGTTTCCTGAGAGAAGCTGGAACTGTGCCTCTCACATAGAAAGTGGTCGATGAATATTTGTGAGACTAGATATTAGCTATTGGATTCATTCATGATCTTTTTGGAGCTGGCACTAATAAAGAAATGGGCAAACATCATTTTAGGATAGGAAGAAATCCCTGTGAGCAGTCATGCCAACATATGGAGGGATTCCATGGCTCTCAGATTTAACTTGGTGAAGCTGCCTGGGTGATGAGTCTTCCCAGCCTGGGCATTTACTGGTAGAGCACATGCTGCTCTCTAGATAGGGTTGCTCCATCTTGTCTAAAATGGAATTGGTTTGTGTAAATGACCTCCATCAGCTGGAGGCTTACAGATGTTTCTGGCCCTACGGCCTATTTTCCCTTTAACATACTACCCTCCTTCTCACCTTCAATTCCCCAAACCCAGCTATCTGAACTAGACTATTGTAAAGATTTGATTCTGGGTTCTTAGGGTCTCTGGTCTGTTTCAATCATTCTGAACTTCCTTTGTCCAAGACTGGCCCTCCTGACTCTCCATCCCTTTCTCTTGACTGCCTTGCTTCAAATCTTTCCTTTGTCTAACTACGCCTCACTCAGCTAGGTCAGCTAAGTCCCATAGCAGACTAGTTTTCAAATTTACTGACTTAAGCCCATAAAAGAGTATCCCTTCTTCAGATTGTAGCCCAGTATAGTAGGGGGAGGGTCATTCTGAGACCCAGGCTCTATGATCCCCTTGGGTCCCAGGGTTTTCCACTGAATAGTCAACAGCATCATGCAGTGTGCATCATCCTGTTCACATCCCGCTGTCCAGAATGCAACCACGTGCTCCTTCCTCTGTTCTCAGGAGGAAAAGGAAAAGAAAAACGGACATATTATAGTCCCTGCCTAACCAGTGTTATGGGACACATTGCACAGCAGCTTACATCTCTTTTGCAAATCCTGAGATTATTGCCAGGCTAGGGGGAAGAATGGAGTCTGTTTAATATTTAGAAGTCACCAATCCCATCCTGGTTTGATCAGTGGAGATTAATCAAAAGATCCAAGTCTTCTGACAATAATCATAGCTAACACTTACTGTGTACCAAGAACTATTCTAGTCACTTTACATTGTACTTTTCACATTGTATGAGATAGGTTCTACTATTGTCCCCATTTCACAGAAGAACAAACCAGGAAGAGAGAGGTTAAGTACTTCCCCAATACCGCACAGCTAAAAATGCCCAAGCTGGGATTTGAACCAGTCGGTCTGACTCTAGGATCTATGAATTTCACAACTTTGATACGTTGCCCTAGAATGGGCCAGGATCAGCCAAGACATTTTCTTTGATACTAGAGGGTGTGTTGGGCAAAGGGAGTGTCTTGTCCTTTTAGAAATCCTGGAGATGTGCCAAACCTTTAAACTCTCATGTACATGGAGCCTGTTCTCCTCCTACTTCTTCATCTTTCTTATACAAATGGCTACAAATGACACAAACTGTTTAGTAGTGTGCCCTCTACATGTTATCTGTCAGCCCCACTGGCTACAAAGGAGAACTCAGAGCACTTCATCTTCCACCTTCTCTCCCCCCTCCCACTCAGCTTTTCAACAATAAAGGATATTTAATGAGCACCTACTATATGCCAGACATGTTTCTAGGTGCCAGAACTGGAAGGAGATGAAAGGACTCAAAACAACCAGATGCAAGGCATGTCCCTAACAGCATCTGGATTATAAATGAATAAGAGGCAAAGCACCACAATAAGCCTAGCAGGTCAGATGCTCCATATCTCAGTATCTAGTATGGGGACAGCTGGTGTCAAGTGCCTCAAAGGAAGGGGTGACGGTGTCCACAGAGGTCTCCTGAGGACATTTGGGTAGAGACATGAATGACCCCAGATAACCCAGTATTTTAAAATGCACAATGAAATGCAAAAGCCTTCCCAGAAGAGGGAATAAATAGCATGTTCAAAGACTCAAAGCAAGCAACCTTTTGTCTTTTGATAATGACAAGGTTTTAACATTTTCAGGGTTTGTCATATTTATATTCTGCTTTTGTAAAAGAAATTATTTTGAGCGGCACCTGGGTGGCACATTCAGTTAAGTGTCCAACTCTTGGTCATGATCTCATGGGGTGTGGGATCGAGCCCCATGCTGGGCTCTATGCTCAACTAGAGTCTGCCTGAGATTCTCTCTCCTTTCCCTTATGCACTGAACTCTGTCTCTCAAATAAAGAAATAAATCTTAAAAAAAATTAAAATAATTTATTTTGAAGTAATCACAAACATACAGAAGAGTTAGAAGTATGATGGAAAGGATGAAATAGTTGAAAATGAATGAAAGTTAAAATCTCCCTTTCACCCACATTCCCCAGCTGCTAATATTTCATTGTGTTATTCCATATCTTCTCTCTGTCTTTCTCTGTCTCACACACACACACACACACACACAACACAGTCTTTTTTCCTTCACTATTTGAGAGCAAGCTGTAGATGTGATATCCCTTTATTTGTAAATACTCTAGTATGTATTCCCTAAAGCAAAGATAACCATGCTACAAACCTATAAGTCAGGAAGACAATATTTTTACACCACCATCATCTGATCCAAAGATGCCACTCACATTTTGCCAACTATCCCAACCATGTTTTTCTGTCTGTTATGGTCCAGGTTGCCACCCAGAAACCTGGACTGGATTGTGATGTCAGGTGTGCTATTGCCTCCAACCTGGAGTAGCTCCTACCTTTCCTGCTTCTCCTGTCCTCAATAATTTTAGAGTACTGGCCTCACATGCTGTCAATGACCCTCAACGTGATCTCCCCAGGACCAGATCCAGGTCATGCATTCCTGATGGGGATATCACGGGAATGACGCTATGCCCTTTGCAGCACATCGACCTCTAAAGATACACAATGTCAGCCCATACTACCCATCACTGCTGAAATTAACCTTGATTACCTGGTCATGCTGGCATGCGCCATGTTTCTCCACCATAATGATTTCATTTTTCCCTTTGTAACTATCATTCCATGGGGATGGGTATATTCTGAGATTGTGCCAATATCATGTACATCCTCAAACTGCCACCCACCTAGTTTGTGTGCCTGAATCAACACCTACCTGAATTAATGACCATAGGTCCACTGTACCCAACAACCCTATGATGGTTGCCAAAAGGTGAGCTTCCATTTCCATTCATTTCTTCCACTTAGTAGTTTGATTTTACTATAGGGTAGAGCTTTACCTTCTCCATTGGACCCAGACATTCTTTTTTTACTCACTATATTATAATCCCTAATCCATATTGGTTTGAAATCACAATTTTCTTAAGCTTATTCCTACAGTTAGATTGACTCCATGCTTACAGCCAGTCTGTTTACCATAGCATTACTGTGCATTTCTGGGTTGGCTGGAGTTTATCATCTAGAATTTCTCTAACAAGACCTTATGGGATTTCTATCCCCTAAATCCTTACACACTTCAAATTGGTTTTTCCCCCATAACAGCTTTATTTAGTTATAATTAATAGACCATACAATTCACTTAATTTGTACAATTCAATGGTTTTGTTTTATTTTGTATTTTGACACTTGTGTAACTATCACTACAACCAAATTTAGAACATTTTTATCAATCCAAAAAGGAAGGTGGTACACATCAGTAGCCACCCTCTGTTCTCCTCACCTACCTCCCTGGCCCTTGTCAAAAAAGAATGTATTTTCTGTCTATGTAGACTTACCTATTGTGGATGTTTCATAAATGAAATCATATAATATGTAGTCTTCTGTGACTGGCTTATTTTCCTGGACATATTGTTTGCAAGGCTCATTCACATTGTGGTATTTCATTCCTTTTATGATGAATAGTATTCCATTATACGGATATGCCATATTTTGCTTCTTCATTTATCCATTGGTGGGTATTAAATAGTCATTCCACTTTGAGTTGTTCTGAAAAATGCTGCTAAGAACACTCACATACAGTCTTGAGTGTACAGTCTTGTATGTGTGGACATACTCTTTCATTTGTCTCTGGTATATACCAAGGAGTGGAATTGCTGGTCATATGTTAACACCAGGTTACATCCCCACCATCAATGTCTCCACATCTTCACCAACACTTATTATGTAACCTCCTCATGGTTGACATCCTAGTGGCTCTGAAGTGGTATGTCATCGTGGTTGTGATTTGTATTTCGCTGGAGGCTGATGATGTTGAGTACCTTTTTAGGGGCTTCATGGCCATTCGTATCTCTTCTCTGGAGAAATGTCTACTCATATCCTTTGCTTATTTCTTAAACTATGTTATTCATCATTTTATTACTCTATCTTTAGTGTTCTTTATATATTCTAGTGATAATTGTCTTGTGAGATAAATGATTTCCAAATGTTCTCTACCATTTATGGGTTGTCTTTTCACTCTCTTTTAAAGCACAAAACTTTTTAATTTGGATAAAGTCCAGTTTATTTTTCTTTGTGTTGCATGTGCTTTTGATGACATATCTAAGAAATTCTTACCTAATCCAAAATCACAAAGACTTATTTCTATGTTTTCTTACAAGAATTTTATAATTACAAAGTTATTACTTTTAAGTCTTTGATCCATCTTGAGTTAATTGTTGTATATGATATGAAGTAGGGGTCCAACTTCATTTTTTTGCATGTGAACATCCTGTTTTCCCAACACCATTTGTTCAAAAGACTAGTCTTTCTGCCATTGAATTGTTTTAGTACCTTTGTCAAAAATCAATTCCTTGTAATGTGAGGACATATTTTTAGACCTTCAGTTCTATTTCATTGATCTATATGTCTATCCTATGCCAGTACTAAAATGGTTTCCTTTTGGCTTTACACTTGAACAAAAGTTTTTCTAGGGGTATCATTTCTTACCTTGAAAAATTTTGAGTATAGTTCAACTACACCTAGCACTAAATACGGAGAAAGGCTAAGGCCCATCCAGTGATTATTATCTTCAGAGCCAATGACTAAAGGGTTATTTGTCTAAATGTTCACTACTTTTTATAATACATCTTGATGCTGAGAGCCTCATGTCAGGTTTTCCTGAGAGCATGTTGTGCTTTCATTACATGGATATGATATCTATTACGTGGAGAGGTTTCTTAAATGCTAAATCTATTCTAATTTAAGTATTTCCATCTCTTGGGGGGTGACAATTATGACAGATTGGAACTTTTTTGTCCTTACTCTCTACATAGATATGTATAAACAGATGATAGGTAGATAGAAGAGAGATGGATGGATGGATAGAGAGTAAATAGGTAAGATATAGACAATACGGTAGATAGATGGTATAGACATAGATATTATAAACATACACTTAAAGAATATATATGTATATCCTTTGGTTCTGGTTTTATGTAAATTTCTGTTTCATTTTGCTTGCTTCTCTCAACTCTTTCCTCCAAAATAATGACCGTGTTTCTCACCACACTATAATTCCTGTCTGTCCCGTCTCTAATGTGGCTTATAAATTTCTGTTTTTATTTTTCTCTTCTGCTTCCCCCTTGCTGGCTTCTTTCTGCCAGCTTATGTTTCATCTCATCCTGTTGCCTTGCCCTATATTCTCTGTGCGCTTATATTTCTGCCTCAAGCTTTATTTTTTTAAAAAATGTTCCCTCAACATCTTCTTTCATGAATGAAACTACAGTGACACTCTTCCTCTGTTCAAAGACTGTTTTTCCTCTAGGCGTTTCTCATGTGCTATTTTCTCGTGCTGCTTACCTCCTGTCTTCTTGTTCAGTATTCATAAGGTTCCAGTCTCGATCCCTTTTCGAGTACACTTTGTCTTTGATTGAAGCGAGTTTTTTTTCTGGACATACCGTGTGTGTAAGGATTTTGTGCTGGGAGGGTGGGGGTGGCGCCATGACTCAGGCCTAAAAGAATCCTCCCCTCTATCCCATGAAGCTGTCAGGGCTCTTGGGCACCAGGTGAGCAGACCCCGACTCCCTTCAGCAGGTGGAGGCACACTCCCAGTGTGTTCCTCTTGCCCCATCCTGCCTACTGACTTCTTCCTGCAGTTGCCGTGCACCTGCCCCCGTGTTGATCATTGTTGCGTGTTCCCGAGCACATCCAGAAAGAGAGTCTAACAAAACAGCATCTGTGCTGCTGTGCTATGGGGTGCTTTTATCCTACTCTTCCTACTTGCCTGTAGTCTCATTGTTAACAAAACTGTATATTCTTTTCATAATCAGCAAGTGCGTCATATTAAAAACAGAAGGTTCATATGGCTGCAGGGGGATAAAAGGACCTGGGTGAGTAGGGAGCTGGATATACCAGCCAATCCCTCTGAAGTGTACCACACTAATAGCTAATGACGGGGCAACTGAGGGGGCCGTAGGGTGAGGACCTGGCAAGGTAAGATGGGCCACTACAGTTAAGCAAATCACCAGGTCAAGCAGGAAAAAAACCCTGAAACAAGGCTGGGCAGAGGGGAAGTCTTATACATCCAGATTATTATTACAACCAGAGAACTCCCACCTTGGAGGAAACTAAGACTCAGAGAGGTTAGGTCAATTGCCCAAAGTCCCTCCATCTTGAAAATGCCGATTAAATCATGCTCTTCCAATTCCACATCCCAAGGCTTTTCCTCTCCTTTCTGCCTCCTTATTAGTTCTCTAGCCAGGGTGACTCAGTGTAGGGTATTGCTATTAACTGGGAGTGGGAGCACAAGGGAGGGAAGGAGGCAGCTTGCAGGGAGAGATAATGAGCTCTGTTTTGGACATGATGAGTTATTGTGAGCACAGCACTCACAGCTCTACTGTTGGAATAACATGGAGGCAGAGGCATCATTTCATGTGAAAGCCCACTGTTCCTGTCACCTCGCTCCTGTCAGTCAAGCAAGGAAAAAAATAATGTTTCTAGAAACCTGCTGGTGGCTGTCTTTCTCCCAGAATGAAACCACCTAGTACAGATGACACTGGATCTCAAGGAGACGAGGCTCTGACAGCGCCTGCTCTGAGTCATCCGAGGCCCAAATAGCATCGGGATCATCTCTTGGCATCCATCCGGCTCAGGGCTCTTGAATGGGGCCTTCCAGACACCTTGAAGGTTGGAGGGGGTAGGAGCAGTGACAGCCTTATTGAACCACCCAGGAGCTTCAGTGATTCACTTTCTCCACTGTGGTCTAGGCAATCAGCCTCAGGGGAATTTTACCGGGGTCGTTTTCCCCTTAGGACTGACAAGCACGGCATCCAGAACTTTTATCTGCCTTTGTGCATAGGCCAGTTTGTCAAGACTGACAAGGTGGCGGGGGTGGGTGTGGGGGCAGGTGTCCAACAACAATAACAAAACCACCACCAAAATACATCCAGTCAAACTAACTAATGGCAACTTGGGTGAGATTAAATTTTTGAACAGGAGGTAATTGCTGATTCTCAAGCCTATTTTACAAGTGTACCAGTATGAAAAATGAGGCTACCCCATTTTTTTTAATCACAAAGGACTGACTTATGTGTGTCAGATTTAGATTCAAATCCAGACTTTACCACTTAGCAGTTCTGTACCCTCTGGGAAATAATTAGTTTCTAAACCTCAACTTTCTCATAATAAAATGGACAGGATAAGCAATCTCATGACATTCTTGCTAGGATTCTATTAAATGCGATAATGTGGACAAAATGCCCAGCTGGAGCATAGCCAAGCATAAAATAAATGGCAACTCTCATCAATATTCTTTCACAGAATATAATACGCAATTCCCCACAAAAAAAGTGTACCACGCACATGACTCCAGTGTGATGGTAGCTCATAAGATGCAGCTCCAATGGCGCATTTGGATGTCTGTTTTGATCCTCCTTTACAACAGTGCAGATAAACTCTGTGCTCCGGCATTCATGCAAATGGGACCTTTATCAATACACAGCAGTGACAACGTGTTCCAGTTATGGGTCACCTGCAGAGTGTCGGCAGAAGAGAACAGACACTCTTTTTGTTTTATGTATCGATAGGTCCCCAGCATCGAGTACCTAATAGGGTCTTAATATACATTTTAGATGGAATAAATGAATTGCCTATTTGCCCAACACCATAGGAGTAGCTTTGCAGACTTTGCTTCTTTTAATTCTGGACGTGCATGAAAACTAACAGAGCCTGTATCTGTCAGGATTGCCTAGGTTATGCTATAGTAACAAATATCCCTCCTGCCTTAGCAGCTTATGAGTTTCTGATTCATTCATTCTACATGTCTAATGATTCAGCTGGCAGCATTGCTCCCCAGTTTCCTCAGCCCCAGATCTAGATAACAGAGCAGCCACCTTTGCCAGTCTCAGGGCACAGAGAAGGAGCAGGGTGACTCACAGTCTGGCTGGTGGCTCCCATCCCGAAGTGATGCGGGTTTCTTATGCTCCCCTGTCACCGGCCAAGCATGCCACCTGGCCCTGCCTAAAATCAAAGAGGATGCGTTGGGGGTAGTGCAACCTTTGTCAACTGCCTCAGAGAAGCAGGCAATGTTTGGGAATGGTTTTTCCACAAGGGAAATTGAGACTCTTGGTTAAGCAACTAAGCCAGGTGTAAGGAAGTGAATCATGGTCTGTCTGACTCCAGAGCACATTGCGTCCCATTTGTCTTTTTGGTCTGCCTGCTTCTCATGTTTTCATGGAGCCAAATATTTGGTCTCTCCAGGAAATCTGCTTTTCCCTAGATTTAAATAGACTGAGCAAATAAAACCAGGTTGCTAATTCAGATAACTATTAAATTCCGGCGAACTGACTCCTAGGCAGAAAGACTCTCTCCAGAACCCAGGAATAGCTGGTTGTCAAGGCCCCACATGACACCCAGAAGCTGGCCTTTGTCACTCTGATGTGGCACAGATTTCCAGGCCAAGTGCCAAATGCTGTCAGGATTTGTGGTGGAGACGTCCCTGAAATCCGGGCAGATATTCTACTGGTAATCCAAATCCAGGCCTGCTTTTCCCAAATGGCTTGCTGGTCTAGTTTCCTGAGCAATCACTGCCTTGCAAAAACAAAATGCAGATCTTGTTACTGATGCTCCCATTCCAGAAAACTCATAGAACATCTCTACTTATATAAATGTGACGGAGGGAGAAAGAGCATATACCTCTTTTTCTTTCTAAAACACTGAGTAACTCATTTTTCACCAAGTGACATTTCCAAAAAGAAAAGTTGTTTCAGTTCAACCCTTTTTAATTTTTTTCAGTCATGGAGTCGGAGTTTGGGTTCGATTAGGTAAAAGCACTATGGAAATGTACGTGCAACACCGAGGTCTGGAATCACTAGTCTCCGTGTGTTCTGCCCCTGAAGCCTCATCTGAGCCACTTATGAGAATCTGAGGCTTAGCCATTGCTTTTAGCTTTTTCTCTTCCTAGCCTTCTCTTATTGATGTGTTCAAAGAAAATGAAATGGTCACAAGTGAGACAGAAGCAGATGGAAAAGGTGAGAAAGAAATGTGAATCCATTCAAGACTTAATTCAGTGGCTCTCAACTAGAGGTGCGAATCTGCGTCATTTGCACACATTTTATAATATCTATCTGCCCAGGATTCATCCCAAACCAATGAATCAGAGCTCTAGGTATGGCACCCCAGACCCTTCTATTCTCAAAGTCCCAGGGTGTCACTTTCGGGTTGAGAACCACTGAATGAGATCATCAAACTTTGAGTGGTTGAGCCGGTGCCTGTTCCTAACCTCCCTGCCTCCCCTGTATTACTTTACATGTATTGTTCTCATCAAATGAATGATGCATTTGTAGATGTTATGTTGAGGTAAGGGTATATTTATTATGTTAAACCCTAGAAGCTTCTGGATGCTAATTAAGGTCACTTTCAATGTTTGTTCATAAGTCTGCTAGAATAATAACCCTCACTTGTCAAGCAGTGTGGCCTTATCACATTCCCTGTGATAGGTGTGGGAGGGGATGATTGTCTCACACGTGACTCCTGCCACATCCGATACCTCTGCCTGGTTCAGCACCCTTATTTGGGTCATCTGCAGGGGGTATGGATCTATCCCTCAGCTCTGGATTTTCTGGCTCTGGCAATGCTGCATGTCCCACCCCCACCCACCTCCAGATCCCTGGCTTTGACCTTCCTTGCTGGCTTGCAGGAAAATGATTCTCCCTTTCTTATTGGTTATTCATTTTGGAGCTGAGGGTGTGGGGAGAGGGCATGTGGGTCTACAAGGCTGAGTTGCACTGAGTGTGAGAGACCCAGCATTCCATGTCACCCCGCAATAATTCTTTCCCTGGTACTCAGGCCCCGACGGTCCATCTAGTTGGATTATCATGCCCGACTCCTTCATTTGTGGCATTTTATCTGTCCTCCTTCCTGCAAGTGAGTTTCTGTTGCTTTTCCATATGTAGGCTATTTCAGGACCTTTCTTAAACCTACATTTTGGATTCCATTCCCATGATGTGGTTTGCCTCCAGGGAAGGCACAGAGGCAGGATCTTTGCTGAAGATGAGGGGCTTCCACAGTGTCAATCCCCAGACTCACAGGGGTAAAGCTGATAGCACAGATTGGAAAGTGGATTCATGGGGAGGGCCCTGGCTAGAACTGAGACTAGGATTTTCCTTTGACACTCTTCTCCAAAGGACTCAGTGTCTGGAGAACTTTTCATCGTAGAAGCACCATGGCAACTTTCCCAGGAAAAGGGAACAGTGGAGCAGGAAAGCAGAGTGTTGCCTCCTGCCTCAGTTTCCATTTTGTAACACTTGGTAGCTTTCCATTCTAAACAGAGCTCTGAGATAAATCTGCATATACAGCAATTTAAAAGGAAGCTGGGAGAAGCTGTTCTATGGCTTTGCAGATCCAGGGTACCCAAAGAGGCAGAGTAAGGTGTGATGAGGGAATATTCTGGAGATGGATCCTCACAAAGGGCTGTGGAGTTGAGTCTCATCCCCAGAGGAGGTGAGGGAAAGGGGGCTTTAAAGCACCATTCAAGGCTTACAAATGTGTTCCTGCTTTCAGGAAACACAGGAGACTGATGTCTAAGAACAGGAACACAGATTGTAGACTGCATCAGATTTCCAACCTGAAAGGTCGCAGGTGGAGATGGGAGGGGACGACTGGCCCTTTGCCTTGGCAGTGGTGCCTGGGGTAGATGGCATTGGGACTGGCCAGCAAAGGGTCTGCAGGGACACGGGGAATATGAGTGTTCCGTGGCGCAAACACAGGTGACACTGCACAAAAAGAAACCATGGGGTCATCTTGGGTCCTTTTCCATCAGGCTACCCAGAGGGACAAGGAATCCCAGCAGAAAGAGGTTGGAGGACCATGGCGGGATGGCCAGGATGAAGAAAAATGGTAAGTCATGACCTGGGACAGAAACATTCACCCCATGGGCAGCTCTGGTGGTGCAGCGGTTTGGCGCCTGCCTTCAGCTCAGGGTCTGATCCTGGAGACCCGGGATCGAGTCCCAGGTCGGGCTTCCTGCATGGAGCCTGCTTCTCCCTCTGCCTGTCTCTGCCTCTCTCTCTCTCTCGAATAAATAAATAAAATTAAATTTAAAAAAGAAAAGAAACATTCACCTCAGTCCCCAGGTCAAGGTAGCCACCCAGTCTTCTAAAGAAGCAACTAGAAAATGTGAGCAGACACAAAGCAGAAACCAGATGATGTCAGAACTAGTTCAAAGAACACCTTTCCCGCCCGTCTTTCTCCCGGATGCACAGACACTGCAGCTGTGGAGGCCAAGGGTTCGGGGGAAGAGAAATTTGAATCCACTGGCTCCTGTGCCCCCCTCCTCCTGTAGGCTTCCAGACAAGTCCAGAGTCTCTATTTAAATTATGGTGTGGGCCTTTACTCGAGTTTCTGAATTGATCTGTATTTGTGATTTCAAGCAATATTTAGATGTTCTACTATCTGAGCGTGAGCAGAGAAAGCAAAGACTTGCCCACTAGGAGAAATATCTAAGATGACCCCATGAACTAAAGTTTAAAGGGACAGTGAGAGACAATAACACTGTGGTGTGCTCACCGACCTACATGTCTCCATACAATTTTTGACAGGAATCCGAAGGCAGAAGTCAGCGGAAACCCATATGCTCTGAGCTGTGCTTCTCGAATTGCCTTTTATGAATTTCACATATTATTTTTAAAAAGTAAATCAAGGGGAGGGACTCCAGTCCACGCTTGTACTAGAACTTGGAGGAGTCGACTGGAGGGTTGTGGTGCCCCCGGAGGGACAGGCTCATGAGTCCCAGGAATGAGGTGAAATTCAAGGCCTGGGGGCCCCATTTGGACACACACTTCCTGGTGGTAAAAATCTATACTTTGTATGTGTGGCCTCTGTTGGTTTGCTAACCCCTCAGGAGCTTCCTGGGTATGATCTGAAACCAGCCCCTGTGCTCAGAGAGGAGGGACACACCAAAGAAAGAGGCAGGCCACTCCAGATGGGTAGGCGGAAGGTTTCCTAAGCAAGAGGACTTACCTACCAGGCTCATCTTGGGCTCTGCATCAGCCCAGTACCCGAGGGAGTATCTAAGTCATAACTACTGTAGTAACATTGTGTAGTGACAGATGGTACCTACAATTTCCATGGTGAGCAATTGTTGAATCACCACGTTGGACGTCAGAAACTAATATAATATTATATGTCAGTATTACTTCAGTTAAAAATAAAAATTGAAAAAAATGTGTAAAGTTTATATAGAAACCCTAACTGGGTTCTGTAGCAGGTGCTCTCAAGGCTGTGGCCCCCTGAGCAGCCTCTGGGAGTGAGAAAGGTGGGCAGGAATGCACATGCCCAGGACGGAACAAGGGGCGAGGAGCTTCCCTCATTGCTTGGGTCCCACTCGTGGGTCAGCCGGTGATCACCTCTTCTGGAAGACTTCCTCCAACAACCTCCAGTAGAGAATCAAACTGCCACTTTAATCAAACTTTCCCGGGAGGCCCCAGGAATCATACAGAGAGCACAGAGGGAGAGCTGGGGGGAAGGTAATGTTCACCTGGAGCTCCACTTTGGAGGATGGCATGGATGCACTGGCCACTTTGAATGCAGCTGCACCCCATCGGGATATTTATGCGTTGTAACTTTCACTGGGTAAACAGGTTGGAAACACAAACACTATTAAAATCTAATCAGTAGAAAACATAGCTAAAGGGCAGATTGACTTCAAGAGCCTCGGTTAAGTGTACAAAATTGCAATATGCTTTTGGTTTGTTTCCACCTCTTGCCCAGAGCTAACCCATGGACAATGTCAACCTGTGGTGTCATTTGGGAGACGATTTGACTTCCGTTGGAAAACAGGTCAATGGTATTGATCTGAAACTTCGTGACACTGCCCGTTGTTACTGATAAGCAGTGTGCGGTCAGACTTCTTTCCGGCGGCTGCCCTTTCAGAACTGTGGGGTGGCAGGCAAGTCTGGCGTGGCACAGTGCCCCAGAATTATGGGCTTCTGCTTGGAAGCTTCTACTCCATTAGGAGAGGCTCTTGCTCTTGCAACGGTCTGGGCAACTCTGTGGATGCTGTCTTTCAGCAAGTGGCCTCATGAACTTGGAGGGACCTTGAGATCAGAACCCAGTAGACTTGGTCTGAATTTTGACTGCCACTGGCCTAGCACCTAATGGTGCTGATTCTCTACATGGCTGCCTCTAAAGCTTGAAGGCTTGAAGTCTTGTTCTGAGGATTAAATAAGTTTTATATTCGAAAACTTTTTGCACAGTGCTCGGCACATAGCAGGCCTTCAACAGATGATAGCTGATCTTTATAAGTCTATTTTTATAACAACACAATAACTCTGGAAGTTCACTACTAAGATGCCCTATCTCATAAAGAAATAATATTTTTAAGACTTTTTATTTATTTATTTATTCATTTATTTATTTGAGAGACAGCATGAACAGGGGAGGAAGGGAAGGAGAGGCAGAGAAAAAGGGAGAAGCAGGCTTTCCACTGAGCAGGAAGCCCGACGCAGGGCTCAATCCCAGGACCCTGAGATCAGGACCTGGGCTGAAGGCAGAAGCTTAACCCACTGAGCCACCCAGGCGCCCCTAAAGATATCATTCTTGAATAGGAGTCAGTGGTTGTGAGTTGATGGATGATCAATCCCCAAACTACTTAAAGTTCAGGAAGTAAAAAATTGGCAGCATTGTGCAATTAAAGAAAACGTAACATCCAGCCCATTTCAGAATGCTCACGGCATCATATTTCCATAAACACTAAAATTGGAGAAAGATTCTTGAAAGTTCTGTCTCTACTGTTCCACTCCCTTTCATCTGGCAGCCAGCCTTCTTAAATATGTCTCCACTTCTCATCTTCCTTTTGAAAGGTTTGTTGAGTGAGCCACTGACATTTTTAAGGCAACCCTGGAAACACCCGAGTGGGCAAAGCACAGTGTTACTAACAGAGGGTGTTAAACAGATAAATTGTGGACTGAGAGAGATAAAATTATATGTGAGTGTAAAGGGAGAGTTGCCGTGAGAGGTTATTTGAAGCATTTCTGTAGAGCCTGCAGCTTTTCAGGTGTCGAGCAAGAAGAGGCTGCAAAGCAACCAAAATGTTTACTTGGGGTCCCAGGGATTGCCATCCGGGAGACAAAGGGTCGCAGGAAATTGGAAGTGTGCTCAAAACTGCAAGCAGGCAAAACCCGCAAGGTTACATAACTTGTTTTGAAAGAACTGTGCTCAGCAATGACAGAGTTAAGTCACCTAATAAACCCTCCTTACCTGAGCTAACAGCTGTTACATTATCTCTATTTCAGTCCAGGCAGAAGGACCTGCTCCAGGAGGTGGGCGAGTTGCAGTTGACAAAAATCAAAAGTCCACATGTTCCAGAGATCGAAACAGGAGATGTGCCTGGTCCAGCTTCCTCAATATCCCCGGGAGCCTATTTTGAATGACTTTTAGCCGTGCTTACTTCACTTTGGAATCTCCTTTCACACAGCACAAGCTTTCCAGCTGGGAGAGCACTTTTTTTCCCCCTCCCTGCAGTTCCTTAAAAATGTTCCTTATGTAATGAGTTAATTCCTCTGCCAAGAGCTCTCAGGAGCAGATACTCACTGCAACAGCTGCCAGCCTCCGTCTTCCAAATCAGTGTCATGATTTTGAGCCCTCCTCCCCTTTGATCGCTCTGTCCTGGAGCCTCCTGAGCTTCTCCACGTCCCTCCTTCTCGCTCTTCCATGTGGGCGCCAGCCTGTGTCGACATGGCTGGGGTTTCCGTGGACTCCTGCTGACTCTTAAGCCTGGGGTCCACACCCCAGCCCCAGCTTGATATGTCAACAACCTTTCTCTTCAAAAACTTAAAGGCAGCCCTTTCTGTTTATCCCCATCATACCAGCGTTTCATGACTGTAGCCGTGTTCCAGACTCTGTATCAGAGGTTTTACATTGGAGCGCCAGGGTGGCTCAGCAGGTGAAGCACCTGACTCTTGATCTCAGTTCAGCTCCTGTTCTCAGGGGCATGAATTCAAGCCCTAATTTGGGCTTGGAGCTTACTTTAAAAAAGAAAAGAAAACCATTTTACATTTGTCACCTCATTTAATCTCTAAACCAGGAGTTAGCAAACTGTTTCCATAGAGGGCCAGACAGCGACTCTTTTCTGTTTTAGGAGCTCTGTGGCGGCTACTTACCTGTGTCACCTTAGCACAAAAATAACCTTAAACAGTAGGTAAACAAAGCATGGCTTTGTGCCAATAAAACTTTATTTAGATAAATGTTCAGCAGCATAGTCTCGGCAGACAAGACTCCTCCTCTAAATGACCCTTTGAAGTAGGCATGGTCTAGAACACTCTAGAACGAGAAGACTTGTTCCACAATGGAAAACATGAAGCATAGAGAAAAGATTAAGCAAATTTCCAAAGATCGTGCGGGTTGTATGTGGCCAGCCAGGGTGTTTTTGATTCCAGCACCCATGTACACACCACATGGAAATCTCTGCAAATAATGAAGACATGGACCTCAAGAAGAGAGAGAAGGAAGACAGATGCTTTCCCCCACAACCTGCCCCTTCGGCATTATTACAGGCTTCTCCCTAGGATCTCTTCAGCTCCACACTAGCCTCTATTTTTTCCTCATGGGATGGAATCCTGCTCAGGGCAGCTAATTAATTGCTCTTGGTGCTCTGACATGGGTGTCAGACTGTTGCTAGCTATTCTGCATTGAAATGCAACTTCCAGAAAGTTTTCCAATAAACACAACAGCTTTTTCAGACTTTGCCTGGAAGTTGAGTAATACTTTTTATTTTTTAAAAGATTTTATTTAATTATTTGAGAGATAGAGCACAAGCAGGGGGAGCGGCAGGCAGAGGGAGAGGGAGAAGCAGGCTCCCCCACTGAGCAGGGAGCCTGACACGGGGCTCGATCCCAGGGCCCCAGGATCATGACCTGAGCTAAAGGCGGACACAACCACCTGAGCCACCCAGGTGCTGCAGTAATATGTTTTAGTGCATATGTTAATGGCATTTAGGAATTTAAGAAATTCTGAGTGTATGTGCATGTGTGTCTGCATATACACAACAGACATGGAGCTTAGTCCTGGGAATGCACTATAAAATAATGACAAATTCAGACCTTGTTCCTGCCTTGGTGAAATACCATCTAGACATATGTGATTGACTCCATGTTGCTTAGATCTATGCAGTTTGGCCCTTGTCTGCATTATTTGGATTGACCCTCACAACCTGAACGAGGCATCAGTTACCCCATTTTAATGGTAAGATCAGGCTGGGAGATGCAGAGACCTGGCACACAGTGACGACTTTGGTGGTGGAGCGGTCTTTGGCTTGGGGCTTCTGACCCCTGCCCTGTGCCCCATCCAGCACACCTTGCAGCTCTGCTTCTCCCAGAGCCATGCTCTGCAACATTCGGCTTTACTCCTGCACCCCCAGCTGGCAGTGTCTTTGTCTGAACTTTATATAACCTGGCTCCTTTCCAGGCCCTCTGGCAGCCGTCCCAGTTCTTGGTTTCTATCTGCCCAGCATCTCCCAGGTTCCCTTCTGAAGCTCTTATCCTTCTCTGGCAGCCAAATGCCCTCTATTTTATTTTCTCCCTAGGGCACACTCATAGGATGGAGAAAAGCCGAGAGATTGTTCACTTTCTTAACAGGAGCTGCTTTCAATTCAGCCACAGCTGCTACACGTTTCAGAAGTAAGATGGATCCCAAGACAGATGGCTCAGCAGCGACTATTTTAAGCCCGAGAGTCACAAGAACAGATCCAAAATAACTCAGTCCAGCAGGGGTCAAACACAGAGCAGAGCTGCTGGCTTTGGAGAAAGCGTGACCCCAGGTTTTTGGAGTCACCAAGTGAGTCAGCCCTGGTGTTTTCTAGTTAATAAGACTTCTTCGGCACAGTTCTTATGCTGATGTTTCAGGACTGAGTCGACTCTATGTTCAGCTGCTGCTCTCAAAAAATCTGCCTCTGATGGCTTCAAAGCTCTTATTTGAATATTTGTTACTGCTACTGAGATTCCTACCAGGGGAAACTCTGTTCCCCTGTGTATCAGTCAGCTAATTGTAACAAAATGCTGTGTAAGATTCTAGCAATGATTATTTATTCCCTTTCATGTGCCTAAACTTGGCTTGGGTTCAGCTGATCTGGACTCAGCCTAGTTAATCTTGGCTTCAGGTTGCAAATTTGCTTCTGCTGCAACACCCACCTTTCATCCTTGTTGGGCCAGAGGGTAGAAATGCAAGAGGAAAAGTCTCACTATGCTTGCTTGTTTCAAGCCTTCGTTTGCATATGTCTGCTAAGAATCACATTAGCCAGAGCACTTCAGGTGGACAAGCCCAATATCAGTGAGGTAGGAAAAGACCCCACAGATGATGGAGCAGGGAGGGCCTGTGAAGTCACAGGCGTGGCTAGGAGAGTGAAGAATTAGGAGCAACATTGGTACCCATTACCCCTGGGCTGCAGAGCACTTGGCAAAGAGGGCTGTATAGAGGGGCAGCAGAGAAACCTGGTGATCTTTCCCTGTTGAGCAGCTATGGCTGCTCATTTTCCTTATCACTCAAGAGTCAGAGTGGAGTCAGAGCCATGACAGATGGCCTGACTTCTCCCTTTGGGATGGCCTTAAACTATCTCTGCCCTCTTTTGTAAAGACTGGCCTTCTGACCCTTGAGTGGGCTGCCCGATGCTGTTGAAGGAACATTTTAATAGATTTGGTAAGTCCAGAGATACAAACAGGATGAGTGAGTAATTGGAGAGCCTGTGTGGTACAGTCGGTTAAGCATCTGACTCATGCTTTCAGCTTAGGTCATGATCTTGGGGTCATGAAATCAAGCCCCGTGTCGGGCTCCATGCTCAGCACAGCCTGCTTGAGATTTTCCCTCTCCCTCTGCCCCTCCTGCTTGTGCCCTCGTTCTCAGTCTCTCATCAATCAATCAATCAATCAATCAATCAATCTTTAAAAAAAATGATGGGTAAATAGAGGGTGATTTAAAGTCTTGAGTTCATTTATTTGCGTACGTCTGTCCCTGAACATGAAAGAATCTTGAGTTTCAATGACTATACCAGAGAAGCGGGCTTCCAGGAGCTTGCTGGAGATGACAGCACATATCTTGCATTTGAGGCCATTATAACGGGTACAGGCTGGCAATGGGGGCAGACATTCTATGTATAGTATTTTCACATATAAAGAGCATATAACACTAGTCAGTGGCATTGATAGAATCACACAGCGCTTCTCACTGCGCCTACCCCTGTCCAGCACACTGAGCCTTGGTGAAAGGGGCATTTGGCTTCAGAGTCACGGGGGCAATAATGCAATGCCATCTGCCTTCCATTACTCCCTATGCCACTGCCCTCCTTTACACGTTTATGGCATTTGTCACTGTATGACATGCATTTGTGTATTCACTTATTGATTGCCTGGCTCTTCCACTGCTCCTCATGGGCAAAAACTCCATTCATCTCGTTCAGGATTATATCCCCAGAACCTAGACTCTGACATGTAGTATTAGTCAAAAAGGAGTTCAATTAGACATTTGTGAAATAAATACATAGTCTTGCCTCATTGTGTGAAACAGAGTATTCATTTCCTCCCTTCCTTCTTTCTCTCTTTCCTTTCTTCCTTCTATCTGTCCTTCCTCTGGATGTACGTTGAAGGCCCCACCTAAGACTCTACTTCATCTTTCCCAATGTGCACTGTAAACTTCCTTTTAGCTATATCAACATTTAGGGCCAACTAGCGATTTTAGAGGAAACAAATCAGTCTTGGCTCATGGAGGCCCGACCTTTGGAAACTCAGATGTGAAGACATTAAGGTCTCAGGAAGAAGGGGATCACCATTAGATATCTATCTATCTGTCTATCTATTTATCTATCTAATTATAGATTTTATTTATTTCTTCAAGAGAGTGAGAGAGAGAGCATGAGCAAGAGGAGGGACAGAAGGAGAAGCAGACTCCACGCTGAGCAAGGTACCTGCCATGGGGATCAATCCTGGGACCCTGGGATCATGATCTGAGCCAAAGGCAGCTGCTTAACTGCCTGAGCCACCCAGGCCCCCCTGGATATTGAGAAATTGTCTCTCTTTTCCTTCATAGAGAAATATTGGAAGTGAGTGAAGAGCAGAGGCTTAGCTCTCCCAAATGCCAGCATGGTACACAGAGCAATGGCCCCTCCGTGATACCCACAGTCTAATCACATTCAGATCCTGTAAATATGTTAGATCACATGGCAAAGAGGGAATTAAGGTTGCAAATGGAATTAAGTTTTCTAATCAGTTGACCTCGAGATAAGGAGATTATCTGGATTATGTGAGTGGGCCCAAAGTTAAAAATTGGGTGGATCCAATTGTTAAAAAATAAAGGATTTTGATGGGAAAGAAAGAGGCAGAAGATCAGTGTCAGAATGACATTATGTGAGGATGATTCAACTAGCCATCTCTGGCTTTCAAGATGGGAGGAGGCCCTTAGCCTCAGAATGTGGAAGCCGGAAAAGGCAAGAAAACCGATCTTCCTCTAAAAACCTCCAGAAATGAATGCATCCCTGTTGGCACCCTGATTTTAGTCCATTTTGGACCTAATGGCCTCTAGAACTCCGAGGTAATGATTTTGCACTGTTTTCAGCCACTATGATTTTATGGTTTTAATTTTTTTACAACAGCAATAGGAAACTAATATGCCGGTTTACTGATGGGATGATATTTTAATCTTTAAAACCAAGGGGACTGAACTCGATGGCGCCAACAATTTTTCCATTTCCAATTTCCTCTCATTAGAAAACTCTTCATTTCTGCAAACTGTCAAGGAGGCATAACAGGGAAATGACTGGAAGTTGGAGTCAGGCCGAGCCAGGGTGACTTGTGTTCCTTAGCTCATTCCGAGCCTGTTTGCTCACTGGGAACACCATCATCCCCTTCCCATGGGCATGGTGTAGATAGAGGTCATCAACCATGGCTCAGGCCATTTTACCTGTTTCCCTTGCTGCTTCCTGTCAGTCTTCCTTTCTGTAATAAAGGTAGAGGGAGCATGGTACACATGTATGGGACAGAAAAGACACTGGCTTAAGCTTAGCTGAAGGAACCTCTGTGGGTTTGGTTGTTGGCTTTGTGGGCTTCACACTATCTCTATCATGTCTACTTCTTGTTGTCCTCTCTGTGTCAGAACAAGGTGGTCAAGGAACATCCCTCTGGGCCAGACTGTAAAGACTCTGACTTCCTCCAACAGTAGTTTCTACTTCAAAAAGTGCTCCAAATACAGGCAGGGGTGATGGCTGGGACCCTTGGGGAGACACTGATTCAGGAGAGAGTCCAAGGCTCTCACCTTGGAACCGTAGGCAAATATACTCAATGGGGTTGTATCTATTGCAAGGCTCCTGGTTGGGATCTGAACAGAAGAATCTAAGGAGAGGAGGTAATTCATGCTGAACAAGGAGGGAGTTTGGAAGGTTACAAACCTTCAGGGTAACCTCAGTCAGAGGCAAATGACCAATTGACCACAGGGTTCAATTTGATGAAGTACAGGGAAAGACTCCCAGGGCACCTGGGTGGCTCAGTGGATGAACATCTGACTTTGGCTCAGGTCGCGATCCTGGGGTCCTGGGATCGAGTCCCACATCGGGCTCCCTGCATGGAGCCCACTTCTCCTTCTGCCTGTATCTCTGCCTCTCTCTGCGTCTCTCATGAATAAATAAATAAAATCTTAAAAAAAAAAAGACTCCCATTCCAAGTGATTCCTAACTCTCTGCGCTCACACTATTTTTTTATTTATTTTACATTTTTATTTATTTATTTAAGATTTTTTCTTTATTTATTCATGAGAGACACACACGCAGAGAGAGAGAGGCAGAGACATAGCCCGATGTGGGACTATATCCTGGGACCCTGGGATCTTGCCCTGGGCCGAAGGCAGGCACCAAACCATTGAGCCACCCAGGCATCCCTCACTCTATTTTTTTTTTAAAGTACTTTTTATAAAAGTTAAAATTTTTAAAGTTAATTTTCCTTTTTTTTTTTTAAGGTTTTGTTTATTTATTCATGAGAGACACAGAGAGAGAGGCAGAGACACAGGCAGAGGGAGAAGCAGGCTCCCTGCAGGGAGCCCAAAATGGAAATCGATCCCCAGCCTGGGGGATCACACCCTGAGTCGAAGGCAGGCACTAAACCACTGAGCCACTTAGGCATCCCTAAAGTTCATTTTCCATCCAAAACTAATTTATATTTTTTGTAGGTACTTTACACTATCTAAAGTGGTTCTGTACTTTTATTTAACAGACAATAAAGGCTGATATTTTATATTAGAGATCAAATTTAACATGAGAATACTACACATACTTCTGAAAAGGTGGCCCAGCTAGGTCAACCCATTAAATAGTTGGGATGTTATCCTTGCTGAGAGCTAGAAACTTGGGAGGGCAGATGCATGCAGATTCTCCAAAAAATGAGGAAGTTTGACATACAGGATGAAGGAAAAAGGGGTTGCAGAGCTGGGGGGACAGAAAGAAGACCCCTCTGGGGGCCAGGGGCTCTCTCAGCCAGCTTTTCCATTAAGGAGCCAAGTCCACCTCTCCATCCTTTGAATCCAGGCTGGCCTTTTGACTTGCTTGACTGTGGCAGAAATGATACCACTTACATTCCCCAGGCCTCAAGAGACTTGCCACTTCATCTCTTGCCATTCTTGGGAAGCCTGCAGCCATCACTGTGGGAATCAGTCAGGGTTAACCTGCTGACTGACAGGAGTGTGTGGCTCAGTTCCTCTGACCCCTAGCCAATCACCAGCCAACCACGTCATGCAACTGAAGCCTTCTATTGTCTGCTCACCGTAAACATGAAGTGAGCCCAACCCACAGCCACAGAAGTGCCCAGCCACACTCAACCCAAAATGCCAGTCCATGTGAGCTATAAATGATGGAGGACTTTATTTTTAAAGATTTTGTTTATTTATTCATGAGAGACACACAGAGAGAGGCAGAGACACAGGCAAAGGGAGAAGCAGGCTCCCCATGGGAAGCATGATGTGAGACTCGATCCCAGGATCCCTGAACCAAAGGCAGGAGCTTAACCAACTGAGCCACCCAGGTGTCCCTAAATGATGGAGTTTTAAGCCACCAATTTGGAGGCTTAGTTTTTTAATACGGCAAAAGCTAATTGATTAACTTGCTACTGCATAAGGAAACCTATTGAGGTTTTACTTATAAGGACATTGTCAAGGACACTCAGTGGTTAACTGAAGTTCTCCCAGAGACCTCGTTTAGAGCTGGGAGAGGAAAGCTGTGCTGGCTGAGTGTCTGGCCCAGGGTGGAGGGAAGCTGTTTGAAATTCCAATTCATTCTCTCCTACTGGTGGACAACAATGACCCTGTGCTCTTAGTAAACTGTGCTTTTTTTCATTAGAGTAGTCACTGAAAGGGTAGAAAAATCAACACGGCCTCAAGTGATGGCTTTGCTCATTGTTTACTGCTGAAAGAGGTTTCGCCTTAGAATATACAGGCTGAATATCCCAATCTGAATTCTCTGATTAGAAGAGAATGTCTCCCCACCAACAGCCCCACCCCACCCAGCACTGTGCCAGCGACGATGGGCACCGCCCTGGAGACAGTGAGTGTTATTGGCTGGCAAGCCTGGAAAGAGATTTTTCTGAAGCAGAGACCCTGGCTCTCCATTTCTAGATGCAGGTTCTTGTGTCATTGCTTCTTTTTTGGAAATAGAGCTCCCATTGACATCAAAAAGAATCTTTCTCAAAGTGTGGAGAAACCACAGGGCGGGCAGCGGGGTTCTCCCAGCGGCAGAGAATCAGCTCCTGATGCATTGACTGGAGATCAAATTGGGTTAAATGCCCCCTTCCAAGCAAGCCTGGAAAATTCTCCAACACGAGGTCTTTCATGCGTTAGACCTCGAATGAAGGGCAAGCCTCAAAGCCTGGCCTAGTTCTAAAATTAGATCAGTAATTTTATCCGAGAATGCAAGTGCACAGTGAATACTTCTGGTTTTCCTTCTTGTCTCATGCCCGAGTGGGGTGGATTAGGGCTACATTTGTGCCTTGACAATTTTGAGAAGGTGTCATGTGGATATTTCTCAGTGAAAAGAGCAAAAGTAATAGGAGACCAGCTTAAAATGTCAAGTCACATTATTGGCAGACACCTAAGGTGATCTTTGCTGCTTTTTCCCTGCTCTTAATTCAAGCAACATTACATGTGCTATGACAACAGAGAGCAGTTTGGAACAGACTGCTTGATCTCCGCGAGCTGGCTGCCGCAAGGACAATCTGAATGGTCCTTCATGCATTTTATCATCCTTAAAGGGGTGCTTATTCTCTGGGGGTCGGTTTATATGCTCTAAGAGCCATAGCAACAGAGAAGGAGTGAAAGGCTCTTGGTGTGCTTAGAGTTGATTTTAAATATTTTAAAAGTTAAATGAATATATGCATATGTATGCACGCACACACACACACACACACACACAAACAAACACCCCCCCCCCCAAACTCCACATTCTAAAATATCAACTGCCTTTCTTTGGGGATTGAATTATTTCAGCCCGTCCTATCACATGTGGAAAAGAAGGTCTAATTGGGGGGCGCCTGGGTGGTCCAGTCAGTTGAGTGTCTGACTCTTGGTTTTGGCTCAGGTCATGATCTCAAGGTTGTGAGATCGAGCCCCGAGTTGGGCTCCACACTCAGCGTGGAGTCTGCTTGAGATTCTTGCTCCCTCTCCCTCTGCCCCTCCCCCTCTACTCTCTCTGATAAATAAATCTTTTTTAAAAAGGTCTAATTGGCAATCATCTATCTATCTATCTATCTATCATCTATCTATCTTCATTTAATAAAAAAGAGCAAAGTAATTAGTGGTTAGGTTATAAACACAGTGTGTTAAGGTCTCAAGGAGAACAAGCAGGACCCGCTCACCCAGCTCTGGAATTCAAAGGTCCCCCTGAAGGGGCACGAGACTGGCCAAGCCAGCAGACTGAATGGCCACATTGGGAGAGGCCAGCAACTCTGTAGTGATTTTTCAGTAGAGTCGCTGCAGAATGCAGATGTTTTGATGAAGATTTTCAGAACAATCCACGTGCTCTTGAGGCGAATCTTGGACTTACCTGTCTCCCTTATAACCTGAAAAGCAAGGCACGGGGGTTTGATTGAATTGCCTAGTAATTCTGTCATGAACTGCACTGCTTTTTTCTCCCTTGAACACATTACTGATGGTAACAAGGGAGTTATTTTCAATCAAAGCATGCTCCAACAAAAAAGATTTCTCCTAACATTGTGATCCCTTCCTCTGAAATCCATTTCAGATTGGCGGATAAAATGTGATTATATTTACACTTCCCTGACACAATTCAGGCAGCAAAATAACAGCCTGCCGGAGACATTTTTCTCCTTCATATTTAGATCTGTCAGTGCTGTAGTGGTGGGGGAACGGGGAGGGGTGCCAGAGGCAGCTGGGGTTGGCGATATGGTTTAGTTGGCTCACAAATAGAGACGTCCTGGGCACTGCGTGTCTATCTCTTTCTCCCTCGTCTCAGAGTTCCTTGAACGCCATCCTGAATAGCGTTCAGAGCGATGATACAGCGTGCTAATCAATAGTGCTCTATGCAAATCGAATTTCTCATTTTTGCCTTGACACAGCCCATAAATTATTTCAACATAATACGTTAATTGGTTCACACTCATTAGGGGACGTACGATGTATGACTCACCAGTTTCCATGTAAGTCAGTTGCAATTTGTATTAAAAAAAAATCTAGGCTTCCAGATTGCGAGGTTAGAGTGGAGGATGGGACAGTGTAGAGCAGGAGAGTCTTGAGGTGAGGGGAATCTTTTTTTTTTTTTCATTTTTATTTATTTATGATAGTCACACAGAGAGAGAGAGAGAGAGAGAGAGAGAGAGGCAGAGACACAGGCAGAGGGAGAAGCAGGCTCCATGCACCGGGAGCCTGACGTGGGACTCGATCCCGGGTCTCCAGGATCGCGCCCTGGGCCAAAGGCAGGCGCCAAACTGCTGCGCCACCCAGGGATCCCCGAGGTGAGGGGAATCTTAATTCCTGTTCTCGACCTGCGGGGATTTGCCGTATATAGTATTAGCCAACTCATTCAACTTCTTTGAGCCCAAGTGTCCTCATCTGTACAATGCGTGGGTTGGTTTAGGGGGTGATCAGGATTTTATGTATGTGAACCCCTGCCTATAGTCTCCAGAGTGGCAATGTCAAGCTTGTGTCCCAGTCTCCACACTCGGGGAAAAAATTGACATTCCATTTCAACAAGATTATAAAGATCATCAGGGATCTCACAGACATCACTCACCCTGGACCCTTCCTGAGGAACCATGTTTCTAACTAAATGCAACACTGTCCCTCTTGAATCCAGAGAGGAAGGTGACCCTCCTCTTTCTCAGGTCTTCTCTGAGCTCTGGATCTGTGGTGGATATTGTGATCTAGGAATAAAGGCCTTCTTGGCTCCACAGCTGGGAGCGCTGCCAGCAGATAGTCAGCAGCAATTGGCTACCTTTGGGGATTCCCTTAGCAGCAGAGAGCAGAGCCCACAGCCCCTTCCTGGAACAGGCTGCATCCAGTGACAGATGGATATGGAGGAGTGAAAGCTGGGGCTTCTCACCTCAACCTGGGACAGCTCAGAAGGGTCATTCCATCTTGAGAAATCCCCAGAGGGTTGACCGAGACTTCCGCAGACACTACATCGAAGTTCAATGTCTTCCTCTGCCCAGTGTTGCTTCTCTCCCTCCCTTCCAAGAGCACTCACTAATGAACTTATTACCTGCTGAGCTCCATCTCAGGGGCTGCATCCAAGGGAGGCCAATCTGTACCGTGATAAAATGTGTTTCCTCTAGGACTGAGAATTTAGATATCTTCCATCAGCCATACAATGTGGATCCCAGACCCAAGTTCAGTAGCCAACCTTTGAAAACTAGGAGATATTTCACCAACCTACAGATTTCTGAATTCTTTGGAAAATCTTGGAGGTCTCTGAATGTTGAGACAAACACAGCAATAAGCTGAGGCTGAGTAGCCTTGTACCCCTGAGATGGGACCTATCTCTTCTCCCCTATTTGCTATGCCCCCTGCAATGCCCTATTGCTCTCCAGTGTGAAGCTGACTGCAATGATATTTTTGGTGCCAAGTTAGTGACTCCTTTTCTCACCTTCTTCCAGATTGGTAATTTCTCTTTTTATCTGCTGATGCTTTGGACACATGGAGTCCAAAGTATCTTGAAAGCACCTATAGTTTGTAGTTTGGTGGACTCTTGCTGTGTCCTCTAGTAAGTGTATCTAGCCTACAGAAGCCAGAATTTCAGGAATAGAAAATACAAAGTCTCCCAGGGGCTCAGTGGTTGTGATGATAATTAGGAGCAAATTGGCTTCTACCCCATTGTTCCTAGACCCATACAGTCTTCTTATGGAACACAGTTATCAAATAAAGGTCTCTGATTTAATTGTGAATGTATATTTTTAAGGATACCTTCTATGTTTTCCAAGTATTCCTTTCAAGATGGTTGTTCAGCTGTGCATTTAGAAGTCTATTAAGCATTCTTTGAGGCCATTTCTTTCAGGGTGGCATAGAATATCATATGACCGTGATAGACAGTATGCCCATGCTCAAATCTTTACTATCAAGTGGGCCCCTGGACGAATGCTATGTTGTGTAGGATTCTATCTATGAACCAGGCATTTGTAAGTTCTGTGAAAAAAAAAAACAACAACAACAATGAATTGCTTGTCTAGACACATAGCCCTGTAAGGTGGAACTCCTGGTCCTTCATGGATGGAGGGGGCCTAATGTAGTTAGGTTGCTACCAATGGTCTGCTGGTCTCATTGAGGAAGATTTCTTTATTGGCAGTGGTATGCTGGGATCAGCTTGTACCAGCTACCAGAAGTTACTTGTGTACATCTTTTCCAACTCTGTGTGAAGGGACATCATATAGGTAGCTTGAAATTTGCCATGGTAGAGTATTTATATCAATGAAATGGGAAAACACCACAAATGAGGGCCACTTATTAAACACTTCCCAGCATATCACTGCTTATCTCTAAACTGCTATACACACTTCAGAATTAATTCTAACCCTCATCCCAACTAGGCATTTTTGTTGGCTTAAATCTAAATCAGTGAAAGTTTCTACTTCTACTTATAATGGGCATCTTCTCTTAGAACTATCATCTCACTGAAAGCAACTATGAATTTTTGATGAAATCCAGAAGCAAGCACATTTGAAATGTCTTTTTGATGGCATCAGTGCACAACCAAGGCAACCATATCTTGAGAAACCATATGAACAGTGCTTTCCCTTGCTTAGAGAATTTGCTGAGTCCCAGCCTGGAGCCTATATGGCCATCAGGAAACATCAGACTACAGTTTTCAGCACTATCATGGGGATGGGATAGAAATGAGAGTTCAGGCTCCAAACGCTTCCAGGATTTGAGAAATCAAAATCTTGGACAAAAGAGCCTACAGAGACATTCTGTGCCACTTTTTTACCTCATGGTATTTGCTGAATCCAGAGCTGAGCTGGACAAAAAGCCAATAAACAAAGCAGAAAATGGAAACTTACGGCGGGGGTGGGGGGATCTATAATCAGAGCTTTTAGTCTCTTGAGGTGCTAGGAATACAAAATTGAACTTCAGAGAGAGCCAAGAAGTTGGCTAAACCTTCATGGGTGAATTTATTTGAGACCCATAAAAGGCTATGCTCCAGGAGTCAGTATGGGCCAAAATTAGACAAGCCCATATGGAACCTTAAATCTAGTCCTGAATCATCTTGGCCCCTGAGTAGATGGAGATTGTCCCTGAGAGTCAGGAAAATTTTAAGTTCTCTCTGGAAGAATATTAAATTACCCATTAGCCTACAATTTTTTATGCAACATGTCTGGCATTTAATAAAAAAATCACCATGCATGCCAGGAGACAGGAGCAGGTGTCCAAAAGCCAAGAGAAAAAGCAAAAGAGAAGAAAGAAACAGACCTATAGGTGATATACATTTTAAGGTGAGGACATTGACTATGATGGATATGTTTAAGAAAACAGATAAGGTAGAAAATTTCAACAGGGAATTAGAACATATAAAAATAACCAATTAGAAATTCTAGAACAAAAAAATAGCAATGGCTAAAATTAAAAATTGATGATTTAATAGTGGATTTGACACAGCAGAGGAAGGAACTCACAGATTGGAAAGTAATATATACAAAAAAATACAAAGTGGTCACAAAGAGAAATAATACTGACAAGTAGAGAAAAGAACACATAGGGCATATAAGGCATGATCAGTAGGCTAACATGCTTAGAATTAGATTCCTGGGAAGAGGAAAAGCTAGAATGGGACAGAAGCACTATTTTCAGCACATTGGCTAAAATATTCCCCAAATTGACAAAGGGCATTAAGCCACACATTCAAAAAGCTTAACTGCTCCCTACAAGCATAAATACAAAGAATGTCTTACTAGGCACATCATTATAAAACTCCTGAAAACCATATTAAAACTCTTGAAAAAAGTCATTGACAAAAATACAGATTGCCTTCAAAGGCACAATAATAGTATTTTAAAAGCTTAAGAGCTGGGTTTTTTTTTCCTACAGAAATAATGTAAGTCAGAAAACAATAAAATGTGCCTATCAAGGTGCACCTTCCAAAATTATTTCTAACCTAGAATTATATATCCAGTGAGAATATCCTTCAATAGCAAAAGTGACATAAAAACATTTTCAGACAAGCAAATATTGACAACATATGTCCCCGGTAAAAGTTCACTAAAGAAAATTCTAGAAAGAGTTCCTTAGGCAGATATTAAATGATCCATATAGACGCATAATTATGTAGCAAATTGTTAAAAAAAAAAACCCTGGAAAGAGTAAGTATGTCAGAAGACTGAATATTTTGTATATCTCTTATATGTAGAATCTTCAAAAGCCAAATCCTGCAGAAAGAGGGAATAGAATGGTGGTCACCAGAAGTTAGAGCAACTAGGGATATGTTATTAAAGGGAACAACACTGCACCTGGAAGATGAGTAAGTTCTGGAGATCTAATGCACAGCATAGTGATAATAGTCAACAATACTGTACTACATAACTCACAATTGCTAAGGAGACACAGATCTTAAATGTGTTCACCACAAAGAGGAAATAATAATTGCATGAGGTGTTGGAGGTGCTGGCTAAAGCTGCAATGGTAATCATGTCACAACATATAAACATACGAAATCAATGCTTTGTATACCTTAAACTTATATAGTGCTGTATGTCAATTGTATCTCACTTTCAAAAATACAATTGATATGAGCACAAGTTAAGATCAAATCCAGACCAATGGAATACCATACACATTAGTCACCTGATCTATGGTAAATATGCTACTGCAGAATTCCTTTTTATATATAAATGTTAATTTTTAATGTAATCTCTATGTCTAATGTGGGGCTCAAACTTATGACCCCAAGACCAAGCGCTGCATGCGCTGTCAACTGAGCCAGTCAGGTGCCCTGCTATGGTACTTTATAGAAGAGGATGCCCAAATGACAAATGAAAAGTTGCTCAACACTACTGGTTGACGGGGAGAACTATGTTAGAACTATAAGATACCATTACAAACAAACAAATACAAAAGTAGCATGGCTAAAGTTAAGAGGAAAAAGTTGGCCATGCCACACATTGGTAAGATTGTGGAGCAACTAGAATTTTCATAGTCTGCTGGTGAGAGCATGGTTTGGTACTAACCACTTTGGAAAACTTCCAATCACATATGGTGAAGAAGGTAGGGCAAAGGTGAAGGCAGAGGTGGCAGGAGGTTTAGTCGTGGCTCTTATTGTGTAGGCCAAGGGGGTGACCACCTTATATGCCAAACTCTTGGGACTAGGGAAACAGCCTCAAAGTCTTTCTCCCCTAGCTCAAACGTGGGGTTTGGTAAACTTCAGTAATTAATCTTACAAAGAAGCCTCTGATTTTCTGGGAATTATCGTCCTCAGTTTGAATCTTCTTATGCCAACTACGGACATATGACCTTCCAAGAGATCTTTTTAATATACTTTTCTTTCCACAAAAACATGAGATGGAATCTACTTGATACCAAAGCAGTGGCTTACTTAATTTTTATTTATTTCTTGGTTTATTTTTAAATTTCTTTATTTCTAATGTATGTATGTATGTATTATTTTTTTAAGCAATGACTTACTTTAGCCAGTTCTGGCTGCTTCTCTAAGTACTGAGGTCCCGGGATGCCTGAGTAGCTCAACTGTTGAGTGTATGCCTTCAGCTCAGGTCATGATCCCAGGTCCTAGGATCGAGTCCCGCATCAGGTTCCCCACAGGGAGAACTACATAACTCACAATTGCTAAGAAGCAATTGGAATTAGACTAGCAGTTCCTAACCTGCCTGAACAAGGATACGTAAGATGACGGCCTCCCTACCTAAACCCATCATGATGTCTTTGGCCGTGGTTCCTGGTTTCTCCTTTTTGCCTGTGAGGATAGAGGTTCAACTCTGAATGTCAGCAGGATACCTAACAATCTTGTTAGCTCCACATTCCAGTGGCCCACACTGGACGGTGCTTCTGCAATAACCACCAGCTATTGTTGATTGTTCCCTGCATAGGCCCCAAAAGATGTTCCGTATCACAGGTAGGTACTTCTGAGCAGAAGATCGTGACAACCCCATTCAACTTCCTATAAATACATTCCTCGTGGACCCTCCCACCCTCCAAACTTGGCCATCCCACATTAAACTGAACTCACTATATCCCCAGATTTTGTGATTCGTGCTATCTGACTTAACAGGCTCACCACATTTGTGGCCTTCTCCTTCCAGGGTATTTCTGGTATGTGATATGATTCATGGAAAACTAAAAAAATCCATCAAACCAGTTGTTGGAATTCATGTGTACTTGTCTGATAGAAATTTAACATTTCAAAGGCTTTAGGGAAAATTGTGTCAGGACAAAGGATACTTAGAATAATAGATGTACAACATCTCTGTTCAGCGCAGCCTTCCTTGGTTATTAGATCTGTAAGTTGTTACTTAAAGATGCATTTTTCAGTTTGATTTTGTTTAAACATTGCCTCTGAAAATTACATTTCCAGAGGCCACAGGACAGTCCATACAACTTAAATAAATTGGGCATATTTGGATCGATAAATAAATGCATAAATAAAAGAGTGTCCACCCACTCCAGTCCCCTGTGCATGGAATATTCTTGGGGAAAGGTCTAAGAAAATCTTGAGAATTACCACAAGACAGCAGGAAAAATCCTTCTGGAGCAAGGTGAAGTGGGACACCCACCCACCCGTGAGATGAGTCAAACACATCTCCAAGGTACAGGGCAGGGAATTTTGTGGTGGAGATTTTGAAATCCAATGGATAGATTAGTTATTTTTTTAAAGACTATTTTTTAGAGCTATTTTAGGTTTACAGCAACATGGAGAGGAAGGCACAGACATTTCCCATTTACTCCCAGCCTTCACCCATGCACAGCATCCCTCATTTGTCAACATCCACCTCTGAGTATTATCTTTGTGGTGATGGATGAGCCTATATGGATACATCACAGTCATCCAACGTCCCCAGTTTACTTTAATGTTCAATCCTGGCATTGCACATTCTATGGGATTTGACAAAAGAATAAATGACATATAGGGACACGTGGGTGGTGCAGTCAGTTGATCAACTGATTCTTGATTTCAGCTCACGTTGCGATCTTGAGGTTGTGGGATGGAGCTCCTCATCCAGCTCTGTGCTCAGTGCAGAGTCTGCTTCAGATCTCTCTCCTCCTCCCTCCTACTCACTCTCTGTTTCAAATAAATAAATAGCATCTTAAAGAAAAAAAATAAATGACACACATCCGCCATTTTAGTACCATACATAATAATTTCACTTCCCTAAAAATCCTCTGTGCTCTGCCTATTGATCTCTTCCTCCCCCCCTCCCACCCCCTGCATTCCGTTGGTAATTTTACTGTTTATGTAGTTTTGCCTTGTCCAGAATGTGATATGGTCAGAGCCATATAGCATGTAGCCTTTTCAGCCTGGCTTCTTTCCCTTAGTAATATGCATTTAAGTTTCCTTCATGACTTTTCATGGCTCAACAGCTCATTTCTTTTTCTGGGGAATAATATTGCATCTTGTGGATGTGCCACAGTTTATTTATCCATTCACCTGCTGAAGGACATCATGGTTGCTTCCAAGTTTTGACAATTATGGGTAAAGCTGCTATAAACATCTGTGTTCAGGCTTTTGTGTGGACAGTTTTCAGCTCCTTTGGGTAAATACCACAGAGTGAAATAGTTCGATCATGTACTAGGAGTATTTTTCGCTTTTAAGAAACTGCCAAACTGTCTTCCAAAGTGGCTGTTCCATCTTGCATCCCCACCAGCATTGAATGAGAGTTCCTGTTGTTCTCCACTCTCACCAGCATTTGGTGTTGTTATTGCTTTGGATTTGGGCTAATAGACGTGTAGGGCTTTCCCATTGTTGTTTTAATTTGTAGCTTCCTGACAGCATATGATGTGGAGCATATTTTCATATGCTTATTTGCCAGATGCATATCTGTCACCCTCTTTGGCCTATTATTTAATTGAGTTGTTTCTTTATTGTTGAATTTTAAGTGTTCTTTGTATATTTTGGGCACCAGGCTTTTAGCAGATGTTATCTTTTGCAAATATTTTCTCCCAGCCTGTGCCTTGTTTTCTTGTTCTCTTAAGCATGTTATTTTCTTGAGTTAATGGGTGCAAGTCATAATGGGGTTTGTGCATGATTAATTTCATGAAAAATTATAAGAAAATTATAAGTTAAAAAACCATCAAGTCTTTGAGCACTTGTTTACTAGAGAGACTGGAGGCCACAGTGGTTAAGTTTATGTTTGTGCAGCTTGAGCTGGGAATGGGAGCCAGCCACTGCTCTGCGTCAGGCTGCTTGAACTCCAATCCCAGTTATACCACTTAATTGCGAGCAATCTGGGACAAACTACATAACCTTCTCTGCCATAGGTTCCTAACCTGTCAAATAGAAATAATTATATGGTAAGCATATTGAGAGGATACAAAGATGTGTTTGACTAGATGCAAAGCACTAAGAACACTGCCAGCACTTAGAAAGTGCTCAGTCAATGCTGGTCACTATTATAATACACCCATTCCCACTGGGGTATTTTTGAGGATGCAGGAGAAAAAGACATCCCTACTCAGGGTCATCATATTATTACATTGCAAAAGAAGATTAAAATGCAAGATAATAGAAGCAAAGAGTAAAAGTGAGCATAGGTCATTTTTGAAAACATTCCACGTCACCTAAAATCAAGCAAAAAGTCGGGAACATAGTGGTTTCTGAATACATGTTTCATTCTTCCATTTATTATTCAACATAAAGGCTTACCTTCGTGGTAGGTAAGGTAGAGATATCGAGAATGAAACCGTCTAAGATGATTTAATGAAAGAAAGTGGGATGGGCCAAAATCCGAAAGGATTCAGCCAGATTTGGATTAGTAAGGGAAGAGGAGAAAAGCATAGCAGATTGATGAATAGGAGAAAGGGAGGACTGTATTCACGAGACATGGGTAGCCTGGCAGCAGAGGAAATTAAGAAGCGAAGGGCCATATTACTTGAATATGAATGACGTCAGCTGCCAATTTCCAAACCAGATTTTGTATGTAGGAATAACTGCTTATAAGAATCAATTACTAAGGGGGATCCCTGGGTGGCTCAGCAGTTTAGCGCCTGCCTTTGGCCCAGGGTGCGATCCTGGAGTCCTGGGATCGAGTCCCACGTCAGGCTCCCAGCATGGAACCTGCTTCTGCCTCTCTCTCTCTCTCTCTCTCTCTCTTTCTCTCTCTCATAAATAAATGAATAAATCTTAAAAAAAAAAAAGAATCAATTACTAGGCTTCACCTCCCCTCAAATCTGCTTGCTGAGCAGCTGCTTTCAGAATAACCAGGTGGTTGTTGAATTAAATGGTTGGGTTCACCTGGGCATTCAAGATCGCATTTGCCCACCCACCACCATGTAACTTAGTTCTCCTTCCTGGGACATCTGTTAGATCTAGTATTTCACTCTTGGGGCAAATGCAGCAAAAAGGTGATTTGAGATTCTCTTCACTTACCCAGCCTCAGAGGCCCTCTGAGAAGCTTCAGGCAAAGTGTTTAAATGTTGAACCGCCCCCCACCCCACCCCACCCCCGCTCCCCCCGCCGTCCAACTAAATGTTTATTGGTTAAAATTGAATTCAATATACAAGGCATCTGAAAACTGGAGGCAACCATGATGTTCTCCTACAGGAGAAGAGAGAAACCCTGGTACACCTGTACAATAAAGTACCATTCAGAATCAATAGGAACAAGCTAGCAAGTCATAAAAAGACATGATGCAGGGGCAGCCCGGGTAGCTCAGCAGTTTAGTGCCGCCTTCCGCCCAGGGCATGATCCTGGAGACCTGGGATCGAGTCCCATGTCGGGCTCCCTGCATGGAGCCTGCTTCTCCCTCTGCCTGTGTCTCTGCCTCTCTCTTTCTCTGTGTCTCTCATGAATAAATAAAATCTTAAAAAGAAAAAAAGACATGGGGCATCTTAAGTGCATATTGTTAAGTGAAAGAAGCCATCTGAAAAGGCTGTATATGAATGACTTCAACTATATGATGTTCTAGAAAAGATGAAACTACAGAGATTACAAATGGATCAGGGGCTGCTAGGGGGTTCCGGGGAAGGAAGGAGAGGCTGAAGAGATGAGGCATGTGGGATTTTTGAAGATGGTGAAAGTAGTCTATGTGCTGCTATAAGGGTGGCTACATGATGCTCAGGAGATATTTGTTAAAACTCACAGAACTTTATGGCTTACAGAGTGAACCTTAATGTATGTAAATGAAAGGAGTCGTGTAGGAATTCTGGAGCTCCCAGGATGGCGTAAAGAATGTGGCAGCAAAATGTCTAGGTAAATTACAAATGTATGGGGAAAAATCCTGATAAAGGGGATAGGGAGGAAGGGTGCTGACCCAAGTACATTTGAAAGAGTAGACATAATGCCCAGCCTTTAGCGATTCCGTGGGGGTGGCCCAGATGCTGAGCAGAATGTAGGTCCACCCACTCCCCAGCACCTTTAGGAAGACTTTGCAGCTCCCTGGAAAGGAGCCTAGCCTTATAAGTTTGCCAATTAACCTTGGTGCCCTGGGTCCTTTGCCAGATAGTAGGCCTATCTTAAGTGTCATAAGGGTACAAACTGAGGACAGTTGCCCGGACAGGTTTCTGCTATGGAGAAATCCCTAAACTATGCAGGAGTCCTGGGATTTCTCCCTGTGGCCCCACAATATCTTAGGGTGGCAAATCAAAGCAGAATTCAGCAGAAGTCCCTGGCATCCAAGTGTAAGCGTGTTAATTAGCCCGTGGTGCCTTTCCAGGCCATGCATGCCGTTCTATGAATTCAGTTAGTAAGCCAAAAGCAGTGAAGTCACACGTCATCACGTCTGTCACCGAGCTACCAATTATTTTGAAACTTACCTGGGATTTGTTCTAATCATGTATGGTAAGATGACAGACATGCAGACAACTGCCTTGAGAATAGAGTTTATTATCTATGATTCCCGGGGGTGGGGCATGCCTCTCTTCTGTGGGGGCCAGATGAGGAAGCCCCAGGGTCAGTCAGGAGCAGAAAGAGGGAGAGGAAATTGTAGACAAGAGTCTTTATTCTGGGGTGGTGGGAAGTTGTTAGCCCTGGATGTCCTCTGTGGGGCAGGAAGCAAAATGCAGATGTTGGGGTTTGCCATTGGAAGGGTTGAAATGTGATTTCTGTGTGCTCAGGCACCACACCTTGGAGATGGAAGGGACATAAACAATTTTGACTCATGACTTCAAGATGTCAAATTATCAGTTCTGGGTGATCAAGGTTGATTATCACAATGGGATCCTGAAGCAAAATAAAGGGGGGGCATTAGGTAAGAAGTAAGGATATCTGAATAAAGCATGGAATTTAGGTAACCGCAATGAAGCAATTCATTCCTGAGTTGTGACAAATGTACCACTCTGACGAAGGGCGTTAAGTCTGGGGGAAATTGGGTATGAAGTATATGGGAACTCTCTGTGCTATCTTCATAACTTTCCTGCAAATCTGCAACTTTTCCAAAGCAAAAGTTTATTTCATAAAACCAACTTTGAGAATAATGTGTACATTTTAGTTCTCTCTTTTAAGCTTCTTTTTTCCCCCCACCATAGTTAGGTATGTGTACTTCCACAGGAAGACAGAAAGAAGAGTTGGTACTCATCCTCTCTCAACGTTTGTTAATTCATTTATCAAGTGCTTATTGAGCACCTGGCTGTTTCTGGCCCAGTGCTGGGGCCAGATCAAAAGAAAGAAAAATGCTAGCCCTGCTCTGAAGAAGGACTAGCCCAGTTCAGTGGACGTTGTAGATGTAAAATCACCAAAGTGCCATACACAGTGACAAGTACAGTGCCAGGATTGTATGCAAGATGCCATGAGATACTTGAGAAGTGTTTGGAGGACCTGGGGAGGACTTCTCAGCAGAGCCAACATTTAAAGACATCTTGAAGGGTAAGGAGCAATCTGAGAAGATGCAGAGGAGAATTTGCATGAGAACACGTCTAAAGGCAAAGACACAAAGGCAGAAAGTCATGGTGTTTGGGCAGGACATGGAGCCCATGGTCAGGAGTGGTAGGAGATGCATCTGGAAAGGAGTATTAGGGCTCTAGTTATTAGGAAACAATAAACATTTGCTGATTAACAGAATGAATAAGTGACCAGAAGCTGAAAGGTCCCCTGTGATTTCTAGAATTTAGATTTTACTGTCTAGGCAACAGAGAGCCACCTCAGGTTTCCAGAGGGGGCATAACCTGACATGTTGGTGCTCTTGCCACTTCAAGTATGGCTCATGGACCACATGGTTCATGCAGCATCAGCATGATGTGAATGTTTGCAAGAGCCAGAGAATCTGAGGTCAGACTCCAGAATCAGAATCCTCATTTCATCAAGAACCCTGGGGTTGGGAGCGCCTGGGGGTGGCTCAGTGGATGAGTGCCTGCCTTCAGCTCAGGGTGTGATCCTGGAGTCCCGGGATCAAATCTCACGTGGGGTTCCCCGCAAGGAGCCTGCTTCTCCCTTGTGTCTCTCATGAATAAATAAATAAAATCTTAAAAAAAAAAAGAACCCTGGGGGTGATTCGTTTCCATGTTTAGATTCCAGGAGAGCTGCTTTAGAAAGATCACTTTGTTAGTAGAGGGGGGATAAATAGTCTGGTTTTGTTGTGTTGTGTTGTATTTTGCTCCACACCAAAAGAGAAAGAAAGAGAGGGAAGAAGGGAGGGAGGAAGGGAAGGAGGTAAGGAGGGAGGGAGGGACGGAGGGAGGGAGGGAGGGAAAGAAGGAAGAAACAGTAACACACATAAAAGATGTGAACCAGCACTGTTCTCCCTGTTTTCTTCCACTTAAGTCCTGACTTGTGAAAGAAGCAATGTCTCTGATCCCTTGGGCAGCCTTTGAAAGGGCTACTTGGCAATTGGGGTGGGAGCAGGACCAGCTGGACCACTGGTGGCAGAGTGACCAGGGCAACCATGGAACCCTCATTCCCTCTGCAAACAGAGGAAACAGGCACCGCATTCCCAGGAAAGTGGCTGCTGGGATTGCAGCTGAGGGCAATCCAAGGCTCAGTGGGCTTCCAGGATTCACACTTGTTTTGTGTGGCCAGAACAGAGGATGGGACGGCAGGGTAAAAATGTCCCCGGCTCTTGCTGGTGCACTGCTGTGTGAAACCCATCCCGCGCCTCTGTCCCCAGCTGAGCACTTGCCCAGGGCAGCCCAAATCTGGATTTGTGCAGAGAAAGAAAATGGGAATGTCCCACTCTGTGCAGGTACGGGCTGCTGCATGGAGTGACGCACCTCCACCACCTCATCTGTCTACATCGCCTGTGCTGCTAGGCCATCCTCCTCCCAGGGTCACTCACGGTGGTCCATTTGCATTTACCCACAAATGCTGAATTTCCTTCTGATGAGCTATACAGGATAATGGTATCCTTATGTCTCAGGCTTTTATTTGGGATGAAAGACCCAACAGAGCCTTGCTCGTCTTATTAGAGTCCTAGGGTCAGTGATTATGTTGGGGGAATAGAGGCAGGGCTGGATTTGGGGTTTTGTTCTCTCCCTCCTCTCACCATTGAGAACAGAGTGTATTCTCCGATAAAGCCCCGTGGCTGCTCCCCTGCTCTGTGCCAGCCATGCTCACACAGCGTTTTTCCTTGAAGCTCCTCACAAGCACACTGGAAGGCCAGCCACTTGTTCCTAGTTTGCAGACTGGGACATTGATCCTAGCAGCAGGGCTGGGATTTTGCCCAAGTCCGTGTTCTTTCCCCTGCATCGCTAGTGACAATATTCATTCGAGGTTGAAATCCTTTCACAGCCACCATCCTGGTTCCCTGGAGCAGTATGCTCTGGAACAATCCCCCACCCGGGAGAGTGCCAAGTTTTTCATACTAACACTGATAGCTTACCGTTGCTAGAGCTTTGGGCTTTCTGAACTGTTCATCCCATTTTCTCTCATTTGTGCTCAAGAGCATAAGACCTGCAGGCCTGGGGTGGCATTTCCAACTGTTCCCGGAAAGGGACTGAGCCCTGCACAAGCAACAGCATGGCTTAGCGGGAAGCTTCCTGGGAGAATGGAGGGGCGTCGAGGCACCTCACCTCCCCACCTGTGTGCACAGGCTCCAGCCTTCTCCCAGCAGAAACTGGGATGTGAAGTTTGGGATTGATGGGATGGAATTGGAAGGCTGTGACTGTTGCCTTAGAAAATTTGAAAATGGCTAAGAGAAGGAAGCAGCAGCCTTGGTGTGTGTGTGTGTGTGTGTACATGTGCGTGTGTGTGTGTGTTTTCCAGAAGGCATGTGAGAAGGAGAGAATCCAGCCTCTGAATAGGTCTCCAGCGAATCTGAGTCACCCCACTAGCTCAGGCAGATGCAGTTAAATATGGAGACAGGAGCCCTGAGCTGCACATCTCATGAGAACCAGAATGGCCAACAAAGTGACCAGCTCCCCAAGGTGCCACTTGCCTAAATATTTCATGGGCTTTGTGTGCACAGAGTGAGAAAAGTCCATGGGGATTATGATCGTCCAAGACTGAGATTCTCAAATCAATTGGGAAGCAGCTCCCTGCCCTCCCTTGCTCCCCTGGGCCACATGATAAAGGTACAAGGTGTGCGACACAGACCTAAGCGGACAGTTGGTTGGTAGCAAGGTGGAGGCATTGGGGCTGGTGTCACGCTTACCATCTTTGAGCATCATCTTAAGGGAATCCAGCTGAGGTCCTGAAGAGAGTGACTGCCAGGATCTGGCAACCCCGGTGCCACAAGAAACTGAGTAAACAGAACCATTGAGGGCTGAGGACTACAAGGAGACGTGTCACATAGTCATAGGGAGGGCCACACTCCATCCCAGTGTGGCTAGTTGGCCTGGAGGAGCTCCCGGAAGCATGTGGAAGTGACATCCACTCAGCCTCCATGGCGTTGGCAGTCCCTGTGTGACCCATGGGCAAGGATGGGAGGGGGAAGGGGCGGGGTGGCACGGTCCAGCTGCGACACTAGAGCCATTAACAGGCCAGGAGGAAGATGGAGTCCAGCCAAGCAGCTGTAGCTGGAGAACTTCAATGACTCACAGGATGGGGTGAGGGGGGTTTTCTGAGATGATGCCTGAGGGACCCTACCCACAGGACACCCCAGTTCTCCTCTCTACTTGATTTTATCTTATTCAACCTTTAAAACCCAGCTCCAAGGACACTCCCTGAAGTGTTCTGTTCTAGAAATGGGTCATCCTCCTCCGAACTCCTGGAGCTCCCAAAGCTCTTAACCTTTATTACACACATTATTTTCCATCTTGTGCTTGGGCTGGCTGTGGTCCATTTGCCCCAATTAATTTTTCTAGACCATAGCCACCTGTCCTGTGTTCCTCTGTCCTCTTTATATCCAACATCTCCTTTGAGATCAAGAGACCTCCTCTCCCGAGTCCTCCCTGCAACCCAGGCAGAGTGCTTCACACATCACAATGGGGTGATTTTATTTTGAAAGAGTGACTGTATGCCTAATGAAGAAGGCAAGAGGGAGCCCAGATCAGGGAGGGAGACAGGGTGCTTTGAGTCCTTTGGGAAAGGAATCGCTGTGGCTTTGGCTGCACTGCAGCCTCATTTTCCCAGGAGGGGTTAAGTCTTGCTCACACTGGGTGAGCCAAGAGATGGAGGGAAGGAGACAGCCAGTGCTGGAACATGAGTCCCTCAGTTCCAAGGGACAAAATGCCCTTGACAGGGGCAGCCTGTGCTGGGGGCCCCGCCCTGGGGATGTGTTATCCCAGCTGCCTTCCCAGGAATTAGAGGCAGAGAAGGCATGGAGAGACTCATGGTGGAGGCTGGTGGGTGAAGGGACAGGAAGCAGGGATGCGGGTGGGGGGGGAGAGGACACCTGGGCTGACTAATTAAAGCCTTTGGTAGCTGGCCCCCACCAGCTCAAGCAGATTATCACTGCTGACTCAGCTCCCTGCCAAGGCCAGAGGCACACTCCCTTTTTTCCTGCTTGATTTGCCTAATGGAAGCTGACAGTGAAGTTCAACCCTGATTGTCAGATTTCAGTAGGAACCTCAAGGGGGGAGAGGAAGGCAGACATTTGAGGAATAAAAATAGCTCACATAATGAGATCCTTTATTTAGCTGAACCACTTTTTAATGACTCACCTCTCCCTCCCTCTTTTCTCTCTTTCTCTCTCTCTCTCTCTCTCTCTCTCTCTCACACACACACACACACACACACATATGCACACACATAGTTGTCCACACAAATGTCTGATTTTCAAGTAGAGCTTGCCTAGAGCCCATAGGAAAGAGGCTGTCCTTCCCCTACCGTCGGGGTCTGCAAAAGGGGATGTGATCTCATGGCGGAGCAGGGAGACATTTGTCCACACCCCTCCGACCAGCCTTCCTTTTAGTGATCCATTTTCCAATAGGTGACCCAAGAAATTGGTCTGGCCAGCAAAATTCAATGTGTGGGGCTGGCACTCATGGCCTTGGCTGCTTCCTTACCCGTCTGGGCTCTGGTTCTCAGCTGAGGGCTGGAAGGTCTGGTTAACTTCTCAAAATCTGAGCTCCTCCTCATCACAATCAGGCTGACCTCGTGCAGAGGAACAAAATGGCACAGGGAAACTTCTAGACACCACCTGTCGCACCGCATCTGGCAAGAACGTCAGTGCCTTCTCTCCTCTGACGGGCAGTCTTCTGTGACTTTTATAGGAAGTCACTCAGTAATTGTAAGCTTGGGATTAAAAACAGGAAGCTCTAAAACAGGAAGCTGGGTTTTCATAATGGGAGGTTCTGGGCCACCTGGGTGGCTCAGGGGTTGAGCATCTGCCTTTGGCTCCGTAGTGATCCTGGGGTCGGGAATCGAGTCCCACATCGGTCTCCCTTCAGGGAGCCTGCTTCTCCCCCTGCCTGTGTCTCTGCCTCTCTCTCTCTCTCTCTGTGTCACTCATGAATAAATAAATAAAATATTTAAAAGGGCCGCAGTCCCGAGGGTTTGTGAGGGCCGGGCTCCATTCTGAACACTTTATGCACACAAATTCAGGGAAGCCTCCCCACTCTTGCCCCCATTTTACAGATGAGGCAGCTGAGGCACAGGATAGTGAAATTTCTTGCCCAAAGTCACCATGGCATTCATCCGTGGTGAACCTAGACTTTGTGAAAGAACTGAAGAAACTGAGAACCCTCCATAAATGTAAGATGTTAGTATCCTGGGTCACATGTGTGTAAAGATTCTTTCATAAGGAGCTAATAACAAATGACAAGAGCAAAACTCTGTGTGTACTGCACTAGGTGGGAATCTGGGTCCACAGTGGAGGGACATGGGCCCAGATCCTTAGGCCTCATTGTGCTTTGTCCCCTATATGCCTCCCTCACACCATGCTGCCCCCAGCCACATGACCAGGAGATGCTGGAGGTCACACTGCAGTGACCCCCTTGTCCTGAAGGTCCAACTAAACACAGACCTTCCCACACTAGCTAATGTCTCCAGAACAGGCTTCTAGAGAGCAAGTCTGGATCCACTGCCTGAAGCCAACCCTGCCTCAGGTATCGCTGAACCCTGAGGGGAAAGGCAAGCCAGAAGGTCACTCTAGGAAATTTAAAAATTGGCTTGTGGAGTGTTTTTCCGAGTGGTCTTTTCCCCCATTTGGATATAGACCACACTTTCTGCCCCTCATCTATTAAAATATCTACTGAGAGTTAGTTGCCATTTTTCGTGGTGATCCTTTGCCCCCATTTATCAGCATTTCCGCCCCATCTCTGGTTTCACAGAGGACTCACCTGAGGCACAGAGAATTGATGTAAGTTGCCCAGGATAGAGGCAGCCAAGGAAGGCCTGGTGTCCAAAGCCTGAACTCTGTTCACTGTAAAATGCTTCCTCCTTATGTGGTCAACATGGAATACGAGGCATAATGAGGCAGGGAGGAACAAAAGAAGAAAACCCAGTTAGTGACCCCAGGACCTTGGAACTTACTGTTCTGCGTTGACTCCTATTTTTTTTTTAACATGCCCATGTGAGGGAGCCACACAAACCACCACCCCAGATGCCTGTATTTCTCACCTCATACATTTTCCTTAAAGTTATCTTCATGTCTCCACCATAGGAGAATCTGCCATTTGATTCTGAGGATTCTGCACAGCAAATCAGCCCTGGCCAGCCTGCCCACCTCTCCCTTCTGCTCCTGCAAAAGAATGATCTTCATATACATTCACGTTTGTTGTTGAGCAACAGTCTATAAACCTATGCTCTGCTCATTGCCATGCAAAGCAACAAAATCATGCACTTTTTAAGGTTCTCTGTACAGCTATTCAAATTAATGTCTAGGGGCACCTGGGTGGCTCATTGGTTAAGGATCTGCCTTTGGCTCAAGGTATGATCCCAGGGTCCTGGGATCGAGTTCCGCCTCGGGCTCCCTGCATGGAGCCTGCTTCTCCCTCTGCCTGTGTCTCTGCCTCTCTCTCTGTGTGTCTCTCATGAATAAATAAATAAATAAAATCTTTAAAAAAATAATTAATTAATATTTAACTACTTTTACAAGGCAGGCATGATTTTTATCAATCTCCAGCTTCCCATGGTTGGTGAACTGTTAATTTGGAAGATATGACCAAATAATAACATCCATTGAAGGATTCCCCAACTTTTGCTCACTTCATTTTCCATCTGCTCCATGACCAAGTGACTAGAAAAGTGGCTATCAGGGGGCTGGTGACAAGACAGAAACAGCAAGAGAAATCTGCAATCAATAAAACAAGCAGGACTCTATCAGCTCCTCTCCTGCTTGGCTCATTCACTTCTGCTCAACACCTGCCACGGGCTTCTGCTCTCTCCCTGTCAGGGGGACAGACTGACCATCACCAACTCTGCCCATGAGACCCCAGAGGAATCCAAATGAAATAAAAAGCATGCCCACTCAAAACGAGGGAAGGGGCATGGGAGTGGGTTACTGTCATTAGTGGTTGAGAGATCTCAAGACAGTGAAAAAAGATGAAAGCCACATAAAGTGTATTGTTGGGTAAAACAGGAATCTTAGCTCAGAATATCTAAGGAAGAGATGCAGGGGTGGAGAAGCTGGCCTTCTGAGAAGAGCTTAGAACAGACTCCGGACTAGAAGGGGAATAGAGGCTGACAGAGAGAGGAGAAATAGAAGCAAAGAACTTAATTGAACATTTTCTTGTCCTCAGAATGGATATGCCATGAACCCTTCCCTCTATGCTTATACTTAGGGAACGGAAATGAGGGAAGTTCTAGGATGGAATCCAGGAAGCACCTGGACTGAGTTTGAGAAGGGAGTTTGGGAGGATCCAGGGAGAGAAACTGGGTGCTCTAATAGGTGGAATCATTGACAGATGGCATAATTCCGAGGATATGGGTGAGACATAATATTGTTTTATCAATAGATAAGAGAGAAGGAGGGAGGAAGGGAGAAAGGGGGGAAGGAAATAAAGGAAGAAAGAAGGAAAGGAGGGAGGGGGGTGGAGGGAGGGGGGTGTTCCAAGTGGCGGAAAGAAACTCAGCATCCAAATATAAAGTGAAGTAAAATGTGAATGTTTCTGAGTCATTAATAGCGTTTTCAAAAAAAAAAAAGGAGAGAGAAATTCTACTTCATCTACATGTTTGAAACCTTTTCTCTGGAGGGGGCATTATGCTCAAGAAGGAAATGTAGTCCTAGTATACAGAGTGCTTTGCAGACCAGAAACTTTATATAGTTAGGTTAGGGTGAATTGTTTTTCAAGTTTTAGAATTAGTCTGTAGAAAAAGTAAACAGGTCCTCATTTGGGTTATGGAACACCATGATTGTGTTTTTATCTTGATCACATAAAAGTGATATTGTCGGAGAGTGGTCGGAGAACAGAGTTAAGGATGGAGGAAGAAGAGGTCAGAAGGCCAAACTGACGAAAAGGATCCACTCTGATGGCCTAAAGTCAGGCATCTGCTAAAGTCTATGCAAGAAGAATTAGAGGTTTAAACCTGGGTGGCTCAGTGGTTGAGCATCTATCTGCCTTTGGCTCAGGGTGTGATCTGGGGATCCTGAGATCAAGTCCTGCATTGGGCTCCCCTCAGAGCCTGCTTCTCCCCCTGCCTGTGTCTCTGTCTCTCTGTCTGTGTCTCTCATGAATAAATAAATAAATAAAATCTTTAAAAAATAAGCAAATAAATATAGTACTTAAAATTATCAGCAGAATGGTGAGAAAAAAAATCCAAATCATAAATATCAAATATCAGGACTGAAGAGGTTCCTACTGTATTCCACAAGGAGTAAATAGAGTGATCCTGGAGGGAGAGGGAGGCAGAGCAAGTGGCCAACACGGTTTTCTTTTATATTATCAGGTCAGTGTATCTGCTTTACCATCGACAAATTAGGAAATGTTGGTATAAGCACTTTATCTGGAGGAGAAACAAAACCAAGGGAAGTTGAAAGTTCTAGCTTCTGTGGTTAAGAATGGAAATCAGAAGAAGACCATTTCCTTTCTGTTCAAGAATTTTTGAACTATTTGTTTTCTTCCCCCATATACATCGAATATTGTGATTAAAACTTAAATGAAAACAATTAGATCATTCTAGCAAATGAAAAAAAAAATGAAGAACTATCATTCTCCCCTGGGAAATTGTGACTCACCTCAGGATAACAGATTTATTTGCTTCAGACCAAATGTGAGAATCTTAAATTTTGCACATGACTGGAATTTTTGTAAATTCAGGAAAACGCAGCTGTGACTCTCATGCTTTACTTCTAGCTTCTGTCTCACTGTATGTATGAGTCGCATGCTTTCCTGAAGACCTCCTAGTCAAAGGTCTAAGGCGCCATGAAGTTAGCTTATCAATAACCCTTCATCTCATCTCCCTCATAAAGCTTATCCAGAGCCCATTGCTTAAGAGAAATGTCTTTTCTTTTCTTTTCTTTTCTTTTCTTTTCTTTTCTTTTCTTTTCTTTTCTTTTCTTTTCTTTTCTTTTCTTTTCTTTTTGAGATTTTATTTATTTATTCATGAGAGAGAAGCAGAAACATAGGCAGGGGGAGAAGCAGGCTCCTTGCAGGGACCCCAATGCTGGACTTGATCATAAGGACCCCAGGATCACGACCTGAGCCCAAGGCAGATGCTCAACCACTGAGCCACCCAGGTCCCCAAGAAATTCATTTTCTTGTTTCTGTTCTCTTTCCATGTGTGCTACAGACCTTCAGATAGCATATCAGTTCACCTCATCCAAAGACTTCCCATTCCACCTATCGATTCCGCTCTTTCCTGCTCCCTGCAACTGTCTGCTCCTGACCATTCTTATGTGCCTCATCATTGGCAGATTCATCTTGTATTCACTGTCTTACTTTTACTTCTTCTGGGACCTGTCAGGTAGTGTCCTTTGAAACTACATTGATGGTGAGGAAAGAAACCAGCTGGGAACTCAAGTAAAAGTTTACTCCTTGCTAGTAGTTGATTGTATGGGAAAAGAATATACATGATCCAGAGAACCAGCATCTATTGAACACTCTCAATACTATGGTAGGTGTTCCATAGGAATGATCCACTAAATTCCCACAAGCAACTCATGATAAAGGAATTATTTCTTCTCTATTACAGATAAGAAACAACTTCATTAAAAGGCACCTGTCCTGGCCACACTGTTACTATGGGGCAGTGCCAAGTTTGACCTTAGGTCTATCTGGCTTCCCGTGTCTTTTAAAAATATAAATCTGATAGTAACTTCATTGTGGCTGGCTTTCCACATAAGACAACTTACAGTGAATAATAAAATGGGGATCAATAAATATAGCTGTATTCCAACCAGCTGGCTTCTAGGCAGTCGAGAACTTGGAGTTGGTGCCATATGTTGGCATCAGGAAACAATCAGTAGGATTGAGGATCCAGGGATATTGGCTTTCATCTAGGCCCTAAGACCAAATAGCTCTTTGGACTTCAATTTTCTCATTTATAAAATAAATCATTCTTACTGGATGATCATTAAGCTCTCCTCTGACACTGTCGAATCAGTATACTTGAAAGAAATAAGGCTCATTAAGGTTATTGTCTAATTCAGATATCTTGCAAATCACTGTGGTGAATGAGGTGGAAAAATGGATTTTTAAGGTTAAATAGTAAGATAATAATTGAACTAAAAATAAAATCCTCACATTCTAACATTTAACTTGTTACTGCATGGAATGGAGTTAAAGTACTATAGTGTATTTGTCAGCTCTGGGCTGCCATGACAAAAAAACAAAAACAAAACAAAACACAGACTGCATGCTGTAAGCCACAGAAATATATTTCTCATACTTCTGGAAGTTGAGAGAGCTAAGAGCAAGGTGCCAGCAAGGTAAATTGTAGGTGACCACCATCTCCCCATGTGCTCATGTAATCTCTTTTTTTGTATGTGTGCAAAGAGAAACAGAGAGACAGAGCCAGAGAGAGAGAGGGAAGAAAATGAGAAGGGAGAGGTAGAGAGAGAATGTTATCAGTGTTCTTTTCTTACTGTGACACTAATTCTAATCCTATAGGATCAGAGTCCCACCTTTATGTCCTCATGTAACTTAAATTACTTCCCATCTCCAAAGACAGCCATGTGAAAGTGAGGAGGGGTTAGGGCTTTAACATATAAATTGTAGGGGGACACAAACATTAAATTCAGAGCATTAGAATCAGGAAACAATGGCCTGAACCTGTGAGAGTTGAATTGCCAAATTATCTCCCTCAAAGAAGAGCAAAGGAAATATCCCAGTAAAAGCCGTAAGTTGTAAATAATGCAGAGCAGTGCTTTCTCAAACTTTAGCATGCATAAGCATCACCTAGAGAGCCTGTTTAGATGTATAGTTTAGCTGTGAAATTGGCTCTCAAATTACCTGTGAACAGTGCAGAAAGGAAAACATGCTGGTTGTACACTTTTCATTGTCCATAAGAAATTTGATATAAATCCCTTAGGGGAACTAAGTTTTTGCCATTGATTAATTCTAAAATAAATGTATCATCTCTATGATAATGAGAATAAGTGAATGATGCTTGGAACAAAATCCTGACAGTAAGTAATAAAGCTATTTCTTAGAACATTTCTCAATATAAGTTGAGGCTATAATGTCAAAACCAACTCAATAAAATCATTATTCTGGGATTATGGATTATAGACTATTTCAAAATAAATGTAATTTTGTTTCTTCCAAATGCATAGAGTAATTAAAATTGGGCCAACAAAACATTGTCTAACAAAAATCCTTGGGGGACCTGCTTTAATGAATAGATAACACATCTTCGATAAGCATGATTTAAAAAAAAAAACAAACAACAAAAACCGAAGGTACTTCTGTAAAGCTTGAAGAGTTGTTTGTCTCCTAAGTAGTTTAATCATTCTCCTGGGGCTTGTGTTTATACAATTAATTTGCTTAGGAACACTTTTTTGTTTTTGTAGGCCAATAGGTTTTACCTAGAAATAGGGATGTTAATGAGAGAAGACAGACTGTATGTATAAGATTCAGAAATCCTATGTCCTATAACTTTTATACCTATTTTATGTAGCTGGCCTCTGATGCCTGTCTTTATGGTGTGGTTGAAGGGCTGGTTGGTAAAATATCCATAAGAGTTTGCTCAAAGATATGTAAGACAACAGATTACATTGGATGGGGCATAGTTCTCTGATCCCAATGCTTCTCCATAATATCACTTAAAAATGCCTCCACACAAGTGTTTTTTGCTAGCCCGGGCACTGTATATCTCATCTCTTTTCTGAGCCAGAGGAGATGTGCAGATATGAGGGGAAAAAACAAAGAGAAAACAGCAAAATTTCATTGTGTTTGATTTATGGATTTGTTCTACTTTGGGAGTCTCAGAGGCGTTCTTTTTTGATAAGGGCCATAACCGATTAGAAAGTAATGAACTATGGAAAAGAATCCAAAGATACTGAGATTAGATCTCCATTGAACTGAAACTGGTAGGACTTGTATGAAATGTCCTCTTGCTGTCAGCTACACAAAATGTGGTTGCCTCCCTGTTGTCATGTTCTTTACCTTCTAAGAGCTAGGTTAGAGAGCCAGAAACACCAGCAAAAGGAGTGAGCATGCTTGGCATGTGCTTGGCAGTTATGTTACCTATTTTAAGTAATGTTACCTCTATTAAGCCATGGGAGTGGGGGGTATGGTATTACAACCTTCCCAGGAGCAATATTTATATTTCCTATACTTCAGCTAAATGATTAAATCTAATCTAGTCACTGAGATGAAAAGTGTTCACAGATAATGTTTGCCTCCTCTTGAGGTAGATTCACCATAAAGATTTCTGATGGACTCCAAAAACACATACAGAATCATATTGTCTATCTTTACATCACGATTGTCTTGTTAGGACATGTCAGTGGAAATCCAGCTCAGAATTAATATGTATCAATCACTTCTAACTTCATCAGTCACACCATAGATAAGTTTATACTTTGGTTTTGTGCTATTATATATACCTGGAAAGACATCTTTTCATCCATCCATTTATTCAAAAAGGCTTCAACTTCATACCGAGATTGAAATAGAGAAACTAAAGCTCATCTTATTTGTTCTAATTATTTATCCTACAGTATTTATTTTGAAAAGATAAGCAGAGTACAGAAATAGTTCTAGTTTTCAGGGGCTCTGGTGGGCAATCCCAGCAACGCTTTTCATATCAGTATAATTGATAAACCTCTAGGCAGACTCAGAGTGAGGGAGAGAGAGAGAGAAGGAGGGAAGAAGGGAGTAGAGGAAAGAAGAAAGTAAGAGAGAGACAGAAAATCCAAATTATCCATACCAGGAATGAAAGAGGTAATATCACTCCAGATTCTACAATAATAAAAGGATGTGTCAATAATTTCAGCAATTTAGGTAACAAGGGCCAATTCTTGAAAAAGCACTCAAGAGTAAGTAGATAACCTGAAGAGTCTTGTATCTATTATAGAAATGGAATTTATAGTTTAAATCCTCCTCACAAAGAAAACTCCAGGCCCAGATTGCAGCACTGGTAAATTCCAACAAACATTTAAGGAGGAGATAATTCTAATTCAACACAAACTCTTCCAAAAAATCAAGGAAGGGGGAATACCTCCCCATTCATTCGATGAGGCTAGCATTATACTTACTTCAAATCAGACAAAGACATCCCAAGAAAAGAGACCTATATACCAATATCCCTTATGAACATTGATGCAAAAATTCAAAACCAAATTTTAGCAAATTAAATTTAAAAATAAAAATAAGACATCATGAGCAAGGAAGTTTATCTCAATAGTACAGTTTTGGTTTAACATTAGTAAAGGAATCAAAATCAATTCGCCATATTAATAGAGGAAAAAAAGGAAACTCATCTGAACATCTAAATAGATGGAGGGAAAAGCATTAAAAATAAACAGCTTATCTGCATTTAAAATAAACAAACCTCTCAGCACTACAGGAATACAAGGACATTTCTTCAATCAGATAAAAGGCCTCTAAGAGGAAGCATAGACAAGGATATCTTCCTTCATCACTTCCACACTGTATGTATTTGGGGTTGTAGCTGGTACAATCAGGTACAAAAAAAGAGTTAAAAAGCATCCAGATTGGAAAGGAAGAAGTTACCAGTCTTTGTTCTCAGACAACCTGATAATCTTTATAGAAAACCCAATGGAATCTACAAAAAGTGCTACTAGATCTAGAAAGTGCAAAGTTGTAGGATCTACAATCAATATACGAAGATAAATTGTATTTCTATATGAGCAATCAGTAATTGAAATTAAAGAAGTAATACCATTTAAAATAGCGTCAAAGTATGAAATATTTAGGAATACATCTGACAAAGTGTGCAGGGCTTGTATATTGACAGCTACATAATATTGCCACGAGAATATAAAGAAGAAATTGATAAGTGGAGAGTTATGTCATATAAGATCTAGAGCTATAAAGCTTTTAGAACAAAATATAAGAAAAATATTTTTACTTTTGCATTCCATACCTTAGATACTAGGACACTGAAAGCATGATCCAGTTTTTAAAAGAAAAAAAATAGACAAATCGGATTTCATTAAAAACTGAAATCCTTTGCTCTTCCAAAGACACCAATGAAAATGAAAAGACAAGCCATGAACTAGGAGAAAATATTTGTCAATCAAACATGTAATAATACATCATATATATTATTATATATAATACATTATATTATATTAAATATATGAATATAATATTCATATATAAAATGATATTAATATGACATAATTACATATATAAATATATTAAGGATGTAATATATATTATATATTATTCAGACATGCAGATAGAAATATGTACAAATAGGAAAACATTTTAAATAACATTAGCTATTAGTGAAATATAAACTAAACCATGGTAAGATGCCTATTACATTGGTGAAAAAAAATAATGACAACGTCAAGTGCTAATGAGCATGTTGAGGAACTGGAACTCTCATGCACTGCTGGTGGGAATATAAATGGAACAATTACTTTGGAAAGCAGTTTGGCAGTTTCTTTAAAAGTCAAACATACATTTACCATATGAGCCAGCCATTCCACTCCCAGGTATGAATCCAAGAGAAAAAAAAAAGGATGTGTCCTTTCAAACACTTGCACATGAATATGCTGTGAGGCTTTATTTGTAATAGTTCAACACTGCAAAAAACCAAATGCCTGCTCAGAGGTGAGCGGATAAACAGAAGGTGGTGTAGTCTACTACACAGCACTAAACAGGAATGGGCTCCTGCTAAGGCAGCATCATGGATAAATCAAAATAAGTGTACTGCGTGAATAGTGGTAGATGAAACAAGAGTAAAAATACCAGATAGTGAAAACATCACTCCAATCAACTTGCACTGTCCACACTTTGAGGACTGACCATATCCCATTTTGAGCTAATGAGTGATTTCCTTTTTGAAGTTCTTATTTTAATTCCAGCTGTTTAACATACAGTGTTATATTGGTTTCGGGTGTACAATAGAGTGATCCAACACTTCCATACAACACCCTGTGCTCATCACCATAGGTGTGCTCCTTAATCCCCATTACCTATTTCAACCATCCCCCTATCCCCCTCCCTTCTGGTATCCATCAGTTTGTTCTCTATAGTTAAGAGTCTGAGCTAAGGAGTCTTTAAAAAAACAAACAAACAAACAAACAAACAAGCTAAAATTGTGTTAATCTGGAAAGCCATCAACCCACCTTTGATCCTTTGAACCAGTTGGATGAGTCCATGTATCCTAGCTCCTGCCAGGTGACCAAGCTGAGCCCCCTAGAGCTGCAACACCATAGCCTAGAGCTAGCTCATGGCTACTGCATGGACTGGGCCTCCCTTTCAGATGCCCTACTCTCTCCCAAATCCTATTGCCACCAGCTCTCACTTGGAGATCCTGGAGTTACAGCCCTGCTTTCCACCTGGTTTTTGGCTTGGAAATTTGCTTTTGCCCTTGGTTTCTCCCAGCATTTGATGCAAACAGTCCTCAACCAGTCTGAGCTGGCTTACCTCTCTGCCTTCCTTGTTACCAGGTTCCTGATCCTGACCCCTACCATGCAGAGAAAGCCAGCCCTGGGTCTCCTGTGATCTCAGGCAGGTAATTAGTTAAGAGTGTATGCACGTTTCATCTGAGTTTGTATTGTCTATCAGGTTGTGTGAAATATATATGTTCATTTCCATGCCTATTTAACACAAAGTCCCTATCTCTAGGGGTAATGTGCCATTTTATCAGTAGTTTTCCATCGAGTGAAGATCATAACATCCTAATATTCTCAGTTCTGTTCCTCAGTTCCCCAGGGAATCCCTTTTCTCAGGTATTAATCTTGGCAGCAGTGCTCATTAATATGATAAGGCTCTCTGGTTTTAAACAGCTCTTCAGACCCAAACAGACCATAATTGAATGGAAGATTTAATTGTTTTTTTCTCAGCAAACAATCAGGCCAGGAGAGCAAGGACACTGCAGACAAAACAGCACCGTTCGACTCTGGAATGAAAGGCGTGTGTTTCCATTCACTAATAGGCAGAAATGTCACTGGATTGCAGAAAGGCTGACTCGGGTCTCAGTTCGGAGGAGAGCACTATTGAATGCTCCCTTCTGGCTGGCAGACAGCTCAGCTGCGTGGCTCTCTCTTCCGCTGTCACTCCTGTTGATTTGCCTTCAAGGTGGTCATTCAGAGGGAAAGAAAAGGCCACTGTTTGCCATTTCAGGCCCAAAGATTTAGCCGTGACCCCCATCCAGCCTCAGCTTTCAGCTGCATGGCTCAGCAAAGCTCCAGCAGACTGGTGGCACACCTTGCCTTACTGTTGTCTTTTGTTCACATTAAGTAAGATCATCACACAGAGAGATAATAACTGCTTCCCACCCACCCACCTCCCCTCCAAAATCCCACAGCCAGGGGCATGGGTTGGATGCATCGGTAGCTGGCCCAGGATCAGCCAATCCCATATTTCACTACACAACTTGGTAAATCATCTTTTTAAGCTTATTGAGAGTTGGCATCTCCTCTGCTTTATTACCTTCTGCCTGACTTTGCTCTGTTCCTCCGCTGGCACTCAATTTTCCAACTCTTTGCATTCGAGCTGGAAAACTTTGTAAAACCTGAATTTTCAGCTTTTTTTGCTGTTGTTCTCAAACAATGCGAGAGAGCCTGTCTGTATACGGTATAGATCATGTTTGCTGCCATTTTGAGGGACTTAGAATCATAGAGCAAGTTTATAATATAGTTTCAGGAGAGGCATGCCTCTTGAGCAGGGAGCAGAATGGGAGACTGGACATGTTTCTAGCTATACTGGAATCAGATCTCCATATCTGGAGAGGAAACAAAATCCCAGAATATCACAAGTGGCTAGGTCTGTGGTGGAAGGAGTCAAAACACACCTTAAAGCCAAGTGACAAAAAAAAAAAAAAAAGAGGTGACTCTGAACATGCCCAAATTCACTTCTACCTTGATCATTAACGAAAATAAGATCAACTGCCCCTCTGTAGTCTGGTAGAGATTGCTAGAAGTTTGTACAAAGTTTATGCATTGCTAGAAAATCTATATTCCTTTCTTCATGGATATATTATTCAGAGTCCATGCAGGAAAACAATTACATTTCTGTAACTAGTCTCATTGATATGCATAACTTTCTTCTTCACTTCCATTCTACTATCCCTTTGTCTTTATTCAGATTCCAAAGTGGTTAGAGTTCTTGACCTTGGGTGATGATGTGAAACTTCTTTCCTGATGGGTCTGAATATTGAGTGGCCCTGCCCTTATTTGATTAGTATAGTTTTCTATCGAGCATGGAACCAAAAAATGGCTTCTCTAGAGAATCCCAAGTTTGAAGAATGATCTGGAATGTCCCTCTTATGTGGCTGCAACCCTAAAAAAAAATCAAGATCTATCACTTCAGTCAACAGAATAGCAGCCTTCTTTGTCTATTGGATCAATGGCATAAAGATCCCAAAATGGGGGCACCTGGGTGGCTCAGTCAGTTGGGCATCTGCCTTCAGCTTGGGTTGTGATCCTGAGGTCTTGGAATTGAGTCTTGTGTTGGGAGTCTGCTTATCCTCCCTCTGCCCACTTGTGCTCTCTCTCTCAAATAAATAAATAAAATCTCTAAAAAGAAAAATCCCCAAATGGCCAGAAGGTCAGCTAAACTTCCTATTTAATGGAACCCTAGGTGTGTACTTTGTTGGAAGCATGGGAATTAAGCCTAGAATGGCAAGGATGGGAAGCAAATCTTTGCAAATTGGTCATTTGGTATGTTAATTCCCAGACCCATATATTAAGGCTATGAGAGAAACAGCACTATACATAGGTCACTTCTTGAAAGTACACTCTACATCAGGTTTTTAGAGTTCTTTCTCCCAACTGGGACTATAATCAACTCTTAAATAAGCCATTTTCCCATCTATCTGACCAGCTGCTTCAGTGTAATGTGATACATGGTAAGACTAGTAAATTCCATGGGCATGAATCCATTGTCACACTTATTTTGCTGTGAAATAGGTTCTTTCATCAGCAGTAATGTTGTATGGCACACGGTGACTGAAAATAAGGCATTTAATAAGTGCTAGTGCTGGCACAAGCATTGAAAGAAAAGAAGGCATGTATGTATCTATCCTAGTATGAACGAATCACTGCCTTCTTCATGCCAGAAGGAGACTGGAGAAGTTAATTCACCACCATTTAGCTGTCTGGTCACCCTGGACAAAGGCACCAAAGCAGGGCTTAGCCCTCGTCTTTGCTGTTGGAAGTTATACCCTCAGACCACGTTGGTGAGCCAATACATTGCCTTTGTCTATGTCCTTCTGGGAACTTTGTACATCTGAATTTGCACATGTGACATCTATAGAATGTGTCATCTTGTCCATGTGATTATTGAGAGCCTCCTCTGCAGTGCACAGCCTTTGCTTAGCATTAACATGGAACACAAATATGTTGACACACTGCTCATCCAATACCTCTTCCTCAGACTTGTTGTTGCTAGTCTTCCAATTTTGTGCCTTCTGATGCCTGCCTGACCAACGAGCCAAACACTTAGCTACTGCACATGAATCAGATACATCCAAATTGCTCATCTCTCAGTCCAATCAGAGTAGAAAAACAACTGCCCGAAGTTTTGCCATTGGGAAAGATTTGCCTGTATCTGTATCTTGACAGAATATTCCTGATCAGAGCTGTAATACCACAGCAGTTCATTTCAGATTGGTGGCAGCACATTGTGCAGAGCAATCTGTGAACCAGATCCAAGCTTTTCTTTTTCTTTCTTTCTTTTTTTTTTTTTTTTTTCCAGTAAACCAGTCATCTTTGAAGCCATAGATGTGGATTGAGAGAAAGGAGTGTTTGCAGCAGGGATAGATGAAGTAGGAATTGGGGCCTCCTGTTCATGCATCTTACCTCCCTTTCAGACCTGCTTAACCCCGAGCTCTTTCATAGCATTCTAACTTGATGAGAGATGGTTGCTGTGCATATCCAAAGGTGGTGAGTCAGTTAATAGCCAGTTCGTAGTTGGTAGAGTAACAGATGCTTTGGTGCTCTGCCCGGATCTTGACACTCATCATTTCGGTACATGCCAGTAGCGTTCTGCTGCAGTCATCAGCAATTCTCTACTTGACAGCTTTCTGGGCACATGGCAGGCCAATGTGCAGAGCAGTTAACAGCCCTGGGAACAGCTCTCAGCCAATGACAAATGGGAGGCAGAGAGTCAGTACACCAGCTTCCTCATCCCTTTAGGTGGAATGTTCCAAACAGTCTCCCAAGGGTTTCCAGCGGGATTAACCACTGTGAGTTGCTCATAGTTCAAAACTCTTGAATGTGCTCATAGTCCTTTGTTTCATATCTCTACTACTTTTCTTTACCAGTGCTTTCTGGGATCATCTTTCAAACAAACTATATGTATTCAAGTCTTGTCTCCAGGTATGCTCCCGGGAGAACCCAGGATATGACAGCTCAGATGGCACAGAACTCGATGTCAGGTGCTCAGGTTCTTTTCAAAAATAATCAGGAGCTTTACCTCAGGAAAAGGATATGTAGATGTGAAGGCATCCACGACTTAGCTCCAAAACCTCTATCTGCATGTAGCTAGGAAACCACACTTCCCATCTATCTCCCTTGAAGCTCAGTGTGGAAATGAATCTGAATTCCAGTCAATAGGATGTGAGCAGAGAACTGTGTGCTACTTTTTAGGAGCCTTGCTCATAAGCAACAACAACTCCCATGAGTACTCACCATGCTCTATTTCCTTTCAGGCTACCTGCAGTGGCAACACCTGATTTGTCACTGGGAAGCACATGATAAAGCTAAGAGACTTGTTAGCCTGGGTGACTGTATGGAACACTCCCTTCCTCAGCTTCCTGGGAATGGCACTAAACTGGTATATGGGTAAGTAATGAACTTCTATGTCCTTGAGCCAATCAAAGCATAGATATTATTCTACCTTCACCAATATATATAAACCTCAAAATATATAATTTTATAATTTTTCTGAGGTTTACCTCAGAATTATTATTTTAAGTAGAAAAGATGAGAAACAAAAAATAATGATAAGTTTCAGAGAAAATATTTTTTTAAAAAAGATTTTATTTATTTATTCATGAGAGACACAGAGAGAGAGAGAGAGGCAGAGACACCGGCAGAGGGAGAAGCAGGCTCCATGCAGGGAGCCTGATGTGGGACTCGATCCTGGGCTCTAGGATCATACTCTGGGCCAAAGGCAGGTGCTGAACCACTGAGCCACCCAGGGATCACCCTGAGAAACAAAAGTAATGAGAAGTTTCAAAGAAAATCGAATCACTGTAGTAAGCTTGATTTTGTTTTGTCCACATCAAAGCTGCTCAAAAACAAAAGAAAATAGAGAAAACAAACAAATCTATAGAAGTTCATCAAACCTGCATCCAGCCAGGGCCCACTGGTCACCCCAGAGGTATGCAAAATCATTTTGCTCTCTCTCAGAACAACTTCCCATGCCATGTAACTTTTGCCCACTTCATCAAGGGGGAAATCTTTGTTCTCTCCTTGAATATTTTCTACTCAATTTGCATTCCTGTTAGGCAAATGCCTTTTCCAATGATCTATAGAGGGTCTCCAAATATTCCACTCCCTCATTTCCCCATTGGGCTGCCCATACCACCATTGAGAGATTCAAATCACAAGTAGGAAGCCTCTCATTAAACAAATGGATTAAAGACAGAATAAATGGAAGTTCCAATTCTTGTAACTGTGAAATAGTTTTTATCTGATTAAATTTCATGCAGAAAACAATGATGAAACTGGGACAAACAAAACAAAACAAAAAAAGCAAAGAGGGACGTTTCTATTGGTACTGGAGAATGATCAAAAGCAGGCAGAAATTGGAATGGATTCAACACTTGAGTGAAAGAAAATGCACTGGGTGAGAGCTATGTTTATATAGCTTTTCCCCTGAGGGGTTCTCCAGTATGCTCAATGTAGGTTGCCTAGAACTCAAACTACAATATCCAGCCTTTTAGCCTGAAGTATCAGAAGGCAGAATTTGGTGCTTCCTGAGTAGTTGAAAATTTAGGAGAAGAATGTTTAAAAATAAGGAGCTACAGAAAGAGAAGACCCCACATTTACGTGTAAACTCCCCTCAAATTCTTGATGTCACTTGAATTATATGTAAATGAGGGGGAAGCAGTGCTGCCAAGACACTCAGCAGAGAGCAGAAACTGGAAAGTTGAAAAACTTGAGCAGAGAGTTCAGCTATGACCTGCTTGAAGAGTGATAGAGTTCAGAGTTTGAATCCCATCAAGTTACAAGTACTGGTCAACATGTCAGGTTTCTACTGATTTTCAAGGACAGTGCCTTCATGACTCTTTCCCAGAACTAAAGAAAAACTACATCTGACCCACACTAAGAAAGGATAAAACAAAACATCTACAAGTTCAAGTTAACTAGCTAACAATTAGATCACTGGCTAGAGCAAAAACTGACTCATTCAAGGAAGATGAGTTTCTGAACATCTACAATATCCAGTACACAATAAACAATTAGTGGACATGGGAAGAACAGTGCAGTGTGATCCAAGAGAAAATTCAGTCCATAGACTAAGATCATAGATAAGTATGTTGTTATTAACAAACAAGGACTTTGAAGCAGTAATTAAATATATGATCAAGAAAGTAAATTAAAAGATAGTTATAATTAGTGATCTGAAGAAGAATACCAACAGAAAAATACGACCTATAAAAAAGAACCAAAATTAAATTCTAGAACTTGAAAAAATAATATTTGAAATGAAAAATTCACCTGATGGGCAAGTAGCAGATTATATATGGTATAACAAAGTCACTATGAACATGAAAGAGGAAAAAAATGGGAGAAAGTTCAATAAGTTCTCAGAAGCATAAAGGACAATATAAAATACTCTAACACAGGTGTAATTGCAGTCCCTGAAGGAGAGTTTTTTTAAAGACCAGAAAAATATATGAAGCAGTTGTTGACTTTCCAGAATTTGGCAAAAACAATTAACTTACATATCCAAGAAACTCATAGAACCTTCAGCAGGATAAATATAAAGGAAACCATAAGTTGATAATCATAGTTACACTGCTGTAAACCAAAGAGAATAAAAAAAAATCAGAAAGACATGACACATGATGTACAGGGGAACAATACTTATTATAAATAACTTCTCTTTTGGAACAATAGGGATCAAGAGACAATGGAATGTCTACCTAGAATTCTGTATCTAGTAAAAATAGTCTTTGAACATGAAAGCAAAATGACATTTCAGATAAACAAAATTTGAGAGAATTCATAGTCAGCAGACCTGATTTTAAAGAAATGCTAAAGACATTTCTTCAGCCTAAAAGTAAGTGAAACTTGATAGAAACTAAATTCTGTAGAAAGGAACGAAGAATATCAGAAATGATAAGTAATGATAAGTCAAGTCAGTCCTCATTATTCAGGGATTCTGTATTTATGAGTTCACCTATTCACTAAAACTTATGAAGGACATGTGGCAAGTGGTGGAAAATGTGAGTTGTCTGATGTGCATGTTCCCAGCTGCAGTGACACTCTGCTTTCTTGCTTCAGCTCTCATAGTGTAAATAAATGACTTTTTAGTTTTACTTAGTGACGTATTTTTCAAATATCTGTGCTTTTTGTTGGTGATTTTGCCATTTAAAATGACTCCCTTCAAAGGGCACCTGGGTAGCTCAGGCTCAGTTAAGCCTCCAACTTTTGGTATTGGCTCAGGTCATGATCTCACAGTTGTGGGATCCAGCACCATGTCAGCCTCTGAGCTCAGAATGGAGCTGCTTCATATTCTCTCTCTCTCTCTCTCTCTCTCTCTCACTCTCTCTCTCTCTCAAATAAATAAATAACATCTTTAAAATAAAATAAAATAATAAAAGTGGCCCCTTTGGGGCATCCAGGTGACTTAGTTAAGTGTCAAATTCTTGATTTCAGCTCAGATCATCATCTCATGCTAATAAGATGGAGCCCTGAGTCCCTGCTTTAGATTCTCCCTCTCCCTCTTCCTCTCCTATCCTCGCTCCCTCTCTCTTTAAAATAAATAAATAAATATTTAAAATGGCCTCTTCAGTGTAGTGCTGACGAGCCGTATGGTGTTCTTAAGTGTAAGTGGGCTATGACATGACATGTGTGTGGGTAAGCTTCATTCAGGCATGAGTTATAGTACTGTTGTCCATGAGTTCAATGTTAATGAATCAACAACATATATCTTAACTAAGGTGTCTTTAAACATAAAACACATAAAACAAGGTTAGGTATTGGTCACTTGATGAAAATGTTGTGACCAGAGTCTTGAAGGAACATTACCCTGTATTTCCCATAGAAGTGAGAGCTCAGTATTCACTAACTCACTATTCATAGAACTTGATGGAACCTTACTATGAATAACAGAGTATCAGCTGTATAGAACATTACCATGAATAATGGGAAGAGGAATCAATTGTTCCTTATTAGCTTCCTTAAAGACACATGACTAACACAAAAATGTTAATACTGTTTTGTGGGTTTATAAAGTAAGTAGATATAAAATACAAAACATAGGTAAACAGTAAATGGAATTGTATTGTACTGTCGCAGTTTTCTTACATTTTATGTGAAGTGGTATAAAATTAAATCCAAATAGAGTATAATAAGGATGCATAGTATAATCCCTAGAGCAACCTCTACAAAATTGATATGAAAAAAATTATAGCTTAAGAGGCTTTTAATGAATTTAAATGGAATATTAACAGTATTTGATTAGTTCAAAGAGGTCAGGAGAGAAGGAACACAGGAACAAAAATCAGATGGGACAAATATAAAACAGATAGTGAAATGGTTGACCTAAATACAACCATGTATCAGAATATACTAAATGTAAATACATGAAACAGATTGAAAAGTAGAGAAATGTCAGACTGTGTTGAAAAAAAAAATGAGTGAATGAACAAACTATCTTGAAAAATGGGTCAAATGGGACTAGTGAATATGTTGTCCTTACTGGAAACCATTTAAAGAACTAGCATCCCCCACCTTCAGTTCACCCAGTGTAATGGTGGGTCTAACCCTATCTGTGGCTTCCAAACTGGGCATATAACCCAAACCTGGACAGTCATAGCATAGTTTATCCCTATCTATAGTGACTGACTAAGAAACAGGCATAGTACCCAAACTCTACTAATGAGTCACAGCCAACACTTTCGCTGGTATGCTGGGGAAGAGAAGTTATTTTTTCACAAGGTTCTAAGCTGATAAAATGTAAACCTGGGACTTCCATCTTTGTCAGTTTAATGATGACAGTAACACAAAAAAAGCAGAACTGAAAAAAACATAAACAGTTTTCTGATGTTATCATTTTAGCCATTTGGGTGGTTCAGGTGTGCCTGTAGCCATATACACTCTGTCTTTTGAGTCATTAAAACAAAAACAAAAAGAACCCTCTTCTAGTTTCTATTATTTTCAACCAAAAGAGACCTGATTAAGATAAGTAGCAAACCAACTATTTTCCCAATAATCCTGAATATTGATTGAAACGAGATATGCCTGTTAAATGAGTTTGTTTCTAATTTATGACCCATTTTCTTCAACCCTGAGAAATCCTTGCAAACTCATAAACCAGAAATGATATAGAGAGCTGCCTTCAACTTTTCACAATTGATGGATATTGTTCATGAAAACGTTGTGCCCTCGAATTTCCACATGACATGTTAGTAGGCCTCCGAGGGTGTGCTCTCAACCATCATCTATTCCCTCTAGGCTGCTCCCCTTGGAAGAATTCTTTACCTTTTCCCCAGATGATTGACTCAGTGTCCATGACTATGGGTTTATGTATAGGAATATTAACCTCCTATTCCCACATCATGGAAATGCTGTTTACATATACTGAACCTAGAGCTAGGTGGATTTCAAGTAGATCCCTACTTGCCTATCATTGATGAAATTTTTTATGAAATTAAAAACTAAAGGGATAATCTATTCTGTTTTGTACTTTTAAAATGTCTGACGCTTGGGGTATTTGTATGATTAGAAAGGGAAACTATCCCTTAATTTTCGTAAATTGCCTTCCAAGTATTGACTTTCTCACATGTCTTTTTTTTTTTTAAGATTTTATTTATTTATTCATGAGAGATACAGAGAGATTGGCAGAGACATAGGCAGAAAGAGAAGCAGGCTCCCTGCAGGGAGCCCAATGCAGGACTGGATCCCAGAACCCAGGATCACGGCCTGAGCTGAAGGCATATGCTAAATCGTTTAGCCACCCACGTGCCCCTCTCACATGTCTTAAAATGTGACATTTCATCTGTAATGAAAGAATGAGTTTTTAGGGACTTGTAAAACTAACAACTGTTTTTTAGGATCTTCCTCCACAACTATCTACTGTCACACATATAAAGAACAAGTCGGCTGCCAGTGGATTAATAAATGTACACCAACGTAGGCATGATATATTGATCAGCACTCACTCTGCACTCAATTCAAGAAGCTGTTGTGGGAGGTAAGTGCAAAATGGCTTAAGTGCTACTTGTTTATTCATACAACATGGTAAATTCTCAATAAATGTCCCATGGATTGAATTGAATATATGCTGGAACAGACTTGTGTGCAAAGCGTACTGGCCTAAAGAGGACGCAGACAGAGCTGGGACAAGGGGGATAAAAATGAGAGCCTAAGGAACAGAAGAACAAAGTACACATGACCCTGAGAGTGGATAGCTCGAAGATGAGCCAGAGATGCCTCACTAGCTTTGCCCTGGTCCTGGCCTTCAGCATGGGTCATGCATTCCAACCAAGAAGGATGCAGAAAGCATTCTAAGCATAGGGAACAATGTGCACTACAGATCAGAAACATGGAAACAGGTGTAACTAGAGGAGAAAGAAGTAGTCCTTTTAAGTATAGCCAACAATGTGGAAGGGAGAGGGAAGAGGGGTAAAAGATGAGTCTAGAAAAGTGGGCTGTGGCCAAATGGGGAAGGATCTTATGTGCTACTCTGAGGACTTGATCATGGAATGTGTCTGAGGGGGAAAGGCCACATGTAACTCCATGGTCTCCAGGATGAGCAAGTGGGTGAGTCTGCCCACGAGGAAAGACAAGAGAAAGGGGCAATCAAGAGAGTAAGCTGGTAACATTGAGTTCAGGACACGTTTGAAAACATTCACCTTGTGTGTTAGCTCAGCCTGCTGTAACAAAAATACTATAGCCAGGGCAGACATTTATCTTGAACAGCACACATTTATTTCTCATGGTTCTGGAGGCTGAGAAGTCCAAGATCAAGGTACTGGCAAACTTACTTCCTGGTGAGGGCTTTCTTCCTGTCTTTCGGACATCTGCCTTCTCGCTGTGTCCTCATATGGCTTTTGCTTTCCTTGGTGCAGGCACGCACTCCGAATATCGTAGAACAGAAGAGACGGATGGATGGAGGAAAAGCTTTCTGATCTTTTCATGTAAGGCTAGGAATCTCATTACAGCTCTACCCTTGTGACTTCATAACTACTTCCCCCAAATCCCCAGCACTACATACCACCACAATGGGAGTTAGGGTTTCAACATATGTATTTGGGAACACCAAAGGAAACTCAGTCCAGAGGAGATCGGAGAACTTTTTTATTTCACTGGCAGGAAAACTGGACTCCATTCCTTGGCACTCCATAAATACAGTCAACAGAGCTGTCTCTAATCTATTTTTCACATGTTCACAGCTGGCCACCAGGACTTGATGGGCAAATGAGATCTCACCCGTGACTTGAACCACTTTAGCTCAGGAAATATAAAGGCAATTCCCAGTCTTACTTGGAAAAAAAATAAGCAAGCTTGTCCTGGAAGCCCAGTGCTGACCCCACAGCCCCAGCTGACAATCTTTTGGCTTTGGAAATTTGTGTAAAGTGTCTCCTGGGCCTTACCATTTTTCATAACCTTTATTTTAAAATCAACCCCTAGTTCCTGATCCCCTAGGCCCCTGCTGGAGAAAAGTTGATATATCTTAGAACCAAGGTGTATACACGCAACACTTGCTACTCTACCATACTTGCCAAATGTCAAATTCCCCTGCTGCCTATTTTCAAAACTAACCTTTCATCTCCTCCTCCATCAGTATCCCCCGCAAATGCCCATATTATTATTATTTTGACATCTCTTGGGTCTTCAGATTTAGATGAAGGCATAGCATGGCTCAGGGTTGGTTTCAAAAGCCATAGATCAAAATCCATTTTTTTTTCATTCCACCTTGTTAGCAGAAAATTACATACACACGTACATACACATGAGAGCACACTTCATTCTCAATTATTTTTTATTTTTTTATTTATTCCTGAGAGACACTGGAGAGATTGGCAGAGACACAGGAAGAGGGAGAAGGAGGCTCCTCACAGGGAGCCCGATGTGGGACTTGATCCCAGGACCCTGGGATCATGACCTGAGCCAAAGGTAGACGCTCAACCACTGAGCCACCCTGGTGCTCCCATTCTCAACTGTGAATATAACAAGAAGACTCCGCTCTCCCATCCTGGACAGAGTGTATAATTGTAAGAAAACTGGCTTTATGTTCGTAGAGAGGCTTCAGACAGCAGAAGGCACAGGTGCATATTCCATAAGAGCCTGTTGCTGAATGAGTGAATGATGGATTTACAGGCCCTCCTGGGTATTGAATAAAATGCTCCTCATCTGAATAGCAAAGTGCTCCTACCAGCGGGGCTTCTCTGCTGTCTGGCACAGTGAAGGCCCTGTTCTCCTTGCTTCTTATCACCCTCTGTGTTAACAGAGGGTTACAGGACAGCAGGTGGGGATGAGGGCTACCCAGAGCCCAGGTGATAGAGCAGTTTCCAGGTGAAGGGACCCCTTGTTCTGACGATTTTGTCCTGAGCACTGACTACAGCAGCCAACTGGCTGTGGCTCACCCACAAGGACCTTCCTTCATCTCCCACTCAATGCACTCCCCAAGAGGCTGTCTGCAGTCTGGGACCCGGGTCGCGAGAAAGGCACTCTCCCCACAGCTGCCATATTATTTACTTGGAAGCTCAAAAGATCCAGGATTGCAAATTCCAATTCCGAAATAGCCAGGAAAGCAATTACAGCAGGCCACACTGATGCTCAGTTTTAGAAAAGACATGTTCTCTCCTGATGCATTTGAATGTGCTGTTTCCTCCGTGGACCTCTACTTTGTCACATGCTCCTGCATTCAGTCAACAAACATGGCCAAGTACCCAGTCCTCATGAGCCAGCTCTATCTCACAAGTCACTCTCTTCCGTGAAGTCCTCCCTGGCTTGCTCAGCCTGAGTTAACAATTCAGCAGCACTTATTTGCCATTCATTTCAACTGTGTATTTACTGTTTTCACTGCCCGCCTCCATCATGCCTTCCTCGAGGGACACTGAGGCACCCGGCATGCCCACTGACTCACAGGAGCACAGCAAGCCATCACGTGTTGTTCGAAATCCCACATTGGCTACAAAATCCCACTCTTCAATACCAGAGATTTTTCCAGGATAAATACTACATATTTCTCCCTACAGGGTTCGAGTAATGCACTTAGGTTTTTCGGTTGTTTCTTTTTGACACTAGAAATTGCTTCTTGGGACACCTGGGTGGCTCAGTGGTTGAGAATCTGCCTTTGGCTCAGGTTCTGATCCCATGGTCCTGGGATCGAGTTCCGCATCGTGCTCACCACAGGGAGCCTGCTTCTCCCTTGGCCTGAATCCCTGCCTCTCCCTCTCTCTGTATCTCTCATGGATAAATAAATAAAAGCTTAAAAAAAAAAAAAAGAAATGGCTTTTTAATGAATAGCTTGACTGTTGTACACCTGCGTTTAAGGTGGACTTCACACCACAGTCAGGATTATCAGAGAATAATCTCACACGGAGATCTCCGAGTATTGGGTCCCAGAAGGAAAACAGACAGACAGACAACAACAAAACCCCCACTTCCTAAGAGTGCTTAGGGGTTAAGTCTGGACTCCATAAGAACTTCAAGGCCCTGAGGACAAGCCAATAGTTCAAAACCTGTGGTCGTTTCTCAGCCAGGTGTTATGCTGGAATATCCTGTGTCCCAGGTTTCTGAAATAAATCATTGCATTCCCAGCCAAATGTCCTAAATACTACACATTATTAATTAGTATGACTAAGAAGGCCAGCACGGGCCAGCAACATCCCCAAATGGGACCGAGTATTGAATAACACAGTCAGTGATTTCTAAGGTATCCGGCAAAAATAGGAATGTGCTTGCTTGTAAAACCAGCAAAGTAAGCCTTATTAAGAGGCAGTGCTTTGTTGGTGGTCCTGCAGGTCAAATAGCTGGGTTATCCGCAGACAGACAGCAGAGGGTGAGAAAGAGAGGGGACGAGGGGCAGAGACAGAGACAGAGAAGGGGAGAGAGCTGATGCTAGAGACGCTGCTGGAGGGAGGCCAGGAGCAGAACTGTTCTGTGCTTTCTGCTAATTTATGTCTTTGGTTCCCCCACCGATTCCTCCATCGGCTGAACCCGGATAAAGTCCGGGAGATGCAGTGTGCAGGCCAGGGCCCACAGACAACGCAGGCTGGGCTGGGGAAGGCGAGGCAGGCTCTGAGGTCCCGAGACTCAGAGCAGGCACAGCGGTTCTGGAGCTGCCACGGCTCCACGGGACCAAGAGGTGAGCATGCAAAGAGCAATGAGTCCCACGCTGTTTTCCAGGGAGCCACTGCCCGTGACTAATGTTAAGCATGTTCCTGAAGGTCTTTATTCACCTCTGTCACATGATAGAAAGTTAACCCCAATACCTTGCAATTCCTCTTTCCCTTCATGGGCAGGTGGGTGTTGATCCCAGCAATTCGCCCCGTGTGTGGGAAGCAGCCTGGATGATCTGAGCCCTCTGGGACTCCTGAGCAGCTGAAGCATTGGGTGACCCGTGAGAAGGAATCGCTGAGCCCAGGCCAACACACACTGTCCCCTGCTGGGCTCATTAGCGCTCCAGTCAGACAGGATCTATGAGCAGCTCAGATGACGGTCTACCCAGGAGCGGACACAGTGAGAACCTGTGTCCTGTCTTCCTCCCAGTGTGTGTGTTAGTGTAAGGGAGACAGAAGAGGAGGAGGGGCTTTAGCTTCAGTTAATATAAAAGACAGAAGACGCTTTCCAGAATCTTCTCCTTGGCAGCATGAGAGGCTAAGAGCCAAGGGCCACAGGTGCTAGGCACACACAAAGCTCCTCGACTGGGCCGTCAGCTCAGGACCCACGGACCCCACATGCTGCAGTCACAGAGTCACGGGGCTAAAGTGACTTTCTGTCCAGGAGACAGTCAACTATTAAAGCTGCTTTATTCGGGAGAGCTAGCTGTAAACCTTGGATCTGCCATTTATTTGTTAAGGGTCTTAGAGGCAGGTGACACAAATCTCCTAGAGTCCCAGTGTTCTTGTCTGCAAAGTGCTATTCCTCACTGCATTGCTGGAAGAATTAAATAAATAAGATCTCAGAAATATGAGAATCCTAAATAAATGCATGTACATGTTTCTGTTCCATTTCGAAGAATAAGATTGTGACAGTTACTCTTGATTTGACTTCGCGTAATGATGACCATGATTTCTATAGCTCTTGGGATAGGAGCAAGAGAAATATGTCTCTACTTTTTGATTTAATAAATTAAAGCATCTGAGCATAGGGAGAGGGAGTGGATGCTGCTTCTGGGATGGGATGGGGGCTGTCAATCTTTTCGGCTTCTCCTGTTCTTTCCTCAAAAGAGCATTGCCTTGTTCACAGCGGCCTGGGGGAGGAGAGTGGATATGTTGTTGGGTCCCTTATGAGGTGACTTGAAATGAATTTCTACCATTGAACAGGTAGCCAGGTAGCTTCTGGCTGTCTCTCTGGCTGGTCCCCTCCTGCTGATGCCCCCAGAGCACCTGTCTACCAGTTTCCATGGCAGCAGCTATAAGAGTAACAAGCTGGGCCACAGGGAGGTGATGGTCACGTGAGATGTCAAAATCTGATCACCTTGAATCCTGCTCCCAACCATTTATTCCTGAGCGTCGCTCTGTAGGCAGAAGCCTAAACCCCTGCTCCTACCTTCCCTGGTGTCCATTTCCCTTTGTCCTTTGTCTTTTTATTTGTCCCTTAAGGCCTCCCCCATGTTATCTGTTTAGTGATATATCTGGAAGATGTTCACTTGATCCATTTCTCCTGTCTTCACCCTAATCCAAGTCACAAACATCTCTCAACTAGAGCGTTGCAGCGGCTTCCTAACTGGTCCATGGGACTCTCCTCCAGCCCCCATCATCCATTCTCCAGGCTGCGGCCAGAGAGAGCTTTTAAAAACACAAATTAGTAGTGGCATCCCCTTCTGACTCTCTTTAATGGCTCCCCATTGGTTGGAGGATCAGAAGAAGATTCTCAGTGCAGCTTCCATAGCCTTGTGAGGTGTGGCTGACACCTCCCATCATCCACAGTCAGCCACACCAGCCTTCTGTTCTTTCAATGTAGAGGTCTTGTCCTTTAGGGCCATGGCATGTGCTGTCCTCACAGCCTGCAAACTCTTCAAAACCTCCCCACCTCTCTTCTTCTTGAGAATGCCTGCCCACCGGATCTCAGCTGAACCGTCTCTTCAACAGGGAGGCCATTTCTTCCAGGACAAGCTCACTGCCGCAGCCAGCCTCTCTAAGACACGCTGGAGTCCCATGTTCTACACCCACCCAGGCTGTTGTTCTTTGTCTTTCAGAGACATTATCATGGTCATAACTACATGGCATCTCTGATAACTAGGTGTGTGTACTTCATGTATTCAGCCAGTCATTCTTTCTGGTTCTCTACCATAACTCCAAAGGCTGAAAAGGGATTGGTACATGGTAGATCCTTACTTAATATTCACTGGATGAATGAATGAATGAATGAATGATGTTTGGCAAGAACAATTATCTTTTCTGTATCTCAGTTATACATTCTGGAAAGTAGATATCATATTATAATCATCCTTGTTTTCTAAGAGATGTTGTGTGGAAAACTGGAATTCCACACCACCCCAGCTGGACTCAGCCCTCAGCCCAAGGACCAAAGTGCACCTGCCAGCCTGCACGTGGTGTCTATCCTCATCGCAACCTTTACACCCCCCACAGACAAGCTGGAAACCAACACCTGGCACAGGTACTCCATGCCTGTTTGGGGATCAATTATAAAGACTGATTAATTCCTAAGGATCAGTCCAAGACCTGACTCCCTTTCATCCCTATTTCCTCTTCTTTGTCCACTCTCCTGGCATGTCCCATGGTCAAGCCTAAAGAAGTATTACCTCAGCAGAAGTTCCAGGATTCCTCTCCAAGTCAGTGGTGATCTCCTGCTCATTCATATGCTGCCTCCTTATACCCCATGCTGGGGTGTGAGTGCCCCATCCTGCCCATTCCAGCCTTTGGTGTGCTGGCTAATCCTCAGACTCACTCTGGCAAGACCTGGCCAAGCTCAGTCTAGAGCACCCCCTGCTTCCAAGGCTGCAAAACAGAGAACTGGATGTACTTCCTTTGGGCAGGCCTGTCCAACCATGGCACCTGTCACAGGAACTCTCTCATAAAACTCTGAAGCCCGATTTTATCCTAATTTATGTGGTGCGAAGGACAACTCTGACCACATTCACTGGGTATTGGGAATAAAAACACGTTTCTTCTTTGCCAGCAAAGGTCTATTTGACTTTTCAATCTGTGGCATTTAAACCTTTGTGTTCCTTTTGTCGTAAGCAATTCTGGAGCTCCAATGCATCCCCTTAAGATGACATCTCTAACTGGAATGGTAGCTTTGCAAATTGATGTGAATGTACTTGGCAGTGTCTTGAGATGCTGAGTTAACAGATCTGTCCTTCCAATCATCTGAATTCAGTGTGATACCTTTTGGCCCAATGTCAACAGACACTGTGAATGCATGTGGTTTTAGAGACGGGAGTTTACCGGAGCTTGTTTAGATGTAGATCAAAAGAAACAGATGTTTGCATTAAGAATTAGACGTGGGATTGTCCTCTGAACATAACTATCCTCTCTTGCCAATGCATGTGATGCTGTTGGATAATCTATATTTCTGTATGGCATTCTTTCTGATTTTATAGATTGACTTATCTTAAGGCTATTTTTAATCATGTTGCCCACAGACAATATATGTAATTCTGACTTTCCTTCATGAAACATGATTGAGATCTAGCTTTGTGCCAAGTCCTGTGTTATGTCTTTTGATAAAGAGATAGTGTGTTACTATCTGTTTCTGTTTCATTTTCTAGTAGAAGAGACTAAAAAGGAAATGAATGTTGACAGTGCATTATGATACATATACAGATCTTTCTCCATTTACAAGGGGGTTACATCCTAGTAAACCCATGGTAGGTTGAAATTATCATAAGTCGAAAATGCATGTAATACACCTAACCTACCAAACATTGTAGCTTAGCCTAGCCAAGCTTAAATGTGCTCAGAGCACTTCCAATAGCCTACAGGTGGGCACAACCATCTCACACAAAATCTATTTTACAATATAATGTTAAGTGTTGCATGTGATGCATTAAAAGCTATCCTGAATGTGGAAAACCTGAATGCCAAACGTTTCTGAGTTACAGAGGATATAGATGCTGGTGTGGCCATTCTGTAGAATAATCTCTCAATATTTAGTGAAATTAGGAACTTGAATACTCTCTGGCCAGCAATTCCATTTCTGGGCGTCTATCTCCCACGGAGATTTTCATACAAGTCCATTGTGGCATTATTTGTGGTTCTGGGGAGTTAGAGGCAAGCCCTTGCACAGATGATAGTATGCAATGAACTAAAGCTGAGATTAACATTACTCTAAACCTGAGACTATAAAAGGGAAGAGACAGAAACAGATTGAAAATTGGGGAAAGGCATTTCAGACAAAGATAATGAAGCTTAAGAGAGAAAGTGTGTTACTTCTTGAATATCTCAAACATTAGCACTTCTGTTGCATTGGGTGTGCCTGGAAGGCAGTGGAAGAAGGCTTGGACAGGTAGGTCAGGGAAAGAATGAAGAGGTCTTGTAATCATGCTAATAAAATACTTTATAGTCAAGCTATATACAGTTGAGTTATAGATATGCCCATATTTGGATATTTAAGCTAATCACTCAAGTAGCAGTTTGAAAGAAGAGCTAAAAGGAGGTGATGTGTCACATGCCAAGGGCCAATAGAATCCTATAGTAATAATAGGGAAGTTCTCAATTTTTAGCTACATTTTCCCTTCCATAGATAAATGAAATGACAATGACTTGTGAAAAATGACACCAAACTTGAACATATTTGGTCATTCATATTTTAAAAATTTATTTTGGGTGGGGGGGGCGCCTGGGTGGCTCAGTGGTCGAGCACCTGCCTTTGGCTTAGGTTGTGATTCCCCGGGTCCTAGGATCAAGTCCTGCATCAGGTTCCCTGCAAGGAGCCTGCTTCTCCTTCTGCCTATGTCTCTGCCTCTCTCTATGTCTCTCATGAATAAATAAATAAAATCTTAAAGAAAAGAAAATTGACACTAAGGTGCCCAGAACCCCAGCTCTGTCAATCTCTTAGGTGCTTCTTCTAATTCTTCTCAGAGAAGTCCCTACTCTCTAAACTCCATTAAACAACTTTGAACTGGCTCAGTGCAGACAGCATCCCAGGACTGACTGGTGGCTTGGTTTTCACCTTTCAGACTGAAAATTTTTCTTCCTCCCACCCACACTTGCTCTGGTTCAAATTCCTCCTCCCTCCTCAGGAAATGGAGGGGAAGAGATGATACCTTGTCTTGGTAACAGGAAAAGACTCCCAAAGGAAGTCTTTCCTGCGCCCTAACATTAGCAAATCAATCAATGTGTTTTACCACATTAACAAACTTCAAAAGAGAAACCACACAAACATCCCAATAGATGCAGAAAAGGCATTCAACAAAACCCAACATCCACTGCAGATACAAACTCTCAAGAACCTAAGAATAGAGGGAAACTTCCTCAACTTGACAAGAACTTTTAAGCAAAACCTGTAGCCACCTTAATTCTTAGTGGTGGAAGGCTGAATGCTTTCCCCGTTAGGGACAGGAAAGAGATGGATTCTCACCAGAGGTTCTAACAGTGCAATCAGGGAAAGAGGAGGGAAGGAAGGAAGGAAGGAAGGAAGGAAGGAAGGAAGGAAGGAAGGAAATAGAGACAGAGAGAAAGAGAGAGAGAGAGAGAGAGAGAGAGAGAGAAAGTAAAGAAAGATTGAAAAAATGAAGTGAAACTGCTCTTAATACAGACGACATGATAGTGAAGGGGATCAGAATATGCCACCCCAAAGTATACCACTTTGGTATACAGGTTATTTTGAGCTGAAGGCAAATGAGAACCAACAGACACTGTGTCTGTAGAAAGGAGCCTTCTTGGAACTTCCTTTACTCGACTAAAACCAGAAACTTCTGAAAAATGAGGCTGCTATAAATTCCCTCTCCAGGGGATTTTTATGGCCATGAAGAAGACAGGAAATTGGCATTGAGATGAATCTGCACAAACAAGCCGAACTAAAATAACCTTTATCTTCCTTGTTTCTCCATATAGTTGATTTCCCACAATTTACTGCTCCTAGAAACCCAAGCTCCCCTTTCCTTTGTCTAGTCACTTCTTACCACACTTTGTTAAAATTGTATGAAAGCTTCAAAGTCCAACTACTTCTTTGGGTTTTCACATCTGTGTATTTTCCTTGCATATAAAACTAAAGAACATTAAGGAAATTTGTTTCCCTTTTTCCCCATTAATCTTCTTTTATCACTTTTTTTTTTTTAATTCACTGGCCCCAGTTACAGAGCCTAAGGAGGTAGAGGAAAAGCTTTCCCTCTCCTAAGATAAATGATGAAGAGAAGAGGATAAAAATCTCTAAAAACCTAATAAGCAAGATTAGTACGGTTGCAGGATACAAGATCAATATACAAAAGTCATCATAATTCTATGTACAATAAGTGAATAATGAACACCTGAAATTAAAACATTTTTTTACAGGGATGCCTGGGGTGTCTCAGCAGTTGAGCGTTTGCCTTCAGCTCAGGTTGTGATCCCGGGGTCCTGGGATTGAGTCCCACATCGAGCTACCTGCAGGGAGCCTGCTTCTCTCTCTGCCTGTGTCTCTGCCTCTCTCTCTGGGTCTCTCATGAATAAATAAATAATAAAATCTTTAAAAAATAAGTATAAAACATCTTTTACTAATCATGAAAAAATATTAAATGCTTAAAGAACATATGAGAATAGAAAAGATCCACATACCAAAGAGAACAGTACACTGAGAAAGGTCAAAGAAGAATTGAATACATGGAGAAACTACTGTGTTGGTGGGTCAGAAGATTCAATATTGCTAAGATGTCCATTCTTCCCAAAGTGATCTATGAATTCAATGCAATCCCAACTGAAAACTCGGTGAGCCGTTTGTAGAAATTGACAAACTGATTCTAAAATTCATATGGAAAAGCAAAAGCACCCAAAATGGCAAAAAAATTCTGAAAAGGAACTAGAAACCATTACTTGATTTCAATATGTCTTTTAAAGCTACGGTAATCAAGGTCTTATGGCATTCATGTCAAAATAGGTGACCAGATCAATGGGACACAAGAGTCTGGTAATAGGCCCACATTTATATGGAAAAGTGATTTTCAACAAGGTGCAAAGCAATTCAGTGGGAAAATGATAGTCTTCAACAGATGATATTGGAACAAGTGGATAACCACACACACACACACACATCTTGGTATCCTTTTCAGCATACAGAAAAATAACTTGAGATGGATCATACAACTGAACATCATACCTAAAACTGTGTAAGATATAAATGAAAACATCAAAGAAATTCGTTGTGAACTTGAGTACCCAAAGACTTCTTAGATATGATACCAAAAATGCCACCTATAAAAGAACAAATTAATACACTGGCTTTGATCAAAATTAAAAAGTTCTGTTCTTCAAAAGACGCTATTAAGAAAAGGCACAGACTGGGAGAAAATATTTGCCAAACATAGATGCAATAAAGTGCTTGCATCCAGAATATGGGAAGAACTCTCGACATTCAATTAAAAGAAAACAAACAAAAAATTGGCAAAAGTTCTGAACAGACACTTCATCAAAGACTATGTAAGGCTGGCAATAAGCATGTGAAAATATGCTCAACATACTAGTCATCAGGGAATGGAAATTAAAACCACAATGTGATACTACTACACACCTAATAAAGTGGCTAAAATTAAAAAGGCTGACTACACGGTGTTGGCAAGGGTATGGTGGACCCAGAACTTTCTTCACACCTTGCCCATGGAAGGTAAAAAGGCGGAAGCAGTGGTAAGGACAGTTTGATATAGTTTCATTAAAAAATCAAACATGTACCATATGTTCTAGTCATGCCGTTTCCTAGGTATTTACTTGAAAGATCTTTTAAAAAGTCCACACAAAAACGTTTAGGGCAGCTTTGTTTGCAATAGCCCAAAACAAGAGACAATCCAAATGTCCATGAACGGGCGAAGGGACAAGCAAATTGTCATCCATCCATCCATACAACAGAATTCTACTTAGCAATATACAGGGGTTAACCACTGATAGAAGCACAACAGAAATGGATCTCAAAATAGTTCGACTGATCAGAGAAGTCCGACAAAAGCAAGTGTGTATTGTATAAAATTCCATTTAGATAAAATTCTAGAAAATGCAAAGTATTGCCTTAACTCGGTGAAGGAAAGCAGATCCGTGATTGTCCCGGGGTGAGGGTAGATAGCTGGAGAATATGATGGGATACACACAGACACACCCAATAAAAAAAACTCTTGGCAGTGATGGGTCTATTCATTATCTTGATTGAGGTGATGGTTTCCCCAAGCATATTCATATGTCAAAACGTAATATTGTGTACTTTACTGTTTTAAATATTTTACTTATTTATTTGAAAGAGAGAGAGCATGAACATGAGCAGGGGAGGGAGGGGCAGAGGGAGAAGGAGAAGCCGATTTCCTGCTGAGCAGGGAACCCAAAATGGGGTTCAAGGACCCCCCATCAGGACCCCAAGATCATGACCTGAGCCCAAGGCAGACGCTTAACCGACTGAGCCCTGCCAGGGGCCCCAACAGGGGTGTATTTTAAACATCAGCAGATAGTTATGTCAACTGTACCTTAACAAAGATGATCAAAATAAGCTTTCTACATTCTAAAAATGGAAAAGTAGTGGTCAGGGAGTACAGGGACCAGCAGGTGGTGGGTGATAAAAACCCAAGGGAAGATAGTGTCTCAGGAAGGAGAGTGGGCAGGAGCTGGAATGCTAACAAGAGAACCAGTCAGAGGAGGAAAGATAGTGTCCTCTTGTGTAAAATGAAGCCAGTAAACATCTCTCTCCCAGGGCTGCTGTGAGGATTAACTTCTGTAAACTCTCTGTAAAGTGCAATGACTGTTAATATGCAATCAATAAATATGAGTCATTAGCACTAATGAGATATCCAGGTAGAGCCACAGCAGTCAGGATCATAAAATAATATCCCACAGAGAAGAGGGTAGAAATCAAGGCAGGCTTCGTGAAGGAGGTGTCGTTTGATCAAAGGCACAAGCAGTATATGCATCATTATTTAAATTTTCATGTCCCGGTGACCTGTGTGCACAAACACATAAACTCTCTGTGGAATATTCAGCTTTTTATATCTTTTTTTTGCCAGCTCAGCTCCAGCCACCAGCTCGGTGCTCAACAGTCTTAAGCCTTCAGTGAATGAGAGTCACAAAGTCATAGAATTTTAGATTTGCGAGGGACCTCAGAGATCAGCTAGTTCAAATTCCTCATTTTATAAGCAATCGAATTGTATTTTAAAGCAGCCAAGCAAAAAGGGGAGACAGTGGAGTAGAAGGCAGGGTTTTTTGACCTCCCAGTAGCCTCAGGCTAACCTCTTAACCTTTGCAGGCTTCAGAGGTGTTTTATATGTAAAACAAGAGCAAACGTACTGCCTGAAGGCAGTAGGCTAAACCCCTATATTTCCCTTCCTTCCTCAAGGTAACAGCATGAATTCTTATATCTTTCTCCTTTTAAAGTTCGAAGAACATTGGAGGTTCGGGACAGAGGTTACTTATCTTATAAATCGTCACACACACACACACACACACACACACACACACACACACAATCTACAAAAGAAGATGCACAAAGTCAGCTCCTGCATGCAACTTTGTGGTGATCTTGAGTATGTCAAAGCATGCTCAACCACTTATCTTTTTAACTGCACATCCTCACAAAGAGATCCTGCGATATCAACAAATGAGCCTCTTGTCCTCACCACCACAGAGGACCACACACCCAGAAAGGTATCCCAGGTGCATTTGTAGCATCTCTGATCGTGCACTAAATATTACAGTTAAATCTCACTATTCGAAGCAGTGACATGCTACAAGTGTCCATGAATGCTGAATTAGCAAGTCCTGAATCACTGCTCCTAGGGTACATACAGAGCTAGGTTCCTATGAGCTTCTGGATACAGCATGTCCATCAGCTGATCAATGTATAACTTTGTTTTATATGTGCTTCTGTTTAAACACACCTTAGTTAATACATACTGTTGATTCATGACCTCCAGACAGCGCCGTAACTTGGGTCTTCACCAAGTGCGTTTAACACATCATGACCATCTCACCTCAGCACTGTGCTTGGGGACCATTTTATATAACATAATTAACCACCACCTCCAACAAAAGCTCAAAACTGTAAAGAAAATGGCATTGAATAGATTATGAAAAAGATGCTCATTCATGGTGTGTGATCTGACACAAGAAAACAGAGCATCCCCTCGTTCAACCTTGGCTGGAAATGTGTATATTGGGATGAATCACCTTTTTGGCTGCTTTGTGAATATCTGCAAATGACCATGAAAGCACTTTGAATATTGTACTTTGAAAATTCACAAATAAATTTTGAGGGAGTGGGTGAATTTGCAGATGCAGAATCCGTGATTTATGAGGACCGAGGGTAACTCTTGGTACTCAGTAGCATCTTCTGCTTCTAAGCTCTCCCCATACATTGGCTGCAAGGAGCCCAAGAACTCTATTCTTAAGGCTCCCTTGTTAGTTGAATTATTATTGAGATCCTGCCAACAACAGATATGGAAGGTGGGAGAAAAACAGGAACAGTTATAATCCTCAGACATAGGTGGGCAGGGTGTGGGTTTCAGCAGAAGGCTGTGTGCTGTTTTATGATGTTTTCCATATTCCTGTGAATTTCCTGCTTTGAGTGGCAGTTTCTTATAGTTTCTCTAACTGCCTGATATCCGGGTGATTGGCACCATTGGTGATTCCCCTGTCTGTACTCCCACCCACCGCTTTGCCAAAAGTTTTGTGGGGCAACTGCGATATTACGATACATAATAAAGTATATATTTCATCTTTGTCCTTGACACAGAGTTCCTGAAACCTTTGTCAGTTCATAAGAGATAAGAGCGCTAGGACTATCTTTTATTCTATTGAGATGAGTCTGGGTGAGCTCTGGGTTAGGGGCTGGTCACCAGAAAGACTAACTCAGGATTAGAAGCTTGAAATTTTCAATCCCACCTTCCATTCTCCAGAGAGAGGGGAGAGGGGCTGGAAATGGAATTAATAATTGCTAATTGATCATGCCTGTGTGAAAAAGGCTCCATGAAAATTCTAATAGTACTGGGTTCAGAGAGCTTTCAGGTCACTGACCACATCTACACTGGGAGGGTGACATACCCTGTTTTCACAGGACAGAACCTCCTGTGCTCAGGACTCTCCCAGAGCTTGTCCTGTGTATCTCCTCATTTGGTTGTTCTTCTGTGTCCTTTATCACATTCTAAACTGGTAAAAATAAGCTACTGTTCTTGTGAGTTCCATGAACCACTCTAGCAAATAAATCAAATCTGAGAAGGAGGCTCATGGAAACCTGTGACCTATAGGCCATCAGCCAGGAGACAACCTGGGCGTGCAATTGACTTCAGAGAGGGAGGCTCGTCTTATAGGACTGAGCCCTTAACTTGAGGGATCTGATGCTATCTGCAGGTAGATAGTGTCAAAGTTGAAGTAAATTAAAAGATACTTAGCTGCTGTTTCAGAGAATGGCCTGGTAGTAGTAACATGAGAATAAAGAACACAGAAGGGAGGAGGGACTGGGGTTTTATCGTTTAGCACCTAATTCCCTGCATTCAATTCCTTCCTGATGATAAATAACATCTTGAGTGCTTTCTGTGTCTTTGCCCAAAATCCCAACCATATTGCTTAGACAGACTGGAACTTACTGATTTATTTGAAAATAATACATTTGGGGACAAAGTTTCCCACTGATCACCCAAGATGCAAATTCCTCTCTCATCATTTCCATTTTTGCCACCTTGATGGTCGTGTTCTGAAAAGCACATTGGATGATTTGTGTTATTACATATTCAGGTAGGGCTCACATCAGAATGTTGCTTATTAGGTCCTGGGCATGATGCTAAGCATGGTAGAAAAGTGATCTGATTCTGTCATTACCACAACCCAGTGGGGAAGACAATGTTAGCTTTAACAAATGAGTCTCATAGAAGTTCAATTCCTTGACCAGGGTCATGAAAATAGCAAATGGTGGAATAGTGGCTGAGTACAAAGTTTCCTGTAATGACCTCACTGATGCTTCTGACAGCTGCATCCTTCCAAATGATCCCATATTCCCTCTCCCCCCACCATCACCTCAATCCTCAATCTGCAATTAATCTTTAATAATCTGGGGAGGGGATTTAATGAAGTCAGATTTTGAGGCTAAAAAAGAATAGTTTGTGTATTTTATATTTTATCTGATGTTCACAATTAATGATAGGGGATCATTTTCTCAATCATGGATACAATAATGAAATGAACATGTGCTGGGAGCAACAACTCTGGCTTGTACATCTTTCCTAGATTAGTCAGAAAATGGTTGTCCCCTTTTCAAATGTACAAAGTGCAGGTGGGTGTGGAGATGGTCTCCTCTGGATAAATCTTTGTAAAGTGCATGATCTCAAACACTTCTTTGCTGACTCTCAATTCTGTATAGGCTCTGGGGTCACATCACTAAAAAGCTCTGAGTTTAATAAACTTACCACCCATTTGACCCTTAACCATCTGAGCAATGCTACAAGCTGAATGCCACATATTCATTTAATAAACATTTACAAGCGCTTCCTGCGAAATGGGCTCCATGCTTGTGTAAGTAGATGTGCCCTTGAAGTGGGGGGAAGACCATTTTCGTGGATGGGCATCAACACCTCCTCTTTGCCGTCTGGTCTGCTCCTTTATGGGACTCTTATAATCTTTCATGGGAGACATGGTGAATGAGACTTTGGGCTCTTCCCATCCTAGAATGAATGAGAAGCCTATTGTTAGTGTCTTGAATGTTTTCTATCCTCCTAAATTCATTTGCTGAAGCTCCCAGTGAGGCTGTTCTTCGGAGATAGGGCTTTCAAGGAAGTAGTTAAGGTTAAATAATCATAAGGTTGGAACCCTGATTCCATAAGATTAGTGTCTTGCTTCCTGGCAGGAGGACTATAGAAGACACTTTCTATTCTCCTCCATGGCTATGCCAGCCTTGGGTTTCCAGGGAGTCAGCCTGGAGTCTAAAAGGAATTCACACAGGAGAAAGGAGCTAAAATGTCAGAGATAGGAGAGGGTGTAGGTAGCTTGTTTTAATTCTAAAGCTTAGAAGATAAGGTTGGGGAAATGACTGTAGCCTCCTCCCCAGTGTCTGGCATTTCTGTACCTTCAGCTCTGCCCACACAACCCTGGGATGTTAGACATGCTGGTCTGATGGCCCCCAATTCTCCCTACTTGTCCACTCACCTACACCACCACCAAAGAGGCCCTGTTATTTGTCAAAAATGACTCTTCTAAGTGGTCCCGGGCACCCTCTACTTCTCCTCCCTATTCTTAAACTCTGTTTGTCTTCTTGCTAAATAGTCATTAATTGAATGAACATTTACTGCTTCCCTATAATGTGACATGTTGGAAAAGGGTAACTCCACACAGTTGACCTTGCCATTAACCACCCCACCCCAGGAACTTTGCTTGCTTGCCTTTCTCCTGGGTACAAAAGTTGGAGTCAGAGTATGAATATCAAATTTATTGACATTTCTACTGGCGGGGCTGGGGGTGGGCAGGGTTCTGATGAGTTTGCTGAGTTGAATGCCATCCTGCCTAAAACACTTAGAGCAGTTGTGGACTTTCCCCAACCACTACCAACAAACCAAAAACTAAAATTTTCAGATTTCTGAGTGGTCAGATTGGGATGGAACATTCCCATGGACTTTTCATTCCTTGGTACTTACTCTTTTGTGTGTGAACCAGGAGCCCCTAGGGTCTACCACATTAGGGGAATCTGTCATGTTATCTGACCTCAGTTTCCCCAGCTGTTACCAATGTTCTAGAGCTGTGTTGTCCAATATAGTAGCCACTGGCTCCTCACGGCTGTTGAAACTAACTTAAAAAAATTTTTTTAGAGATTTTTATTTATTTATTAGAGAGAGAGAGAGAGAGAAAGCACAAGTGAGGTGAAGGCAGGCAGAGGGAGAGGGAGAAGCAGGCTCCCCACTGAGCAATAAGCCCAATCTGGGGCTCCATCCCAGGACTCTGGGATCATGACCTGAGCCAAAGGCAGATGCTTAACAAACTGCACCACCCAGGTCCCCTAAACTAATTATAATTTAATGAAGCTAAAAACCCAGTTCCTCAGCTTCTTTAGCTGCATTTCAAGTGGCTGGCATTGGACAGCAGAGGCTTAGAATATTTCCCCCATCACAGAAAGGTCCACCTCACAGCACTGAAGCTCTAGCAAGGACCACAGGAGAGATTTGTACAGAGACGAGTTTGTCCAGTGCTTAAGAGCAAGGGTTTGGGCTCCGACAAGCTTGCACTGAAATTGCAACTCTGTCCCACTCATATTAGCTGAGTGACCCTGGGCAAGTTGCTCACCTTTTCTGAGCTTCAAGGTCCTCCTCATCTGTTGTATGGCAATAAGGGCATTCACAGGGTAAACTGTGAAACTTCCATGAGGCATGAGAGGGAAAGGGCTAAACTCGGACTTCCATACCTGCAGTCTTTGCTCTCATGTAGTTCAAGTGTGTTGTGGAGGAGGAAGAGTGGGTCAGAGGCACCCAAGAGGCTGAAACTCAGGGGCTTCCCCGTGCTGCCTGCACAGTGTAAGGTGGATCTGCTGTTGAAGGTCATTTAGGTACGGTTTTGCCCCTCTGGCTGGCTTTCTGGGCAAGTCAGTTTGAGACCTTTCATTTCTGAAAGGTAAACAACATGGAAGGTCAGGAGCCTGGCACTTCCTCTATGCAGAAGATGCCTGCTGGCAGCAGAGCCAGCAACCTGGGGTTTGCGCAGGACATCCAAGCGAGTATGAAGACATAAAGAAGATGCTATTACATCTGGTGTATGGCTGTAGAGTTTGTATCCTTTTCAAAATATCTGGCTTTTAGGATTCATTAATCATTCATTCAGCCCCCATTTGCTTTCATGTTGGTTGCATGCCTACTTGACGCCAGTGGTAGCTTCTGACCTTGTGCATATGTGAGGGGTGGGAAGGCAGGCGGGTGGGTGGCTGAGTGGAACGGTGGGTTGGTGGTAGGTAGGTCAGATTCTAGATGCTTAAGAACAGGATGAAGATGCCACATAAGAGTCAGCAGACCTAAATTTTGTTCTCTGGATGACTGTACCTTATCCATGTGGTCCCTGCAATACCATCATTTAGACTTTCTGCACCATTGGTAGAGACATCTATAAAATGAGGCTATTCATTTCTATTCAGCCTATCACAGGTTTTTATTGAGAATCAAACAAACTTCTGTGCGTGAAGTGCTTTGAAACTGTGGTCTCTCCCTCCAGTAATACCCTTCCACCCCCGCCTTCCCTTTGCCTCTGCCTCTAGATGATAAGTTCCCTGAAGGCAAGAAAACGGACTCTTTCACTTGGTACTCTTGCTACTATATATCCAATACCATCCCTCTTTCTTCCCTACTAACAGAAGCCCAAGAGGAAACTTGCGAGCTTAACACGACAAGGCCAATGATGACAGCTCTGTCCCCTGCCCAGGTTCCCTTGCACCTAGGGACGGACCAGTGAGTAATTTTGTCTTGACCAATGAGATACAAAGGGGGCATTGGCTGAGAGAAAGTGATGTGGAGAAGTTTTAGGCTTTCTCAATGAAAATATCATTACGGCTGAGTTAGCCTTTCTTTTTTCCTGCCTTGAAATGGAAGCTATGGCTGGAGCTGCAGCAGCCACCTTGAGATCATGAGGAAGGGGCTCAGTTGATATCAGAACTGTCATCCCAAACATCATACAGCCTATTCACTGATACCAATAATTATCTGATACCAGCCTTCTTGATATAAAAGAGAAAGAAAATCCTTCTTTATTCAAGGCACTTTTGTTTGGTTTTCTGTTACTGGGAGAAGACTAGAGTCTTAATTGACGTAAAGCTCCAGCTCAGCACCTACCAGTAACTGGTCAATAGCAGGTGCTCAAAAATGTTATTGTAAGAATGACTGGATAAATATCTGAATGAACACGTGAATCATCAATCTTCATGCCCTCTGCAGCACTTAGCCTGGAGCCTGACATCCGATAAGCACATGATAAATATTTGTTGAATTCAATTGCAGAACCCAAAGTTATCATTTAGCACATGGAGTAAAGGAGCCAGAAATACTTCTCTGAACAACTCAATTGCCCTTTTAAATAACACAACAAAAACTGCCAGCTCTCTGAGTTGAAGGAAATACAAAATTGAGAACATCTAGTACCCAAAAGCAGTGCTCCAATTTAGAAAGCCTAAAATAATACCACTCATCACTCTTGTCTCCTGGCAAAGTACAAATTAGTGGCTTGGAAAATTCGTCCAAGCTCAAGGGTGACACAGACATTAACCTAAATAGGAAAAGCCCTTGCGACCTGCTAGGTCTGCTTTCCAGGTAGGGTTTCTCAGGCTCCACCAAGTCCAGAAAATCACAGGGCACCTCATTTAAAACAATCTCTGCAAAAAGTCAGATATGGCAATGTCAGAAGCACAGAACATTCCCAGTGCAGGCAGAGGCTGCTCCTTGCAGCTCCCCTGGCTCCCAGCACTGAGCATAAAGGGGTTCCTAAAGGAGGGGCTGGCATTGCCTCGAATCCCCCCTTGGTCATTCCCCCACTTTTAGCAGAAGAGACTCTGACCCACCTTGCCCTCCATGGAGATGGCTCTGCAGACAGCCTCCTTCCAGGAAAGCATCGTGTCTGGTCTGCTTGGGCCCCCAGCAAGAAAGAAGGATGGGAAAAACACCAGGCAGATTACTGAGCATGAATTATTAATTCTTATTAGCATATGAAAATGCTGTCGGTGACAAGCACTGCAAGATATTGCTCATGGCAGCTAGGCCCACGTGCATGGAGCCGGCTAGACTCCTCTGCATGGAAACTAGCATATGTTCAAATAGAGCAGCAATGATTATGGAGTGGCCACTCTGCCCCAGATGAGGCATTCATCACGTAGGCACAGGGGCAGCACAGTACGGCTGTGCGCGCACATGTGTTGGAGTCAGACAGGATTCTGAGGCCAGCCAAACCGTCTGTTAATTCATTCCTTCTATCATCCAGTTTTCTCATCGATACAATACATTTGATAGTATTTAAGCCCAAGGACAAGATGTGGCTATTAAATAAAATAATGTAGATAAAATGCAATGCTGCATGCCTAACCACTTGCGTGAATGATACATATGCACACATGTGCACACTACGCTTATACAGACGCTGCTCTTTACCACACTCCCCAGAAGAGGAAACCGAGTCTCTGAGGGGAAATAAGCAAGCGACAGAGCTAGCAAGCTGTCAGAGCTGGAGCCGGAGTCAACCCTCCCTGCCATCACAGCCTAGGTTCCCTCTCTGGGACCCCTCACAGGAGGCGGGGGTTTAGCAGAGAATCATGCAGGGAGAATGTCTTACAGATCCAGTGCTCTAGAACATCCCTGCAGTTCTTTCACTCTCCTTCCTTGTCCACAGCCCAAGCCTTCATTCTGGATCTGACACCTGAGCTCAGGAATGGCTTACCTCTTCTGGGGGGTCCTCGGGGCAAAGTAGCTAGCTGAGCCAGATCTTGTGGAAATTCAAAAGATCCTCAGGGACTGCTGGCCCAAGCTTCATAAAGACCTAATGAAAACCTGTCAGGAGGTTGAGCACAGGTGCTTATGAGCTGCTTTTTCTTTTTCCTTTGTGGCAGTCTTTTATAGGATCCTATGTCTGGAAAGCCCAGGGTCAGAGGCTGGGGCCAGCAGGCTGGGGCAACTACAGCCACAACCAGGCTGTGTGGTCTGATGTGCAGGTGTGAGTTCAGGGAGCATCATAAAAAGATAGAGCACAGATCACTCGGGCAAAGGTCACCTCTGAAATGAATGTGACTGGTGATCACCTGTCAAACAGTAAGAGCATCATTTATACTGTGCACTGTTTGATGAATGGGGGAAAGAGAGAGGTCGGTGGTAAGAGGGATCTTGCATTTATTATGAATGGACTCTCTAAATAAATCTGTGGGTCCTGGTCACTTAATTCCCATCCAACCACCACAACCATCCCCATATAAGACCTCTGAACCTCTTGAAGATCTTAGACCAAGGAGTCCAGTGTAGCGGACACTTGTATGGTTTGTGGCTGTGTAATGTCCATTTCGCCTTTGATACTGGCATCCAGATTTCCTTTTGGGAAACTGATTCCCTCCCACGAGATACAGACTGGATAAGCCAAGAAGCAGAGATGTGGCACCTGAGTAGGATCAATCAGACCCTCTGCAACAGGGTGTGAATCTTGAGCAGTGACAATGAGGATGAAGGTGATACATGCTTGGTTATTCCAGTAGCAGTGTTCTGGTGGGACTGTCAAAATCCATGCTACCTACACCCTTGAGTTTCCTTGTTCCTCACTCTTCAATATTCCTGTCATTTCCTGGAGTTCCCCTTCCTCCGAATTATAAGAAATAATAGTAAAGCAGCTAATTACATTAATGCCCATAATCATCTAGAATCACACAATCTCTGTGGATCAATCAGACTGGTGCTAAGACAGACACTACAATGGACACAAAGAAATGTAGGACGGGAAGCGAGGGTAGTTACAATTGACAGGGACTCAGAAGGAGCAAGACCAGGATACTGATGACCAGGCAGCTGGGGGAAGAAATATGTGAGATGGAACTTTTACATGGGCCAGAGTATTAGAATATTTGTATCCAGTGTAAATGCTCACCAAAAACTACCCCCTTCCCTACTGAGGATGGACAGATGGAATCTTCCTTCAATACCAATCACCCTCCTCTGCAAATACCGAAGTACCAATGAGAGAACCTAGTGACCAAAGTGGCAGCTGTGGGACTAAGGATAAAGGGTAGGAAAAAGCTCAACAATATGGACTTCCTCTCACCAAGGACCTCCTGTCACCTGCTGTCACTCTAGAATGACCAGTATGCTGACATCAGTAACAAACTGTGGACGCGAGGGAGTAGCACTATGATAAAATCCCTCCAGGAGGTCATCCAGCTGCCTGGTGGCAGGTTAATTACACTAAGCCACTCCTGTCACAGGGGCCTCTGTAATTTGTTCTGTTGGAACAGACCTCCATTCTGAGTTTTTTTGCTTCTCCCTCCTGGCCTGTCAGGCCTCCGCCAGCACCATCATCTGTCAAGTTACTGAATACGTTATTCACCGTCTCACACAACATTGCTTCTGGCCAAAGAACATACTCCCCAGGCAGAGAAGAAAGGCAATGAACTGATGCCTATGCAATCCACTCTTATCATGAATCCTATCAGCCAGGAGCATCTGACTTCACAGCTTGGTGGACTGGCTTGCTGATGGCTCAATCACAGGGCAAGCTGAAGACAGAATCTTCAAAGTTGGGGGCTGTCTTTCTGAGGGGTGTGCATCAAAGCCCAGAATATGGTCCAGTTTCTCCTATGGCTGGAGCGCGTGAGTCCAGAAACACAGAGGGGAAGGTGGGAAGGGCATTGCTCATGAACCCGATGATCCATTTGTAAGTGGTTTTCTTCCTGTATCCATGATTCTGTCTCTCCTAGGAAAGAGAGTGGAATTGGAAGCAGGAAGTGCCACCCAGATATTCCCTGCTACATTTCACTGGGACAAAAGTGGTTCCCCTGCTGGCTGGGACGATTGGCTGAGTAGTAAAGGGAAACTGGGCCCCTGTTACACAGTGGTGAATAGGAAAATACTCAGGGCATCCCTAGGGCAGTCACACCATTCTGACCTGTGACAAAGGTCCATAGGAGATGCCAGTCACTCTACGTGGGCAGGTACACCAAGGGCTCAGAGCCCTCAGGATGCAGAGTTGGGTCTTTGTAACTTGCCCAAGAGCACCCCCATCCCACCATCGTCTGCAGTGCTGGAACAAGGTGGGGGAAAGTGGAGTGGATATTGGAAGAGGGAAGCATTATAGATTGATGGGACAGCAGCCATGGCCCCATGAACAGTTCATTCATCGATTCATTCATTCAATAAACATTTATTGAGCGCCTCCTACATGGTAAGCACTCTCTGGGCCAAGGGGCAAAGTAATGAATGAAACAGACAAAATTCCCTTTCTTCATAGAGTTTATGTAGATAATAAGCCCCATAAATAAACAATATATATTGTGCTCGAAGGTAATAGGAAATATGGGTCCAAAAAAAGGCAGAAGAGCAGAACTGTGTGTTGGAGGAGGGTGTAAGTCTTATGGTTGGGACCAGTCTCCCTGAAAAGGTGACATATGAATAAGGACGTGAAAGGCTTGCAAATGAGCAAGGTGTGTGGAGTCTTCCAAGTAGAAGGGATGACAGGTGCACACATGCTGTGGTGGGGACAAACCAGCCATGTTGGTAGAGTGAAGGGGCCAGTGTGGCTGGAGTAGAGTGAACACAAGGGATGAGGCCACAGGGTCAGGGAAGCATAGAGGCCAGATAATGGATACTCTACTGGCATGATGATGAAGAGTCTGGTTTCTAGCAGAGAGTACTGAAAGCCACTGGAGGTTAGGACAGGATGCTGTCAGGTTCATTCTGGCTGCTGTGTTGAGAATAGACTGTAGCGGGACAAGAGAAGGGATAGGCACGCTGGTTGGGAGGTTATGACAGCAATCCTAGCAAGAACCAGTGGTGTTTTCAAAAGGATTTTATAACAAGGAAGGGATACAGAGTGGTGGATTCCCTATGCACTTTTTAAAGTAAAGCCAATGAGACTTGCAGACAGATTTATACAGAATGAGAAAAAAAAGAGGTCTAGGATGTCAAATGTTCAGGTTTACATTTTAAATAATTTCCCTTCTTTTTCCTCTTTTGTTTGCCTCACTTCACACGTAGGTTGGGTAGGTGGTGGTTAAATTAACCATCTACTTCATAGACTGGAAAATATCCAGATGGGCTCACATATAAGCAGAAGTGAGGTAAATATGAATCAGAGATTCTAGACATGGACCTGGAGGCATGATTGATAAGAGTTTAATTTGCTGCTTTTTGGTAAAGGGGTGGGAATGTTTTCAGTTGTATCTGGAATACCAAATTACTTTAAGTGAAGGTGTTTTGAGAAGTGCATGGCAGGGGGTCGGGGGGAAGAGTGGCTATAGACACTGCACTGCAGTGGACACCTGTTTGTTTCTGGCTTTTCAGCACCCATCCTACCTTTCTCCTGCATCCTTCTGGGAAACTTTTCCCAAATTATGGACCTGCGGTCTCTCTTATGGGTAACGAGGATGATGATAGTCCCTGAGACCACATTCCAGGTCTGCAAATTCCAGCTCTGGGGATCTTGGACCAGCCTCCCAGGCTCCATCTTGAAAATGAGGATTATAATACCTTGGTGAGCCCCAATCTGCAACCCACTGACCCTGGTCAATGTGTGGAGCATTGGTCTGGCTTGCCTTTCCCTCTAGATTGGATTTACTGCTCATTTCCCCAATGGACAAACCCCTCACCCTGAATCCAGTCTCCTTGCCTGTGGTCTTGTCCTTCTGACCTAATTCCAACCAAAATTTTCCATCCAACCAACATAGTATTAAACCCTTATGTTCTTTATTGGAATTCACTTTCTTGGAAGGATCCTAAAGGATCAGGGCAAATAGAGATATGGAGTCAAAGTTTATGCCTGGAAAGAGTCATACTGGGCAGATAAACATCCTGACAACTGTGAAATCCAGACTGTCGTGAGAGCAAAGTAAGCCTGAGGTGGGTAGCAGAAGCCCAAGAATAAGCAAAGGGCTCAGGATCTGGGGAGAGCGAGTAGGCAATGTCCAGGATGATGGGCTCATGGGAGCACAATGGGGATACATGCCAGAGGAAGAAGCAGGGAGGTGTTGCTACTGGCTGGCCTTATTCTTCTTAACACTGACTCACATGGATAATCTGGACCCATTTAAGTGCCCAGACACAATAAACGCCCGTGATCTCCATTGGAGTTGTTCTCTTGGGTCTAGCATTTTGACAGCCCTCTGATGATAAGACTCATGTTGCCTGAAGCTTCAGAAGCCACATACTCCCTACCCAGATCTTTCAAAACTGCACCTAGACCAAAAGCAGCCATGTTCTTTGCACATGGAGTCTTGAAATCTTGGCATCAACTGCTAGTGAGGTCAGTGTCATCTTGTCCCTGTGCTATAGTGGCCCTAACTCAGTGCTATCCTCACCGTCCCCTCCCTCATCACTTTGGAAATGAACCCTGGCTGTCAATTTCCTGTCCAGAGTGACTTTCAGAGACGTGCTGGGGAGCATTTTATTGAAGTTGGGAAATTGGAAAGCATCTCAATTTCTCTTGCACCAAGATTTTATTATTTCCTTTGAAGTGAATTTTCAAATACACCAGACAAGTCTCCTCTCAAATGGAAGTATGAAAATGCATGTAAAAATCAAAAAGAAGTTTTTTTTTTTTTTGGCTTCTCCCATTTTGTATCCTCCCTACACTTGCTTGCCTGTCTCGCATTTGTTAGTGGAAAGCTCACCTCTACGTACCCGCAAGTGGAAGGCCAAACAGAGCGCTGAAACGCCAGAGAGAAAATGACAGTGAGATTTTTAAGGTCTTACTTCATCACCAATTTTAGCTATTTATCATGCAGGGATGACAGTCATCTTCATGAAATGATGCTTATTTTTATTAACATTTTTTCTATATGTTCCATGATGAACATGTATTACATTTAAAATAAAACAACAAGCTCCTTTAATTTTGTACCATAGGCCTCAGCTATGTAGAATGCAAAAAAGAAATAATAAGTTTGGACTTGGAAGTGACATTTTAGGCCATCAAGAATCCTTTTGTAGCACCTGTGACAGATTAGGATCTTTCAAAGGAAACTCTTAAACTCTAGTAGGTCAGAGGCAGGAGGATTTTCTTTGGCCGTGGCTAGCCTTCTGGATCTAATTAGAAAATGTCTCCATGACAGGGTCAGCTCACAGACATTTCCCTGTGCTTGGTATATGGAGGAATGCCGCAGGTGAAGCCAGCGGAGGTCTGGGTCTGATTGAGCCAGAATGCCACTTAGCAGCCTCAGCCTCAGTGTCCAGTGACATCTGGGACAAAAGAACCTGTACTAGACCTAGGATGGGCTCCTCTGTAGTCTGGAAGTCGTAATTTGTCCTACACACCTAGCCTAGCTAGCATCTGCAGGCCAAAGCTTGAACCCCGCTCTTATTCCCAGCTACCCTGCTTCATGCCCTAGTCTTTTAAGGGGCTGTGTGACCTTTCTGGAATGCCAGCCCACTGTAATGAGATCTCCATCCCTCCCTGACTCTTGGAGTCTTTTCAGGGCTCAAAGCTGGCCCATTCCTAGAAGCTTGTTGGATCTTGTTGTGAATGAAGAGAATCCACCTAATTTGGACCCACACTACCTGATTTTTCACACACGTCATGTCATAGCTGGTATAGATGTTCCTACTAGAGGGGTCTGCTCAACCACAGCTGAGCCCACCATCACCTTTAAACACCATGCCTCAACTTCCAAGGCAAATTTCTTTTTTTTTAAATTTATTTTACTTTATTTATGATAGGCACACAGTGAGAGGGAGAGAGGCAGAGACACAGGCAGAGGGAGAAACAGGCTCCATGCACCGGGAGCCCGACGTGGGACTCGATCCCGGGTCTCCAGGATCGCGCCCTGGGCCAAAGGCAGGCGCTAAACCGCTGCGCCACCCAGGGATCCCCCCAAGGCAAATTTATGACATTGGCTCAGTCTCTGTGACATCTGAGTCCAGACTAGTGTTCAATCCTGGCTGCCCCTCCTCCCTAGTGACCCTCAGTGGCCACCCATGCCTCGCATGCCGAATGCACACGTGAAACTTTTCAGATATGTGCACACAAAATCTGATCTAGCCCAGTCAGCAGCTCTTCAGTATTGACCCCAGGCATAGACATTCCATGCATCTCTTGTTCCATGGATGAACAGATAGGCAGCAAGCCCTCTAAGATTTTGAGGGGGGCTCATTTCTCAGCAATTACAGACCTAAGCCCTGCTCAAGAATGAGACAGCTTCCCCTGTGCCTGGAACTGGGACTATTCACCCTCCAGCCAAGACATCAGAATCCAGCCTTTGGCAAGGATAAACTGATGCTGTTTCAAGTTCATTTGTTGCTATCAAAGTCCCGACTCAGTCCACCTGTCATCATTTCTTGAGAAGTCAGCATTTCAGCACTGGCCTTGTTACTGTTCACACATATGCTAGAAACTCCATCCTCCACAAGAAAGGAAGCTACTCTTCAATTGAAGAAGCAGAGTCCTTTTGTGCTGTCATAACTACATCTGGCTCAAAAAAAAAATTAATGGAAGATCAGGGCAAAGCTTAGGAACCCTTAATCCCTGATAGATCACCTAAATAATGCTTTCTGTTTAGTTGAGGTGGTTCGGGTAGCAACAGGTCAGGAAACCCCACAAGGGGAGCCTGATGTGTTCGGGAAGGAGAAGAGCTTGCATTCATTCTCCAGAAGAGTGCTACCATTAAAGTCCCCGTGGAGTCAACATCTTTCCCGCTTTCCACGGTGAGCGTATTTCATTAAACCAGAACTAGAACTTGGCTGTGAACTTGGAGTTCACATACAGGCGTGGAAGCACCGGTTCACCAAGATGGATCTGATGGGCCTGCCCTGTGTGCTCAGGAAACCAGCAGGGCATAGTTAAGGGAAACAGATGCTGTGCAATGTCACCACATCAGCGTCCTGTGGGCTTCCGCACATGGGCACTCACAATGAACACTAGCCATTATCTTGTAGGTAAAATGCTTTCATAGTGGATGCATTATATTATTATCCCTAGCCTCGCCAGTTTATTTGCCTAGTCTTTGTGATAAAATCTCAACATTTTTTTTTTTATCTGATAAGTTGCCTTTACTCTAATCCATAGTGGCTTGATTGAATGGAGAGCTAATGAAAAGCCAGGGAGTACAATATGATAAAATCAGCTCCTCAAAACTCACCAGTGCTAAATACTGTCACAAGTACAAAGATCCTACCTCATCGCCCAGCATCCAACGTGCTCCGTGATCTGCCTCTGGCCAACATTCCCAACCATGTCTTCTATGCTTGTATTTTGTATTTGAAGCATCTATTATTTTATTGGGCCACACATTTTTTTTAACTTTATTCTGGGAAATATGCTTCATATTTTATCCCTACCCATCCTCTTCTTATCTCAAGTCCAGAATGTGGGTTTAGAAGTGATATTCTTATTCTTACAAATTCTATGCTTTTATAAGATCCCCCACGGGCTTCTCTATGGACAGTATCAGTATAGGAGTGGACACTCAACCTGAGCTGAATTCTTGCACTGTTCTTTAGATCTTGACCCAGGATCTGGGAATTGTACTAACAGGGGACCGGCACCATTGTTTCCCTCTAAGAGGAGGCAGATAGTCTAGAAGATTGTAAATGACAAGCTAAGAGATTCAGAGACAGAGGTGGTCACAGTGAGTCCTGGTGATTCTCAAGCTATCTGTCCCTTTTGTCGTTATGATACCTATTCCCCTACTGGCCCCACAACTTTGTGAGCCTTACTGTTAGTTTCCATTTTTACCTGAGCTATGGCAAGTTGATTTTTCAGTCACTTGCAACCAAAATAATTCCAACTAGCACATAGAATATGTGCTTTTTCTACCCATTTGCCTGCCTCTATGGGTCCTGCTTCCTCTGTGAATCCATTCCCTTATCTCTAACGCACAGAGTCCTACCTTTCTTTCAAGACCAAATTTAAATGCCAAAATCTTAATCAAAAATGGCAGCCAATATTCCCAGCTGAAGTGATCACACTCTCTCTGCTCTACTGCTCTCACCACTTCTTTACATTTGTGATGCTCTGCCTTAGAATGAAATGTTGCAGGTATTTGTCTGACCTTACCTCTTATTCTCCATTAATTGCAAAGTTTCCTGAGGCCACAGATTGTATGATCATTGGTTGGTTAATCCCTACCATATTTAGCACTGAACAAGTCATGTGAGAAGAAATACTCACTTAGGTTTCTTTCTTTCTTTCTTTCTTTCTTTCTTTCTTTCTTTCTTTCTTTCTTTTTTTTTTTTAGATTGTATCTACACCTGATTCTTCCAGGTCATGGGAGCCAAGTTGTGGAAGTAGTTAAATTTCCTAATCAAGCAAATTCTACCCAACAACACTGTGTTCTAAGCATGAGTTTCAGGTTCCTGGAAAAGGCTCTTTCCATATCCCAAGGCTGCTTGACCTACAGCCACTCTTTTCAGTTTTTGCTCAAAATATGCATGCAAGCATTAGCATTGCTGCAGAGCAGCATTACCCCAGGGGACCTCCCTTCCTTTTGAGCCCCTGTGATGTCATGAAATGATGTTGTTGGTGGGCCAACGAAATAGTCCCCCTCACTGACTTCTGAGCCAGGATCACAACATAAGATCAGTGCAGGATCTGGAAAGTAACACAAACCAGCAATCTGCAGGAGCTGCTACCCTAAGGGGTCATCAAGACTGCAGAGCATGAAACATCGCTGCTGGAGATTGAAGCCCATGTGTTTAATTGTAGTGTTACTTAGTCTTGGAATGGCCCATTCCAATCCATCTTCCGGGTCTATTGGAATATTTTTTTTATCTTTCAGTGTACTTTCAAAACCCGTCTCCCTTTAGCTCTCCCTCTGCCTCCTCCCCACCACTGGGAGCATTTCACCTTCTCCTGCCTCTCCACAATACTCCTGTTCCCCGCTCTTAGAGCTTTGAGTGATGAAGGGCAAGCATCTGCTTGGCTTATATTTATACCGCCCGAGTCTGTCTCCCCGGCTAATGGAAGACTGGAGCTTGTTCCTTTTGATGTCCTATTTCACAGCATGGAGCCTGGCACAGATTAGGTTCTCAGTCAATATTTATTGTTGGTATCATCCCATAATTAGATGATGACAACAGGAAATATTTATCTTCTCGCATCTAGGTAAAACTGAACCTGATTAAGCAAGGCAGTTATAGGTGTCTGGGCAACTTCTGTGGCCTTCCAGCGGAGGAAAAATTTATAACTCATCTCAGCAAACACTTATAACACTGGTGCAGTTTGCTCAGTGATGATAAATATGTTGGCATTGTCATTTCGTCTGTCATCTGCTGTTTGTTTCTCTTCCTGGATTGCGGCGTCTTGAGATACACTTATTACCTTTCTTCCTAAAACTCCACTGCGTCTAACCTAAGACAATAAGCAAAGTGGACAAGTCATAAATGATTGATTAGTTGATTGACTCTATTAATAAACATTTCCTGGGCTTTCACTGACTGCCAAAGATGCATAAACTGGGATGATTTTCCGTAAGGCTCTTAGTCCAGCAAGGGAGACATTGCATCCAATTGCAGCTTTTTGTTGATGAATGTGAATCACAATGGAGACATTTACAGGCCAATATGGGAACAAAGCAAGGGGTGAGGAATCCTGCCCCAGAAAGTGCTTCACAGAGGAGGTGATATTTGAGCTTCATTTTGCAAGTGTTTGGGCCACCCAGAAGAGAATAGATTTGAGGCTGAGGGTCATAATTAAATGTCATAATTTCATGCCTCCGTACAGCATGGCTGTTTGCCCAGCAAAACACTTACACTGCAACTGACTGGGTCCTGACCTTGAATCCGGCATGAAGAAGTAGAGACAGCCAGCTACAAAGCATCCGCATGCCAGGTTCCAGTCCCAGGGACAGAGCTGCAAGGACAGCTGGCCCCTTTCTGAGACTTAGTGTCCTCACCTGTAAAGCAGGTGTGATCATCTCATTCCGATGAAAATTCAAGTTTGAAAGTACTTCGAAGCTCTGTGATAGTCCCTACTCATTTTTTTCTTTCCTTTGCTCTGGTGCAAGTACTCTACTGTTCTTTAAAGTCCATCACTTTATTCCTCTCCTGCAAAGTGTTCATTGCTTTCATGTTGAAAGAAAAGCTACAGCGCCCCTGCTAACCCAAGGAGGAGTGGATGGAGCAGTGGTACAGAAGAAGCAGTTAAAATATAAAATAATAGCAAGGGGCTGAACTTGCCCCTGACTGCCCATTGGTGCTCTAGTTTTTATAGTCCATTAAAACCTACAATCACTGTAATGTTTATGCATTATTGGGGAGATAAATTGCATAATTTTCATTTTGCAATTTAAATGTAATTATGATCTTACTAATGACTAGAACCTGAATTTGCTAGACTATCAGTTTTTCTAACCCTTGCCAAAATTATAGGTAATTACTTAAGGCTTACAATAATTATAAGTCCATCTCTTAAATAATTAATGTGCACTTTCATGGTACAAAACAGCTAGTAATCAAACGACCTCCGCTTACACCGCAAACCCATGCAATTAGGCCTATTGTGAGGGTCTGCGGAAATAGACCCATTTGTAAGGGGCCCTTCAGTTGGTGAGCTGAAATGCGGGGTTGCTGTGTTTTATAACATCAAATAAGGCAGAGTTCCCCTGGGAAAAGTGATCTGCGAAACGGTAGGAATTCAATATTAATCTGCAGGATGCTCGAGTAGTTGGTGGGAGTTAGTCTGAGAAGGAGAAAGAAAGGGAGGAGTGCTTTCCATGTTGGGCCTGGAGAAATGGGGGATGAGCACAAAGCACCTAAGCATGGCGAGTTTAGGGGGGGTATCATCTACCTTTTGGGCTGCCTTTCTCTAGGGGACGTGTCCATTCTGTCATATGACCAATACAGAAGAGCATGCTGGGCTTTGGAAGCACAGGATAAACTAGACAGGGCTTTTGGCCATAAGGGATATAATCCACTGATGTGGACAAGCAAACAGAAACTAAGAAGTGGCACGATTTCCACCTAGTACTGGCCGATCTAAGAGCACCGAGCCCTGACCAGTGCTTCTCACTGTTTATTATTATCCCACTCACAAAGAGCTTTAAAAATTCTAGAGGGGGGAGTGGGCCAGCAAGAAACATCCTAAGGGCCTGTATGCCCTCACACACCCACTCCTGGCCCAAGGTTATGCTTCACAGTGAACATGATGACCGGGTCTTAGTCACAATGGCAGATGTTCTTGATTTAGGAAATGTTGGAAAACAAGCTGCTGGAGGCATCTCTTCCTCAATAGTGTGTGTTCTCTGTTTTCCTCCTCAGCTCTTCCTTTTCTAATTACACTCTGTCCACTCCCGTCTCCTCCAAGAACTTCTCCAAGCACTACAAACCCCTTGACTTTTCCTCTTTGTGCGACAGTTAAGCTTATTTGAAGGGTGTTGTGTTCATTCATTTTTATGTGATCAACTTGGCTGGGCACAGTGCCTAGATATGTAGTCAAACATTATTCTGCATGTTCTACAAGGATGTTTTTTGGAAGAGATTAACATTTAAATCTGTTGCCTTTCCCCATGTGGGTGAGCCTCAACCAATCAGTGGAAGGCCTGAATAGAACAAAGTCTGATCTCCCTTGAGCAAGAGGGAATTCTGGACCAGATGGTCTTTGGATTTGAACTACAATGTCCTCTCTTCCCTGAGTCTTCCACCCTGCAGATTTTGGGACTTGCCAGCCTCCACAGGAGCACAAGCCAATTCATTTTTTTTTTAGGATTTTATTTATTTATTCATGAGAGATACAGAGAAAGAGAGAAGCAGAGACACAGGCAGAGGGAGAAGCAGGGTCCACACAGGGAGCCTGATACGGGACTCGATCCCACAACCCTAGGATCATGCCCCAGGCCGAAGGCAGGCGCTAAACTGATGAGCCACCCAGGGATCCCCACAAGCCAATTCTTTAAAATCTCTTCATCTCTTCCTCTCTGTGTATATATATATATATATATATATATATATATATATATATACACACACACACACACACATATTTTTACACATTTAAATGTTTGTATATATAAATTATTAATAATTATTTATAATTAACAATTCTGTATTATACTAGTTAATATGTGCTTATATATAATTAACATAACATATTATCATATATTATACTATTAATATTTATTAACAATGAACAATATTTTATTATTATGACATGATTATAATATTAATATATTACTGTGCTGTATTTTAATATTATAGAATTATATATTCACATACATCTCATTGGTTCTGTTTTTTTTTTTTTTTTGGAAAGCCTAATACAGGTGTCTTAGTCTAATGTCAATAAACTTAACTATTAATTATATATATATATAATATATATATATATATAATTATAGTCTCCTGCTCTGGAAAGATGTGGATCTAAGGCCTTGCCCTCAACCACTGGAATCCTCATCCCTCATCCCTTCAATATTGACTAGTATGTGCTTAAAATGATGCCATCCCAGAGGCACATACTCTGCAAAACCAAAACACTATTAAGATTCAAAGCGTGGGCTGAGTAATCAGTTTATTTAGGGGAATAGTGAAAAACAGTGAGGCAGAAAGCCTTGTCCAGTTCCTGCCCAGATGGAGCTGGCTTCATGTACCCATGTTCTCTGAGAATCATGGCATTCTTCCATGTGGCAATGCAATATTTTTTTTAAAGATGTATTAATTTATTTGGGGGAGCACATGAAGAGGGAGGGGGAAGCTGACTCTCCACTGAGTGCAGAGCCCAACCAAGCCTAAACCAAGAGTCAGACACTCAACCGACTGAACCGCCCAGGTCCCCACAATGCATCAATTTTTAAGTGTAATATTTTTATCTTACCCATCTCCCAGTGAGTCTATAAAATTCCAGGAGCGTAGGGACCAACCACATTTGTAGTTAGCTCAGTGGTTCAATAAATACACGCTGTCTAAATGATTAATCAATTCCATCGTAATGGTTAGGCTGAAATCTGTGATAATGGCATTTCTTTTTAATGATCTAATTCAAGCTACCAACCTACCTCTACAACCACCACAACTTCCCTCTGTCCAAACCATTAAAATTCTGGCCAAACTGGCCATAAAATAAGAACCCAGAAGTTTGGTTCAGGAAGGCTTCACCAGGCCCATCTGTTCTGCTTTATGCCTTGCTCATCCATACTCTTGCCTCCCACCAATGGGCTAGGTGGAGTCCAGTCCATGAAGAATGCACCCTCTAAGGGCAAAAGTGACCCGAATTGTGAGTGATCCATGGTCCTATACATGAAGGATACTCTCCCTGAACCATTTCCAGTCAGATCTTCTCCACAGAATAAGGATAATCTTAAAAAACCTCACTGGGGAAGCTGTCCAGTGAGGTGAGATTCGAGGGACCTAGCTACAGTCCTATCTTCCACCTCCATGATAAAAGACTTTTCATATTAGTTAAGACACACCTCTTCTTCATGCCACAGTAAGGGAGACATACATGAAGACATTTTTTGCCCATTTTTTTCTTTCTAGAATTTTTATCTTTCAATCTGTGATTTAAGTAGTATCATGTGTGCCAGAGGGGCTGGTGGGGTGTTATTTGTACCCTCTCCTTTGGATTTCTGATGGAATTTATTCTTTTATGTCCTTGTACTTACCTGCCTCAGGAGCAGAGTACGAGAGCGGAGGGTGGTTGTGGAAGCAGTGATAGTTCTCTTTGATTCTGGATATCCTGGCAATGACAAGGAAGTGAAGGCTGATAAGAGCTGGCACTGGAACCTCGACTCTAGCCTGACAGTAAGAGGACCCTGTGCTTAGCTATGATGACAAAATTAGACCTGAAAGCCTCCTTCTTGGGATGCCCAATTTGAGAGGCAATCACTTCATTGTAGCCAAGAAAGTGAAATCCAGGATCCCAGATAGAAGTGACAGACTGTGGGACCCAAACACAGATACTCCACACCCTTGCTTCACCTTCCTCACTCAGTGAATTTATAGAGTTCTTGATGGATGTGGTATGATATGGTGTGGACCCTTTCTCTTAAAACAGCAACAACAACAACAATATTCACTGATATTCAGGGCGTTAAGGGATTGAATTCCAACCCAAGTCCTCCACTCACTGCTGGGTCCTCCTGTGAATGTCATCTTCTCTCTCTCCGGTTTCATATATGCACAAGTAGAGTTAAAAGGCTCAAGACTCGGCAGACTTGGATTCTGATATCTGGCTCTTCGCACCAGGACCTCTGGTAAATGGTGAGAGATTTACATTTCTTAACTATAATCAGCAGTTTCATGAAGACATTGTGGCTTTTGCAGTTGGGAGATGTCATATGTCCTCACCCTGCCATGTTAGGGATTTGTAGGATGTCAGCATGTAGGATTACCTGAAATCTATTTTTTTTTTCCTGAAGAAGCCATCCCACACCATCTCAAAATCCCCCAAAGCACCTGTCGTTGTATCCCTGACCTCTTTGGCAAAGACAACAGCCCTGCAACAGTTGTTCTCAAAGTATGCTTGACAGATTTTATCTTCTCTGACAATAGGGCTCCACACAGGCCTTATTGAAATTTAAGAATCTGTGCAAAGTATCCTTATCCACACTATCACCTTCACACCCCATCACCCTCAAGCAAAGGGTCTGACTCAAAGGACAGGAGACTCTGTTGCCAACTACAGCAGGCAATTGTCCTCCAAGATATGCTGAATTTCTCAGCACTCAGCACGTTATTCCCCAGAGGGAATCAGCCCCCCCTTGAATCCACAACTTGATGGTATAAGAGACCCTCGGAGCATCTTCCTCTGATGTCAGAGGAGTGCAAACCAACAGTCTGTGAGTGCTCCAGTCCCACCCAAACTCATAGCAGAGATTGGAAAACCACTAGGTTGGCACGCCCAGTCCTTGGGCCACTGGGAGCCTGCCAAGAGCAGGCAGTAGATTCTGGTAGCAGATGGGGGATCCCACTGCAGGAGGCCTTATGTGTGCTCACTGAATTCTGACATCCTCTGTGGATCCTCTGTGGATGATCACTCCACTCTCTCAAACGCAGAGTGCAAGGACACAGATTTCTATATGAAGGAGAGAAAGAAAGCGTGGCAGAAACAATGACTTTGGACTCACATGCATTTGGTTCAAAATTCTAGCTACAATATTCTAGACTCTAAGATCATGAGCACGTTGCCTAGTATGAGAGATTGGGGTAACTTTCTGGTGCAGTTGTTAAAAGGTGGGAGGGTATGGCACATGGTTTGTGCTTCATGCACAAGAGGAATCATAATCACTTCTCTGTGTAGACACTTAGGAGCTCTTTGTAAGTCCTACTTTCCAGCCGTCCAACAGGGCTTTCCTTGCCTCTTTTGATGTGCTCTGACAGCTTTGCCATTGCCTTCCATGTAATGCCCACCCTCCACCCAATCAAGACTTTGGTTGATTTAGTCTGGTTGCATCTCAATTCCAAATTCGTCTTTGGATATCACCTTTTAAGTCTCCCTAGACCACACTCTGAAATGTACAGGTCAGGTGTTCACACCCCCCCAGGTTTGGTTCCCAGACTTTAGTCTATTGGGAACTCTAACCACCAGTCTGGCTCCCTCTTTCTAGTAGATTGTTTTTTTTTTTTTTTTGTTGTTTGTTTGTTTTTTGTTTTGTTTTGTTTTAAGATTTCACTTATTTATTCATGAGACACACACAGAGAGAGGCAGAGAGACAGGCAGAGAGAAAAACAGGTTCCTCATGGGGAGCTCGATGCAGTTCTTGATCCCAGGATCCTGGGATCACGACCTGAGCCAAAGGCAGGTACTCAATGAGTGAGCCACCCACATGCCCCTCTTCTTCTTCTTTTCTAAAAGTTGATTAACATATAGTGTATTATTAATTTCAGAGGTAGAGTTTAGTGATTCATCAGTTGTATATAACACCCAGTACTCATTACATCAAGTGTCCTCCTTAACACCCATCACCCAGTTATCCCACTCCTCCCACTCACCTCCCCTCCAGCCTGGCACCCCATTTTTAACCAGACCTTCTCCTCGGGAAGTGTGAGCCTATTTCCTGTACATTTCCCCCTAGCCATGTCTACTGGTCCAAACCAGACACCACCTGTTGTTTGACATCATCCCAAGTATCTGCCCAGCAAGAAGGACTCTGTCTCAAGGGCCCACCAGCTGCAGTTGAAGCGCTGTCAATATGGACACTGCTTCCTATAAGCCGGAGCTAAAAACACATATGTGCACTGTTGGTCTCTCTCCTGGGAAACCTTTGGCCAGGTTTGGCCCTATCTTCCCCCCCTCCTCTTTAAACCCAAACTGCTGACGTTGTATATGCTATTTGCAAGCCCAGGAGAAATATGGCCTCTCTAGGCTACGTAACTTCTCCGCTATAGCAGCACGAGAAGGCAGTCGTGATTTCTTACTGGGAGAAACCAATTTTAAACCTCCATTGGGTTCTGCAGCAAAGGAGCTGATGATTTCACCATGCACCTCTATTTATTTTATAAAAGAAGACATAGCAGACCGACTGGGGAAATCTTGTAGAATAGAGCACCATTCATTATATAAATGGATGAGATTATTCTCATGCATACAGCTGGAAAACATGTCTCTTCTGTTCTCTGGTCTGCTACCAGAATTGTAAGCCAAGACACAACATTCTCTGTGAAACCCTTGTGAGAGTCTTCAAAGAATAAGAAAATATTTCTAGGGACATTGAACTCTAGGGCTTATGCAAGTGACCCAGTCATTTTAAGCAGTGTCTCTGGCTAGCAAAAATAAAGGACAAGCTTCTCTGCCCAGCCTCTGTGGCCTTCACCTGGCTAGAGGTGCGAGGAGAATGCAAAACCCCTTTGCCTTGCAACTGCAGGCAGCTGGGATACTAAAGATAATTTAGAGAGTGACTTTTTAAAAAATAGATGGATTATCTTCATAGAAGAAATCTGCCTTTCCCAGCCTCCTTTGGAAACCCACTGCCCCACGTAACCGACCCTTCGGCTATGCTCCCTTTTGGGTTACTGTAGTAACTTCTAGTGACCTTGGTAGAGGTCAAGTCTCTCCAGGCTTTGGTTTCCCCTCTCAGGTGCCTCAAGAGGCAGCCCTCATTCTCTTCGTCATCTGGGACTTATGATGGTCACCATGGTGGACTCCCCAGGGATGCTGATGGTCAGTCAGTAGCAGGTATAGAGTCTCCCAGCACTGCTAGATACAGCGTCAAGAGATCCGGCGGCGGTGAAACCTGCACACCAACTCATTTCCAGGCACCTCTCTCCTCTCTCTTCCCTTCTCTCGCATAGGAGCCCCGTCTGCGGCCCAATGAGTAGCTCTTGGTCCAGTGATACCAAGCATCCCTTCATGGCCTTTAATGATGATTATATTGGCTAATGATGATGATTAGATGGGCTTGGAATAGCAAGCCAAGTCATTGATTCTCATTTCTGTGTGTCACACACTACGGAATGTGATGGAAGAATTAAGGTTCAATTATGGAATCCCTTTATACTGGGCTTCTTGATGGGTAGTGAGCACTGTGGACAGAGGGTCAGGGTAGGGGGTCATTAACACATGCTGTGTATACACGATGGGCCCAAGTGCTTCCTTGGCAGCTTCAAATATAGGTTTCCACTTTAGCAGGGGAAAAAAAAAGTAATTTGTTTCAGAGTTGTATTCTCAGGGCAGTGTTAGAAAAAAAAAAAGTAAAGAAAAGAAAGACAATAGTAGCAGGACTGCTTGTGAGCGAGGCTGGGAAAAGCTGTGGCAGGAGGACCTGCAGACCCCACCCCCAACCAGAAGGGGGATGTCACGTTCTACCACATTTAATTAGGTTTAACTCTATATTCAGGTTCTAAATTGTGACATTGAAAACTTGAAACTAGGTGTGAAACATTTCCATTTGTCATAAAAGTGCCAATCTGTATAAGAAACGGAAACACTCCCCGCACTGCCAACCTCCGCCCCCAGAACTCTGCAACTGTCCCTTTAATTAGGCGTTCATTAATAAATCTATCTCATTCTCAAATCCCCACGCACTTGGTACAGTAGTTCATTAGCACAGGAAGAGGCAATTTAGATTTCCTCAGATAATAGCATCTGTCGCTAATCAAATTAAGGCAGGATGTGCAAATGTATCTAATGCTGGACAAGCCAGTGTGGGGTGAGGTGGTGGGGGGGGGGGGTCACGACAGAAAAGATCATCTTTAAAACTACAGTCCTGCACCCTCAGTGTATGAGGAGGCAGTCCTCATGCCAGCTATCTTGCCTTATTTTTTCAGTGAAAGCACTTTTATTGATCAGAACATCCATGTTGACATGGGGTTCGTCTAATCTTGACACCATACCTAAAAGCAGTGGAGTCACTACCAATGGACTCTCTGAAATCTGTTCATTCATATATATACTGTGTATATCTGAATATGTATGTGTGCATATGTATGTATATACACAATTATATATACACATATTATATATACATTATATAACAATATAGTGTATATATATGTATATAATATGCATAATATAATATATTATAATTAAATTATAATATATTATATTACTATATAATGTATATATACATATATAATATATATGCATAAAAATACACTAACAAATATATACATAATACATACATGTGTATGTGGATATGTGTGCATATGTGCATGTATATGAATACTTAGGTGTGTATATGTATATATGTGCATAAATATATACAATAATATATACAAATATATACAATGCATATATATGTGTATATGTGTACATATATAATATAATTACATATAATGCAATTAATATATACTAATAGTATATATATATATTATAATTAATATTGATTGAGCTTGTGCCAGGCCTTGGGATGTGGAAGGAGGAGAAAGACACAGGGAATGCATTTCCAATTCTGTGTCTGTGAACATGAATGCAGGTGGGACCATATGCATGCCCTCTGCCGACTGCCACCAACGTGGGCACTAGAGATCCAGCATGAACAAACCCATGTCCCTGCCCTCGGGGAGCTGATATTCCAGGACTGGTACAGGGATGGGGCAGACCAGCTAGATGCTATGAGGTAGTGATGTTGGTATGGAGACAATAGAGCAGGTAGTGAAAGAAACTGAGAGGGGCATGGAGCGAAGAGGGTCCTGATCTTCTTGAAGTGACCAGGACAGGATTCTGAGAAGATGATCTTTGAGCAGAGACCATAATTATCAAGTAAGGCACGAGCCACAGATCTGAGAGCCATGAAGAAAGACCCTAAAGTCAAGGTTAGGGATAGAACAATGACAGTTTGGTTTTAAAGACTGTGTTCCGGGGCACTTGCATGGCTCAGTGGTTCAGTGTCTGCCTTTGACTAAGGTCATGATCTTGGGGTCTGGGGATCGAGTTCTGCATTGGCTCCCTGCAAGGAGCCTGCTTCTCCCTCCGCCTATGTCCTTGCCTCTCTCTGTATGTCTTTCATGAATAAATAAATAAAATCTTTAAAAAAGAAAAGGAGACTGTGTTCTTACCCCCCATACTATCCTGCCCATCTTGTTTTGCCATTTGAGACAACATGGATGCACCTTGAGGGCATTATGCCCAGTGAAATAAGTCAGACAAAGAAATACACATATTATGTAATATTATGTAATCTCACATGTGGAATCTAAAAAAACAAAAAGGACTCAAAGATACAAACTAAGTGGCAACAGATGGAGGAGGCAGGAGTGGGGGTGAGGGTGAAATGGGTGGAGGATATCAAATGGTGCAAACTTCCAGTTATAAAATATATAAGCCCTGGGAGTATAACATACAGCATGGTGGCTATCACTGATAATACTGTGTTTTATATTTGAAAGTTGCTAGGAGAGCCAATCTTCAAAGATCTTATGAATAGGTTCCCATTATAAGAAAAAAAGTTTATAACCATGTATGCTGATAGATATTAGCTAGACTTACCATGCTGATCATTTTGCAACGTATCTATTGAATAATTATGTTGTAGACATGAAAATGATAAATTTTATATGGTAATTACAACTCCGTAAAAGAAATTCATGCTCCCAACTGGCAATGTTGCAGTGATATCCCCATCTGCGGAGCAGGTGGTATGAGAGGTGAGGAGGTATGAGAATAGACCCTGAAAATGTCGCAGGACACCTGGGAGGAGCTGAGGTTCCACTCGAGAATTGTAGTCATAAATCGAAAAAAGAGAGCTATCCATCTTGTAGGATGGTTTTCTCCAGCCATGTCCAGCAGCTTGGCTCAGGGGAGAGGTTAAAATTTGAGTTGGGGGCAATTAGGATGGCTGGAGGGTGAAGTGGGGGTGGTTAAGGATGTGTGCAAGGGAGGGAAGGTAAGGATGGAGTGTGGACTCTAAACTGGGCCAGGAAGGTAGTGGACACAGAAGCAGCAAAAAAGAAAATTGGCAGCGATGATTGGAGGACCCAGTGCATCAAAAAAGGAGTGTGTGAAGTGAGTGGGAAACATGGCAGGAGTTGACCTTGGCGACTGGAAATATCCTTGCATCTTAGTGGTGACCCTGAGGCCTGGCATTGTCTTGTCCACATTACCAGGGCTAGTTGAGGATAAGGAATAGACTCAGGACTAATGGAATCCTAGGAAGTTACTGGCCAATGTGGGGAACCCTAGCAGGTTAATTTTGACTCACTTCTACTAAGAACATGTCATAGAAACTAAAATAAGTTAAAGTAGAAATAAGAAATCTGAGTCACATCTCAGGACAAGAGCTTGGTACCATATGAGAATCCAAAGTGCATCCATAGCAGGGATCATGAAGTTAGAAGTGATTAGAAATTAAGGAGTATATAAGCAGCATGTGGTGTAGACACAACCATGTGTACACCTGTCATTACACAAAGGCCCAGAGAGAGTTTTCTGAATTTACGAGAGTCCCTGCTGGTTCCACATTCAGATGTCTCTGCCCTTGGATCCTCAAGGTAAACAGTATGCCTTCTGATAGCAGTAAGGTATCAATCTCCCATGGATGGTGAACAGTATGCTGGGCTACAGGATCCCAGGTCACTGTCCATTGGTCAAGGTCACACTGGGCTGTGTAGCTGGTAGGATAGTGATTCTTTCTGAGGGTTCACTTTAGAAACAGACCATCTTCTCCACTTCTCCCAAGTCAGTGTTTACAGAGGATTGAGAGAGTCAAGGTGATTTAGCAAAGGAAGGACAGTATTTAGGGGCACTGGGTTCTAGATCCAACTTTGCCACAAAGTAATCAGTTAGTGAATAATTTAACTTCAGCAGATCCAATCACTGCCACAGAATATTGGGGGACATTATGGTCTAGAACAGTATATTTCAAATATCCATGTGCCTTAAGAATGACCTGGCAAACTTGTTGAAGTATAGGTTCCTTGACCTGGCGACTCTGATTTCGTGTGTCCGGAATGGGACCCGTGCATTTCACTTCTAACCAGCTTGCAGGTGATGCAGATGCTACACCACACTTTGAGTAGCACTGGTTGAACTGTAATGATGGGAAGAAAAAGAGGAATCAGGAGCACAGTTGGCCAAAGGATACAAAACAAAGAGGAGAAGGCTGAAGAGGATGACCAGGGGAGTCCCCATTTCTTTGTGAAGTTGGGCTTGTGGGAAGGTAGAAACACTTCCCAAACTCAAGGTAAGGTCGGTTCACGAAGGCCTGGCAACCATATTGATGTTGGGACTGCCTCCTCCAGGCAGCAATTCCTGTGAGTAGAAGTGATGACAGGATAAAAACCATATTGCAGGAATATTATCATGGCAGGGGACAGGGTCACAGGAAAGACTGAAGCCATAACAAGGGAGACCAAAATAAAGATTATCGTTCACTGAGAAATCAGGGGTAGGGGTGGGATGAAGACCATAGAACAGAAGGAAAGCAAGGGAAGTAGGAAATTGATGTTCAATCTGAGAAATGATACAAAAGAACAATAGAATTGAAAGAAAATTAGCTGTACGGGCAGAAATGAGGAGATGAGCTTTCGAGACGCTGAGGCTTTTTGACCTTCCGGATCTTTTATCTTTGGGACAGGGGCAGAAAAAAATCACCAGAAGTAGATCTCCTTCTATGTCGGCGTGGAATGAAGTTTGATGGATTCTTACTTTGAGTGGAAGAATCAGAGACAAGCATCAAGAAGTTAATTTGCGAAACACTTCTGGTTTATCATCTAACATAATAGTTTTTTAAAGTAACACCCCATAAAATTACTCATTCTACAATTAGTCTGTTTGCTATGGAACATGGTTTTCTGACATGATTATCATATCTACAAACATGACGTATCCTTAGACATCACACTTGTAAAAGTCAGAGATAAACTTGTTTTGTTGTGAGTCAGGAACATACAGGAAGCGCTCAAGGATGACCTTGTCACTTTTGGTTCTCTTGGGTTTTGGAAGGTTCTGTTCTGGGTTTTACTACTTTGGTTTTGTTTTCTGAAGGTGGGATCTGTGAAGGGAGATTCCAAAGTGAATTAAGCATTGCAAAAAGTCGTTTAAAATGGGGTGGGGGTGGAAGACATCGAGGAAGCTAGACCCAAGCACATCTCCTGTTTCAATTTTTGAAACACTCCGGACCTTTGTCAGTTGTGATGGTCAACTATAAATCCACCATCTCCTGGAACACGTCCTCCTACTTTGGACTGAAATAGAGACAATGGAGCATCCATTAGCTAAATAGACAATTGTTTATTTGATGATCAGTTGATAGCTTCCAGAACCAATCATAATTCTTTCAGAACAAGTTATACAACCCTGTGGCTTTTGCCTTTATAAGTCTATACTCCCCACATGGAGTTCAGAGCATAGTTTCGATTATAGTCCACTCTGTCTCTGAGATTGCCAATCCCTGAGACCCCAAATAAACGTTTTTGGTTGCTGTGTAGGCTCCTCATCTTCTTGATGGACAGACCTGATGTGCATGGTAACTGGCACCAGTGCGGGTAGTGTCTGCTTTGTTTGCTCCCTTTCCTACACCCTTATTCTGACTAATGAGATAGCGAAGTCCGATGGGAAGAGCATTGGCTGGAAGTCCAGAAGACCTTGCTTGGGGGAGATTAATGACGTACCTAAGGTCCTCTCTTAATAAGGCTTCAGAAGCTCCCGGGTAGCTTCCAGAGCTGACAACCAATATGTTTGTAGACCTGTCACTGATGTCTTAGTGGATATTCCTTTCTAAACACATCCCCTTTCTCCAGAACACACCAACCTCAGCATGAACTATACAAGACTCCTTCCTGGGGAATGCCAAAGTCCTTCCCTTCCCCTCTCTCCCTTTCCTCCTCTCTCTACTCCCCACCATCTCCCTTTCCCCATCTATCCTGCAGCTCCCTTTTTCTCCCCTTCCCCTCCCACAACGTCTTCCCTCCCCTTCCCTTCTCTTATTTTCTTGTCTTCTCTTCCAGTCTTTTCTCTCTCCTTTCCCTCCATCTTTCCTCATCCCCATACCCCTCTTTCTCTCTCTCCCCCACCATACATACACTTTTAGGCTTTCTCTTGCTCTCTCCTTCTGCACAAGAAAAATAAATATTATTCATGTGCGTGCCTCCCCAAATCCTCCCGTATCTGAAGCTTTCCTTTCTAAATTTTTTATTTATCACAGAGAGAGAGAGAGAGAGAGAGGCAGAGACGTAGGCAGAGGGAGAAGCAGGCTCCATGCACCGGAAGCCCGACGTGGGATTCGATCCTGGGTCTCCAGGATCTCGCCCTGGGCCAAAGGCAGGTGCTAAACTGCTGTGCCACCCAGGGAAACCTGAAGCTTTCCTTTCTAAATCTGCCCCAAGTAGGTGAAATGCCAACATTTGAGATCCATTCCTTTGCATGAGGACACTCTACAGAAGCCCTTTATAAAAACACACGTCATCCTCCAAAGGGTGATGTCAAAATTAGCAACCGTGAATCCATCAGATATCCTTCAGTCATCTCACTGAGCGCCAACGACTGGGGGTCCAGATGAGAGAAGCAGTGACTCTGAACAGAGCTGGGCTCAGTAGGGTGGGTAGTACTGGACCCTGACCAGTCACGGCCACAAAGAACTCCTGTTTTCTCTTCTGGAGAGAGGAGACAAGTTCTAACCCCATCTGTTGTCCATTGTGTAACCCAAAGTCACCTTTTTCTGGGGTCTTTGCTTCTTTGATCGTAAAATACGATGTGGGAAATTGTTGCCATCAAGCTCCAGAAGGATGGCTTCCAGAATACTAGGCAGAGGAGAATAGAGCACGAGGGAAGGGAATAATGTAAGCAAATCTACTTCACAGCTTCTTCCAAGGCCAGCCACGTGGAAGTACCCTCCCAGAGGGTAAAGAGATGCAGTCCGGACATATGCCTAGGATTCCAATTTAACTGAGTAATGTCTCCTCCACTTTCAGAAGGATCATAATGTGGGTCAAATATTACTGCTCACCCATTTCTAGTGAATGTTCTCAAGGATAGAAGAGCAGGAACACTCCTGTCTCTCCCATGAAAGCACTTCACAATCATTTATTTATTTATTGTTCTGTTAGCTGAAGCCAATCCCATCCAGCCCACCTAGTTTGACTTCTATCACACCTACAGAGCACTTATGCAGAGAGTAGTGGCAGCCATTCATTATCCCAACTCAAGAATCCTAAAGGCATTCGTCCATCCGGAGCCTCACCTTAGAGAACTGACATTGACCTTTGGGCTGTTGGCCTCAGGGGACCACATATCCCAAAATATCTAAAGCAAAACAAGCATTACGCTTTGAGACCAATGTGGGTGGAATCGGCTTAGGACAAATAAGCTTAAAAAAGAGAGAGAAAGGTTTCTACATCAGGTATTAATGCAGAAAAGCCTGACAAATGTTTGGGGATTTCTTACCCGAGGCCCTTATGACCCATCTGCCATGATGACCATCACCCTCAAGGTGGCAGGTGGGGAGGCGCCACTTCCCTGTCCTGCAGTAGCAAAAGTTCTCCTGAGCCTTGTCATTGGTCCACACAGAGGCATCCCCTCACCCCCTTCCCACTCTTAAGAATGCTTTTCCCCAGTAGGACAATAATTTTCTCATCTCGGCTCTGCAAGACCTCCATTTTATGAGATCTTGGAGGCTCAAAGCAGCTATCTACCATCCAAAACAGCCAGCACGTTCATCCTCAGGACATGATCTCCAGCCCTTTTTCAAACAAGCATTATTACAATCATTTTATAAAATCCAGACAGAGAGAGCTCCCTAGTGTGTCTTTGTGGTGTAGGCCACACACAAGAACCTCGCCTTTCCTCCTCCCTACCCACTCCTGGAAGGAGCCAGGAGGACAAGAAACCCAGTGCCTGCAAGCCACAAGCCAAAGGGAAGGCAGTCAGGAGAGAGCCATAAAGGACAGGGGAAGGGCAGGGGTGGCTGAAATCATGGTCCTCAAAGCTCTGTCCACGTCTTGATCCTCAGAACTCATGAGTGTTTCCTTACTTGGCAAAATCACCTTTGCAGATATAAGTCAACTAAAGAGCCTGAGATGGGGTGATTTTTTTGCATTATCTAGGTGGGCCCTAAATGGGATCATATGTATCCTTGAAAGAGGGAAGTACAGAGATTGCAGACACACACACACACACACACACACACACACACACACACACACGTATGCATGTGGCACACATGTGGGCACATGAAGAGGGGATGGTAAAGTGACCACAGAGAGAGATCAGAATGATGGGGCCACAAGCCAAGGAACGCTGGCAACCAACCAGAAGCTGGAAGAGGCAAGGGACTAATCCTTCCTTAGTGCCTCTAGGGAGAGCACAGCCCTGCCAGTATCCTGATATTGACACAGTGGAACTGATTTTGGAATTCATCTTCTAGAACTCAGAGAATACATGTGCATTGGCCTTAAACCACCCAGTGTGTGGTGACTGGGTACAGCAACCGCAGGAGGCCAACATAGGTTGTCACTGCAGTTTCTGGGATACAGAGGGGTATGGGGGGTAGAGGACAGGTCAGCCAAGGGTTGAGGGGCTGGAATCCACTGCATCTTACAGGCACTGGCTCTGGGACCAAAATAGCAGTGAGTGCCACTCACTGGCTGCACGATGCTGGGCGTCCCAGAGCCTCAGCCCCCAACCTTTGACACCTTTGACAAGAAAGTAATAATGTCCCATTTCCAGCATTGTGGTGACGGATCCAAAAGTTAAAGTAGAAAAGAAAAATGTCTTACCTATAGCAGGTGCTCATTTGAAAAGTAATGACTATTGAAAAAGCGTGTTCCTGAAGCACCTGGATGAGTCAGGTTGTGATCCCGGGGTCCTGGGATCGAGTCCCACATTGGGCTCTGCACAGAGAGCCTGCTTCTCCTCCCTCTGCTGATGTGTCTGCCTTTCTCTCTCTCTCTGTCTCTCCTGAATAAATATATAAAATCTTTTTTTTTTAAAAAAAAGAAAAGATAAAAAATAAAGAGCGTGTTCTCTGATACCCACTTCTACAGGATCGGCTGTGACTCACCTGCAGTGAGTTCTCTGCTCCACACAAATACCCTGGATTCACCCATTGGGGAAACAGGGCCTGCCTTACCCATGTGCTGCCTCTGGGTAGAGAGAAGGGAACAGCCACTGCACTGAGACATGGGGAGGTACAGGAAATCAGAACAAGAGAGGCCACAAGACACACATGCGTAGCTGCTTGGGGATCCCAGAGATTTTGCAGGAGGGGCATTTTGCACCTTCCTGCTGTGGGGCAAGATGACACATCAGGGCCGGAAGACCTGAGGACCCCGCCAGGTGAGTACAGGAGCTACATTCTTATTAACGTCATGGCCTGAAGGCGAAGCCAAGCAGGCGTCCACACCCCAGGGTGCTGGATGATGTGTGGGGTGAGCGTCTTTGTTGGTGAGGTCACCGTGTTTGTTCTTGCCCGCTGGGCTGGAATAGCCAGAGCGCTCCGGGCACTAGCCTGCCTGCCTCCATCCAGTCCCCACCAGCCGCCAGCCTTTCCTCCCCCACTGGAAAGGGCCCCTGCTCACCCAACGGAGCCTGCCTCCTGGGCCCCTCTTGGAAATCCTCCCACTCTGCGCCAGTGCCCCTGTGTGACCTTGGCCTTGCAGGGGGGAGAACGTGAGATCAAAGGAATCAAAGCGCTCCTCTCCGCACTTCAATCAGGGAGAGAGGCAATTAAAATATGAATTAATCTAAGTGAGATGAAAATGCAGTTGTAGAACAAGAGCATCTCTATCACCTTGAACCTGCACTGAGCACAGTTTAGCTCCTGTGATTAAAGGCATTTTCATGCCATTAAAAGCCATCCCTTTTAATGTGGCAAACACTGTCAAACTTCCCTGCAGCCTTGGTGGAGACTGCCGTCTCCTCATTTCTGTCCCTTGATCTTTCCAGAGTACTGGGAGCTGGTGGGGAGGGGGCGGTGGTGGCTCTTAGGAGGGGACATGGAGGGCTTGGGGGATGATGAAAGTCCAGGATCCTGAGCTACATGGAAAGAGCCATCATCACCTGTGTCCCTTCTTAAACAGGTCTCTACAGAGCTGGGAAACCCCATTCCTGGCTCTCCTTGATCCCTTTGGCCCTTCGGGGTTCCCAACTGTCTCTTTGAAGGGAGGGATAGCTGTAGTATTTACTTCCAGAATTTTCCTTCTGCTTCTCTATTGCCTTAAGGATCCTTAAGGGTTGTCTTAAGGAGGAGCAAGGCTGTGACCCCAGAGGAGAGGATATATGTGAGGGAGTGACTGGCACATTGAGCCATTGGATCTTCCGGGCCAGCCATTCATGCCATGGCCTTGGATTTGCTTCATTCTGTTGACACCCTACATCCGACTTCGGCTTTTTCTCCAATTTCCAGCTGTATATTCTCTTCTTGCTTTCATCCATAGTATTTATCAGTCTCGGGGTTTGAAGCATGGAACTTAAACAAACTCATCCTGAATCCCCTTTTCCAAAGCAAACTGCCCTGCTCCATCCAGCCCTTGTGGATTGCTGGCCCATCCTGATCTGAATTTAAGAGGGTTTCTCTCTCTTCCCTTCTCTGACTCTCCTTAGGGACGAACTAGTGGAAATTAGAACCTACAGCAGTGCCTGCTGTAAGTTAAGTCGAGAAAGACCACCCATGGAGGTTGGGAGGTGCACTATAGGTGGGATAGTGGCCCGCGGGAGGTTGGTAGCCTGAATCTGATGGCTAATGCAGCTTCTTCTCTTGCTGTCTCTAGAAACCCCTGCTCAGGCCATGCAAGACACAGGTCCCGAGGACACCTCCGGTTTAGCAAACAAATCATCTCTTACTCCGAGGCCTGTAAAGAGATGCCCAGAGGCTTCATATTCATACACACTTAAAGTACAAAGGGCAGCACTCTGGTCTACACTTGCAAACAGTGTGAGGAGCCCCAACATTTTGAAATGTCCTCAGAGGGATCCCTGGGTGGTGCAGCGGTTTAGTGCCTGCCTTTGGCCCAGGGCGCGATCCTGGAGACCCGGGATCGAGTCCCATATCGGGCTCCCCGTGCATGGAGCCTACTTCTCCCTCTGCCTGTGTCTCTGTCTCTGTCTCTGTCTCTCTCTCTGTGACTATCATAAATAAATAAATAAAAATTAAAAAAAAAGTGAAATGTCCTCAGAGTTGGCCACAGCATTCTGATGTAGACCATGCAAGGCAAAACCCTTTTTTGTTTTGTCTCGGTCTCCCCAACATGCCAAGAAGCAGAAAGTGCCCTACCGGGCTGCCGTGTCACACTTCTTTGGGCCTGCCCCTCTGTAGGCTGCTACTCTTTCGAATTCATTCCCTGTCCATGTGTTTCACTGTAGACAATATCACAGGCAGCCTGAAGGGTCTTTATACTTCTCTGAGTTAAAACCCAAAGCCCCAGAAAACCCCCGAGCAGCCAACCAGCTTCTTGTTTCCACCCCAGACCCACCCTGCCTGGCCCCTTGGGTCTTCAGGGGGAGACAAGTCTTCTAGGTAGAAGGCAGTGCCAGCCGCCAAGAGAGGTCTACGAAGGACCCTCCTCTTTCATCTGGAGGCTTAAGTAGAGTCTCCAAAATTCTTGAAGTTCCAACTCGAGGAAGGAGGAGAGTGTGGGGCTCCTCGGTGTCCATTCTAATCTGTGTGCCCATGTTCCCACCTGCCCCCCAGTGCTACAGTATCTTAGCAGGTGCAGGGGGCAGAGGTGCCTTCCTAGGTGCTCTGCTTCCCTGCTGCTGGGTTAGAAACCCTAATTCTGCCAACCTCCAGTTTTGCTTTCCACTTAGTGTCTTCGAAGGCCACCACATGTAATCATGATTAATGAGCTTCACTGTGATCCCAACTTCATTAGTTGCAGTAGCTATGTGTCCTTAGCTGGACGATAACAGTGCTGCCTACCTCGAAGGATTTTTTTTCTGCAAATTAAATGAGACAATATATGTAATATGCATATGTATATTATGTAATATACATAAATGTGAGCTATAATTGCTGTTATTGTATTATTGTTACACTCACTGCTACTTTGACCATGACCAGGTCCTCCTCTTGGTAACTGATTTCTTTTATCAGTGTGGGGTCCTATCTCTTTTGGTTTGGGCTCCCAAGCAGAGTGCCACCCACCCGTTCACCCCTGCAAATGACCCCACCTGCCCCTATTTGGTCTACATGTCACTACTGGTCTCTCTGTCACTGGCCTGGACGCTGCTGCTCACAAACATTATAGCACCTACCTAGTGGTCAGCTGGCTCGAGTAGCGCAATCTTGCGTATTTCTCATCCATTGGCTTTGTGTTTCGGTCCTCTCAGCCCTTCATGACCTGTCAGACTCAGCCTTGGGAAATCACTGCATGAGGAGCCCTGCTTCTTTCTTTAGGACACTAAACTCTGGGAGAGTAGATACTCTGCCTCTGAGATTGGGACCAGAGCTTTAGTTCCCACAGGTTGGGTGGCCTTCTACCCATGTCATAGAAGGGTAGTGGACACAGAAGGACCTGGAATGGAGAACACTATCCTCTCTTTTCTCTAGCTATGAATAGAAAGCCGAAACCTGATCAGTGGCTAGCTTGGAAGGATCTGGCATTCTAGAAGCAGCAAGTGAAATGTGCTAACATCACTGCAGTTGATAACTTGCTTATCATTCATCAGGAAACCAAACCTAATCTACATGGATTTCCTGCAACATGAGATTCCAGCCACTGCACCCCACGTGTGCATGTGTGTGTGGATGTGTGTAGACACACGCGTGCACACGTGGGCTATCCGAAAAGGAGGACACTCCCATCATCAGTGAGATAGATTGGGGGCCAGAATTGATTTTCCATAGACAAATGCTTTACATTTTGGTAAACCCTTTGTAGCATCTTAGTCAAATTAAACCAAGCCCTCTGAAGTCAGATTTATAGTCCATAGGATTCCACTTAACTGAGACAAGCAATCCAATTTAAGGGCAATTTAAAGAGTATTTCATTTGGAGACAGAACCAATCCTTGTCAAGGCCCTGGAGGTAGCAAGAAATCTTCCTCCTCTCATTTGCTTAGAAGCAAGTGCTGTCCAGGCCATGGGGGCCGAGCAACCCCTGGAGCGCAGTGAGTAGCTCAGTGTAGTAGATTTTATGCCTCATGTTCACTGAAGAGGAAGTGATCAAAAAGAGGGGATAGGAAAGAAGCCAGGGCCTACCTCCAGCACTCAGAGCCCTCTAACATAGGAAGGGGTGTTCAGTCCAAGTACACAGATCACTGTGAGACACTTCCCCACCCCAGGCTGCAGCTCCTATCAGAGCACAAGACTCAGGATCTGAGCACTGGCTGGATTGCCATCCCCATTTGTCCCCTGGAATGGCACCCGTGAGCAAGGCGCAACCTGTGCAACTGTGCATGGCAGCCCTGGGCAAATGACATCAGGAAATTTACATGCACATGTTACTTTCCTTAATGCTCACCACGCTAGGAGGTTTTAATTACGGTCCCCATTTTACAAATACAGATAGCTGGGAGAGAGTAAGCACGATGTTCATACAAATGTAGACTCAGCTGGGATTCTCATCTAGGACTTTGTGATTCTAAATTCCAATCTTTCTCTCCTAATTCACCATGGACTGGGAGTTCAACCACAGGGCTTTTGAAATCTTTTTCCAGGGAAAAAGGAAAGACTGGAAGGTCTGAGACTCAAATCTTTGGAGGTGCTTTTGAAAAGAGGAAGCAGATATTGTCAGGTTGGCCATCTGGCTTCTGCTACAAGGCTCCTAGTTAGTCATGAGGAACTCAGCTTTGCTGTCTACAAAGTTCTGCCTTACGTAGAGCTTAAACCTCCCTCCCCATGACCCAGACAAATGACAAGATTAGTGCCCATGGATTGCAAGTCCATTTTCCAGAACTCATGGCAAAGCTGAACAGAGAGAGAGAACTGGGACAGCCACTGCTTCCCCTCTCTGTCTTGGTTCTGCTCTGGAAAAATACAGCAAAAGCCCTTTTCTTCCCCATCCTACTGGGTGTGAGCATCAGAGATGAAACAAGTGCATGACCACACTTGCAACTAAAATGAGGAAATTAAGAAAATATACTGAGCTTTTAGTTTTATAAGTTTCTCTTATCCATTGTCATATATATACAACAGTATATTGTTAACATGTTTACATGCAAGTTTTAACACATTGAGTTTTCAATATATTAATTTTTAAGCAAATTTATTTCATTTCAAGAAATTTTATGCTGAGATTAAAATTCTTTTGGGGCATCTGGGTGGCTCCTTGGTTGAGCGTCTACCTTTAGCTCAAGATGTGATCCCAGGGTTTGGGATACAGTCCTGCACTGGGGTCCCCGCAGGGAGCCTGCTTCTCTCTGCCTGTGTCTGTGCTTCTCAGGAATAAATAAATAAGTAATCTTAAAAAAAAAAAAACTCTTTTACTGTGTTGTTTTTAAAATCCCTTTATTAAAGTAGGTAATTGATAGCTGTGTGTATGTGTGGTTTTATTTTAGCTTATTTGTGTTTTGTAAATCCTGTACTTTGAAGAAAGTTATAGTTGTCAAGTTTTTGTCAGTATCAAAAACGTGTGTATGTGTGTATGTGTGTGCTTTACACTTACAGGCCTATGATTCTAACATCATAGGAATCATTGTCTTTGACGTACAGAATTAACATTTACTGACTGCCAGCCCTATTATTTTAATACATCACTTAATTCTACTCCAGAAACCAATATTGCATTGTTAGGTTCACTAACTAAAATTTAAATTAAAAAAATAAATTAAAAAAAATATTCACAACAGCCCTGCAAGATTAGCATCTCTGATTCAAGATAATGCCATTTCTCAAAGAATTTGTGCATCTTTTTTTAAAAAAATATTTTATTTATTTATTTAATAGAGAAAGAGAGCAGAAGCACAGACAGTGGGAGAGTGAGAAGCAGGCTCCTGAGCAAGAAGCCCAATGTGGGGCTCGATCCCAGGATCCTGAGATCATGACTTGAGCTGAAGGCAGATTCTTAACCCACTGAACCACCCAGGAGCCCCAAATTTGTGCATCTTGTCCAATCTCTCATAGTTATGGAGCTGAAAATCTGAACGCAGGCCCGCATGGTCCCCAAACACCAGCCTCTTTCATTTGTTCGTTTTGTTGTTTTTCACTTGACCACAACCTTAATACCTTCCTTTATTCCTGTAGTTCCACAGTGGGGTACTCAGAGGAAATTTGCTGGCATCGAATATAATCAGTAAATTTTCATTAATGCTTTCCCTGGGTGTCCGCGATATTAAATATATATGGCTGTAGAAAACATATCTGACCCAGTCGGACAGATGTTTTTGGAGTCTGTAATTCAATGCAACCGAAAAAGAGTTACTGGCAAATTAAAATCCCCTTCCATAGGCTTCTTGGTTTGCTTAGATCAGTGATTCTTAAAAATGTTCAGGTCCACTGGAAATTAGACAATTTGCCCACAAAGACAGGCATTTTGTCTTGTTTTATTCACTGCTATCCTTGCTATACCAAGACCATAGTATAAACACTCAACAAATAGCTGTTGAACGAATGAATGAAAATAGACTCATTTGAGTATCTGATAAAAGCTATGGACTACCTTCCCAGAAAATTGTACAGAGGCCCATGGGCAACACAACACCATGCGTGGCGTTCAGGTTCAGTGACCCCTCAAAGCCTCTCCATGAGACACAAAAGCTTTAGACTATACTCTCATGACGAAATAGCTCTTGATATTTTCTATGATGGAGAGGAGGATGGCCTGTGAGCTCTGGACTCTTTCTTCTATGCTGATGGGCACCTGAGTGGTGTGAGGCCATCCACGCTTTGGATCACTCCTTCTAGACCTATTTGATCTGAACATCCTGGGCCCTTCTGAATCTAGAGTAAGAAGAGGAATAATAGCCACCACTCAATGAGATTTTATAATTTGCCAGGCACTGTGAGATGCATTTTACATATGATTGATCTGATAATCCTCCTGTCAACCTTACCAAGTAGATCTTGTTAACCCCATTGTTCATTGTTTAAATTTTTATTTTACCTTTCAATTTATTATTTATTTATTTTACCTTTTGAGGTATATTGACATACTACAGTAGTTTCAAATGTACACCATAATGAGTTAATATTTGTATGCACTGTAAAATGATCACCACAATAAGTATACTTAACACATCACTGTGTTGCAAAAAGTTGCAAAAAGGTTTTTTGTTTTTCATTTTTCTTGTGATGAGGACTTTTAAGATATGCTCTCAGCAGGGTTCCTGGGTGGCACAGTCCATTAAGTGTGGACTCTTGGTTTCAGCTCAGGTCATGGTCCAGCGTCATGAAATCCAGCCCCATGTCTGCAGTCAGCTGGGAATCTGCTTAAGAGTCTCTGACCCTCCTTTCCACCCCCTGCTCACACGTGCTCTCTCTCTCTCTCAAATAAATAAATCTTAAAAAATATATATACCTGCAGCAACTTTTAAACACGTAATACCATTATTATTATCCATATTCACTGTGCTATACATGATATCCCCATGACTTATTTTATAAATGGATGTTTGTACTTTTAGACTCTCTTCACCCATTTTGCCCTCCCCATCCCCAACAAACCACCAATCTATTCTCTGTTTTTTCCCATTTGTTTTATTTTCTTAGATTTCACATATAATTTACATCACACAGTATTTGTTTCTCTGTCTTATTTCACTTAGCATAATGCCCTCAAAGTCGATCCATGTAGTCTCAAACAGCAGAATTTCACTCTTTTTTAAGGCTGAATAATATTCCTGTGTGTATTTGTGTGTGATCATATTTTCTTTATCCTTTCATCCTTCAATGGACACTTAGATTGTTACTTCCATGACTTGGCTATTGTGAATAATGCTGCAGTGAACATGGGAGTGTAGCTATCTTTTCAAGTTAGTGTTTTCATCTTCTTCAGATAAATACCCAAAGGTGAGGGACACCTGGGTGGCTCAGTGGTTGAGTGTTTGCCTTTGTCTCGGGGTGTGATCCTGGGGTTCTGGGATCTAGTCCCTTATCGGGCTCCCCATAGGGAGCCTGCTTCTCCCTCTGCCTGTGTCTCTGCCTCTCTCTCTCTCTCTCTCTCTCTCTCTCTCTGTATGTGTCTCTCATGAATAAATAAATAATATCTTTTAAAAATAAACAAATAAATACCCAGAGGTGGAAATGCCGGATCATAGGTAATTCTAGTTTTAAATTTTTGAGGAACCCACATACTGTTTTCCATGGCAGCTGTACCAATTTATTCCTCATAAAAGTGTACAAGGCTTCCCTTTTCTCCACATCCTTGCCAAGAGTTGTTATTTATCTCTGCTCTTCAGATGGAGAAACTGAGGCCCAGAGAGTTTAAGGTTAAGAAATCTGGTGAAGACCACACAGCTAGAAAATGCTGGCAAAAGATTTAGGCCCTTGCCTACCCAATCCCCAGCCTTTGTTTTTCCTGGCATGCCTGATGACCTTGGTGCTTGCAAGCTGTCCAGAAACTGGAAAAGCTCTAGGTCATCAAGTCTAGGAGGTGGAGAGTACAGATGTGCTCCCTGACTAGACATACAAGTCAAATAAGCAGATAATTGAAAAAACCAAGCAAGCAAATGAGCTGTTTTAAGGTACAGAATTTGGACCTTAAAGGTGTTACTTTTCTATTTTTTGAATTTTTTATCTCTCCTTTTTTTTTTTTTTTTTTTCAGAGAGACAGAGAGCATGAGTGAGGTACGGAGAGGCAGAGGGGAGGGAGAGAGAGAATCGTAAGCAGGCTCACTGGGCTCCATCTCATGGCCCTGAGATCATGACCTGAGCTGAAATTAGAGAGTCGGACACTTAACTGACTGAACTGCCCAAGGTGCCCCTGTTGCTTGGATTTTAAATGTATTTTCACTTGTGCTTTTCTTAAAAGTCCTATATAAAAATTGTAGTTTTAGCTGTGCTCATAAGAACAAAAGAAAGGCACTACCATCATTTAGGAGGAAGGTGGCCATGGGACAAGTGAGGCCAGTGCAATAAGATTTAATCTCCCACAGTTCTGGCTTTTCAGGATGTGTCAAAAATCCAAAGTATGTTGTTTGAAGAGATGCAGTACATTCAGACTCCATGGCCAAGGGGCTCCAACTCAATGGGTGGGGCAAGAGTCAAACTGAGGAGCCTTGTTCCCTATTTGAGCACCTGGGTTCTATATCCTCATTCCTGGGGAGGGAGATGGCCAAAAGCAAGTAAGGTATCAGGGCCCCCATAAAGATGGCTGGGAACAAGACTACAGTTCCATTCTCAATCAGATCTAATATGGAAATCAGATGACATGATTGGGGCACACATATTGAGGGCTATGGATGGATGCAGCTTCATAGGCTCTCAGCTCCCCAACCAAGTTATGCTAGATACACTAATACACTAACAAAGATGGTAAGACCACTCCTGTTATTGAGACCTGCTTCCTAAGGTGCAACATGTCCTAGTCTGGGCTGGTCAAGAATTGGGCAGAGCTAGGAATTCAGGTTCTGGGCCCCAGGAACTTCCTCTGAGGCAAAGCCTAGGCTAGCAAGGATAAGTAGGTGCACCTGCCTATCAGATCCTTTGTTCTGCACAACCCCGGAGCACTGTTCCTACTGGATTCCATCTGTACCTGAGGCAAGAAAGGGAGATTATTGGAAGATGACAAGAAAGAAGGCTAAAAGGCAAGAGCATTTCACTGGAACATATTTGATAGTCAGACCTTGAAAATCCAGAGCCAGTTGTTTCCATGGCTTGGCAAAATAGTGAAAGTTGAAGAACACCAGGGTCCAATGTGTTTTGTGAACTGGGGTCTCCCGACAGCCATTTTTACAGTTAAGAAGAAGAGTTCCACAGAGATACAAAGGGAGTCCCAAAATAAGATTTGGGTTCAAATTTGACTTGATAGATTGCAGACTTCTAAAGTTTTCATTTTTATTATGAAAGATTTCAAACACATACAAAACCACAGGGCCAACAGTTCAGTGAAGCACCATGTTGTCTCAGGAACCAATAGATTTCTGTCAATCTTGTTTCGTCACCCTACTATATTTTTATTGCAATTTTTAAGAATTTTTTTTCTTGATGCCTTCAAATGCATCCCACAGAAGACATCCCAATAGGGACAAGTTGACTCATGTTTAACACAGCCATCATCTTTTTATAGTAGAAAGAGCAAGGAATTTGTGGACAATATAATCTGATCCTTTATTTTCAAGAGAGTGCAAATTTGAGTCATACACATGCAAAGGAGAGAAGGGTCACCACCGGCACACCAAGTAGACTTGAAAAAGTCTTTCTTTCAATCTGGCAATGCGGGTTTCCTGGGATGTGTTGAATCAAGCTGTATTCCCCAAAGTACTTGGGTCTTTTATATTAGTTTCACTAGGGTAGTTCTGGTTCATACTTGTAGCAGAGCTTGGTAAATGAGAGGCCACCTGAGAAGCAATTAAACTAAACCAGGAAATCTTTCCTGTTCATTTCATCTTGTCCTTAAATAGTTTACACATCAATTGAACTGGGAAGAGCTCATGGTGCTTTATGGTGATTACTCCAGTAGGGGTCAGCGCCTAATGAGTTGGGTACTTATCTGTGACCCCGACAAGATGACTGTAAATGAACAGATAAGAGGACCACTGGGACTCATTCTCAAAGCTGCCCATGGAATGAAGATAACAGAAGCTGATGGAATTAGGTAGACTGAAAAGCAGAGCTGGTGAAGTTAGGTAGTTTGAAACACCTAGGGTATTTTAGTTAGAAAAATAAGGTGCTTGATTTACTCTTGACAAATTACGAGATACCTATTTGACACATTCTTGCTTTTGGTACCACACCTTCCTTGTCTTTCTTCACAGTACCTGGTAAACTTGTGGTTCCTGTCAAGTGATTCTATGGAGGTGGGTATCTTTACTCATTACAGAAGATGTGTGTTAATTTAATGGAACTGACTGCATGTACCATCACAGCAGCTGACTGAAAAGGGGAAAACAAAACAAAATCTTAGTGGGGCACTGTGTGGCTCAGTCAGTTAGGCATCCGACTCTTGGTTCCCACTCAGGTCTTGATCTCAGGATTGTGAGATGGAGCCCCACATTAGGCTCTGTGCTCAGTGCAGTCTGCCTGAGATTCTCTTTATTCCTCTCCCTCACCTCCTCCACCTTGGCTCACTCATGTGCTGTCTCTAAAAATCTTAGTACAAGTGTGTTTACAGAGTAAATGATAAAATTGTAGCAACACACTGTATGAGATAATCAAAATTCTCGATAATTGGCAAAATAGACACACAATCTCTTCCCCCCCCCCCATTTATTAGCTATATTATCCAGGTCATTTGGATTTTTTTTCCTGTGAGATGTTAGTATAACAACCAAACAAATCTCAGTGGTTTGCAGCAGCAAATATTTGTTTCAAGTTTATGGGTTGAAGTTTTGCTGTGGCTTGGCTGATCTTAGCTGGGCTACATTACATCCAGGTTTGCTCCCTGTATTTTCATCCCAACATCTAAGCTTAAGGAGCAACAGCTTCCTGGGGCCTATTTTTTTCATTACAGAAGGCAGATGTTCAATAGGGCTGGTGGAAATTTGATAACTTCTTCAACCCTCAGCTAGTTATCAAAGTAAATTGCATGGTCAAGTTTAAAGACGAGTATCGATGTACACACTCTATGGACTCCAGTGGAAGCTACTACAAAGTCATAGGCCAAGAGGCATGGAAACAGAAATTCCCTTCTGAGAATGAGGAGTTGGGAACACTAATTCAACCTCCCACAACCACCATAAAAACAGCCGATTTCTGCCAAAATTGGCAGAAATCTGTGTTGGTGTCTCGACACAACTTAATCTATCTGCTCACTTGTGGCCATTTTGGTAAGACAGAGTGCTCTCCAGGTCTGGGTAGCCTTATCCTCTGGCTCCTTTGACAATGGCACCAATGATTCTATTTACGTGCCATCAGCATGGAAGGAGGATGGGATTCTCCTCCTCTGCAACAAAGCATCAATTAGGGCTCTCACAGAGAGAAATAAGTCAGGTAGCAAGCACACAAGAGTCACAAAAGCAGCACTACTCAGGCTAAAGTACATTATTTAATAGAAAGGGTGTTATTTTCATTGAAAAGTTTGAGAATGCAAGGGCTGGACTCCAGTGGCAGTTAATTTTCAAGATAATATTTGCCTCTTCCTGGGTGACTAGAGAGAAGCCAGCAAGTTCTACAGGCTTGACACCAGGGCCAGAGCCATTTCATCTCATGCTTCATTAACTGGTGCCCAGTCAGAGAGAAGGCGTGAAGCAGGTGGACTGTGGGGATGGGCTGGAGTGACAACTTGTATGCTCGTCTGCTCACCCCAGGTGGCTCATCTTGCCTGAGACGCAGCTCACACACCCAGGTGCCTTCAGCTGCCAGAGCTATAAGAAGACTGAATGGTGCTGGCTGGACATCAGGAAAACTACTGCAGAGGCATGAGGATTGTTGGCCATTGACACTCAGCCTTGGTGTCAGGGTGACGGTACAATGTGGGGTAGACTGAGATCTCATGGAAGGCACAGGCCAGTCCAGAAGACAAGCCTTTCATTAACTAGTTTCAGCTACCTGCCAAGTGAAAATCTGAAGCCTCTGTTGCCAGATATTAGAAATTTCCAGGAGAAGCCAGAAATCTAGATGAAATCTAATTTTTTAAATGTTGACAAGGATAATAAATTTAAAAGAAAGGAAGAGAAGAGAAGAAACAAGAAAGAAAGAAAGAAAGAAAGAAAGAAAGAAAGAAAGAAAGAAAGAAAGAAGAAAGAGGGGGGAGGCAGAGAGGAAATCACTTGGCAGTCAAAAAAACGTCCTTCACAAGCCAAGGACAGCCAGGATGGCCAGTCTGTGACTTCAATGTATGAGGTGACACCTGTACCCCTTTGAGAGCTGGAAATAGGGAGACACTGAGGAGGGAACCATACAGCGACTCCCAGCTTCTCCTGAGTCAGACCATCACCCTGTATCCTCATTATTTAGTAAGAAGTGACATGAATCCCATAAATAGCAAACCCGAATTCAAACATAAATACACAAATGCATTTGAAAAGAAAAGCATCCATGATTAAGTAACTATCCACCCTTTGAATTACCCACATTACTCCTCCCGGGAACGGGGAGAACAGAATTTAAAATCAGTATTTAATTTCGGATCCACTAGCACCGTGAGAAGAATGAGCATGAGTTTATGGAGTGTCTAGTGTGGGTCCACACGGCGCTAGGCACTGCGTGGACTATAGGGCAAGGGCAGGCTCTTCACGTCCCGTTGGGACCCCAGTATAAAGAACCATGGGGACAGCTAGCCTTGGCTCCATTCACATTGTCCCCTCCTAGGCTGTGTGCTTCAAACAGGGACATCATTTCCTAAGCCTGCCCTTCCTTACAGCAAGCTGAGGAGTTCTTAAACATGTAGAATGAATTCATGATAGATCACTACAAGCCCTAGGTTCATACCTGATACAACACTGATGAGAAGTTTGTAACATCTCTGTGCCTCAGTTTCTCATCTACATAGAGGAAGAAAAATAGTTTCTGGACCAGAAAATTGATAGAAGAGGGTGCCTGGGTGGCTCAGTTGGTGAAGCATCTGCCTTTGGCTCAGGTCATGATTCCAGGGTCCTGGGATTGAACCCCACATCTAGCTCCCTGCTCAGTAGAGAACCTGCTTCTCCCTCTGCCCCTCTGCCCCCATTCATGCTCTCTCTCTTTCAAAAAAAAAATAAAACATTAAAAAAGGAAAGATGATATAAGAAGCAAATGAGATAATGTGCCTACAGTACTTAGAATGTAGCTCAACATCTAGTACTACTCAATATGTATGTATATTGAGTAGCTTAAATATATATAAACATAGTAGCTACTTTTTCGATACTTATTACTATTATTATGTAGACTCATTACAGGAGGAAAAATAGATCAACACTGTAATGGTCTTTCACATCCCAAATAAGATGTTTTTCATCAACAGAATGCTCTTTATAATCCCAGGACCTGGCTGGACCTTTGGCTCACACCTTTCCTGTGGGTGGAAGTAGTAATTAAGTGCTTTGGTTTATAAGAGAGAAAATGAGACCTCCTTCTCTCTGGCTCTGCCCTGTGCGGATGGAGGTGGTCACCGTAGAAGCATAGGAATTACTGTGAGCTCAAAGGAGCGGAAGCCGCATGTATGCTGTCTTCTCCCACACCCAGAGGACCAGACCTACGGAAGATGTTCTCTGCGTCCATCCAGACAAGCGCACACACACACAAGATGAATGGACTAAGCAAAGGTAGGAGCCAAGAGCGGGCAGAAAAGCAGCCTGGCCTCCCCATATTCCAGCGACCTCCCGCCCCTGTTCTTCTGGAGGCCGGTTCTACACTGGAATTGCAGAAGGTAGGACCCTTGGATGCTCAGTGCATACAGACCCTTGGGAGGAGGAAGAGGAGTTGGTCCGGGGAAAAGGGCAGTCAAGGAACGAAGAAGAAAAAGAGCTCCGTGATTGTGCGACAGCCTCACTTCTCGGCTCGGAAATTGCGATCTTTGGGAAGGCTGGGCTCCTCACGTCATCAGCCACGTGTCTCAGGGGAAAAGGCTCAATTTCACTTGGTCCTCAGTTTCCCCATTGACAACAATCCCATTTAATTGTCTGAAAGGTGCTTGGAGATTCTTGCAAAGAGTGGCACTCCATAAAAACAAATGATTCTTATTATCCTGTGGGCTCTGCGCTCCCGGCATCCAGGCAGCTAGTGCAGTCAGTGTCTCGATGTCTGGGATGGATGTGGCCTGGGAGAGCAGTTAAGGAGGAGAGCGCAGGGGAGGCATGCAGGCTGCTAGGGCACCGAGCAGAATGGCAGTTTTCTGGTGCTTGCTTAATCGAGAGCCCCTCCTGCTCCTGCTCGGGAGGAAACGCTGGCAAAAAGCTTTGTGTAATACGAACAGAGTCTGCAGAACAGTGAGGGGAGCTATGACACAGGCCTAAGTGGGGCTCAGTCTGGGGGAGGGTTCAGCGGAGACACGGGGATGCCATCTGCTACCTCCCTTCCATTACCTGGATGAGAAAGGGCTCCCCATGGTGCACAGCCTGTTCTGGAAGGAAAAGTCTGAGAAACAGCTGTGCTCCACCCTCCTCGGGCAGCTGGTCAGCTCCTTTCCCTGGGCCCCCTGGGAACTGTGTAAACTGCCCTGCAAGGGGATGGACCCAGGCATGTGGAGGGGTCAGGGGAGGTGGGCTGCCGAGTTGCTAAAGCCTCGGAGAGTCTAACTCCAGAATGCATCTGGGTCAGTGGACAGAAAATGAACAGGAATAAGAGAGGGGATTGCAAACACAGGCAAACACGTGCACACGCACTCCAGGACGCGTGTCTACGCAAACAGGAACACGTGCATGCACCCACACTGGGAATGCATCTGCATGCAGAGTTGCAGAAGGTTATGGACAAGAAAGGGAGAGAGGAGTTACAGAGCCGTTGAAGTATTTGCAAGGTATTTTGTTCAGCCTAAAAAATTTCAGGAACCAAAAATTGTGTTTAAGTTAAACAGACATTTTTAAAATAGCGCCCTCGACCAATGCACTTTGCACATAGTTGAAACTCTATGTTTTTAGAGGGCAGAGAAGGGCAGAGGGAGAGGGAGAGAGAGAATCTTAAGCAGGCTCCACACCCAGTGCAGAGCCCAACGCAGGGCTGATCTCACGTACCTGAGATCACGACCTGAGCCTAAAATGGAAGTTGGACGGTTAATGGACTGAACGACCCAGGCCCCCTGACACTCTGTTTATTGTACGGATAAATGGGGTAAGGAAGAAAGAAAAGAGAGGGGTGGGGGAAGTCTGGCTGATTTCAAAGCAGAAAAGATTCTAGATGATATAAGGACAGTCATGACAGTCAAACTGCTCTTCTTTCATCTTGACTAGCCACAAAGGTAAGTCCCATCTATAGAAATATTAAAAAACAAAAATTATTTAAGAGGGAGAAGTGTGACTTTGGGTCTGGGATGGCTTGGATGCAGTATTCTCTCTTGCTCTATTCTAGAATGCTCTCTTTCTTTTGGGGGGGTGGGGGTGGGGTAGCAGAGTTAGAACCTTTCTTCTTGGCCTTGGCTTCAAGATGTGGCCAAGAAACCAGCTCCTGTGAGGAGGTCACAGCAGAGGGAGGAAGCTGGACCGTGGAAGGTAAAGGACCCACAGAAGGAGACTGAACAGGAACCAGAACTCTGGAACCAGCGCACAGACACCTGCCCCAGAGCTCCAGACTGTTTTTATGCCTCTATTATTTTTCTTTGTTTCTCTTTTGCCTTTCTTTGCTGTTTCGTTAGGTTCTTTTTAACATCTCTGGCCATCTCGGCTGCACTAAGGAAAACCAGGGAACATTATTGGCATCCACACAAACACACATACACACATCAATGGATTGGAAAGGATGTAGTTCACTCGATGGGGCCGGGGTGGGGGCGGGGGGAGGGATGTGTGGGGGAAGAACTGGGAATCCAGACAGAGCCCCTCCACCTGCAGAGGGAGAAACTTCAGGAAACAGTAATTTGGACAGCTGTGGTTTCCTTCCTTGAGCATTTCCTTCGCCCTAAACAAAGCCTTAAGATTCTGACTTTCCTTTAAATCAGGGTGGCAGTGCTTGGATAAGGAGTCCCAGAAAATAAGAGGGCGTTGGCAAGGAGCTGCAAGGAAACACAAGGCTAGAAAAATAAAATCAACCTCAAAGAGTTGGTGCCACCTGTAGCCCAGCCCACGAGCACCAGCGGCGGAGATGCAGATACAACCAGAAGACGCGCTCCCTCTGACAGCCACAAAGCAGAGGCGACAGTCAGGATGGGGCCCACATGGCCTGTGCCCTTTTGGCAAACATCTCGTGGGAATAACAAGCACAGGAAAAACTGGACAATTATTTTCCAGGAGATGAGGAGTCGAGTCTCTGCCAGCACTGTCCTGGTCCCCGAGCGCCACCCATCCCCATAGCAACCACCACTTGGGGAGAACACTGCCTTCGAGTTAACTATCCCAGGAAGATAGTTAGGCAGAGCTATCAACTCTGCACGGGCAGAATGAGCACAGAAGACGAGCCACCGACCTCGCCAGGGTTTCGGGAGGTTGCAGAAATTGGTTCTGTGGTTAGTGCATCAAGGCAGCTGTCAGCACCAATGTGGAACTTCACCTGGGTGACTCTCTGCTGAGTTCCTGCAGGTCCTGTGCCCCGTGAACCCAGGTCCTCGTCCTGGCAATCTGACGGTGATGACAATCATGATAGCAACAGTGACAAGGATGATGGTAAAAGTGGCAGCGATCGTAACAGACACTAACTGCTGAGTCTTCACAAGTGTTTTCTTATTTTGCCTCACACAAGCCCTCCAAAGCCCATGCTATTCTTGTCTTCCTTTACTGATGAGGGAAGAATGGAAGCCCAGAGAGGTTAAGCAGCCTGACCGGAGTCACAAAGCCAGAAAAAAGGACCTGATATATGAACCCAGCTCTGGGTAACACCAAAGTCACTTTTTTTTTTTTTTTCCAGAAGCAAGGATGCTTAAGAAATCAGATTCTGCAACAGACTACCCCAGTTCAATGCTGGCTCAACCCTTCCCAGCTTGGGCAAATCGCTTGATCCATCTGTGCCCAAGTGTCATCATCTGTAAAATAAGAGCAACAATCTCCGCTCCCTCCTGGGACTTTCCGTGAGCATTTAAAGAGTTAATATATGGAAAGCAGGACGTGGCAAGCTCTCACCTGCTTATAAATGACCTGGGGATCTTGTTAAAATGCACTTTCCATTTGTTAGGTCTGAGGTGGGGCCTGAGGCTCTGCATTTCTGGAGAGCTCCCAGGTGCCATCAGTGGCAGACCACATGTCCCAGCCAGCAAAGCTGTCAGGCACTTGGACTGGGTCGTGATAATCAAAAACGAAGTGTTGACTGTTAATGTTACTATTTTAGCCTCCCCAGCCAGGCCACGTGACTTGTTCTGAGGGTTGTATCCCAGAGCACCCCAAGCCCCTTGGAAGTGTTGGCTCATTCTTCGTATGCAAACATACAGACCGAACAGCCACACAGTTGCAGTCAGCATGGGCAGGCTCCTCCTGTAAACAGCCTTCATCTTCAGTTACCTCCATGAATTACTTAACCACGCACATGAAGGCTGACCTGTTGGAACCTTCACGAAAATGCTTTGGCCCCCCAAAAGAAACCAAGGGGACATGTCTGCTTTCTGTTCCTCCTGACCTAGGCAGGGGGGCAGAGGGGGGGAACAGGGTGACTGCGCCCACAGTGGGCACAGGGACGTGAGTGGGCAGCAAGACATAATGCACAGGTGTCCCTCTAAGTAAACTGGGGTGGCTGCCGGCAAGCTGCCCCCACCAGGTGGCCACTTCCCAGTCGTCTCTGCTGCAGCATGGATATACACTTACCCAGGGCGCTCTTTGGCCTTCCTTGGGCCATGTTATTTCCCATAGACTAAAGGTTCTAGAGGCAGAGGGGATAACCCACTGGGAATCTATGACCCTTGACTCTCAAGATCATGGTCCAAGAACATTGAGTCCTGGTATTGCCTGCCTCAGTTTCCCATGAATGCTTCCAGGGCTACAGGGTCTCTTCTCTGAGGCCATTTTCTCAAAGGCAGATCTCAACTACAGTGTCCATACAACTGCCCTGCTGTTTGTGGAATGGGTAGGCACCTGGGAAGATCTTGAACGTGCCATTAGGGTGTCCACATACCTATCCACAAAGCCCCTCACAGTGCAGATGGAACTGGGGAGGGAAATGTAAGGAGGCCAATGGCCAGGAGCCTAGGGCTCACTCTCCCTGATACCAAGTTCTTGAAAGAAGCCTCGGGAATCCAAGAATTGTAAGTTTATCCAACTCATTAGGAAGGTGTATCTGTCAAGATAGGAAGATTGAAAATATTTAACAGTTCATTGGCTTTCTTTGTGACTTTTGCATCTGTAGATGCATGACAAATGGGCTTCGGGTTAGACCCTTGTCCTGGAGGGCCCAATACCCAGATCTACACTTATCAGCGCATCTGAACATACCAGTTCCTGACTTAGGATAACCCCATTGTTAAACGGGTGGAGAAACAGTAGCTCATGCTTGTTTTAATCTGCATTCTAAATATATTTGGTCATTCATATTTTAAAAGTTTATTTTTGGGGGGGGTGCCTGTGTGGCTCAGTCCATTAAGCGTCTGCCTTTGGCTCAGGTTATGATCCCAGTGTCCTGGGATGGAGCCCCACATCGGGCTCCCTGCTCAGTGGGGGGCCTGCTTCTCCCTCTCCCTCTCCCCTTCATCCACTTGCATTCACGTGCTCTCTTTCATTTGTGCTCTCTCTCTCTCAAATGAATAAATAAAATCTTTTAAACTTTATTTTTTTATTTCAAGTATAATTGAATTTATGTTATATTAGTTTCAGGTATACAAGATAATAATATGATGAATATATAACAATTCAAAAATTCCCTACAATACTCAGTGCTCATCATTCTTAATACCCTTCACCAAGCTCACCCTTCTCCTCACCCACCTCCCCTCTGATGACCACCAGTTTGTTCTCTATATTTGAATCTGATTTTTGTTTTTCTCTTTTTTTTTTCTCTGTTCATTTGCTTTGTTTTGGGGTCATTCATATTTTCATTTTGTTAATGATTTATATCTTTGTTTATTTACCGGGGCCTCAGTGCTTTTCTTGTAAGTTTGTAAAGACTGTCTCTATATTAAGGATGGTCACCTCCATCTGTGTAACAGCTAATCCTAGAATTAGGTACATGGTGTCTGTCCAATTCCGATCCCCAAGAATAACTACCTGTCTTTAGGAGGAGACAAGATGGGCAGAGAGTAAAATAAAGTAGTAAGTGAAGAGCAAGTAAAATCTGAGAGATCTCTGGGGGCTTCACTTGATTATAGATATTAAGAGGGGAGTCACTAATACAACAAGGGAATTGGAACCAATTCAAACCAGGAGGAAGAGAGCAAGGAATAAAGACCACAGTAAGGCACCTTGACAGTCCTGAGAGTGTCAACAAATCCCTGCGCCGGTGACTCATGTAAGGGTCCTGCTCCTGGGCATGTACTGGCAGTCAATACCTGCATGAAGAATTGGATTCTCGAACTAAGCTGGAATCTAGCTCGCCGAATGTCCAAAAGCAGAGCCAACTCCTCCCATAAAATGGCCTCCAATCAACAAGGAGTTGATCTTGTTCAATTCCAACCAGCAAGTCACCACCTCAGGGACCTTCATCCCATTTTCTTCTTCAAACACCTAAGCGGATTCTCTGCATTTCTTTCCGATAGTTGGCCAGTAAATGCTTTAATTACAAGTTGAAAGGAATAAAATAAAATCATCTGGTGGAATGGTTTTAATTAGAATTTAGTGAGTCGGGTAAGCAATTAGTGAATCTATGAATAGAGACTATACACACATATTTGTCTCCATTGAGCTTCACTGATTTAAATGAACATTTGACTCCAATTCCTCAAGTTAAACAAAGGCCATTATAATGGAACTACTACTAATAATGTAGCCTGAGCCAACAGAAAAGATGGTACAAGCTATCACTTACTCCAGGCCCTCCCTGATCCCAGTGATGGGACTTCAGGGCAGTGACACCAGCCTTAGTTTTAAGACAGCCATGAAACTCTTGAGATTCTTAAGATTGCTGATTCATTTTAAATTAAGCATAGGGAGAGGAGGGAAGAGTGAAGGAAGAGGAGGGGACTATTGTGTCTGAACACCTGCTGTATGCCAAGTACAGAATAAAGAGGGTATGTTCATCTTCCCCCTCCTCCTTCCTCCATGCACCAGCCTATGCCAGAGGCTGTTATTATAGACACAATAAAACAAAACAAAACAAAACAAAAAACCCTGCAGACCAGAGATGAAGTCATTTCCCAGCTAGGATGGTATTAAGAGCAGAACACTGGGTAGTCCAAATCCAAAGTTCTGGCACTTTCCAAGGGATTTGGAATCCCTTCGATAGATGATAGATAGATAGATAGATAGATAGATAGATAGATAGATAGATAGATATCTTTCAAGTAAAATTATTTTATATATATATATAAAGAAAAAATGGAATTCCTCTTGGAACACACCGATTTTTACATCTCAGGTGTGACCTCTCCCCCCAACTTGGAGGTAAGGGCTACGGTTTCTAAGAGTGAACTTGGTTCTTCCCACGGGCCAAGCAAGTGCCATGCCACTGATTCTCAATCTTGACTCTGCACTGGAATCACTGTGGAGCTTCAAAAAAACCTAGTACTGGGCCCCCACCCCTGGAGGTTCTGATCTTACTGGACATGGGCCTTTTGTGAAGTTCCTGGGGTGTTGCTATTTTATGTTCAAGGTTGAGCACCACTGAGCCCCATGCACAGCCTATGTTGAGACAGGGTTGGGGAAGTCCCATTTAAGAGACAAAATGTTTCTACTCTGAGCTTTGCGAGTTTGTGGCCACGATGCTCATCCCAGCACATCGGGATCCAGGAGCCAGGCAGTCTCATACTGGCATCGTGATCTTGACCTGGCAGGTTAATCTGATTCTTAGTTCTATAAAATGAAGACAAGATCTGGTCAGACTAGCATGAAGATTTAAAAAAAATAGCATTTCCTAGCATGATTAGCAAATGATATTTGCCAATCAATAGCTGATGATGAGTTGTGCAAATGATGTAGATCTTGAAGGCAGAGACCATACTTGTGTGAATCTCTCTCCACCTGCGGTACCTGGAATATAGTGTAGACTCAGTTCGTGATGTAGTTAATACTCTGTCCCTGAATTTTCCTATAGGAGAGCCCCTGCGGGAGAAGAGTTTATGCTCTAGACCTCTGGAAATGCAGTCAGCATCAGTATATATCCCTCATTAACATCTTGGTCCAGTGTTTCTTTGTTAATAGATGTTCCAGAAAACTAAAGCACACAGGTTTAAGATACATCATGTGCTATCATCTGCTGGAGTCTCCCTTTTGGAGAAGCACAAAACCAATTAGCATATTCAATCCTTGATTGCAACACTTCTTGGTATTGAATGGAGCTAACATTCTATGGGATTCTTGTCTGGGGAAACTCATCCTCGGTTAAACCCTGCAGTAAAAAGATATTCACAGGAAAGAGGCCAGGGAAATGGCTAGCCACCTGGGCAAGACCTTGCAAGGCACCTGTCATTTGAGACAGCTTGGCAAGCAGCTTTCCAGTTCAGACAATCGGTTTTGTCATTTACCCACGGGTTAGCTTTTTCTAGGAAATGGGGTCACAAATACTAAAAGCAAAAGAAACTGTGGTAAGGCATAAAAACTCTTCTGATTTTCCTTAAGTCAATCCCATTGCCCTAGGTCTAGAAACCTCGTCTGTAAAATGAGAACAGTATGGCCAGCTCTTGAGCTAGGCATTATTTTAGAAACTGTGGGTGCCATGGGTGCTCATCGGTGCTTTGGAGCAAATACTTCCCACTCTCTGCCTTCTGGGCACAAGGTAGGATCCTGTGTCGTGGCTCCCTTGGGGCAGGATGGATCCCTACAGCTACCACGTTACAAGCTGTGAATGGTACTGGGCATAGGCCAATTCTGGGCAAGCAGGGCATTGCTGGCATGTGCTCTCCAGAGCTTCCTTTCTGTCTAGAATGGCCACCAGTGACATGCAAGATCAAGGCTATCCTGCCAGCCCGGGTCCCACAAGAAGCAGAGCCCCGCCTGCCGACTTGTGACCAACGTGTGACGTGAGCAAGAAATTAACTCGCCATGTCTAAGCCACTGAGGTTTAGAAGTGATTGCAGCACGGTCCAGCTTCACGTGTGCAACTCAAGAGTCAAGTGAGAGAACACAAACCAAACACGGTCACGGTTCCTGGCTCCGAGGAGGCATTCTTCCTATTTTAGATGGGGAGGGGGGCGCAGTTTCCTGGATCCCTCACAGCACACATTTGAACACAGATCGCTCCACCCTGGGCAGCAGGTACACTCAGGAATCAGATCACAGGGCACCAGTGGGGCGCAGAGCATTATATCCAAAGTAGTTGGAAACATTTGTGTCACAGGGTTTGTCCTGCCTGCCCGCCCCTCTCCCTCCCTCGCTTCCTTCCTGCTTGCCTCCCTGCCTTTCCCTCGGCTTTTCCCTTCCTTCCTTTTTTCTTTCAATGCATGATGCTCCTAGGAAATGTTCAGTAAACTGAACTGAATTTCATACCCTGGGCATCACCTAATCCTGCTGTTTCTCAGGACAAAGTGAAGAAGGAACACAGAACAGACACCAAAGACCCCAAACCGCAGCGAGCCTTCCCCATCCTTCCCCATCCTCCTTTCTTCCCCCCGAAACGGTTCTAGATTTAGGGCGTCATCCCATTTTACGTAATTAGCTGCATCTTTGCCTCTGACGTGGGATGACAGCCCAGCCCTTGTTTGCATGAGCTTTACAAACACAAACTGGAAATGTTTCTCATCAGCATGCGCTCAGAGCTTCAGAGAAAGGTGAGCTCCACGGAGTCTGTGCAGCAGCGCTGCTGGCTCATTCGTGCAGACACTTGACCTGTCTTTCCCACTGGGGACCCATGGCAAACCTTTGTTGTCTTAACAGAAAGCACCGGCTGCTTCCACTGGAGCCAGGATGGGCAAGCCTGCCTCCCTGCCTCGCGCCTTCCTCTACCTGCAGCTGGGGCTGCAGATGTCCACCTGCAGATTCAGCCCACCTGTGGTTACTTCTCTGCGCTAAGGGAGATCCAGAACCAGGGGAGACTGCTCTGGAGTCAGGGCCTGCCCTCCAGCCCCTGCCACATGGGGCTCTGGGAGAGAGTTCCAGCCTCATTTCCTGCCTTGGCTCCAGTTCCAGTCACAGAGTGTCCCTGCCTTGTCCTGTGCAACTCCGCTCGGTGAGTGGGACCTGCTCTGTTCTGCTCAGCCCCTCCCGGGGACTGGAACCCCCGCCTTCAACCTCTGCCTCTGTGTGTCCCTCACAGCCTGGAGTCTTCAAGGCTGAACTGTAGGGGGCACAGGAGAGGCCCTGTTGACCGAGGTCCCTTCTTGGGCCATCGTGTGGTTCAATGACCCCAGGACCGGGGCAGGAGGTAGAGCCTGCAGAGGTACATCCTGAGAGATCAGTATCTCTCGGGGGCTCTACCTCTGCTGAACGATAGTAAGCTTCAGTGCCCTCCAAGGGCTCAAAATGAAATCATCTCCGATAGGATAAAGGATTCTCAAGGCAGGTCAGCCTGGAGGCTGTTCCCTTGAGGTCAAAGCTCCCGGCAGGCAGGTGTACCCTCTGCCTTCAAGCGCGATTAGGCCTGGGCTGGGCCGGATGAGGATGCAAAGTGCAGAAATCTGCACGGGGCTTCTCTAACCCTCTCTCTTCTGCTGCAATCCTTGTCTGAGTTAGCTAATGGCAGGGTACGGGGACCTCCTACCGAGATTCCATTACCTTGTAATTTTCAGCTTGTTCACTGTTGCAATAAAGCCCCTCTGTCTTATAATTCCCCAGCACTCACGTCTCATCTTCTCAAGAACTGGAGTATAGAAGATGCTTTCTGCTGGGGATTCATTGAGATAAGTTATTGAAGTCAAGCAGAGAGGCAGGCTTCCAGCACTCGGCTATTCATCTCAAAATTTATGTTCATGCTTCCTTTTGAAGGCCTAATGTGATCACAAACAATGTGCTTCCTGTATGTTTAAAAATTCATATGTTTCCTGTACGACGAAGGCAGAGGGGTGAGGAAACCCCCCACCCCCACCCCACCCCACCCCTACAGACACCAAGGGCTCATTAGCAATAAATAGGAAGCTTGGAACAGCTGACTTGATTTTGATGTAATTTCTATGGGACTGAGATGCTACAGTTGCTCAAAGCCACTCGGTGGGGAGGAGTAACCATGTCTACAATGTCTACACATACTCATTAGCCTGGCCCCAGAGGGTGGCCCTGGGATCCATCTACCAGATGATCTCTTTCTTTCTTGAAAACTGCTGCTCCCTCCCGAATCTTGTTCTGTGGTCTCTGTGATACGGCCCTCCTCTCCCCTTTGTGGACGCTGTCCTGAGCCTTAGCCAGGCCACCTTGATGGTCTTCCTGCAACACCCACCCCCTGCCCCCCCCCCCCCGGTCCCTCTCCTTCCACCCTGCTCACTGCCACCCTTTGGGTCCTCCCAGAACAGCATTCTCCTCAAAGCTGCCACTCTAATTGCCAGGGAGAGAAGCAAAGTGAAACATCTCAGGGTGGGATTTGAGGCCCAACTGCTCTGCCTCCCCCTGAAATCCAGCAGCACAGATAGTGGGAGCTTCTCTGTGAGGGATCCCAGGGAGGCTCCCAGAAGGGAACCCAGTGACTCATGGGGGCCCGGGGTGGTTCTTCCTCAATCGTCCACTGGACAGATTCCCATAAATAACGTGTGGGGTATTACTGAAGGAAGGGGGGGGTCTCCAAAGCACAAACTGTCCTAATGCAGAATATATGGCACTTCTCCTATTGACAGGTGGGGTCCATGCTCCCTCATTTTGAATCTATGAGGGCTTATGACAGCTTGACCATAGTGTATGACAAAGGTGACCTTATATGTCTTCTGATGCTCTTGGCTTGCTCTCAGGACTCTTGAGGCTCCGTGTAAGAAGCCTGACTACCCTTTCTCTGTGACTATCATAAATAAATAAAAATTTTTAAAAAATTAAAAAAACAAAAAACAAAAAGGGATCCCTGTGTGGCACAGCGGTTTGGCGCCTGCCTTTGGCCCAGGGCGCGATCCTGGAGACCGGGATCGAATCCCACATTGGGCTCCTGGTGCATAGAGCCTGCTTCTCCCTCTGCCTGTGTCTCTGCCTCTCTCTCTCTCTCTCTCTCTCTCTGTCTCTCTGTGACTATCATAAATAAATAAAAATTAAAAAAAAATTTTTTAAAAAAGAAGCCTGACTATCATGAGGCCACCATGTTATAAGGAAGCCCAAGCCCCACAGAGAGGCCATATGTAGATTGATATTCACTGAGCCCAGCTTCTGAGGTATCCTATTCCAGGCACCAGACTAGCAAATACAGAAGCTTCTGGATGACTCTAGGCCCCAACCACTGAAGTCACCCTCAGCCATGTAGTACTTCTCAGCTATGGTCCTAGACCTCCTAAAGCAGAGAGACAAACCATCCTCACTGTATATGTTTAAATTTCTGCCCTATAGAATCTATTCACACAGGAAAAGATCATGATTTTTGGCCACTGAATTTGGGGTGGTTACCTGCATAGCAGTGGTTCATAGAATGGAGAAAGGTGGTCCTTTCCCCGTATTCTGGGTGCCTGAAAAGGTGCTGCCCTCCTCTGAGAATGCAATGGGAGAAAAGCCCTGGGACCTTATCGCTTAGACTGTGTTCTCATACAGCAGGGGATGAGGGGCTGTGGGACTTGGGGCAGGTGCTGGGTGGAGAGGAGGCTTACAGCACAGAGCAGCTCCCAGGGGGAGAGGGTCCTGGCCGCTGATGCTGTAGCAAAAGGCCTGGCCATGAGCTGTGGGTGCACAGGGAGAAAGAAAGCGAGGCCGACGCCAGTGATGGGAGGGAGCAGGCCATATAAGCAAGGTTAATATCACCTGGTTCCATTCAGCCCCTGAGTATGAAATATCCGAATCTTCCAGAACTTCTGATTTCAACTCAGTACTACTCACCTAGCAGGTACCCGGCATCTACTAAGCAGGAAGTCTGGTGTGGAAGGAAATCTGCAGATGAAGAAGAGACTACATCTTCAAGTCTGGGGAAATGCTTCTCCTCGCTCTCCCCCTTTGGAAAATGAATAGGCTATTTAGAATTCTAGATAGGAAAGCCTTTTCAGGAATCGCAGCCAGAGGAAGGCCGGGATATATTCTGCGTTAGGGTTCTGCCAATTGCAAGGATCTCTTATTTTGGACGGGAAAGGCTTGGCTGTCCCCTCTCTGTGCATATGCTCACAGGAGATCGGAGGGGTTCTGTGCATAAACGCCATCCTCAGAAGGGAACCTCGGCAGCACCCTGTGGCTGATCCCATGGCTTTGCCAGCTGGCTGCAGAGGAGAGACTGGAAAAGCCTCGTTAAACCACACAAAGCCAGCCTAAGGAGCGACAAAGTGGGTTACAGCTGCTTCTCGAGGCGGCTGCGCCTGATTGCCTGTGATTGCCCGTGATCCCCACTCAGCCCGCTGCCAGTGCGCCTGCTGACACAGCCTGTTGTGTTGGAGACCTCATGATTGCAAATTCCCTCTCCACCCCACAGAATGCTCGGAAATTGCAAACATACCGGTCCTCGGCCAGCCTGCCTGGGAAGGTCACTGCAGTGCTGCCGGGCTCTGCTGCCATTTTACTCATTCACACACGTGCAAACCTTAAATACTCAGGCTGGAAACAGTCACCTGCTGCCACATAATACTGGCCAGGGCCAGGCCGGGCCCTGTGCAGAGGCTGACAAGGCTACATCCCCACAGAGCAGCACCTCTCTGGCAACCCCAGAGATTCTAATTTTGCTGCTTTGGTGTGAGACCTTGGAGGCAGGATTTTTAAAAGCTCCCTAGAGGAGACAATGTGCATGGCTTGAGAACTACTGCCATGAGAAGCAGGGTTATATTCATTGAGCATCTACTATATGCCAGGCCCTCTATATGATATGCTTTCTTGTTTCTTCAGTAAAATAGCATTTGTGAGGATATTTCCTTTCTGAAGGAGTGAGGGAATGCAAGTGGAAAGAAACTAGAAGCAATTTTCTCACACCACTCCATACCCACTAGAATGACAGACATGAAGAAGACTGGTCATACCAAGTATTGGTGATGAGGCAAAGCGAATGGAGCTCTCCTTCATTGGGGATGCAAAATGGTCTGGCCATCCTGGAACACATTCTGGCCATTTCCTTTATTTTTAAAGATTTATTTATTTATTTATTAGAGACACACATACAGAGAGAGAGAGAGAAAGAGAGAGAGAGGCAGAGGGAGAAGCGGGCTCCATGTCGGGAGCCCGATGTGGGACTCGATCCCCGGTTTCCAGGATCACACCCTGGGCTGAAGGCGGCACTAAACCGCTAAGCCACCGGGCTGCCCTGGCCATTTCTTTTAGAGTGAGATGTTCACTTAGGATAAGACCCAGAGTTCCACTCCTAGATGTTTACCCAGCTGAAATACCAACATGTCCACTCAAGGATTTGTGCTTGAATGTTCCCAGCAGCTGTATTGCCAGAAATCAACCTAAATATCCATCAGCAAGTAAATGAATAAGCCAGTTGTGTGGCATGCATCTAATACAATGCTATTCAGCACTAACACAGAACAGAATACTGATTCTCAGAAAGTGTGGATGAATTTTTAAAACACATCTGGTAAAAAAGGAAAAAAAAGCCAGAAACATAAGCATATGTATATATACCAAGTAATTCCATATTGATCAAGTTCTAGAACAAGCAAATATATCTATTTTTTTTTTTTTTTTATGGAAAGCAGATCGGTGTTGGTCTGGGGTTGTATGTGGAGGAGATGGGTGACCGCCGAGGGCCAGGAGCATACTTCTGGGGTGACTATGGGAATGTTCTCCAGCACACTTGTGGTGTTTACACATGTTATAAATCTGTCAGAACTCACCGAATTGTATACTTACTATGAGTGCATGTTATTTTTTATAAATTATACCTCAGTTGAGCTGAGTAAAAACTAATTCGAGAGGGTGAAACCATCACCAATTTTTACATGAGGAGATCTGATGTTAAAGTCTCCACCCCTACCCCTGGAGCACCCATGGGGGGATAGCATCTCCCTGAGGGGCAGCCCACTAACTGCTGACTCCAGATGGAATCAGAAGCAAACAAACAACCATCCACAGATGAATGGACAAGGATGATGTGGCATATATATATGATGGAATACTATTTAGCCACAGAAAAAAGAGCCAACTCTTGTCATTTTTACTAACATGGATGGATCTAGATGGTATTTCGATGCTAAGTAAAATAAGAGAAAGACAGGTACCATATGATTTCATCCATATGTGGAGGTTAAGGAACAAGATCAAAAATGAACAAAGAAAAAAAAAGGCACAAACTAAAAAAACAGACTCTTAAATACAAAGAACAAACTGGCAGTTACCAGAGGGGGAGGTAAAGGAATAAAGGTACACTTGCCTCAACGAGGACTGAGTAATGTACAGAATTGTCGAATCACAATATTGTACATCTGAAACTAATGTAACACGTATGTTAATTATATTTGAATTAAAAAAATATTTATAAAGCAACAGGGGCTGGGCTCTTGGAAGAGGGGGATGACCCACAAGACAGCAGAAGGTACTCAGGAAAAGCGCTCCTGATTTCTCAATTGTGGTGAGCACTCTGGATTTCTCCCCATGTCCTTAGGCCTCCTGACATCCCCTTCCTCTAGCAGGGAAGAACAAGGGAGTCTCCAACCTGGAAGGGGAAATTGTTTTTATCAGGGATAGTAGAAAAGTTCTCGGATTGAATCCCATGAGGGAGCTTGTTAAAAACATCCATTCATTGACCTCACTTCTGATCCATCAAAACAGATCCACAAAAATGAGATTTATGCATCTGCATTCTTAAGAGGCTTCCAGGGGATTCTGATAGTGTGGGGAAGCACTCTAATGCCATGTTCCCTCCTAGCTCAGCTGCATTTCACACAAAGATGCATTGCCTCCAGGATATTCCTGGTTTTCTCACCATGGAATATTTGAGCTTAGAGAGCTTTCTGTGGCCAACTTCAAAACAGGTCCTGGAAGTAAGCCAACCTCAAGTCTCCCTGTGAGCCCTCATGCCACTGTCCATTGTATAAAAAGTAGCCTCTGTGGTCAAAGGCTGGTGATCAAGATTCTCGGCACAGCCAGCTTCTAGATAGAAGTGGTATTTCCCCTGGGGAAACTGTCAGGATCAAGGCCTTGCTGTGCCTCTTTTTCCTTTTACAAAAATAAAACAAAATATTGTAAGTAGATTATTCTATCAAGCAAAGTAGCTTGGAATAGGAATCATAGATTGTTATACATAAAAGCAAGAAACCGTGTGTTCTTAGAATTTTTGTCAATTTCTGGGAGAATCAGGTGAGCAGATATGAAGTTAGGATTGTTGCTGAATGAAGGTCAAAGCTCAGGTTCATCAAATCATTTTATGAAGAGTGCAGTAGGACAAATCTTTAATGTGCAAATCTGTGTTTCAGCAGAGCAGAAGAAATCCTGTAGCAGCTGGCCAGGGAAAGGAGCACAAACTTCTTGGTCCTAAGGTCTGCCATCCTTCACCCACCTGTGGCCTGGCACTTACCCATAAGCTTACAAACTATCCTTAGATCCCGTATCCTTAAGAGAGCTTTGCAAGCAAAACTGCTCAGAAGGCTCTCAAGAGGAGAGAGAGAGAAAAAAAAAAAAACACGAAAAAAAACTGATCTAACCTTCATCTAACAAGATCACTTTCAAAAGAACATGATTAATATACTAAATATTAAAATATATGCTGATGCTCATTGCTACTGTTCTTAAGGTAAAGACCAACTCCTGCAGATGACCTGTCTGAACAGGCCCCAACCTACTATCTATAGCCTCACTTTATAGCCTAATCTCTCCTTCTTTCCTTTGTAGACAGATAGGCCTTTTACAGTTTCCTGCCCCAGGGCAATCCCAAGCCCTTCCAGCTCCTGGGATTGTCCTCTTTTCCTTCTTCACCTAGTTAACTTCTGCTTGTCCTTGAGTTATGTAAGCATGCCTTCTTCCAGGACAGCAGCCCTATTATAATGGTTTACACTTTATATAATCCCCTTTGTGGCAAGAATCATAGCTGTGATTTTAGAAATGTTTGTGTGCTTATTTGATGAAGCTCCATTAGGGCAGAAACTTCAATCATTTCTTGTTCACCTCTAGAGCTTCGCTACATAGCACAGTGCCTAGTGCATATTCACACAAAACTATCTATTACAGGGGGGAAAAAATGAATGGATGAATGACAATCTATTGCTAATTCCTCATCTTGAAGTCAAGGGAACCGAAGCCCGGTGATGATAAGTGACATGCCTTAGGGAACCCACCAGAAGTTAGAGCTAAGACCAGCTCTAAGGATCATGCATTCCTGAAGCCAGACTCTTTCTCTGTTGCCACCACTCCTTCCAAATAAAATAATGACTTAGTTGAAGCAAAAACAAAAGATGAGCAGAGTTTTCCACTCAATGGATCATTTTTTGTGCTCAAAGAGAAAGGACAGTGCATAAAAGAAATCATGAAAAGAAGCAAGGGGATATTCTAAGCAAAGTACTTGATATGAATAATAATGAACAAAAACATTCCTGCTTATTGTTTATCTAATTTTGAATTTTAATGAATAGCGGGGATGGTAATTACTCAATTCCTATGTTTATATAAAACCAACACATGAAACCTCACAGTTTGATATTTATGAAGTGTCAGGTTCCCTTAAATACTCAGCTTTGCAATTAGAAGGGGAGCTATTCATTAACATTTTAAACCAGATAAATAAAGAAAGAGTTGTTATTTATTCATTAAAATTTTAAAAACTGTAAATTATCCACTCATCTTTTGGGTATATCCATATCATTTAATTAACTATGAGTCAAAATGCTGCTAAGGAGCATGCATCTATACACCTAGAAATAGATATAATACCTCTTAGCAAATGGAATTATTTAATCAGGTTAACAATTCAAATTCATCTGTGCCTGGCAAATTTGAAAGAACACTGGCTTTGGGGTCAGATGGAGCTGGGTTTCAATTATTTTTCTTCCGAGTGACCTTTGGCTACTTGCTCAAGCATTCTGGAACCAATTCCTACCTCCATAAAATGGGATTATAATCTTACTTCACATGGTGGTGGGGAGGCATTAAAAGACACAAAAAATAGTGACTGGCTCAGGGTCGGTATCCGGTGAGTCATGAAGAGTAGAACATTGCTACGGAATAAACATCTGGCTTCCTACAGATGGTCCTCTTAGACTCAGTGAGATGGCCAGGATATAAAGAGTGGTCACCCGCAAGCTGTTGGTATTTGAGGATGTTAGGAGGCTCTCTGCCAAAGGGTTAAAGACCAGGGCTTTGCCATGAAAGCAACCTAAGCACCAGGTGGGGACCGGATGTGTTTGGCTCATCACTATAATCCCAGGGTCTAGTACCCAGGATGTAGTAAGCGTTCACTGATATTTATGAATGAACAACTGCATGACTACTATTGCATCATTAACACCTCTGGATGATGCTTCCTGTGGTGCTCAGCCCACTTCTCTCCCCCACAGGTCACTGTGTCCCCAACTATCTCCATCTACCTGGGGTATTGCACCAGAGGAAGCCTGCGTAGGGACCTTAATCAGCTGGGACCTTTTCTGGATGGCTCCGTGCCCCAGAGTTCATGGACTCCCCATCACCCCCGCTTGCTTTGTCTAGTTTTCAGATGACGTTGGGACTTCAGAGTATCAGATGGTGTGTGTTCTGCTGTCACTCCGCCCTTCCCAGAAGTACCATCCTCTTAAATCACTACCCAGTGTCTGGGGCTTGGTTTTGCCGTGCCAGTGCCAAGATCTGAGATGGAATTGCTTCCACCCCCTGCCTTGCTTGCCGTCTGTCCATTCTCTTGCTCTCCGTCCAGCTTTAACTATAATTTCGTTGCCCCATGCCTCTGCTAATTTCAGAGCTTCTCTCTGGAAGCTTTGGCTCCCTTCCCTTCTGACCAATGCACCATGTGGCAGGATCTGCCAACCAAATGTGGGGCTCCCAGGAGTGGGAAGTGAGCAAGGGCACAGAATCACCTTTCTGAAAAGTGACCCGGCACCCCCAAGAACTCTGACAGAGTCTACTGTATCTTACCTGGCAAACTAAGTAGGATGGATCAGTCATGTGCTGCTGAGGCCCTAACTGCCTGTCTGCCCTCTTTTCTGGACATAGGGTCTCAGTCCACTGAGGGGAGAGCGGTTAGAGGTATCGTAGTCTAGTCCAGGGCACTGACCAGTGGTTCACAAGAGTGGGACAGTTATAGATGCCACTGCATAAAGCATATCTTTGTATCCTGATGTTGGGCATCTGAGTCCCTAGTGACCCTACCCTCTTGGGGCTAGCCAGTTCTTAGAGATTGTTAATGACTGTCCTACAATCCTATCTTTCACATGCAAACCAACCAATACAGAGCCTACATCCTCTACTGGCTCTCATGCTCCAGACCAGTAGTCCCTTGTCTTAATCACCCCAGGGCCAGGTACCAGACAACTTAAAACAGTCCTTACACCCCAGAGACTGCAGAAACTATACAAACTTGCCCATCCTAAGCCTGTCTACACTTATGCACATGCACCATCCCAAGGAAACCACAATAAAGGCTCTTGCCCTTATTTCTCCCCTGCCTTCCAACCAGCCGTGATGCTTCCCCATGTGGCCCCACATGGCACTTCCCCTTTTGGGAACTATGAGAAACCATCTGTTTTCATGGGCAACTGTTTCCTGATCTGTCAGCTTCATCCTACATGAATAATAATAAAACCTACATTTTAAAATGTAGGTATTATCCTCTGCTATTGTCCTCTGCTCTAAGCCCTAGACAACCTCTTCTGACCTTCTTTGAAGAGAGCAAACTCTCAGAAACTGACAGCCTGAGTTGAATAATGAGATAGAGCCTTAGATGCATGACAAGGAAACATTGTGAGAAAATACTTCCTGGGGGCAGATGGGGGGCTTACATGGTGGAAGGGGCAGCAATCTTTCTCCACAGGAATATGATAAAATGCCATCAGCATAGAGCATAGGAAAGAAAGGAGAGGAATGTTATAGGATATTCAGCGGCTCTAAGATTACCCCATATGAGTTACTTTACGGTGGCCCATGGGTGTGATTGTAGCACCTGCCATCTGACAGCATGAAGAACTGAACCAGAACTGGGGGAAGCTAAGTGTCACCATGGAGCACAAGGAGCCCTGTCGAGTGTCATTGATTGATTGCATGTTTATAACAAAGATGCTGTCAAGGGTGGAACTGTGTCCCCCTTAAAATTCATATGTTAAAAGTCCTAATCCCCAGCACCTCAGAAGGCAGCTGTATTTAGAGACAGGGTCTTTCAAGGGTTAAGCTAAAATGAGATCCTTAGGGTGTGTTCTAACCCTATGTGACTGGTGTCCTTCTAAGATGAGGAAATGTGGATATAGAACGTATAGGGGGATGTTCTCTGTAAGTCAAAGAGAGAGGCCTTAGGATAAATAAGAAACCAACTCTGATGACATCTTGATCTCAGATTTCTAGCCTTCGGAATTGTGAGTAAATGAATGTATTATTGTTTAAGTCACCCCCAAATCCACAGTACTTTGTTATGGCAGCCCAAGCAGACTAAGGGAGCTGCGGTGCTACTCCGTCAGTTAGGTGTGCTTTGGGAAAGGGATGAACGGGCTCTGCAACACAGCAGAATGTATTTGCTTTTAGGTTTGTTTTTTTCTTTTTCCACCCAGACTGCCAATAGGCTTGCTTACTGCCCTAAATTAGATGTGGATAGTGACAAGTGAAGTCGCCACATCAAAACACGGGCATGAATAGTGGGTGTTTGAGCTCCAGCCCACAGACACTCTTATCACTCCCCATACCCACATCCCTTGCTCACAATACTGCCATCATCAAAGCTACTTTTGAAATTTAGAAATGCTGAATCATCCATAAATTCAAAACTTGAATCCACCCTGCCATGCTGTGGCTATGTTAGATGATTGGGTGAGTTAAAAGAGTGCACCGGAGCCTTTTAGGTACATGCAGATAAGGCCATCAGACTTGGAGAACTTCAGGAGTTCTTTAAAAGGTAGTATCAGAATAAGAAAAGGCTTAAACCCTCATCCTTTCTGAATACTGAAAAGTTAGTAGGGAGAGAAACTCTGTAGATTTGTCTAGCAGGCCTTGTGGCATCCAAAACATGGCTAAATCCAGATACTCTGGTATCTATTTAGAGAGTAAAGAGTAATTAGCCAGATTTCAAATGCAAGACGGTATTGTCTTCATGGCTACAAAGCATGGACAAACAGGATTACTACTGGCAAGCTGCCTGGCACAGCAAGAGTGCCGGTCTTGAAATCAGCAAACCTGGACTCCCCATCCACTGGTGATTCTGGAGTCATTTATTCTCCTTAAACATCTGTTTTCTGTTCTAAAAAAATTCTCATCACTCCATACCCATCACACACATTGCTGAGAGGCTCAAATAGGAAAATGATTGTGAAAACATTCACAGAACTCTTCGGTGCCAAGCAAGGGCAGGGACTCCTTGCTCTTCAAAAGATCATGTCTTCATCCATAGCACAACAGCAACAGAAGCATTCAGAATCCTGCAGAAACGTGGCCATACCTTATGCTCTATGTTAGCTTTGACTTTTCATCGTAAGAGAATTTTGGACTTAGGGAAAAGAGTTCCAGAATGGCCTTCATGCAGCACACAGGCCCCACCTCAACATTCTGTGTAACCTTAGTGAAACTAGCAAAATTGAGAAACTAACATGAATACAATGTTATTAACAAAGCTACAAACTTTGTTCAGCATTCCCCAGTTTTTGCACCCATGTCCTGTTTCTATTTCAAGATCGAATCCAGAATCCCACATGGCATTTCGTTTGGCCTCTTCCAATCTGTGACAAGCCTCTGCTTGCTTTTTCATTTGAGACTAAGTTATTTTGTAGACAGATCTTCAGTTTGGATTTGTCGGTTTTTCCATGATTGGACTGAAGTTATGAATTGTCAGGAGGGATATTACCAAGGTGATGAGCTTTCCTCAGTGCAGAATATCTAGGAGTACCTGATATTGCCACATCTTACAGCAATCTGTTCTTAACCTTGGCCACTTAAGGTGATATCTGGGGGCTTTTTCCACTGGAAGGTTACCACTTCTACCTTTTAATTCATAAGCATTACTTTTGGGGGAGACTGTTCAAATATCATGAATACTTTGAGACTATGCTAATGTCATGTTCCCCCTTAAACTTTTACCCACTGATTTCACCCATTCTTGAGTAAATCTTTTTATTTTTTTCAGTTGAGAGATCATTGACATTCAACATTATATTGGTTTTAGGTGAGCAACAGAAAGATTTGATCTGTGTGTATATTGTGAAATGATCACCACAATATATCTAGTTAACATTCATCATTACACTCGGTTACTTTTTTTTTTCTTACGATGAGAACTTTTAGTATCTCTTAACAATTTTCAAGTAGGCAATATAGTATTATAAACAATAATCACCATGTCATATACAACATCACCACAAAGACTTCCTTACTTTATAACTGGGAGTTTGTACCTTGTGACCACTTTCCCTCATTTCACCCACCTATCCTTATGCCCCTTATGCCCCTCTGGCAACCACCTCTGCTGTTCTCTGTATCGCTGAGTTTGTTTTTTCTTTAGATCCCACATACAGGTGAAATCCTACAGTATTTATCTTTCTCTGCTGACCTATTTTACTTAGCCTAATGCTCTCAAAGTCCACCCACATTGTCGCAATAGCAGGGTTTCTTTTTTTTTTTATGACTGAATGTTATTCCAACATACATACATATACATATGTTAAAGATATATATATATATATATATACCACATTTTCTGTCTATGGATACTTTGGTTGTTTCCATTTTTGGGCTACTGTAAACATGGGACATTTTGTTGTTGTTATATAGGTATATTGTATATATACTGATGCTATCAGAGGGAAAAACAGTGCAAATACAATTCACTTATAATAATTTTGCTTGTAGTTTTTATTACTGATGTGACCTAATGATGATTTCCTATTTTCCTCATTCTATTTCCTTCTACATTTATTATTTGGAATTCTTCTGCACTGAAGAGTTATGTCTTGTTCTTTCCTCCTTCCTCCTCCCACCCTTCCTTCCTCTGTCTATGCACTTACATTAGCATGAACTCTGGGTATTTGTTATACTTTGAGTTTTAATTCAATAGGCTCTTTGGCTACTGGGAGATCCTTCAGCACTGGCTCTTTGTTTCTGTTTGTTTGTTTGTTTGGCTGGTTGGTTGGTTAGTTGGAGTGATTTTGCATTTTACCTGCCCTGGTCCTACAATCAATAACTTCCCCATAGGCTTTACACTTTATCAAGGATCACTCAAATATCAAAAGCCCATTGCCAAAAATAGAAAGTAATATATGTCGTAAAAGATCAAATGTGGGTTTAATTTATTCTTTCGATTTGTACCAGGTTCCCTCATCATCTCTACTTTCTCATATACAAAGGACCATATAGTCTCATTAAAAAGCCATTATTGGACAAAGTGTTTGGTAGGCCCCTGATCCACCAAGATGAGTGTCATCTAGATGCATTCCCTGCACTCAAGGATTTCTCAGTCCATCAAGGGAGATAGTTTTAATACTTGTGCTATAATTAAATGGTTTCTAGTATTCAGTAATGACAAGTACATCAAGCATTTATACTTAACTTTACTTGGCCCATGGAGAAGATGATCTTGATTTAGATATTGCACTCTGAGACAATGACTTGGCACACACAGCAGGCTACATAATAATCTTCCAAAGATGCCCACAGCCTGATCTCTGAAATCCTTAAGTATGTTACCTTACCTGGCAAAAGGGACTTTGCAGATGTTATTAACGATCTTGAGATGGGGAGAGAATTCTGGATTATCTTGGTGAGCCCAATGAAATAACATGAGTCCTTGTACGAGAAAAGCAGGACAGTCAGAGTCAGAGATGTCATGATGAAGACAGTGCTGTGTAGCCACCAGCTAATGAAGGTGGGTAGCTTTTAGAGGCTGAGAAAGGCAAAGAGATGGATTCTCCTCTGAAGTCTCCAAAAGAACCAGCCTGCTGACTCATTTTAACTTTCTGGCCTCCAGAACTGGAAGAGAATAAATCTGTATTAGGATGCTTTGTGTTAAGTTATGATAATTTGCTCCAGAAGTGGTAGGAAACTAATACAGCATATAAGCCCCATGGCTGTGAGTGGCCACAATAGTTTGGTCACCTCTTTTTGCCTGTGAGTCATCAGTTGGATCTGCAATTGTTGATTTCATGTGACAGGAAGACATCTGCCCTGATGATAACATAAGGAAATCAGTTCCATCCTCAATGGTGTCCAATGGGAAGGAACTCAGAAATCCCAAAATGTGGTAGGGGCAGATCCAGAAGAATATCTATGTGTTTTAAAAACAGGACTTCTGTGGTGCCCATGACATTTCATTCCTAGTACCTTGTCCTCCTGTAGCACATACAGGGAGGAACTTTCAACTGAACAACCAAGACCAGAAGGTGGAATATCTCTTCTATTTTTCCCCCCATCTCCATGGCTGCCTCTTTTAGCCCTTCGCAGAGCAAGGAATAAAACCCTGTGTATGGCTAAGCTAAGCTAACTGAGGAAAGCTTTGGAGGTTCTCTAGATTTTCACTCAGCCTCCTAATGGCCATTCAACACTTTGGTAGGGAGGGAAAAGGAAAAAGACTTTTCTATAAGCTTTCTGATGTCCAGACTTCCATGAAATGCCAACTTGCCTCATTGGGTGCCTGCTGTCTCTGAGCTCTGTGTTTGCTTTTGCTTCAAGGGATATATATATATATATATATATATATATATATATATATCCCAAGTTTCAATACTGCCTTGTCACCAAATGTATAGCATGAGCAAATAAAAGTAGACAGATCCATGAGGGCTGAATCTGCAGGCAAGACATTCTTCAGAGAATGGAATCAGCTTACCTTCATTTCTGTCTTTGTGTTACAAAATTTCTTTCTACCTTTAAAAAGACCATGGACTGTTCACTGTTAAGGATCAGATCATTGGTTTGATGTAGTTCAACAGCATGCATGTCATCCAGGCTGATACCCTTTGCCTGTTTCAAAGACAAAGCAAGTAGCTCTAATTTCCATTCACACACAGAGAGATCAAAATATGAATACTTTCTAAGGAAATGAGAATAAAATAGGCAGCCCAGAGATGCTACTGCACTCCAATTATATTCCATTTTCAGGTTGTGTTCTACTCCTTAAAATGAGAGAAAATTGTGGAGTGTTTCTAATCTTTGCAGCTTGGATTGAATCCATCTTTCCTAAATTGTGTCAAAGTGGTCTTGCATTAAGAAGGGCTCTTGAAATAGCCAGGTAGCAGGTTGGGTTGGTTTGAGACTTGGCCAATTGGAAAATGTTCTGTTTTACCAAAAAATGTCACTAAGTCCAGTCAGAAGCCAAATATATCAGTTTTGAGTTCCACGGATTTATTTCTATTTCTTTTCAAATTTCCTTGCAGTTGAGGGAGGGTAGTAGCATTGATTAAACGTCTGAAGTGTTCCATGCACTATGTTGGCATTTTACATATTTATCTCACAAGTACAAGACAGACCTTCTCTTCATCCTTTTCAATATAAGAAAACAGAGATGTACTTTTTTTTTTTTTTTTTTTTTTTTAAGAAACTATTGCTGTTCTCCAGGAGCACCAGGATGTAAATGCAGGCATGGCTAAGAAGGAATGAAAAGCAACCAGCCCCTTGCAACTGGATTAGAATGTCTGCACAACCTTCTATTAGCTCTGTGGCTTGTGAAACTGCTTTCTGAACTGTTTATATATAAAAAGGAAATAACAATATCGGTCTGTGAGGCCGTTATATGATGCGTGTGTGTATCCATACACACATGTATGTTTGTTTGTTTGTTTTTCAGAGAGAGAGAGAGAGCATGAGTGGGGGGTGGATTGCAGAGAGGTAGAATTTCAAGCAGGCTCCATGCTCAGTTTGGTGCCTGACATGGGGCTTGACCTTACAACCCCAAGATCATGACCGGAGCAGAAATCAAGGGTCAGATGCTCAACTGACTGAGCTGCCCAGGCGCCCTCATACACACCTGTATGTTAAATGTCAGGCCTCTACAGGTATTCTGTAAATGATAAATAATATTATTCAATCAATAATCGTTGGCCCCTTCTTCATTGGCAGGAACGATGTCAAGCACTGGTACTCTGTGGTACACAATGGGTGCCATTTTTAATTCTCTTTTCTCACCTCACAATACAATGGATTCTTTCACTATAGTTCACATCTGCAGAGAACCTCGTATGCACAGAGACAGTGTTTTAGGTGCTACATGAGATTTAAGGGTAACATTGCTAAACAGTATAATGATCATGGTCCAGAATGATCCTATTATATTGGCACAGCAGATGTTCCTGGGAAAGCAACCTACAGATCGCTCGGTGAGTCTTTAAGTAAAGCACAGGTATTCCCGAGGATACCAATAGACCTTCCAAGGGGTATTGAGCACGTAGGGCTTTAGAGAATTAATACCTAGATTCTCATCATACATATATATTCTTTGTTAAACCTGTTTTAACTGAGAATTCACCTGCAGTTGAGGTGACATGGATTCTGTCTCACTTTTCCTTAAAAAGTCACCTTTCTCACATTGTGCAGAAGGCAGACAGACTTCTCACCCACCCCCCTCCCTACTAAAGTGCATTACTTTATGAGGGGTGGGGAAACTTCTGGGCTTTTGAACAAAAAAGAATTTAAAATGTTGGTCTTCGGGTTGGAAAGATATGAGCACTCACAATTGAAAAACAAGTCCTTTGTAAGTTATGTAGTTTCTGATTCTCTGCTTTCAATTTGAAGATTCAATTACATTGTAAACAGGCAGATCATTAAAATTAGTTTTTGATGGTATATCAAAATGAACGTTTTGCAGATAACCTGAAAGAATTGAGTTGTCGTTGTTTTTTTGTCTTTAAATTCTGCTTCCATAGACTCATTTGAGGACATGAGTTTTCTCAGCCCCTAAATAAATAAAAATCGAAAGTGGCAACAAATATATATGCCAACTATTTTCATTTAAGGAACAGAGCAATATTTATTCATAAATGCATGACCCACATGAAAACTTCCCTTTCTATCTCATCAAGATATGATTTCTAATAATATGTTTCTGTTTGGTAATGATCACAAGATGTTATATATTTTTGTTGTCTGGGTAAGTTGGATATAATAATAATTACACTGTTTGTAACTCAGTCCATGTTTAAAAAAATAAATCTTGGGCCATAAAAAAACTAAAAACAATTTCAATTTATATACAAAGGAAGAGGAGAACAACTTCTGACATCTAGGAAGTGACTTTGAAGCTGTCCAAGAACTGGTCCAAGAGCTGGCCTAGAGCTCACAGCCAGATCATGGTCCTCCTGGGGAATATCAGCAAGCCACAGACATCAACGAGCATTCAACCGGTGTCTGGTGCTCTGTGCCCTGTGACACAGGGAGACAAAACAACCACAAACAAACAAAACACAACAACTTCATAATCTTGTCTAAGCACAGACAAACCCAAAGTGTCTTTGTCAGTTCAGGCTGGGTGGCTTAAACAGCAAACATCTATGTCTCACAGTTTCTGGATTCTGGTAAATTTAAGATCAGGACAGTGGCAGATTCAGGGTCTGGTGAAGACTCAGTTCCTGGTTCCTTGACAACCGTCTTCTCGCTGTGTCCTCACATGGCAGAAGGGGCAAGGGAGCTCCCTCGGGGCTCTAAGGGCACAGATCCCATTCAGGAGGGCTCTACCCTCACAACCTAATCTCCTTCCAGAGACCCCACCTTCGAATATCATCACATCCAGAATTAAGATTTTTGGAGGACACGGTCTATAGCACAGAGTTACTGTGGAAACTACAAAGTACCAAACATCACCCTACCCTAGCTAATATGAATGACTGTTGCTTGTGAATTTTGTTCTAACCAGGCTCTTGTCTTCCAGATGAGGTTTTCAGAAGAGGAGACTTTCTTAATAAGATTTATTAAGACAACTAATCATAGACTTGGCCCCATTTTCTGACAGCATTCAATCTAGAGTAAAAGCTGCCTTATTTAGTTCTCCCCAATTACCTAACCAAATTCCAAATCCTACAATAAGTCCTTTCTACCATCTTCTTAGTGAGATACTCAGTGCTTCCCCATCGGTTACCTTTTCCCTTCCTACAATGAGCAGTAAGCCCAATCTGTTCAGCTGTAAGTATGCCCCTGTGGTGTCCAGCTGGAGGGCACTGACAGAAAGGGATGTGCCACCAAGACCCAGCTGAAGTCCTCACTCCCTGGGTGGAAGCCCTGGACCCAGTCTGGTGTTCACATTCGAGACCTGCTGTGTCTCTACCTATTTGAGGTACCCCTTGCACACATAGCTGAGAGATAAGTTCATGCTACGTTGAGCTCCAATATTTTGTTAAGTATTCCAGCATTGGGCTTATCTTGTTTACTTGATCATATTTACATTATCCTTTGCTGAAATTGTTTTCCAGTCTTCTAACACCTGCTCCCGGTCTGTCTGCCTGTCCCCTGTCTTAGAGAGTGTTGTTTGTCTATAACTGGAAACGTCTATAGGGAGTATGTGTGAGTGAGGTTCAATCAGAGAAACAGAGCCAGTAGGAGCTACCTGTATTAAGAGATTTATTGCAATGAATTGGCTTATGTGTTTGTGAGGGCCTGGCTAGGCAAGTCCAAAATCCAGAGCGCAGGCCATCAAGAAGGCAGGCTGGAATTCTCAGGTGCATGTGGAAGCTTCTATCCACAGGCAAATTTCTTCTTCAGAGAAGCCTTGGCTCCACTCTTGAGACTTTTAAACTGCTTGAATCAGGCCCATGCAGATTATGTAGAATAAGCTCTTTCACTTAAAACAATGGATTATGAACTTTAATCATGTCTATAAAATGTCTTCATGGTAATATCTAGTTTAATGTTCAAATAACTGAGGACTGGATTGTGGCCTGGCCAAACTGACATGTGACATCGACCATCACAGACAAAAGCTGCTAATAGAGCTGAGAAATCTGTCCCCAAGCTGGCCCGAGGGCTGAGGATTTCATCGTGTCCCCTGAGACTTGGCATCTTTTCTAGACTGACTTTGACTTGGATCACCATTTAAAAACCCTATAAGGACATTCCCTCAGTCCTCTCCTGGTGTTTCTGAGACCTTGGTTTATTTTTGTCTGGCTAGAATCAGTTTTGTCTGCTCCCTGATGATGGCTGGGTGATGACTGCCTTTGGCCAGGAGCCAGAGCCATGAAATTACACAAACACCCTGGATCCCAGCAGCTCCGAGGCTCTCCTCTGTCTACACTGTGCTTGTTCTCCATCTACATTGTGCCTCTCCCTCCACCACATCTACACTGTGCCTCTCCCAGGCCATTCCCCGCCCCTTGTTTTCTCACTATCATGCTAACGTGTGTGCTCACCTCATTAATTGCACCATTTCACCAGGACCACTCAAAATTGTAGTGGCCACTTTGGGGAGCTTTTGACAGGAGTGAGAGTGGTTCATTTGCAAGGTACCTTCGAACAAAAAGCGAAGAAATCCTCAAGAGGAGGTTACATGTGGTGTTTGTCTACCAGAAAGAGCACTCTGTTTGCCCCAGAGTCATGCCCCCTCCATTTCAGTCCCTCGGAACTAGTGACGGCTGACCTCTCGGCTGTCCGGGCTGTTAACACTGTCAAACCCAGCCACATGCCACTCTCCCTGAACACAGGTATCATAATCCTTTTTTACATCTAGACTTATCATCCTCTCTCTGGAGAGAAGGCATAATTAGCATTTCGTAGTAGTGATTTTGTACTTGCCTGGAGCTGGCTGCCTTCTCTCTGTCTCTCTCTTTCTCTTGGTCTCTTTCTGTCTCTGTCTCTTTGCCTCTGTTCCTCTCTGCCTTTGTCTCCGTCTCTCTAGCTCTTTCTCTCTGTCTCTATCTCTCTTTCTCTGTCTCTTTTTCTCTCTCAGGGAAAAAGGTTAAAGATGTAAAACTAAAACCATTCAGTTGCTATGTCAGCTTGCCAGGACTATCTAGCCCAGATAAACATTCAACAATGTTTTTTAAAAAAGAAAAAGTTATTACGCAGTGTTTTTCTCTGTGGACCCCCAAAAGAGTATTTATATAACAGCTTTTGCTATTCCAGCTATGAAGTTAGGAAAAATGGCTTTAGCTCTAAGATAAAACAAGAGTTTGGGGCATGATTCAGTCTTTAAAAATTACTTGACCCTATAAAAATACTTCTGGCACAAAATTTTACTTCTATGAGTACAGAATTAAATGTCTCATATTTCAATTTGCTAAACTGCCCACATTGGTTTTACGAGTTCCTTTGGTTACTACTGTCTCCATAGCTTCTTTAAAATTAAAAATTTATACACTTCAAATTATGTTTATAAAAATGAACTGATGATAATGGATGTGTCTTTAGAGTGTTTAATTTTATGCAACTCTCACAACACTACAAATCATAAGGATTTCATGTATTAGCCAAGTTATATTTTTCAGAACCATAGCTAATTTTAAGACATTAGGCAAATCTTTAAATTAATTAATAAACAATCTTTGAATGCCCAGTTTTTAATTAAGGAACAAATAGATAACACTGGTCATTAAGCATAATTTATCCTGACTTCTTAAATGACAATAGGTTAGCAAATTGTTTTTGTTAAACAATTATAGCAATTGTAATGATTTTGTGGTGATTGTTTCTTGATGGTATTATATATTTACATTTCTTTATTCATTTCTTTTTTTGTTATCAATATTATTAAAACAGTGTGAGATGAGTATTCATTTTTTTTCAAAGGAGATAAACAATTCTTGGTTTTCTAAAATCTAGTTTACTCTTTTGTCTGGAGAAAAGAAACCTCTTTAGGGTAGCATTCACATCTTTTTAAAACCTTCTAGAGACTTTTTTTTTGGATATCTTTGATTTACTACTATGTATCGATGGATCATACTCTAAAAAAAAAACCCCAAACCCAAAAACTAAAAATTGCCAAGAGATTCTGCTCTACAGAGCTGAATGTACCTTGACATTTAGGCTTCTCACAGAAATTAGATCAGTTTAGACATCTAAGTTAATTGTCCTTAGCCAAACCTACTAACTCACAAATGATAGAAGAACAAATATATATTTATACCATAAGAGGTAAATGGTTTGGGTTAATCCATGACTTAAATGATTTAAAATCAACAAGGATTTCCTGAGCACAACAGGAACCCCTAGAAAATGGACATAGAATTGATTCACTCCTGTTGTGATAAATGATACTTATATTCTCAATAGAGCCTGTGCCCCACTGGGACTCTACTTCCAAAAAGATTATCAGGCTCATACCTGCCTGCTTTGCTCTAACTGCCTGTGTGTTGCCGGTGATTCCTGGAGACCACAAGGTTGCAGAACAACCACCCCTCTCAGGAACCTCCTGCAGGAGGAAAACATGGGATATACTTCAGGAGGGGATACCAATGCCCTCTTTATGCAAACTCTCCTGATGGCAATTCCTACAGTGATCTGAAACTTGTCATGGACCTGAACAGATGTCATAAACAACACGGTATCTGCCCTGGACACCCAATAAACGCATCCGAATGCATTAGCCAGAGTTGCCGTGAAAGATCACGTAGTGCTTGATTTCCTCCAAGCCTGAGGCCCCTGTGTAAATACAACAGGGCAGGTTTCAAGACCAGGTGAATAGTAGAAACCACCAGGGTCTCTAAAATAGGCCCTGCTGGATTCTGGGATATGTTTTCCTTGCCTGGGGTTTATGGTCTAGGCCTCTTGCTTTGAGACCCGTTACAAGGTCTAATAATCATGTGGTTTCTGGTAATTGGCTGTATTACAGTTGGCTGACATATCCGGTCTAGAGTCTTAAATGCTCGTGGGCAGCCACCGTCACATCAGATGGTTCAACAACTCATTTTACAATGGAGAAGACGGGTGGGCCCTCATCTAACTATAGGCGAGGTTCAGGGAACGCCTTCTTGATCATGAGCAGCAAAATCTCACATCATGAATTAATATCTCGTGGGCTGACTTCATCCATCCTTGCCCAAAAGAAGAGGCCAAGAAAGTGAAAAGCATTCCCTGATTCCAAGGACAGGGAGGCCATTTACTTATCAGGCACTGACACATGTTCACAGCTAGACCATAGTATTCTCTTGCTGGCTATCAACAATAACACAAAGCCCCAACGTCAGACAAAGTTGCACATGATCATGACTAAGTAAAACAATCATCAATATCAGCTCATGATTTCATCTAAGCAAAGAAAAAACCTCACTGTGTGAAGCATAGAAATGCAAACCTACCTTTTCCCAGTTAATAGGAGTGACTGCTGGCTCTTTACTAATATAAGCCTTCACCTTGCTCACCACCATCCACATAAAATTAAGATGAACCATAAGAGAATTGCCCCCACTTCCTGAAAGCATCCAATCCAGAGTGAAGTCGAGTTCCCATAAACTTTCCTCTAATTAGTTAAAGTCCAAATCTTATAATATAGCCTTTCTAGCACCCTGGTACTCAGACACCCAATTCCCCATGGTGGGCGCTCTCCCTCATTTCAATGAACAATAAATCTGATTTGTTCAACACTAGGTGTGTTCTGTTGTCCGCTGGCTGGAGGGCATCTAACAGTACAAATTTTTGCTGCAGAGAAAGATAATAAGAAAACAAATAAAAGTCCTTCAAGATCAAGCTTCTGTATTAGGATAACATCCTGTGTGTGGGATCAAAAACAGAATGGAAGTACGGGCTCAGTAAGGGAAACCTTCAACGTTCTTACTGCTAAAGGAGAGCTGATTTGCACATCTTAACAATGGATGATGTTATATAACACAGTGTTATGGTATGTAGATATCATTGGACACTCTTTTCATACATATTTTTTTATTGGAGTTCAATTTGCCAACATATAGTATAACACCCAGCGCTCATCCCATCAAGTGCCCCCCTCAGTGCCTGTCACCCAGTCACCCCCTCCCCCCGCCCACCTCCTCTTCTATACCCCTTGTTCGTTTCCCAGGGTTAGGAGTCTCTCGTGTTCTGTCTCCCTCTCTGGTATTTCCCACTCATTTTCTCTCCTTTCCCCTTTAATCCCTTTCACTATTTTATTATATTCCCCGAATGAATGAAACCATATAATGTTTGTCCTTCACCGATTGACTTACTTCACTCAGCATAATACCCTCCAGTTCCATCCACGTTGAAGCAAATGGTGGGTATTCGTCCTTCCTAATGGCTGAGTAATATTCCTTGTATATATAGTCCACATCTTCTTTATCCATTCATCTATCAAAGGACACTGAGGCTCCTTCCACAGTTTAGCTATTGTGGACATTGCTGCTGTAAACATTGGGGTGCAGGTGTCTTGGCTTTTCACTGCATCTGTATCTTTGGGGTAAATCCCCAACAGTGCAATTGCTGGGTCATAGGGTAGTTCTATTTTTAACTCTTTGAGGAACCTCCACACAATTTTCCAGAATGGCTGCACCAGTTCACATTTCCACCAACAGTGCAAGAGGGTTCCCCTTTCTCTACATCCTCTCCAACATTTATTGTTTCCTGCCTTGTTAATTTTCCCCATTCTCACTGGTGTGAGGTGGTATCTCATTGTGGTTTTGATTTGTATTTCCCTGATGGCAAGTGATGCGGAGCATTTTCTCATGTGCTTGTTGGCCATGTCTATGTCTTCCTCTGTGAGATTTCTCTTCATGTCTTTTGCCCATTTCATGATTGGATTGTTTGTTTCCTTGCTATTGAATTTAAGAAGTTCTTTATAGATCTTGGAAACTAGCCCTTTATCTGATATGTCATTTGCAAATATCTTCTCCCATTCTGTAGGTTGTGTTTTGGTTTTGTTGACTGTTTCTTTTGCTGTGCAGAAGCTTTTTATCTTGATTAACACATTCAATGCAATCCCTATCAAAATACCATGGACTTCTTCTTCAGAGAGTTGGAACAAATAATCTTAAGATTTGTGTGGAATCAGAAAAGACCCTGAATAGCCAAGGGAATATTGAAAAAGAAAACCAGAGCCAGGGTCATCACAATGCCGGATTACAAAGCTGTGATCATCAAGACAGTGTGATACTGGCACAAAAACAGACACGTAGATCAATGGAACAGAACAGAGAAACCAGAAATGGGCCCTCAACTTTGTGGTCAACTAATATTCAATAAAGCAGGAAAGACTATCCACTGAAAAAAGGACAGTCTCTTCAATAAGTGGTGCTGGGAAAATTGGACATCCACGTGCAGAAGAATGAAACTAGACCACTCTCTTACACCAGACACAAAGATAAACTCAAAATGGATGAAAGATCTAAATGTGAGACAAGATTCCATCAAAATCCTAGAGGAGAACACAGGCAACACCCTTTTTGAACTTGGCCACAGCAACTTCTTGCAAGATACATCTATGAAGGCAAGGGAAACAAAAGCAAAAATGAACTATTGGGACTATCAAGAACTATCAAGAACTATTGGGACTATCAAGAACTATCAAGAACTATTGGGACTATCAAGAACTATCAAGACACTTTTAAAAGAAGGTATTCATTGGGGCACCTGGGTGGCTCAGTCGGTTAAGTGTCTGACTTTGGCTCAGGTCATGATCCCAGGGTCCTGAGATTGAGCCTGTTATCAGGCTCCCTGCCCAGCAGGGAGTCTGTTTCTCCCTCTCCCTCTGCCACTCTCTCATGTTCTCTCTCAAACATATAAATTTTTAAAAAATTTAAAAAAGAAGATGGCTATTGTTTTATTTATTTTATTTAAAAAAAATTTTAGGTAGCCTCCAGGCCCAGTGTGGACCTTGAACCCACAATCTGGAGATTAAGAATCATGTGCTCTACATACTGAGCCAGCCAGTTGCCCTGTAATAATTTTATTTTTTCAATGACAGTCTTTATAGTTGACTGGAAATAATATCCTTTGCATTTATGTATATTCATGATGAAAATACTTAGATATTAATTTAAACATGTATAAAAGATGATAAAGATATAGCCTATCCACAAGAAATTAGTAGGGCATGTCAATTATTGAAGAAAGAAACTTTAGAAGGAAAGGTAAAGTCTCCGCATAATGACTGATCCTAAATGGATTTCACTGAGAACATTTTCAAATCCACATTCATTTCAATTGGTCTTTTTGAAGTTTGTTGATTTAAGACCCCAAGGGACTATCCATACCCACTGTATTGACTGTTGGAAAGTCTCCAGTCTCTTGTTTTGGTTCCACAAACTGTCTTCTCCCTGATGACCATGAAAAACTCCTTGTGTATAACAAAAAGACTGTAATTTTAATATATTTGGAAATGGGGTAAGGCGGTCTCCCAGACAGCGTCTGCTGAGTCTGTCTCTTCTTTCTTACAAAAGACTGTTATTTTTTTATTCTATAGGGATTTTATTTATTTATTTATTTATTTGAGAGAGAGAGAGAGAGAGAGAGAGAGAGAGGGCAGCCCTGGTGGTGCGTGATTTAGCGTCGCCTGCAGCCCAGGGTGTGATCTTGGAGACCCAGGATCGAGTCCCACGTCGGGCTCCCTGCATGGAGCCTGCTTCTCTTCTCTCTCTGCCCCTCTCTCTCTCTCTCTCTCTCTGAATAAATAAATAAAATATTTTAAAAGAGAGAGAGAGAGAGAGACATCACAAGCAGGGGGAGGGAAAGAGGAAGAAGCAGGCTCTCCACAAGCAGGGAGCCCTACTCTGGCTCTATCCAAGGACCCCAGCATCATGATCTAAGCTGAAGGCAGATGCTTAACTGACTGAGCCACCCAGGAGCTCTCCTACAAAAGGCTTTTTGAACATAAAATCTCATTTTAAAATTGAAGCCTGGGTGAAAGAGATGTCACAGTTTTTCAAAAGTGTCTTAGGGGAGTCATAAACACATAAAGACCCCATTCTAGTTCATAAGCTGTTTTATTTGCCACTATGGGCCCCAATGCAGCACAGTGGCCAACATAGAAGAGTGGTTGGTGTAGGACTGAGTCGATTCATTAATGAATGATTAACATGGGAGCTAGAGCAGATGCTTTGCCTGGCTGGAGAACGGATGAAGGAGAAAATGCAGGGGTGTGACTGGGTCCAAGATTGGAGGAGGTGCAGATCCATAAAGACACAAGAGAGGTGGAGAAAAAGATGTTGCTAGCAAGAGAAAAGAATAGTTTCCCTTTCCCACCAAATAAAATCAGAGGCCCTTGATTCACTAAGGGACTCCTTGAAAAAGTTATCTATGTTCATTCTTCCAGAATTCTCTCCCTTCCCTGAACCTTCTCTCTTTAATACAATCAAAACAAAGCTTTTGTTTCCCCCCTACACATACACCCTCTCCCTCCCTCCCACCCCCATTACTGGAACAGCTCTTGTCTGGGACATTCATGGTCTCCACATTGCTGGATTCAGTGTCAGTGATCATTTCCTTTCTCACTTGACCTATCAGCGGCATCTGACATAAATCTTTACTCTTTCCTTCTTGCTTCTAGAACATTCTCTCATGAGTCTGCTTCTATCTGTTTTAGCTCCAACTTCTAAGTAGCGTATGCTTGTTGCTCCTCACTTTCTCCATCTGTAGATGTCAAATGTCAGAGTTCATTCCTAATACCAGCTTTCCTTCTCTATGTAGAATTGTTTCCTTGATGATCTCATCTGCTCTTGGGGCTAAAAATACGTCCAAACACAGACAACTCCTAAATTCCTATCTCTGGCCCAGACATCTCTGAGCTCTAGATATATGTCCATCTGTCCCCTTGACAACCCCATTTCAATGCCCAGGGGAATATATCACAAACATTTATGTCTGAAACAGAACTCCTGATTTCTTTATTTCCTTCATCCCTTGGCTCTGTTTTCTTCATGGTCTCCAGTTAATTAAATGTCAACTCCATCCTTGCAATTGCTCAGGCCAACAATCTTGAAGTCATCACCGAGGCTTCGCTATCCCATATACTTCCCCTCCTTGAATCCTTCATCAAATCCTTTGGCCCTATCTTCATAATATATTCGAAATCCAAACAGTCTTCTGTTCACTTCTACTGCTAGCGTCTGGTTCCGAGCCACCTTCACCTCCAGTCTGCAGTATTGCAAAAGCCCCTCAAATGTGCCTCACTGCTTTTGCCTTTATGCTTCAGATTATTCAAGAAGAACTAAGACTAGCTGCTGATTCCAATAATCCCCAAATTCTCCATGGCTCAACACAAATGCATTTTGTTTCTCATTCACATCCTAGTCTCCTGAAAATAATACAGTGCTCTTCAAAGCACTGATTTAGAGACTTGGTTGTTTCCACCTCATGGCTCTATTTTATAACTCCAAGCTCTCCCTGGAATCCTATAATAGGCAGGTGGGAATAAGTTAGAGAAGGGAGCATAGAAGGGACCTATAAATTATTGAGCCATCTTGATCTTGGACCAACATGCTTCCTTCTGCTCATATTATGTTGGCCAAAACAAGTCACATGCTCAATCCAATCGCAAGGAAGTCTGAGAGAAGTGGAGGTGCCCAAAGGCTCTTGAAGGGCACTTATGGTTCATTCTGTGCCATTGCAATATAGTTCCCACATGATCACTGAAAATGATGCCCATCACATTCTCAAAACTCAACGACTTTCTGATACCTGGGGAGAGATTCCTTTCCATCCAGCTACCGCCCCATTCACTTGGCTGCCCTCCAGCTCTGCAACTCTTGAATTAAATCTATTTTCTCTCCTAATGATGTTCTCTGGAGCAGACGCTGTTGGTTTTGCCTCACTATCTCCTTTCCCTTTTCTAAAATGGCAACAGCATCTTAATATTCCTTTGGGACCACATCCCTCCCTCCCTTGCCCCCAGTGTATATGCAAAAGGAAGTAAATCCTAGGATCCCATGCCACCAGATATTTATCGGTCTCTCACAAGTCCATATGGAAGACTACAGTCGACCACAGTGATGTGGGCATCTATTATGCTTTGCCAGTTCAGCATCCATACTCCTGTATGCTCCCAGCAACAGGTCCTGGGGAAACATACTCTCTCATTATCTTAGTCCATTTGGTTAAGATACAAGGTGGCTGTAACAAAATGCCAAAGACTGGCTGGCTTAGAAACAACAGAAATTTATTTCACACAGTTCTGGAAGCTGGAAAGTCCAAAATCAAGGTGCTGGCAGATTCCATGTCTGGTGAGGAACTGCTTCCTGGTGCATGGAAGGCCATCTTCACAGTTATTCTCCCTCACGTGGTGGAAGGGAGCTCTCTGGGACCTCTTTTACAAGGACATTCGTTCTATTTATAAGATCCATTCATGAGACTAGTCACCTCCTAAAGGCCGGGCCTCCTAAAGGCCGGGCCTCTAAATACCATCACAATGGGGGGAATATGTTCCACATATTTTGGGGAGACACATTCAGTTCATAGCACCCATTATTTAGCCACATGAATTAGCTGGACCTGATCTGACCCCAGGCTCTAAGACTGGGCACAAGAGCCAAGGAGAACCATTCTTTCATTCATTTGATAAAAATTACTGGGCATCTACTACATGCCAGGCATGATCCTGAGTTCTGGAGAGATTACAAAAAACATCGAAGACAAAATCCCAGCTCCTGGGGGGATTCAGGCAAGGTTTTGAGTGCATAACCTACCTGAAATTGGGTCAACACATAGGGAGGTACAGCTGAGATTTGCAGTGAGGCAAATACCTTTGAGCGCCTGATTCTAGCAAGTATAAAGTCAAATCTACTTCCAGACTTTTCTGCTCTGGGAGCCATAACTGCCTTTCAACTCAAATCACTTTGAGTTGGTTTTTTGTCTCCTTCAGCAGAAAGAAATCCTGCCGCACTACCCATTAGGGAGGATGTAGAATGACATGATGTAATGCCTATAAAGCAGGCCATCTATGCTGGCCACAGGGACAGGACTTCTTTGCACATCAGCACAAATATACGGAAATTAAGTGAAAAATATCCTCCCTGGATACAATGAGGAGGAAGTGAGAATAGAATCTTCCGTGAATTTTAACTAAAGACCTCCACATCCTGCCAGCCCCACCATTTCCCAGAATCCCAAGGGAGACCTTAATTACAACACAGAACGAACAATATGGGGTATAAGTACCACAAAATAAGGATGACCTCTTTTATTTCGTATGCTGCCTAGAAGATAATACTGCAGAGCAGCCCCAAAGTTCATGCCTATAGCACACCTGGAAAGAGGAGTATGTTGCTTTAAAATACTCACCATGAATATTAATTTGTAACTCCAAGGTGACAATTTAGTCACTGGACCTAGAAATAAGAAACTGATTAAAAATGTCATTCACATGTACAGTTATTTATCAACCCACCTTTTCTTTGGGATTTAAAACATCTGATTAGGCATCAGCTAAGGAAGGGTCTGGACACAGGATCTCACATGGACCATGAGTCTACTTACAATGCTCTCACTCAAGTTAGTTGGTAAGCCAGCCCTGAAATCTCAACTAACATCCTCAGTTAAATAAAATACACACTACAATCACAAGAATTGGCATTATTTCTCAAAATCACTCTCAACAAACATGTACATTTGTGCAGCAACCACTCTCATCAAGAAAGTTGCGTTTAAGTAGCCTTGGTATCAAAAGACCACAAAGAAATACACTTTAAATATTTAGCCAAAGTGGACCTCAATCCTCCTCATTTTCTTTCGCCAGGGCCAATTCAGCTGTATTTACTACCCCAAGCCATGCAGTTAACATGAGGAGTCTGTGCAGATTGGTGAACCCTACCTAACCCCAACCCTAACCCACGCATGGCATCACCAACAGAGTGTCTTAGCATTGAAGAATTCAATCGTGACTTCTGAAAGACAAAGGGGTCTAGGAGGAGTCAGCGGCGGTGAGGGTGGTGGGGATGAGCTACAAAAAGATGGAGAGATGATACAGCAGTTCTTTGGAGCTGCCGTGCTGATATGGTTGAGAAACTGCTCCCCAAAAAAGGCACAACCCAGAGCCATGGAAGCCCATACTTCTCCCAAGTGTAATTATAAACATGCTAATATGTAAGGTTAGGTGCCAGTGAGCTGGGACATCATAGCTCATCACAAAGAAAAATGAGTTTTGCCACGCTGGCATCCCTGTGCCCAGCCAAGTATGGCCACGGTGGCACCTTCTGTGGCCCGAGCAGGCCCCCATAATTAAAAGGTTTGAATTAGTCATGTAAACAAATTATCTTCAACAAAGGAGTTTACAAATGCTGGCTAATTAGTTTAAATTCCCCAAAGCCTTCCACTGTTTTTAATTCAATAACACAGTGTAAATTTTCCAGTTAGAAAAAGTCTAATAGGAATTGGCAGAAAACTAAATAATTGATATTGTCAGCAATTGCAGAGGCAAGCACTCCAGCGTTATTGTTTGCCGGTAAGCAGGATGGCAGTGATTTCCAGAGAGGATAAAGCATGAAGTTGAATGAATTAACAATATAAACCGTAGACAGCTGGTGCTCAACAGCCTCTCCATGGGCTCAGCCTCTAGCTGAGAAAAATTTTAAAGTACATATAAATAGACATACCTCTCCCCAGCTTGGATTAAAATAAAAGCATCATAGCAACCAGCACTGTTACAACCAGCTTGGAAACCATAATGAATGAGCTGTGTGACATTGGTGAATCGCTAACTGTCCCTGAGCATTGCTTTCATTATCGGTACAAGTAAGGGTCATAGTGGCAACCCCAGGGGCCCCGGACCCTTACTGGCCACACATGGAATCATTAAGAGGGGACTGAACCTATGTTAGTACTGAGAGAGAGTCTAAGAAGGTGAGAGTAGGGAAAGTCTAAAGTAACCATGTCTTTTCTCATCATGACAGAGCCTAGCCCAGAGCTTCTTAAACTAGGGTATTTGGAGCCCAAGTGTATCTGGTCACGAGTGAGGAAGGAGAACAAAGCTGCAGGATAAATATGGCAAGTGTTCTTGGAGCATCAGTTTGGCCTGATGGATTAGATTTATTATACGCTCATTTACTATTATTTCTGTTCAGTTTATAAAAATATTCTAAGGGAATAATGTATGGCCTTAAAGTCACAGAAAACTAAAAGACCTACCCTAAATATATCAGATCCCTGTCAACCCCTTCTCTCTCCCTTCTCATAGAAGCAACCATTTTACAACATTTCTACCTATATCTTCCTTTATTCCACTTTCTTTTTAAAAAAATTATTTATTCGGGAGAGAGAGAGAGAGAGAGAGAGAGAGAGAGAGAGAGGCAGATACATAGGCAGAGGGAGAAGCAGGCTCCATGCAGGGACCCTGACGTGGGACTCGATCCGGGGTCTCCAGGATCACACCCTGGGCTGAAGGCAGCACTAAACCACTGAGCCACCCAGGCTGCCCCTTTATTCTACTTTCTAAATGAGAGATATCGATCACTCTCTGGTAACTCTTTTGGTTTATTCTATTTAATTTTACTTTATTTTATTTATACACAGAGAAGGAGACATACAGGCAGAAGGAGAACAAGGCTCCCCGCGGAGAACCCAATGTGGGACCCGATCCCAGGACTCTGGGATCAGGCCCTGAGTTAAAGGCAGACGCTTAAGCACTGAGCCACCCAGGCATCCCTGGTAACTTATTTTAAGACATAATGTGATGAGCACTCAGTGTTATACTATATGCTGGCAAATTGAATTTAAATAAAATATTAAAAAATAAAATAAATAAAACATAATGTACTAACTCACAATTTTGATAGGTAAGGATCTAGTCCTTTCCCTCAGTTTATCTTCCCAATACAGTCTAGAGATTTCTGATATATTGCAAGCTTCGTTAAATCCATATTCAGTGTTTCTGTTCTTATAATGATTTATTATAATGATCAGAGCCAAACAGGAACGTTTTGCTGAGCCAGACAGGATACACTGACCACCTCCCCTTCGCCCCCCATGTAATAACTCCTATTCCCCCACATTTAATCATTGCTCTTCCATTGGCTTAGTTTTCCTTGAGCCTCGGCTCTTCCATGCCCCTGAGGTATACCTCTCAAAACAAGTCTTCACCATCTGACAATCTCTCCTTTTTCATTTGTCTTCTGGAGCCCCCTCCAGCTCCAGTCTGAACCGATGCTCTTTAGACTTTCCAACACAGTTGTCCTTGTGGACTTAACCTTGGCCGTGCTGGAAATCCTTCAGCACTCTCTTGTGTTGAAAACCCTATTATCCATAGTTGAATGATAATAATCTGGATGCCTGTAGAATTGTGGGTTAGATATACTTTTCTCTGCTGCTTCTGAAGGCACAGTTCCATTGTCCGTCAAGTTACTGATGCTCCACGTTTGAAGCTGGATGCCTTTGTTTATTCTTGACCCTTTGATTTGCTTTCTGGAAGCTTTTAACAATATTCCTTTTAATCCCTTTGTCCTGTATTCTCATGATGACTTGCCTTACATGTCCTTCCAGTCTGGAAATGTTTCTACATTGTCTCTTTGATCATTTCCTCTGCGCTTTTTCCTTTGCTCTATCTTTCTTGACCTCCTCGAATCGTCTAGCTCCTAACTCATTATCTCATTTTCTTATATTTCATTTCCTATTTCCCAACTCTTTATTTTTAATTTCCAAGAGCTCATTCCTGATTCTCTAAGGCTTTCTTTTGTGATCATCGTTATATAGTTTCAAGGGTACTTTATCTTGTCATCTCAGTGATATCAAGTATACTCATTTTGGAGCTCACTTCCACTTCCTGCATTTTTTCCCCAATTCTTTATTTTTTCAAGTTTGCTCTTTTGCATATAGGAAACCCAACTTAAAAGTCTATTGATCCTTGACCATCTGTTCATATTTAAGAAGGAAACATTGAAGAACAAATTGGAATTTCTGCAAGCACGGATGAGGCTTTTCTACTGATTGACTTTACTATTGAGTGGCCAGCTGATACTTTTGTTGGAAACCCCACCCCCCACCCCCATCTTGTTATTTGTATTATCTTTTCTCTGAGGAAATTCAATTTCTCTGGAGAAAGAGCTTCTATTCTGCTGTGTGGAGCTTGTATGCCCGGCTGCCAGCATCCTGAAGATTGTGGAGAGATAATGATTGGCTTTATTTAGAGAGGTTTACTTAATTCTCCAGATGCCCTCCTCTGTAACAGACGCTTCCAATCCTGGAGCATCTCCAGCTCCGTTTCTCCCGAGAATATGGTTCTCTGGTCCTGCAGTGTGGGGAGCATGATTCTCTCCCAACACACTGGGGGAGCTCTTCAGGCACCTGGTGACTTCAAATTACAAGTTTTCGTGGGGTTCATTAGAAGAAATTGGTTTGCTTTTATTGGTCTTTCCTCTCTTGATCCTCACAGGTGTCTCCTTCTGCAAGAACAGATTTCCCACCTTTGTCTACTGTGATTACAGAACCATGTATCTTTATGCTTCCTCTAGCAACCCCCCCACCATGTACACACAATTGTGTAGGGACAAATTATTTAAGCATTTAGCTGAGATATGAGCTAAATTGTTAATAGATATACTTAGCTTAAATGAGTTCATAAACAAGACAAGATTTTAGAGGAGAAAAGGAATTTAAGTTTGGAGACATTTTGCAAAGCTGTGTGTCCATAAACTTTAATAGATTTGGGAGTGCTGTGTAATCATTATACCCCATCCGAAATACTGAGAGGAGAAATCCAAGTTTGGAATCTCTCCCCGCGTTTATGTCACTTTTCTCGGTCAGAGCAGAATTAAAAGGAAGGATGGCTTGCTATCAAATTCATGAGTCCTGCAATGACTTAAGAGATTTACTGAGTGGATGAAAAGGATGGATGCTTTTATGCAGTCCACGGGGTCTGTTTTGCCTTTAAGATGGTGCTTGGACCATCCTGAAGGGTGCCTTAAACAGTGGGCTGCCCTCTGCAGACCCAGACAGAAAAGGGTGATGGCGGATTGATGGATCCACAAAATGGAAACCTGTTCAATCAGCAATCAGGCGCTAATAATCAATGCAATTTGCCCAAATTCAATCATTGGTTTTGCAGATGGCAGACAAGCTGACAGAGTGAAATGGTCCCACCCCCAGCTTCTGTCCCAAAGCCTTTTTGTGTTGACTCAGGCAGGAAATGGCACGCCTGTATTTTATAGGAGGGGAAAAAAAAGAAAGAGTTAAAGGAAGCCTCAGCGTTTAAACACTCATTTTAGCTTAAATGTCTAATTAAGATTGTGCTGTCTTGATGATTTAACAGATCCAAAAGCAGTGTTTTCTTACTGCAGCTGATCACAGTTCAAGGCCTGCTAGCCAAGCATGAAGTTTTGTTAATGAGAAATATAAGCTTATAGTCAGGTCTCTGGATACTGCTATTAAAATGTACCTAATCATGTTCTTTAAGCAGAATTAGATAATCACAATGAACTGACTTTTTCACTCAGACGATGAACCTTTCCATTTGATAGATTGTTCATAAGTAATTTAACTTGGAGTTAATTGATACGAAATATCAGTCACCAAACTTTATAATAAAAAATAAACTCTAAGCATTAAATATTTTTTTCTTTGGAATTGACTCTCCATGAATTGAAGGTTTTTCCCATTCCGAGGAGACTTTTATGGCCTCGAAAGCACTAAATACATAATCTTCCCATAAAATGCGGCCCAGGCAGCTCTCTAGCTTCCAGAGTTGACTGAGTGGTTTGGCATTTTGTTCCTCCTTCCAGTCTATCCTGGTTCCCAAAGGAGCATTCACCTGCCCCCTACTTTACCGTGGGAACGATGTGCTTACACTATACCTGGGTCAGAAGTGGGGAAGTGTGAAGACATCAGAGAAAACAGTGCCAGCCACGGATAACAGAGAGACACCAGGCCACACACAGCCATGTATTCCCAGCCCCTCAGCAAGACAAGAGCCTGCAGGAATTGGAAGAATTGAACCCAGCTACAATAGGAGGGTCAGAATACAGGGAGGCTGTGGAGAGGGGGAGGAAGTCATTTTTGGTTTTGCCTTCAGAATCACTAGCTGGGCATCAGTCAGGGCACCTGGGTGGCTCAGTCAGTTGAAAGTCTGCCTTCAACTCAGGTCATGATTTCAGGGTCCTGGGATTGAGCCCCGAGTAGGGCTTCCTGTTGAGTGGGGAGTCTGCTTCTCCCTCCCTCTGTCCCTTCCCTTGCTCGTGATCTCTCTCTCAAATAATTAAATAAAACCTTAAAAAAAATGCTCCACAAGTCAGAGGATATCTATTGACACCTGATAAGCAAAGTGAGATTATATGATCTATAATGAGATAGATGTTAGAAATAAAGGTATAAGCAATATTTATTGCCAGTTGGAAATGTGCAAATGATTAGGGGGTGGCCGATAAGTACATAAAATTTACTTATAGAGTATCTTTCACCCTATAAGAAAAAAATGAAATTATGTGTTAACCTGCTTTCCTAAACAGTTTCTGGTTTGACTGATCCATTCCACAAGCATTTATCAAAAATCTCTCTTGTGCCTCTTGTTGTGTCTATACGTAAGGTATAGACTTTACCTTAAAGAAATTATAGCCAAGTCTGGTCAGAGAGGCTTTGAAGCAGATCAGAGCCTGCAGGACACCGTGTCAAGCGTTACAATGTTAGCCAATGTTTCCTGTAGTGCTTACTCTCCATCAGGTACTGTTCCATGCACCTTAAACATACATCTCACTTAATCCTCACAGCAGTTTGGGGAGGAAGACATATTCATTATCCCCATTTTACAGATGAAAAAACTGAGGCCAAAAGAAATAAACAGAAGTGAAGTGGTTTGCCCAAAGTTGTACAGCTTGGGAAGAATTTGGACCGTCTGGCTCGAGACATTTTTCTCTTACTCACATAGTCACTCAGCTCACCCCCTGCTTGGGGCCTGTGGGAGCTCCAAAGTGGGGCATCTAAGTTATAGATGAGATGTTCAGATGAGTGAGAGGGGGGAAACCAGCAAGAGTTAACTGGCACAGTTGACCATATCTAATTACAACTCAATATCTCCTTTGTAGAGTTCAGAAGCCGCTCTTATTGAGAAATGAAGAATCCACTAGCAGTTGGGAAGAGAAAGGAGGTAACATGGAGGATGGTGTACATGTCTGCAAAGTGAGAGGGAAGAGAGACAGAGCAAATTACACCTGAGCCTTGGACGCACATGCACAGCTTTTCCAGGTGAGGCTGTGGGGAGGATGTGGAATAGGTCTAGCTCATATGGCAGAACCACCAGAGTTCTAGCATCTTCTGATCTGTTTGAGAAAGACCTCATCAGGAGGGAGCTAAAGGTCAATAACACCACAGGATTAAAGGAACAGTGAATAGAGACCACCCCTGGGCACCTCTGGGAAGCATCGTCAGTGGCCCGCACTCAGATCAAGGTGTAAATGTTGAAGCTGGATTCCCACCTATGGTGTCTACATCAAGAGTTTCTCAGAGGCCACAGTTAGACTCCAAGGGCACCAGCACCCAAAGAGCCTCCAAGTAATTCTCCTTGGAAGAGGAGAATTACCATTCCAGGCTGAGCTGTGGCTTCCCAGGAGTTAAGTATGTACAGACCCAGCAGGAACTATGTGCTTTCCAGGGGGCAGGCTGTGCCAGAGAGTTCTGGATGGACACAGAGAAGGAGGAAAAGGCTAAGGCAGAGTGGTGGGTTACCAAGTGCACTCCCAGTGAGCCAAATGCATGCCTAGTTCCATGGTTCAGGATAGTATGAGCAGATAAGGTTTACCTCGAGGAGCATCCATGCTATTCATTTATACTGTGAACTCCAGGCCTGGGGGCCAGAAAGGGATGGGGGTCCATACACCTTGGCCTCACATCCCCAGCCACTGAATCAAATGCTCTTGCTCCTGCTCTTGGACCTTGTCCTGGAGAGACTTTCCTATTCATCCAACCAGGACACAAGTGCCTTCAAGGCTTAAAAGCTTAATTTCAGTAGCAAAGTAAAATGAAAGAAGGGACCTCTTTCTACCTATGAAAGACCATTAAACTCAAGTTTCAAATTATCTGATGCTAAATAAAGTGTTTTAATTTTCAGCCGGAGTGTATTGGGGGTGAGTGTTGAATTATCCTCTTGGGCCCCTGGGGCCTTGTGTTTCTCCAGTTTTAGTGCCATGATCGTCACCAGCCCTCTAAGGAAAAGGCACATTCTGTCAAGCCTCAGAGATTTCTTGGGTTGGGTTTTAGGTCACCCTGTATAATTTTTGGCTCAGTCTCCAGAGGAATCTCAAGGCCCAGGCCCTGGAAATCCTATACTTACCTGGACCTATTTCTTCTCTTCCTATTTATTTCATCTGATTTATATTCACTTGAGCACCACATGAATTCCACCCCATAGCAAATTTAGTGACTTCACTTAACATTCTGGCCCAGGAGCTCTGAGGTGGGTGGGTACCCCTCACCCTGGAGCCTATGAGACATTGCACTACTGCGTGCTAATAAAATATGAAATATTTTACTTCTTTTATTTTCAGATCATCCTTGCTTCATATATTTCTAAGTTTGTTGTAGAATATACTTAAGATATAAATACAACAAGATGTGTGTATACATATATGTATATGATGCATGCCCAATTGTTGAGAAGGGAGATACTTGTCAAAAAATCCAAAGATTTTGAAAATTACTGCTATAGCCTAAAAAGTGTGGCTTCGTGTCTTTTGCCGCTCTATTCACTCACATAATCATTTTCTCATTTATCCATCATTCTACCAATATTTATCAAATACTTTGAATGGGCTAGCGTAGCCCTCGCTGGGTGTTAAGGATATGGAGATAAACGGAGCACCACATTAGCCCTTGAGTAGCTCACCATCTGGTGGGAGAGGTAGAAATTCAAACAAAGAAGCACAGCGCAAAATCTACGTGCGGAAAAAGGAGAGTCCGAACATGGCATTCTATGAGCACAGAGGGAGGGACAACTGTCAGTGAATTGAACAAGGCCACGAAAGCATTTATCGCAGTGAGATCCTGAGGATGAGATCCTTTCAATCAGAAGTAGCAGGATAAAGGCATAGATGCTGGAGAGGACGTAACACGATGGAATAAAGCACCACTAGGCAACAGTCTTAAGTATATGAGAATTACGACGTGCCTGGGGTGCTGGGTGGCCCGGGCTGAGGTTAGGGATGGCAGGCGTGGGAGCTGGAAGCCAACCTGGATCTCCTGAGCCCGTGAAAACAAATATGAGTTTGGATCTCACCCTCAAGGTCTCTTCTACCGGTAGGCATGATCCACATCCACCAGCCAGCACCATCAAGACCATCCAGAAGCCTGTTAGAATCTCAGCACGCATGCTCCCATGCACACACACGGATCTCTGTTTTAACCTGCACCCAAATCAAAATCTGCCTTTTAACAAGATCCTTGGGTAATTCACCTTCATATTACATTTGAGAAGCAAAGCGCAAGCATAGGTTGAAGAGTACAAGCAGGTTGATTTACACTTGCAACCCCAGCTGTGTGAAACTCTCTTAGGTGAGTCCCTTAACCTCTTCCTGCCTCAACCCTCCTTATTTATAAAATCACTGTAATAGGATTTTCTACCTCAGAGCATTGTGGTATAGATAAAATGAATGAACCAATTAAAAACAAACAAACAAACAAAAAACTCTGGTACAGTACCTGGTCCAGAGTAAATGATAAGTGAGTGGTAAATATTTTCTTCACCCTCAAATATTCAGTTCTTCTCTCTACTTTGTGCTTGAGGGATACCTGCAGTGTTCCACCTATTCGAGGTGCAGACCAATGAAAGATACTGAGCTTAGTAAATAATCAAGGCAATGCTGTTTAGCCCCAGTCCACTTTCCAAGAATATATTACTCATTGCTAAAAGCAATTTGCAATTTTTGCAGAGCTATGATGAAGTGGCATATTAGGTAATTCACAAACATTTTGACCTTCACCATGCAAATATTATTATCCCTATTTTCCTGATGAGGAAATTGAGTCTCTAGTCTTTAGGTGGTACATACACGCCTGTGGTCATGCAGTTAATAAACAACAAACCTAGGATCCTGTCACACGTGACTTACCCCAAAGCCTAGTCTTTGCAACAAGCTGATCTTAGAAGAGGATGCCCCCCTCCCCCCCTCCCAACAAATCTAGTCGCTAATGGCTGATAATTATTGTCAAAGGACATATTTTTTAAAAGATTTATTTATGTATTTCAGAGAGAGAGAGTGAGCAGGGGGAGGGACAGAGGGAGAGGGAGGCTCTCAAGCAGATTCCCCACTGAGCGTGGAACCCCACAGCAGGCTCCATCCCAGGACCTGGAGATCATGACCTGAGCCAAAATCGAGAGTCTGCCACCCAACTGACTGAGCCACCCAGGTGTCCCAGGACATATGTTTTTCATTAAAAAAATAACTTCAAACTTAAAAAAAAAAAAGTTGGAAGACTAGTAGAATGAATACCTGCATCCTTTTCACACAGATTCACCAATTTTAACACTTTACTACATTTGCTTTACTTCTCCTCCTCCTCCCTCCCTCCCTCCCACCAACTCTCATTTAAAAATAAGTTGTAGGACATCATGTCCCTATATGCCCAAATACAACAGTGTGTGTATTTCCTAGGAACAAGGACATTTGCTTACATAACCACAGTGTAGTAATCAAAATCAGGAAATTTAACCTTGATGCAATACTGCTGTATAATCAATAAGTATTACTCAAATGTTGCTTTTGTCCCATTAACATCTCTTGCAACAATTATGTTCTAGTCTGACATTCAAAGCTACAATAATTGTCCTATATAATATTTATCTCATTGTAGAAATTATATTTCCCCTTGTAGAACTCTTGAGCTTACAGAAATTTATTTAAAAAATATAATAGCGGGGCCCTTGGCTGGCTCAGTTGGGTGAGCATGGGACTCTTGATCTCAGGGTCATAAGTTCAAGCCCCGCATTGGGTGTGGAGCCTACTTTAAAAAAAAAAAAAATATATATATATATATATATATATTTACATACATAAAATAGCAATTGCAATAATGTATTTCCCTCTAGAATTTTTTGCAGGCATGCACATGTGAATGTACTTGAAGACTTGAAATCACATTGTATACAACTTTATCTTTCTCAACAAACATATCCTAAGTATTGGGATCACATGAATTTTACTAAGACATTAAAAATCTCTGTGAATAAGATGTTCAGTGAATTCATAAAATTCCGCCATACTTTCCTCATCTTTCTTCTATTGTTTGCCACAGAATTTCTATCAATTTTTCTCTGCTACAGAGCACTGTAATGAACATCTTTGCACACATTATATGCTACACATCAGCATAAATCCTGTAAGCCTCAGTCATGGTTAAAAAAGAACCACTCTTTCATTTCAAATCCTTTAAGTAAAAAAAAAAAAATCTTCATGTCTTAAAGCTTAGGCTTTACATAAAACCTATTGAAATAAACTCAATACACAACCATCCACTTAGGATTTAAATAAAAACATATCTGAGAGCTAATACCTAATTTGACTATTTTCTCCTCCAACCATTGTTTCAGGAGCTCAAGAATAAAACCACCACAGAGGGACAGGTGTTCCAAATTCAACCCTGTGCCTAATTTTCTGTTGGCCTAACCTACCTGTCACAACTGGGAGAGGCCTCTGACTTGTACCAATAAGACTGACTCTGTTTCCTACCAACTTCATATCCAGTGTTGCCTTACTCACACAGACTTGGAAATGCCTGATTCTTTCCCAGGGTTCTTGGTTACAGACAGTGGACACCAACACTGAATGACTTCAGCAGGAAAGAGAATGACCTGGAGCATCAGGCTCAGAAGACAGCAGGTGAGAAGACACATTGTCAAGGTCATGGCACAACCCACCAGTCCGATTAGTGATATTGTCTCCACTACTGGACACTTTCTACTACAGCTTTACTCTGCCCTGCCACTGGCACCCGGAGAAATCTGTATTTTTTCTGTGGATTTATACACATCATGCCTTCAAGATGTAAATTACTAGGCTATATATGATCTGTCCTAGCTTAGAGCATATCCCATTCCCTATCCTCTGGAAAGTGGAGACAGGGGTTATCTGCCTCCTTTAATTGTCATAGTGAGGAAAAACCTAAAAGGAGGACCTTTGGAACTGAATAGCCAGAAATATAGCAGAGGCCACAGTCTTGTTTGTATAATACCTACATAGCATTATCATTCTTCCTATTATTATATGTCTGTCAAAAATTGTTCCACCTAATAATTGTTACTATGTCTCATGTGTTCAAAAAACATCCACATCTATTGTAAAAATGAAGAGGAGTCAAAATCTTACCCACTTACATCATCCAGCTTCAATGTGGAAGATCTGAAGTAAAATGGCCCTTTATAGGCAAAACCATCACTGTCAGTCACTCCAACACTCATGATTTTCATCACTTTTGGAAAACAAAGGTAGTTGGAAAATTATAATTTTCTTCACTCTGAGTGGATCTAAAGCTTCGATCCTAAGATACCAGAGTCCTGGATGATCCTGCCCAGATGGAGATGCAGGAGACGGATGTGTAAGGACACACAAGGTTTTATCCACACTTCTCCCTGTCCTTAGCAACAACCCTATTTTTCTAGGATAACTGGGTTCAGTCACCTTAAAATAGCAGAGAATTGTCTCCCACATAGTGTCATAACTGAATCCTTGACAGCTACTCCACTGTTCCATATGGCTTCTACTTCAGAGTACATGGTAAGACCGAAGAACACCAATGGTATATCATCCATTATCATGCTTCTTTCATTATAAATCCAGTTACTTGTTCAGGAGCAAATGTTGACTAAACTATCTTGTCAGCGGAGAATACGTTTAGGAGGCCCGCAGATGCTACTACTGGCAAAAGCACAAGAGACAAGGGGTAAATATCCAAATCCAAAATAAAAGTCTATTTAGCGAACAGAGTTTCGCTCTAAGATGAATATAAAAGTCTGATAAAATCACTAAACCAGCTGTCACCAGCTGCTGTCCATCACTAGCGATATTGCTATACTGGGCCTCAGTGATGGTTACTGATTACCTGGGCAGCACAGCCACAGAAGCCAGGTCAGATCAGAAGAGCTTAAATCCAAGTTCGTAACTAAGGTATCCCTGCCTTGCTGCCTCTGTAAACATTTTGTTCCTAAACTCATTAAGAAAGCACCAAGAAATGAGAGGACTGGCATGTTTCTAATCTTGGAGAGCTTTTCAGTAAAGACCTTTTTGGGGCTTTTGCATGGGATGCGATTTTTTTTTTTTTTTAAACATTCTGGGCCGATTCCGGGAAATTCAGTCACTTGACTTCCCCTAAACTCCTGGACATCAATATTCTAATCTTGCCCTCATGGGGTCCTAAATCACCTTGACAAATCATTTTCCAAATTGGATAATAAGAAATACTGCTTGATACCCTAGTCTCTAGGGAGATTTCTTTTCTCCACAGGATGTGGTGGAAAGATGCATAGACTCAGGCATTGGTTTGGGTCATAGGAACCTATGAGTCCAAGGAAGTTCGTCTCTGTGGGAGCAGCTCCAGCAAATTAAATTGCTAAAACCATGTAATATTAATTAAGAGAGTCTAAAGAGGCAATTCAGATGAAGGTGGTTCTCTGCTCTGGAAGTCATGGTTTTCTACTAGAACTCTAAGGGTCTGTGCCAAAACTTCCCTTTTGGGGACTTTCCAGAGGCTCCTCATGGGATCCTTATGTATCCTCAGCACCCTTGGATCTGTTGGGTCAAAATGGTCCAGTGGCATGTCAGCTGCCTCCAAAATGCAGAGGCCCACCAAGCATTACGTCTCTTTCTTAGCAATAAGAAGAACAAGGTACAGCAGCTTCTCTTTTACCTTAGAAGAAATCTATGCTCTTCACCACTGAACATCTACATCAGTGTTGCAGACATTCAATCTTCATGGGGATTATCTCTTTGTTCTGTATGCATATGCCTGTCAGAATATTCTAATGCTTGCCACTAGCTACTAAGTCAGTTAAAATAGTATGATGTCAAAAATCTAGTGGGTTATCTTAAGGAATCTCAAGATGACTGGAATCTCTAGAATGCATTATGATAGGAAAGGGGCAGGTTTTTTCCAGCCCCAAGATACACAGAAATGGTAAATGCTATCTTTGCTATGTAAATACGTGCTGCTTTTGAGTCTCTTACTAATGAGTATGAAGCATACAGAATTCACTAAATTGACAGCCACATACCAAGGTCCAGAGCCTCTGTTGATCTGTCCGGTAAATAGAACACATCTGGCACAACAGCTGTAATTGGGGTTATCACTTTGTTAAGTTTATGGATCTCATTATCATTTGTAAAGGCCCATCTGGTTTTTTCAGAGACCAGAATGGCTCACTGAAGGAAGATGGGATCAGAACTACCACCCCTGCATCATTCAAATGTTTGATGTCGGCGCTAATTTCTGCAATTCTTCCAGGAATTAAGTATTAGTTCTGAGTATGTCAAAGAGGCTCCATTTGTCTCTTCTTAATATCATGACCCTTAATCACTACCTTGAGAAAATAAAATTGAGAAATCTACTAGTTGCTAAATACATCAATTGCCATAATATGTTTGGAAACTGATGAAAGAATCTCATGTAGCTCTGATGGCCTAGTGAACCCAATTTGATTTGGGCCAAAACCCCATTTATCTCAATAAGCTCTTTTTTCAAGTTTTTATTTAAATTCCATTTAACATACAGTGTAATATGAGTTCAAGTGTAGAATTTAGTGATTCAACCAACACCTACTTCCAACACTTGGTGTTCATTACAACAAGTGCCCTCCTTAATCCCCATCACCCATTTAACCCATCCTCCCACCCACCTCCCCTCTAGTACCCATCTGATTGTTCTCTATAGTTGAGTCTATTTCTTGGTTTGCCTCTCTCTTTTCCATCCCTCTTTCATGTTCATTTGTTTTGTTTCTTAAATTCCACATATGAGTGAAATCACATGGTATTTGTCTTTCTCTGACTGACTTATTTCACTTTGCATAATACTCTCTAACTCCATCCATGTCATTGCAAATGGCAAGATTTCATTCTTTTCTATGGCTCAGTGATACTCGATTATATATATATATATATATATATATATATATATATCACATTTTCCTTTTTTTTAATTTTTATTTATTTATGATAGTCAAACAGAGAGAGAGAGGCAGAGACATAGGCAGAGGGAGAAGCAGGCTCCATGCACCGGGAGCCCAACGTGGGATTCGATCCCGGGTCTCCAGGATCGCGCCCTGGGCCAAAGGCAGGTGCCAAACCGCTGCGCCACCGAGGGATCCCTATACCACATCTTCTTTATCCATTCATCAGTCAGTGAACACTTGGGCTGCTTCCATAATTTGGTTATTGTTGATAATGCTGCTATAAACATTGGGGTGCATGTGTCCACAATTGAATTAGTATTATATATCCTTTGGGTGAATACCTAAGTACTATTGCTGGGTCATAGTCTGGTTCCATTTTTAACCTAAGTTCTGACTCTAACTATGGAACCAGGATAACTTTATCAGATCCTCCTGGTCTGGAGCTCACTTTGTGTCCAATAGACCTCAAAAACTCTAGGCATTCTCCTTTCCATGGTGTTCAGTGACCTTGACACAGAGATAAGGTTCATTTTCAGAAGGATTTGAGGAAATCTCTCTATTTCCATCAACCTATCATCTGTCTATCCATTTACGTTCAGTGATGTTGTAGATCCTTCTCTTAAGGGGACCCAGCCTACCCATTCAGTCAATCGCTCTGGATCTATGCATGGACTTGGATCTTGAAATGGTTATGAATCTTCTCCTACTCACCAAATCTAGTTTTTCCTGATTATACAAATGGATCAACACCCTAGGCAGATTCCCATGAGCTTCACCTAAGGAATACCACCATTAACCATCATAATAGATAATCACAGGTCAAGGTACCTTAATTGTTACTTTAGCTTTGTTGCCCATTTCAGCAATTATAACAACCTTGCCACTGATGCCACCTGTTTCTGCATTCCCATAAGCCCACCATCCCTGTTCATGCTGGGAAGTCATATTCCCCTACTGTCAAGTCTGACCTCCACGAAGCAGTCACTATCAAGTATCTCAAAGACATTAGAGCCCCCTATCAATGATTTTTTTTATTGCCTTCATGAATCCAATATTTTCATCTTCTGCTTTTATCAATCTTAACTCATCAAGAAGAAATTGTGGAGTAGACTCAGACTGATAGTTCAAACAGGAGAGAAGATTATGAAGATGTTCTGATGATCCTACCAGGAGGAAGAAAAGTGCTTCTGATGTTCTTACTGAGACAGTGACAAAAAATTTGCCAGACCAGGAGCCAATCCACTAAGAAAACTATATCAGAGCTGGCAGCTGCATTTGGAATGACCATCTGACTCATATATAATAATCCATCACCATACTGTGAAACCCAGGCATCCCTGGCATATGCCAAACCTCTACTTTTCCGTGCATTGACTGTGATGCTATTCTTTTGGATTTTTCAGAAATGATTTGCTATTTGGTTAAATGGGAAGAACTTCAAGGACATCTATATAGCCCATTCTGCCAATTGCCAAAGATAATTATTTCAACCTGTAACTATTCTGACACGTAAGAATTGGAAAAATAATTTAAATGAAGTTTTAGGAGCCCACTGTACATTTGTGAGGTGAATTTGGCTTAAAAGTCGACTCTAACTGCTCAAATACAATGATATTCTATGTCCTCAGAATTAGCACTAACCCACAACCACTGTTTAATAATACCCGGACAGCCAGTACATTTATCCCTGTAAATGGTTGTGAAAGGCTAAGGATAAGATTTCTCTTGCTTTTGATATTATTAGGGAGATGGTTGGAAGCCACATGATAAATCCACTGCAAAATTCCTATGCCCCGAAGTTCTTTACATTATATCAAGTAGTACCTTACATCTAAACCTCACTGAGAGTGGGCAGATTGTTGAGTCTACTTTTCAGTCAGCCAACAACAAGAACAAAAAAAATTAGAAGTAAAACCAGTTTTGGAGTAGCAGATTGCATCCAGAATCTCAGATGAGTTTACTCATGTCAGTAAATTCAGGATTGATCTAATATTGGGGGATGCCTTCCTGGATCAAGCTTAGGATCCACTGGCATATATTTTCCTCAGTTTTATTTTCTTTTATAAAGTAGCAAGTTCCTGTCATCCTTTTATTATGCAATCATTCTCACAATACCTTAGGGCACAGCGGGATCTGACTCTAACTCTGGAAACTGGTAGTTGAAGGAATTACAGTTTCATCAATAAAGGATAAACAACAACCTCTTCAAACACTGGGGGAGGGACCTCTTTGGCTGGGGGGAGGACAGTAAATGTGAGTTTGGAGTTTGCAGAGCCTCCTGGTCCTCTGAATCTTCCCATAAATCTGTTCTAGTTTTTGGCATGTCAATCTGTCTCGATCGATGCCTCAACCTTCATGTAAGAGACCTAGTGAGACATTACTTCAAATGTCACTGACATTCAGCAACAAAGAATCTCTTTATCATATTTTTGCCCATCTCAGATCCATAAAAGCAGGAGTTAAGAGTTGGTTTTTTTTTTCTTTTTCTTTCAACCAGTCATCATGGGATTTAGTCTGTCCTTGAGATAGCTGAGCTTATCGTTCTCCATTGTTAGAAGTAGCTATCCTGCCCCCAAAACATTGAATTTCTCAGGTTCCTTATACTGATCCATTGCAGAAGTCACTTAGGTGTCCAAAGATCCTGGGTTAGGTGACCCAGGATCATCATTGCATCTTGCATGTCACAGAAAGCCAAGTTCTTATTCCTGACCAATCAGTATCATATCAGGGAGGATTCTTGACCATCGAGTACAGAATTGGATGCTGAATAACTTAAAAACAAAAGAAAACTTATGAACAGATACTGGACAGCTCGGAGACCTATTAGAATGCTGGAGAACTAAGCTTGAGGAAATTAGCAGAGATAAAGGACAAAAGCCTGCAGTTCAGTCATGGTCCACCAAGAACCTTTTGGGAAGAATGTTACTGTATACACTGCTCTCTGTAGTGGACATTTACTACCACCACTGCTGGCATCACTACCTCCAGCCTCTTGCCACTGCCATCACAGCTCTGCTCTACCACCCTCTGTGAATGATATCTACTGTCCCATGTCCCTGTGTGTCTTCCTCAAGACTCACGTCCAAATGAGGCAAAAAATCTCAGTCTTCCTCTCTAATAGTCTGAGATACTTTCATCAGCATGGATTCACATTCTAGCCACGGAAATGAACATGATTCCTGGACCAATGCAATCAAGCCACCTTAGATGACATTATGCTAGCAAGAATGTGAAATTGTTCCTTGCTTTCCAACCAAAATATTGATGATCCAACCATTGAAGCTCCCCAGCCAGTCTCAGTAGCTTTAATATTTGCCCCTCGCCCAGCAAAGTGCCCTGAGCCAAGCATAAAAGGAACATTTATAAGTATTTTCCCCAGTTCTACCTCTTTGAGTAGAGTTCTTCACTCTCTGAAGCGGAGCTCCTTTCTGTGGTCCTAAACTTTCCACACTGAAATTTCAAAGGCATGTCCCTTGCTCTTGTATTTTCTGAGTCCTGTTTGTGGGGCTGTGGCAGGCACAGTGGGAACGCAACTCATTGAAGACTGCAATGGAGGGGTGACCTAGAGGTCAGACTAAATGGTATGATATTCTCCAAAGGGCCGTGCAAGGCACTGAGACTTGGCAAAGCCCTTTATTCATCCACTCCTCTCCATAGGACACAGATTTACCTTACATTTCCTCCTGCCTTTCACTCTTTTCCCAGCCTCCCTGTTTGTTCACCACAAGTTACCAAAACATCACTAAGGAAAGGGTCGGTAGCCTGTCTAGTGCTTTTGAATTTTTTTTAAGGCTGCTATTACTCCTTCTTTACAGAAAGAACCCATTTTACTGGAGAGAAGAGCTATAACAGGAACTTTGAAACTCGCAAAGGCCATGTCATTCCCAACTTACAGTTGGGGAATTGGGTAACTCTGACATGTTAGTCTTCTGCAATGAGAGGTCAGGTCTCACTCCACCAGAAACAGAACATGGACCTGATCAGAAAATTGGGTAGAGGGGCACCTGAGGGGCTCAGTCAGTGAAAGAATCTTACTTTTGATCTCAGCTCAAGTCATGATCTCAAGGTTGTGAGTTCAAGCCCCATGCTGGGCTCCACGCTGGGTGTAGCGCCTACTTAAAGCAAAAAAAAATGAGTAGAAACAAGGTCTTTCACTAAAAATTGACTCTTTCTACAAGAAATTTCTGCAGTAGAAATTTAGTTGCCACACTGATTTGATATGGAACACCACACTTCAAGTATTTCAAGTACAAATATAAGATACCAATAAAAGAAGGGAAGACTTTTACTCTATTAGATTCAGAAGGAAACACACATTGACCTCATTAATGGTCCCCATACTGATTCACCTTCTCCCAAAGAGAAAATTCCGTTTTCTGGGAATGCAGCATTTCTTCCCTTCAATACTTGGAGCAGAAAATTTTCAAGCAGATGTTCTTCATATAAAATGTGGGTTGGAAAGGATCTGTGTTAGCATTTCAATCACTCAACATTTTCACACAGTATGAAAATGGATTGAGTTTCCCTGCATGGAAGAGAGGACATGGAATCACAAGTTTGGAATCACATCACGGATAGAACGGGACGTGCTCTACTTCAAGAGCCAAGTCACCAACTTTGCCGGTGAACACTCTCCCCAACTACCTTTCCAAGTCAGCATAGCAGCATTGAGAAGACAGAAAAATATTAGGTATGCTTAATGGTAGCTGAAGTGCAGCCAAATAGCATACTTCCAGGGTACACTCTCACATGCTGGCACTCTGAAAGATGCAATTTCTCCATTTCCAGAACTCAACAATTTTTCAGCTGCACAGCATCATTCCAATAAAACACTGGTATTTTATTCATCTCTTCCTGGAGTACCATACTTTTATTTTGTAGGCGTCTCTAAATCACATCAATTCACAAAAGACCAATTTCTTGCTGCTGTAGTCAAATCAGATGTTACATGCACACACACATACACACACACACCATGGGTATTTTCCCTTTTTTTGCTAGTTAGTCATAGATGAGAAATTTGTGATCTGAGTCACAAAGCTCCCTTAGGCAGAGAACAGGGCTAATGAATGCATGGTACGAACCCAGTATCTATTGTCCTCTCTAGGCTTACACTGTTTCCCTTCTTCCCACTTCCCAGCTTTTGCTCAAACTGTGGCTTCTCTGGGGAATTGGTCTTTGTTATGGGAGCCCTTTTATATCTCATCTTTGTAATTATTATTTGTCATAGTTTACACAAATGTGAGGGTGCTGATATCATCAAACCAGACATATTGTGTTCAATAGAATTCTCTTGTATATTTCTTGTAAAATCTTAGAACTGAAGGGATCTCAGGGATTCTATAGTTCAACCAGCTCATTGTACTTACAGGGAAATGGCTACAATAACAGAAGTCAGTACATACAGAACCCAGGTCTTATGCTATTGAGAGTGTGCTCTTGTTTTGAGAGTAAGCAAACTTTTTCTTTAAAGGGCCAGGTAGCAAATGTTTTATGTATAGGCATATACAATTATATATAATTATTATTTGTTTTTTTTAAGATTTTATTTATTTATTTATTCATGAGAGACACACACACACACACAGAGAGAGAGAGAGAGAGAGAGAGAGAGAGAGAGACCGGCAGAGGGAGAAGCAGGCTCCATGCAGGGAGCCCGACGTGGGATGCGATCCCGGGTCTCCAGGATCACACCCTGGGCTGAAGGTGGTGCTAAACTGCTGAGCCACCCGGGCTGCCCTATGATTATTATTTGTTTAAGATTGATTTATTTGAGAGAAAGAGAGCAGGAGTGGGAGGGGCAGTGACAGAGGAAGAAAGAATCTCAATCAGACTTCCCACTAAACATGGAGCTGGTATGGGGCTCGATCTCATGACCTTGAGATCATGATCTGAGCTGAAATCAAGATGGGATTATCAACCAACTGTGCCACCCAGGTGCCCCTAATTATATATGATTATTATATATGAATATAAGTATATGTTTATCTATAAATACACACACACACACACACACACACACACAGCTTTTAGAAACATAGTGACTATTCTTAGCTTTAGGGCCTTACAAGACCAGACAGCTTCCTGGATTTGCTGCAGATAGTTTTCCGTATCTTATTCTCTTTCATAATACACACAGCAGTCATCAAAAATAAGGGTAGTGTATCAGTCAACTATTATGACAGTAATGTATAACAAATGACCCCAAAATTCAATGACATGAAGCTATAAGCATGTTTTCATGCTCACAGGTCTGTGAATTAGCTGGGGTGGCTCTGCTTCATGTGGTTCATTTTGGGGCCCCGACAAAAGGGGTAATGACTTCTTGAGGCGAATTCTCATGGTGAAGGTCAGAAGATCCAAGAGGGGTGATAAAAATCATGCAATGCTCACTGAACTGTCTTAAATGTAAATGGACTCAGGAGGGTTGAATCATGACTTTCATTCGCATTGTGCACAGTGAAGCCCAACATCCACAGAGCAGGATCTTACCTCATAGAGTTGGTGACAGCAGAGTGACTCTCTGTGGAATGATAATGGTGGTGATGACAGTTTTTCATCTCCCTGAATCCCCCACTCCCCAAAAACCACAACTCAAATGGTAAATCAAAGACCTACAGGTGAGGTACCACCATAGACCCCAAAATACAAGCAATGGCAGCCTCAAACTTATGTAATTTAAGCATCTTTGTGGAATGAAGCAGAAGTAGGTCAATAAAACTTCCAATGGCTTCAAGAAAAGAAAAAACTTAAAATGTCAAACAGCTACTCATTAAAAAGTACCATAGACTAATTCAGAGCATTGCTTATGACCAGACTTCTATAGGACTCAATTCATGTAAGTATGTATGAAGCCTATAGTACTGGGAGAGCCTGGGCAGGCCCTATGAATCTTACAATTAACAACCTTCCTGGGAAAAACTCCTTACTGGTAAGAAATTTCTGGGAATGGGGCACCTGGGTGGCTCAGTGGTTGAGCTTCTGCCTTTGGCTCAGGGCGAGATCCTGGGTCCTGGGATCGAGTTCAGCAATGGGCTCCCTGCAGGAAGCCTGCTTCTCCCTCTGCCTATGTCTCTGCCTCTCTCTGTGTGTCTCTCATGAAGAAATAAATATAATCTTAAAAAAAAGAAAGAAATTTCTGGGAGTAGAACCAAATTCAAACAGTATGACCTCATCTTAACATGAATACATCCACAAAGACCCTATTTCCACATAAAGTCACACTCAGGTACTAAGGGTTAGGATTGGATATATATTTTGGGAGGACACAACTTAACCCTTTACACACCATGACCATGTTTCCCCTAGTTTTTCCCTCAAGGAGGCTCTTCTTTGCTCTAATCATCTGTGGCTTCAATGGGAATGGGTTTTGAGAGCATTTATTGACAAACAAGGCTTCAGACAGTGAAGGGAATGCCCTGAGGAGCCTGGCAGGCAACTCCTCTTGTAAAATGTTTTGTGCACACACACAGTGGGGTGCATCATGAAACACTTCTGTTCCTTTAATGATGTTAGGGACCTCTCCCCAGTGTAGGGGAAGAAGGTAAGACCCACAGATGATAGATACCAAGAGGAATCATATGGGACACAGGAGAGCAGGAAACAAAACAAGTCTAGGGGCAGCCTTCACAATCCAGAATAGTCAGCACCGAATAAAATGCAATTCTACTTCCAGGGATTAAGAGGAAAGGACTTCAGGGCGATAGGCAGGAGTGTCACACAGTGTCAGGCATATTGGATCAACAGATTGTATGAATAACAAACTACATCATTTTGATTCTTGAGGAATATTTCAAAGAGAATGCATGACTAAGAGCACCCTAGTAAGAAGCAAAGGCCTAGGGGCTAACTAAAGGTGAGGGATAGAATTCCTCAAGTACTAGACCCTTATAGACAAGGAAGAACCATGGCTGTGAATGGCATTTGGACTGTTGGAAAAAAGGCTAAGACAATTTTCAACTACAGTGCATGTGTGGTAGGCAGAATGGTGGCCTCCTAAAGATGTTCATGCCCTAATTCCTGGAACTTCTACATGTGTTAGGCTACAGGGCAAAGGGGGATTTAGATTTGGATTGTCCAGATGGGCCAATGTAATCACAAAAGTCCTTAAAAGTTGAAGAAGAAGTTGGAAGAGTCAAAGTCAGAGAACAAAATGTGAAAATGGAAGTTAGGGCAAGCACTGTGATATGAGACAGATGCAACCCACCATTCTTGGCTTGGCAGATGGAAGGGAGTCATGAGCCAAGGAATGCAGAGCCAAAGAAAGAGGAACTGCCCTAGATTGTTGGAGATGAGTTATGACTCAATTCAATGTGTGATCCTGGTTTGGATCCTAGACTTAGTTGGGTCATTGAAAATATTTTAATAATGTCTAATGATGGGTTAATAGTATTATTTCAATGTTAATGGGCTAATAGTATTATTTCTATGTTAATTTAGTAGTTTTAATTCTACCATGGGAGAGTTTTGGTTCCAGTATGGTGCTTTACTCCTTTTATGGCTCACCTATCGTGCTAATTACAACTCTTAAACTCTCGGCAGAACACAAAAAGTAACTCCCAAGGATTCTGTAAAGCAACCAAAAGTAGGTGGGTGGTAGAGGGGAGGTGGCACTTGAAGCAGCGATCTAATGGGAGCAAACGTCCATTTGTTTCTTTTCCAGGCACAGCTTGGCCTCAAAGGTGGGCCCCAGTCACAGAACAATGTAGCAAAACCTGCTGAAACCCCAGGAGACATTCTGTCACCTAGAAGTTCTATTTGTTCCATTCTCTGATCTACTTGGTTATTTCTGTAGTTTCATATTTTATACTCACAGTCTCTATCTCTTTTTTATTTCCTTAAAGACACTAATCTAGTTATTTAATCGTATGTATTTGATAATTCTGGCATTTGAATAATGAAGCATCTGAATCTTTTGCCTGTGGCTCTGCTAGCTCAGACGATGGTGCTTCTGTGTCTTTTATGTATATTGACTATGAATTAGTCTCCCATGAAATGTCTACTGTGGATGGTCTTCGAGGCCTCTTTTGAGGATACAAGTATTCTAACAAGTATTGATGTAGGTTTCCACTGGAGGTCTAGGTGACACTACTCATCTAGGATCTTTTAAAAGAAATTCTCAGCTCGAAATGTTTCTGGCTAACCAGGTAGGGGGAATCAGGGCTGCAAACCTATAGAAGGCCAATTTGTAATTGCACATTCAAAGGCAGATTTATCTGTTTCATCTGCCCCCAAAAAAGGGAGATGCAGGAATTTACTCATGTCCCCTTAAGCGGAGCAGGTATATTTCCAGTTTATTTGTACAATGAGGATGTAGTCTTAAGAGGTTGCAGTTCTATGTGGGGTTCTCCTTTTAGCCACCTCATTGAGTTACATATTCAATAACACTAAGCTTTGTCATTAGGCCCCCAAAGTTGTATGAGGATATAAGGCATTTCAGGAGGTATTGCCAAGGCCAAAGCCACCAGCCAAGCTATATTACCTTCTGAATTCCAACTTTCACTTTGTTTTTGAGGTTTTCTTATTTTCTTGCCAGCTCAGAGATGCTTTTCTAAATATTTTCAATAAAATATTTTAGTTGCTTTAAAAAGAAGGGTGATAAAATCTGCCATGCTGCTAGAAACAGATATATCTGTATCCGCTGTTGACTGTGAACTACACTTTCTGAATCTCCTACCCTGAATCCAAGACTAGTCAGATCAGATGGCTAGGGCAGGCCAGAGACTCAGCTACTTTCATGGAGCCTATCATTTTGGTTTTGGCCCTAGCCTAACCCACAACTCTAGCCAAAGACTGAAATCTGATCATAGACAGATTCCTAATCATTCACAGAACTCATCTGGGGCATCCTTCTGAGCTTCCCACCTTTCAGATAACCTCACTCATATTTCTCAGAGGTGTCTCACGTCAAAATACAACTCAAGCTCATTTCACCAAAATCAGTGCTGGGTACCTCCAAACATCTCCTTCTGAAGTCTGAGTGTCATCTTTTTTTTCTCTATATCCTTTCATCACTCACAGCCAACCTCATACCATTTATACTCCTCAGATAGTGTCTCTTTTTCTAATTTCCATTATGTCTCTGTCAGTTCCTCATTTCTTACCTGGATTCTGGAAAAATCTTGGTAAGGAGTCTCGTTGTATCCAGAATTGCCCCCTCCATGTATTGTTGGTACTGCAGCAAAATGATCTTTCCAACATTAAAATGTGCTGATGTCATGAGCTGGCAAAGATGTGTGCTTCCTCTTACCTCATGCGTAGCTAAAAGATGACTTTCCAGCCAGAGATTACATTTCATGGTGCCTCACATACCCACACGAAGCCCTGTGGCTACTTTTCACCAGAGGAACAGACAGAAGTAATGTGGATTGCATCTCAGGTGAGCTAGTTAAGAGGTAGCTATTCCCTTCCCACTTTTCATCCTCAGCAAGGTTGACTATATGTTGATGCCCAGAGTCCCTTTGAAAACCACATATTAAAAAGTGGTGGATCCTGTGCTACCTGGATCCCTGAATGAATGCTTGTAGCAGAGCCACCCAAAATCATCTATTTAGTATATGTCATTGATTTAGAAGATTCTTTTTTTTAAGATTTTATCTATTTATTCATGAGAGACACACTGAGAGGGGCAGAGACATAGGCAGAGGGAGAAGCAGGCTCCTCATAGGGAACCCAATGCAGAACTCAATCCCAGGACCCCAGGATCACACCCTGAGCCAAAAGCAGATGCTCAACTGCTGAGTCACCCAGGCGTCCCTGATTCAGAAGATTTCTTTTTTTTTTTTTTTAGATTTTATTTATTCATGAGAGACACAGAAAGAGAGGCAGAGGGAGGAGAAGCAGGCTCCATGCAAGAAGCCAGATGTGGGACTCAATCCGGGGAATCCAGGATCACGCCCTGAGCCAAAGGCAGATGCTCAACCACTGAGCCACCCAGGCATCCCTGATTCAGAAGATTTCTGAATTGTCACACTAAATTTATTTCCATCTAGTGCAAAATTATAACAGTATCGTGGGATTATGCACTATGTGGAAATAAAATAAATTAAAACAAGAGCACAAAGTTAGGGGGTTCAACTGAGTTATGCCTTTATATAGACCTCACATTGTGAAGAAGTATAATATTATCAGAAGAGCGGCTATGACAGATTAAGATAAATATTGTAATCTCTAGAGATACAAAGAAGTACAGCTAAAAAGTTAATAAAAGAGCTAAAACATAATACTTCATTCAATTAAAAGAAGTTGACGATGGGGTGGCAGAGGAACAAAGAACAAATAGAAAACAAGAACTTTGATGATAAACTTAAATCCAGCCACATCAATACATACAGTAAATGTAAATGGACAAACTTCTCTATGCGAAGGAAAGAATTGTCAGACTGCCAGATAAGAAAAAGGAAAAAAAAGAACAAAAATAACCTCTATGCTGTTTACTCAAAACACGCCTTCTAATACACAAGTTAAACAGGAAAAGGGTAAAAAACAACGTACCATAAAAATGCACACAGGTTGCATACTGTGTGATTTCACTTACATGAAATGTCCAGAATAGGTTAATCCATAGAGACAGAATGTAGATTGGTGCTTAGCAGAGACTGGCAGGTAGGAGAGAGGGGGAACAACTACTTAATGGGTACAGGGTTTCCTTTTGGGGTGATAAAAATGTTTTGGAATTAAACAGAGGTGTTCATTGCCCAGCACTTTGAATGTACTAAATGCTACTTAATCATTTGCTTTAAAATGGAGAATTTTGTTATGTAACATTCATCTCAATGTAGAAAAAAAGAAGCATGAAGCATAACAAAGCTTGTATGTCTCTATTAATGTCAGATAAAATCGATTTCAAGACAAGGAGCATCCCCAAAGAAAAGATAAGACAGTTCATTGTGAAAAATGTGTCCTGTCAGTAAGCAGGACAAAAACAACAAAAAAAGGCATAACAATGCTAAATGGGTACAGGTATCCCCTGCTTTTCGAAAGTCTGTGTTATGCCACTTCACATTTATGAAATATCTATATTAGTATCTGTTTTTACTAACTGAAAGAAATCCAAAGAGGATTTTTGCTTTTATGAAAAAAGTAAAAATAGTGTTTGACTTTGCAGTTAGAATGATCCAGGCAGTACCCGCCCTGAGCAGTGAGAGTGACCTCACCTAGCCCCTTCCCCAGGAACTATACTCAACATTTCATCATCAAACTGCCAACTTTTATCTGTGTCTGTGAACATCCGTGCTTTATTTCCATTTGTTCTGTGCATCCATTAGCAAGATGTGTCCTAAGGTATCATAAAAGCTTAAGAGAGGTTATTTTTTGGGTCCGGAATGCTGGAAAATTTGTCCTATAATTAATAGTAAGTGCTTCTTCCCTTTATGCCATTGTGGCTTGCAAACAGCTTCATAAGAATGCTCTACTTTCAGATAGTGGGGGGAAACCTATATACCTAAAATACATAAAGCAAACTATTGGCAGTATTAAAGGGAAAAGTGGAAAAATAGAAATTCATAGTCAGATATTTTAATACCCTCTTTCAGTCATTGATAGAACAATAGCTAATAAGAAATCAGTAAGAATTTAGAAGATTAAACAGTGCTGTAAGACAATTTGACCTGCTTGATATTTATACAACATCAAACATAGGAAGAATACACATTCTTTTAAAGCTCAAATAGAACATTTACCAAGAAGTGCCATATGCTGTACCAAAACACAAGTCATGAAAAATCTCAAATTACTGAAATTAAACAGAGCATTTTCTATGACCACAATTACATTAGAAATTAAGAAAAATACAGTATCTAAAAAATGTTTAAACATGTAGGATTTAAGCAAGCACTTTTAATAACCTATGGATCAAAAAAGAAATTATAGAGAAAATGAGAAAAAAATTTAACTAAATGACAATGAAGATACAAAGTATCAAAATTTGTTAGACTCAAATAAAAAACAGTGATTGAAGGAAAATGTATAGTTTTCTATGCTTATCGCTTTTCTATATTAGAAAAGAAAAAATGTAACTTTTGTTTACCCTGTGGGCTTTATTTCACCTCGAGAAATAAATAAAATTTAAAAAGCAATAGATAAGCAATTAAATACAAAATAAACAATAGAGACAATAGTCAAAATTGAGGATGTGACACAGCAGGAACCCTCATACAATTTCTAGTACAAGAACTTTGGAAAACAGTGAAACAGAATAGGCAATCCAGGTACAGCCCTCACTTAATACAGTCAAAGGTACCAAGTCAATCCAATGGGAAAACAAATGGTGCTGGACAAAACTGGAGGGCTGTGTGAACAAAAATTAAGCTCAAAGCCCGCCTCACTCCACACACAAAATTTAATCAAAGATGGCTCTTAGGCCCACACATAAGAATGATTGCTACCATAATATTTTTTTATACTTTATTTATTTATTCATGAAAGATACAGAGAGAGAAAGGCAGAGACATAGGCAGAGGGAGAAGCAGGCTCCATGCAGGAAGCCTGATGTGGGACTCGATCCTGAGACCACGGATCACGGCCCAAGCCAGGGGCAGGTGCTCAACCGCTGAGCCACCCAGGCATCCTTCTACCATAATATTTTGAGAAGAAAAGGTATGGAAGAATCTTCATGATCTTAGCTGGGGAAAGATTTCCTAGATTACAAAAGCAAACAAACAATAGAAAATTTTGATAAATTACAGTTTATCAAAATTAAAATTTAAGCTCACCAAAAGACATTAAGAAGATGAAAAAACAAGTTACAGACAGGGAGAAAATATTTACAATACATATATCAGACAAAGAACTCGTATCCAGAATACAAATCAACAACACAGGAAAATAATCCAATAAAAGATGGACAGAAACTTGAATTAATATTTTATAAAGGAAGATATATAAATGACTAGCAGGTCTGTCATCAGGGAAAAGGCATGTTAAAAATAGCAAGGGCTCCCTCACACCTGCTAGAGTGACTAAAATTTTTTAAATGATGCCCCATATCTGTGTGGATGAGGATATTGAGCAACTGGATGTGTTAAGTGGAATTGTAATAAAATAGTAGCATCACTTTGAGGGCCTATTCAGCCAATTCTTATATAAAAGTTAAATGTTCATCAGCAGTGACTTGAGCAATCCTAAGGATTTACCCAAAATAAATGAAACACATGTGACCACAAAAGGACTTACACCAGAATGTTCTTAGCAGCCTTATCATTATTCATCATGGCTTCTGATTGAGAAAAAAAATAGCATTCACCATTAACAGAAATGATAAATTATGGAATACTTAGCAATGAGCAGCAAACAACAGACACAAGCAACAACCTGGATGAATTTCAGTATCATTCTATTGAATATAAAAAGGCACAGAGAATTAATGATTCTGTTTCTGTGACATCTACTTAACAGGAAAAAAGAAATCTTTGATGGGAGTCAGCAGATAGGAAGGGGTGTGGCAAGGGGTAAGCAACAGACCAGAATGGGGCTCAGGTGAACTTTCTATCATGATGAAAATGTTATGCATCTTGTTTGAGGAGGTAGATAATTGCTCAGACTTACCACACTCAACATTTAAGACTTGTGCATTGTATTTTAGGTAAATTATACTTAAACATACACACACAAAGACCAAGACATGAGGAGTTGGATACTCGATTTGGAATGCTTGCTAATACCTAACTTCTATATATCTCTCCAGCTTCGACTCCTGTTTACTCTGTGGGCACAGGTTCAGATCTAACCACAGACACAGATGTTTGCCTCATCGATGTCTGTAGCTAGAGCCACAGGCCAAATTCTAATTTTGAGTCTGCACTCTTGTTTCTTTCCTTTCTTCCTTCATTTACTCATTCAGTTGACAGCTTTTGATCATTTACCACTATTCCAAGCACTGGATATGCATCAACAAACAAGCCAGACAAGATCCTTCCCTTCCAGGAGCACATAGTCTAGGTGGAGAAACAGAAAAACAAGTAAAAATACTTCCAAAGAGTCATGAGTGGTATTAAGTATTCAAAGCAGAATACAAGGGAGTAACTGGTTGTCTGAAGGGTATTAAATAATGAGTTTAGGGGCACATTTACAGGCAAGAACCTTTTGGCCATTGAAGGAGGATTGGTGATACAGAACTCTAGGGCAAGAGTATTCCAAGAAGAGGGACTAGGAAGGGTCAAGGCTCCAGGAGAGGAATGAACTTTGAGTGTGGGAGAAGAGGAAGTGGGAAATAGGAAGTCAAAGGCCTACAACAGAGAGGACAAAGCGAATATAAGGGATGGAGGTGGAGGCTGGTTTATATAGGAGTTTGGATTCCATTCATTCATTTTAAGCAGAGAAGTGTCATGATCTGCTTTAGATTTTATTTTTGACAGATATAGAGAGCAGGGGTTGGGGAGGAACAGAAGGAGAGAGAGAATCTTAAGTGGGCTCCATGCTCAGCACAGAGCCCAATGCAGGGCTCGATCTCGATGACCTGAAATGAAATCAAGAGTTGGATGCTTAACCAGCTAGGCCACCCAGGCGCCGCTGATCTGCTTTAGAGCTTACATGCATATTCAGGCAGCCGTGTGGCAAGCATGGTATAAGGGACAAGTCTAGAAACAATTAGGTAGGTAGGAGCCTCTTGTAGAAATCCAGCTGAGAGACAATGATGGCTTGGACTGGCATTGGTGATAGAGATGGGAACTTGTGCAGAGTAGCCAGACTGAGAATATCTCGGCCAAGACTACAGCTAAGGCTCTGTACACACTTCAGACACTAATTCCAGACCCACTCTGATCACTTTACTTTCTCTGAAATCTCCCATTATATTAATTAACTGGGATATGTATTGGCCACTGAGGCTACTATAACACAATACCAGGTAGCTTATGAACACAACCATTTCTTTCTTTCTCTCTCTTTCTTTCTTTTTTTTTTCTTTAGAGAGGGAGGAAGAGAGCATGAGAGTGGAGGAGGGAGGGCAGAGGGAGAGAGAGAATCCCAACGGGTTCCACACCCAGCGTGGAGCCTGACTCAGAGCTTAATCTCACAGCTCTGAGATCACGACCTGAGCCGAAATGAAGATTTGAACACTTCACCAGCTGAGCCACACAGGCACCCCACAACCACTTATTTTTCACAGTTCTGGAGGCTGAGGAGTCCAAGATCAAGGCACAATCAGATTCAGTGCCTGATGAGAGCCCACTTTCTGGCTCATGGATGGCCGTCTTCTCACATGAGTGAAGGGTCAAGGTAGCTCCCTGGAGCCTTTTCCATAAAACCTCTAATCTCATTCATGAGATCTCCACCCCCATGACCCCTAAGTCCCCACATTTGAAATACCATCATGCTGGGGAAGAAGGATTTCACATATGAATTTGAAGGGGTGGGGGGGACAAAAATATTCAGTCTACAGCAAGTCACAATAATGCCAAAGGGACCAACTACCCCATAGTGACTTAAAACAGCAGTCACTTATTCTCACTAATCTGTTGGTCATCTGGGGCACAGCTCATCATATAATCTGAAATTTCTGTGCATCTGTGGCTAAGCTCATTGAGCTCAAATGAAGTGGCTCAGCTCCACTCCCATAGATCTCATTCCACCTGGGACCAGTAGACTAGCCCAGGCATGTCCTTCTCCTGGGCATGGCCAAGTGCGATCACACAGGCACTTTCGCAAAGCCTTCTCTTGTGTCGTGTATGCTAAGATCCCATCGGTGAAAGTAAGGCTCAAAAGAGCTAAATCTGGAATCAAGGGGCCAGGAATAGATTCTGACTCTTGGTGGGAGGAGCAGGACAGTCACATGGAAAAGGGCATGGGTAGAGAGAAGGGTGAGGATTGCCATGAATGCAATCTGCCACACTCATATTCAGGTTTATGCTTGTGGCCATAGGAATGATGGGTCCAGTATAGGGGCTGTTTCAATGTAGCTGGCTCCCCCACTTTTATGGAGGCAGCTCCAAGCTAGAGTATTACTAAAGTAGAGTTCAAAGCAGCCACTGCTCCTCAGTAAGGAAGATAATTGTTCCTGCTTCAGTGGCCCCACAGTCCCCAAGGAAAGGTTCCAATTCGGATAGTTCATTAATATTAAAAGGAAGGTCACTGCGGCAAGGATGTAGCATTCAATAGTGAAAATAAGTGGACTTCCTAGGGAACACCGCAAACGAGGAACACGGATGAGGTTTCCTGAAACAACTCTAGAGAGCTCATATTTCAAGCGATGCTGTCACCTTCACATCTTGAACCCTGACGAGCCACCATGTCCATGAACTAAATGACACCTGCACCTCATCTGTCCCCAGGTGAGAGAGACTAAAGCTTCAGACCTATGGTGCCATCAATTGCCCAGTGGTGACAAAGAGCATCAGCCTTTTCACCCGGCAGATGCTCTCCATCAGGGGAGGGAGAGACCAGCTCTGGGTGAGCATCAGACTGACAGCGTGACGATATTTTGGACGCTTCCCGAATCTGTGGGAAGAAGGAAAGAAAGTTGGTTCTCTCCTTTAGGAAAAGAGCTGTTCCAGCTCTTTGTTTTGATAGCCAAGTTATGCATAAAATAATGTGCAAAATGGGTGCTACATAAACAAACCTTCACAGCGGCGCTAAACTCACCAAATACAAGGCACTTGGTTGAATCAGCCAAATGGCACACAACTTCCAGCGGGGCGAAACCAGCTGGTGTGCAAGACTCCTCGCCACTGTGGCCTCTGGGTGCCTGCATGAGTGTGCTTATGTGTACGTTCAACCTTTACTCCCTGAACATTTGTTATATGCTTGTTCTTTAGAAAACTGTGCAAGAGCCCAAGCTGGAAAGGAAGGGAACAAAGGACAGATTCTGGTCTCATGGGCTTATTTTCTTCCAAGTGAGGAAGGAACATGTATAAATAAATCACAGGAAGGTATTGTGATGAGAAGTATTATATGGTGTGTGCGTATGTTTGTTCCGCTATACAAGTCACTGGGTTTCGTCGCAGCAGCCTCCTGCCTTGGAAAGAGACTTGCAAGTCCTCCGGTTCCAAGTCAGTAAACTTCAGTGGATGTCCCAGGGGTTGAGAGCAGGACAAGCCAGGATTCAAGAAAGAGACGCCAAGGGGTGGAAGATTCTCCTGGTGCTCCCTGCTCAGAAGTTCCCTTCCTGAGGAAGGTCAGAGCTCTAGGTGATGAGGTGGGCAAGGGGAGTGGGGCACAGACCAAGGAGTTAAAGGAACAAAGGAGCTTCGTGCCCCCCCCCAACAAAAAGACCCCTTGAATTAATCCAGTCATACAGAAGCATTAGGTCAATGCCTGGAGTGGATGACGTACGAGGATCCAGATGTGGCCTGTGGCCTAATAGTCTGGCAAAGTCTCAACGTTTTCCAGTCATTGTGAAGTGGCTCTCAGAAGAGCCTTCTGTTCAGTGAAAATGACCAAATAGTGAAATTTATCAACGCAGCATAAAGCTGCAAAGTAGCCGTCACACATCATGTGGTTCTTTCTCGTGATCTTCAAGGCCTTGGCTTTCTGTGGCTGTGACGGAGCATTCCACTAAGACTCTACATGTGCTAAAGTATTCCTGAGCTTCACTTGGCTGAGGATTTTAAATGTGCCTCAGGCCCCACATCTCCGGATAATTTTGTTGTGTGGATTCATAGATTAGAGCATCTGAAGACCTGTTGACAATGACTAACTCCATGTGCTTTGAATACTCGTTCTCTGTCCATAAAATTCCGAGGCATACAGGAACAAAGCCGATGCCTCATACAGGCAAAGCCCATATGCTATGTATTCCTATTCAAATGTATTTAATCTACCCATACATTAATGAAATTACTTATTCAAAATATAGTGATTGTTCTAGACATTGTTCACACTGTTCTGGAGGCTAGAAATCTGAAATCAAGGTGTAATCAGAGCCGTGCTTTCTCGAAGGCTCCAGGGGAGAATTTGTTCCCTATCTTTCTTTTAGCTCCTGGTTCACCAGCAATCCTTGGTGCCCCTTGGCTGGCAATGGCGTAACTCCATTCTCTCCCTCTGTCTTTCTTTTGTGTGTGTCTCTTCTCTTCCAATAAGAACACAAGTCATACTGGATTAGGGCCCACCCTAATTACCTCATCTTATCTTCTTTCTTTTTTTCTTTCTTTCTTTCTTTCTTTCTTTCTTTCTTTCTTTCTTTCTTTCTTTCTTTTCTTTCTTTCTTTCTTTCTTTCTTTCTTTCTTTCTTTCTTTCTTTCTTTTTTTAGTAGGCTCCACATGGAGACCAACACAGTGCTTGAACTCATGACCCTGAGATCAAGACCTGAGCTGAGATCAATTTTGGCCCAAACTCTCTCTCTCTGGATCTGCTCAGCCTGACAAGCCTGGAATTCCTAAAACCCTATAATTAGTTGCATTGTTTTTCATGGGAAAGAACAAGCAACCAACAGTTATCTTTTGGTAAGTTGTCAACTTTAAAGACAGTGATTTCTTTTCTCTCTTCAAGTATTTGATGTATCTGCAGGTAAGAAAACTGAAACAAAAATGTCATGATTTTCTCAAAACCACTCAGCTAGTTAATGGTACAGCCAGGCTCCTGCCTCGTTCTCCCACACTAGGACTCTGGCCATCTGACGGGTTCCCCCTTCCTGATCTCCCTGCTCCTACCATCAATAATCTATCCTTAATACCATGCCCTGAATGGTATTTATGTTTTATACATAAATCTAACCATTTATTTTTCTTGGCTCAAAATCCTCCAATGGCTTCCTATATCACTAGGAATGAAATGTAAGATCTTCAGCATGGTTTATGAGCCCCCCTCCCACCCTGTGTGATTTGACCTTTCCCTTCCTCTTAGGTCTCATGTCCTACCTCTTTTCCCTTCAGACACACATACTCTGACCACTCTTGCCTGTCTGCCAATCAATAAACACACACCAGGATGGTCCACATCTTAGGGCTACTTACCCAGTACCCTAGAAAGCATTCTGTTGTGAGAAGAAAGCTTTTATTTTAAAGCCAGGCATCACATAATTATTTACTACAGGTAGTAATGGAAAGAAACCCAGATGTCCAGCATTACGACAATACAATGCAACATTGATGAATCATTAAATTTAATGTCATAAAAATCTAGAAATAGCTAAAGAAGCTTAGCCTCAAAGAATGTTCACAATCTAGTGGATAATATACATTAATAAACAACTAGCATGGCCTGATAAATGCAACTCTAAAATAATTTGTGGCTTGAGAGTAGAGGAGAAGAACTTAAGGGCAGTAGTAGAGCATAGCAACATCAAAGCTGGGCTTTAAAGTTTCAGTAGGAGTTTGCTGTGCAGTTAGGGAAGGAGCACTGTCATGATATCAACAGCAAGTGCAAAGAGCTGGAGGCCTCAAATAGCAGAGATTTCCAGGCAGCGATGGGCATTTCCACTTGCTAGAGCATTGCATGCAAGGAGGGGTAAAAAATTAGAGTACTGAGTGGCTCTCTCTGGAAGGAGTCTCCTGAAGGTTAAAATAAGTAAGTGTCCAAGATGGATCTGGGCAAAAATCTCACCAGGACATTAAGGGATGGAAATCTGGTCCAAAGCCAGTCCACACATGATTAATCACTTATGGGAAGCTCCACTTCCAAGAAAGCCTGGGGCTTATAAAGCCAGCTACACAAATGCTGGAATATTTTAATTCTAGGGTTTTTTTTTTCTTGAAGTTTCCATCTCTCAGATGAAAGTGCCTATCTGAACTGGCATATTGTCTACTTTTTCCATAAGAATATTTAAACATATTAATCATACGTATTTAAAATTCCCTGTCTGATAGTTCCAACCTTTCCATATCTGAGCCTGGTTCTGGGTGATTGCTTTGTCTTTTCAGTCTATGTTTCTTTGTACTCTTCTATATGCCTTGTAACTGTTGAAAACCATATATGTTAGATCAAACAATAAGTACTGAGATAAATATTTTCCATGCTTTGCCTGAGTTTCAAGTTGGTAATCACTATGGTTAGGCTAAGTGTGCCATGAGTTCCAAATTCCTCTAGCAATATCTTGTATAGATAGGATGTGGGTTAATGGACCAGGTGGTTTTTCCCAGTGTCAACGCCCTGTCTGGCTTCAGGTCACTAGTTTGGCTTTGGGGCTCCACAGAGAGAGCTCCCCTGGTTGTATCCTGCTGTTATTTTTATTCCACTATAAACTTTACTTTATGCTTGCTAGCATGGTGGTGGGCCTTGGGCATTCTCTGTTGTTGATGAAGCCTCAGTTGGGGCAGGCACTGAGTCCCAGGGGCGTAACCTGTATAAATGTTCCTGGCTTTCCACCAGATGGAGGAAGTCTAGCACAGCTTCCTTCTCTCAGGGATTGAACTCTTTTACTATTTTTCTGTTTTCTAACTTTCGCTACAATGGGTTGCCCCTGGTGTGCCCTTGCACTAGTGCCTTAAACAGGATGTTCTTGTTCTGTCCTGCTGCAGATTGAGACTTTTGTTCTTTAGAAAGAATAAGGTATATAGGTCTGCGTGGGGTTTTAGTAATAGCTGCTATTCCCTCCCTCAGCCAACACCATGAGGGAGGAATCCTCAGGATCCTCCCCATGTCCCCCATGAGAGTCTGGGGGATTTCTTAGAGAAAAACCTGCAAGCTGGCATGAACTTCCCTATGTCTGCAGTTTCCAGAGATGGTCCACTTGCATATTAGCCTGCACTAACAAGTTTTAGCAATATGTAAACAGTTCTAGCTGAGTCTGCTTACCCATTTAGAGGACATCAAGTGACACCTTGCCCAGGTAAGCAGAAAGAAGCTCAGATCCCGCTTCTCCCTGAAAATATTCCTACCTCCCCAGACTTGAAATTAATTGTTTGCCCTATTACCTTGGTTTATTGGCAGATTCAAGAAAAGCAATTGATTTTCACCGTGTCTAGACTTTTGGTTTGTTTGTTTTGTAAGAGTGGGAGCAATGCTCTTTTCAGCCTCTGCATCTCTGAGCCCAACTGCTAGCATATTTGATCAGAGGCTTCCTTCAGCTACTCCCTGTGTTCAGGGATTTGGTTCTAGAACAAGGGTTCTGTGTTCCACACTTCTCTTTTGCCAAAACTTTTGGTGGAATTTCAACCTGCCGCCCTCAAATAGCTAACCCCATGTGATGGCAGAGTTTTGCAGGATGCTACCTGCTGTGAATATATCATGCACACTGCTGGGGCAGATGAGTAATGCATTACCAGATTTCTCTGAGCATCTGAAAAATCAGCTCTTAAAGTGTCAAACATCCCTTTGATGCCCTGTTGCTCCTGTGTGCAACATTATAATTTTCCTCTGAGGGAGGTGGAGGTGCTATTCTTTATCCACATACAGGGTATTTATTAGACATCTACTGTGCAAGTAGGGTGGCTTTAAGCTCTGCGGAGTGCTATCAGACATGACTCTTATTTTTAAACTTTGGGACAAGAAGAGGCAATAATACAGACCTCTGGTTACATAAGTTCAAGTGCTTATGTATGTAATTTTCAGTTGCTATGAGAGTTCCTAAAATTATCAAGTTCATGAAAAGGAAGACTCTTAATCCTATAAATGCTGCCCCAACCAGAGGCTCATTACTCACTAGCAGTAGATAGGCTGTCCCTTACTTGTTCCTGATATATCCCCTGACTTCCCAGTTACTGACCCTATTTATTAGCAATGACTTACTTGGCTTCCAGCATCCCTCACTAGACATAGCTTTGCCCCTTAATTCTGCCTCTTTCAAGACAGGAGCTAACACCTGCACTTCTCCAGCGATGATCTCCATACACCCAGTGTCATTACTGCTATAATCTCTGTTTTTCTTCTTCCTACTTTTCCTTGCTGTATCATTCAGGTGTAACTGATTGTCATAAGATAAACATTCTTGGTTGGCACCACCGAAACCCCAGACACCCTTTTTCTTGTGCCTTTTTCCAAGATGCCAGCTATAAAGTGACATTTCCTGGAGGAAACAAAGCAAGTGGAAACACCAAAGGTGGAGTCACAGGTATTGGTGACATAGAAATGAAGTACTGGAAAGACAGGAAAGCCAATCTCTAGGGACCTGGGCTCCTAGACCAACACTCTGTTCCATAAAAACAAAGCCAGAACAGGAAGAGAAAGAGATGGCTAGAGGTATTGGACTGGAGTCATACCAACAGGGTTCCAATCCATTCTCCACGGTGTGCCTACATGGTGACTTTGAGCGAAAAAGACTCAACACCTCTGAGTCTCATCTTCATAGGCCCATGTGAAGATTACATGATATGTTTATATAGAGCACTTGGCACATCGTCTGGTCCATCAAACACACTCAACAAGTTCAAACAGATCTTAAAACTGATACTGTAAGTGGGCCCTGGCCACAGTGGAATAGTAAGGAACTCCATTCCTAACACAGGGAAAGAAGCCACAGTTGGATAAATAAGAAGAACACTGTTAAGTTCCTGCCCAGCTGAGTGTTTAATAGAGACCCTGGCTTCACTTACAAGTAGCCAAGGAGAGGCGTTTCAATAACCTGGTGTTGTCTGTCCACTTCTGGTCCATTTCCCTCTGCCCATGTGGAAGGGAGAAGAGACACTACCATTTCCTGAAACTTCCTATATACAAGCCACAGTACCATGTACTTTTTACTTTCCTTCTTCTCAGGTTACCAACTGCCTTTCATTCTACATGTCCCAACTGCCACAGCCATCAATGAAGAGACGGGAGCCCTGGTATCACACTTTTCCAAATACTCAGTCATGCAATCAGTCATCACCACTCCCCAAGCATGTATCAGTGTGAAAGCTCTGTAGTGTGGATATGGACATGCCCCCTCCAAGGGTTCCCATACGTCAGGACATTCTGCCTCAGGGCATTGCTATTTTGGTCACATACCAGCATGATAAATAATCTGAACAAGCTTTCTCAGGTGCAATATTTATGGTTCAGTTTGAAGCAAAGAACAGTCAGAGGCAATAGGTAAAAACTAATTTACTATAATGTCACCCTGGATATATAGCAAATAGCTGTAAACAAGTATGTACAATATAATTAAAAATATGATAACATTATAAAATAGGATGATGGCTAGTTAGAGAAGAAGATCTATCAAGTAGGAATATGTGTATATCACTTGAAATATTGCCTCAATTACTTGAAGTCATCATCTCGGGCTGCTCATCTCAAAAAACAATCCTTACAAATGCAGACTTCAAATGACAAGAGCTGTTTATTTCTATACTTGGTTTCCTTTCCATTCCATCTGTCCATAGGAATTTCAGTTTAGTGTGTGCTGAAGAAAGAGCCGCAAGACAAGGATAATACTTGAATTCTTAAACTCTGCTGTGTCTGATTCTTGACTCCTAAATGAGAGCTGAGCTAGAAAAATCATGTTTAAATCCCCCAGACTAAAACGCCCTGGAATACATATGCACATGAGTAAATAGGGGGAAAAAAGCAAGTGGAATGGTTCATGAAAAGCACAGTTAACTTACCTATGCCATTCCAGTGGGTGAACCGATTCTCTGAGTGCAAAGTAGCTCAATCAGCAGGTAGGGTGAAAACCTGTGGCATCCTCGGGATCCTGCCAGAGGTCAGGTATGTCCCTTCCTGCTGTGCTGTGTGATTTCCACCTCCATTATCCCTCTCACTAAGGCCATGTTACCTCTTACAAAAGTGACACTAAGTTATTAAAGGTACACTTAGCATTTATCTCTGGTCCTGAACCATTCTTCTCTAGTTGCTCTTCATGTTTGACTTCTGGTTCCTTCCAGCTACAAAACTTTCCCTTTACCTCCTTCCCTCCTGGCCTCTACACTTAGCACTTATCTCACTTCTCCTTGCTGTTATCAGGATTCTTCTCACCTCACTTCCTCTTATTCCTTATCTGAACTCCTGCCTGGTGACCTCAACATCTAGAACTTTCTATCACTCATTTCATCATATGCAACTTCCCAAAAAGTTTGCTTTGGAGATAATTGATATAGAATCAGGCATTACAGATAAAAAGAACTGTAGCTAACACTCAGTGCATAATACATGCCAGGCATGGTGCAGAATATTTCATATGTCTGAACTCATGTGATCTTCACAACAACCTTGTGAGGCTTATTACTCTACTTTTTAGATAAGGAAACTGCGTCACGGAGAGGTGAGGCAACTTGCCTAAGGTTATACAGCTACGAAGTGGCTATTATGCTTCTCAGCATAAATGTAATTGGTGCCTTAAGGAAGATAAAAGCAAAGGGACAGAAAATATATTTAAAGGAATAATCCAAGAAAAACTTTGAGAAATAAAAGAGTTTAATTTATATAGTTAAACTAAACACTGTATCCCTGAAAATCTTGACAAACAATATTACTAAAATCATAAAGTGGGACACCTGGGTGGCTCAGTGGTTGAACATCTGCCTCTGGCTCAAGGTGTGATCCCAGGTCCTGGGATTGAGTCTCACATCAGGTTCCATGGGGAACCTGCTTCCCTTTGCCTACATCTCTGTCTTTCTCTGTGTGTCTCTCATGAATGAATAAATAAAATCTTAAAAAAAAATAAAACCATAAAGTTACCAGGCTTCAAAGATAAAGAAGGTAAAAGCGAAGACAAGCAAAAGATCGCAAATTTCTCTTATGGAGAGGGAAAAAAAAACCCAGCTCACCTCCTACCACTCTATACCAAAGTTCATCACTGGAAAAAAAAAAAAACCAAATAAACAAAAAAACAAATCTTGAGTGATAGCAACAGAGTGTAATTTAAGGATTTCATACCTAGCCAAACTGTCACTCAAGCATAAAAAATCTTTGTCTTCCACGAGCTTATGTAATGTATTCCCCATGAACTTTTCTTGAATAAGCTACCAAAGAATAAATTAAGCCAAGAAGTGAATAATGATGAAATGTTGGCCAAAATACTGGAATTAAGCACTGAATCCAATTTGCTGTGGGATCAAGTATGAAACAGCTGAAAATGTTATAAACCATGAGAACTTAGAAATTTATATCATTAACTGAAAAAGGAGAAATAAGTGGAAAAGTAATCTTGGTAGCCTGGTATCTTCATCTGTTATGATTGAGGGACCAAAAGATATTATTCAAAACTGGTCCATTAAGAACCATTTTCTTTAAAACAAATAATTTCAGAAGTAAGAAAATAAATAAATTTTATACCCATCCTTTTAGGTTAGGCTAATGAGGGTTTTCCCAGTACTTTCCTTTTAGGATAAAGGAAGATGTATTTAGATGAAGCTCAAGTGAACGGAGGTTATATCTGCATATGTCATGAAAGAGACACATGGAAGATGTACCATGTCATCCATTCCAATTGAGTTCTGGGGCTGCTGCTTACTGATTCTGCTCAAAGCCAGAGGGCAGAAATAGAAATCCCCTTACATTTAAAACTATGGTCTAGGTGCAATGTAGGAGAACAGATGCGGGTCCTCAGTGAGGGATAAAAAAGAGATTAAAGATGCCAAAAATGAAGGTATAGCAAAATAATGAATGGGAGATTTACATTGTAGAAAAATTTAAATGAAATATGAATAATTGGAATAGATTTATACACAGTTTAAGTACCAAGTCAGGTTTTAAGACTTTGCACCCTTGCTCAACACTTCCTCCCAGTGCAGAGCTGCCTAATCAACTTCCAGTGATGTCCAACCTACACTTCATGGTCCTCAGCTTGACTGCAAGTGAGACCTGTACTGTCTAGTTTGCTCCCAGCCATACTTCTGTCTCTATCCTGCCCCAAATCAAGGACCCTTACTTTAAACATACTCTTGATGATATAGTCTAATCCTTTAACCCCATATTCCCATGCTCCAATAGCCCTGTAAATGGTTTTGGAGAAAGAGGTATAGATGTTAATCCCCCCTGATGAGGAATGAGAGAGATAGCTGAACAGACCCTAAGAAAGATGTGAAATGGCATTCACATCTCAGCTGAGGTTAAAAGCAACACATTTTGGGGGCACCTGGGTCACTCAGGCAGTTGAGTATCTGACTCTTGATTTCTGTTCAGGTATTGATCTCAGGGTTGTGAGTTCAAGCTCCACACTGGGCTCCATTCTGGGCATGGAGCCCACATGGAAAAAAAAAAGCAATACACTTTTAGACTTTCATGGATAAAGTCGCGTGACAGAGGCCCACACTGGAATCTCACAGGCTTTGGTGTCCTAACTACCTGCCTTTGAATTCTGGCTCTGTCACTTACCAATGCAATGGACATTTGAGCAAGTCATTTCTTCTCCCTCCTAATTTGTTCATCTCTAAAACGGGGGTCATAATAAATAAGCTAAAGTCTTTTCATTTTGAAATACACAGTCTCCTGTGACCTTGAGTCTCTCACCAGCTACAGTCCAATATCACTCCTTCTTTCTCTAAGGTCCAGTTTTTGAAGTAGCACATCACACTTTCTGTTTTCATTTCCTTATCTCTCATTTACTCCACAAACAGCTACAACGTAAGGTCACTAATAGTCTGTTCAAATGCCACCTTTTCAGTGAGACCTTCTCTAAATCTCTCAATTTACAATACCGACCTGCTCTGATAGGAAATAGCAACCCGCTTCACTCCTGGGCATTCTCATGCCCCTCTCCTGATTTATTTGTCTCCATAGCACTTCTGCCAAGACAGGCAGTTTGCTTATCTATTCTGACCACATCTGCATCCTCCAATGAGAATGTGAGCTCAGTGAGAGCTGGGACTTTTGTCACTTTAGTCTAGGCCAACCTCATGTTGATAAATATTTGTCACATGAATAAATGAGCACATGCTATTCAGTCCTTAACTTACTGAACATGCGACATCTAATTCTGGTTTTTGCTTCCTCTATCTACTTCTACTCTCTCGACCTTTTGCTTCTGTGACACCTTCTCCAAGATTCCCAACATCACTTTGATGGCACCTTGCCCCCAAGCTGGGTTACCCCTTCTTTCACTCACACATTAAGGATCAAGAGGCTTACAGGTTCCATATTTTATTTCTCTCTTCTCTTTCTTTCCTAGTGTTTGCTGATAGGTGAGAGACTATTTAAGGAGCCTTGTGGGCATTAACTCCTAAAATGCTCATAGCAAACTGAGAATTAGGTATTTACCAACAATATCTCATTTTATAAATGAGAAAATTCAAGCAAAGAGAGGTTAGTGTCTTGCCCAAGGCCAAGAAGCAAGTGTTAGAGTGAGAATCACTTCTGGTCTATGTAGGTTCAGGGACTTGGCAGCTCTTAACCCTTTGGTAATGCTGACCATCCAGGTGTTTTCCAACTGCTTCCATTTCTATATCTCCCATCCTGGACCACCCCTTTGAGTTCCAGACCACATACTGACCTCACCACATCCCAGAAGTTCCTGGAACGTAATATTGGAATGCTGAACTCAACGTCTTTACCCCCAACCATCTTCATCAATGGCCACTCCATCCACACAGTTGAGCCTTCAAATCATAATTCAGAAAATGAACCTAGAGACTCTCCCTTCCCTCATACCATCCAATCCAGCAACAATCAAGGTTAAACCCACCTTTTCACCATTCCAGGATCTGACCTCTTCTCATTGCTGAACACTTCCACTGATCAGAACCTCTGACTCTTCATCACCTTCAGTCCAGTGTGCATAAAGTCATTCTATACACAGATACCAAAGTGCATGCACAATCTCCCTCTTCCAGTTACTTTCGATGATCAGACTTCTCTGTTCAGCTTTCAAGGCCTTATGTCACCTGAATCCTGTCTACCACAATCTCTTTACCCTCCTTCCTCCCCAAAGGGCAGCCTGGCTCACCATCTCCGAGTAGGTCAAGCTCTCCCCTCATATATGAACATACCTGGGATGGAATTCACACTCTTCACCTCCAGATCTCTAGACACTGGCAGGTGTCTAGCACACAGCAGATATTTGTTCAGCCATTTCTGAAACAACTGTTCTGTTTCTCATTCTTCCAACATCTTGATGATCCCCTTTTATCATTCACACTGGGTCACCCTCACCAGGAAGGCTTCCCAACTGTCACCCCCCCAGCCCAAGCTAGATACTCCATCGTGTGTTCCCATGGTCTTAAGAATCATTTCATTGCAGAGCCCATCATCAAGGTGGAAGTTGCTAGCTTACTTTCCTGTCATCCACCTATAAGCCCACTTCCCATATCAGTTATAGTGAATTTTGCTTTGTGTAAGATTGGGAAGCCTAGGAAAGCCTTCCAATGGACCCAATGTAGAGTTTTCCTAGTGATGTTATAAAAAAATGTTTCTAAGACATTATGGTTTTTGAGCAGGTCTGTCTTCCCGAGGACCACTTAGAGAAAAGTCTTTCATTTATTAGTGTCAGGAATTACTATTGCAGTGCAGCTTGTTAATGAAGCCAGTGAATGCTGAAGCTGATCCAGTTCTCCCCTACCCTGGCTGCCTACAGAACTAGAGCCCACTGCAATACATGCACACAGCCCCGTGGTTTGCCTTGATTATAATAGCTATCATTGGGGCATCTGGGTGGCTCAGTGGTTGAGGATTTGCCTTCGGCTCAGGTTGTGATCCCAGGGTCCTGGGATCGAGTCCCACATCGGGCTTCCCTCAGGGAGCCTGCTTCTCCCTCTGCCTGTGTCTCTGCCTCTCTCTCTGTGTCTCTCATGAATACATAGATAAAATATTTAAAAAATAGCTATCATTTCCTCAAGTTTGTTTGACACTCTCTTTGATATTAATAATAATGGCCAACATTTGTTGAGTATTTACTATGCATCAGACTTTGTGTTTAGTAAGTTAAGTTTAGGTAGTATTGAACATGACCCACTGAGTTAGTGTTTCAGCCATCATGAGCTGCAGGGATGAGCTGATCGTGAATGTTCATCGTTGGACACGTCTGGTTCTCTAAGGCTGGGCCTTAGCTGTGTCATCCTTTCCCAGAGCAAATAATTGAGGAATAGTCTAGCTGACACTAGACTATAGAGGTTCCCCAAGACCCTCCCACCCCAGGCTTAGTGATTTGCTAGGTGCATTCAGCAAATAGTAATACTCATAACTATGATTATTATAATGAAAGGACACATTCAAAGCAAAAGGCACATGTAGCCACGTGCAAGGAAATCAGGGGCAAGCTTCTGGGAGTCCTCTCCTAGTGGAGCCACACAGGAGGTGCTTCATCCACCCCACAATGAGTCATGACAATACATGCAAAGTGTTGTCTACTGGGAAGCTCATTGGAGACTCAGGACCAGAAGTTTTTATTGGGTCTTTGTTGTGTAGACACTCCATGTGCCTCACATGTACCCAAACCCCAGGTCCCCAGATGGAAAGCAGGCAGTCAGCATAATGCACATTGTTTGTGCACAGTTAAGCATGGTGACCCCCTCTTTTCTGTTAAACTGATGGGAACCCCTAATAATGCAAGTTTTCTGATGACAGCCAAGGGTCAACCTAAGCAGGCCTTCAAAGGTGAGCGGTTCAGCCTGTAATGATAACTCTTCTCTGCACACCAAATAAATTTGGCTAGGCCAGGAGTCCAGCAAAATGAAAGGGGGAGAGGAGGTTGGGAGGAAGGCCAGGGAATAAGCCTCTGTCAACAATTCAAGGTGTTACCAAGGTGTTATTCAAGGCCATAGACTCAGTTACTTCCAGTTTGTAGATAAGCAAACAGGGGCTAAGAGAAGCTAAGGAGCTGCCCATAAGGTTGCGAACCTTAGGTTTAAACTGAGGCCTGTGTGAATCCAAAGCCTGTATTCCTCAATGCTCTCCTATTCTGTTTCTGTTTCAGTCTCCCATCTTAATTTTACCCATGTCATCCTGCCCTTATTATCCGATTTTTAAAATTTAATAATTCTTTCATTTTTTAAAAAAAATTTATCCTTTTTCTTTTTTTTCTTTCTTTATTTTTTAAAAATATGAGCACAGTTGACACACAACATCACATTAGTTTCAGGAATATGACACAGTGAGTGGACAAGTCTATGTGTTATGCTGCACTCCCAAGTCTGGCTCCCATCTGTCACCATACAGTGCTCTGACCACACCACTGACTACATTACCTATGCTGTGCCTTTCATCCCCACAACTTAGTCTTTCCACAACTGGAAGCTCATTTAATCGTCATTTTGAATCACCTCCATTCTTTTTTTTTTTTTTTTTTGGTCAACAGTGGTGGAAAATACAAGAAATTATGTGACTATTCTTTAGAGTCCCCCTCAGAACTCCTTGAGGTTGGAACTTATCATTTGATTCATGCTCATGACCTAAGCAAATGCATGCATTTGCAAAAGGGAAGGATTCAAGATCAGCGACACAGCGCATCTCAGAGCACTGACACCAGGGAAGAGCAAACGTGGATGGCTTTGAGGCCTGGTGACAACTGGTGACACCACCTTTCTTAGCCATTTCAACCGTGGTCCATTTTCTCATGCATGGGGTCAGCAAGACAGTTGGTCAATAAGTCCTGTTTATTTATTGGAGATACCTGTTTCCCTTTAATGAGAAAACCACTCCACACCTGCACACATGGGCAGCTGGCTGAATCAGGGTGGGGGCTAAGGAGAAGAGAATCTGGTGAATAAGCAGGAGCTATTTAAAAACTCCTATAATATAGTGAGCTGCCAGCACTTGTTCTCTGGCTTGACCTGGCAGCCAGTGCCCTCTGGCATCCTATGTTCATACTCTGCGCTTAGCAGGGGCCGCCACCCATCTACATCTCTGAACTCATGTCTCATATTTGCACTCATGCAGGGGCCCTGATTTCTCAGGAAAGAGAAACCAGGAGCAAGGGTTTTACCTTCACACACAATGACAAGTTACTTGAGGAATATGTAATCAGTAGATTTAAAGGAAACATCAGTAATGTATGTAACATACACCCAAGAGAGGGAGCAAATTGTTGGCTGGAGAATTTTGTTTTTAATTAAACAGGTAATGTATGCCTGCGTTTAGTCCTATAAATGAAAATGTATTCACCACAGAGGCATGAATCCTATTAGGCCCTCCTGTACATAAACTGTATGGGTGATTACCACTGATTACTGTACTATTAGAGGCCCGTGCCTGGAGTGGCTTGATTGTAGCATGCCTGGCTCCTGAAAGGGCTCCCATGTGCTTTGCCTGAATGGTGGCGAACCAGCAGGGCTTCAGATTGCCTGGCAATTCAATTGTGGGATTGAGTAGTTGCGGTTGGGGGAATGCAAATTCACACGGTCGACTGCAATGTTGCTTTTATGCAGGCCAGAGAGAGGGAAGAGAGATCCGTGGTGTGGAAGGAGGGACCACAGAGCACAGCACCTGTGTACAGACTCACCCTGGCAGGCACCTGTCCATATCTCTGAATAATGCTCTCTCAGTAGGCTCAGAGACTAGGGCCACTTTTATTTTGTATCAATCCATAAAAATCACACTTGCAGAATAAGATGCTCGCATTGGGCACATGTAACTCCTTTCAGAAGTCACATATGGAGGTAGCCCAGTGGAGTCAACACATTCACTGGGACATTCCCCGCCACGCCTCTCCTTCCCAATCTACAGCCGAGCTCTAAAAGCTCCCTCTGACCCTATTACATGGTCCCAAGTCATTCACGCTCTCTTTACTCATCCTCCTCCATGGACTTTGGCTCTCCCTTCCCTTTCCTCAAAAATACTCATACAGGGGTGCCTGGATGGCTCAGTTGACCATCCAACTCTTGGTTTTGGCTCAGGTCATGATCTCGGGGTCATGGGATTGAGCCCCGTGCTCAGTGGGGAGTCTGTCTGAGATTGTCCCTCTTCCTCTCTCACAGTCTCTCTCTCTCAAATAAATAAATAATAATAAATAAATAATAAAATCTTAAAAAACAATATTCATACTACACAAAGGCCATTGATGTATCAAATACCCAGAATAGGCAGGCAAATCCCTAGTCTTTGTTCAGGCTGCGATAACAGAATACCAGAGTGGGGAGCTTCATTTATTTCTTACTGTCCTAGAGACTGGGAAGTCCAACATCAAGGTACCCACAGATTCAATGCTCAATGAGAACCCACCTGTTCACCTGTCCTCACACAGCTGAGAGAGCAGAGAGCTCTAACCTCTCTTATGACCCTTTAATCTTGGACACCTGGGTGGCTTGGTGGTTGAGCGTCTGCCTTTGGCTCAGGGCATGATCTCGGGGTCCTGGGATCAAGTCCCTCATCGGGCTCCCTGCATGGAGCCTGCTTCTCCCTCTGCCTGTCTCTGCCTCTGTGTGTGTGTGTGTGTGTGTGTGTGTGTTTCTCATGAATAAATAAATAAAGTCTTAAAAAAAAAGAAAGGACCCTCTGATCTCTAAGAGGCCCCTAATCCCATCCTGGGATCCTACCCTCATGACCCCATTTAAACTTAAATGCATCCTCAAGGACTCACTTCTTAATACCATCCCACTGGGGATTAGGCGTCACCATATGAGTTTTGAGGGGACACAATGCAGCCCAGAATGTATAAAGACAGACAGCAAGATTGTTGCAGAGACTGGGAGAAGGGGAGAACGGGGAGGGACTCCTTTATGGGGAGAGGATTTCTTTCCTTCTGGAGTCATGAAAATGTTCTGGAACTAGTCAGATGTAAAGGTGGTACAATATTTTGAGTGTACTTAATGCCAGTGGATTGTATACTTTAAAATGGTCAGAAGAGTAAATTTTGTTACGTGTATTTTCCCACCACCACCACAAAAACACTTGTCCTAATATGGGATCCGTTTACATGATAAAAACAACTATGATGTAGCTGTGAAGGATTGATAATCCTGTGCTTTTAATCAAGTCTGTCAAAGCCTGAAGCCAAAGGAACAGCCAGCAGAGGAAATTTCACAGACCATCAAAGGCACTGGATGAGATAGTCCAGAGTATCTCTTGCCTTTGACCTTCAAATACACCACTGTTGCCATATCACTGTGGAGTGCTCATTACTTGGTTTACATAGAAGCTGTGTGGGAGTATTTTTCCTCTAACTCCCTTGGTTTTGGGGTTGGTAAGAAGGGCATTTTTATGGCAAATTGTTGCTGGTTAATTCAACAAACTTAGCAGAGCCTGTCTTTGCTGTCTGAAGGACTAAATCAAGGGTCTGTCTCCAGCCAGCCAGACCCACTCTGCCTCCTTTTGCCTGAAATTTACCCCTTTATACACAAAAACCTACCCTCTTCATATACAAACACCTACCTCCTTCTCTCTCTCCCCATAGTCTCTTTCCTACCCAACCAGCCCTTCCCTGCCTATACCTCCCCTCCCAACCTGTCAGAGTGTAATTCTCAAACCGTTAAAAATATAATTTTCATACAAATAGATAATGAATACATGTCAGAGTTTTATTTAACTCTTTACTGAGGAAACTAGCAGAATGACAGAGTGATTTTTCTGAAATAGGAGAAACTAGGATTTATACATCCCAAGACAAAAAAAAAAAAAAGAAAGACTAAAATAAGACCACCAAGTTAGGTGCAAAACTACATAATATCCTACAAGGCCATACTTGGGGGTTAGGGCACCTGGGTGGCTCAGGGGTTGAGTGCCTTTGGCTCAGGTCATGAACCCAGGGTCCTGGGATCAAGTCCCACATTGGGCTCCCCACAGGGAGCCTGCTTCTCCCTCTGCCTGTGTCTCTGCCTCTCTCTCTCTCTCTGTCTCTCATAAATAAATATAAATAAATAAATAATAATAATCTTTAACAAAAGCACTTTGGGGTTATTTCCTTTCTGAGCAAAACAGAAGAAAATCAGCACACCTCACCAGTGTTCCACGAATTTGTCCCTAACTCCAGAGGACGATGAAATGTTTGGGTCTGAATCAGTTGTTGGTCAAACGTAGTGACAGTCCCGAAAAAGTCACATGATCCTCTTGACAATGCATGTGAAAATGCTCTAACATGGTGTTAAAAGGTCTTGCTATCACCTATTTTTTGTCTTATTCCCAGGTTTTGCATTTTCTTTAAACCAACCTTTATTGGATGTGATTGTGTGTGTGTGTGTGTGTGTGTGTGTGTGTGTGTGTGTGTTAAACCAGCTAAGCTATAGTCCCCACTCAGTCAAACACTCATCTAAGTGTTGTTAATCAGTTGGCTTTATGTAAGGGAGATTATTTCGGATACTTTGGGTGGGCCTGATTCAATCTATTGGAAAATCTTAAGAGCAGGGGTGAGGCTTCCCTGGGAGGGGAAGAATTCTCCTGTGAATGGCAGCTTCAGGCTGTGCATGATCTGCCCTTCCTGGCGACATGCCTAATAGATTTGGGACTTAGCCAGCCTCTCAATCACACAAGCCTTGTAATAAATACATTAACATATATCTACCCTCCTCTATGTTTCTCCGATTGAATCCTGCTGATTCTTTCTGTGTGTGTTGTAAATCCATTGTCCTTCTAAGAGCAAACCCCATCTTCACAAAGTGGATCCAAGTATTTTCAAAAAGTAGGCATTCTTTCAATGTTTGGTGGCTCACACCCTCCAGGAAGTATCTGCTACTACCAAGTCTCATTAGAGGGCCCACCTGGTCCTTAGCAAACAAAGTGTAACCGAGTAAGAAAGGGGCTTATATTGTCCAGAAGAAAGAATGATGACTCTTCTTCCCTTGAATAAGAGAAGGGATTGTCTTCCCTCCTTGACTAAACTTTAGTCAGTCCTCTTGTTGACTAGACCTAATCCTAGGCCTGCTAAGACAGCTTTTTAAAAATTACCTCCCCCTTTGAAAGTTAATCAAATTTCTCTCTCCACCAACTCTTGATACCTAGCCAAGCTCCTATTAATAATTTTCCACCCACACCTCCACCCAGCCGGTTGGCTATTGATCCTCATTTGTCCCTATGGTATTTGGAATTGGGTTCAATCTTTCTCCCCTATTTGCAATAGTTTTGCATAATGTCTTCCTTGCTATTTTATTTTACTTTTTTAAAGATTTATTTATTTATTTGAGAGAGAGGGAGAGGGGGAGAGAGAGAGAGAGACTGCAGTGTGGAGTGGTAGAGGGAGAGGGAGAGAGAGTTACTCTCAAGCAGACTCAGTGTGAAGTCCCACATGGGGCTAGATCTTGGGACCCTGAGACCATGACCTGAGCTGAAACTGGATCAAATGCTTAACCAACTGAGCCACCAAGGCACCCTTTCCTTGCCACTTTAAACAAGGGTGATTTGTCTTCAACAATACTCAAAAAGATCTGCCGTTAGGATTAAGATGTACACACTTCCAATTAAAAAATAAATGAATCAGGGAGATGAGAAGTACAACACAGGGAATATAGTCAGTAATACTGTCATAACATTGCATGGTGACAGATGGCAACTGCACTTATTGTGATGGGCATTGCATAATGTATAGAATTGTTGAATCAATATGTTGTGCACCTGAAGCTAAGCTAGCATTGCATGTCACTTCTACTTAAATAACAAAAACATTTTAAAAGAAAATCACAAGGAATAGAAAATACATTAATAGTACTGTACAGTATTTATTGGAAAAAATTCTATGTGTAAGGGGACCCCCCCCACACAGTTCAAGCACATGTTGCTTAAGGATCAACTTGGGGAGCCTGGGTGGCTCAGTTGGTTAAGTGTCCAACTCTTGGTTTCAGCTCAGGTCACAATCTCAGAGTCGTGGGATCGAGCCCCATGTCAAGCCCCATGTCAGGCTCTGTGCTCAGGAAAGAGTCTGCTTGTCCTTCTCTCTCCCCCTCTCCTCCTCTCTCCACTTCTCTCTCTCTCTCTCTCTCTCTCTCTCTCAAATAAATAAATATTTTAAATAAAATATTTAAAAAAAGATCAAGTGTAGTTTCTGCTGAACATCTGCTTTCCTTTGGGGAGTCCAGAATTATGGCATATTCTAGGGAAAGGATGCCTATGTGACCAGCCCCCAATAAAAACCACGGGCACTGACTCTCTAAGGAGCTTTCCTGGTAGAAAACATTTCACCCAGGTTGTTGCAAGTCAATGTTGGAGGAATTACACGAGTCCTCTGCAACCCCACCGGGAGAGCTTGGGAGCTTGTGCCTGGTTTCCTTCAGAGTTTGTCCTATGTGCCTTTTTCCTTTGTTGATTTTACTTTGTATCCTCTCACTGTAATAAATCATAGCCATGAATATAACTATTTAAGAAGTCAGCCCTAACCTGTCTCCATGAGGTCCCCTGTGTGTGCCTCCATCAGAACTGGAGATCTGAATTTCTCTAGCATCACTACCATGCCAGGAGAAGAGAGCATGTTCCTTAGTAATGACAACACCAGCATGTACTGCATGTTCACTCTTGCCAGGCTCTTCCCTTAGAACTTTACAAGGATTATCTACCTGCCCTATACTTCTGCCCAGACTTTTAATAACCTCTGCCTGCAACTGACACCATGAGTTCAATACCCTCAGCTGGTTTGTCTATTGATATTGATACTCAGGGAACTCACATCTTCTTGCTGGCATTGCCATTACTGGCAAACTTCATGGTATCATAGTAGGTACTTGGATTTCCATAGTATGAAGTGGGTCAAGTTTGTCTTTGGTCTATTCAGCCACACTAGCAGGACCCTGTCCCCTCTTCTATGTATTATCCTTCCCAGGAACCTCAAAGCTTCATGATGCCACTGCTGTTTCATTCCACCTAGAGGATCTATTCTAGATCTGCATATACCTGAAGTGTGAACCTCAGCCCCAGAGGTTTACACTCGAAACCAATTCTCACTGAGGGTGTTAAGACTTGATTTTCTTCTTGAGCAAGTACAGATACCAGATGAGAGGCTGAAGGGAGGTATTGTTTTATTTATCTTTAAAGATTTTATTTATTTATTTATTTATTCATTCATTCATTCATTCATTCATTCTTCATGACAGACACAGAGAGGCAGAGACATAGGCAGAGGGAGGATAAGCAGGCTCCATGCAGGGAGCTTGATGCAGGATTCGATCCCAGAACCCAGGGATCAAACTCTGAGCCGAAGGCAGACGCTCAACTACTGAGCCACCCAGGTGTCCCTAGGGGAGGTACAGTTTTAAAGGAAGGAGAGGAGGGCTCTTTCAGAGTATTTGAAAGCCCGCCCTCTAAGCTAAGCCCATCTGCAAATGCTGACATCGGTGAAGAGCACAGGAGTCAGAGGTAAACAAGTCAAGATGTGAACCCACTTGTAAGAAGAGAGAGTCACCATGTACTGTGCAGCAGTAGTTAGGTACCAACGAGAGCTGGTTTATGTTAAACATTTTACCCCTAGAACTGTCCAAATGCTGTGGTGTTGGTTCATGACACATCAGCCCAGCCTGAGCCTAGCTTACTTGAAAAAAGAGATGGACCAGATATGCAATAACCTCCCTGTCACTTCCCTATACTCCAAAGTCCTCTGGGGAAAAGGCCATGGAGATATTCAGGGTCCTGGGAATGACCAAGAGGAGACCCCAAGTGCCACACACCAACATCTGGCAGAGGATATCTGTAAACCAAGCAGAAGGTCAAACAGACAGTGGTATCATTTCAACCCGCACCTACAGGTACCATCACAAGGGCAGTGCTTCGTGCCCACCAGACAGAGCCCCACATCCAGGCTTGATGAGCTCAGTAAGGAGTCCAAGACGGACAAGCACTTGCCAGCAGATCCTCTTAGAAAGCCTTTCATCCTGGGGCTGGAATGGCTCCTGGCAGCACGAGTGTAACAGCACAGCACACTTCCTAACAAAGGCTGCTACAGAAGAAAGCCAGCCAGGTGGGCCTGTCCAACCCACTTAGCCCAGGTGGGACAGGCACCAGGCATGTCAAGTTTCCGCAATTAACCATTCACCGCTGCCTTCCACACACTAAAGCTGTAATTTCCCAAGACTATCCAAGGTGACATGGGCTCCTCTTCTAAAGGCATTAATTAGGAACATCTCATTCCCTGTGGCAGGGGTGGAGCAGATCTTTCCAGCTGGAGTGTGTATTTATTTAGAGCTCTTACCACATAATATTTACAAGATACTTAACATGCATTAATTACGCTGTAATGAACTCTATGGCTATAATATCAATGTTCTGTCAGGACTGTGAAATGCCCCCCACACCCACCCACCCAGCACTTTTTTATCACCTTGTGGGGAAAAAAGAAAAATTAAAATTAATTGCATGCCCATTAAATGCTTATTTTTAATAGAAAACTTGCAAATGATGTGAAAATGCAAAACAGGGTACACAGTAAATCAAAAGCAGATAACACACACTTCTAGACACACTCTACTGTTTTTATGAGCATGTTTTACAATCCATTCATTATGCTGTCTGTCCTTTTGAAAGCTTGTTATTATATCGCTCATACAAAGAAACATGTGAATTGCTGTGCAACAAGCCATGAAAATCAGGACAAAACTGAGCATTTCTGCTGCTATTTGAATCCGCCTCCCTCAAATCTCTGCGTGGAGAATTCTTACAGGAGGCCCATCCCTTTAACACCCACTCAAAGCCTTGTATAAGGGAGCGAAGTGGGGGAGACCTGACATAGCAGCTCATGATTCAAGATGGTGGTTCTCCAAAGAATGGCCATCAGCCTCCCGTTTCTTCAGGGAGCAGCATTTTCTCTTGAGGCAAGGAGATGAGGTAAGGAGATCAGGGTGGTACAGAATGATCTCCTCAAAGAATCCTAGGTCACCCCCTTCCACTTCCTCCCAGATAGAAGTCATATTCATATCATTCAGGGTAAATCACTGTCCAGGCTGCCTTTCCATCCTGGGAGTGCCTTTGCTCATCAAGTAGAGGGTAATAGATTTAGTTTTCAAAATAAAAATCTTCCTAATTTAATGCAAAATCTTGCCTCTCTCTAAATTCCAGTCATTTGTTCTAATGTTGACTTCTGGGCTGACATATGGTCATAAATGACTCCACTCCCTCTTTTATTTGACCACTATTCATGCATTTGGTAACAGGCACCTAACGCCTGAGAGAGTTTAACTTTTTGGTGGTCTAAGGAATGTCTTTACCTTGTTAGGGGTTAGGTACCAAGCTGAAAGATTTATTTGGAAGCTTACCTGTAGATAAGTACAGCAGCCCTAGCTTCCAAACTAGGGTGTTTCCATGGTTGTTCAGAGTGTCCCTGCTTTGCTAAGAGCCACCTTCTACCCACCCATAAGATGAAAAGATCCTTCTCCCTTTCAGATGAAAAGCCTCCTCAGGTATTTGGTTTGCCTCTCAGTGGTAGTCACTTGTCTGGAGTCAATCCCAGTGCATTTGTGCACTTCCTAATTACAGCTTCCAGTTTTATGATAAATGCAGGGAGCTTCTTTTATAGAGCTTACAACTCGTGACAAGCATGCAATAAAAGTATGAAATGAACATCTTATTCCAAGAGGAGGATTACAGACAAGAGGACTAGTTGACACGAATACATGCTGGAAATGATCCAGACAAGAAGAAAATTGAATACATTTCCTAGGTAATGCCCAAACATTGCTTATTTTGTGCTACTGAAAAAAATGTGAAAATTATATATTGAATTGTCTCTTACTCACACAAAGAAGTACCATGGCATAGTATTGACATCCCTTCGGGTTGTATTTCTTGGAGCATGAAATCGAGAGCATTCATATAACAAACATATATTGACATCCACTTTGTGCCAGATACTATGCTAGATGCTGGGGACAGGACAGCTGTAGACACTGCCCTAGAGGTATTCATGAAGGACACAAATATACAACAATTATGTGTTGTATGCTATCAATAAGCCTCTTCTGATTTGCCAAGAAACCAGAGAGGGAAGAATAACCAACTCAATCTGGCACAGTGGAGGAAGCCTTTACAGAGGCAATGATAAGCCAGCTGGGTATTAAAGGGCAGATAAGGGGCACCTCAGTGGCTCAGTCAGTTAAGCATCTGCCTTGGGCTCAGGTTATGATCTCACGGTGCTGGGATCGAGCTCTGCACCAGGCTCCCTGCTCCCTGTCCCTCTGCCCCTCCCCCTCGTCATGCTCTCTCTCTCTCTCTCTCTCTCTCTCTCTCTCTCAAATAAACAAAATCTTTTTCTTTTAAATTAAGAGAAAATAAGATTGGGTAGGAAATGTATTCCATGGGGAAAAGCAACTAGTCGAGACCAATAGAGTTGAAAGGATGCCGCAAATTCAGCAACAGTGCTAGTTCATAATTGAAATTCTGGGGCATGTGAGCCCAAAGAGGAAGAGGAGGCTGATAAAGTGGTTTAGCTTTATGTCATGAAATGCCTTGGGTGCCTTGCTAAGACATTTGGGGTTAATTATGCAGGAGATATGGAACAATTTAAATTTTTTGAGCTGGAAAAATTAAAATTGTGTTTTTGTGGTAAGAAAAGAAGTTGTATGGCAGCCAGAGAAGACGCAGTGGCAAGGTGACTCAGAGGCTGGGAAGTTCAGTAGTATCAGAAGGTATGATAAGGACCTCAGGGCCAGGTGTGACTATGGAAATGAAGAAGAGGAGATAGAGTCAAGAGATGGTCAGCTTGTAGAATTATCAGTGTACGGAGAACTGGTGGATGGGGCAGAAGGAGACAGAAGGGAGGATCCACAGGGATGCCTAGGGCAATTTGGTGAATGAAACCCCTGTGAACTAAGACACACTGTGCATCATCGTTGAGTCCAACAATTTTGATATTGGATACATTGAATTTTGGGTGCCTATGGGATATATTTTTGAAGGATTTATTATTTTTAATTTTTTTAAAAAATATCTAAATTCAATTTGCCGACATACACTATAACACCCAGTGCTCATCCCCTCAAGTGCCTTCCTCTGTGCCCGTGACCCAGTTACCCCCATCCTCCCACCCACCTCCCCTTTAGCCACCCTCAGTTAGTTTCCCAGAGTTAAGAGTCTCTCATTATTTGTCTCCCTCTCTAATTTTTCCCAGTATCCCCCCTTTCCTTATTGTCCCTTTCACTCTTTCTTATATTCCATGTATGAGTGAAACCATATGATGATTGTCTTTCTCTGATTGACTTACTTCACTCAGCATAATACCCTCTGGTTCCATCCATGTCGAGGCAAATGGTGGGTATTCATCCTTTCTGATGGCTAATATTCCATTGTATACATAGACCACATCTTCTTTAGCCATTCATCTGTCAAAGGATTTAGAAAAGGCAGTTCTAAAGTTCAAGAGAGAGCTTACTGGTAGGTGATAATTGAAAGCATGGACATAAATAAGATGACCCAGAGACACTGAATTTAAACTATGGAAACACCGCCTATCGTTAGGGGATATATGGAAAAGAAAGAACCCCAAAACAAGACTGAGAAGGCAGCATTCCAGGTGTAATAGAAGGAGGAATCAGAAGATTTTGGTGTTCCAAGGAAGGTCATGGTGTTTAGCGAGGAAAGCCAAGTGCCTGCAGCCCTACCAAGCTTCACACAGGACCACTTCCCAGATGTCACCCCCGATAGCAACTCCAATCTCCACATTTCTCCAATTGCACTCAGGCCACCATGGACCTGATATATTTTAGCCCTGTTACTTCTCCTCGGAACTTCGGCCCTCCGCCAAAACCTCAGCAAAGAAGCCTTCAGACTCTCCCACACTTTTCCTCCCAAGACTCACTGATCTTCCTATTTCCCATGAAGGTACTCACCTGGAAGTCCCATTACTGTAAGCCTGTGGTTCTCAAAGTGTGACCCTAGGACCAGGAGCTCCTGCTAATTCTTGGGCCCCACCTCCACCTACTGAATCAGGAACTCGTGGAAGTGGAGAGTAGGAACCTGTGTTTCACAAATCCTCCCAAGTGATTTTGACACCCGCTCAAGTTTGAGAGCCACAAATAAATAAGCTGATGGTTGTATCCCAAATATTGTAGATGCCCTGAAAACTGTATTAAGACTCCTGTCTTTGAAAATGGATAGATGGACTCTGTGATGAAAAGACTCTGACGTTTTCTTCTTAAATGACATTACGTTTCAGGTATAGACTACCTGGAGGCTAATCTGCACAATGAATATTTCTGAGTCCTTGGGTCCTTGTTATTATTACTATTCTCCCATTAGTTAGATGGGGGGAAATTGGCAGAAGGTAGGGTGATCAGCTGTTCAATCATCATTGTTAAAGCACAGTAACTCAGTGCTACGCTTGTGTAACGGGAATCTTCTTCATCTTTTGACATGATGATGGTTATCACAGGCTTTAATGTTTATTTTACACTAAGGCATATAATGCATATTTCTTTGAAATAATTGGACAAATAATGAATTTTTAATATGTTTATTAATATACAACTCTGGCAAGGGACTTAAAACAGCATAAAATACATATATTAAAATAATAAACTAAAATATAGTATTCAGATCAGATCCTAGTCTTAGGCACAGAAAGCGGCCCTGGAAATTTCCTCCTGTGCCAAATATTAACCTTTTAACTGCCAGAGGCAGGGTAACTGGGAGGTGATCCAGGGGAGAGAATTTACCAAAGAAAGGCACTTAAGAAGGGCGGCAACTATCTACCACACTGACTGATTATCATCTTACCCAAAAGGAGCATTAAGATTATCATAATTCCATGACATTAAGATTATCATCATTCTTCAAGAATGATATTATGCATGTTATGCCATTTGTACGTACTTGATCGACCCCACGGTGCCACTTGCATCCCGTCCTTTGCCCAGACGACCCCAAGCCTAAACACAACCAGCTTGACCAGACAACCTTAAAGTCATCATCCAGTTTTGACTCTGTAATTTGACCAATATGGATTATTTAATCATATCTCTATATGCATTTATTTATTTATTTATTTATTTATTTATTTATTTATTTATTTATGAGGGAGGTGAGAGGCAGAGAGAGAATCTTAAGCTGGCTTCATGCCCTATGTAGTCTCTAGGTCTCGAGATCATGACCTGAGCTGAAATCAAGAGTCAGATGCTTAACTTACCGTGCCACCCAGGCACCTCTCAGTATGCATTTTCAGATTCCGTTTTTCCCTTCTCACAAATCAACCTCGTACAGGATCTACAACAATATTTACTGGTAAACGGAAGCATGGCATGGTGGGAAGGCACTGGAATGGAAACTGAGTGTCTGGGTTGCCGTCCGCTCAACTGCACTAACAGATTTTTTTATTTTGAGTGAATGACTTCATTTCCCTAAGCTTTTGTTTCCTCATCTCTGAAATGCACATATGGAACAAGCTTTATTATTCTCAGCCTTTATTGGCATGGGTTAAATAAGAAAAGAGAAGCAGAAAACTAACTGCCTGTCTGGAAATTTCCACAGGCCTAACCAAACTGTCCGCTATGGTCTTTGGAAGTTGCTGGAAGATCCTGGTGGGGGCTCCATTGTGAGTGAGCAGGAGTTGATTTATGATTTAGTCCAAGGGCCATGAGAAACTCGAGAGTCTAAATGGCTGTTTCCTTGAAATTATTCCGTTCCAGTGAACTCAGATGAAATGAAGCAAAAGCGGGCTCTCCTGGAAACCCTAGTGAAGCAAAACTGCTGATTCCCACGAGCCTCCAATGTGCCCCTGATAAATCTGCTGACACTACCTAAACCAGAGCCTCTTGCAAGGTTAAGAGGAGCCCCATCAACAGGAAGGAAGGTGTAAAGGTGTCTCCTGACCTAAATTCTAGGAGTTCACCCAGGTCATTTTTCTATCAGTCTTTGAAAACAGACCTGCCCTGATGTCACACCCTTGTGGCAGCTGATATTTTGGTGATTAGAATGTATTTAAGGCTCTTAGAGAGTTCCAGGTGATGCCAGACAGTCAAGGGTACTCTAAAGTCTCCAGAAAGGGGAGGGGTATTACTAGGGGAGCAATTAAGGACAACAACCAGCATTTCTTCAGAACTGAGCACGGTGGCATTACCTCACGTGTGACATCTCATTTGAATCTACACTCAAAGTCACTACTAGTTTACCTTTGAGGAAACTGGGGCTTCAGGAGAGCTCAAAATGTGTATCTTCTGGAAGGTACTCAATTGCCTTGACTCAATCAAGACCAGTGCATAGTGTCCAGAAAGGAAATTAATCAGATCACTCTGGTATCTGATTAACAATGCCAGAGAAGTTTCCATCTATGCTTTATTTTCCGTTAGGTATGATCACATTTTGCAAGCTCTTCTAGAGGTTTGCAACATTTCAGAAGTGTTTGCCAAAGATCTGTTAGGTTGTTTGGAGGGAATATGCAAGAAGACTGAGGGTTCCTGATGCAGCCTGAACTCTCGCAAGAGATGGGAAACAGGAACTAGGAAGTGGATTTTCAGGGAAGAGGAAATGCCGTGGGGAAATGACCACAGATAGGGAGGGGTATAGTGGTAAAAATTGTAAAATTACCAAGGAACAGGTATCAAATGGACACATCCTTGGAAACTCTGGCTTTTGGAAAAGTCTTGAGTCTTCTGACAACCAAACCTCATCTCCTACAAAATGGGTGTTAGAAAAGCAGCCTTTTATTTCCTGAGGGGGAAAAAAAAAGCAGAGTGCCATGCCTCGGTGGTGGGGCATAGTCCTCCTCCATGATGTGCCACATGTACCTGGTCTATGAGCCAGGAGAGGGGCTTCCAGACGGTATGGAGGGTGGCTCCTGATGGCAGGAGGAGGACCCTCCTCTCTTCTGGCAAGATTTGAGTGATCCTGGAAGAGAGGCTTCTGAGCAGTTCAGGGGGGTGCCCTTAGGCAGTGCCAGTGTATATAAAACACCTCCCTGGATACCCTGAGTTTTCTAAAAGGGATCTTACCTATCAGAAGTGGAGGCATCTTTGAGAGAGCTCAGTGTGTGCTTTGTGAGCTGCCAATACTTGTCTTAGACCAACCCAAAAGAAGAAGAAAACAGAGGAGTCAGGAGGAGTGCAGTTATGTTATCTTTGTCAAGTTAGCATGGTAAGACCACCAAAAGCTGAAACCAGAGGGTGAGCAGGACATCATGGACAAGATATCAAAATCAGGTTTCTGCAGGAAGAGAGGGCACAGGTGCAGCCAGGTTTATGAATGAAGCTCACATGATGGGAGGTACAAAATCAGAGCATGCTGTCTACGCAAGTCCAGTTCCACTGACCAAATCCAAAGCCCTTGAGCCTTTAAATGGACCCATTTTCTCTAGAAAAGCATGTAATTAGGATCCGGTAAATATCCCGGCTTTCATTTCTAGTTCTGATCCTGATGTTTACCTATAATTCACCTTCCCTTGCTCTCATATTTCTAGTTTTCTATTGCTGTATAATGAACCACGCCAAAATACAGTGTAAAATAGCCATTCTGGGGTGCTCATGGATGTGTGGATCAGGAATACAGCATGGTACAGTGGGAATGGCTTGTATCTCCTCCATGAGCTTCACCTGGGAAGATGCAGGTGGCTGGGGGTAGGTAACCATGGAGACTAGAATCATCTGGAGGCTCTTCGCTCACATCTAGAGATGTCTGGTGTGAGGCAACCTCAACTGGGGGGACTATTGGTCCACATGTGACCTGTCATGTGCTTGGGCTTCCTCACAGCATGGTGACCTCAAGGTAGCCAGTGGTGGCTCGGGGATCCAAGAGCAGTGTTTCAGCAAATAAGATAGAAACTTCTTGGTCTAGCACCCAAGTGACCTTGTCACTTCCACTGTACTGTATGGGTCAAAGAAGCCATGAGCCCTCCCAGATCCAAGAGGAGAAAATATAGACCTCAGCTCTCCATGAAAGATTATGAAAAAAGTTGGGCCACATTTTCAAACTGCCACTTTCCTATCCTTGGACATCTCTCCCCCTGCACTGCCTCTTCATGCCAAGGCTTTGACTTTTTTCTGGACTCTCTGTTCTCCTTGGCCTATCTGGATATGCATCTCCTGCATTCTTCCTCAGATACAATTTCGGTTACTGTCTTTCCATAAGCAATGGGCAAATGGTCTTCAGGTTTGTAGGACTTGGACTAGCTTCATGTTTATCTATCCTGTTTATTTCTACTGAATTCCATGCACACCTTGTCTTATTGGATACTTAGAACAACTCTTTGATGAAGGTATAATCATTTCCCCATTTCAAAAAGGAAGAAGCTGAAACCCAGGAGGTTAAGTAATTTGCCCAAGGCTCTACAACTAGGTGGCAGAGACACAATTTAAACCCAGTCTTAATTGCCGTGCTAGTGCCACTCTTGCCAGTGCTCTTCAGTGAATACCTCCAGCTCTCTGTACTTGGCCATATGGTATACAGGTGCATTTTCTGCACTCCAAGCCCTGCATCATGACTGGTTGGTTGGGGCCAAGTAACCAGTCCTGGCCAATGAACTGTAAGCAGGAGTATTAAGTGTCATTTCTGGGGCAAGCACTTAACTGCTCATGCAAGACCTTTCTCCAGAACTTTCCTTTCCCCCAACCGCTGAGATTGGCATTATTTAAGATGGTGACTGCTCCATCAGCCTGAGTCCCCAGGTGACTACAATGAGCACAGCCTCATGCCAAACCTGGTAGACATGTAGGGTGAATTAGACATAAATGTTTGTGGGTTTTTTAAAGATTTTATTTATTTATTCATGAGAGACACAGAGAGAGGCAGAGACATAGGCCGAGGGAGAAGCAGGCTCCCTGCAGGGAGCCCAATTCAGGATTTGATCCCAGGACCCTGGGATCACACCCTTAGCCAAGGGCAGACACTCAACTATGAGCCACTCACGTGCCCCCCTTCAAATTTTAATTCTAGTGTTGTTAACATACAGTGTTATATTAGTTTCAGGTGTACACTATAGTGATTCAATACTTTCATGCATCACCCAGTGCTCTTTAAACATTTGTGGTTTTAAGTCACGGAACACTGAGTTATTCTATAGTATCATCTGGACTCTATCATCTGACTGACCATATCATCTCTGACCTTCACACTCCTTGACTATAAAATGGAATAACAATTGCTACCTAAAGGGACAACTGGAGTGATTAGAAATAGTGTATGTGTGTAAACTATCTGGTTCAGCGTTTAACCTAATGTAGGGCATAACATTTGGAGTGCCAACTAAGCCCTGCTCATGGGGACTGCCCAAAGCGTCACCCCACCAGGGACTCCATTGACTACAAGCATCTGTCTGGCACCTATAAGATGTCAGCAGGGTGGCCCTTCATTGTAGAGATGTCAAAGAGAAGCAAAGCAAAGAATTGGGAGAAGCAGAGTTGTTCATGCTGGTTATGAATGTAATGGTTGCCAGGATCAGAAATAAATAATGAGTAAGACTTAACCCTGTGCTTGAAATACAGAGGGAAGAGCTGACCTCTTCTCTATTTTACCCTAGTTCTGGCCACAAGAATAACTTTATGGAATTGAGGTTCCCAAATTAGATTTCTTTTATAACCAAATAACAACCAGGTAGGAAAATCATTTTTTAAACACAGAGCTTCATTTCCCCCTAGATGAGGAATTTATAACACTTCCCCTACTGGGAACCGAGGAAGTGCCTCTTACTCAAACGGATGCCAGTCTATGATTGTCCAATTATTCACTGCATTCTCTCTTTGATGGTCCAGATGTTCTCAATTTCTTGTAATAAATTCTTTCATCTGAAAAGTCGTTCTACTCAGAAATGCAAAATCCTCTCCAGTCCGCCTGCCTTTTTTGATGAGCTAGTATAATTGGCCTTCAATTTGCTCATTGTTTTGCAATAGAAAGCCCAAGTTTAATTTCATTTCTGTAAACCTGTAGACAAGAGCCGACCATTCCACCATTTAAGTCATTCTGCTCATTATAATCTGCTTTGGCTCTGCCCACCCCCCTTTCCATCATCAGGATGAAACTGAGGGAAAAAATTTTTTTCCTCTATATTTTTCTGCTTTAAAAAAAAGAAAAAAGATTTTTTTCCCATTGCAAAATATTTAAATTTGATTCAATAATAGTATTTACTGAACAAATTTTTATTTATTTATTTATTTATTTATTTATTTATTTATTTATTTATGATAGTCACACACACAGAGAGAGAGAGAGGCAGAGACACAGGCCGAGGGAGAAGCAGGCTCCATGCACCAGGAGCCCGATGTGGGATTTGATCCCGGGTCTCCAGGATCGCGCCCTGGGCCAAAGGCAGGCGCCAAACCACTGCGCCACCCAGGGATCCCCTGAACAAATTTTCTATACTCTCTTATTCTTGAAAAGAATAAGGCATATAGCTGACCCTTGAACAACACAGATTTGAACTGTGTGGATTCACTTACGCTTGAATTTTTTTCCAATAAATACAGTACCATACTGTAAATGTATTTTCCATACGATTTTCTTAAAAGCACTTTTTCCTCCAGCTACTTTATTGTAAGAATACAGTATATAGTAATATATGCAGTATACCTATAATAAATATACAGCATATAACATACGAAGCATGTTAATCAACTGTTATTGGTAAGGCTTTGGTCAACAGTAGGCTATTAGTAGTTAAGTTTGAGGGCTTAAGTTTAAAAGTTATACATGGAGTTTTGACTGCACAGGGGGTTAGCATCCCTAACTCCCACATTGTTCAAGGGTCAACCGTACATACTTATCAGCACATGTAATGATTAGTCCATTGATTAACATCTTTAGTTGCCAATCTCACCATATCAACCGATATTTATTGAGCTCCCCTCATGATCCCATAAACCATGTAAGGTCTTGTGGTAGATAGAGACATGCACAAGATAGATTTCTGGCCTATGGGTTCATTATCATTCATTTGTGGAGACCGGACATATTCACAATAAACTTTAACAAATTACCAAAAATTAAATCCACCCATTCAAAAACCATTGATTTGTTCAACAAACATTGATTAAACACTTTACTATGGTTAAAAACTAGATTAAATTTTACCTGAGTTTACAGTTCATATTTTTTGTGGCATTAATAAATCCTCTTCATCTTTTTCTAATGGTTTTGTATCCAATTCCATGTCCTATGTTAAGGAGATTTCCCTTCACAGGATCGAGGAAACTGGACTGTCTGATAGATCTCTGACATACATTCTAGACCATGGTATAGACAGACAAGATCCAGAGTAGTTGCAGAGCTGATCCTCCAGTCAATCAACCTGGGTTCAAATTTGTGTGTGTGGCTACATGCTTACTGTGTGATTTCAGTCAAGTGACTTATCTCCCTCTGCCTCAGTTTCCCTAACTGCAATAGTTAATTTTATGTGCCCACTTGATTAGGCCATAGAGTGCCAGATATTACATTATCCTAGGTGTGTCAATCAGGATGTTTCTGGATAAAATTAACATTTGAATCAGCAGGCTGAGTAAAGCTAATGGTCCTCCCCAATCTGGGTGGGCTTTGTCCAATCAGTTGAAGGCCTCCCTGCATAGAATAGAAGGCTGAGCAAGGGAGAATTCACTCCCTTTCCATCTGACTGTCTTCAGGCTGAGCCGTCGGTCTTCCGCCTTCAGACTCAGACTCAGACTCAGACTCAGACTCAGACTCAGATTAGATATATACAATCGGTTCTCTTGAGTCTCCAGCTTGCCAACCATAGATCTTGGGTCTCTATTTTTTTCCTGTTACTTATAATGTACAAGGTTTTGTTTCTCTGGCAAATGCTAATTATTAGTTTCATTTCACTGAAGAAACCCCCCGATACACTTTCTGTACATTTGGGGATACTAGGACCAAAATCATTAAACATGGGATATAGAAAGGGTACTTAGAACAGTGTCTAGCACAAGGTAATGCCTCTGTAATTCAGTGCTATTAGTCTCCAAGCTCTGGTGCATAAACTTTCGGGCCATTTATAGCTCAAGTTATATCTTATTTATATCCCAGAACCCTCGTTTTGGGCTGTCCCCTCCTAAGCCAGAATTGGTGCTTCTTTGCAGCCCTTATCTGATGTATTCATTTTCCCCTTTTGTTATCTTATTTGAAATCACATCAGATGCATTCCCCAGAAAAATGATTTTGTTGGGTCGCCACAAAGACTCAAACAGAGAAACTAGAAATAATCAGAAATTACTTTTTTTTTCTTATGATAGTCACAGAGAGAGAGAGAGAGAGAGAGAGAGAGAGAGAGAGGCAGAGACACAGGCAGAGGGAGAAGCAGGCTCCATTCACCGGGAGCCCGATGTGGGATTCGATCCTGGGTCTCCAGGATCGCGCCCCGGGCCAAAGACAGGCGCCAAACTGCTGCGCCACCCAGGGATCCCCAGAAATTACTTATACTGGTGAAATGTCGGGGAAGTCTGCATGGGCCATTCTTCCAAGAACATTTTTTGGTAATTCCGTAGATGAAAGAGGATTATAAAGGTTTTGTGAACCTTTTTTTTTTTCCCTTACCCTTCTTCTTCCAGATGAGAAGAGCCCTCAACAGACCTTGGTCGAAGAATAAATTTCCAAGGCGACCAATTTGGATCTCAAAAGCCCAGATTCAAAGGAACTCTCAGTTCATGACAGGCACTGCTATCTAAAATAAATGCCTGAAGAGCTACCAGTTAAGTTGCACACAGAGCAGATGGGAAATGGATATAGTTATATTACAGATTGCTCTGTGAATTCAAGAGGTCTTTGTCTGAGGACAATAGGAATATGAGAAAATATTCAGGTTTTCAGCGATAGGCCAGCCAGAGGATCAAACAAGAAACCAAATTAAATCTAATTGACTCAGCAAAGCCAGCATCATGAGAACAGAAAGTAGGCACCCCCAGACATCCTTCCTCAGGTCTCCTGGCTCAACTATTGGAAATGAGACTGGATTATACCCAACCGAATACTTCCAGGTATCTTCCTGGTCAAATACAATGAGGTTTTATCGTTTCTAATTAAATAGGGTTGATTCACAACCAGAAAAAATGGTTCCCCTGTGCCTTTCACCAAATGAGAATTCTCTTAAGGCTCTAGACATATTATCAATAGGAAATGTACTCTATTAGTTATTTGAATGTTACTAAATTTAAGTTCTATTAACAGGAAGGCCAAGAAAATAATCATCTCTCATCCATTATTGTGCTGTCAATCAATTTAAACAATTTAACAGTAAGGTTTGCTTTTACCTACAGCTGTGGGCTCCATTTTACTCAATGGGCAAAAAAAAAATCTATCAGTATCTATGTATCTTTTTAATCAGGTCTGCTCTGTTCCCATATGTGCTTTCTCTGTTGAAGGCACCAACACTCACGTAATCCATCATCTTTGACAGCTCCTTCTCACATCCATGTCCCACCAGTCACAAATCCTGATAATACCATCACCCCCTTGACTTCCGTATCCACCCCTTCCTGCCCTTCACCCCACATTTTTACTATGCAAGTAGGAACCATCATGGGTGAGTAGCTCCACCAGACAGGCATTCTGGGAGTGCCCAGTGGAGAGCAGAGAACAGGTTGAGGGCAATGGGGTTGTAGCTTTGGAACCTGATGGATGTGAAATTTTTCCAGAGGGGGGCACTAGCTAGTTTAAGTCACTAAATGTCACAGATGTAAGATAAATTGATCCATAGTATTTATCTGGATGGTCTGATTCAAGGGGATTGGGCCAAAAAAAGGAAGCATGACCCTATCGAGAGTCATATACAACATTAAGTAGAAGTCAGAATTATCGTTTCAAAAGTTCTTGGTTGGGTTCAAATAAGATTAAATATGCAAAGTAGGATCAGGCAATTTTAACATCAAAGAAGTAAAAGAGCTAGAGGCCAGACTCTTATCAAGCAACCTCTTACCCCAAAATACACCGTTTAAGATATTTTATATACGTGCAGGCCCCCTGTGAAGACCTCATTGGCCACTGTCCCCAAAGAGAGAAATAATCAACAGATGTGTGAATGATCTTCCTTCTTCCATTTCTAAATTGGTTCAAGTACAGCCCTGGGCCATGGTTTGGACAATTATTGATTATGCATAACTGGAGTGTTGAAATTTCGCATCTCACGTTTATTCTCAAAAACACATTTTACTAACACTCTCAAGTGCTGATAACTATAATCAAGCTATCATCATCATAGTAACTACAATAATGATCACAACAATACATGTGTATCACACTTCAAGGTTTGGAAAATGCATTCCAAGATGCTTTCATATGTATTCACTTATATATTAAAAGGCATTTTCTTACATTAACGGAGAGTAATCCTGAGAGTAAATAAGATAAACAAAGAGGATGATGGCTTACGAATTAGCACTTTATGGTCTTAGTGGAAGGCCCTGTCTGGGCCCGTATCTCCTGAGATTCTGTTTCTATTTCTGTGCACACCAGCCTGACTAGTAAGAACCAGGAACTGCGTCTTTGTTGGCTGGCTGGCCTGGCAGCTAGCACCCACTCAGCCTGTGAGTTAGGTGGGCATGGAAGTGACTAGGGATTGGTATTGTCCCAAGGTGTTCACATCCCTTAACCAATGACTGATGGGTATGGGAATATAAATACCCCAGCTCCTTTACCCCTTGGCTAGCATATTTCTGAAGTGTGCAATTAGTTGTCCACAGTGATAGCTGGGGTTTTGGCTATTTGGTTTTTTTAATACCCTTTGTATCACCTCCCCTTTACCATACCATATATCTCTGCAACCCCCAAATAAACCATGCATCCTCAACCCTCCTCCCAGAAACTGTTTTTTGGATGAACCCTATTTAGACCAGGTCAAAAGTCCTATGAATATTCTGAATCAATAGACAGCATGTTGCATACAAAAGATAAAAGTTATACTAAACTGAACAATCAGAATATCCATCTGGACATTCATTTCATTCTTTAAAAAGTCTCTCACCTGTCCATAATAAGGTAATCATGGCCATTATCATTCATTTGTCAATACAGCTGAAGTTTTGGGCCTTGTCAGGACAATATGCTGAATACTATAAGGGAAAATGAAATCACAGACCTTGACCTCCCAGAGATTAGAGACAGACGCCAAAATAAAGCATCAACCCTCAGTGGCATGGTGACCCTGAGCTGAGGGTGAGCAGGGTCAGACTGTTGAGCTCCTTAAAGTATAGTCAGACTCGGAAACGTACAATAAACAGCCGAGCCAGGGAAATAGCACACCCCGCTAGCACAACAACCAAATCCAAGAGACCTACTGTTGGTAGGCTTCATTCACCAGCAGGACAGGTGTCAAGAAGGTACACCTCACAATCTACAAACCAAAGAACAAAGCCAGAAGTACTGATTATAGCAAATCTACTGAGATCTCAGCATTTGTCACAAACCTCATTTGTCGCATCAGAAAAACTGATGTCTCACCACCCAGGTCTTGTATGACCTGTCTCTGAAGACAGAGTGGAAATAGACCAAGTTACAAGCATGTTCTGTTGGAAGAAAACAAACACTTTCCACAGCAACGCATCACAGAACAAAGAGCAAGGAGCTTCCTGCAATCTCTGTATCTCTGCCTCACAGAGGAAGTGCCGAGATGTTCACTTGAGTGTAAAATCAGCTATCACCACCCCTTCTTCCCATTTTCAAATGCGAGCAAGATAATCTTAGGATAAAAAATAGAGCTTTTCTTTATACTGTTGATAATAAACAGATGCAACTTGTTTGTCTGAAAAGCTTCCTGGAACAAATACATACAATATTTTCAGAAGGATTGTGATACATTTGAGGGTGGACTCGACACTGATTACTAATGGGTTTGTCCAAGATCAGTCAACCACAGAGGGTAAGGGCAGAAATTTACATAGCAGGCTATGTAAATTTATTTAGAGAGCTATGTGCTTGCTGTCTGGACAGCCACATTCTGCAAGCTTCCTACTGTGTAGTATGATTCCTTTCAGTCTTCAGAGGGTCTTTATTACAGGATTGATAGACAGCAAGATCCCAGAGAAGGGACAGCTACAAGATCCTGGCCCCATGTGCCAGGGGCTTAGGGAGCCCCATAGACTTTCCTTGGACCTGATAAAATGGTGCCTATGTGTCTAGCTGTGACCCAGGACTGCAGACAGAGAACAAAGCCCCCAAGGGTTATGCACACAAGCTTATAGCTCTCTCCCCAAAATTAACCCCTAACAAGCTAAACACACTCCATGTCTCCAGTTGCTCACTCCCAGTTCTTTCTTTATACTTACTTCAGTTGGGTTTTCACCTCTCTTGTTCTGCAGAACCTGCTCTTGTCCATAGACTCAATGTCATTAACAACCTCCACGTTGCTGAATCCAATGATGTATGCCCAGTCCACGTCATACTTGATGAGTCAACAGCACTTAACAAGGGTTACTTACTTCGTCTTCAACAAAGCACTTTCTTCACTCAGCTTCCAAGACACAAGATTCTGTCAGTGTCCTGACATATTGTCTCTCCAGGTTCCTCTGTTGGATCCCTCTTCTTCCCAAATGCTTAACATTGGAGTGCCCAAGTCTCAATTACTTCTTTTCAAACTTTTTCCAGACCTCCCTTTTGTTTCCAGCTTCAGATGCCATCCATATGCCAACTCCAAGTCCATACGTCTAGACTACACTTCTCCCCCAAAATTCCATACATGTCCATACAGCTGTTGCTCAATATTTCCACTTGGCCATGGTCATGTATTCACTTGGGACTCCTGATTCTCCCACCCAACTCCTCTGCAGTCTTCTCCATGTCACTCGATAGTGATCACACATTTGATTTTTCTCCCATCCCACAATCAATCCATCCACAAATTTCCTTTGGATCTTCCTCTTCATTATGTTTGGAATCTGACCCTTTTTCACTACCAGATCTGAGCCATCATTGTCTCTGCATTATAACCAGTCTTCCTGCTCCCAATCTTATCACTTTATTTGATTTTCCAAACAGCGCTAGAATTATCCTTTTAAATTGCCTATCATCCCATGTTCATACTCTGATTCAGATTCCCCAGTGGCCCCCATTTCATGAGAAGAGAAGCCAAAGTCCCTCCAGTGTCTGCTTAATATGAGACATCACCAAACCCCTCTGCCCTCTTTGTCCATTGTTCTCCCATTCCTAACTCCCATCCACCTCCATGGGCCTCCTTTCTGTTTCTTGAACATATCTCAGGAGTTTCTGCATTAAGGCCATGAAGCATGCCTTTGTTTAGCCTTTGTCTAGAATGGTTTTTTCCTGATTTCTGTTCAGCCTATTACCAACACCCTCTTCCCCATCAAGCTTGAAGCCTTTGCTCAAATGTTACCTTTTCAATGAGGCCCATGCTGACCACCCTACTTGAAATAGAACCTACTACTTAACTCTGGCATTCTCTCTATTTCTCTCTCTGCTCCGTATTTTCCCACATGACCTTCTGCTGTGCTACACAAAATAGTTAATTCATGATGCTTACTGCTTATTGTCTTTCTTCTCATGCTTAAATACAAGCTGTACAAGGACAGGATTTTACCTTTTCGGTTTACAGGTATATCTAAAGCCAATGTCTAGAACAGTGACCACATAGGCCAGGAAGTCCACAAATATTAGTTGATTTCATTACATGAGTAAATTGAAATAGCTATAGTCAGGATGGACAGTGGGAAACAAAGAAACCAAGAAAATAAAATGGAAATGAGACAGAGGTCCAGAATAACCTTTATTTCTACCCTTCCTTGAATCCTTATTTTTTCAGCTTTTCCTGGGATTCTCTGCATGAGAATCCTATAAATAAACCTCCTATTCCTGTGATAAGTTGAGTGAGCACAATTTCCTACCACCAAAACTTCCATAATTAGAATAATCATATTTCTCTCCTCCCTAAGTGTCCATAGACTCTGCTTATGATTTATTAGATCAAGTTCAAAGACAGCATCCACATTGAAGGCTCTGTGCTATGTGGGTGAATCTCTTAGCTATCTAAATTCCATTCAACCACTTTGTTTAAAAAAAATTATTTTTATTTTAGAGAGAGAAAGAGAGAGTAGGGAAAGGCTGTGGGGGAGGGAAAAGTGGAAAGGACCTGAACCAAACTCCGAGCTGAGCACAGAGCCCAACATGGGGCTCCATCTCATGACCCTGAGATCATGATCTGAGCCAAAACCAAGCATCAGATCTCAACTAATTGAGTCACCCAGGTGCCCCTCAAGGGTTACCTCTTTTTTTTTAAGGGTTACCTCTTTTAAGAAGAATTTCCCAATACCAAGAGAACACATTTGCTCCACTAGACATTTGGGGAATTGATTAATTTGTCAAATGAGACATTTGTGTTTTCCCTTGATTGTGAAGTTGTGTCTCTACAATAATTCTATAAGCCGCCTGAGAGGATACACAATAATATATAATTACTAATATTTATTGAGACTTTATCAGGTACTGTGCACTGTTCTAAACTCTTACATGTATTACATCATTAATCATCATAGCACCCTCATTATAAGAGATGCACTATTATTCTCACTTACTACTGAAGATACTTAGGCTGAAGGGTTTTCATAATTTGCCTGGTATTACAAAGCTAGTTAGCAGATGAGCTCAGATTTGAACTTAATGCAGGCAAACCCCATATTGCACATACATAACCACTACGCTATTTCAAAACTTTCTCATTGATGTCTTATAATAATACATTAAGAGGCAGTATTCAAAATGCATCTCTGTTACTAAATGTGGCCCACAGTCCAGCAGCTTTAGCCATCGCGACGAGCTTGTTCAAAGTGCCGAATCTGCTCTCCACCTACATCCACATAGCCCCTTGTAAGAATCTGCATTTTAACAAGATTTCAAGTAAGTAGAACGCACAGCAAAGTTGAGAAACACCAAAATATTTTGCAACTCAAATCGTGTTAGTCATAATCACGCAGGGGAAGAAGATGAGGAGGGGTCACAGGGAGGGACTGGGAAGTCAGAGTGGAATGATGGGTGAACAAAACCATGGTTTTTTATTATCTACTATGAAAGTATTTTATTTTCAACATCAATATTAGTTGTAAGTACTTACCAACTGCGGATTAGTCTCTCAGTGTACTAAAATGCTATGAATGGCTTACAAGTGTGTTTACGTGTTGACCCCACCCCCTTAGCCTTCTCAGCATCCAAGTGGAGCTTGGAGACCCAAAGCTCATACATGGAAGCATGAATAACTTCATCTAGGGTACCCAAGAAGATGAGCTAAGCAGAGGCGGGTCTGAGAGCGAATCCTAATATCTCAGTAAGCTTTGAGCATGATGAGTGACACCCTTAGCCTGGAACAATTCACTAAGAGCTGCAAGGAATTCCTGTATACCTTGGACACCTTTATTACAGGCAGCTGTATGGTGTACTCAAACTCTCCATAAGCAACAGGCCCATAGACCTGCTAGTGTAGTTTGTGTTCCAAATACCTAAGCAGTCAGGTGCACAGGTGAAGGAACAGGAGTTGAAGTTGCGGAGGCTGAGATTTCAGCAGGTGTTCCTGGAAAAACAGCTCCAGGGGGCTCTGAATCTCTGCCTTCACACATATCAGACACTTTTGCAGCTAATATGGCCTTTTAGTGGCATCCAGGCTAGCTGCAGGGTGACTGCTCTAACAATGCATGTGTTTTCTACTAATTAGAGCATCATCATTATTTTGAAATACTTGATATGAAAACATTCTGTTGGATTTGGAACCCATTTGCATTATCACAAGAAATTTCAGCATTACATTTGTCAGGGCAAAAAAAAAGAAGAGAGAAGGGGGGAGAGAGAGAAGCTGTTAGCTCCTTTAAATACACTTTTAACAATTGCAAATTGTGAATGTTTTAAAAAGTGATTTTAATTTTTTTATCATTTACCCGTGCAAATAAATTTTCCTGCCAATGGTGACTATCAAAAATTTGAAAAGATTACCATTAGAAGGTCATTATCAGGAATTGAGGATAGCCTTGTCAAGCATAAACCTATGTGAAAAATTATGTTCATGAAGGGTAATGGCTGAGGAACCATCCCAGCCCATCTGCATATAATAACTATCAACTGTGAATATCATATAAAACAAATTGTAACCTGAAGGCACTGAGGAGTAAACAGAAGCAAGCATGTTCCACTGGATAGTTCATGCCCACAGGACAGTGATGTTGAGTTGTTATTTTCTCAGCTTCTAGCCGGAGGTCAAATATGGTTGGCATGGAACATGGAGCAGTGTGGGTGCTGATAGAGAAACTACAGCTTTATGTCCAAGGGACCGATTAAATCTGGGTCAGCTGTAGGCACTGGAGAGAGAGGCGGAACACCAGAAATGGAATCCCCAAATTCTGTCTATACATAACCTTGGCTAACCCCTAAAACATGCATGGGAATGCATGGAAATGAGTCATATCAAATCAGTTAAATACCAAAATCTGTGCTGAAATTGAAGATACCAACCAAGAAACAGATTGCAGTTCAAGTCCAACCAAGTTAATTGCCCACCAAAACAAAACGAACAAACACTCATTAGAGGAAAATAAAAGAATCCAACATCTCCACATCTGCATATTCATAATGTCTAAGATATAATAAAAATGTATCTGAAATGCAAAGAAATGGGAAAATGGAACCACTCACAAGAGAAAATTGACCTGTAGGCAGCTCCAATATAACCCAGATGTTAGAAATAGCCAAAATGAATTTTGAGACAGCCATTGTAATTACTATACTGAGGGACACCTGGGTGACTCAGTGGTTGAGCATCTGCCTTTGGCTCAGGTCATGATCCTGGGGTCCTGGGATCAAGTCCCACATCAGACTCCTGTAGGGAGCATGCTTCTCCCTCTGCCTATGTCTCTGCCTCTCTCTGTGTGTCTCTTGTGAATAAATAAATAAGTCTAAAAAATTAGCTACTATACTCAGTGAAGTAAAAGAAAATATGCCAGTGACGAACAACAACAAGAACCCAGGAAGTGACAGTAAACAAATAGAAATAATAAAAAAGAACCAAATGGAAAGTCCATAAGTAAAAACTGTACTATCCAAAAATTTTAATCACTGGACAAATTTAACAGAATGCCAAAGACACAAGAAAGAGTAAGTGAACTTGTGGAAAGATCAGATTTATCCAATGTTAAGAACAAAGAAAAAAGATACTTAAAAAAAAAGTGAGCAGAGCTTCATGACCTATTAAGCAATATAAGCCAGTCTAAAATATATGTAATTGGAATGCAGACAATAAATGGGGTAAATAAACACATTTTTAAAGAAATGATGGTCCAATACTCCAAATGTAATGAATGATATACATTTACAAATTCAAAATGCTCAGCAAACAAAAAGCAAGACAAAAGAAAGACACACATTATAGTCGAATAGCTGAAAGCTGATGATAAAAGCAAGTAATAAAAGCGGCAAGAAAAACACCAACTCTTTACTTGACTAATAGCTGACTTCTTATCAGAAACTACACAGGTCGGAAAAGAGTAGAGCAGCATTTTTCTAGAAAGAGAAATTTCTCAGCAAAGAATTCTAGATCTAGAGAAAATTTTCTTTAAAAATGAAGGGAAAGTAAAGTCATAATAAGGTAAATGTAAATAAACTAAGAGAATTTGTTGAAAACACATCTTGAACAAGAACTGCTAAAAGAGTTTCTTCAAATAGAAGAAAAACTAAACCACATAGAAACTCATAGCCTCAAAAAGGAATGAAGAGCATTAGGAATGGTAAAAATCTTGGTAAATGTCAAACTATTTTCACCTTTTTCCATGTAATTTCATTACAATACATATGACTCTAGATACAAAGTTACAAACTCATAAATTTGTAATATATGTGGATAGTATAAACATAGAGGTCCATATAGACCTTTATGGTGGCACAGTTGATATATTTTTCATGAAGTGGTGTAATATTAACCATAAATAAATGTTAAATTTTAAGAGTTTACATTGCAATCTCTAAATGGACCACTACAATGTAATGTAAGAGGGAAAGCTAGAAGCTGCTTGAGAAAATGGAATTCTAAAAATAACCAAATGATATCCCTCCCCCTAAAAGGACAGGAAGTAAATAATAAACAAATGAAAGACCAAAGGAGACGAAAAACTTGAAACTGAAATGGCAAACCCAGGGGCCCCCCGGGGTGGCTTAGTCGTTTGAATGTCCAACTCTTGATTTCTACTCAGATCATGACCTCACGATTATGAGATTGAGCCCCATGTTATGCTCTGCACTGGGCATGGAGCCTGCTTGAGATTCTCTCTCTCTCCCTCTATCTCTCCCCCACTTCTGCTGTCTCTTTCTCTCTACCTCTCAAAAAAAGAAAGGCAAACCCATTCCTAATGATATCTATAATTACATTATCAATTACTTTGGTTTAATTGATACTAGCTAGAGAAGACAGTGTTTACCAGGTATATGGCTCAGTTGCCAGACCACACACTGGGTCATGATACAAGCCTAAATAATTTTTAAAATGCTGATATCATACAGATAGGTTGCCTAACCCAAATGGAATTAAACTAAATCTGTAACAATAAAGTATCTAGAAAGCTCTGAATATTAGAAAAAACAAATAAAATACTTGTAAATAGTCCATGTCTCAAAAAATTGAAAAAGAAACTAGAAATGCTTGGAGCCAAATAATAATTCAACATACAAAAATTTGAGAGATACAGGTAAAGTAGTGTTTACAGAGAATATAGCTTCGAATTCTTAGCAAAAAATAAAGCTCTAAAGTCAATCCTCTAGGCCTCCAATGTAAAATTAAAAAAAAAACAGAAAATATAATACCCAAGATAAGTAGAAGGAAAGAATTAATAAAGATGAGACAGAATAAATCAGTAACATTTTCAAAGGACCAACAATAAGGAAATCAATGAAACCCAAAGCTGATTCCTCGAGTTTAATGAAATTGAAACGTGTCTGCCTGGTTTTTAAGAGAGAGAGAGAGAGAACACAAGTTACCAGTTACTAACAAAAGAGATGTCACTATAAATTTTGCAACATAAAAGAGAAAATAAAGGAATGTTATGAACAACTTTGTGACCATAAATTCAACAACTTAGATAGACAAATCCCTTGACAAATACAAATTACCAAAACTGACCCCAAGAGGAACTGTGGATTTGAATAGCATTATATATATTAAAGAAATGTACTTTATAATTAATAGCTTCCTGCAAGGAAAATTTCAGGCCCAGATGTGTTCACTGGTGAATGTGTTCACTAGCAGACATATAAGAAATAAATGCTACCAATTCTACTAAAAATCTTTGAGAAAAGAGTGGCATTACTTCCCAACTCTTTCTGGAAGCCAGTGTTACACTAACAAAATCAGACAAATGTATCACAAGGAAACAATGTACATCTACATACATCTGTCATACCATAGATGGGAAAACCCCACAATATTTTAGCAAATGGAGTCTGGCGATATATAAAAGGATAATAAATTTTGACCTAGAAGGGTTTATACCAGAATGTAAGGTTGGTGTGACATCTGAGAATGAATCAACAAGATTCACAGCATCAGTAGAATAAAGGAGGAAAAAACACATAAGCATGTCAACAGATGCAGAGAAAATGTTTGCAAAAGCAAAAACTCTCAGAAAGCTACCAATACAGGAAAATTTCCTCAGTCTGATAAAGGGCATCTGTGAAAAACTTAAGAGCTAGCATAATACTAAGTGATGAAGGACTGAACAGTTTCTACGTGAAAAGCAGGAACGAGGAAAGGATGTATATTATCATCACTTCTACTCCAGATTGTGTTAAATGTTTTAACCACCAATGTAGGCAAGGAAAACATTTGTCAAGCATTCAGTTTGGAAAGAAAGAAGCAAATCTGTATTGGAAATGATGTGACATATGCCTTAAAAATCTTAAATGATCGACAAAAAAGATTTTAAGAACTAATAAGTGAATTCATAAAGTTTCCAAGATAAAATATAAAAATTAATTGTATTTCTATATGATATTGATGAACAGTTGGAAAATGAAATAAGTATCAATTTACAATGAAAGGTCAAGTCAGATAGTTACAAATAAATCTTTATGACAAGTGTGTAAACATTTATACTGAAAACTTTAAAAAAATGTTGAGGAAAATTAAAGAAAGCCTAAGTAACCTAAATAATGAAGAAACATATGACATGAATGGCTTCAAATATTGCTAATATCACAATTGTTACCCAATGAGTTTATGTATTCAAAATTATCTTAATCAAAATAACAGGCTCAATTTGTCAAGAATTGACAAGCTAATTCAAAAATGTATATGGAAAGGCCAAAAAGTTATAGTAGATTAAGAAAAAAATTGACTTACACGGGACACCTAGCTGGCTCAGTTGGAAGACCATGTGGCTCTTGATCTTGGGGTCATGAGTTTGAGCCCCCTGTTAGGTATAGAGATTAATTAAATTAAAACTTAAAAAAAAGAATTTGACTTGCATTTCCTAATTTTGATAATAATTACAAATTTACTGTCATCACAATAGTATAGAACTAGCAAGGAGGTAGACGTCAAGAGTAATGGGACACGGGGCACCTGGGTGACTCAGTTGGTTGAACATCTGAATCTTGGTTTGGGCTGGGGTCATGACCACAGGGTCTTGGGATCAAGCCCTGGGTCAGGGTCCACACAAGGTAGGGAGTCTACTCGAGATTCTCTCTTTCCTTCTCCCTCTGCCCCTCCTCTGGTTTGCATTCTCTCTAAAAATAAACTAAATCTTAGAAAATTAAAAAAAAAAAACAGAGAGAAGATTGTGGCACCTGGATGACTCAGTTCGTTAGTGTCAGATTCTTGATTTTGGCTCAGGTCATGCTCTCAGAGTGGTGAGATTGAGCCCCACATCTGGCTCTGTGCTAAGCATGGAGTCTGCTTGATATCCTCTCCTTCTCTGCCCATCACCATCACCCCCGCCCCTCTCTCTCTCTCGCTCAAATAAATAAATAAAATAAATCTTTAAAATAAAAAGATTAACAGGACAGAGTCAAGAAAGAGACCCATACGGATAAGGTCAATTGATTTCTGATGAAGGTCTTAAGTTAAGATCACTCAGTGGGGAATATTCAGCCTTTTCAACAAGTGTGCTGAAACAATTGGATATTAGTATGGGGAAAAAATGAACCTATCATATCATACAAATAACTTGATTCAAACTGGATCATAAACCAAAACATTAGACACAAAACTATGTAATTTCTAGGAGGAAAGCACAGAAATGAAATTTTTATGATACTAAGTAGAGCAAAAATTTCTTTAAAAAGATTCAAAAGCATGAAAAAAATGTTAAAATGGCATCATCAAACTTATGAACTTTTGTTCTTTAAAAAGACATAGTTAAAAGCACAAATGTCCATATTTAACATATTTAACAATCCCAGACATCTAATACATCTGACAAAGATATATATCTGTACCTATCTATATATCTTTACTTATATATATATATATTTAATACATATATACACATTTTCATATAAACCTATACATCTTTATATATATGACAAGGTCATATATCCAAATGATTCAAGGAAATCCTAGAAGTTAATAAAATCCAAGAAAAAAAAACATTCAAATTATGTAGACTCTTCAAAACAGGATATACAAATAGAAAAGAGGCCATGAAAAGATGCTCACCATCACCTCTCATTAGAGAAGTACTAATGAAAACCAGTATGAGGAGGCCTGTGGTGCAGTCAGTTAAGCAGCTGACTTGGTTTATGGTTCAGGTCGTGATCTCAGGGTTGTGAAATCGAGCCCCACACTGGGCTCTGTGTACAGTGCAGTTTGCTTGAGATTCTCTCTTCCTTTCCCTTTGTCCCTCCAGCTTGTGTTCTTTCTCTCTCAAATAAATAAATATATTTTACAAAAAAAAAGAAAAAAGAAAAAAAAACTAGTATAGGATTCTACAACTTGCCTACTAAAATGGCTAACATTAAAAAATATTAGCTACACTAAAAATTGGTATGAATGGGGAGCAACTAGAATTCTCATCTATTACCGGTAAGAACATGAAATGCTGCAGCTACTCTGGACAACACTGAGACACTTTCTTGTAAAGCTAAACATAAATGTACTATCACTAGGCAAACCCGCTGGAGAAATGAAGGAAGATCTAAATAAATAAAAACACATGCCCACACAAAGACTCATACACCAATGTTCATAGCAGCCTTATTGATAACAGTCAGCTATTTGAAGTACCCTAAATGTCATCAATAATACATAATTGGTAAATTTCTGTACAATAGAATACACTGAATGACAAAAAAGAACAAAATATTGATAAATGTGGCAACATGGATCAGTATTAAAAACACAATGCAAGGGCAGCCCAGGTGGCTCAGCGGTTTAGTGCTTCCTTCAGCCCAGGGCGTGATCCTGAAGACCCTGGACTGAGTCCCAAGTTGGGGTCTCTATATGGAGCCTGCTTCTCCCTCTGCCTTGTGTCTCTGCCTCTCTCTCTCTCTGTGTCTCTCATGAATAAATAAATAAATAAACTTTTTAAAAGTCTTTAAAAAAAACCCACAATGCTAAGTAAGAAAATGTCAAACAAAATGCCACTATAGGATGTAATTTACATGAAATTGTAGTAAAGATAACACTATAGTGACAGAGGTCAGATCAGTGGTTGCCTCGTGCCAGGAGTCAGATTAGGGAATCCACCTCAAAAGGAATGGAAAGCTTCATGCTGCACTTCTGGCCATGAAGGTGGTGTCCATACCTTGATTGGGTTGGTTATGTAGACAACCCCTGAGACTCATCATTACTATTTCTATAAAACAGGAGAATTTTACTGTATATAAATTATGTCTCAATAAAGCTGGAGATGATGCAAAACATTATGTGGAGAGAAGCATGCTCAAGTTTCTTATGAAAAAAAATATGAAAAGATTGGGTTTGAGCTGCTTCCTAGAAATTTGATATTTAATATCCACCCTCATATTTCCTGTCTTTCCCTTAATCACATAATACAAAGAAAATAAAATGAATTTTTGCTTAGCCTCCTATAGGCCTCTTCAAATCCCTCCAGTTTACTTAAGTTGTCTGAGCAATTATGATCATTTATTGCAGGAGCTCAAATGTGAAAACATGTAGGAAGCAAGACTCCCACTGTTTAAATGAATTCCCTGACGAAGCTAAGGGTGAGTTAGGAAAGGGTTTGAATCAAAATGGCATGCTTCTTTTTTCTTTTATCATTTGAGCCATTCTAAGTATAAAATTCAGTGGCATTTAGTATATTCACTGTTGTGGATCATCACACCTAAGTAGTTCCAGAACATTTTCATCACTCTAAAAAGAGACTCCTGTCCTTGACAGACTTTATTTCAGAGCTTCACAATCTTGAATTTTCAGTTCACTTGGGTCCTCTTCTTCTCTACACAGAACCATGAGCAAAACAAATGCACTCTGGTGGCAGCGAAGGGACTTGTGCTAAGAATGTGAAAACAACTCTGTGAAATGTTCACACCTCAGTCGAAAAGATACAGTGCACACAGTGGGGCAGGGGTGTTCAATGTCTTCTCCAAGATGGCAGTTCCCTCAAGCTCAAAGACAGTTGGGACATCCTCACAAGAACTGTCATGAGCCAAACTCAAACCACAACCAACTTCCGTATCATTTGATGAAGAACCTGCATATGACATACTCAAATCCATTCTGGTGAATTTAGGTAATAAAGGGAATTTATGGGGAAGAACTAGGGTAGTTGGGGGTGTCACAAAATCAAACAATAGACCAACCAGGTCGTAGGAAAGGCAGGAACCATGGCATTTCAGGGAGTTTCATGATGGGTTATCTTTGTGCTGCGAGGTGATACCATCCCAATGTCTCAATTCAGGTATATCCACACACTGCTCCACCAGCCAGTGTCTATTCCTGGAGAAATTGATGGACCTCAGTTGATCATGTGCCACACGAATGGAGTAACATGATCAACTGGTCTACCAGGCCTTGAGGAAATGATGAAGGGGTGCTTTGTTAAAGAAAAGTGAACTATTGGTGGATCCCTGATATTATGCCTCATAGAGTTAGTATCCAGTTAACCATGGGTAGCTATAATCATGTATTTACCAGGTAAAATGAGGCTGAAGAAATAAACTTGGTTGTAGAAGTGGTGCTTACAAGAACAACCAAGCAATCCATGCCTCATGTCCAGAGAACAGTGAGGATGGGACTGCCAGCTGCGACTTTGAGCCTTATTGTCGAAGCTGAGTAGTTAAGGAGGTAGGGCATCAGGCTCTAGGAACTTGTAATGACAGAGAAACTAAGGCAGAAGAGGGTGTAGTAGAAATGGTATACAGTAGAAATGATAACATATGGGCTTTGAAATCAAGAAGATCTTGGATTTCTTTCAGCTCTTCCTTCACCTAAGCAGGGGAACCTCATTGAATTATTTAATTACTCTGTGATACATATTACAGAGTAGTGATGAAAGCAGTAATAAGAGGCACTAGAGACTCAATCCTATCTCAGGAGCATAAGTAATCTTTATTCCAGACCTCTCTATCTAGTATTTTCTGCATCTTGGTAAAAAAAAAAAAAAAAACTCTGAGATGAGACAAACTTTTTTTTTAAGATTTTATTTATTCATGATAGACACAAAGAGAAAGAAAGGCAGAGACACAGGCAGAGGGAGAAGCAGGCTCCATATAGAAACCCCAACATGGGACTCAATCCCGGGTCTTCAGGATCAGGCCCTGGGCTGAAGGTAGTGCTAAACCGCTGAGCTACCCGGGCTGCCCGAGATGAGACAAACTTGAAGCCACTCATTAAAGATTTGGACACCTTCTCCAATTGACTTATTTCACTCAGCATAATACCTTCCAGTTCCATCCATGTTGAAACAAATGGTGGGTATTTGTCGTTTCTAATGGCTGAGTAATATTCCATTGTATACATAAACCACATCTTCTTTATCCATTCATCTTTCGATGGACACCGAGGCAAACACCAATAAGAAATAAATTTATTATTAAAAAAAAAAGATTTGGACTCCACTTGACAGAAGCTAGTGAAAGCAATGACCAACAGAGCTTTTTTTTTTTTTTTTTTTTGTAATGATATTCTTCCTTGTTAGTGGAAAAATGTTAGCTGATAGAAACAAGTAACTTGGGCCTCATTTTCACACAGAAGGCTACATGATTTTGCACAGCTTCATTTGGAGAGTTGCAGAAAAATTACAACTTCTTTTTTTTAAAAAAAAGACTTGTTATTATAATTTTTTTTTTATTTTTTAGAGAGGGAAAGAGCATGTGCAAGCCAAGGGGAGGGGCAGAGGGAGAGAAAGAATCCTGGAGCAGACTGCCTGCCGAGTGTGGAGCCATCATGGGGCTCAATCCCAGGACTCTGAGATCATGACGTGAGCCATACTCAAGGGTTGGCCACCAGACGGACTGAGCCACCCAGGCACCCCTGAATTGCAACTTCTATTTACAAAAGATGTGTCCTCCAATGTAATGAGTTATGTAAAAAAAGGCACACTGCTCTCCAATCCATACACATTATTTTTCTTCTCAGAACAACATAAAATCGCTATTTCCATGACAGTGTCGGTAATTATTTAATGCATGTAGAATGCATCGCCCTCACAGAGAAGCCAGCAGTGAGCAGTCCCTGGCCACAACAGACAACACAAGCCTCACAGGTGCAGAAGCGCAGCTGATTGCACTGCGGATACAGACCACACACCACTCACCAGAGGCAGGCAAGTAGGATAAAGTGGAATTTAATGGCAGTCACTGGCACTGTGCATCTGTAAATACAGCTTTGATGGGGATCAATTAAAAGGAGGAAAACTCAAAAAGAGGAGGGGGCGGGTGCTGTCGAGAGGAAGAAAAGATGGAAGCATTTATGGAGAAGTCATTTGCTTTTTATCTCATAAAAAACAGAAATTCTCTTTGGCAGATGGATATATCTTACAGGAGTAGAAATGAGAAAATAAATTACTTAATAAATTACATAAATGCGCTGCACTTAGTAGATAACATTTTTCAAGACATGATTTCCACAGCAGAAAATCACAGAACAGCATTCTTGATGGCATATAGAATAGGGAGCACTGGTACAGATCTCTGTGCTCACACTTAATACCAGGACAATGAATCTGAAAACTCATTTTTTCAAAGAAAAAGTTTCCCATATCCTTATCTTGCTCCTTTAGGGTTCCATTCTTCCTGTTCATCCCTAACTTATTTCCAAGTGACTAATATGGCCAGGTTATGTCCAATGGTCACGGGGACCTCTTGCAGTATGCCCCCACCTGATTGTTGCCCCTTTTGCAGAGATTTTTCTCTTCATTACTTACCATTCTAGAGTGTCAGATCCTTAGAGTCCTGTGCTCTGCCAGTTATTCTCATAAATGAAATGAAGATATCTGGAGAATGCAATAAGATCCAACCAATCTCTCAGATCAGATGTCCCTCCTAAACTATTCTTATTCAAGCTATGCCAAGGGCCATGGAAAACCCCCAAAAAAGAAATGAAGAGATCATCTCAGGAGGAAGGCACAGGATAAATGCTCAGGATGTAAGTACTATTATTAACCCTGAGCACAGGCTATGTTCCGGGATGATGATGGGTGTCTTTTCATCTAACCTCTCCTGTGATACTGTGAAAGATGCTCATTTAGCTGGGGATGAAACTGAGACTCTTTAAGATTAAGCAGATTTGGACAAGATTAGACAGAAGAAATTGGGAGGATTAAGATTCAGTTTCAGTTTGCTGCTTTCAAATCATGTGTTCTTGCACTACACTTTCTCACATCTGAGTCACCTTTCTTTCAATGGGTGAATATTAGTTGCAGGAAACTATAATAACTAAATGGTGGCTTGTTTAGGACCTGGAGAGGCAGGGGCATGAATTCAAATCATAGATGGAAGTCATGATCTTTCCCGACAGGTATTTTCTTCAAAATATGTTTGTTTACATTTGGATCCAAGAGCATGATTACCACCGTTTTAACATCTAACCCTTCCTAATTAATAATAGTGGCAGCAACAGTGCCTTACAAGGGCACATTTTTGTAATATTTTCAAAATTTACTTATGACATCATTTTTAACACCTACAATTCTTTTAAGGCAACAAGGGAAAATATTATGCCTGTGTTGCTGATAAATCAACTAGTGCCCCAGGCACAAATGAATTCAAGAGACAGAATTTAAAGCAGGTTTTCCATCTGGTGGTATAATACTTTGAAGAAAAAAAAAAAGCTGAACCACGTGCACCTTGAGGAAAGGAAATGTTTAATGAAAACTTAATGTTAAATGGAAGACAGATGCTGTTAGAAGTGGAGCAGGACATAGTGGTGTCATTTATTCCCTCTCTAACTTTCACACAGTCCCTCTCTATCTTCAAATAATAGTTAATTTACATTAAACAAAAAAATCTCCAACTTGGGTAAAAATAAAATTTATGCAAACTATAAGAGATGTTTCTCCTAAAAAGTGATTAAAATAAGAAATTAAAAAAATATTTTATTCATTCACTTATTTAACAAATTTTTAGTAACTAGATCAAAGGTTGCACACTGTGGGGGGAATAGATCTCACTGAAATAGTCCAGTCTTGTCACAAAACCAAATAAACACACAAAGAACAAAAGTAACAAACTATGAAGAGGAGGTGGGGATATTTGTATCTAGAGTTGCCATAACATATTATCAAAAGTATCCAGTGTTCAACAACAACAAACTATGAGACTTGCAAAGAAAAAGTAAAGTGTGACCCATACACTGAGGGTGGGGAAAGCAGATAAAGAATTAGTCTTTGAGAAGTCCCAGATGTTGGGTTAGCAAAGACTTAAAGCAGCTGTTGTAAACATGGTCAAAGAACTAAAGGAAACCATGCTTAAGTGAGTAAAGGAAGGCATGATGACAATGGATCATTAATAGAAATATCAATAAGGAAATAGAAAAAAAAGATTTACAGAAGTAATGGATGAAACTCCCAACACCAAAGGAAGCCATTATTCCACACATTTAAAAAGCTCAATGAACTCCAAGTAGGATAACACCAAAATGATCTACACTCAGATATACCATAGTAAAAATGTTGAAAGACAAACACAAAAAGAAAATCTTGACTTTGCACTATAACAGTACAAAAACAGAAGAGTAGTTAGAGCTATATGTGACTAACATTTCTACATAGCACTGAAATTGTTAGTATGAATATGAAATACATTATGGTCAGTTAAAATATATACTGGTGAACTCAGAGCAGCCACAAAAAATGTCATTTAAAAATTACTGAAGGAGGGGCACCAGGATGGTTCAGTGGTTGAGCATCTCCTTTGGCTCAGGTCATGATCCCAGGGTCTGGGGATCAAGTCCCACATCAGGCATGATTAGATATCAAGATACATCTATCAGAATAGCTAAAATAAAATAAAAAATAGTGACAATACCAAATGCTGGTGAGGATGCAGACAAATGAGATCACTCACACATTACTATGGAAATGTAAAATAGTACAGCTACTCTTGACTGTGTGTGGATATATGGACCTGCACATGGTCTCAAATTGCACAGAACTAAGCACACACACACACACAGACACAGACACAGCTACAAGCAAAACTTGAAACATCTGAATAAAGGCAATAGATTGTATCTATGTAGATATGCTTGTTGTGGTATTATACTATAGTTCAGCATGACTTTACCATTGGAGAAAACTGGGTAAAGGGTACACAGAGTCTATTATGTGATTCAGCAATTACTTTGAAGTTAAAAGGGTAAAAAAAAATCTATCACGTGCCAACAACGGGTCAGGCTCTGGAGATATACACCAGAAAAAAAAAATAAGGAAAGGTCCCTACTCTTTTGAAACTTACACTCTTATAGAGGAGATAGGCATCATTCAATCAACCAATAAACAAACAATTTCATAATAATAAATTCCATAGGGACAATTAAATGGAGTAAAACAATGGTCAATGGACTAAAATTAAGATAAGACAGGTTTGTCAGAGAAGAAGCCAGCCCTATGAGGATCCAGACTCAGAATTTATTTTGAAGGAAAAGCCAAAAAAAAAAAAAAAAAAGATGGTTTGGGAGTTATGCATGTGAGCATATCTGTTTTGTTTTAGTTGAGTAACTGAGTGGCACCATTTCATAAATTAAGGAACACTAAAGCAGAGGCACATCCAGGGATGGGGCAAATCTAGAGTACAGACTGGGTGTGCTGGGTTGTAGTGGCCTTTGATATCTTTTTTTAAATATTTTTATTTATTTATTCATGAAAGACGCACAGAGAGAGGCAGAAACATAGGCAGAGGGAAAGCAGACTCCCTGAGGGAAGCCCGACACGGAACTTGATCCTGGGATCATGACCTGAGCCAAAGGCAGATGCCCAACTGCCCAACCACTGAGCCACCTAGGTGCCTCCTTATCTGATATCTCAATGAATATGTGAGACAGTTGGACAACTGAAGTTCGTTGCAGAACTCGAGAGTGAACAAATTAATATGTCATGCACCAGGAGATAATATGTATATCTATGGAATTGGATGAGATGATAAGAGAAATAAGTATAGATTAACAGGTCATGGGGCAAAACCTTGGGCAATTGAAGATTTAGGAGAGTGAGAATAATGGCCCAAGAAATAGGAGGAATACCAATAGAATTATGCCAGCCAAGAAAGAAGATATATCAAGGAGGAGGAAAGGCCTCAGCAGCAAAGGCTTCTGAGGAATTAATTGTATGAGGCCAAGAAAAGTAGCCACTGGACCTGGCAATATGGTGTCAGGGGAAACATTGATGATGGTGGTTTGGGTGGAGTGAATGAGGATAGTTAAGGAGATGATATACAACACAGATAACATTTTATTAAGTTTCACTGTATAGGAGAGCAAAAATAATAGTCTGAGAGCTGTAGAGTGATTCCCCTGCCCCAGGGCTCAGGAGCAAAGAGAAGGACGTAGATCATTGGGCTTCACCAAGTATGGAGTTCAATGAGTTAAGTTCAACCAAGAGAGAAAGCCAGGTGAGAAGTGTAAGGGTACTTGCCAGATTATAGAATGTAGGGTTGGTTGGTAGAGAAGTGAAGATTCCAGGGAGCAAGAGAGTTAGGGTAAAGAAGGAGTTTTAGAATTCATGAATTGGCATTCTCAATGCAATAGTTACTGGAATGAGTAAAGCAAATAAAGTGGAAGATAGGAAGTGGTGATCAGAGGGAAGGATGCTTGAAATTGAGATTTCGGAGATGGTGTGTTGTTACTAAAAAAGAAGTAAACACGACAGGAGAGCAGCCCCAGCATGGTGAGGAAAGAGTCATTGTAGGTGAGAAAACCAGATCCCAAGATTTCAAGTAGTTAGGCCACCTTTCATCCAGAGGCATATGGTGGCCCCAATTATGAGGACAATGATGGGGACGAGAGGAACATCATGAATCAGATCCTCAGGAATCACTGAGCAAGAGGGATTGGGGGTGGAGGCAGTGAATAGAGCTCGACTGGAAGGAGTCTGATTAGATTTCAGGGTCATCCCAGCAGAAACAGAGGAGAGGTGGCAATTCAAGGAAAGAGAGACACAGTCTCCCCTCCAAGAGAGAGGACAGCATAGCCTATGCTTGAATGTGATTCCAGAGAATTCTTCACAAAGGTTTGGGAAACCTGAGGAAATGAGTGAAATTGAGTGGCACAAGGTAACTGGGAAATAAAATAAGAGCCAAGAGCTGACGGATGTCAGGGAAACTTGGATTTCCAGAGACTGCATGGATGAGAGTGGTCCCCAGGGCTCCTTAAAGCTGGAAGGAACCAGTACAGACCAGAGTCCAGAGTTTTGTTGAGGGCCATCTTCTGTGAAGAGTCAAGCTTGCTACCATGCTGCTATAAGAAACGATCCCGTTTTCCCACAAGTGACCATGATAATAACCTTTCAGAGGGAAAAATGGAGCCAATGGGGCAGTTGGACCCTGGGCAGAGCCAAGAACACCCTCTATGAGGAAAGGTTTCTAGTAAATGGTTGACAAAGACAAATGAAGTCCCTCAATAGAGCACCAGTGTCTAGAAAAGAGTCTGGCACATATTATAGGCTCAGGAATGAACAGATTAACTTATGAAAAAGATTGCAGGGGCCCTGGAAGGTGCAAGGACTTTGCTTTGAGAGAGGTTGGAGCAGTAAAACTCTTGTCACAGAGTCACCCAGCAGGAAAGAGCCACCAAGTGTACCGTGCAGCTACCGTGAATGCTTTTCCAGCCTGAGGGGCTAGCGTGGTTCTCTAGCAGTGAAAGTGTTGGAATTACTGTTGATTCATTGTGTGTTATTTTGAGTCTTTGACCCTTTCAAAAACAAAACCCAAAGCACTTCCAGCATTCCAAAGTGTGGCCCAAAGACAGAAAGCTTGAGATTTCAATACATCATGTGGCTTGCGATTAGAATAATCCTCCATTGATAATTCATCTATTCAGCATAAGGTCCACAAAGGGCCATCCGCTTTCCACATGCCAAGTATTTCTTTTCTAGGAAAAATAGAATTTGCAAGCCTAAATTGATCCCACTCCCAGTTATCTCCTATTAGTTTAGTTACATGGCCTTGAGCTCTCCAAACAAACTTAATTTTCATCACATCGAATAAAAAAGTGCCAGCCATGCTTGATCTATTAGGAAGAAGGTAGGGTGCACAAAATCAAACGGCAATATATTGCTGCTGCTCTAAAAAAGAATTGCTACTCTAGAGAATACTCCTTTCCTAAATGGCTATAAAGACCCCACGCTCCAGAAAAGTCAGAAGAAAAATTACCTCCCAGCTTGTGCATTTATTTTTATGGTTGCAGTTGATTGTTCCCTCCCACTCCAGCCTACAACATACCCCAGTGCCTATCAATTCCCAGACCTAATCCTACACCAGTTTCCAGAGTCCCAACTGGGCCAGTTTGCTGAAATGACATGATACGGTCGGCTTTTGCCAGGCATCCAAGTCAAGAATTATAAAGTGAATGAGTCTATCTGTCTTTATAAGTGCATTGTGAACTTTATAGTTTAATATTAAACTTGCATCATAAAAAATGGCTCATAAATGGCTAATAAAAGCCTAGTTTACAGCTTATAAAGTGCATCAGTACTTTACACGGGTTTGCTTAGGAAGATTTATGTGCCAGCTCTTTGTCTCCCGGTTAAAGATTATTTCCCCCCAAAAAAACCATTAAAAATAACTATTGAAAAATGGCCCTTGGGTTGAACTCCGTGGGGCACCCAATTTGAGGCATACAAGAGGAGCAAGGCCAGTGTTGCTGGTGCTTCTAAATGTCACAGGAAATGCCTGGGGTTCCAGGCAGGCCCCAGGGCAGGTGGCACCACCAGGTCTACCTGCCTGGGAGGTGCAGCGAGCCCAGCAGACTCATTGGCAGGACTCTTGACATCGAGTGTCTACATAACCCTCATTATGGAATCGGGTGTTAGTGGTTCCGGGTCTGAGGGCAAGACGAGCTATGTGAGAACAGCAGGAAGGCCCCCATACCAAGCCTCGAACCAGAGTTTGGTGGGCTCCCACCAAGGGCACTTGGAAGTTCCTTTCATGAATTCTGCAAGAAGGTCCCGCTTATTCCTCACTGTCTCCTCCACTCAACTCACCAGTGACAGATGTGGCTGCAATCAGCTCACCCCCTCCGCCCGATTTCACTTTTTATTACCCATTGCACTGCTTTACCCAGGTTTATGTATTTCATTATGTTCTCTGCTGTCACTTCTCCTATTTCATTTTTGAGTCTTATTCTAATTCAGCGGCTGGCAGCTGTGTTGCCATCTTCCCGCCTCCCGGCTCCTGCAGCCCCTCTGTGCTACTGGAGCCGGGGGTCTTTTACTGACTTCCAATTCTCAAGATGTTGGCAAGGAGGTGGTGCTCTGTGATGCAATGCCATCGATGGGGGGAGGGGGGGAGCAGGAATCTAGTTCCTGCACTGATTTTGCCAGTCAGTACCTGTGACATTTGGGAGCATTCAGTTAGCTTTTGAGCTAATTTTGAGTCAAATGAAAAAATGGAAGTGATGGAACCAATGATCTCCAAGGTGACAAACAATCCTGATACCACCTTATCTACAGAATGTGGACACAAGCTCCTCCACTTCCTACCTCAGGCGGTTCTAGGACCAAATGAGATTATGGCTTTCAAAGATCTCCAAGCGCTATGATGTTCTTTCCAAACCCAAAGGTCATATTAGATATTGAAGGATGGTTTCAGCACCTCCTCATCAGCATACTATTTTTTTTATAGCTCAAGATCAAGTAATCAAGAATTATGCCCCCCTCCATCTTCCATGTTTTTCTCAAGACAGGCACTCAGTCATCCTTGCATTTACAAAACTAGATGCCAGACAGAGGAGACCAAAGAAGTAAAGAAACACATTCTACCCTTCACTCATCTTGCTAAGAAGACAAAGATGCCAGGCTATTACATAAGAAATAGCATCCATGGAGGCAGGGAGGGGGCATACAGGAGAGTTGCTCTGGGACCTGGTTAAAAAAGAAAAGACCACAGCTATACTCTGGAGGCAGAAAATTCTTCATAATTCTATAGCATCATGTACTGGGTTTTAATTTCAGTGATTTGGAAAGTGAAGAGCTTCCCTTTAATGAATTGTTTCATCACTGCCAAAGACTGACATCTAGAGCTGTTTGGGGCCCACCAGGGAGCCATAAGGACTCAAGACCTTCTGCATCTTCATTTCCAAACATTGAGAGTAAAGCCAAATTTTTAACCAATTGTAGCAAATGCAAGATCAGGGTGCTATATAGGGTGCATTCTTTTTCCATTTGGATTTAAGGAACTTCTTCTTCCTCCAACGAAATGCAGTGCTCAGATAAAAGTTCCACGGCCCCAGTCCCCTGGTGATGGCCAAACGGAGTTGTCCAAGGTAATTTGGATTCATGTACCTGAGTTTGAGAAGAACCAGTGCTTTAATCTAAGCGATAATAAAGCTGGGAGATTTAGCCAGGTGAACTGTGCTTCTGGCACATGTGGTCGGAGGTATCTTCATTCATATGCCCTGGTGGCATGATTCTTCAGAAACTGGCCTCGATCTAGTCTTCCCAGCTCATTTCAGACCAGAGCTCACCTGCCACCTAGACTCTCATCATGGAGAAGCACTGTGGGTCTACCAACCCCACTTAGCCTATTCACAACTCCACATGTTTGTACATTCTTTTTTCCTCTGTCTGGAATGTTCTCCCCCGATGTACCCATTTGGAAGCCTCCAACTGTTCCCTCAAGGCTTTGCCCAAACTCTGTGATCACACTGAACCCCCCCTTTATGCTATCAACCATAGATTTACTTGCACTCAGGACACAATTGTCCAAGAGTCCAGTGAACACTGCCAAAGTGATGGACACTGAGTTTCATCCAGAGGGGAATGCAAAAATCCACAGGACTAGCAGACATCAAGGAGTTAATCGTTGAGTTGAGGAGTAAGATTAATTCCATGAAACAATATGAGAGAATGTACAATCAAGCCCCAATTTGGGCAGTACAGATTTTAAATGCCAAAGGAGTTGAGAGAAGGAGAAAATCCAGCACAGCTGAATCTGCAAACACTCCAACTCATGGCTCACATGTACTTAGCAGCTGAAAATAGTACGCTCTCACCAATTGTACTGTCACCAGCAAATTATTGAAATTTTCTCCCCAGCAAGGGTAAGGGAGAAGAAAAGCAGGGAGGCAGAAGAAAGTACTGGATTATAAACATGCTCACCTAGGAGGGGAAACAGGAGTCGAAATGCAAACGACATTGTCAAAATTGGCTTCCCCTCTTTCACCAAGCAATTCCACTTGTGGGTGTTTATCCTGGAGAAATATTCTGAATGCATAAAGAGGCGGCATTGCTATAATGGAGAAACATTGAAAACAAGTCCATCAGTAGGAAACTGGTTGAGCACGTTTTGTTGTAGCTGTCCTCCTATCGCAGCCCTTAAGAGAGAATGGTGTGTTTTTTCTTTATGTACTGTCATGGAAAGACCATCACGGTCTATTATTAAATGGAAAACAATAGCCAAGCGTAGAAACATCGCTATAATATGAATGAGTTTACATAAAATATGGAGGCAGAAAATATCATTTCCCTCTATAATCATTCATTCATTCATTCATTCATTCATTCAACAATGATCTTTTGGGCTTCTATTATGTGCCAGGCAATGTTCTGACAGTTAAAGAATCCATGATGAAAAAAACAGCAAAATTCCTCGTGTTTTTGGAAGTTTCCATCATGGTGGGACAAGACAGACAGACATGAAGCAAGTAAGCAAGTATACTATGGCATGTATCAGATGACAGTGAGTGGCAGGGAGGAAAATAAGGCAGCGTAAGACAAGGAAGGCCTAAGGAGGGGGCATTGCTATCTGGGTATAGGTGACAGGGAGAGCAAAGATCTGAAGGAAGGAAGTGTGGCGTGAACATCTGGGGACAGAGCATTCCAGGCAAAGGGATTAGCCAGTGTGAGAGTCCTGTACCCAGGATGGAGCAGAATGAATAAAGGAAGAGGGGTGGGGTGGCAAAAGAGGGGATTACCAGACAGAGAGGTAGTGAGGGATACTTTATAGAGAGCTCCAGAGCCCATCCTGAAGGCTCCAGCTTTAACCCTGAATGAGACAACAGGCCACTGGTGTCTTTGGCAGAGACCTGACATGATCTAAGTGCTATTTCGCCTGGGTCACCCTGGCTGCTGTGTTGCTGGAGGCCAGAAGTGGAGGCAGGGAGGACATTTAGGAGGCTAATAAGAGGAGGAAACACTAGTGACTAGGACCAGGATGATAATGGGGAACTGGTTGAGTGAGTTCCCATTGCATTCTGAAGGTGGAGCTAACAGGATTTATTAAGCAATGGAGTGAACATGCAACATGACAAAAGAAGTTGTTTTCTTTTTTCCAAAGCAAATGAAATAATGAAGAGGCCATTAACAGAGATGGGGAGAACTATGGGAGGAAAAGGCTTAGGGGAGAATACAGGTATATACAATGAGAACATAAGTGTGTGGATAATTCAGATGCATTTCCCCTGTATGCCCTCATCTCTTCCCTTCACATCCCAAACTGGTAGTTATACTCTAGTTTCTCTTCAGATCGCATAAATCTTTCGCCTTTTACCAAACTGGTAGCTAAACTCTGTTGTTCTCAGAGCCAGGGATTTGAGTAGGGCAGAAGCAGAAGCAGAAGCAACCTGCAAGCCCAAGAATTCTTACTGTATAAAAGACTCATCAAACCTCACTGAGGGAATGAGGTGGGATCTTTGAGCAGGGGCACAAGAAAAGTCACTTGAGGATAAAGAGCTGGAGAAAGGGCACCTTCCCCATGAGCAGGAAGGGAGCATTCTGAAGTCTCCAGATTGGAATCAGGTGCCCCTCTTGTCCTGCTGGGAAGCAGCAGAAACTTAGAGAGGCAGCAGGGGACAGGTCTGCAGACTGTGGGGGAAACTTCCTGCCCTGAGCAGAGTTCAGGGAAGCAGAGAGCCTTAATTTAGGAAGACCATAAGGATGGGGACAAGGGACATCTGATGAATAACCTCGAGGACCAATGATCAAAACCCCATGGGGAACCTGCCATGCTTTAGCCCTGCTAAAGACCCGCCACTGGGCCCAATGCAATGGCGGATCTCCAAAATGTCTGCAATTAAGTTTTCTGCCAGCTTGACAGCATAAGGGGTTGCAATCAGATAGCATACTGAGTTGTGGAAAATGAAAAACATGAGGTTTCTTGAACATCTGAATTTGTGTGGCTAGATTTATGCTCAAAAGACAGGAAAATGCATATCAATGCTCTAAGAAAATAGAGTCCAGACTGCTTCACTATGTGAGTTCTGTGTATTTTGACTATTTTTCACAGAAATCTATCTGTGGCATACTTGTATGAGTACTATTTTTTAAAGATTTTATTTATTTATTTTGAGAGAGAGAGAGAATGCATGAGTGTGGGGGGAGAGGGACAAGCAGACTCCACACTCAGCACAGAGCCCTATGTGAGGCTTGATCCCAGGAAATCATGAGCTGAGCCAAAACCAAGTCAAGTGCTCAGTCAACTGATCCACCCAGGTGCCCCTAATTAGTATTATTTTTTTTATCCTTACCTCATTTTGAAGCCCAGTTGTTAAGAAACATTGGTAAAAACTGCTTTTGTCATTGCATTTTGCTGTACACAGCTTTTATCCCATGCGGTAACAAAAGCTTTCTCAAGGAAGGGAACATAAATTCATCTTTCTTGCAAATGAAACTACATTTTAAATATGCCAGGTAAAATAACTCAATAAAGAAATTTCACAGAAGCCACATGTCAAGTGAATGTCATCCTGCATGCACACACCCCCAACAAATCTGATTTGAGAGATCCATCTGCTTGGCATAGCTGATTACACTTAAGCACACCGTGCTTTCAGACATGTAGATGTATCTCTACAATACCTCTCTTGTATCATCATCTTGTTCCAGAGCCTAAGAATCCTGAACTGGAGGAAAAGATGGATAGTTTGACTGCAGACAGTTACTGCAGGAGTGAGATCAATGATGTACAAATCACTTTGAAGAAGGAACTGCTTCCCAGTAGCTGCCTTGTTGAGTAAGGCAGGAGCCCGTGGTCTCCTTAGACCATTCCAATAGGGAGTACTCAATGAAGTCAGGCTCTCAGATTCCTCAGAGATGACTTGCTGGTCCTTGATGGGCCCAAAGGGCTCAGGGAGTCCTCCCAAGCTCACAGAGACCCATGTGCAATGGTAATGTAGAGTATGAAGGGACACAGCGTGCTGAGACTCCTAGGGCCCCATGAGCATCAGTGAGTCTACCTCCTATTCAAATGGCCAAGTTCCCTTGGCTTCTATGATAAGTGTTAGCTCTGCAACCTGTCCACTCAACAAACTGTGCACCCTAACCCAAGAAGCTCTCTGTGGCAGAACTGACCTCACTCAAGTCTTCCCAAGGGAGATCTTTCAGGCTGCTCCAAAGAACATGGGATTGGGTGTTGTGAAGACCTGGCTGTCCTGGTGGTCAAGGAATCTGCCTCCCTCCCTGTTTTCCACAAGCCTTTCCAAAAGGAATTCTGATCTCATGAGTCTCTGCTCTACATTAGTGCTCCAGACTATGGCTACCAAGGGGCACTCTCCCCGACGGGTTCCAAAGCATCCTTGCTCTCAATGCTGGGCACCCGTGTCAACAATCCCTCCCCCATGCTTAGGTCATTCAGCCAGGGAGTGATCAGTAAATTCAGCTTCATCACACCTTCCCTCAGGATCGGCCTTGTGCATGATGAAAATGTAGGGCCCCCTGTTTGACAACTATTAAGAATTTAATATAAGTTAAAAATTGTTATGAATTTCAAGACCACATCAGCAGGGCATTAAACCAAGGAGGAGCCCTTTCTAGGCTCTGTGAAATTGCATGTGTTACACATTCCGCCAACCCCTTCTACCTAAGTTTCATGGCCAAATTCATTCAGTAACGGGACAGCAATGTTTTCTGCGGCCCTCTCCCAAAAGACAGCGTGTCCTGGACCAGAACAGAGGAGAACCACCCAGGCATATCTAGCAAAGGGCTGGACACATTTCACATCCAGAAAGGGCTGTCTCCACGATCATTAACCACTCTGCTCTCCTACTTTCTTAACCATGAAGCAAACATTTCCAGCACCAGATAAAGACTTGAAAGAAAGTACGTGGAGATGCAGACGAGCCTTCTTTAATACCATGTCTCTAAAAGGTATACCAAGTTCTTCTGCTTACATCACAGGAGTTACTAAATATAGTCCTGCACATATACAGAGCTTCTTTTTTTTAAGATTTTATTTATTTATTCATGAGACACACACAGAGAGAGAAAGAGAGAGAGAGGCAGAGACACAGGCAGAGGGAGTAGCAGGCTCCATGCAGGGAGCCTGATGTGGGACTTGATCCTGGGTCTCCAGGATGCACCCTGGGCTGAAAGCGGTGCTAAACTGCTGAGCCACCCAGGCTGCCCATGTACAGAGCTTCTAATCAGTATTCCTAGTGAGAGTTTGAATTGCTTTTAAAACAGACATTATTAAAATGTAGAGATGGGAAGGGTTAAACTTTGTTAAGAGAGCAGCTTTGTGCACAATAGCCAAACTATGGGAAGGGCGCAGATATCCATTAACAGATGAATGGATAAAGAAGATGTGGTATATATAGGCAATGGAATATTACTCAGCCATAAAAAAGAATGAAATCTTGCTATTTACAACAACCTGGATGGAACTAGAGGGTATCATGCTAAACGAAATAAGCCAATCTGAGAAAGACAATTATCACATTTCACTTGTATTTTAAGAAAAAAAAATTAAGAATTCTTTAAGAATTTAAGAAACAAAACAGATAATCAGAGAGGAAGGGAGGAAAAAATAAAATAAGATGAAATCAGAGAAGGACACAAGCCATAAGAGACTCTTGACCATAGATAACAAACTGAGGGTTACTGGAGGGGAGGTGGGTAGGGGAATGAGGTAACGGGGTGATGGGCATTGAGGAGGGCACCTGCTGTGATGAGCACTGGGCATTATATGCAACTGATGAATCACTAAGTTCTACCCTGAAACTAATAATATAGGTTACTTAATTGAATTTGAATACGATAAAATTTTTTAAAAACACAACACTTTGTGTTGAGAGACGGCAATAAAGAAATCCACATTAGGTAGGAGAGTTGGTCTTGGGTCCAGGAAGTATCACTGATTGGCTTGTGTCACTGGGTCTCTGGGTCTTGTTATGCGCATGGGTTGAAATGAGCTTAATTGGAGGAAGTAATTTCTGAAGGCCTAATTAAGCTCTACAATCCTTAGAATTTCTATTACCTACGGAAGTCTCACAAAACTTGCAATATTACTTGTTCCTTTCTCTGTGGGTTTGTTTGTTCATTTCCTTGGTTGGTTGGATCCAAAGGCTTCTGGGCTTACCTTCCTGGGACATTCCTATGATCAACTTCTAAGAGCAATTGTAAACATCAACCAAATGAAATACTGGAGAACAGCAATGTCTAATGTATTCCATGACTGCCCCTAAACTCGAAGGGCCTGCAAATCCCGTTTCTATCATAAATGCCATATAATGGTGATGCCACCCCATCTAGTAAGAGCATTTAAAACAGGCAGCCCCATCAACAGGGCCAGGACTCACACTCTCCCATAATTCTACCCAACATCTGCCTCCAGACGGCAACATTCTTCCCTTGCTCCTTGTAATCCTTCTCCTTCCTGGACTGTTTCTGTCGTCTGGAACATCCTGGCTCAGTAATCCCCCACCAGGTCCTTCCTTGCCATTGATCCTGAGCATATGTTACGTTCTATAGTTCTACTTTTTCCTCTTGGTTTCATTTGCTTCCAGCCGCTCCAAGGAGCCACCCACCTACCCCCCAAGATGCCAAGTGGCATCTGACCTGGCCCGTTAGAAGACATGTGTGGAGTTACTTGACATCAAGAGGCTTTGTCTCATTTGGTACTTTGCTTCCATCCCTTCATAAAAAAAAAGCAGAGGTTACAATACACCATGTTTGTTTGGTTTCATGATTAAATCTCTAAGATTTACAACTTAGGACTCAAATGCAAGTAACTCAGAGTGATGAAGAAGAGGAAGCAAGGTGAGGATTCCAGAATTAGCACATCCAGAAAGTTATTCTTTGCCATGGGTACCAAATGAGGTAGCTAAGATCGGCTATATTCACTAAAATCCAAGATCAGTCATTTTTACAGAAAATGATTTTGATGAAGTGAATTCAATCTGCAATTCTGGGTTTGAAGTGGCAATAATGATCCCCTTGGCTAAAATCTTGAGCCTTTCAAAGGGGAGGGGAACTTTATCATTACCAAATGGGGTATCCCCTAAGAGCTCTGACTCAGATCTGTAGCTGAGCCAAGACATCTGGAGATTTCAAAAATTGAACTTGATCTTTAACAAATATAGACACAAATGTGAAGCACATAAAAATCACTCTTCAGAATGAGTCTTAATGGGCTGCATTGCCTTTCAGGAACATTTCTAATGATCCTTCGGACATGAAGTGATTCCAATTTGTGATGCATTTGAGGCAAAACCAAGGAGAGAAATTACATTTACTTTTCCCCACTGGGTTGTTAAGGGACCCAGATAGACAAGCCTCAAACACTCAATTGTGGGCAATGTCCTTTGTGTTCAATTCTTTCATTTTCTGGGGCTGGCACCAGGAAGGCCCAGGCACAGTGGGGTCCTTCAGAACTGCTACAGACCAGCAATGCACAGACGGCCCGGGTGGCAAAGAGCGAGAGAGGCCTGTGCCTGTCTGTGCCAGGCACCATGCTAACCACTGGCTGGAGAAAGAAGAGGAGAAAAGGACACAGAAGTAGAAGAGGGGCACCCAGGTGGCTCAGTTGGTTGAGGATCCAACTCTAAGTTTCAGCTCAGGTCATGATCTCTGGGTCCCGGGATCGAGCCCTGTGTTGGGCTCTGGACTCAGCAGGGAGTCTGCTTGGGATTCTCTCTCCTCTGCCCCCTCTTCCTTCTCATTCTCTCTCAGAAAGAAAGAAAGAAAGAAAGAAAGAAAGAAAGAAAGAAAGAAAGAAAGAAAGAAAGAAAGAAAGAAAGAAAGAAATGAAAGAGATCCAGAACTCACAGGTCAGGAGTGGGTGGTATCCCTAGCCTTCTAAAACCTGGGTTTCCACTCTCCCAAGTTCTTTGGAGGCTTGACCTTTGAGAAGCAGGACTCTGACCTTGGAAGCCTTGTTCTCCTTCCTATACCCCCGCAGATGCCCTAACTAGCAGTAGGTACCCTAAGTATTTCCAGAGCTTCTCAGGGACACCTGTTCCTTGACGTGTGACAGCCCATACATGTGATTCATATTTTGCTGATGTCCAAAGTTGGTGCTAATGTCTTCATGGTTACCTCCTTCCACATCTTGGCATCAACTGAACCTGGGCATAGTTGACTCTAAGCTTGCTATGTGGGCTTTTCTGCAGGTCATCAAAATTTAGAGAGGCTCCACATATGCTAGAGAGATTTTAAAATTCCAGGCAAAGTTAAAGTCTCTTTTCCTTTACTTCTCCCATTATATCAACAACTGTAGTTCGAAGTCCCAGATCAGCCACTTAAGCCACCAATAGAGATGGGCTGAGCCAAAGAGCTGAGATCAACGAAAGAGAATTCCTAGGTCTTGGACATCTTAGTAGGTTCCAGGGGAACACCCTCACTCTGTTGGTACATCTGGGCTGAGGGCTAGCCTGGAAAATTCCACTATATAAATTAGATCAGTGCCTTTTGGGGCACACAGAGCTCCAAAGGTCCACAGTTTGGGCACCTCTGGTTCTTTGGACTTCCTTAGAATAGACCCATAAGAACACATCTTGGAAAGCAGAGCCTGGACTGACTCCAGCCCCACTCGCCCTTCAGTTAAATGTATGGGTCACAACCTCTTCACTATAAACTGTGGTCCTGTTTCAGGGAATGGCTACCCTTCTTGGCTCCTTCCTAAAAATCTTTTCTTCTGGGGCTTTCCCCTGCGAAGTCCACTGACTGGATGCCTATGGCCTCCAAAATGACCTGGGCCTCTACTGATTGCCCATTGCCTTCCCTGTGGTATGCCTATCTGGACTTCCCTGAGAACATCATTACCCAGGAGCAAGCCTACCACACTGCCTTGCTTCCAGTCTCCTGAGCCAATATTCAGGCTCCTGAAAAGAATGTTAATAGTTGTTCAGAACCAAAACAGTGCAGTGGTCAAGAACCTTGCTCTGCAACCAGGCTGTCTACATTGCAATACATGCCCCTTCCTTTCTTAGTTGCATAAGCTTGGGTCAGTTCCTTTTATATATATATATATATATATATATATATATTAGTTTCGGAGGTAGCGTTTAGTGATTCATCAATTGAATATAACATCCAGTGCTCATTACATCCTATACCCTCCTTAATGCCCATCACCCAGCTACTCCGTTCCCCACCCATCTCCCCTCCAGCAACCCTGTTTGTTTCCTAGAGTTAAGAGTCTCTTTTTTTTAATTTTTATTTATTTATGATAGTCACAGAGAGAGAGAGAGGCAGAGACACAGGCAGAGGGAGAAGCAGGCTCCATGCACTGGGAGCCCAATGTGGGATTCGATCCTGGGTCTCCAGGATCGTGCCCCGGGCCAAAGGCAGGCGCCAAACCGCTGCGCCACCCAGGGATCCCTTTTTTTTTTTTTAATTTTTATTTATGAGTTAAGAGTCTCTACAGGTTGTCTCCCTCTCTGATTTCATCCTATTTTATTTTCCCCCTCCCTTCCCTAGTGTTTATCTGTTTCTTAAATTCCACATATGAATGAAATCATATGATATTTGTCTCTCTGATTGACTTATTTCACTTAGCATAATACTTCTAGTTCCATCCACGTCATTGCAAATGGTAGATTTCATTCTTTTTTTATTTTTATTTATTTATGATAGTCACAGAGAGAGAGAGAGAGAGAGAGGGAGGCAGAGACATAGGCAGAGGGAGAAGCAGGCTCCATGCACTGGGAGCCCGATGTGGGATTCGATCCTGGGTCTCCAGGATCGCGCCCCGGGCCAAAGGCAGGCGCCAAACCGCTGCGCCACCCAGGGATCCCCTTTTTTTTTTAAATTTTTATTTATGAGTTAAGAGTCTCTACAGGTTGTCTCCCTCTCTGATTTCATCCTATTTTATTTTCCCCCTCCCTTCCCTAGTGTTTATCTGTTTCTTAAATTCCACATATGAATGAAATCATATGATATTTGTCTCTCTGATTGACTTATTTCACTTAGCATAATACTTCTAGTTCCATCCACGTCATTGCAAATGGTAGATTTCATTCTTTTTTTATTTTTATTTATTTATGATAGTCACAGAGAGAGAGAGAGAGAGAGAGGGAGGCAGAGACATAGGCAGAGGGAGAAGCAGGCTCCATGCACTGGGAGCCCGATGTGGGATTCGATCCTGGGTCTCCAGGATCGCGCCCCGGGCCAAAGGCAGGCGCCAAACCGCTGCGCCACCCAGGGATCCCCTTTTTTTTTTTAAATTTTTATTTATGAGTTAAGAGTCTCTACAGGTTGTCTCCCTCTCTGATTTCATCCTATTTTATTTTCCCCCTCCCTTCCCTAGTGTTTATCTGTTTCTTAAATTCCACATATGAATGAAATCATATGATATTTGTCTCTCTGATTGACTTATTTCACTTAGCATAATACTTCTAGTTCCATCCATGTCATTGCAAATGGTAGATTTCATTCTTTTTTTATTTTTATTTATTTATGATAGTCACAGAGAGAGAGAGAGAGAGAGAGGGAGGCAGAGACATAGGCAGAGGGAGAAGCAGGCTCCATGCACCGGGAGCCTGATGTGGGATTCAATCCCGGGTCTCCAGGATTGTGCCCTGGGCCAAAGGCAGGCGCCAAGCCACTGCGCCACCCAGGGATCCCAGATTTCATTCTTTTTGATGGCTGTGTAATATTCCAATATTACATCTAATATTCCAATATAAACATCTTCTTTATCCATTCATCTGTTGATGAACATCTGGACTCTTTTGATAGTTTGGCTTTTGTGGACACTGCTGCTGTAAACATTGGGGTACATGGGCCCCTTCAAATCACTATGCTAAACAGCAACCTACAGAATGGGAGAAAATATTTGCCAATGTCTTCTCAGATAAAGGGCTAATATCCAAGATCTGTAAAGAACTTATCAAACTCAACACCCATAAAACAAATAATCTAGTCAAGAAATGAGCAGAAGACATGAATAGACATTTCTCCAAAGAAGGCATACAAATGGCCAACAGACACATGGAAAGATGCTCAACATCACTCGACATCAGGGAAATGCAAATCAAAACCACAATGAGATACCACCTCACAACAGTGAGAATGGCTAAAATTAACAAGTCAGGAAACAACAGATGCTGGTGAGAATGTGGAAAGGGGAACCCTCTTGCACTGTTGATAGGAATGCAAACTGGTGCAGCCACTCTGGAAAACAGTGTGGAGGTTCCTCAGAAAGTTAAAAATAGAGTTACCCTGAGACCCAGCAATTGCACCCCTGGGGATTTATCCAAAGGATACAAACATGGTGATTTGAACCGGCTTCTTAAGCATTTTGTGTCTCAGTGTCCTCCCTTAAAAAGTGAGGATGGTGATAGTAGCAGTAATAGTGATAACATCACGGCATCTGGGGGAGGATTAATTGAGGTAGCGCATGAAAAGCCCTTATGGTGGTACCTGTCCCATGTAATATTCAGCACTGGCTGTGTTCTGCAACATGCCCTCAATATTCCTGTGTGGTTGGAAATTGTTCAAAATAAGGTTTTGGGAAACCACAGAATAATTCTAGTGAGGCATAAGGGTCAGCCCTTTCTACTTGGGAGCAAAGCCATGCATAAACTAGACCCTGTCATCCATGCGTATTGTGAGCACATACATGGCACCATATTTCCCGTGCTCTGGAAAGCTTCTTTCAAGCTCTTTGAGACTGATGCTCAGTATTCGTACAATGAGTAATAATTACAGGCGATGATCATTTCGTGAGTCCACCATTTCTTCCACCTTTCTACGTCTTTACACAAACTCCCGTTGTTCGGTCCCCCTCACCATCTTACTTCCCTTCCCTCTGCCCATCCCTCTCCAGAGCATCAGAACCAAAGCAGAACAAGAGAAAAATCCACCATGATTTGCCTCCCAGAGAGGGCCGGAAAAAATCTTCTGGTTGAGCAAAGTAGAGCCGTCTGGACTCTGTTTTTGTCCCCCGTGTAACAGATACTGAGAAGAACGTCAACACCAGCCTGGAAGGGGTCTCATGAGTTTTAAATGAGATTATGCAGATTTAAGTACCTGGCACTGCATTCAATAAACATTGGTTCTTCTTCCTAGCCGTGGCACTACTTAAAAGCTTGATCCAAATCAGTCGTATTTTTTCTAAAATTCGGCACACGTCGGCCTGTGCGTCAACCTTTTCTGATGGGTGAGATTTTTCTGCCTGGAGTCTCTCTTCTGCTCCTCCCTAACCACCCTGTGTTCTGCTGATGGCAAATCAATGGCACATTTTTCTTAAACAGCCAGCACTTGGTATTTTACTACCGACCACGAGGGCCCCCGCCTTTTAATTACTCCTGCTGAGCCTAGCACTATATATAACACTAATGTTTCTGGGACTGCCAGCAATTAAAACCAAAAATAAATAACACATTACAAGCTGCAGACCCAGCTAGGCTCGGGTAACGCTACGGATGGATAGAAGGCTTTTGTTTTTAATTGCTCCTGTTTCTCCTCGCCCTGCAGAATGTAAACACCTGACAAGCAGCTGTTTGCCGGGAGATGGAGCAGAAGAGGCCTTGACTTCAATCTTGCCCGATGTTCTCTGCCTCGCCTGGGGCCCCAGGGAACAGGCTGACATCCTTGTGCCTCAGTATTTCACTCTGCAAAAGGGAGATGTCCCAGCACAAAGCCGACTGTGTGCGCACACGCTGATGGACGCGCTGTTTGGGGTCATGTATCGAATCGGAACGAGGCATATTGATTTTTGCTTGTTAGGTTTGTTTTTCGAGCTCCAACAGAATCTGGGGGGGAAAAAAAGAGGCAGTTTTGATGAATACTTATCTTATTTCATCTGTTGAATGTGTGAGTTTCACACCAGCGAGTGTCCCTAAGCAGGACAGGACAGTTATAAAATTGAATTGTTAGAGTCCTCTGTGAAGCCCAACGTGAGCAATTATTTTTCTTTTTTGCTAAGGGAAGTCTTTGCGCAGTGCCCACATCGAGCGCTGGGCGGAGCTGCCAGCAGCTGCCAGTTGTGCGATGCAAGAGTACAGATTTGCCAAGAAGGACCCTGAGGCTCCTCCTGCCTCTGCCCGCCCCCCGACCACACCTTCAAGGGAGCTCTGTCCTTATCCCACCTCCCGGACATAAGATTTAAGGATCCAGGTGTCCTGACGCTTGTAAGCGCATCTGATAGCTCTTGCAAAAGTGATCTTGGAAAGACCGCACCAATAAAAACTCCTGTACACCGTCCCGAAAGGTTCTCCCCATGGGTGCTGCGGGCGGGTTCCTTAGCGGCTCCTCTTGGCACCCCAAGCTCTGCAGACTCCAGGCCTAGTTTCTTCTCTGCCCCAGTTCTGAGCGGGCCCTTGGCGTGCCTGGGAGAAAGCGGGAAGGCAGGCCCGGCACCTGCCCTGCCAGCAGATGGCTGCTTTGTGGTGGAGTCCTCGCGGTCTGATGGCCCGGACTGCCAAGAAACGCAACACGTACAATTCAAACACACCAGGGCAGATCCACATGCGTTTCCCTTTACCCGTGGGTGTCAGTGGCTTAGCTGCAGGCAAAAAGCCTCCCTCTTAAAAGCAACAAATAATGAGCCTTGACAGGAGCAGGACTGACCTAATGCTGACTCATGAATGTCACCATTGTTCCATCCTGCCATGGGCATTAGCCCACAGTCAGCACTCAGCCAGAATGTCTGCATAGAGAACAAAGCTGATTGCCTCGACAATGGCTGTATTCTGGGCACGTTGCTAATGCAGGTAAACACGGCAGGGCCGGGCCTCACTTCTCTGGGGCAAGAAACACCCTAGGACTGGAAGCCACGAGGGCCTCTGATTGTGTCGTCCACCCGTTCCCACTGCGTGTGCCCTCTTCTGGACGGTTCCCTTCACAAAGAGGAAGCCCATGAATGGCCTTTGGTGACCTGAGAAGTGTCAGCCTGCCTTCTTCCTGGAACCCGAGAATTAGCACGTGCTGAAGGCCAGCAAGCCGAATCAAAGGTACGCACTCTCCCTCCTTCGGCTCCAGCCATCGCTTATCCGTCCCCTGCACCTGTCTGAGCTCCGGGCACCAATCTCCCTGCCCCGGTGGAGGGCTGGGGGGAGAGGGCAGCCAGCGGGTGTGCTGTCAGCGGCCCAGCTGTCTGGCACGGCCCAGCTGGACGCTCAGGCTCATTGCCTCTCCTCTCTTTTCACATCACATCCATCAACACCCCTTTTTCACCCTGTCAGGTTCCTGGCCCCCACTTCCCCCCACCCCAGCCCACCCCCGGATTGGCCTGCCTTCCTCCAACAAAGGTTTTCTGTCTCGCATGGATGGATGTCTTGGCACTGCAGCCCCTGTCACACGCGGGGCTGAGCGCCACCCCGCAGAACCCGGGGGGGGGGGGAGTCATTTTCCTCTTGCAGATCTGAGTGGAGATGGGTAGGGTTCCTGCCCACTGCTCGTGGCGCTGTTGGCCAGTGGGGCCCCTGAGAGAGAAGCATGAGAAGGGCACAGATAGAGGACAGAAGTCCTTCGAGGGTGGCACAGGAGGTGTGCGACTAGGCCAGGGAAAATGAGGCGGCTCCGTGCCTTTTTCCACGGGAGATGCAAGCTCAGATGCCTTCAGGGCCCGACAGGTAGGTCAGAGGTGGAAAATGAGTCTCAGTAAAATAACCTTTTAGGAAGGCACTGAGCTGTTGAAGAAGGAAATTGGGGAGCCTCTGGTCAGTGAAGGAGCCTCACTGGTGTCTAATAATCCTCAGTGAAAATTTTTTCTTTCTGGAATGAGAGATCTCGGGAATAGAGACGGGCTCAGCTGCATCACTCACACATTCATTCACAAACCCTGTTGATCGCCTCCCAGGTGCGAGACCTAGGACTTCTGGTGTGTTCCTTTCGGGCCCTTTCCCTTGCAGCCCCGGAGCTGATCACCGGCAGCCCGGATCGGTGCTCAGCCCTCACTCAGGTCACCCAAGTGCAATAAGTATCTTTTCTTTATCCAGCCATAAATATTGATCGGGCTGCTTTTTAAATCATCTAATTGCTAACGGCGCATCTGCTTAGAAGTGTCCTTTGTCCAATATTCTTTCAAAGCAGCTGCACAGGAACCTGAGCTGTAATTTCCCTAACCCATCCGTCAACATTCACGCCCAGCTCCCCACCACCTACAGAAACGCACGAGGCACTTACAACCGCAGCTGGTTCTCAGCACTTACACTGTAATTCGCCAATTACCAAGGCTTCAAAAATCATTCCAGGGTGGACCAGGAATTATGTAAGCCGCGGATATAACAGTGATTATACCTGGCCCTTCTGGGTGGCTCTCACCTCAGCCACGGGAATCACTTTGCAAACACTAATTAGTCGGATGCGTTCGGGGATGCCTTGTGCGGAGGGTGGCAGGCATTGCAACCAGGGAGAGAGGCCCCGAGTCACTCTTGCAATCCAAGGGGCCCGGGCGCGGGTGGTCGGTGGCTCAGAGCCCCGCTTTTTTCTAGGCAGTGTCCCAGAGAACACAATGAGTCAACAGAGGTGGCTCTGGCAAAGGTTGCAGAAACCAAGGAGGAAAGAACAGAGTAATAATGGCCTGGGGGCTCCCACAATTTATAGCAAGGAGGGGAAATTGGAACCATCTCCATGGGAGTGAATGATGCACGTGGTGAGAAACCAAGTCAATGGCTCTCCCAACGTGACTGCCTACACCTGGTCTAGGTTGGCCAGACCTCTTGATCTGCATGTGAGGACAGTTGTTCAGCTGACTTCCCCTGGCCTTTCCCTTCTCCAAATAAATGTGCTCATGGCTGTGGATCTCCCTATAGTAAGTATACTTTCAATCAGGTAATTAGCTGTTGGGAGTCTCTAAAGCCCCCTGACACCCCCACCACCGCCACCCCAACCACCACCACTGCCATTACCTTTCATAAGGGTCAGGGGATGTTGAGCCTGCTGCCCGTTTTTGTTTTTGTTTTTAAGATTTTATTTATTTATTCATGAGACACACGCAGAGAGAGAGAGAGAGAGAGAGAGAGAGAGAGAGAGAGAGAGAGGCAGAAGCAGGCTCCACTCCGCACAGGGACCCCAATGCAGGACTCAATCCTGGAACTTCAGGATCACGCCTGGAGCTGAAGGCAGATGCTCAACCACTGAGCCACCCAGGCATCCCTATGACAGTGCTTTTAATGACTTTTCTCTAAAGCGCTTTGAAAAGAAAAAGGTAACCATGGTCTTCTTACAAGTGCAAAAAGACTGAATTTTTCTGGTTTAATCTTAAAATCACGTCGCTTTTCCACTACCATGTATCCGTTGTGTATTATTACAACATCACAGCTATTGTGTTTGTCCTGCATCTACAGATAAAATTAATGACCCAAGAAAATGTACAGTGATTATTTTGTGTTACAAAATGAGAAGGACAGACTCCCAGGTTCAGTTCCAAACCTCTCAGGCTAGCATCTAAGGGTCCACAGTGGCAACGACCTGGAAGCTAAATGCACAGGGAAACAGAAGCCACTCCTGATAATCTAAAAAGAGGGAATTTTAGGGGCACCTGGGTGGCTCAGTGGTTGAGCATCTGCCTTCGGCTCAGGTCGTGATCCTGGGTTCTTGCATCAGGCTCTCTGCAGGGAGCCTGCTTCTCCCTCTGCCTGTGTCTCTGCCTCTCTCTGTGTGTGTCTCTCACGAATAACTAAATAAAATCTTTTAAAAAAATAAAAAAAAGTTAAAAAGTGAATTTTATACAGGGGGCCAATTACAAAGATGACAGAAGAACTAAAACATCAAAGAGGGAACAGCAGAAAGCTGCCACCCTCCCCATCAACGCCTCCCAAGGCTGCAGACAAAGGTAGAGGCAGGGTTGCTGGAACCAGGCGCTGAGGTCCATTCCACGGAAACTGGAAGCACAGTGGGCCTGTGAGGCGGATGGATGAGCTGGGCTGATGAGGGAGCAGCTGCAGCTTCTCTGTCCTCTGCCCTCCAGTCTCCCACTGGCACCCCCTACTGGCAGAGCACTGCCGTAAGCCAGGTGGCAAAGGAGCCTGGGAACTGTAGTTTTGTTGTGCATTTACAGAGTAAGACCTGGTGATGGGTCTGAGGGCAAATAAGCACATGACTGGCACAGATGGCCATGAGGGGATGTGGCTGCCACTAGAAAGAGTCCATCTAGTCCATCTAGGTGGCCACCGAAAGGCCAAAGAGAGCGACAGCGCCTTAGTGAATGCATTAGAGTGCAGGATCTGGTCCTCAGGGTTATGACCCAGAGTCATTGCCTGACTACAAATTATTGACTCGTGGAAACATTCACATGGACGAAATGCATCAAGAAAGGTGATGCAGGGCAGCCCCGGTGGCGCAGCGGTTTAGCGCCGCCTGCAGCCCAGGGTGTGATCCTGGAGACCCAGAATCAAGTCCCACGTCAGGCTCTCTGCATGGAGCCTGCTTCTCCCTCTGCCTGTGTCTCTGCCTCTCTCTCTCTCTGCATCTCTATGAATAAATAAATAAAATTTTAAAAAGAAAGAAAGAAAGAAAAGAAAGATGATGCAGTAAAAAACAGATTAACTGTCTAGCTGATGAGACATTCGAGAGGCCAGAACATGATTTTCCTGTAGGAAACTGCAAGGAAACCTGAATCATCTGCACTCTTTGGAGCAGGGAGGCAGAGCCAGGGGATACTTGTCTTAGGCTCAGTTTGTTTTTCGGGCGTCAGGTTCCCATGCGGTCTCTCGCAAGGCTGTGCATGCCTTCAGAAACAAATCCACCTCACCTTTGGGTCAAGGCCCCTCTCCACGGGACTGTACCTGTGGGATTGCAGTTTGCTCAGTGACTTTATCCGTCATGCGTTCATAGCTGGCTAATGGGAAACTCTTTAGATAGGCTAACACAATCCATCACATCTTAATCTGGCCTGTGAGACAGTCTGCTTCTTCGAGAAGACATGTTGCCATGATGACTCAGCTGCCAGAGGCAGCCATTTACAGAAGGCTGGCCTGGCAGGACGCGGGGATAGAGTGAGGGTCACCCCATCTCACTCTATCCCCACGTGCCACGTGCAGGCTCGCTCCACACTGCCTTCTGGGGTTTCTCTGGTCCTTGGCGGTAGGAGATGGCTTGCAGTGTGCTGACCACATCCTGAACTCCCTCAACACAAAATGCCCACTCCCACACTCCCTCTGGTGCTCAAGAGTCAACTTGGTGCCCATCTTTCATGGGTCTGTCACCATCCACAACTCAAGCTTACACAATTGCCCCTCCTCCAAGACCACAGAGCATCTTGTTTGATTCCTTTTTTGTGTGTAAAATACTTTCATCATGGATTTAGGTCTTGCTTGACTTCCAACATTACATAATAAAGGACAAGAACCATGTTTCCCTGACCTCTAGCCCCAACAGCACTTGGTATACAGTAGGAGCTCATATACTTTCCCCTACATCATCCTATTGTTAGGTAGCTTTAAGTTTTATAGAGTTCTTCTTTCTTTTGATTCAAAATCGTATCATTTCATCCAATTGTCTTAGGGCTTTCTTTCAAGTCACACAGAATAATTATATCCCTTCTTCTACATGGCAACCCTTCAGATATTTGAATAGAGGTATTAGGTTGGGTCTGCATCTCCTTTTCACAAGGTCATTCCTTCTACAGGTTGGGCTGTCTGTAACACCCATCATGCCGTTCATGGGGTGTCCATGGCAAAAACCTACCCTTCCACATCTCCTGGAATTTCCATTCAAATCATGCCTGATATTGAACATGATTCCTAGGTAGTGGTTAATGTCCAACTGTTGTCATGTGCTCTTAGAAAGCACTTTAGATATCTTCATTTTCCCATGACCCCCACACCCACTTGAGGTTTTCAGCCCTTCAGAACAAGGTAGGCCCCCAGACTACTTCCTTGGGGACCACCTCTACATCATCGCCTTCCTGGGCTCGAGCTACAGACGTGAGAGCCCCTCTGTTGGAGACTGAGCTGTCCATGCCTGGCCACCCTCTCACTTGCCACAGAGGTCTTGGTTAAAATTCAAAGCGCAATGATATAAACGTGTTCAATCTCATAATGTTCTTCTACAATGCAAGCTTCAGACAATCCATCACTGAGAGAGAGAGAGTGAATGAAAGAGAGAGACTAGTATCTTTTAGGGACCCAGCTGCCTGCACAGTTGGGACCAAGAGCTCATCTACACCATCCTGAACTCCCAGCAGACAACGCAATGGCCTGCCTCCAACCTATTCTCCACACAGTCTCTGCTGGGAGCTTTGGGATGCAAATCTGATTCTAACACTCTCCTAGTTAAAACATTCCACTGCCCCCCCTTTGTTCTTGGGACAAAGACCAAAATTCCTAACATGGTCTCCGTGGCCTTCCATAGATACTTTGGAAACCACTTAACAGTCCCTTACTTTCCCTCTTCAGATTAGATCAAGCAAATCCCTCTACGACAGTCTCATAGCCCCATGTACCATGACGATGGTCGCGTAATTCTACATGTATGTGTGCAACTCTGATTGAAGTCTGTCTTCCCTGTAGAGTGTAAACTCATATGCCAGGGGGCATGCCTGTTCATGGTCACCAGAGCCCCAACATCAGGCCCAGGACCCCACCCACTGAAAGTCCTCAGTAAGCATTTGTGAATGAAATGAAAGAAGGACACTGTAGTGAAGTAGATGATGCCCCCCACCCCATATTATCCACATCTTCAGAACTTGTGAATGCTACCTTACATGGCAAAGGGGACTTGCAGATGGGATAAGCTAAGGATCTTGAGATGAGGGGATTCTCCTGGATTACCCAGGTGAGTCCAATGTGATCACGGTCCTTATAAAAGGGGCAGGCAAGGAGGTCAAAGGACAAAGTAGGAGGTATGAGGATAGAAGTAGGAGACTGGAGTGGTTCCAGGAAGGAGTCAAGAGCCATGTTATGCAGTCAGCATCCAGCAGCAGAAGAGGCAAGGACACAGATCCTCCCCTACAGACTGCAGAATGAACCTTGACGTCATTCCTGTGTGGTGGGTTTTGGACTTCTGGCCTCTACAACTGTAGGATACTGAATCTGCATCGTTTTCAGCCGATGAGTTTGTTAGGGCGGCCATGGGAAACTAATGCAGGTGGGAAGAAAACAGACGAAGGAAAAGACCAAAATTGCTGTCTTCGTTGAACATTTGGGAAAAGGTAAGAAATACCTAACTTAAAAATACCTGGGAGAAAAGGTCATGCAGATCAGTCAAAAGCTCGTCTAGCCGGGTAAGGATCACTGTCCTTGAAAAGGGCCCCTGTACATGAGAATGTAGTGTGCCTGCTTGGTTTCATTATTCTATCAAGGACTCCCCACCCCACCCCCCACCCTCCGGCACTTATACTTTTCAGGGCAGGCTCCCCTGCTCTATCATACCTGGAATCGCAGCTTACTCTGCTTCGGGGGCCTCTCTGCACCCTACCAGGCAAAGGACCCTCCCCAGACTCCCATCTGCACCCCCAGTGACTCCCGGTAATGCAAAGGGCTTAAGCAGGCTGTGATGCCTGAGCTGCTAGTTAGAGTGGCAGGTGGGGCAGAACCAGGGTCTGCATCTTCTGGGCCTTTGTCCAGTGCCCTGTCCACCACACATGATGCCTCCCTGTCTATGGGTCAGAAAGATCAGGATGTCTTGGGCTCTATCTAGGGATCAAAAACGATGACACTTACTAACACCTTTCCTACCAGAGAGACCCCACTGTATTTCCATCTGCAAATCTCACTCAAAATGTATTCCAGAGCATGTCTTTTCTCCTCATTGCTGGCCAAGGCTTGCCTGGCATGTGTCCTAATTTCTCTCTGCCTCAAAGAAGCCCCTTGACCGAAGGGGGCTGGTTCTCCTATTCAGAGGAGTACAACCTCCCTGCCTCAGCAAATGACATGACATTTGCATAAAGCCTGAATTGAGATGCTCTGGAGCAGGTGATGCATTCAGAAAGCCCCTTGCTCTGTTCCCGTCCATCAGCCTCGCTGGAGATCATCTGCCCCACGCCTCTGTTTCCGCACAGCCAGGCTCAGAGGCAGCGTGGGGAGGCAGGAATTGGGCCAGCTGCCTGAAGACTTTAATGTTAAAATGTGTTGAACATTCACAGGCCACAGAACTCTGCTAAGTGAACCAAATGGGCCTCCCTAAAGCCATATGCTCACTCCATCACATCCCAGCTGCAGCCTCCTACAAACGGGGAGTAGACTTGCTGGGGAAGCTTTGGGGTTGGGTTTTTTTTCCCTTCCTGTTGAACTGCTAATACCAGATGCTGATGTCACAATCCAAGAACTGGCAGTGAAAAGTCAACAGCAAGCAGAGCATCCCCAGAGAGGAAGGACTTACCCTTTCTTAATGAGCCCTTTTTAGAGGCATCTTTAGACTTTGGCACCCCTCCATGCATATTTGAAGGGTGAGACCATCACTGACTGGTCAGGAGCTGTGGCAGAGTCGAGCTAGCTCCTCACCAAACATGTTTCTCTCTCCTTGGGCACACAGCTAGACCACATTTGTCAGCTTCCGTTGGAGTAAGGTGTGGCCGAGGGCTAAGTTTTAGCCAATGGCATGGACCGTGTGCCATGCCACTTCCAAAAAAAATGGAATCTTCCTTGATCTGGTCCTTCCTTGATGGACCAGTCACCCCAATTTGGCCAGGACAGCCCTGGTTTTAGCACTGTGTCCTGGGGAATCTTTCAGTCTCAGACAAACTGGAATGGTTAGTCATCCTAGTGACCTCCATGGCTGTCTGCCAGCTATAGACAGAGTTTTGGGGCCCCAGGTCATGGTTCTCAGACTTCAGCCTGCATCACCTGCTGGGCTTATTAAATCACTGATTGCTTCTGTTTCTGATTCAGCAGGTCTGGGGTGGGGCTCAGGAATTTACATTTCTAACAAGTTCCCCAGAGACACCTGTGCTCCCGGCCCAGGGACCACACTTAGAGAACCCTGCTCTAGGTCATTGATTCTCAAACTTTGCTATATATTAGAGTTCCCTGGAGGAGGGGTAGGGGAAGAGGGAGGGGGTGGTGGAAGGTGCTTAAAAACATCCCATTACCTAGGCTGTTTCTCAGATCAGTGCACCAGACTCTGGGAGGGAGTCCCAGCTGGATTTTCCAGCTCTAGGGGTAATTCCAAGGTTCAGCCAAGTTTGAAAACCAGTGCCCAAGATCAGTGTCTTCCAATGTTAATGTCCCCATGAATCACTTGGAATTAAAATGCAGACTTTTTCGGTCAGTCTGGGAAAGAGCCTGGGATTTTGCATTTTTAACAAGTTTCTAGGTCATGATGGAGGAGCCACCACAGTGGGAGTAACACGGCCTCAGTTCAGTGGTTGTAAGAGAGCAACGTGCTTCAGAATTACCTAGAAAACTTTGTCAGAACATGGAGATTGCAGGGCCCCAGCCCCAGGATTTCTGACACAATGGAGCTATGGTGGGGTCTGAAAATTAGCATTTTTAACAAGTTCCCAAAGAAAATTCTGACTACTCTTGCCAAAAGAAAATAAAAGATTGGATTATCAGGGGCAAATAGCAACTAACTATTCACCTCCTTGATACAGTTCCTGACCCATTTCAGGGAATCACTCATTGGGGCGCACGGGGGCTCAGTCATTTAAGGGTCTGACTCTGGGTTTTGGCTCAGGTCGTGATCTCAGGGTCATGAGATCAAACCCTGTGTCAGGCTTCACGCTCAGTGTTCAAAATCTGCTTGAGATTCTCTCTCCCTCTCTGCCCCTCCCCACCATGCTCTCTCTCTCTCTCTCTCTCTCTCTCTCTCTCTCTCTCTCTCTTTCTCTAAAATAAATAAACAGATCTTCAAGGAAGCACTCATGCTCCTGAAATGAAGAGCAAATACTGCAGATGCCCAAAGTTCTCCCTCTGATGTTGGCAAGTGGTCAAAATGACAAAAATTCATTTTAATCTCAGTATGAACCACAAAGCTACTAGTTGAGGCCGAAGCAGGCAGAATTAGAAATATCACATCGTCAATGCTGTTATTACCACAAAAACAACCGTGGCTGCACCCGCTACCATGAGTGCCACCATCACTACTCCTGGTTGGCATTTCTGGATGGCCTTCTGTGTACCTGGTGCTGTTATAAACACTTACAACTTTGTCCTCACAACAACCCTTGCATTTGAGGAAACTGAGCCACAGAGAAGGTAAGGGACACATCCAAGGCCACAAAAGAGAACCAGGATTTGAAACCAGAGAGTCAAAAAAAAAATTTTAAAAAAAAGGAAAGAAAAGAAACCAGAGAGTCCAACTCCAGTCTCCCATGTCTCCCTGTCATAAGTATCGCCCTGTCCTGTCTCCTTCAGGCACCAGAACAAAACAATGACTTGAAAAGAAACATCCAGGTGTTATTATTATTGAAGACGATTATCACTACTATCCTTGTCTCCTTTCCAAGTCTTTTTTTTTTTTTAAGGTTTTATGTATTTATTCAAGAGAGACAGAGAGAGAGGCAGAGGCACAGGCTGAGGGAGAAGCAGGCTCCCTGCCAGGACCCTGATGTGGGACTTGATCCCAGGACCCCAGGATCACCACCTGGGCCAAAGGCAGTTACTTAACTGCTGACCCACCCAGGTGCCCTTCTCCTTTCCAAGTCTTAAACTTCTGGTGTTCACCAACTCTTTCACTGTCTCTAGAGAAAATATCAAATCATAGGAAAAAAGGAAGTGAACCAGTCCATCAAAACATTACGCTGAGTGTTCACTCACTCATTCATTCACAATCATTACCAAGATGGGGTCCCATTCTGTATACCTTTTGAAGGTGGTGAATAGATGGAGGGATCAGATATGGGGTGTGGGAGAAAGAGAAGTCACAGAGGATCAGGAGCACACGGTCTTGTTCACTGCTGTGGACGCCCATTGAGCAAGGAGAGCAAAAGGATGTGAGGCTGGAGACACAGAGTATGGAACAGGAAGAAACCTGCACGTGCAAAATCAGTTTTTCACTCTGAGGGCCATGGGGAGCCACTGAAGAGCTAAGAGCAAGGGAGGGCTTACCTGAATAGGAGTCTGATTCTCACATCCTACAGTGGAAACATAATGGGGCCTGAGCTAAGGGAAGGAGAGCAGGAAGGTATAGCAGGGGAGGGACATGCATGAGTGACATGTTGGCATGTTGGTGGGAATTCTTGGGTGACAAGGTTGAGGGAGGAGTCCAGATGCAGTCCCTGGTCCCTGACGTGGTAACCCTGGTGAAGACTGCCTATTACCAATCCACCGACCCTTCTTCATCTGCTTCAGAAACCCAGCTACTTTGTGCTCACCTTTTGGGGCACCAGGGTGGCATAGTTGGTTGAGTGTCTGACTCTTGATTTTGGCTCAGGTCATGACCTCAGGGCCATGAATTTGAGCCCTGCATCAGGCTCCGCACTGAGCTTGGAGCATGCTTGGGATTCTCTCCCTCCCTCTCCCTCTGCCCCTCTTCCCGCTCGTGCTGATTTTTGTTTGTTTGTTTGTTTTGTTTTGTTTTTAATTTTTTAATGTATTTTTTAAAAACACACTTCCCAGACTCTCTTGCAGATAAAAGTAACCACGTGACACCATTCTGGCTAACAAGATATAACTGCTGAGTAGAACTCTCTTGAAAGCTCCTTACAGGTGTTCACTCAGTTGGAACACAGCATCTCATCTCACCCTTCTTTCTTCTTCCTGCATGGAACATGGTCAGGAAAGTAGGTCAGGAGGGGACATGCAGGGGCTGTATCACACCGTAGAGGGGATCACATACGAAAGATAGCTAAGCAAAAATACTTGGTTCTTGACGATCCCAAGCAACCATGGTGCCAGCCTGGGACAGAGGATGTGGCTGCTGAACAAGAAGATGGCTGTGGGAAAAGCTAACAGTATAATTTCCATAACAGAAAGAACCATCTTATTCTGGTCTAGTGTACAGCAATGTGTATTAGTATTTATTATTGTTTTTGTTTGGCTTTTCACCATTTGACACAGAATAGAACCACAGAATCATAGAATTTAAGGTTTGGCAGTTTTCATTTTTCAATCTCTCTTGTCTGTTGAGGGGAAGTTAAATGATGTAGAACTGCCTCTAGTAACTGACCCGTCAGTCCAGGATGAAAATTCTTTCTGTGGTTGCAGCCTAGACCTTGTGTCCAGGGTCTGCCCTCATCTACCCCCAGCCAGCACCGAGCAAGCCTAACTCATGTCTACACATTGATTTGTGTTCTTTAGCATTTTTTTAAAAAAGATTTTATTTATTTTACAGAGAGTAAGGAGGAGGAAAGAAAGAGGGAGAAAGAGAGTGAGAGAGAGAGAAAGAGAATCTTCAAGCAGACTCCTCGCTGAACATAGACACCCCCTACATGGGGCTCCTTCCCAGGACCCTGAGATCACGACCTGAGCCAAAATCAAGAGTCAGATGCTCATCTGACTGAGCCACCCAGGGGCTTCATTCTTTAGCCTTTTTATATACATTTCCTCAAGCTGACCCTTCGAGGATCTATGGGCCTATTTCTATCAGGCCATATTTTAGAAAGGAAAACAATGTTTTGCTCTTGGCCTCGATGGAGCGAAGTTGGAATACATTCCACCCTATAGAAGCCAGGATGGTTCTCCTCAATGTGTTCTCAGGATGGGGCCCCATCCTGCCCTTAAGTAACATACCACCACCCATGACTTTGCCTTTGCCTTCCCTCCCTGCTGCCCAGAAATGCGATATTACCAACTCATATAAAGCAGATTCCTCTCCTGCGGTGAGGCTCACGTTAACCAGGCCTGATGTCTAAAACCAGATGTCACAGTTTCCCAATTTACAGCGAGAAAATGTATAGCCGCCACGTAAAAGAAAAGAGTGTCGGAGAAGCATATCATCAGAATGAGAACGTGTTAGCTGGACTGACGTTTGAGAGCCTGAAAAGCAAGCAAAGTTGACCTCAGCCATGGGATCAGCGTGATTGGAGCTGGTTAGCCACAAACTCCACGTCCACCCCCAGCAGTTGGTTGCAGGTGCCTCCAGCCCTAGAAACACTTAGAGACCTTTGCTAAGGGTCCCTCCCCCTGCTGGCACCTTATGTCTCCCGCCGGGGCGCTCCTGATTGCCAAGGTCTTTCTCTGAATACACGAACAGCTGTAATAAGGTGGCTGTCTCTTCTTCCTGTTTCTTTAAGGTGACTCTGCAGCGTTCTGCTCTGATCTATTATGTATCCCTATTAAAGTTTAACACTCAGAAGGCATCCTTATTTCTCTCATTTCTCAGTTTTTAAGCAATGACTCACTTTAGACCCCAAGGACCAACAAGAGGAATGAAAGCAGACTGACTTCTGCCTGTGGCGTAGGAGCGCTTCTCATAACTTCAGAGTCTAATGTTATGTTCGGTACCAGTGAGCCTTTAAATTCTGGGCCGCAGGGAAATTTTTTAGGAAGGCCCCACATAGCCCTTCTGCTTAGAAACTAAGCTGCGATTTCTCTAGGAAAGGGCTTTGGATCAAGATCGCTGCAGAATTCCGAGGCCAGCTGGGCATAATCGTGCCCCTGTCGGTGGGGGCCTGCGCGCGGCTTCATTCACATCTGAATCTTGGGGGGTGATTACTGGCATGGCTAAGATAACAGTCCTGCTGACTGTTGTCACGTCCCATGCTTCAAACCCTTTTTCTTCTCCCTGGCAGCCCAGATTAATCATCCTGTATTTAGACAGCTAAATGGTGAGCCCACATATAAAAAGGGTTTTCTGGCACCAGAGCCAGGTTCCGAACACATTACTGATGACAGAGTCAATTTCCCTGGCACCTAGCATGACAGAGACAACTTGGTATGGACACACAAGTCGCCACGTGCAAAATTATGCCATTCCAAGAGACAATTTGCATGGGTGGCTACAGTACTGAAAACCAGTAGGAGGAAAGGAGTCTATTGGCAACTGCCTCCCCCCAGCTGGCACCCATCTCCAAACACATAGGACCGGTTCCGTCATTGGCTCCTCTGTCCAGGCTGTCCAAGCCAAGAGAGTCAAGGGGATGAGAGGTGACACACTGCTGCTTGCTCCCAGCAGGTGTGGGGGCACACTCTCTGAGCCTCAACGATGACACAAGGGTGAACTAGCTGGGTTCTAAAGGCCCTTCCTAGTCCCACATTCTATTTTAATTGATGCTTTATTGACAACAAAGTCACAGTTCTTTGGACACAGAGGGATCAATTCACTTCACGATGAAAAAAAAAAAACAGCAGTCATTCATTGGCACATATTTATGAGCATCTTCCACATATAAGTCAGGCTGCATCTGCCCTGAGAGCCTCAGTTACTATGGAGGCACTACTGTGATTCTCCATTGTGTCCTGGTGACTCTTTGATGCAGTTGGAACAAGAAGTCCCTTACACTGCGGGGTTTTTATGATTCATTTTGTTCCGGTGTTCTGTGTATATCAGTCCCTCTGGCTCTATGCCTCGATTCTATCCCAACTTTATCGATCTTACCAGCAACCCCACCCAGGGCTGTGTCAGACACTGAGATATGGTGGGGTCACAGAGAAGGACGAGGGTCTGGTGGGAGTCAAGAACAGGGACAATCGAGGGTGGTGGTGGTGGTGGTGGTGGTGGTGAGCGAGAGATGGAGTTATGGCCCAGCTTCATGGTGGGATCTGAGTTCAAGTCTAGACTTTGCCACTTACTGACCTTGTGCCCTTGAGCCCAACTTCCCTTCTATAAATGTAGTTGAAGGCCCAGTGTAAGATCAGGAGCAATAAATGAGATACTATACATCGGGTGCTTAGGCTAGTGCTTAGAGCAAAGTAAGTGCCCATTTGAAATAAAGCAGTGATAATCATCAGGGATGTGTGAGATTTAGAAATGTCACTCTTACTGGGGATGTCTAGGCCCAATTACTAAGAGCGATGAGAAGAGCCATACAGGCCAAGACAGCTACAGCAAATCACCTACAGCAAAGCCTTCCTTTATATAAATGCCATCTGTGCCCTCACAAGGCTGGGGACAGTAAATGTGCATGATTGGAGATAGTGGGAAAATATCAAGGGGAAGGTGAAGAGCCCATAACCAAGGTTTAGAAGAGGCAGCAGGTGCTTTCACTCTGGAGGGTATCACAGAGGACTTTACGGAGGTGATGACATCCAAAGGCAAGTCACAGTTACACTGCAGATGTTGGGGTAGGGCATCCAGTCCGACAAATAGCGTGAGTACCGACAGGAAGTTAGACATCTCAGGATAGGTCCAAGGCAGTAAGGAAATGATTCACACTCTGCACTGTGTCTGCCCACTGCCCCCCAACCCTGGGAGGGGGTGAAGAAGGAGCAAGGGAGCCCAGGGCTTCCTTGTACCGTATGAGTTCTTACGTTTCACCATTATAAGTGTGGGGACTTAATACTTGCGGTGTAGCAGAGAAGGCCCTGGTGTGTGTAAATCTTGGACATGTCCCTTACCAGCTGTGTAACCCCAGGCAAATTATTTAACCTCTTGGGCCTCAGTTTTCTAGAGTACAAGATGAGGTTAAGTACTGACGGTGCTGTAGGCCTTGAATGAGACAATGCAAGCATAGCACGTTGCATGCACTCACTAAATGTGAGCCACAATAACCCCGTATAATGATACAATAATAAAACATGACACAGTAGCACGTAATAATGTAACAAAATATCCCCCAGGCTAGAAATGCATGGGATATTCTCTGAGCACTGCTTGTCATCCCATCAGGAAATTCTGAGCCAACACCAGGCCTCTGGAATAAACTAGAGGTTCAGATGTATTCAAATTTCCTTTTCAGTGACAAATAAAATTATAATTTTAAAGAATAATATTACTAAAATAACGCACCCTCTTGGTGGTCAACTCCATAGAAGCAACGATTTTTTTTTTTTAGAGCGAGAGAGAGAGAGTGGGGTTGGATGGGAAGGGACAGAGAGAGAACACTCAAGCAGGCTCCACACTCAACACAGAGCCCAATGCAGGCTCGATCTCACACCCCTGTCATTACGACCTGAGCCAAAATCAAGAGTCAGATGCTCAACCAACTGAGCCACCCAGGTGCCCCCAGTAGAGACAACAGCTATGGTAGCAACTGAGGTTTATTGAGCTCTTACTATGTGCTATAAGCGCTTCAGATATGTTCACTGGTTCACCTCATTAGGTGGGTTTGATTTTTAGGTGAATTTCAGAAAAGAGAAGCAGAGGGTTTCCTCAATAGAACTTGTTGCCTCCAACCTGGGCTGGCCCAACATGAAATAGCTCATTTCTGAAGGCAAAGAGGCTTTCAGAGTATCCATCCTGATTTTTACTTCAAATAATAGATATGCAATGTGCAGGAATGGCTGGCTGCCCCAATACCTTCAATGCCAAGGGAAAACACCGCCAGGCTAGGGTGTCTCCCTAGGCCAATGCTACCAGAACAATCTGCCCAGCAGGTGCCACTTCCCAGACTCTGATTTCTTCCCAGAAATGGGAAGTCTGTATCTCCCAAAGGGTCAGGATCAGACTATCTTCCTCTATTGCAGGGTTATTGCCCCAGATGACCATCATCATCACATGTCCCATGAAGGATCAGGTTCAGAAGCATCCTCACAGGGCTCCCAGAGGAAGGCTCCTGCTGAAAGACAGCAGGAGGCTCAGATTCTTCCAAGAGCTGTCGCTAGCAGAAGCCCCTCCCCATTCTGCCTTCAGCTCTGTCACTTGGTTTTGTTCAGTATACCCGCATGGGCTACAAGCACCAGTTTCCTTTCCAGAGAGAGACAGACAGACTTGGGCACAGAGAACAATGATGGGCTGGCAATTTTTCAAGAAAAGTCTTTGGTCTGGAAAAAAAAATAGAGGCTATCCAAGTATTTATCCATCTTTCCTTCAGACTTCCTAAAAAATACTACTTTTATCACTTCTGCACTTAAAATGTTTAGTTTCTTACCATCCGTAAGATAAGCTCAAACTTAGGGACCTTAGAAACAGCCCTAAACTATCTATTCAAATATATTTCCAGAGATCCCCATGAAAAGCTCTGCTCCAGTCAAACTAATCTGCTCAGAGCTCATCATCCTTCACACTTGGCACATGCGCCTCCTCCTCCTCCTGGGATGACCTTGTCCTTCCTGGCTTCTCCTCCTCCTTCAGGGACATGCTCAGGTCTCTCCCTTTCTTCCAGAAGATGTTGCCACATGCCACCCTGGCACCAGCCGTGGACATGCTTCCCTTTCGTTCCTGGCTGGGACATGAAATTGTTTATATGAACATCCGCTAAGGACCATGCTATCTTTACCTAGCGGAGGCCTAAGAAATAGCCTTCCCTTCAAGAGGCTTATAATGTGATGACCAAACTCAGCAGCTAACCTTGAAATCAACATCTGTAGATATATGAACAATGCATGTACAGATAGAGGACACCCCTCCTATGAGGCCTGAAACTCCTACTAATCAATTTAATGAGACACTGGACACAAATCTACAGTGGTGTCCCCAAGGCCACTGTAGAATCATCCTGAGGTCTATTCTATCAGCAAAGACAGTTTTTGTCTTTCTTTAGAAATTGTCCACTTGGAAGGCACAGGTGCATTCTCCCAAGGAGGCGTGGTATAGAACGGTTCCATCCCTATGGAGAGAGAAGGGTCAAGAAGATGGAACATGACATCCAGAAGCAGGTGGCTAGAGGAGCTCTACAAGGCACCATCCAGGAAGGGAACAAGGCAAAGATTGAGGTAAGTTCCACTCCTCCCTACCCATTTCAAAAACTTGCCTGGACTTGAGCAATCTGGTATTTGAAGGTCAAGGTAGCAGGGTCCTAAGTAGAGTAGCTGGTGAGAGTCAGCACATGGGCACAGGGAGAAGCCCACTCATCTGCGGGCAGAGCCCACCCTCTGCCTTCTGGGGCTTCCTGCTGGGGCTAGTTCCCTCTAAGTGTGATGACACATTCCTGCAGCCAACAGAGCCTTGCAGTCTCTTCCTTCTCAGGACCTGAGACCCAAGGGCAAGGATTCCCACAGAAATCCCCACAGTGCTGTTCCCTTCCTTTCACAGACACCAAGCAATACCCAACTTTAAAATAAAATCACATGTCCTGCTTACTCAGATGTCTTCAGCCCCCAACACACAGATGTCAGAGTGGAGTACTTGGCAGCCACAATTTAGTGGATCAGCTGTAGGGCCTCCCACATGTCTTCCAAAATCAATTTCTATCTGGACCTGGCCTCCAAACCCAGGCAACCCTAGCCAATATGGTAAACTTGGGGAAATTAGTTCATGGTGGCCCTCATAATCACTTTCCTATGGGACTCAGGGACTCTGCCCCAGCCCGACACACATGGAGATGTCCTTCATGTCTCTGCTTAAGCACGTGCCTATAAAGAGCAAGATATAGACCCAACTGACCCTCCCAGGAATGACGAGAGGCAGTACGGCACTGTGCTTATGGCATTATTTGCTGTGTGACTTTGCACAAGTTACTTTACTTCTCTGTGCATTTTTTCCCTTCAGTAAAATAGTAATAATAATGAGTACCCATCTCAGAAGTTTGCTGTAAAGATTAGATTGAATATATGTGAGATTCTTCTGCCATATGTGTCAGTTAAATTTAGGTATTACTATTTGTTTTTGTTTTTAAGTGGCAACACTTATTCATGGAAGGAAGTTTTCCAGACCTGAATTCCATGTACTGAAGCAACGAGTAGCTGATGGGACTGGGCAATCTCCAATCTCTGCGTCTACCATGTAGAAATCCCCACCACCACATCCGCTAGTGGGACTGGCCTTACCCCCCGGTGTAACTTTGTCAGTTCTATAACCCAGCCAGCCTTCTTCATGATTGTTGTTTTCTGTGGTCATGTGACATCTTTATTCCTTTTCTCTGTATAAATATCATTTCTATTTTCTGTATTTACTACTCAAATTGATGCATTATACCACGAGATGTACATCTGTCTTCATTCTGAAGGAGTAATAGATCTCTCTCTCTTTTTTTTTCTGTAATTCAATAATTTGGTTTTCTGTACAGAGCAATTCAAGTTTCTATTCCTGAGGGAAGAGGGGAAAACAAAACAAGCAAAAGGCACCACCACTTCAGTATGGAGAGAGAGAATAAAATTTTTTTTGTTTTGAGAGACACCATTTGAGGCAGAAACCCTGAGGGCGAGAGAAAGTGCAATTTCCCTGGGAACAGATTATCCTCTCCAACAACCAGGTCTTTCACACCATTTGAATCCCTTACAACTATTATTGGCAGAGGCCAGTTAGGGCTAGAAGACAGCTAACGGGTCTGCACCGGGTGCTTGCTGAAAACCAGCCAAGAGTCTTCTTTTCCAGATGCTCATAGAAGCCAGAAAAAGAAATCTGCCTGAAATTCATATCAGGAGTTGGAGGGCACCCAACGGTGACAGGGACAACTGCACACCGGGGACCAGGAGGAAATCATCACTCTCCTGGCGGATGGATGTAGTGCATCTTAACTTTTCCGCACTCGTGGTTAGTGAAGTGGAATTGCAGTGTGAACCAAACAAGTATCACGAGTCGAATAGGCCACTGGGTGGAGAAGATCATAGTGGGCTACCAGGCTGTGTTATTGGGCAGATAACCTCTCCAAGCCCCCATTCCTCCCAGTATAAAGCAGAAGGAGCAGGGGCCCCTGGCTCCCAGCAACGCAGTGGTGTGGCAGTGAAGTTCAGGGATACGGATCTAATCCTTAGCCTAGGCCCTGGCATATGGCAAGCACTTAGTATGTATTAGCTTACATATATTTCATAGAAGAAAACTTGATTCTCACCCCTTCACTGTGAGCTACCAATACAACGATCTTGGAAACTCCATCCTTCCCGTGAATCCGAGTCCAGTTGACTCCAAGCGACACAAGCTACATCCATACTTATTTGGCATTACAGCTTGCTCACCTCAGGCGACAGGTGGGGCTGCTTTAAGGACATGCCCTTAAGAGGCTTGGAAGCCCCCATTTCAGACCAAAAGGTTCTTGTAGGAACCACCTTAAATCTGAACTCTTAATTAAGGCTCTTATAGCCACTCCATTGGAAATTTCTTTTTTTTAATATTTTATTTGTTCATAAGAGACACACACAGAGAGAAGCAGAGACATAGACAGAGGGAGAAGCAGGGGGTCCCACAGGAAGCTTGATGCGGGACTCAATCCCAAGACCCCAGGATCACAACCTGAGCAGAAGGCAGATGCTTCAACCACTGAGCCACCCAGGTGTCCCTCCCTTGGACATTTCGTATTTGGAGAACCTTTTGCTGTAACACACTGGAGATGAAAATAATTTTCTTTTTCAACCCAGCACATTCTGGGCCTTCTAGATTTTCTCTGAATTCTTTGCAAAAAGTATAAAATAAAAATAAAACAGTTCCTTCTGTAATTCCTCTCTCTTCCTATCTCTTATTAGATCCAGATCAAATAAACTACTTTATGAAAGTAATATGACCCCTTCCATATTGCCGTTGGAAATTTCCTTCACCAGGATCTCAGGTTCATGAGGTGCAATTTCTGTCTCCCTAAATCCCTCAGAGTTCAGTCTTGCTGGGTGCCGGGAATTGCCCTCTCTCCAGCCTAACAGCCTCCTCCGCACACTCCAGCTTTCAGACACCAGCTGGTCCCCAGGTCAATCCCACATATTTTGGGTTCCTGTTATGGCCACATTCCATCTCTGTTTCAGTTCTGATTTCCCAAATTTAGCGGCTTAAGACACCAACCAATATATTCTTTCTCAGAACTTCACAGAATCACAGCAAGTTTGATGGCGCTGTCCATTGGCTGTTTTCTCCCAGAGTCACTCACTCCTACATCTGCATTCAGCGGGAGGGTTGGCTGGCTGGAAAATCCAAGATGACCTCACTCACACATCTGGCAGTTACTGCTGGCTGTTAGCTGGGCTTCTTCTGTTCGTCTCCTCCTGGTTTCTCATCCTCCAGTAGGCCTTGGTCTTTCTCAGAGCATGGCGATCTCGGGATTCCAAAGCATGAAAGTAGAAGCTTCAAGGCCCTATTAAGATCTGGCCTTTGATGTCACCCAATGCCATTTCCATCCTGTGGTCAATGTAAGTCAAAGGGCCAGCCCAGATTCAAGGGGAAAGAAATAGAGTCCACTTCTTTTTTCTTTTTTTTAAAGATTTATTTATTTATTTTAGAGAGAGACAAAGAGTACGAGCAGGGGGAGGGGCAGAGAAAGAGAATCCCAAGCAGACTCCCCGCAGAATGCAGATCCTGACACAGGGCTCCATCCCATGACCCTGAGATCACAACCTGAGCTGAAATCGAGAGTCAGATGCCCAATCAACTGAGCTACCAAGGTGCCCCTAGACTCCACCTCTTGATGGAAAGAGGCAAAGTAATGTTGCAAAAAACATCGTGAGATAGAACTAATTGCACATAATCTGCCACAAGCCTTATCACTACTTTGGCTCCAGATATATTCCCGTGTAGAATGAAAATTATTGGCAGAATTTGGCATCATTCTCTCAATGATGAAATTAAGTGATGATAAATAAGGGCCATAATTGGGACACCTGGGTGGCTCAGTGGTTGAGCTCTGCCTTCAGCTCAGGTCGTGATCTCGGGGTCCTGGGACTGAAACCCACATCGAGCTCCCCACAGGGAGTCTGCTTCTCCCTCTGCCTGTGTCTCTGCCTCTCTCTCTATGTCCCTCATGAATAAATAAATGAAATCTTTAAAAACAAATAGGGTCCATAATTAGTCCACTCTTGCTCTCAACAGAGGTAGGGCTCTATTTCCTTCCTCCAGGTACCTCCCTCTTTTTCTTCTTTAGAAAACCCAGTAAGAGGTCTTACCTGATGACTTTTCTCAGGTCTTCTAAACCCTTCGTGGCTATCATGCTGGTTGTCCACGCAAGGCCTCAGCTCCATGGAAAAAGAACCCACTAAGCTATTTTTAGGTGCAGGAGCATCTTGAGGAGGCCATGGGCTGGATTCCACCCTCTGCTGCTCCCCAGCTCAGTGACATCAGCCCAGCAACTCTGCAGGCCACTGTTTTCTTGGGATGATGAAACACCACCCTCAGGATTCAGGAGTGACTTAAATGAGTTCAGGTAAAGAGAACTCTGTATCATTCAACTCTATTATTATAATTTTATTATTATTAGCATGGAATCATCCTTTGCCAATCATTACTTTTAATCCAAGTACTCAAATTCACGCAACTCGTTTTTTGTTGTGTTTGTTTGTTTTGCCACAACCTTAAGAGACCAACATTCATCCTCACATAAAGCCAGATATTTCTGACTTGGTCTGATCATCATAGTTTGGGATATTTGGGTAATATTTGTGCAGATTATCACCTGGGCCTTTGCTCTCTCTGGGAAACAGTCCTAAAGCTTTTGCACAAAGTGAGAATCAGATGCCCTGGCAGCTCCTGTTGAGGAAAAGGCTGTTTGAGCTCAGATCTGGGCAGGGCCTGAGGGCAGCTACCAGGTGACCAGGTATAGGGATGAAGGAAGAAAAAGGGAGACAGGCAGGGAATGGGGGCATGAGCCACACAGGATGAGCAGCTCTGGGCAAGAAATCTCAGCTAGCACTTCCCAGACGACCACAGGGCCTTGGCAGGACCCAGAGGTGGTATTAAACTTTGGGAGCGGGGCTCCTAGAGAAGCAGCCTCAGGGAGAGTGGGGCAGGGATATAGGGAGTGAGGATGGGTGTGTGTGCAGGGCAGTGTTGGGGGCAGGGGAGGGTTTGGGGAGAGAGGGCCAAAGAGGGCAGTTGAGGGAGGGACGGTGTTGGGGAGGCAGTGTCAGGGAGGCAGTGTTGATGAGGTCAGTGCCAAGGAGGTGGTGTCAGGAGGGACAGTGCCAAGGTGGGCACTGAGATCCTACTCATCCAGAGGCAAAGATATGTCTGGTAGAATTGAGAGCCTGGTGTTTGCACAGCTTTGCCCTCACCCCACTCCTGGGCCTCAAGGGAAGGGACCTGGTCACCAAAACTGGAAAAGCAAGGGGACCAAATGTCTTTATATCATTAAAAAATCTTCATGAGGATGTGGTTTATGTGTCTAGGCTGGACACCGGGTAGGTGTGTGGACAACAGTAAGTTAAATAATACAACACAGGCTCGGTGTACTTGAGAAATATACAGTGTAGTTTTCTCTCCTGCTTCATAGCTGTAAATTCCACCTCATTCATTCATTCATTCATTCATTCATGCAAATAATGTTTATTGAGAGTACGCAAGCCCTGTGCTCAGCAGCCCAGGCCGGCCCTGCCCCTGCCTCTCAGTGCTTCCACCCCCAGGGACAGAGACAACAAACAGCTGATGGTCAAGCCTGGTGGGGTGGATATGTCCCTGCGAATAGTGCTAAGTGCTTTGCAGGAAATAAACCGCATAGTGACAAACAGGGTGAGCAGGGGGAGACTGGGCAGGCTCTGAGGAGCTCTGCAGGAGCGGGGAGGAGACCTGAAGCTGCAGATGGGTGCCCGCAGAAGGTGAGGAAGAGCAAGAGGAGCAGGTGCTAATGGCCATCACGTGGGAGAGACAGGTGGGGCCAGAGCCAGGTGAGCACAGGGGAATGGCTCCCCTGCCATCAGATCCAGGCCCTGTAACATCCAGCGCCCCCACTCCTGCTGGGCCTGCCCTCCAGCCCCCAGGTGCCCTGAGATCCTCTACACTGGGCTCCTCCCTGCTCCTGTCCAGGAACCCTGCTTTACCCTGCAGGCATCATCCCAGGCTCCTACGTCTCCAAATCCAACACTCAGGCCTCTTTCAAAGCCCACATGATAGAGAAAGACCTCTAGTCTTACCTGCACATCTAGCTGAAAGTAATCTAGCCTCTACTATGTCCATTTTATTTTATTTTTTAAAGATTTTATTTATTTATTCATGAGAGACACAGAGAGAGGCAGGCAGAGACACAGGCAGAGGGAGAAGCAGGCTCCCTGCAGGGAGCCCGATGCAGCACTCGATCCCAGGACCCTGGGATCATGCCCTGAGCCAAAGGCAGACACTCAACCACTGAGCCACCCAGGCGCCCCTACTATGTCCGTTTTAAATGTGCGTATATTTCTGGAGAGCCTGGGTGGCTCCATGGGTTGGGTGTCTGACTTCTGGTTTTGGCTCAGGTTAAGATCTCAGGGTCCTGGGATGGAGTCCTGCTTGGGGTTCCCTGCTCATTGGGGAGTTAGCTTGTTTCCCTCTCCCTCTGCCCCTTCCCTGGCTCATGAGCTCTCTCTTTCTCTCTCTCTTTCTGGAATAAATAAATAGATCTCAAAAATAAAATAGAATAAATTGAAAAATATGTATTTGTATATATGTGTATGCAAATGTGCACATTCTATCATATGTGTACCTTCTGTCTTGAACATGTGTCTGGGGTGTATTTTTATCTCTATATTATTTTGAGCTGAAAAAATACTTTAGGAACTATCTGTGTCCATCACCCTCTTTTACAAATAAGGGGATTAAGTCCAAAGCCTTAGGAAACTTGCTTGAGGTCACATAGCTGGGATTGGAACCCAACAAGACACCTAGAATCTGATCCCTCAAGGTGCCCCTAGAGGACCTGGAAGACGTATTTTTACAAGATAAGCATGTTGATCACAGGCTCTCGAGACCCCGCATACTCACTCCAAAGAGGGACCCCCACTTGAAACCCTCTTGTGCGTGTCCACGTTCACACCTGCTGCCCAAACACTTAGGTCCCCACTTTGCTTTATACATCTTTGTATCCCCCACAGTATTTAGAAATGGAAGTTGCTCGATAAATGTTTGTAAATGAATGAACGGTTGAGTGGGACACGAATAATGGGTCTTTGCAGGGAGGTCTGGGGGGAATAAAGATTTACCTAACAATTTATGTTGCTCTTGACACGCCGTGCTTTTCTCCTTGCCCAAGAGGCCAATAGCACAAATACATGCCTTGCCATGAAAAATTCACAACCGTGCATTAGTCAGATACCCTGGTGACATTACTCGCAAACTGGGAAGCCAAGGTCACAGCAGAAGCTGTCGTAAATCAAATGTGTTTCAAACACAGCATCTTCCTGTTGGGAAATCTGACCCATTTAGTGTGTTTTCCCCAGGATAAAGCTACTTAGCACACCTCCTGCTTCAAGAGAGAGAATGCCTGATGCTCCAACATATCCGATGCCAACCAACCGGCAGCGTTGGCCACCGGCTCTGACACAATCAATCCCCTCTCCTCACAATCGCTCAAAGAAAAGCTTGTCTTCTGCACGGTACATTAGGCAACTGCAGAAGAAGATACGAGAAGCTTTGAAATGCATTTCCCAAACCGTTCCACATGATGTTCCTGGATGTTTGGTTAATAAAATATTCCATGGTCAAATAATTGGGGGAGGCTGTGTCTACTGTATCCTATTCTTGAGAAGCTTGCAAGGTACCTGCAGAAAAACCCCGCAAGGATGAGGAGAACTGTTTATCCTGGAGTTCCCAGGATTTCACCCAGGAATTCCCAGGCATTGCAACAACATATCCTTTTGCACCCTTTATGCCATAGAGTGGCAGCTCTGTGGAACTTCCAGCAGTACAGTTAGAGCCACTGGTAACTATAGAGGCTCTTTCCAGGTCCTCGAGCTGACTTCCCCTCCTCCTTCTATGAGTCCCCCACAAAGGACAACAGATGCACAGAACACAAGCTGCATGGGAGAGCAGGGATTCAGCTTGATTTGGCGATAGCCTCCAGTCTTCTCATTCACAAATGTCCTGGGCGCCTGTCCAGTATTCCAATACTTAGGCTGTCAGATAAAATCAAATCCGGACTTAGTAAAGAGAGACTGTCATTCACAAGGATTATTGCAAAGCGTGGGGGTTAAAGAGAGACTATTGCAGTGGAGGGGGGGGCACTTTGATCACAAAATCTGGAAGCCACTCAGAGTTAGGCAAAAAGGGGTTTTCTTCTTAGAGAGGGATAGTAGTCAACATGGGCAAGGGGAGCTGCTCTCTGGCTTGGGGATCCCTCCTCCACCCTTCGCCGGGTGCAATCATGCACCTGCTGGAGGAGCCCCTGGCGTGTGGAGCGGCTAAAGACCCCGGCAGGTGACATCAGTGACTGCCCAAGGTGAACCCTATCTATACTGTGGTTCCTCCTAGGCATACATACCTGTGATAAAGTTTAATTTACACATTAGGCACAGCAAGAGAGGAGAGAGGGATAAGCAAGGCAAGAAAAAAGCAGATGTGGGGAAGTGGGATGAAGAGGTGGCCTGATTGGGTAGTGAATCCAAGAATGTTGTACCTGGAGGTGAGCCTATTCTCAGGAGGCTCTGGTGGAGGGTGGGCCAAAGGTCAGGGCCCTGGGGGAGAAAAGAGAAACTTTACCAAAGTTTGGGTAACAAGCATTTTGTCTCAATTGGTCTGTGGGAACTAAATAGTTCAGTTAATCATTTACGAGGTAAAGAATGGGAGTTTGGAGGGTCTGTGTCTGGCTCTGTCATGGGTAAACAATGGGGGCATCTGTGAGTCTTCTCTAAGGCCTATGGACAAGGGTGGTTCTTTGCAGTAAGCCATTTTCCAGAACACAAAAGAGTGAAGAGAATGCCTTTAACCTTCGCTCTTTTCCAGGAGAGCAGGAATTGGGTACAATTTGACATTGTCAGGGCCGGTCACGGCTACATTAATCCAGCACCAACAAAATCTGACGAACTCTCCCCACCCTACTCATCCCTGCGGTGCTGGCATGATATGAGGTGGCTCAGTTAAACCTTGAGGCCTTGTAGTGGAAAGGAGTTGGGATCCCTATTCTCAGGGAGAGTTTGGGCTCAAAACCACAGGGGACGGATGCAGGCACCAAAGGTGTGACACTCTTGGTGGCCTAGCCCGTATGGAGTCTTCTCTTCTGCTCAGTAACAGAACCCCAATATTCCAGCTTTGCTTGCAGCGAGATGCAGCTCTGTGACTAAGCTCTGATCCTGAGAAGTACCTAGAAATTACCGAGCAGAACATCCAGGTGTGTTCCTTAGATCAGGATGGGCAGCTGGGGCACACGTTTGTTCATCTGCTTTAATGCCTGCCTCAGCCTAGGGGTGTCTGGCTCTCCCAGCTGCTCCGCTGGATCACGACATGATTTTGAAGATGGAAGCCATGTGCTAAGGATGATAGGAAGAGAAACTAGAAGGAACCTAGCTCCCTAAAGATGAGGTAAGCTGCCAGCCACCCCAGGACTATCTACTTCCATATTCCATTTCTTGGGAAAAAAACAAACAAACGAATAACCAAACCAAACCAAACCAAAACAAATTTCTTTGTTATTAAGCCATTGTAACTCCCAGTCGCTACTGGTTCTGCCCAATGAAGCTTCTGATGCACAGGGATAGGGAAACAGAAAAGGTTCAGATCAGTCATACTAAGGACACTTTCACTTCTATCCTCTGAAAAATCTCTCTGCACCTGCAGGCCATGCATACTGAGCATAAAATACCTGATAGGATTATAGGCATCAGCAGCAGACTTGGGTTTTTTGCTGATGTTGGCATTAACCCATTGTTTGACGTTCAGCAACCCAACTATTCTGGAACTCATGGTTTTCAAGTGTGTATAAGCACTCCGTTGCCACTGTAACAAGTTATCATGAACATACTGGCTTAAACAATACAAAGGTGTTCTCTTAGAGAGTTAGGGTGGATCGGTAAGGCAGCGTTTCTCTTGGAGACAATCTGTTTCCGTCCCTTTCTAGTTTCCGGAGGCTGCCTGCATTCCTTGGCCCATGGCCCCTTCCTCCATCTTCAAAGACAACAGCACAGCATCTTTACATCGCTCTCGGATTCGGACTCTCTGCCTCCCTCTAATAAGGATCCTCGTGATTACATCAAAGCCTCCCAAATAAGCCAGGACAATCTCCCATCTCAAAATTACTAACTTACTCGTACTGGCAAAATTCTTTTTGGCATGCAAAGAAACATATTCCGGGGATCCCTGGGTGGCTCAGAAGTTTAGTGCCTGCCTTCGGCCCAGGGCGTGACCCTGGAGCCCCAGGATCGAATCCCACGTCGGGCTCCTGGTGCATGGAGCCTGCTTCTCCCTCTGCCTGTGTCTCTGCTTCTCTCTCCCTCTCTCTCTGTGTCTCTCATAAATAAATAAATAAATAAATAAATAAATAAATAAATAAATAAAATCTTTTAAAAAAGAAACATATTCAGAGGTTCCAGGGATTAGGATGTGCACATTCTAGGTTACTAACCGTCATTTTGCCTAACACAAGGTAAATTCTTTTTTAAGATTTGTATTTGTTTATTCATGAGAGACACACAGAGAGAGGCAGAGGGAGGAGGATCCCTCTGGGCACCCCAATGTGGGACTTGATTCTCAGACCTTCGGGATCATGCTCTGAGCCAAAGGCAGACGCTCAACCACTGAGCCACCCAGGCATCCCACAGGTAAATTCTGAAGATTATGAGGGGGACACTGCAAAGCCCCTTTCAACCATTTGTACCTTATTCACTATTGTTATTTCTCCTCTGTGAGTTCAGATGCATCTGATCTTTAGAAACTCTTCTAGTATTATGGATCGTGGGATCGAGCCCTACATGGGGCTCCACACTCAGTGACAAGTCTACTTGAGGATTCTCTCTCTCTCCCTCCCTCTGTTCTCTCTCTCTCTCTCTCAAATAAAACCTTTAAAAAATAAATAAAAATAAATAAAATGGGAAAAATATTCTAGTACTACAGTAGTGGCCCAATCGACCAAACAAACAGGAGATGCCTTGATGAAAGTATTTATCTATTCAACACTTTGGGGAATACTTACAGAGTACCTCCTGAATGCCAGACACTCCACCGAGCCCTGTGGATATACAAAGTTACATAAGGCATGGGCTCAGCCCTCCAGTAGATTTCAGAAGAGAAACTGCAAAAAATTAGGAGTGCCGCCTTCGGAATATCTGTCCACAACTTTATAGGTTCATCCGACAAGCATGGCTGGGCGATGTACTTTATGCCAGTGCTATACCTGCAATTTGGAATTGGGTCTGGTGTTCTCAATAGGATAGCATTTTAAACAAAACAATTCTTCGTTTTCCTAGATTATACAGAGAATCACAAACTACTTAGAATTTGTGGTCTCGCCTAAGAAATGTCAGTAATGCTCCCTAGTCATTGTGAGTCTCTCTCTCTCTCTCTCTCTCTCTCTCTCTCTCTCTCTCTCTCTCACACACACACACACACACACACACACACACACACCTGCACAGACGAGTGTTGCCAAAGCCCACTATGGGTGGGAGGGCTCCTGGTTGAGAGGTACTGGGAGAGCAGTCATGGAAAAAACAGAAAAGCCTTTCTTAGACTTTCCATCGAATTCTTAGATTTTAGCCTACTTCTAGTAATCCCTGCATTTTCCAGTATACTAAGATGCCTGACAAGCACATTAAAGTTATTCCTCTTATGATTAAATATTAACTGTTTAGCCCATGATGGCAATAACAGCCATCTTATCCTTTTTCTGTGGTCTTAGAATAGGAGCTAATTATGTCCTAAATTCCACTCATGGCTAGAGACTGAGACCACAGGGATCTCTCAGCACCTGGATACACCACAAAGTCTTACTGGTGAGAGATAACCAAGGAGAGAGAACACTGCTATATTTTGCTTGGTAGAAAGTAGAAATTAAATGTTTGACAGGACAAGCTCTACTTTTCAACAATATGGGTTCAATCCAATTGGGGGGAAAGCATATGTAAATGTTACATCCAAAGATTCTGGGGGTGCTTTGTTTGTGTTACTATCCCTCCTTTAAATGGTCCCCAGGGCTGAAGTCTAATACTGAGAACCTGAGTTGATTCCTTCCTTACGGCCTGATACAGTCATGAGCAATGTCACCATATCACCTGCAAGGGTTCCTCATTTCCTCCACCCCATCCCTTAGCAACTTCTATCTTCCTCCCTTTCTTCAAAAGCTTCAGCCTATCTTTACTGGGCATATTTCAATTTCATGCCCTAGGACATATCCTTAAGGTACTGGGTATCTGCAAAGAGAAAATCATGAGCCTGCTCTTCATCTAATCACATTTCTTTCTTCCTGATACCTGCACCATGACCTACCCAAAAGGTATAGCTCTCACCTCCTCCTGCCCCGTCTCCTTCTCTGGCTCTTGCGGCAGGTGCCCATGATCCAGAAATAACACAGAAACAGAAACTGGAGCTCACAGTCCTGCCCCTGGATTAGCCAGGACTTGCCTCCTGCTGACTTGCTCAGCCACTGCTCAAAGCCTTCATCTTTGGACTCTGCTCCCTGTCACTCAATTCTGATATAACATATTCACATCTGGCTTTCCCCCTGCTGTTTTCAAGTGCCCAGTGGGACTCCATTCAGAGCAAACAACTCACCTCTCTGTCTGCCTGACTTTTGGATGTTGCTCTGCTTTCTGGTGTACGTGTAAACATATGTATACATTTCTATTGGGTATATGTCTAGACATGGAGGGTCTGAATGATGAAGTGTGCATACATCCAGTATCATATTAGTAGATACTGCCAAGGAGACACCCAAACTGGTCAAACCAATTTATATTCCCACCAGCAATGCATGTTACTTTTTAGTTGCTCCAAATCCTTGGTCTTTACATTTTAGCCATTCTGGTAGATGTGTAGTAACATCACATGACGGTTTTAATTTGCATTTCTCAGCTTACTAATAAGCATGAGCACCTTTTCATCTGTCTGTAGGCCACTTGCATTTCTCCTTTTACAAAGCTAGGTCTCTGCCTCTTTTTCTCTTGAATTGCCTTTTTCTTATGATTTTGTGGGAGTTTGTGTGACCTGGCGCTAATTTTATCTCAGTATCACTGTGGCCTTGGGGTGAGAGTCACTCTCTGCACCTAGCCTTTGGCCAGTCCCGCTGGCAGGGGAGGATGTATTAAAGCTGTGGGGTAGACAAGTTCCCCTGGATCTGGGCTTCATATGCTTTAGAAGCCGTGTCCCAAGACTACTGTCTGCAGCTGTGAGCTGACATGCCAGAAAGGCCCAATGTCACAGTTGAGCATGAGCCCGTGTGTTTCACCTCTCACCCTTCTGCTTCTGACCTGTATGACTGTTTTAATGCTCTATGCATGTGTCTTAGGTCTGCAAGATGAGGATGACAGTGGCACCACCTCATAGTGTGAAGAAATGAGTTATTTAATGTAAGACCTTGAGAACGGTGCCTAACACATAGGACCCCCTCAATACCCACTGTCTGTTACTGTCCAAGGACACAGCTTACTGGCCTCTTTTGCTGATGGCAGAGTTGTAACATAGTTACTTCCTGTGATTAAAAGAATTGTACAGAAGTCAAAGGCACCAGGTTCTAGGTCTATCCTTGCTGCCATCTCTCTAGCTAAGTTACGTAGGGGTGAGGCTGCGGGCTCTGGTTTTCTTACCAGTGAAGCAAAAGCGTTGACCTCGATCATCATCACGAAAACCTTTGTGACTTCACACTTCCCCCGGCCGCTCCACTTTATCACAGCCAGGGATGGAAGAAAAAAAGCCAATGTCCACACAAATGCTCCACCTGGCTCCCTTCACAACAGATCTTGTACCTGCTGTGTTCTCTCAGGTACACAGGGAAAAGGTAGGTCACAGGGAAGAGAACTGAATGTGCCAGAAGAATCGGTCATCATACACACACACACACACACACACACACACACAGCCATGTGAGCTCTGCCTCTTCCATGTTAGCTCCATAAATGGAGGAACTGGGTCTGGTTTGTGAGCTCTGCTAGCCCAAGGGTATGGCATGGGGCCTGGCATCACGTAGATGCAGGAGAAGCAGGGGGCAGGGGACACCTGGGCTTCACAGCACTTATGCAAAGCTCTATCACCCTGCAGGCCCTGTACCTTCCAGAGCGTTTGTGGGCTTCCTCATTGAAATGCCCTTTCCAGGCCCACCCTGAAGGTCCTAAGGCCTATTTCCTCAGGGGACAGTCTTCATGAGGCTCTATGCAGCATGAACCAGACGAGGCCCCAAGAGACCCAATTTCTAGCCCCCATCCCACAATTTTCTCTTTGAGTGTCCTTGCCCTTCTAGATCTCATGCAAGCCCTCTGTAAAATGGTGAGCCTGCCTCCCAAAATGTGAGGAGTTGATAATAGAAGTATACTCAAGTAGTAACAGTGTTTATCTCTCAGTGATAAAATTCCAGGGGACATTTAATTGCTCCTTTATCTTCAAAATGTCGAACAATGGAGAAAGGTTTTTATAATAAAAAACAAACAAACAAACAAGGCACGCTACTAGGATGTAAGCTATTTCTAGGTCCCATGATTTTCAGATTTAGAATAAGAATAACAGCTTTCATTTGGAAGCACTTTCTGCCTTTTATTTCTAGACGCAACCACACGTTCTCATCTCAGATAGAGGGATCTTCTGTAATGTCACCAACAACTGTGCGGCATATTAGCTAGCTTAGCTGTTCGACTCTCTGAGTACTTCATCGCCACCTTTATAAAGTGAAGAGACTAGATGAACATTCCCTCAGCTCTAAAATTTCATGTTTCTCCACAGTCAGCCCCACCTCCTTGGAAGGCGCCTCCAGAGCACTGAGATGTATCTTGTTGGCACAAGAGAGGGATACCACGGAGCTCCGTTTGTCATTTCTGCTGGAGAAACCACCCTGTCTTGCAAAGCATCCAATCCACTGGACAGTGAGCACACTAGAGGTCTTCGAAGCACACCAGTTTTAAGAGAGGATCTGTAGCATGCACTCCACTCCAGTGCTCGTCAGACTGCCGTGGCTGGAGCAAGGACAGAATTTCTCAAATTCAGTCTGTAGTTGGCACTTCCCAGCCGATTTTCTGGAGTCAGGACTTAGAATTATTCCAAGGTTAACAGTAAGTCATGCAGCAAGAGAAAGTGTATCCAGAGCTGTCCCAGCCGCTAGATGCACATTCCCTGCCTTTCAGGGGAGAAAACCCTTTCTGAGGGTCCCTCTTTGGCTCTCTTGTCTGTTCCTCCCACTGGCAGTCACAAAGTGAGAGGTGGCTTTGCATCATGATGTCTGATAACGAACAGTCGGTCCTTGTTGGCCGTCACCAAGCTGGCGTCTTAGTGGGGGACTTCACAAATAGCCAGCAACAGCAAACAGTTCCGTTCTGCTTGAAGCCCTCTGGTTACCCAGACTCCAGAAGTAGGTAAACACCAGCCATTTGGATCCTTTCTTCACTAAGGACAGAATATTCTTCAAAAGAAAAAATTAACCTGATGTGATTTTCGGGTTTTCCCTTTCTAGTCCTGGTTTTTGATATTACGGATGTTGGTGTTATTTATGTATCATCGATGCCAACCACAGCTCAGAATTAAAAGATTCAAGAAGCCCAAGAAGGGTGAGAACTTTCTCATCTCAAAATAGTTAAGCAGTACCTCTTTGCAAGGAACTCCGGGTGGCTCCTCCTTACCACTCCTGCTATAAAGTCACCCTAAACCAATAGGTCATTAATCAAGACTCACAACAGAACCTGGATGAGACTGAGTATCAAAGAGAAGTTTCCCTACATCGTCATCTAAGGCTGAGCGAGCCCCATGTCTCCCTCCCTCAACCTCAGAGCAGGTCAACTTCCGCTTCATTGCATCGAATCTCTCAGGGAACTGACTCACCATGAACCAGACACTGAGCAGGGCCTAGAGGAATGAACCACAAAAGATTGTTTATGCTCTGAGCAAAAAGCAAGTCACAAAGAGATGCAGACAGCAGTACTCTCCCTCCCATCATATGGACAGAGGCAGAGCGAGGGCCAGGAAGCATGACTGCGGAGTCAAAACTAGAAACATAAATGTCACCAGGTGTAATGGGGGCTCATTTGGAGGCCGAGTACAAGGGACCCTGAAGACCCAAGAGAAAACGTGGCCAGCTCAACCTGAGAAGGTCGTTCGCAGTAATGTCACCATAGCAGGATGGTGGGGGGTGCAGGTGCCTATTGATGGACAGGCATGAGCATATTTTTTTGTCTGTGTTAGGATTGTTTAGTGATGGGGATGCCAGAGTGGCTTAGCGGTGCAGTGTTTGCCTTTGGCTCAGGTCGTGATCTCAGGGTCTTGGGATTGAGTCCTACATTGGGCTTCCCCCAGGGAACCTGCTTCACAATCTGCCTTTGTCTCTCTCTGTCTCTTTCATGAATAAATAAATAAAATATTAAAAGGAAGGATTGCTTGGTGACGGTTCACAGACGGAGCCAGTGGGATAAAGAAGGGTTAAGGCCAACCCCAAGTCAACGGCTTTCCCCGCTGAATGATAGCACTTACCAACAAGCGAAGGACCATGTTTATGCCGGCACTGCCTGTAAGCCCTGACGCCTGCCGGTTGACCCCAGGATCCCAGATGCATGTGGGGCCCATAAGGAAGTGTTTGTTGGCAAAAGCACCAGAGGAATTCCAGTAGCTGGCGCTAGGCTCTTGAGCAGAAAGGCTCCCTCTCAGAGTTCATATATTGATGTCCACTCTCAGTAGGGTTCCCCCAGGCTCCAGGAGAGCCCCAGGAGGGTACTACCTCCTTAGTAATTCCTTAGGAAGGCATGCTAATGACAGGAACAAGGGGGAAGCAAGGAGAAGCAAGCCGATCTCATGGCTTCTTGGGCAGGTGTCCAAGCTCCCCTCCCCACAGAGCCCCCTACTGGCAGAGCCCAGCATGGTGCTGGCAGCAAGGGAACAGGGTACGGCCGCGTACTGGTGCCAGGGGATTTGGTGCTGAATAACAAGGACTTAATTATCACCACAACATTCAGGATCTCCACTCATTCACTGATACCCCAACCTTCAGAGTCGCAGATATTTAGGGCTATGAGGTGTAGACAGACAAATATGAGTCAAGTCGGCAATGAAGTTGACGCTTCCTCAGAAGAGTGAACCTGAGTGCTGAGTGATACCCACCCAATAAAAAAACAGCCTCAGGCAGGAAGGAATCCCGCAAGAACTAGCTGACTCTGCACAAACAACCATATATTCTTTTTTTTGAAGTAGGCTCCACTTAAGAAAATGAGCCCAATGAGGGACCTGAGCTTGAACTCATGACCCTGAGATCAAGCCTGGAACTGAGATCAAGAGTCAGACACTCAAGTGACTGAGGCCCCCAGGTGCCCCAACAATCATATATTCGTGTCACGAGACACCAAAAGCACCCATCCCCACTTCTCAATGTTTGCTCCTGTCCCCTCCCTGACCCCTCCTTGTGATCCCTCCTTGTCACTGTGCTTTCCCTTCTGGCAATCACCCTGAATATTATTCCTGATTCTGTACTCAGACTGTGCTTGAGTGGACAGATCCCAAATCCTGATCCCATGGGCTTCTGACTTGCAACTCTTCCCGATGCCAATATCATGTTGAATCTCCAGAGATTCCAAAGAGGACAAGAACTGGTGCAGATGCATAGCTCCGACTAGGGCCAAGCAGAGATGGTAAGACTGGTAAGCCTAATGACAAGGCCACACCAACCGCACCCACTGCTCTCTCTAGGAAACAACAGGGCCCATTAAAAAAAAGTCATACACCAATGTCTGGAATTTGCCAAAGAGTATAGGCCAAATTCATAAGGGTCAATAGGGAAAAATACCAGTACTCAAAGACCTGTGAACTGAATAATGCATAATATCAATGGGAAGCTTACTTGTTCCATTCCTGCACTTGATCTAAGGCCATTTCCAGGTTTATAGAGATGACAGGAAGGGGAAAACCTTGGAAGCAAATAAGCTTGGCCTCTTTTTTTCTTAATCACTGCATTTCACCAGCAACTTCTACTGTCCTCCTGCAGAACAAACCTCATTCCAGCTCAGAAGGCAGCAGGTGAACACAGTTGTGCATGTGTTCCGGAAGCAATCAAGCTGATTTCAAAATACCCTTAGAACTGGCCCCATTTTAACCAAATGAATAATAAGAGTTTCCCTTCTGTAAGCAAAACCATGATATATGGGCAAACTCTGCGTTAATTGGATAAACCAGTGGTAAAACCCCAAAAGAACAATTAACTTTCATGTGAAATACTCCCAGCTGAAATCTTGGGAAACTTGCATGTAATTAGTACTCTCTTCCAGCTCTCCGAAGTATAAAATACAATACATTAGGGCTTGTAACACTAATATCGCCAAGAACACAGCTAACGTGGGGAGTCTAATTTGCCACTAATATGCGGATGGCAGGCTAGTTGGTGCTTTCACCTGTTCTGGCTAATTGTCTTCAGTGTGATTTAGAAACTCCATGCCCTTGATGCTATATGCATGATGTATCAAATCCCCAGTGCTGGGCTGTGGTAAGTCATGAAATTCAGATTTCAAATTCAGAAGTGACCTTAGAGGTCATTTGGTCCAGTTCCCAAGCAATGACTTATGGTCCTACTGCATCCAAATCAGCTCAGGACAATTTATAAATGATGGCTTCCTGGGCTGCACAGGTCTTGGCTGGACCTCAATAATCTCAATTAAAAATTAATAAATGAACACCTTTCTGAAGGCCACCAGAAGATTCTGTGGTACAACCATGCCTGAGAACCACTGTTCCTGAGCTCCTGATTCAATGCACAAAAGGCCTCCTATGACATTAAGTGACTAGTGGACATCAGTCTCTGCTTGAACACTTTCAGGAATAAGCTCAGGGACTCAGCTCCAGTTAGTGGTGGCTGCCCAGACCACCATACTAAGAGGGCAGCATGGAAACATGTATTTGCCATTCCTGATGAGAGCTATCTGCTCTGGACCCCATTCAATAGCTTTTAGTTTATGAAGATTGAAAACAGAGATCTGGTTCATGAGTTAACCTTGTATCAGAGGAGGGCAAAGAAATGCCAGAGGAGGGCAAGAGTCTGGAAGCTTGGATTTGAACTGTGACTCCACCACTTCCCTAAGAGCACTACCTTGAGACATTTGCTTCCGCCTTGAGTGTCAGTTGCCTGTTTACCATATAAAGGACATGATATCTCTGTGGGGGTGTTCTGAGAATCAAAGAGGCTTTGAAAATGCTGATTAATAAAAAAGGACTCTTATTGTCAGGATGCTATCAAGCATCAGTGGCATATTCCCGGGAGGACAGAGGCTTGAGCAGGTAGCCAAATACATACAGAATTCAATCCACTGAGCCTTTCTCCCCATAATGATATCAAGACTTCTTTTGTTATCAGAACAAAGGCTCGTTCAAACCCAGAGCAAATCAAAAAGCAAGTTTGCCTGCTTGTTGGAGCGCTTTTGTAAACATTTCATAAACATCTACCCCTCCGCCTTTCCCTCTCCCTATACAACTGCAACCACCCAACCTGATCACTGATTGGAGTTTAACTGGCCGGCCATTTGCTTAAACTCATTCGCTAGAATTACATCACTCAAATGGTGACTTGACCTAACGGGCATGTCTCCTGCCATTTTGAACTGAAAAGACTTAATTTGTTAAATGCTAGATGAGACAGACACTTATCAGGCTGAGAGAAAGATATCAAAATGTAAAACTGATCAAATGATTTATTAGAAAAAAAAATTTAAAAAATGATTTATTAGTTTGTTGTTAACCTTCCAAAGAGCAAGGAATAGCTCTTACCTACCCCTGTGCCTTATGGTACTTAGCATTATATGTTGTACACAGGATGAACACAGGACATGCTTGTTGGAAGAATGCATGACAGATGGGATAAGTGGTTCACACACAACCCCCAGATGAACCAGGGCTGTATGACAATAAAGATGTGTGTGTGTGTGTGTGTGATTGTGATTGTGTGCTCCAAGACAAAGGTATCACTCGCTTTAGAATAAAAAGAACTACCCATCTCCAATAGAACCAGATGATTTAGTGAGGTTGTTTAAAAACATCATTTGACCGTTCAGGCCAGTGGTTTGACTTTAATTTCTGCAACATACCTCTAGTGGTATCTTTGCTAATCAAAGGCTGGAGAGGATAGTGGTTAGCAGGGAGAGTCCCAGCACCGGGTGGCCCAGCGTAAATCCCATCTGTACCTCTGGTAGCAATTAAAGATATTATCTGTGTTCCAATTCCTTCTTTTGTAAAATGGAAATCATGGTAATTACACCTACATCTCAAGCAAACAAGTGTGTTACCATTGTGAGGATTACATGGGAAGCACTAAGACCCAGCACCAGGCACATGCTCGCTAAGAGTGTGTGTACTTCAAATGACATGCTTCCAGATAATACTAACACAAGCCATCAAATCAAGAAAAAGCACCAAAGTGATTGGTAGGATTTATATCCCATCCAAAGGGACCAAAATGATTTTCCAGGGAGACTCACTCAGGGTCAGCATCACAACCTGTCAATTCTGCTAAAACATTTCATTCCATAGGAACAGGGAAAGGGAGGGTGGAATGGAGTGAGGAGGATTTTGCAAACTGTCCTTTGTTGAAAGCTACCATGTGCTGGAGTCTTAGTCAAAATACCACAGACTGTGTGGCTTATAAACAACAGAAAGTTATTGCTCACAGTTCTGGAGGCTACAAGTCCAGGATCAAGGCACAGTATGGTTGGGTGAAGGCCCTCTTCCTGGTTCACAGCCAGCACCTTCTTGCTGTCTCTACACATACAGGAAGGGGCTAAGAATCTCTCTGGAACCTTTTTTTTAAAGGGGATTCCTCCCATTCAGGAGGGTTTCACCCTTACCACCTAAGCACCCCCCAAAGGCCCACCTAATACCACCATTTTGGGGGCAGTTAGGATTTCAACTAAAGAATTTGGGGGGGAACACAAACATTCAAACCATCACAGCAGGCACTGTGCTTGGCAACAGAAGGGTAAGGAAGATTCTATTCATATGCACCACAGTCTTAAATTCTCCCCAGAGCCCTGAAAGAAAGGATTATTCATCTCAGGTTACTGGTCAACCAAGAAGCACATAACTAACTCACATGTGTTTCACTGTTCTAGCTAGAAAGTAACATGCTTAGGATTCGAATCTAGGCTCTGTATGACTCCAAAGCTTTGCATTCACTCACTTTCTAGTTATTCCCTAAATGTTCCCCACCTCCATGAATCTTAAGTTCCCTCCTGGCTTCTTCACTTCCATCAAAATCATCAACTATAAAATAAAATCATATCATAGTGCATTCGACATTGGCACAGAGTAACCTTTAAGTGTGTGATTAATTTATTTATTGGTTAGGGGATCCCTGGGTGGCGCAGCGGTTTAGTGCCTGCCTTTGGCCCAGGGCGCGATCCTGGAGACCCCGGATCGAATCCCAAGTCGGGTTCCCGGTGCATGGAGCCTGCTTCTCCCTCTGCCTGTCTCTGCCTTTCTCTCTCTCTCTCTCTCTCTCCCTCTCTGTGTGACTATCAGAAATAAATAAAAAAATTTTAAAAAAAATTATTTATTGGTTAAAAGGGGAAAAAAAATCACTCAAATGGAGTCACACCTGCTGTATATGTAGTATCGGCCTGTGCTTACAGGAGTAAGTGGTATCAAAGACTTCTGCTCTTGGAGCAATATCCTCAGATTTAAAAATAAATGACATTGATTTATCATTAGAGCCTTTTTATAGAAGAATTTATCTCAACAGAACTTTTAAAGATATAAAATATATGGTTTACGTAGCCTTAGGTTTCTTAACAGAACCAAATCAAACCGAATAATAAAGTAAAGTGGAATAATAAAATGATCAAATAGTGTAAGATCAAGTCAGAGCTGATTTGGAGGCACCTTTCATAATTACTAGGCTGGAAGCAGTCTCTGTAGGTTTGGCAGAACTGAATCATGAAATGAATTAAGACCATACCAAATTATTAATACTCTTCATATGCCGTAAAAAGTCTTCCTTCATGCCTCTCTGGGAACTGGAACAAAATGTCTCAAATAGCAGGCAGGGAAAATTGAGGAAAATTAATAAATGGGATATTGCCTATTGTTCGTTAATATCCATTTGTCAAATCCTTTGAACATTTATGGACCTTTATTCTGTTCAAAGAAATTTCAAATGCCTCATCTCATTTAATCTCTGTGAGACCTCTGTAAGGTTTTTGAGAGAGGCCTCTGTGCGGGGCAGGTGGTTAGAGATGTGGAGGGGGGTGTTTGACCTTCGGGTTCTGTTACTCCCCTTTGGGCCCTGCAGGCACATTCCTTAACTGGTCCCTGCTTCCTGGGCCTCACCTGACAGACTCAGAGAACCAGCGAGGAGCACAGATGTGTAGCTGACACCTCCAGTTTTTAATGCTTTGGGGGTACACCTCAGTTTAGTGGGCTGTGGTCATACTATTCTCAAGGAATCTGCTGCTCGGTGGTTGCATCAGGCAGTGGGACTCGGGCCAGGCCATTTCCACCCCACAAAGGATTCCCCAAATGGGACCCTGTGCTCTAGAACTCCCCACTGGACTGGCAGAGAGCCTGACAGCTCCCCCTGACCAATCCTGCTTCCTTTCATCTTAGATTCTTAGATGTTACTCCTAGTAAACTTTCCACATTCCTTCCTTCCTCTGAGCATCTGCTTCCCAAAGGTCTACCTGGGAGAACCATGGTAAGACAATATGGGTGGAGTCTGGAGCCCAGAGTCGGTACAAGGTAAGTAACCCAATAAATATTAGCCACCGTTTGCATTTCTACTCCTGCTTTGTGCTTAGAGGAGAGGAGGTGGTGCTGTTAAGTGATCAACCAATGGAACTCGTTTCCATGGCCAGCCAGCAATTGTAATACAAGCCATCTCAAAGGAGACTTCTTTTTTTTTTAAATTTTTATTTATTTATGATAGTCATACAGAGAGAGAGAGAGGCAGAGACACAGGCAGAGGGAGAAGCAGGCTCTATGCAGGGAGCCCGACGTGGGACTCGATCCCGGGTCTCCAGGATCGCGCCCTGGGCCAAAGGCAGGCGCCAAACCGCTGCGCCACCCAGGGATCCCTCAAAGGAGACTTCTTGATGTCATGTGATTGGAACCTTCTGCATCAGGCATAGCCAAGAACTCATAGCTGGGTCACTTCCGAGGATGTGAAGCATTTAGTGTCAAGATGGTGCTCGGTGCTTGCAAAGCTTGGCTTCTTTGGGGCTGGTTCTCCAAATTATCTGCTCTGTGGTCCCCAAAGACACAGAAGTCCTGCTAGTTCTCTGTAGACTCTTTGTCACCGTGATAATCACCTGTTTGTTTGACCTTTTTTGTTATGTCTCAACTGACTTAGCTTTATCTTTTCTACAACTGTGTCTCAATCGATTGTCTTTATAGCATGGGCTTATATATAACCTCTGAACGGCACTTTGCGCTCTCCAAAACATCTTCTAAGTATGAAGACTTAGAAATGAAATGCTTTGTTCCTGCTTCCATGTGCCAATTTACTTCTGTATACCATCCACCATTGTGAGATTTTAATTCCTCCACGCAGGACATAGTAATTATGCCATTCTCTGCCTTTCCCTACAACTTATTGAGTTTTTCAGGGTACAGCCAAGCTCTGTATCACAATATTTACATCTTACCTCATTTACGGTCCCCAAAACTCATGAGAAAAAAAAAAACTGAGGCCAGGGGGCACCTGGGTGGCTTAGCCTGTTGAGCATCTGCCTTCACCTCAGGGTCCATGAGAGCCTGCTTCTCCCTCTTCTTCTGCTGCTCCCCCTTCTTGTGCTCTCTCTCTCAAATAAATTAATTAAATCTTAAAAAAGCAAAAACAAAAACCTGAGGCCAAAGAAGTTCAGTGTCTTGCTCAAGGACACACAGCTGGCAGATTTCTATCATTTGGGGGCCATATCTATAAGCAACAAATGGCAACTGTGGGTTAGCAGGAAAGGGATTTCTTAAAAAGATATATAAAAAAAAACAGTTAATGAAAGATGAGTCTGATATTACTAAATACTGAAAAAATAATTTTGGGGGGGGTGGCATCAGGAGACTCATAGAAATATTGAGAGGCAGAAGCACCAGTCTTGAGTTGATGCAGCCAGGAAAAGTTCCCCATAGTTGACTCAAAAGTTTTCTCCCTTGTTCTTAAGTGCCCTAAGTTCAAGCCCAATGTGGGCACCTCTGATCAACTGAACCTACATCACAAACCCAAGCCTGAAAAACTGAGTGTCCAGCACTGTCAGCCCTTGGAGTGGGAGGGGGTCTTTGCCCATAACCAGGTATCTGAACTGCAGGCAGGTGTGGAAAGCAGAATGCCTTCCACCCCAAAGATGTCCACAGAAACTATGAATATATTAGGTTAAGGTTACAAGGCAAAGAGAAATTAACGAAGCATATGGAGTCAAGGTTGCTAATCAATGTTCAAGGTTGACCTTGAAACAAGAAGATAACCCTGGATTATCCAAATGGATCCTGTGTAATCACAAAGGTCCTTATACGTGGAAGAGGCATATGGAAAGGTCAGTGTCAGAGTGATGGAGCGTGAAAAAGACTCAACCAGCCATTGCTGGCCTTGAACATGAAGGAACAGGTCACAGGTCAAGGTATGTAGGTGACCTCTGAAAACTGGAGAAGGCAAGAAACATATTTTCCCCCAGGGCCTGCAGGAAGGAACACAGCCCCTGCAAACACATTTCACCCAGGGAGAGAGACTTGGTTTGTACTCCTGAACTCCAGAATGAGGACATAATAAATCTGCATTGTTTTAAGCCATTAACTTTGTGCCAATTTGTTACAGCAACAGTTGGTAACTAATACAGCACATCAGATACTGGATGCTAAGACAAATGTCCATTGAAACGCAGAGCCAGAATCCAAAACCAGGTCTGCCTGTTGCAAAGGCTCATGCTTGGGAACACTGTGCTGTCATGTCTTGCACCAGGGGGGACATTCAAAATGAGGGCATTGAAAGTCGAAACAAAACTGTGGTGAATAAGGTGGTATGGAAGGTGTGGAGCACAAGCAATACTCGGAGTGAGACACACATAAAACAGAGAGGAAATAAGCCCAGGGTTCAGAAATGCTCTCTGGGGGCACCTGGGTGGCTCAGTGGTTGAGTGTCTGCCTTTGGTTCAGGGTGTGATCCTAGCATCCTGGGATTGAGTCCTGCAACGGGCTCCTTGCAGGGAGCCTGCTTCTCCCTCTGCCTGTGTCTCTGCCTCTCTCTCTCTCTCTCTCTCTCTCTCTCTCTCTCTGTGTGTGTCTCTCATGAATAAATAAATAAAAAATCTTTAAAAAATATTTTTAAAAAATGCTGTCCGGTGGAGGGCAGTGAGCTGATGGGTGTGGAAGGTCTACCAGCCTCTGTTTTGGCTCCAAATTACCATGCAAACCCACATATGAGAAGCAAAGTTTTGAGGAAAATGTATGAAGGTTTGCAAGGCTAACAAGGTTAAACGGAATTTTGACTACCTCAAGCATCCAGGTCACTCGGGGACTCCAAGTGAGATCCAAGCAGAGAGAACTCACCACAGCAAAATCAGAAACACACCGAATTTGGATGCAGGATCCCACTTGCAAAGTGCCTTTAGCACGTACATTAACCGCAGCAGAGCAAAACAAATCCATTTAAGACTGCAAAGAAGGGGGGCTCTAAAAGTTTCCAGGGCACGAAAGAATGATAAATGAAAATTGGTGCAATATTACTAAATGAAAGCATATAAAATTCAATTCATATTCTCTATATTTGGGTAAGCCATTTTTTCTTTTCTTTTTTTTTTTAAGATTCTATTTTTATTTATGCAGAGGGGGTAAGCAGAGGGAGAGAGACAGGCAGACTCCACCCTGAGCACCAGAGTCTGATGTGGGGCTTGATCCCAGGACCCTGAGATCATGACCTGAACCAAAACCAAGAGTCGAACACCCAAACAACTGAGCCACCCAGGCACCCCTTCCTTTCTTCAGAAAATATTTATAGGGACTTTCAAATGTTCCCTACTGACTTCGTCCACCTAGTTATCCCCATGAGATTCTAGAACCCTGATGTACCCTTGTAAATCAACCACAGCGAGGACTCAGGGGCCTGTGCAACAGAAACAAAACTCCTACAGTTTGAGAGGCTAGGAGAAGTGGCTTTGTACAGACTTCAGCTTTCATTTCTACCCTGCCAACCATTTGAGCTCGGACTGTGTGTTTCAATCTAGTAGTTTCTCTAAGTTTTCCTCAGCAACACAGAAATGGGCCACAGATTCTGATCATACATGGGTTCTGACTGGGCCTTTGTAGTGAATCTTGGTATATCCCTAACATCTAGAAGGTCACACTCTCTCCAATGAGCCCTCGGTTTTGTGATCTCTGATTTGCCCTGTGCTTCTCCCTGTTCTTTTTTTTTTTTTTAATTTATGATAGTCACAGAGAGAGAGAGAGAGAGAGAGGCAGAGACACAGGCAGAGGGAGAAGCAGGCTCCATGCACCGGGAGCCCGACGTGGGATTCGATCCCGGGTCTCCAGGATCGCGCCCTGGGCCAAAGGCAGGCGCCAAACCGCTGCGCCACCCAGGGATCCCCCTCTCCCTGTTCTTTATGTGATTCTGCTGCACTTCCAGACTGGGTGTGGCTCTAACTCCCCTCCCCAGTCCCTGGCTCCTGTCTGGCCCTGACTTGACACCCTCAGACTGGAGCTAAGTGATACCTACGCCTCAATCCCACCTGAAGGACCAGGGGCCAGGCCTGGGGGCCAGGGGGAGGATTTGTCTTTCTCCTTGCCAGACCCTGGAAGCTCATACGGATTCCATGGCCGTCCACGTTCTTGTTTGTCTTTAGAATTTCTAATTTCTTCATCATCTTTTTCCGATTTGGTCTTGATTTCTTTCTATAGTGTTTTCTCCCTTGGGGATGTGTGTTCAATCCAAGCATCTGCTTACAGCCTCCTTTTGAATACTTAGGCAAATATTCATTGAATTTCTGTTGCATTGTTTTCCTCCCCTCTCAATAAATTATCCTGTCTCCTCTTTGAGGCCACCACGTCTCCCTTACTCAACTCCAGGATCTTCATGTGCGTGAAAAATCCCTCTGAATTTATCTTCATCTCCATTGCAACCTCGCTTTGATTATTTTCCACCGTCTGCATGTTCCTTCCACTGTCTGGTATTAATGCACTGTGTAGCCCCCAGAAAAGTTTGCTAACTTTGCTCCTTCCTTGTTTATGCTGGTCTGCCTCCTCCATGAATAAGCCTCTGCCCAAGCAAAGAACCCTCAGCCAGTGGCTTCCCTGAAAGCCCAATGCCACACACGTAAGTTACCAGCCCCGAGCCCAACCTCACAAACTGTTCAGCTCAGTTCTGCCCTCATCAGGAATGGCTGATGTGACTTCAAATGGTGAGCAGAATGGTGGAATGGCTCCTCTGGCCCCCGGCTGCCATGTCTGGGCCAAGGCTACCCTAGAACTTTCCCATCCCAACGCGGGTCCCCTAAGCCTGAGGCAGATGGGGATGCCTATTTATACACTGAGCATCATTCAGTTTAAAAATCTGAGAGATAATATTGAGTATTTTGTGGTCTAGGGCACTTGGAAGAGAAAATACTAGCACTATAGAAATGCTGGATGTTATGTTACTCTGCTCCACCATTCACATTCCATGGGATCACATTCCTGTACATTCCAAAGACACCAGAAGGAGGAATTTCAGTCTTGATAATCCAAATAGGGACTTAGGATAAGGAAAATTGTCCTTGCTCCTACATAAAATTGAAGAGCCTTTCCCTTATGACATGGTTTCAGGGAAAAAAACCTCACCAGGGCAAGCTTAAGATGATAACCACAGTCCTTCCCTAGGAGGCCAATGGGCCAGGAAGACAGCATAGGCCGTGTGTTTGCAAAAGGCCCCACCTCTTCTAGCTGCATCATCTGGGACAGGTTATTCAATTTTCGCAAGCCTCCATGTCCTTATATATAAAATGAAGGCAATAATAGTCATGTAACAGGATTGCCTTACAAGGGAAATGAGGGGATGTGTTTGATTATGGTATTTGCCCTTCTCCAAAGGATTCTATGCTGGTGATGACCTTCTGGGTTTGCCAATGTGGTTGGCAATTTTATGGAACTTTCACCAGTATTGAGAATCCTCCAGGCATTGTGGATTTGGGTGAGGCCCATCTTTGCACGACATGGATCCCCAGCACCGTGGTAAGACTCATGCCTCCGGAGTGGGACAGCCTATGCCCAGATCTCGCTCTTGTCCCTTGATTGCTGAGTGATCTTTGGCAGGCAATGAGCATAATCATCAAACTGAAAGGATTTTGTGAGGATTAAAAGAGATAATCTATGTGAAATATTCAGCAAATACTTTTAATAAATATTTATTAATATCTAAGTCCTTGATTATTTTGACATGTCATTTTCCTAGGAGGACAGGGATGGGTAAGATGAAGTTATTTCCAGCTAAAAGGGAAGAATGCATTCATGTTTCTAACACCCCTCTGCGTTCAGAGTCTGGCGTGCTGATCCTCTAAACCGTGATATGGCAAGGCAGCCAGTATCACTCCCAGTTGACCAAGGAAGAAATTGAGATGTGGAGAAGTTCAATGGTTTTTCCCAAGTCACATGGCCAGTAAGAGAGAGCACCAGTCCTTCCGACTCTTAGCTCAATGATCCATGGCACGCTGGCTCTCGAAGTAAAAGTCAAGTCAATGGGATCCAATCCTCCAGGCTGGAGTCAAGACAATTTTCTCTGAGACCTTTAATAAAACCATTTGTTTGTTTTAGTTCCACAGAGAGGATCTCGTCTTCTCTGCCTGCTTCTTGCCTCCTAGCAAGAAAAGGACGTCAACTCACTTATTCAGCCAGTCTTTGAGATTCTGGGCATTGAGTCGAAGCACTCTCTGAGGTCAATCCAGATGATTATTTGAGAGACTCAATTTCCTTTAGAGAAGGCACATTGTCAGTTCAATCTAGTGTGGAATTTGTAGTATTAATGAATTGAAGTATACTTTAGGGATTTCTCCCAGATGCTTATTTTAATTTAAGCTCTAGGGGTTTAACTTTCCAAAATACTCAATTTTGTTCATTATGAAAACTAATAACTGGCTTATTTCACTGCTAATTTGGGTACGAAGGTTAATTATCTATAGTGGAGTGGTCTCGAGCTAATCTAAAGTCTACCTGAACACGGCACTGTGGCTAATTGATTCCCCCATGCACTGAGAAATGAGCATTTCTTTGTGGGGATAAAAAAAAAAAAAAAAAAAAAAAAAGCTTTACTGACTTGGATTTCCTTTGCCTCTGTCGTTGTAAAAGGAGCAAAGTCTTTCCAAGACGGTGGACAATCTTTCCCTTTTTAGGGTCCATGGAATCCATTCAGTTATCCATTAGAATGCTCCACTGGATTCCATTTCAGCTCCTTTTCCTCACAAAATGCCCAGTTGCTGTCCCCACAATTGCTCATTCAACAAAGTCTGAGGAATATGGATACATATTTGGCATGGTCCTGATCCAACCAGAATGCTTTGTCTTCTAAAATACACCAAAAATTATGGTAACAATATCAAAGCCAATATTAATATCTCACTCTCTTTATAGTTTCAAAAGGGCAAAGGGCTTCACACGCATTTCTGCATCTTTCTGAGTCCCATGAAGCATGTAGGACACGTGATTTATTCCTCCTCTTTAGACGATGAAGACACCGAGGCCCACAGAGACCCGAGGGTTCACACAGTAAGTCTGTGTGGGGCATGGAAATAGAACAAGAGTTTCCTGATTCCATATTCTGTGTTCTTTCCACTTAATTACACCACCTCTGTGATCTGTAATGTATTCCAAAGCCATGTTATTTTTAGCATCATGTACTATTTCAGATACCCTGCATATAATTTGGTCTTTTGCATTTCAAGAAACCTGATCTTGTCTCCAGGAAGTAGGATGGGGAATGCTGCCCAGAGGATCCTAGAGAACACTCAGTCACTTGGCGTTCACACCTCTGTCTGTAAGGTCAGCAGCCCCTTCCCTCCCTGCTGGCTCTGTTCTCAGGATAGAAGGCAAGGTGTCTGGGTCCAACTGAGGAACCCACTCTTGTCAAAGAGGAAAGCCAGATCTGGCCCTGAACTTCCTATGTATATGTTAGTCTTTGGAGCTCTCTCCCCCTGCGCCCAGCCTCCCCCCCGCCCCTGCCCGTCTACCTCTGATTTATTTAAAAATTACTTTCTAAACCAACTTGAAGCAGCTCAAAATTAATTTAAACTCCCCCAAAACTGAATTTGTCAATGTCCACCATTGTAATTTGTTACGTTGCATTATAACCTACTACAGAACCGTGGCAATGTCAGAACTCCGATGATGTAGTGTAGTCTCCACGTACAATATATCATAAGAGCAGTTTCAGCCCGGATGATAGATGGAACAAGCCTGGGAAGAATTTGAAAAGAGACCTAAATTTCTAGAATCTTTTTATTCCCTTTAAGTGGCTGAAGGCTTCACCCCCAAGAGATTACTAAAAGTCTAAATCATTTTTTTCTCTTTTTTGCTCTGCATCCAACAGAGGTCTGCAAAGGCAATTAACCCAGCATGTGGGCAGAATTGCTGAGGCATAATTCGGTTTTGCTACGGCCTTGTAGCTTTGGCCATGACATTGCCCCATCAGTTGGGGAAGGGAGGATGAATCTGCCTTTGTTTAAAGGCATTAGGATTATCTACAATCATGGCCTCCCCATCCCTTTGGCAGGCTCCAGTGTGCTAGGTCCTTGGTAGGACTGATCCCCCCAAAAAGGGAAAGAATTCACCTACAGTCTGAACATCAGGCTTGGGCTGTTCTTTAAGGCCAACACTTATCAGGGCACCTGCTGGCTTAAGTGCATCGATGCCAGGCTGATGATCTACAATGATGGAGAATAAACAGGATCCTCGACAGTGAGATATACCCTCTACAGCAAGCGGAAAAGGCAGTGCACGCATAGATGTGGATGACATACTGTCATTATGGTCCTTATCAGAGTCCTAGACTCCTTTAGTTCAATGGTCCAAGCATCTCATTTTATGGTAAAGGAACCTCAGGCCCAGCGACTCATGTCAAGTCAACAGCTAGAACAGAGAACTAGATCTTGGGACCTCAGGTCCCTTAGGCTCTGTGCTCTAAACCAGCAGATCTCCATGGGAACTGTCTAACGTGCTGGTGTGTCCTGATGAACTGTGAGTTTGGCTGCAGATCATTGATTTATAATAAATTTAAAACTTTTAGCTATCCTACGTGCTTTCTTGAGTGAAAGAAAAAGAGGGAGTTGTAATAATGGCTTTGGAAATTGTAGGTACCCCTTGGGACTGAAGTTCATACTGAAATTCAAATTAGTTCTTTGAAATTGTTCAGGAATCTCAAGTGGGGGGAGAGGTCTTCCCACAGCGTGGGAAGAATCAGCATATCGCTGGGACCACCGCGGACCATTGTTGCAATGCCACGAATTGCCATAAAGACTCTTCTTTCCTAACTGCATGGAATTGGTGACCCGATGTTGTACACCTGAAACTAATACAACGCTATATGTTAATTGTGCTTCAATTAAAAATAGTTTTTACAAAGACTGCTCTTTTTTCGTTATATTCTTTGGTCCCATTGCTAGGATGGTGTTTCTCCAAATGATAACACACAGGCATACGTGCATGCATACGTACATACATATGCACATAAATCATGCGAGCATATGAACAGCTCAGAGTAAGCCCAATAATCTGATCGCAGAGGTGTGCCAAGCACTGTCATGGGCAGAAAAGGGGACACGGATGAGTGCATCCTGACCACTTGCTGGTGTCAATAAGCTATGGTTCCCACTCTCTCAGACAAGGGCAGCTTTCAAACAGACAGAATTATGCCCAAGGGTGGAAAGGGAGGTGGCTTCGAGGAGATACACAGAGGGCTGCCGCCAAACTCCCCCTGGACCTGTGATGGCCTTTATTTGGCTCCTAAGTTGCAATACCATGGGGATCAGCCGGTCAGTTATAGCCCAGAGCCACTCACATTATGGTCCTACTTTGATTTAGCAGCTCTTGTGGTTGCCCTGGAACCCGACCTCTGTTACACGGAGTGAGATGGCGTAGGAAGGCAGAGTATGATCATGTCCAGCACACAGCCTACGGGAATGACACTCGCATTGTGACCTTGGGATGGCACTCAACATCTTGAGTGTCAATGTTCTCATCGGCTGCTCCGAGTAGTATCTGACCCATATGACTGTATAATAAATACCGGCTCTGGCGTTTATCAAATCCAAAAGGTCCAGATACCTCAAATAGGGTATCCCATGCCTTGACTCTATCTAAACTAGATTATAAAGGCTTGAATTATTCTGATCACTTCTAAATCACTGACAGCATCTTGGCTCCACCCAAGGAAAGAGGAGCTCATTTCATCCTTGCTGAAATATTTCTAAGAGATACACCAACTCCTGATGCAGATGATGAATATGCTGTACCTGAACAAACCAACTTGAATTAATCACAGCTGTTCGGTTTCTCAGCAACTATTATGCAATTTACCCTTGCTGCGGGCTCCCTTAAAAATGGAGATACTGAGCTTAAGCACTGGGGAAAATATCATTTAATGAAGAATCAACATTTGATCTAAAACATGGGAAAAAACTCCAAGCGCCCGTGCTTCCGGAACTTCGTATTTCCTCAGGTTGAGAGAGGATTTGCTTTTGAATTGTGAAGTTCAAGATTCATCAGGTGTCTAAGGTCCCTGCCAATCATACCAAATCATATTTTATCATGATCAGAGCTAACACGCAGTTAGCCTGGATTCAGATGATATTCTAAAGCCGAATTAGAGTTCCAGGCATTTCTCCCAAACCCAACCACTATGTATGTCAAAACAGCATCACCTGGGTATTCACTAAACTGGGGCCAAATTCCAGTGGTTTTACTTGTCAAAGTCACAGATGTGCTACAGGGGGAGTCACGTGTGGGATGTGAGGAGCCAATTCAGCCCCCTTGTCTGGGAGCTGCTTTAACTCACTTGAGTTTCTGCTGCCCTAATGGAAAGATACAGGACACTGAACTCTGGGGGTGGCCTCCCCAGGGCGAGGCCAGGTCTGCCCTCTGAACAGAGGGATTTGGGGGTTTGGTTTGCTTTTTTCTTGAGCACACAATGCCATTTGCTGATTTCCTGCTGTGAGCTTTTAAGAGAAGTTGTGTTTCTTACCACCATCCCCTTCCAGAAGACAAAGGGATGAGTGCAGTGGGTTTCAAAATGTATTCTGGAAAGCCTCAGGCATGGGAGGGGAGGTTCCAGGGATGACAGAGAGAAGAGAAACCCTAGTAGTGGAGAATATTCTTTCCTTCCAATCATCTTCCATAGATACTTTCTGCCCCGCATGATCCACCTGGAGCTGCTCATGATGCCCAATGTTGGAGAGGCGATGAGAGAAGAGGGAGGACGGTAAAGAGAACACACTCCCTAATTCTCCTCCCCTTATCATCTCAGCCATTGATGCTCCTTGTTTTTAAAAAAAGAAGATGGGGATCCCTGGGTGGCTTAGCAATTTAGTGCCTGCCTTTGGCCCAGGGCATGACCCTGGAGTCCTGGGATTGAGTCCCACATCGGGCTCCCTGCATGGAGCCTGCTTCTCCCTCTGCCTGTGTCTCTGTCTCTGTCTCTCTCTCTCATGAATAAATAAATAAAATCTTTAAAAGAAGAAGAAGAAGAAGAAGAAGAAGAAGAAGAAGAAGAAGAAGAAGAAATCTCTATCCAGAGAAAAGAGAACATGGTTGAGAGACAGGAGGCCCCCTCAGATGTTGGTGGATCCCCAGAAGAAAGCTCTGCAACCTGTGCCCCTGACCACATCCCGGAAGCAGAAGAAGAGCAACCATGAAATCAGCAGGTTGGTTTGGATAATCAGATCAGGGGGTCCTGGGTTGCCTCATCCCATCGCAGTGGAGCTCAGGAGGGCAAGGAGCCTAGCCAACAATAGGCTGCACAACACATCTAGCCCCCGGCCCCAAGGGAGGTCTCACGGTTTTCCTTCTGCTCAGATCACCTCAGGCAAAGAGCAGGTTTGCTGAGTGTCCAAAAACAGCACAGACTTAGTACAAAATGCCACAGAGATTGAGAGGCTATGCAGGGCTTGAGATCGCTTTCTTTAGAAAGGCCTCCTTGCAAGGTCATCTGCTGACTGGCATCTGGGAGCCTCGAATCAGGAAGGATTCTCACCATTTTGTAACTGGTGAGGATGGCTCGCTGTGCCAAAACTATTCCTATCATGTGCTTTAAGTTAAACCCCGGCTCTGTTGGGCACATGGAATTTTGGTAGCTTCCACGCAGAGGGCATCCACATGGCCAGCTTCCAGCAAAAACCCTGATGCTTAGTCTCTACTGAGGTTCTCCATGGGAAGAACCTCATGTTCCATGCTCCCCATGGAGAGCATTCCACACGTGTTCTCACAACTCCTCCCTGGAGGAATTAAGCACGTCCTGTGTGGCTCCACTAGGAAAGGCCTCGGGAAATTTTGAGCCTGCTTCCCACACACTTCACCCCATGTGCCTTTTCACCTTGATGACTGTGCTTTGTATTCCTTTATTGTCATAAACGATGACCACAAGTTCAACTCTATGCTGACTGCTGCAAGTCCTCCCAGTGAATCATCAAACCTGGGCTGACCTTGGGGATCCCGGACACTGAGGGATAAGGAAAACTCTGCAGTGTGTGACCTATGGGGAGAAAAATAAAAGTCCCGTCAGGTGAAGGGATGCTTCAGAGGATGCCAGCCCACACAGATAACTGACATGGACCCCACTACCAGGGCTGGCACCATCAAGCCCTCCATCCACCCACGCACCCTAGAACTGTCTGAGAGGACCAAGAGCTGGGTGAGATGACACCCCTGCCAGGTGGCAGAATGGGGGCTTGCGAGACAAGGTGAGTTTAATTTTAGGAAACTCAGTGATGTTTCTGTCACTCCCAAGTTTGTTCTTGCTCCATGCCTGCTCTCTGAAGAGAAAAATCCAAGTCGTGTAGGATTGAGAGGAGGCAGTAACATGAAGGTGCACCATCCAAGAGCATGGGGTCCTGGCTCCAAGTCTCTAGACTGTCCCCTTAAAGAGGACTTAGTACGGCAACCAGTATCTCCATGGGCTCCCTCCAATTCTCCTCATGCCTCCTTCTTCTAATCTCTCCAGTCCTTGCTTCTTTTTAACTCATCCCTGATCCATGCCCTCCTACTACATTCTCCTGAAAAGTGAGTCAGTCTCAAGTGGCACTTGCTGCCAGCACATCTTCCCAACGTTGGATCTGAGCCAGATGTCATGTCTTGGTAGAGAAGACAATAAACGTGGAAGGTGTTTGGGGGATAGGGAAAAACTAGGAAATAATTTGGTTTTCCTGTCTATTTTGTTTATTGTGGTATATGTTGTGGGGGCCCAGAGACTCTTCTTGCTCCCCAAGAATTAAGACCCTGCCCATTACCATTATCAGGTCTGCATGCAAGTTCCATAACCTACCAAACCCACTCGGCGTGGTCTAATGTTCAAGGAGCGTTACTGCCTTTAAATCCTTGGAGGCTTTACAAGCCTTCCAGCATCTCAGCACTACAAAGACCTGGGTCCTATTTCTCTTCCAGATCATAGGTCTTCCCCTTTCTTGTCTCCCACCCAGTCTGGAGAGATTACTAGAAGGAGGCATGCCCCACCATACAGAAATCCATAGATCAACAGATTTTTTTATTGTTCTCAACTCTGACCCAATTTGAAATACTAAAACTTAAGAGCATCATAAGTCCTCTCCAATTTTTCCATAATCTGCATACTGTGCCTCCCATCCAGGTCTCCCTGTTTGACAGGGTCCCCCAGAGACGTACTATGGGAGGGCATGGGTGTTCTTGATGTCAACCTCAAAGATAGTCCTGTGAACATCTCTAACTCCTCCTTCATAAAACACAGTAGATCTATTACTAATCCATCTAAACCTTTTTTGAAGCTCTTTATATTTGCGGCCTCTGAAGTTGTCACAATCCTCAGAAGATACTCAAGTTTGAATGTAGTCTGGACCATTGTATAAATTCCTTATTCAAGTAATTCCACTGTGGGTCTCCCTCAGAGTCCAGTCATGTCTCAGTGTGTCAGAACCTCTGAAAGGCCTGCCTTGGACCCTGACTGGAGCCTCTTTCCTCCATTATGAGGATGGCCCATGCGCACTTGTCTCCATTCTTTTTTTTTTTTTAATTTTATTTACTTAGTCATGAGAGACACTGAGAGAAGGCAGAGACACAGGCACAGGGAGAAGCAGGCTCCCTACAGGGAGCCTGATGTGGAACTCTATCCTAGGACTCCGGGATCATGCCCTGAGGCAGACGCTCAACCACTGAGTCACCTAGGTGCCCCACTTGTCTCCACTCTTGAGAGCAGGCCCTGAATCAGCAGCCACTTCTAACCTATTTCTTACTTCTCCTGTATCTCTTAGAAGGGCTGATACCAAAGAATTCAAAACACAATATTGGAAAGAATGACTCCTTCCTATCTTCTCATACCTAGAGTGGCCATTGAATATGACTTAATATTCCAGTTCAATTGCTCTGAGAACGGCTCCACCACAAAGGCTTCATCCACCTCAATGAGTTTCAGCACTCCACTTTGCTTGAATTTTCTTTGTTTTACTCTTTTCTGTTAACAGGGCACTTTTGTTTTCTGGTCCTTTGGATGTTTTATTTTAATTAGCAGATGAATGTTTTTGCACGTGAAAGGAAACGAGGCTGAAAACGGCACAGCTTTCAGTAGTGTCAAATGTGATTAGCTTACTTACATGAAATACAAGTATAATGGATTATGTTGGATGTGAATAGAGCCTGGGCCTTTTTTTTTTTTTTTTGAGAGAGAGAGAGAATCTTAAGCAGGCTCCATGCCCATTGCAGAGCCCAACACTGGGCTCAATCCCATGACCCTGAGATCATGACCTGAGCAGAAATCAAGAGTCAGACACTTCACCAACTGAACCTCTGAGGAGCTCCGAGCTTGTGTCTTTTAAGAGATTAATATTCTAATAATAAGGACTAATTGTATATGGAGCTTCACATTTTATGAAGTACTCATCTGCTCATGATCTTAACTCTGTGAAAAGTGCAGGTCAACGTAATCACAGTCATTTTACAGATGACGGAACAGGCAAAGCACTTGGGAGGCATCCACAGCCAGTCCCATTCTTGGATCATGATGCTCTGATGCCATCAACTCAGGCAGAGCTCACATCTAAAAGGTGTCCACATCAAGCCTGAGCTCAAGTGCTCAAAGCATTTGGCTTTACACACATGTATGCAAATGAGTGCATGCAAAATGAGTGAAATCCAAATAAGACCCGCAGATCATTCCAATGTCAATTTCCTGGTCTCAACGTCATGCTGCAGTCAGGTGAGATGTTACCACCACAGGGAAATGAGGGCAGGTACGCAGGACCTCTCCATACTATGTTTTGCAACTTCCTATGACTGTAATTATTTCAAAATCAATTTTTTAAGATTTACTTTCAATAGAACCTAAATTTCTGGAAATTTGCTTTTATTTTTTGGAAGGGTATTTAAGTTTGTTTTCACAAAATTGTGAACTCTTTGTCTTTATGAATAAGAACACCTGTAATAGTGGCCCATCCCTCTGCGGTAAACCTTCATCTTAACTAAGTCCATCTACAATACCCAATTACCAAATAAGATCACATTGTGGGATTTAAAGGGGTTAAGATATATCTTTTGCAGGGAAGAGAGGAGGAGAGATTCAGAGACAAACAAGCACACAGGGGGAAGGCCATGTGACAAAGGAGACAGAGATTGGAGTAATTCATCTATAAACCAAGGAACACCAAGGACTGGTGGCAACACCAGAAGCTAAGAGAAAGATAAGGAAGATTAAAAAAAAAAAAAAAGTCTAGACCTTTCAGAAAGAGCGCTGGCTTGCTAACATCTTGGTTTCAGATTTCTAGACTCCAGAACTATGAGATTATACATTTCCACTGTTTTAAGTTGTTTTTTTTTTTTTTTTAAATGGACTCGGAGCACCTGGGTGGCTTAACTGGTTGAGCATCCGACTCCTGATTTTGGGTCAAGTCATGATGTCAGGTTGTGGGATTGAGCCCACATCCAGCTCTATGCTGGGCATCAAGCATGCTGGGGATTCTCTCTACTTCTGCCCCCCACGCCAAAAATAAACTCAGTTTTCAACTACATACACACAAAGATGCACTGCTCTACTACATAAGGGAAATACTGGTATACTTCTGTCCTTTGAAATTATTGTTTACTGAAGACTTCTGAAATTATTACCACAAGGAACTCCCATAATGCAATTCCATTAAAGATAATGGAAAATCATTTCAAAAGATTGGAGCAGGGGGTGGCATCTTCCAAGATAAAATTTAACATGGTTATACATAAAGTGCATACACATGGGCATTAGTGGTGCAAGCCAAATGTAAATCACTGCACGAGGCAGCTGCCAGCAGGGCTTGTATAGAACAAAGATCATCCAGACCAAGAAAGGCCATGGCCTGTTTACACCCAAAATGTTTACATCCAAACCTTTTACACCCACAGGATCATTATCTTCAATTTAGGGCACCAGTATCAGAGGGACATTGATTAAGAGAAGCAGGAACCAAGGAGAATGACAAGATTTCTCACCATGAGGAACTAGTGAGGAAATACTTAATCCGGAGAAACAGAGATGTGAATGGGGCTTTGGAACTGTCTGCTCGTATTTCAAGAGCTGTCGTGAAGAAGTAAGATTAAATCAATCTGCAGAAATTAAAGCTAAAATCAGTGATGGCTGCGAGACAATGGACCACTTGGCTCTATATAAAGGAGAATGAGAGTCTCATTAAGACTTACCTGCTTCAAATATGTCCCCAGTGGCCTTTGGTGCTACTTGAAGTCCAACCATTCACTCCTTCAGGAGAAAGGTAGGAGATTCCCATTAATGATTATCAGAAAAGCATACCACCTCAAACCATTAGCTCCTACTCACACGTTTGTGCAGATTAGTTCATTGTGCAAACTAGCTGTCACCGTGAAAGCAGAAAACAAGCCCCCAAAAGAACAGGACACCTAAATATACAGCTTATGGGAAACAGCAAAGTGGGGTACTTGGCAGAAAAGGAACAGATTCAATAAGAAAGACCCACTGAAGGTTCATCCTTCAAAGATCCATTTGTGGATGAAAGGGGCTTCCATCATGTCCTCTTCCTTTCCAAGATGGGCCGCTCTTGAGAACCCCTTTACCCTCACACACACTCACACACCAAGTGCATATAAAATAGGTGAAATCTGAGTAAGGCCTGTTGATTTTTTTTTTTTTTAAGATTTTGTTTATTTATTCATGAGAGACACGGAGAGAGGCAGAGACACAGGCAGAGGGAGAAGCAGGCTCCATGCAGGGAGCCCGATGCGGGACTCGATCCCAGGACCCCGGGATCACGGCCTGAGCCAAAGGCAGACACCCAACCGCTGAGCCAACCAGGTGTCCCAACTTGTTGATTGTTCTAATGTCAGGTTTCTAGTTGCGATGTTGTCCAGCAAGATGTCACCACTGGGGGAAACTGGGTGAAGGATACACAGAGCCTCCCTATATAATCATTTGCAACCTCCTATGAATCTAGCATTATTTCAAAATGGTAAGTTATTTAAAAAAAAAAAAACTTGAGGGATGCCTGGGTGGCTCAGCAGTTGAGCGTCTGCCTTCAGCTCAGGGCGTGATCCTGGGATCCTGGGATCGAGTCCCACATCGGGCTCCCTGTGAGGAGCCTGCTTCTCCCTCTGCCTGTGTCTCTGCCTCTCTCTGTGTCTCTCATGAATAAATAAATAAAATCTTTAAAAATAAAATAAAATTTTAGAAAACTTGATTATAGTAAAATCTATTTTTTTACTTTATTTTTCAGTGAATGTTCACAAAAGCTTTTGACAACCCATGGATTCAATTATGAGTTACGCTTACACGCAGCCCAGATACCTGGAATCAGGACAAGTAATTGGGTATCTCCTCTCACTTTGTCCTTTACTCTTCCACCCTCTCCCCAGACATGTGGCCGGTGACCACTCCTTTGGTAGTATGGAAGGGAACAGGTCAAGCAGGGAAAAGGAGAAGAGAGGAGAGAAAGAAGGAAGAAGAAACGCCAGCGTTTGTCATTCAAAAAGATAAACATTTTACAGCCCAGCTTGACTGTGTCAAGAACACTTGTGTTTTAATAGTATGCCTGCAAGCTTTCAAAACAAGTGTTTACCTGTCACAATAAACAGTTATGAGTGAGGAACACAAAACAGAGAGAACCAGGAACTGGCAGCCTGCCAGCCCCGCTACGCGCTGCTCGGCACTGTGCTTGTCACCCAGGCAGCAGCTCAGTGTCTCTTGTCTCCATGGTGAGGACCACCGTCACAGGTGGCGGGGCCTCTGGGATCAAGGGAGGCCATTCGGTGCCAGAGGGGACCTGGCATATCCTCAAAGGACACAAAGCAGCAGCCGCTCGCAACTGATAGCCCACGGGGGCCAAAGGGGGCCAAAGAGTACATGAGATGGGACCCTCCCAGAGACTTCTGGAAAGACCCTTTAGGGAGAGCTGGCACACAAAATGCCACCCACTGCCCCTCCCTCTCCTCCTTTAATCTTTCAACAGGGCTCTCACCTAAGGTATGCAAACAGCAAGTGCCATACCTCTACTTGTGTATTTCTAATTGGCTGCTGGGAGTTGGCAATCCCATAAAAACTAACTTCTATGTAGTCCTTTTAAGATGCAAAGAGCTTTCATATCTGACTGTCTCAGATAATCCTCATAATCCTCTCTTGAGATAAGCTGGGAAAATATTATCATCTCCATTAACGGAAACTGGACAAGTCACCTCATGTCTGACCCTCGAAGTCCAACATCTAGAAAAGAGCCATGCATGGGATCCCTGGGTGGTGCAACGGTTTGGCGCCTGCCTTTGGCCCAGGGCGCGATCCTGGAGACCCGGGATCGAATCCCACATCGGGCTCCCGGTGCATGGAGCCTGCTTCTCCCTCTGCCTGTGTCTCTGCCTCTCTCACTCTCTCTCTGTGTGACTATCATAAAAAAATAAAAAATAAAAAATAAAAATAAATAAAAAAAATAAAATGCAGATCCCCATACCTCATTTCTAGGGCTTTAAATTCATGGACGTGGGCTGTGACCATGCACCAGCATGTCTCATCATTCAGGGAGCTGAGGGAGAGCCGGTTGATCCTGAAGCAAGTAGTCAGGGAATTTGAGAAACATCATCCCTAGAAGCTGGGGCACTAAAGTGACCAGCATGCATCTAAGCCCTTGCAAATCTACTATCTAAAGCCAAGCTGTCTCACACAGTAGCAGCTAGCCCCATCTCACTATGGAGTACTTGAAATGTGGACAATGGGCCATGTTGAGATGATATTTGGATGTATCAGGTTGAATAAAATAGATCATTAAAATTAATTCTACCTCTCTCTTTTTACTTTTAAAATGTGGTTACCAGACCATTTAAAATTACCTGTGAGGCATGCACGATAATTCTGTTGGACAGCACAGGAGCTCGGTGAGCCCGAGAGGCATATAAAAGGTAGATTTCAACACAGGGCTTAGCAAATGGCTAAGATACAAGAACAAGGTGAGTCCTGCAGCTCCAGGGAGACTCCCAGGAGGTGTTCTCTCCCTGCCCCATCTAGTCCCAAAGGGCAAAGAAGACACACAGGGAAGGCGGGAGGCAAGTCATCCCTGTCACTGGTATCACTCCTTCAGGATAAGGGGTGCTCTGCACCAATTCACAAAGAGTTTGAGATAGTCAGCAAGCCATTTGGTGTTACTCTGAAGAGACCAGAGATGAATGGGCGTGGGTAAGCAGGAGCCCATCAGTGAGCCTTGAAAGCAATTCTAAGAAGCCTGGGATGATCTTGAGCAAAATGGACTATCACAGAAGACACCGGAGGGCAAAAAGCATGGTCAAAATTGACACCAAGACCAATCGGTCTGGCTGCAGCGAGAAGGATGGGTTTAAAGGCAACAAAGTTAACATCAGGAAAGCAGACAGGCAGGGCAACAACAGACAAGCATAAATAATAAAGGCCTACGCTAGAGCAGTGCTTGGAAACTCAAACCTATAGAATCCAGAAACTCAAGAAATGCTTAGGAGAAGCATGCTTAGGTGATTAGGAATTCACGGATTAGGATTCTACAATCCCTGAAAAAAGCTCCCTGGTGACTTCACAAACTCAACCTAGGAGTTTAGGAGTGAATCATCTGTCTGTTCATTTGGAAGAGATGATACATTTAGTCATGGAGAGGATGCACATTGGAGAGGCCCACGTGACTTTGAAGTAAATAGGCTCTGCAGAGAGCTCTTCGATGAGCTCTCAGTTCAGACACAAGTGGGATGCTATTCACATTTGGGAATCATTTGTGTACAAAGTAATCAAAACCACAAGAGTGAATCAAAATCACAAAGGGAGACCAGGACATAGGCCAAGTAAAGAATCGTGTGACTCAACAGTGTTTGGTCTTGAAACTCAGCATTGTTTAGTCTACACGTTGGCACACACTCCTATGACTCATTCCAATCTCCACTTCTACTGCTACCACCTCTGCCAGACCCAACGCCTTTTGCCTCAACCAACTGGCTCAGGGGAGCCCAGGGACAATCCACTGAGGGACAGGAAGCCACTCCTAAGACCCGTGACTGTATTACTGCTGAGTCTGCACATGTGGCCTTGCCTAGGCAAACCCAAGAAAACTTGGGGACAGACATGGTGTTCCTCTATTTCTAGAATCTATTACACACTTTTTTTTTTCTTGAATGCTGAAGTCACACAGAAAAATACACTATTACTGAGCTTTTTCATGCCTTTTCAAGTTTTTTAAAAATATTTATGTATGTATGTATGTATTTATTTATTTATTTATGAGAGAGAGAGAGAGAGAGAGAGAGAGAGAGAGAGAGGCAGAGACACAGCAGGAGGAGGGAGAAGCAGGCTCCATGCCGGGAGTCCAACATGGGACTCGATCGTGGGCCAAAGGCAGGTGCTAAACCGCTGAGCCACCCAGGGGTCCCCCCTTTTTCAAGTTTTTAAATAGAATAGAAGTTCCTAAGGACAGGGATACATGTTCAAATGTCTTTTGTGTCTTCATCCCAACTCCTGTTTTCAGGGATCAGCAGAGCACCAGACCTTTAGGAAGGCATTGCTTCTTGAAAAGTAGGCTTTTGATAAATATTTGCAGGAAAAAAAAATCTATAACCCATCAAAATACACTGAATGATGGTGAATGAGTGAGAGAACCATTCTGTCTAAGTGGTCTTGGGCTGCAGTAATAAAGGTATTAAAATAGATACCAACTGTTCAAGTCTCCTTAGGACACTCACCCTGTCCCCTGGCTCAAATGTCATTTACATGGCAGTGACTCCCATATTAATATTTCTGATCTCTCTTTTAGGTTCCAAACATGGGTTCCCCATTGTCTGCTGGTTGTTGCGCTTCTATTTGCAGAAGTGGAATCTGAGAGTTAACGTGACCAAGACTGAACTCCCAGATCTCATCTTCAAAGCTGTTCTTCTTTCATCTTCCCTAATGTACAACCAGAACTTAGGAGACGTCCTCAGAGCCTCCATTTCTCCTCTGCCCCATATCTACTGTAGCACCCTCCAGTCTGTCATTTATCCTCACTACTGCTAACTGCCTCGTCCAGGTGGATGGTGGCAATGGCCTTCCTACTGGCCTTCCTGCTCCTTCCTCTCCTGACTCCTACAATCCATTCTCCAATCTTTGGCCAAAGGGAGCTTTGAGTCACTTCCCACCTCCTCCCCTATCCCAACTCCCTTTATTTAAAACCCTCCAATGGCTTCTTACTGAATTTGAAATAAAATCCAAACTCACAAGCTTGGTGTCAGAGTCCCTATAATATCTGACTGTGACTTCAACCCCGATACCATTCCCACTTTCTCTTCTTCCTTGCTTTGTTCTAGCAGTTCCTACTGCATAGAATGTTCTTTAAATTACTAACTCCATCTTTCTATTCATAATCCAACTTAAATATGGTAACCTCCTTGGAGGTACCTTCCTTAATCACACCTAAATGTAATTTTAGCCCAAAGGACTAACTCCACCATAGACAAAAACATAATGTAAAGCTTGTATGATTAAAACAATGGGGTCCTTGGGGCACCTGGGTGGCTCAGTGGTTGAACATCCGCCTTCAGTTTAGGTCATGATCCCAGGGTCCTGGGACCAAGTCACACATCGGGCTCCCCACAGGGAGCCTGCTTCCCCCTCTGCCTATGTCTCTGCCTCTCTCTGTGTGTCTCTCATGAATACATAAATAAATAAAAATCTTAAAAACAAAACAAAACAAACAGCGGGGTCCTTGCAAATGAACACACAGATCAGTGAACCAGAACAAAAAAACCTAGAAATAGACATAGCTACCTATATGGAAATTCAGCACATGATAAAGACCCATCTAAAATCTCTAGGGACGGGGATCCCTGGGTGGCTCAGCGGTTTGGCGCCTGCCTTCGGGGCAGGGCGTGATCCTGGAGTCCCGGGATGGAGTCCCACGTCCGGCTGCCTGCATGGAGCCTGCTTCTCTCTCTGCCTCTCTCTCTCTCTCATGAATAAATAAATAAATAATTTTTAAAAAATAAAAATAAAAAAATAAAAAAATAAAATCTCTAGGGAAAATTTGGCTTGGTAAATAAGTGATGTCAGAATCCTGGATTGTCATGGACAAAGATAAAATCATAACAGTTTGCATGCCTCTCCTTGATAGGTTGTAAGCTCTCAACAGCAGGAAGTGTGTATTAATCTTTATACTCTCCATAGTAGACACATAATAAATGTCTGCTTATTGCATGGTGTTTAGGACTCTGAGCTCCTAAGTCACATCGTTTGTGTTCAGATTAGGGTTCTACCCCTTGCCGGCTGTGTGGCCCTGGGCAAGATACTTTACATCTCTAACCTTACATTTTCCATCTATAGTGAAGAGAGAGAGAGAGAAGAAGAAGAAGAAACTTGTCCTTTTTGGCTGTGTTAGGAGCAAATTAAATAAAGGGAAAGTGGTTAGCACAATTCCTAGAATATTGTATGTGTTCAGTAAATGCCAGTAATTATCATTCCCGGAAAAAAAAACATGGCCTTGACATGTTAATTCTACTCTTTATTATTAGCGTGACCATTATTAGTTGTTGTTATTGTTGCTGAAGGAATGAAAGATTAAAAAAAGAACATTCCAAGGGCACCTGGGTGGCTCAGTGAGTGTCTGCCTTAGGCTCAGGTCGTGATCCCAGGGTCCTGGGATGGAGCCCCACATAGAGCTCCCTGAGGCGAGGCTGCTTCTCCATCTGCCTATGTCTCTGCTTTTTTGTCTGCATCTCTCATGAATAAATAAATAAAATCTTTAAAAAAATATCCCAATGCTACCATTTGATAACAATCTATGATCTGCGGTCATTCTGCTGCTCTGAGCCTCAGTTTCCTCATTTCTTCAAGAGGAAATGATAGCACATGGCCTACAGGTCTTTGCAAAAGTAGAAGAGGACAGATTTTTAAAGCCCATGCCTGGAGCACAGCAGGTACTTAATAAGAGTACCCTTCCCCTTAGCCTTTCTCTCCATCTCTCAGCGACATACTCAGTGTTATATAAACAAGCTTGAAAATCAATTGCCTGCTTCCAGTGATCTGGGTTGGAGAGCCAGTACTGCTCTGGGTCATAGAAATTCAGGGGATCCCCAACCTGGTACAGTAGCTGAGCATCTCCTCCCTGGTGATCTGGTTCCTCTCAAACCACAGTCCACACCTGTAGTAGGTGACAGTTTGCCATTGTCCTGACAGACAGACATTCCAGTCTTCTGCCTGGATTACTGCCTTGAACATCCCAGCGCCCCAATCTGTCCACAGAGGAGTCCTGCTCAGTTTTTCCCAGTTCTCTCTAGGATCCCAGTTTGGCTTCTAAACTTTATCCCTGATGCTCACCCCGATGCCCCTCCCTCCCTCCCTCCCTCCCTCCCTCCCTCCCTCCCTCCCTCTCTCCCTCCCTCCCAAGTAGCCCTGCAGAGCCTGACAGCCCAGATGGCACCCCTCCCAGGCTTGGATTCCTGTCTTCAGGGCCCGGTTCTGAGAAATATCAGGTTTCCACACTCAAAGTACCTTTAAAGACCGGTTTTCTCCAAGGGCAGGACAAAGGGACTTGAGAAGCTCTGTTCAACCATCCAAGAGAAAACATTCCTATAGAATGTTCTAGGATGTTTGCATCCTGCTGTATAGCCAGCCTTAGTGGAGCTCCGCAGCAGAGAAAAAAAAGAAAAAAAAAAAGAGGCAGGACTAAATAAACCAACTGGCTGAGGCCAGAAGGTCAGAGCCCTCAACCATTTGCATATGCATTACCAGCTCAGTGCAGGGAACCCTCTGCTCCAAGTCACTTAAAAATGCGATTCAAGTCACTGAAAGGTTCTGCTTTTAGGAAAGCAATGGAGTCCATAGGTCCTCCAAGAGATCAAAGGACACTCTTTGTCCTTTAATGAATAAGCTGTTAATGAATAAGAGAAACAATTGAATTCTCAAGTGATAGAGCAATTAGCACGGGCCTGATTGCCAGCAGGCTGCACACTGCCATCCTTAGAATCCAGAGAAAACCCAGCAGCGCACATGTGCTTTAAGGAGTCAGAACACGGTTAGTTACTAAGAACTTAAACTATAGCCAATCCTCCCTTGGTTAAGCCACAGTTCTCATTTTTTAATGGAAATCTTTAAATGTTGCCTGGGACCCCAGAAACCATTTTGGACTCCCTACCCCACCTGCGCCTCGCCCCGGGAGCCCTCAGGCATGCCAGATGGCACTGACGGCTTGAGTGGCTCGGCCACTGGGCACTGGCATCCAGGTCCGCTCATCTGCAATATTGCATCCACTGGTGCTGGGGAGGTGGGGGGAGCAGGAAAGACAGACTGGGGCGCAGGGGAAGCCAGAGATACGGAGAGGTAGACGATGGGGAAGCTGGAAGCGAAGAGGCAAGAGAAGCCCATGCCATGAAAGGGGACGATTTTCTATGAAGCCATTGGAAGTTAGGGGCGACTCCAGCAATTAAGAGAACTGCTAAGGATTTCACGTCCAGCTCTGCAGCTTAGGCTTTCATTTCTGCCGTCCCCTTGGGGTGAGTGCTCCTCCTCCATGCGCACATGGCCCCAGTGTTTCCAGGTTGCCAGTGACAGAGCCAGACAGATGTCCTCAGGTGCATTTGCTGGCTCTAAGGACTGGGATGGAGTCATGAGGCCTGGAAAGGGGCTAGGAAAGGCGTCCGTCTTTCTGAGGTTGTCAGCAAAGCATCTGGCATTAAGAGATGTGCCAGAGATGCTGGTTCTGGAATTTTCTGGAAGTGGGTGGGTGTGAATGTTCTGGAACAGCAGCTGCCAGCAGCACTAATAAGTGTTTACTTAGTACTTCCGGGGAGCTTGGCGCTTTGCCCAGTGTGGGTGGCCTGGATCCCTCGCCCGGGCTTGCTCCTCCACTGCACACAGGACTGGGAGCTGTCTTTAAACTACACGCAGGAAATGATCAAGGTTTCATTTAACACGTTCACCTTCGTGCTGTTAAAGAGAGAAAGATTAGAAGAAAGAAGAGAGGTGGTAGGGAGAGGGAAATGGAGAGGGAACCCAAATAAATATCCTAATCCAATGACAGAACATTTAAAGGGTATCTGAGCTTCTTTTTTTTAAGATTTTATTTATTTATTCATGAGAGACATGGAGAGAGAGAGGCAGCTACACAGGCAGAGGGAGAAGCAGGCTCCATGCAGGAAGACTGATGCAGGACTCGGTCCCAGGATCCCGGAATCATGCCCCGAGCTGAAGGCAGATGCCCAACCACTGAGCCACCAGGGGCCCAGGTATCCGAGCTTCTTAAACACTCTCCCCCACCCACCACCCATAATCTCAGGCATTGTCCTGGCCCTTACTTTCAGGGTAGGAGTGCCTCGCTTCCAGGAACCTGGAAATAAAAAGAGACCAATGCAGCTGCGATTATTCACAAAAGAAAAAAATTCCTGGCTTCATGAAAGATTTGACTATGAGGTTCATTTAAGTAGAGCAATTTCCTTCTATTTTTCAAATGTGATTAGATATATACCCAACTTCTTTCGGGCAAGATGGAGTACAACTATAACGGGATTTTTCCAATATCTCTGTTGAATTACAAGTTGCTGAAATTTATGAACTTTGGTGCTTCGGGGCCCAAATCACAATGGCACAGGATTCCTGCATTCAATTAAAAAACAGACAGAGAGAACTGGATGAAGAACCCTGGTGGCCGTCCTGGTACCTACTCGAGTGGCCCTGGGCAAAGCACATCTCCACTGCATGCATCAGTTGCTTTACCTAAAACGTGATGAGGTTGGCCTAAATTTCTTCTCTGGATCTTTCTTTCTTTCTCTCTTTCTTTCTTTCTTTCTTTCTTTCTTTCTTTCTTTCTTTCTTTCTTTCTTAAGATTTTATTTATTTATTCATGAGAGACACACAGAGAGAGGCAGAAACAGGCAGAGGGAGAAGCAAGCTCCCTGGAACCTGATGCAGGGCTGGATCCCAGCACCCTAGGATCATGACCTGAGCCAAAGGCAGATGCTCAACCACTGAGCCACAAAGGTATCCCTTCTCTGGATCTTTGATCCATGAACCTGAATTATTCTTCAAGTTTCTATTTGTGATTTTTCTCCCCTAGGATTAATTCAGAAGGATGCCCCGAGAGATATATGTTTCCATTCGGTAGAATTTACCTTCCAGGCTCTGGCTGCAAGTGAGATGAGCATGGTTTGGAGACCACTTCTGGAAGCCCACAGTGACTAAGGAATAGGGAGAGCAGGCTAAGGACAAAAGCAGAGAGAATTAGCATCTCTATTTGGGGGACAGCAGAGTGCATCAGAAGACATCTGAGCTAATTTTTTAATCAAAGTGGGACAAAGCAGGACATGGGGAGGGACACAGTCTGCCGAAAATCTTTAACACGGTGTTCACTCTGTCCAAGTGTTCACTTCTGCACTGTCCAAGGTTAACTCATTCAAAAATGTACCATCTAAGGGGCGCCTGGGTGGCTCAGCGGTTGAGCATCTGCCTTCAGCTCAGGACGTGATCCTGGAGACCCAGGATCGAGTCCCACGTCGGGCTCCCTGCATGGAGCCTGCTTCTCCCCCTGCCTGTGTCTCTGTCTCTCTCTCTGTGTGTCTCTCATGAATAAATAAAATCTTAAAAACAAACAAACAAATAAATCTTACCATCTAACCATCTGCGATTCTTAAAGGAAACAGTTCCCCCACAGATTTCTACCATCCTGGAGAGAGAGGTTGGGGAAACTCTCCCGCTCCAAGGGCACTTCTGATAAACTTCCCCTTACACATGTGAACTTCTAATCAAGGTCTAGGAAACTAGATTCATTAATTTTAATGAATCGCTAGAATAATCTGCACAAGAGCCCTTGTTAAAAAGATCTTGCCTGAGTAAGATGGCATGCATCCTTCTGAGCAGAAAAGAAAAAAAAATCCTTAGAAATCTTGAAAAAAATAATAATAAAAGAAAGAAAAAGGCATGATTGGGGGAAAAATCACTTTGGAATCTCTGGTTTTCTCAAGTCACAATTTACAATCTACATTTCAAGGTCAATTGAACCACTTGATGGCCAATTTGGGGACATGGAAAGAGTTACATGAGGAATTATAAATAGGCATAAGGGTTTCTGACACCAAACAGACCCTCGCAGCCACACTCGGCTGAGTCTGTAATGATCTCAGGTCATTCCCCAAAGTGTGGGTCAAAGGGGCTCTGTGAGCAAAGGGACTGTTGATTTAACACCAGCCTGGTGACATCCATTCTGCTCAGTCTGTGGACAGACTTACAGTGTGGAGATGTGGCACTAATGAGCTGTGAGGGGGGAATCAGGATTTAAAGTGTTTGTGGAAGCCTGACCCTTCTCTGACAGCCCAGGGCTCTCTTTTCGATTCTAAAACATCTATCCCTTTCTGGAGACAACACTCCAGGTGTTCTGAAGGGTCACGATTAGGGAAGGCATGACAGAGAGAATCATCCATGGATACTGGGAGTCATCCTGGCAGGAGTTTTGTCAAAGGGATCAGAGGAAGTGCCTGAGGATCCAGGAAATAGAATTGGTCTGTCTGATGTATGGCCTCACATAACGGAACGTGGCAGCTGTAAATTCTTGCTGGTAATAGTGAAATGGAGCCTCGACTTTTTTGAGTGTAGGAAAAAAAAATCTAGTTCCAAGTCAAGACTAAACATTTACGTGGATATTCAAATAGGAATTCATTTGACCAAATTCATTTGGGTGCTAAATCCAGAAGTTATTGAGTTCTCAGAACACATCTGAAGATGATAAACTATTATGTCATTTGCCACCAAATTTGTGAAGGCTGGTGTACATGTGGCTGCATCGAAACCACCAGGAACATTTCTCACCAGTGCCCTAAAACCCTGTTTCCAAAATCTTAGTTTTAGTGAGTTCAGTCTTCTCACTGCTCAGTGGGGAAACTGACTTGCACAAAATACATTTATATGTCACGGTAAATCACATTAAATTATTCTTGGGGCCTCCTGGGTGGCTCAGTCGGTTTAGTGTCTGCCTTCGGTTCAGGTCACGATCTCAGGGTCCTGGGATTGAGTCCCGTGTCAGGCTCCCTGCTCAGTGGAGACTCTGCTTCTCCCCCTCCCTCTGCCCCTGCCCCACTCATGCTCTCTCTTTCTCTCTCTCTCTCTTTCTCTCTCTCCCTCAAATAAATGAAAAAAAATATTTTAATAGATAAATTTTCTTGGGAAAGGCAGGGTGGATGAATGTAGAATGGTGCAGCTGTTTCAAGACTGAGCCACAAATGGGATAGAAATATTCAACCTCCAGTCTACTGTTCATTGCCTTGCTAACGTGGTTTTTTTCCCTCCTTCCTCTTAAATCTCCTGCTTGTCTAGCTGAAACACCCAATTCCTTGAATGTGATCTAGTCTGCCCCGCAACCCAC